>NC_139458.1:69687500-70937500 GCF_057233095.1 Heloderma suspectum | reverse complement strand
ACATATGCTTACTGCCTCTGGTACTGGAGATAGCGCATATCCATCAGGATTAGTAGCCACTGATAGCCTTCAGGTATTTATCTAACCCCCTTTTAAAGTCACCCAAATTGGTGGCCATCACTACATCTTGAGGTAGCGAATTCCATAGTTTGACTATGTGCTGTGTGAAGAAGTACTTCCTTTTATTTGTCCTGAATCTCCCACCAATCAGCTTCATGGGATGACCCGGATTCTCTTATTATGAGAGATGGAGAAAAATGTCTTTCTATCCACATTCTCCACCCCATGCATAATTTTGTACACCTCTGGGGAGATGCTCCAGCCCCTTGATGATTATAGTTGCCCTTTTCTGCATGTTTTCCAACTCTACAATATCCTTTTTTTTAGGTATGGTGACCAGATCTGTACACAGTATTCCATGGGTGGTCGCACCATAATTTATATAAAGACAGTATGATATTGGAAGTTTTATTCCCAATTCCTTTTCTAATTATGCCTAACATGGAGTTTGCCTTTTTTACAGCAGCCTCACACTGGGTTGACATTTTCATTGAGCTGTCCATCACAACCCCAAGATCTCTTTCTTGGTTGGTCACTGCTAGGTCAGATCCCATACTTAAAGACCTGTATTGTCTGAGGGAGGGGGAGAAGAGAATCCCTGTTTTTACCACAAGATGTAGTGATAGCCACCAACTTGAATGGATTTAAAAGGGGATTAGACAAATTCATGGAGGAGAAGGCTGTCGATGGCTACTAGTCCTGATGGCTACCTCCATGGCTCTTTTTATGTTCTTATGAGAAGGACAGGGAGCTAATGTTAGCCACTTCTGAAGAGATCACCACCAGTTTTGAGATAACTTTTCTGTTTTATTGTTTTGTCTTCTGTATTTTGGGGGAGGGGGTTATTTTAAATCATCAGAGTAGATAATACTGGAATAGATGGACCCATGTCCTGACAATATAAGGCTGCTTCATATATCATATTTTATTCCCCAGGGAAGATCACAAGAAGAGCGAAGTGGAGATAGACTTCCCCTGCTGTGCATGCCTGTTCTTCAGAGGGTGAAGTACAGGACACAACTACCACTGAAACCAGCTCAGCAACCTTGGGAGTGTGTTGTGGCAAAACACATTTAGAACAGTAGTGGCAGCGATTGCAAGACCTCTCTATAAATCACATTCATGAAGGTGGTTTCCTGCCATGGCGCTTACGGTGTAAGGCACTGAGGTGGGTCTCAAACCAAGGCCTCCAGCAGCCAGCTTTTGATGCCACCTCCTATGCCACTAGTTCTCTGGGCCTTCAACCAGCTCGTCAGGCTCTGCAGGGTAAAAAGTACTTCCTAGGCTGTAGTGGCTGGAATGCCGCAATCACTGGGGCATTAGATCAGGTGGCTCCGAAACGCCCTCTCCCCCTGAACAGGGCTCGGACTGCACCATGGTTCAATCCGCGGTTACGAGCTCTGAAACAGGAGGTGAGACGGCTAGAGCGCCGGTGGCGGAAGTCTCGCTCCAAAGACGATCAGACACGGGCTAGAGCTGTATCTTCAGCCTATCACGTGGCGGTGAAGGCAGCAAAAAAGGAATATTATGCTGCCTCCATCGCATCTGCAGAGTGCTGCCCCAGGAGGCTGTTCCAAGTGGTCCGGAGCCTGGTCGGTCCTGTGGCTCCGGAACCACTGGAGCATTCTAAGGCCTCCTGTGAGGCCTTGGCAAGGCACTTTGCAGATAAAATTGACCAGATTAGGTGTGTTACTCTGCACGCTGTGGATACAGTTAGTGAGCAGGAGGCGGCCTGTGGCAAACCGGTTTTGTGGGATCGGTTCCAGCTTCTTCCTCCTGATGAAGTGGACAAGGTGCTTTCATCTGTAAGGCCGACCACCTGCTTACTTGATCCTTGCCCATCTTGGCTCATTATGGGCTGCAGAGAGAGACTGGGTGAGGGGATCAAGGCGGTGGTGAACGCCTCCCTTGAGGAGGGAGTGATGCCATCAGCCCTCAAGGAGGCAGTGATAAGACCGCTCTTAAAGAAGCCCTCCTTGGATCCTCAAGTTCTGAACAACTTTCGCCCTGTCTCAAATCTGCCATTTTTGGGCAAGGTGACTGAGCGGGTGGTGGCGGTGCAGTTGAAGGCACACTTGGAAGAAACTGATTATCTAGACCCATTTCAGTCGGGCTTCAGGCTTGGGCATGGGACAGAAACGGCCTTGGTCGCCTTGGTAGATGATATGAGGAGGGCTCTGGATAGGGGTGAATGCTCCTTCCTTGTTCTCCTCGACCTCTCAGCAGCTTTTGATACCGTTGACCACGGTATCCTCCTGGACCGCCTGGAGGGGTTGGGCATTGGAGACACCGTATTGCGGTGGTTCCGGTCCTTCCTCTCTGGCAGGTATCAGAGGGTAGCACTGGGAGAGGAGGTTTCGGACCCGTGGCCACTTACTTCTGGGGTGCCACAGGGTTCCATCCTCTCCCCGATGCTATTTAACATCTATGTGAAGCCGCTGGGGGCTATCATCAGGAGGTTTGGGGTGCGGTGTCATCAATATGCGGATGACACGCAGCTCTACCTCTCATTCAAATCTTCACCAAGGTTGGCCGTAGAATCCCTGTCCAAATGTCTGGAGACGGTGAGTGGCTGGATGGGGAGGAATAAGCTGAAGCTGAACCCTGACAAGACTGAGGTACTTTTGGTGGGAGACAAGAGGAGGCTAGGGGATGTTGACCTGGTGTTGAATGGGGTACAGCTACCCTTGAAAGACCAGGTCCGCAGCCTGGGGCTCATTTTGGACTCCCAGCTGTCCATGGAGGCTCAGGTGTCAGCTGTGAGCCGGACAGCGCTGTATCAACTCCATCTGATATGGCGGCTGCGCCCCTTCCTTCCCAACCATCTGCTCCCATTGGTAGTACATGCCCTGGTCTCCTCTCGTTTAGACTACTGTAATGCGCTCTATGTGGGGTTACCCCTGAAGACGGTTCGGAAGCTGCAGCTGGTACAGAACGCGGCAGCTCACCTGATTAAAGGCAGCCGCCGGCGAGATCACATCACTCCAGTGCTGAAGGAGTTGCACTGGTTACCAGTTGTTTTCCGGGCCAAATTCAAGGTGTTGGTTTTGACCTTTAAAACCCTATATGGTTCCGGCCCAGCCTATCTTAAGGAGCGCCTCCAGCAGCACCAGACAGGCCGCTTAACAAGATCAGCCTCGGATGGCCTTCTCTCTGTCCCATTAGCCAGGACAGCTAGACTGGTGGGGACGAGGGAGAGGGCCTTTTCTGTGGTGGCCCCCACTCTGTGGAACTCCCTCCCTAGGGAACTCCGTCATGCCCCCTCTTTAATGAGCTTCCATCGTGCATTAAAAACGTGGTTGTTCAGGCAGGCATTTGGGGTGGGTTAGGGTATTTTAGAAAATGTTTTTATTGTAGAATTTTATTGTTTTAAACTGTTTTTATTGTATGTTGTACATCGCCCAGAGTGGCTGGGTGACCAGCCAGATGGGCGATTAATAAATTTAATAATAAATAATAAATAGTGCTAGCCTGAAGTGCTAGCCTGAATACTATCAGCTGACTCCACAGCCTGAAGATGGACAGCTAACCTCCAAAACCAATGGAGAGGCATCAGGCTCTATAAAGCCCTTCCTTCTAGGCTGCTTGAACAATCTGAGCAACTTGTCTCATTGAGTATCTATGCCAACTCTCTCTTGCCTTGTACCTGCTTTCTCTCACGTCTCCAATCCAGTATTTGAACTCCTCTACCCATCCATGGCCTGTCCTCTGGCCCTCTGTTCCTCTTTGTCTAATCTGGTACCTGGCTTCCAATCTATTCATACCTACAACTCCTGCCTCTGGCCCACGTGACCATTGCAACTCCGGTCTCACCATGGTGGCCTGTTGCAAGCTAGGCCCCAGGCCTGACAGGCTGAGATCACTGCAGGAGTTTGGGTCAGTGGTGGCAGTGACTATAGGGTCCCTCCATGAGGCAATTCCATGGAGGCATCTCATAGAGCAGGGGTAAGCAACTTGTGGCCCTCCAAATGTTTTGGCCTACTGCACCCATCGTCTCTCACCATTGGCTATGCTGTCTAGGGCTGATGGGAGTTGTAGGCAAAACATTTGGAGGGCCACAACCTGTCCACCCCATCACAGAAGGGTCTGTGAATGTTTCAAACTCACTTGGCCTGAAAGATCCTGACGAAGCAAGTCTAGGGCAAATGCTGGATCCTCCACTGAGTAGACTCTCCTCACCATGAATTATCATTGGTCACTTGTATTTGCTATTTTACATAATTTATTCTGGCCACAAAGCTATAGAACAAATAGCTTGTGGCATACTGTAGCAGCCCCATTCCTTGACCAACAGGAGATGCTCTGTGCATCTCGTGATTTCACTGGACACAATATAACATACTGCCAGCTGAGAATCTCAGGATGCTAAATTCTGCACCCAGTACCAGATTCTGCACAATACACTCATAGTTGCATACATGACCCTTCTTTTAAAAATAAAACTTTCAAATAAATGAAATCCATATAAAAGCAATTCATTGTATTTTGCATGCTAAGAAATATCACCAACCAACCAAAACTCAGCTGCATATTTTCCCTAAAAGGAAGAGAGGGTTTGAATTCCTTCGGGCCTACAGTTGCTTTACTTTCTTAGGATGGAGGAAACAGCAATAGTGGAAGGAGAAAAAATGATTAAAAGGGCTCCAAATTATATGCTTGAAATGAAAGCTTTGAAATCCATAAAACCATGTGATTCCAGAAATGTAATTGCCCCAGTGGTATCGACCTCCTCCTTTTTTCAGAAGCTAATGAGATGCCAGTCCATTAGAGCAAAAGAACGGGGGGGGGGGGGACCTCTTGGGGGCAAATCTGCTGAAAAGGAAGATCTCCTTGTTTACCCACTGCAGATTACATCATGACCCACCTTCCTTTCACAAGCAGCTCTGATACCCTGACCCAACCCCTTTCAAGGAAAATCTGTTATCTTGTATCACATTCCCTTCTTGAACCAGTTGTGGTTTGTTTTTGATTGCAAATTTCGCTGCAAAGGAATGGGCCTGCATACCAAACAGTGAGCACAGAGCATTATTTCATCTGCTGAGAGCATGGAGCAGGCACTGTTCAAAAGTGTGTGAGAGAGAGAGAGAGAGAGAGAGAGAGAGGAGGGAAAACCAGAAACTATTTTAGCTGAGCTCTCCCTGCTTTCGGTGCACCTCCCTCAATGTGCTTCATTCTCTGGAAGGACAGGCAAGGCTCTCTCACCTTTAATTTGCACGGTGGCAGTCCGAGATGAAGACAGTCCCTTAATGTTGTGGGCTTCACAGGAGAAAACTGTGCTTTGATTAATACCTGGAAATCAGCCAAGAAAAGGGAGAAGGGAAATTTCTTTTTAGAAAGCAGCACATAAAACTGCCATATAATCCCCCAGCTTCAATCTCAAGCAGAATTTCAATTATGTTTGACACACAGCTCAGACTCTATATGTGCAACTTTGGGGGCTGAACTGGAAGCGGATCAAACTCACGTGGATTGGAGTGTAATTACCATGTCAACGGCTGTTTATAAAACAGGAAGAATGTGGCATAAAGGAGTTCGTGGTGAGGCGTTCTGCAATCTACGGAAGGGGAGGTGGGGGAAGGGACTTTACTAAGCAGGAGGTCAGAGTTAGGCTCTTAGCAGCTTCACTGTTGTGATCTCACTGCTGTCCTTGCCTGGACTCTCCCCTATTGTTCATTGCACTCAAGTCAAGGCTTGTGTACACTCCATTAGTATGTTTGCACAGTGCCTGGGGAAATGGGGCTTCAGTTCTGACCAGGGCCTGTAGCTATCGTTGAATTGTACCCACAACCTTCATTAAAACAACAGGCGTCTCTGCATCCAAAGGCACGGTGAATACATTGATGCTTGATTAATAAAGCCAATGTTCAATAACTGAGCCATCAGAGAATCATTTCAGATGCAGGGACAAAACCAGAGCTTTTGTCTCCAAAGTAAAAAATGCTGTGCTCCTTGTAAGCCAGGGGTGAGCCACATGCAGCCCATGAGCCACGTGCAGCCCCCATGGCCATTTTTAAAGTCCACGCTGTGTGTCCCCTGCTGCCGCCGCCACTGAAATTGCACCACTAACAAAAACCGCAGTGATTTTGCAGGGAAACAAGGCACCTGGGGAGTGCACTCCTGGTTTGCAAGCAGAATTGCCCTTCCAGAAGCCTCTTGGAAGCTCAGTTCTGCTTGGAAAGAAAGTGTACGCTCACCACATGTCTTGTTTCCCTGCAAAATTGTTGCAATTTTGGCTGCTGATGCAGTGAATTGGCAGTGGTGGGGTGCTGCCTCCAGTGAGTTCTGGGGGAAGCAATGCAGCCCCTTGACCACCAGAAGCTGCCCACCCCTGCTGTAAGCATTTACACACAAAAGTGGAGTGTGTAGGCTATTCCAAAGGCAAACTAGTAGTGCACTCAGGGAAAGGGTCACTAGAAATGCTGAATAAATCACTATTTCCTATTTAAGCTTCATGACTCCTGCTGGGGAAGGTGTGTACAATAATGCATGAAAGTTGGCATACGTGTCTGGGTCACATGACTACCTTCTGATTATTAATATGGCTTGAGAAATAAAAGATGCAAAATTGCAACCTACCAAACAAGCAGCAACACAATTTCTCCTGCATCCATCATTTGTCAACCCTAGCAGTTACTTTGGAGAAAAAAAGAATCCCATCTTTGGCTTCTTCCAGAGTTACATTTTCATCTATGGCTTTGGTTGACCTTTATCTTTCATGTGGACAGCAGACAACTGAATGGGTGTGAAGTTTTGTTTTGTTTTGTTTTCACATCAGAAAAAGCCATCATATGAGCAGTTTTTAAAAATCCGTGATTTCAACACGAAGAAAAATCCTAATCCTCCTTTCATCTTGTCAAAATCCAAGATGTTCAGATGACAATATGGATCCAATTTAAACTACAAAATGTACTTCTTTGATCCCAAATGTGGTCCTACTGGTGGCAGGCCCCCAAAACCAGATTCCTCCATATTGTGCATTTGCTAGGACTGTTTTACTTCTGGTCACTGGCTAAAGAGTGCCACAGATAAGACCTAGAGTTCCATCTCTCACAACAAAGTCCACAAGGAACCTGGCATCTCACTGAGAGCCAAAACAGACATTACTTTAATTGCTTGCAATTTTTATTGCAAAATAGTGATCCAATAAGCAAAGGAATCAGTATTTTAGAAGAGAAGTCGCAGGTGCATTGGGAAGAGGTGATCTGGATTGGACCTATAGCAGGGGGAAAGGGTTAAAGCTGCCTTACCCCCATACTAGGGTCCTGATTTGGACTGAGGGCCCCTGCACCTACTCTAAAGTAAATTGGAAAGACAAATGAAAGAAAGACATAGCTAGCAGCTGCTAGCTATGTCTTTAAAGTAATGTCTATTTTAGCTCTGAGTCCAGGATCTGGGGATTTCTATAAACAATGAGCCAAATACAAGCTCCAGAATATCCTCTAATGCAGTGGGACATCTTGGCAGCCTTGAATACCAGTTCTTCTCTTCTTGCAAATAAAGCACTGGTAACAAGTGACCCAAATGGGAGGCTCCTGAGAAACAGCAATCTGTCATAGTACTCATATAGCTATTTATGACAGGACAAACAGGATTGAAGGCTACTCAACTAGAAAGGGAATGTTTATTGGAATGTTTACTTTGCCTCTTAACACACACCGAGATAAGGACTGAAGCTTCTGGCCTCAGTTTAATTAGTGGTTTCCCTCACCACAGAATACCACCTCACTCAGCATTATTGACATTACTGAAGTGCAGAACTGTAGTTTGCAGAAATACTGGATCCTTAGGCTGAATTCAGATGACTTTGAGGGCTTAAGATACTTTGAATAGTCTCTGTATGTTTATTTTTCAATACGCTATGCAGACACCCTTTTTAGTTTATTTTTTACTCTGGATGTCTTTTGTTTTGTGTAATCACTTTAATATTAACTTTGAAAGACAACAATAAATTACAGAAATAATTTGCAATTACTTAAAAAAATGGAATTGTGAAACGCTTGGTAAAGATGCCCAGGGAAATTACTCTCTGAAGTTTTTATCTGGGCTTCATAGTCCTTGGTTCAAAATACACCAAAGTCTGAAACAGTAGCTGACACTGCACTTTGGGATATGGTGTACTGTCAACACTTGTCTGAAGTAGACTTGTATTATCTTTACTGAAAATGATGACAAGGAGTGGAAGATCAAAAGATGAATGGAGAGATGACAACAAGATACATTTTAAAACCTTCATATGAAACCTCAAGGTGATATATTCTAGCTGACAAGAGATCAAGCAATACTGGTATGATTATTGCTCTTTTTGAATGTGGTAACACCCAACACATCCTCCGTGTTTTCCAGGTACAAACAGAAAACCCAAACTCTACTCTGAAGAAGATGCGATCCACATTTTGAACATGAATCAGCTCAATGAAATGTTGGCCCCACCCAACTATCTTCCAGGTTTATTAATTTATTTACATTTTAGTGCTCTTTCCTACTGAAACTAGCTTCTACCCCCACCCCACCCCACACACACTTATCATGCAAATCCTTGTTCTTGCATGCCTCAGGAACTGTGACCTAGTGAAAGCACACGCAGGTTCACTCTCTGACCCTTCCTCTTCCCTCCAGACAAGATTCTACAAGCAAAGCCAATGGAATACCAAAGAGAGGAAAACATAGATTCCAACACAAAGAGATTTATGTCTTAATCCTCTTCAGGGTTTGAGCAAAATAGACATGAAATAAATCACAGACTGCTCAGGACTTTGTAACTACTGTAAGTGCACTTCTACCTCAAAAGGCTTTGTCACATCTGAATCCTGACCGACAGTCCACCAAGTCAGCAACGCCCTTTTGGTTTTAGGACACAAGCCAAGAGGAAGTTCTCTAGTGCAAGTCTTCAATTCCGTCCTCAATCTGAATCCTGGCTCTTTTGAGGAAAGCAAGTTTTCTTTCCTCTGCTACCCTTGAGCTGGTACTTTGCTCCCCTCTAGGGTAGCCTTCCCCTTCATGGATCACTGCCTTGTTGTGGCGAAGGGGCTTGCGTAACTCAGTGAAGCCATAAGCTATGCCGTGCAGGGCCACCCAAGACGGACAGGTCATGGCAGAGAGTTCTGACAAAATGTGGTCCACTGGAGAAGGAAATGGCAACCCACTCCAGTATTCTTGCCAAGAAAACCCCATGGAACGTATCACAAGGCTAAAAGAGATGACGCTGGAAGATGAGCCCCTCAGGTCGGAAGGTGTCCAATATGCTACTGGGGAAGAGCAGAGGGTATTTCCAAGTAGCGCCAGAAAGAGTGAAGCGGCTGGGCCAAAGCCGAAAGGACACTCAGCTGTGGATGTGTCTGGTGGTGAAAAGAAAATCCGATGCTGTAAAGAACAATATTGTTTAGGAACCTGGAATGTCAGTTCAATGAATCAAGGTAAGCTGGAGGTGGTCAAACATGAGATGGCAAGATTGAACATCGACATCTTGGGAATCAGCGAACTCAAATGGACAGGCATGGGCGAATTTAATTCAGGTGACCATCATATCTACTGTTGTGGGCAAGAATCCCTTAGAAGAAATGGAGTAGCACTCATAGTCAACAAAAGGGTGGGAAAAGCAGTACTGGGGTACAATCTTAAAAATGATAGAATGATCTCAGTACGAATCCAAGGCAAACCATTCAACATCACAGTAATTCAAGTCTATGCCCCAACCACTGAGGCCAAAGAAGCTGAGGTTGATCGGTTCTATGAAGACCTACAACACCTTCTAGAACTAACACCAAAAAAAGATGTCCTCTTCATCATAGGGGATTGGAATGCTAAAGTAGGAAGTCAAGAAATCACCGGGATAACAGGCAGGCATGGCCTTGGTGTACAAAATGAAGCAGGACAAAAGCTAATAGAGTTTTGCCAAGAGAACATGCTGATCATAGCAAACACTCTTTTCCAACAGCACAAGAGGCGACTCTACACATGGACGTCACCAGATGGTCAATATCGAAATCAGATTGATTATGTCCTTTGCAGCCAAAGATGGAGAAGCTCCATACAGTCAGTAAAAACAAGACCTGGAGCTGACTGTGGCTCAGATCATGAGCTGCTTCTTGCAAAATTTCGGCTTAAATTGAAGAACGTCGGGAAAACCACTAAACCGTTCAGGTATGACCTAAATCATATCCCTGATGAATATACAGTGGAGGTGAGGAATAGATTTCAGGGATTAGACCTGATAGACAGAGTGCCTGAGGAACTATGGACGGAGGTCCGTAACATTGTTCAGGAGGCAGCAACGAAATCCATCCCAAAGAAAAAGAAATGCAAGAAAGCAAAGTGGCTGTCTGATGAGGCTTTACAAGTAGCTCACGAAAGAAGGGAAGCGAAAAGTAAGGGAGAAAGGGGAAGATATAGCCAACTGAATGCAGAGTTCCAGAGAATAGCAAGGAGAGACAAGAAGGCCTTCTTAAATGAACAATGCAAAGAAATCGAGGAAAACAACAGAATGGGAAAGACTAGAGATCTTTTCAAGAAAATTGGAGATCTCAAGGGAACGTTTTGTGCAAAGACGGGCATGATAAAGGACAAAGAAGGCAGGGACCTAACAGAAGCAGATGAGATTAAGAAGAGGTGGCAAGAATACACAGAAGAACTATACAGGAAAGATCTGAATGTCCCTGATAACCATGATAGTGCGGTCACTGAACTTGAGCCGGACATCCTAGAGAGTGAAGTCAAGTGGGCCTTAGGAAGCATTAGTAACAACAAAGCTAGTGGAGATGACAGTATTCCAGCCGAGCTATTTAAAATCCTAAAAGATGATGCTGTTAAAGTGCTGCATTCAATATGCCAACAAATCTGGAACACTCAACAGTGGCCACAAGACTGGAAAAGGTCAGTTTACATTCCAATTCCAAAGAAGGGCAACGCCAAAGAGTGTTCAAACTACCGCACAATTGCGCTCATTTCACATGCCAGCAAGGTGATGCTCAAAATCCTACAAGCTAGGCTTCAGCAGTATGTGAACCGAGAACTACCGGAAGTACAAGCTGGGTTTCGAAGAGGCAGAGGAACTAGAGATCAAATCGCCAACATTCGCTGCATCATGGAGAAAGCAAGAGAATTCCAGAAAAACGTCTATTTCTGCTTCATTGACTACGCTAAAGCCTTTGATTGTGTGGATCACAACAAACTGTGGCAAATTCTTAAAGTGATGGGAGTACCAGACCACCTTACCTGTCTCCTGAGAAACCTGTATGAGGGTCAAGAAGCAACAGTCAGAACCAGACATGGAACAACCGATTGGTTCAAAATTGGGAAAGGAGTACGACAAGGCTGCATATTGTCACCCTGCTTATTTAACTTATATGCAGAGTACATCATGAGAAATGCCGGGTTGGATGAATCAGAGGTCGGAATTAAGATTGCTGGGAGAATTATCAACAACCTCCGATATGCAGACGATACCACCCTAATGGCAGAAAGCGAAGAAGATCTCAAGAGCCTCTTGTTGAGGGTGAAAGAGGAGAGTGCAAAAGCTGGTTTGAAACTCAACATTAAAAAAACGAAGATCATGGCATCTGGCCCCATCACTTCCTGGCATATAGAAGGGGAAGAAATGGAAGCAGTGACAGATTTTACTTTCTTGGGCTCCAAGATCACCGCAGACGGTGACTGTAGCCATGAAATTAAAAGACGCTTGCTCCTTGGGAGGAAAGCTATGGCCAACCTAGACAGCATAGTAAGAAGCAGAGACATCACCTTGCCGACAAAGGTCCGTCTAATCAAAGCTATGGTTTTCCCAGTAGTAATGTATGGCTGTGAGAGCTGGACGATAAGGAAGGCTGAGCGCCGAAGAATTGATGCTTTCGAACTGTGGTGCTGGAGAAGACTCTTACGAGTCCCCTGGACTGCAAGGAGGTCAAATCAGTCCATCCTAAAGGAAATCAACCCTGAGTGCTCATTGGAAGGACAGATAATGAAGCTGAAGCTCCAATATTTTGGCCACCTAATGCGAAGAGAAAACTCCCTGGAAAAGACCCTGATGCTGGGAAAGACTGAAGGCAAAAGGAGAAGGGGACGGCAGAGGATGAGATGGCTAGATAGCATCACGGATGCAATGAATATGAACTTGAGCACGCTCCGGGAGAGAGCGCAGGACAGGAAGGCCTGGCGTGCTATGGTCCATGGGGTCACGAAGAGTCGGACACGACTGAACACCACAGCACAGCAGGGTAGCCTTGTCAATGGTGGCTGTGCTGCTCAGTATCAGGGGTGGATAGTCAGGTTTTGCCCCCAAAATAATGCCATCCCCAAGTGCCAACTTACCAGGCAGTGATGAGGCCCTTTAAACTTTTTTATAACAATTTTTAGCAGGCAACTGAGCATACTACAAAACAAAGCCCTGGCCTTTAGCCACATTTCATTTTTCTAATAATGCCTCTGGGCCCAAACGCATTCTGAGGAAATTTACACAGCAGATGGCTGGAGGCAGGTGCTTTGCTCTTCAGCAGCCCAGAAGCTCTGCTCAGAAAAATTAAATGTTTTTAAATTAAGTTGGGGCAGGGGTCCCTGCAGGCACCAAAGGAGGTGTCCAGGGGCACTGTGGTACCTTTGGGCACTGCACTGAAGACCCCAACTGTAGCCATTAACAGTCAAGCCTCTTCTATCCGCATATTTCCATCCTAAGTTCTGTTTCTTCATCATGCTAAAGTGGGACAAAACCACTGGGAGAAGGCGATGGAGTGCTGTTAGTTTTTTGTTTTGATGCACTTGGTATATCTACATAGGATACTACCAAGGACACAGACTTCCCCCTACTAGAATGGGCTGCCTTGTTTTCTATTCTCTATTTTGAATTCCACCTTCATTGATTTCAGCTGGGAAACAAGATATGTCTGGAAGCACCCACTCCCACTCCTCCACTGATGGTATTTTTTCTTGATATGTTTGTTTCATAAAACCCTTCAGTTTTTCTCTTGAGGATTCAGGAGCTCTAGCCGACTGCCACGTACGTCTTCTACTATATAGTTCTGTGGTTTGCAGCCAACACTTAATTCCCAGGGTTCTAACAGGAATCCATCGATGGCCCACAACCGTTGCAGTGGTTGCAAGTTTCCCATTTCTGCTTTGTTCTAATATGTTTCCTTCCAGCGGCTACATTTCAGAGCAGCCTTTCCCAGCCTGGCGCCCTCCAGACATGTTGGACTACAACTTCCTAGGGGATGATGGGAGTTACAGTCTAACAAATTGGAGGGCACCAGGATGGGGAAGTCTGCACTAGTGTGGATAATAAGCTGGCTTTTTGTCATTTTGGAGGAGACAGAAGCATTCAGAACAACTCAAGCTATTGGAATCAATAAGCCAAATGGACGAAATTAAACTCTATAACCAAGAATATACTCTAGGAAGTATAGCTTCAATGACTGGGGCACAAGTTTTTAAGAAGGTATATTTGTTCCTGGGTAATCTAGTTTGTATGTCAACATTCCATGGAAATGTTACCAAAGACAAACGCATCTTTGCAGATCTCCACTGTATACTGGATACTCATTGCTTCCACTTTCTTTTTAACCTAGGAACACAATCATACATAATGTCAGCAACGTGATACTGATGTAATTTTTATCATCTCCTCATCAGTCGCCCTTGCTGATGGTTTTTATTTATCCTAGGGGAAGCCTTACCTGACACATTTAGGGTGGAGGGTGAGATGTCGGGAAGCCCCACTCTGGAATCGCCCATCCACCAGACGATAGTCACTGGCTCAGGTGGGCCAGCTGCAGCACAGTACACATGAAAAGGAGTATTAGGGATGACCGACAGATCTTCTGGCTCAAGAGTAAAGTAAGGAACACCTTGAAAAACAAAATATAAAAGCTAAATGTGGTAGTTTTCATCCTGATCAGCCAGAATAGTTCCTTTTAATTATTTCACAATAGTTTGTACTTGAACAGAAATAAGAACTGGATCTTTTTACATTTATAGTACATTTTTGCCTTTTCTCTTGTGTAAAGTGTCTGACAAACCATCCCTGTTCATATACGGGACCAATTTTGTCCTATATACAATTATTTACTAAAGGGACAATACACGATAATATGAAAACTGGATGGTATTGGAATAGGAACATTTATTTCTTTAGACTTCGTGATGGACTTTTGAAATTATCAGTCAGAGGTCCCAGTTGTTCAGAGCAGCTGGGGTTGCCCATGCCTAGCCCATTTTACAAAACTGGAATGCCACCAATTAACTCTTTGGCAGAAAAAAGGAAGTACTGGTGAGGATTGAATCTAGCTCTCCACTCCCTCTCCCAAACTACTGATCAGTGGAATGCCATATTTTTTTAAAGGGAATACATGAGAGAAGCCTGGCTACTGCATTGGCCTGGAAAAACACACACAGCATCTGTTTGGATACACTGTTCCCCAGGCAGACAGGTGCATGGAAACCTGGCTCCCTATATACATAGTCCATAGCTAGACTAGGGCATGAACCTATTGGTATTCAAAATACCCTGTCAGGTGAGTATCTTCCTTTAGTTTTACTACTGCCTTATATTTGTTTTATATTGTAAACAATAAAACAGTAAAATGATGTTTTATTGTTGACTGCTCAGAGAACATTACTTTGAAGCAGTATATAAATCTGAGAAATAATAATACAAACTCATTCAATAACACAGATTTACCAACACCTAAGGACACTAGCTGTCAATTAGAAATTGTACTATCATGTTGTGTCCTGACTTTGAATACCTTTCCTTAGAGTTGTTAGCCGTACATTAAAAATGCATTCAGAGAGCTATGCTGAACCTGCTTACCCTAAGCATAAAAAATAATTGTATCAACAATGAAGAAAGAAATGGAATGCTCATCCTATATTATTTTTTCCAAAGGTCTGTGGGAAAGAGGAGTTTTGCTACATGCTAGGATAGTTAACTGCTTCTTGATAAACAAGGGAGGGGAAATGGCTCCAAACCCGATAGACCCTAAATAGAACTCTATTTATTGCTAGAGCTTGAAGGAATATACAAAAATGATTCTAAATGACAAATGTTAATATCATACTATGACATTCCACAGAAATCAAAATTTTATGTACCCCATTGCTCAAAATATACTTAAACATGGGTTTCAAAGTTAATTTGAGTTTTCAAAGTAGGTTGGTTCTAGAAAAACTGTGAATTCCACTATGAAAACCATAGTTCCTCATGATGCGAGGCTACCCAGCTATGTTCAAATTTTGTTCTGAAAATGCTGAATCTCAGATGCATGTGTTTGCCCCCTCCACCATTACTTGTCTTTGTCTCCTCTATATACTCTTTAAGGTTGTTGCTGATGCTGAAATTTTAGGATTTTATCCTGAATTGTCTCTTGTTCATACAGATTGTGACAGTATCCTACCCCAAAAAATCCTTGTTTGCTATCTTGTTTCACTCTCAGTGAGTGCTTGCAATTAATTCCACCCACCTATTTGTGCTCAAGGTAATAATTGCGGACATAATCCAGCCAAAGTTAAGCATTTTTAGGCAGGAAGAATGAAGCACATTCCTAACCCTTTTGAGATCAGTGGGACATAAAATGCTTAACTGTGGATGGATTATGCCACAAGGTGATATTTACACAGTGGCATCACAACCAAATGAAACAAAGGCGAGGCAAAAGCCCTTACTATGGAGGAACACTTGTCCTTGCTTTCAAGTCACCTGACCTCTGATTAACTGCTTGATCATATACAAATAGTCATGTAAACAATCTGTGTGTGATATCACAGAATGCATGAGGACAAGGCTCTTCCCAAATACACAGAATTTGAAAGTTCAATCCCAACATCTTGTGAACATCAGCAGACAGTCTTTATTATTGGCTATTGTGACATCGGGAGAGAGCGCAGGACAGGAAAGCCTGGCATGCTATGGTCCATGGGGTCACGAAGAGTCGGACACGACTGAACGACTGAACAACAACAACAAATTGTGACATCATTTTTTTAAGAAAAAGCCATTGTTCTAGACCTGAGTTTTTCTTTCTGGGCTGATCTCAGGTACAGCTCAATGTACACCACATTACAATAGACAAATATTAATAGGAGCAAGGCACAGAAGGATATGGCAAAATCCTCATCTCCTGGATAAACAAAGCTAGACAACAAGGCCTTCCTGGAAACTGATTAGAATAGGAACTGCAATGCGGTCAGATTGAGTTCTATTAATATCCCTACACAGAAAGCTCTAGTCCCAAACTCCTATGAGCTACCATTAATAACAGGGCTAAATAAGTGGCTCTAAATAAACATATTTGATATATGGGATATCAGAGAATCAGATAATTAAAAAGGCCTCTAAATATAGGTTTTTGATGTTCAGATCCTGTTCTGAGAACCACACCTGACAACACTCCCTCAGTCAATACATTTCAAACTCCCTAGTATACATTATAAGTACCTGGAAATGTTTAACTTGAAAGTAAGTTAACTTTTGTGTTAGCCTTCCCCAACCAGGTGCCCTCCAGGTGTGCTGGACTACAACTCCCATCAAGTCCAACCAGCATGGGAAACTTCTTCCACCCTGAAGCTCTTTAATACTTTATTTGCTTATCATCGAATTTTCTTTATTACTGTGAACACAAATGTACAGGTAAACTCTGATCAGCTCCTGAGCAAACTTTCTTGTCATCAAATGGGTCTCACCTTCCTGCTCTTTTCATTTATGAGAGAGGCTGGCGCGTAGTGGCTACATATATGAGTTACAGGCCATGACATCCCTGGTTCAAATCTCTCCTCAGGTGGCCTTAGGCAATTTGCCAGGTGGCCTTAGGCAAGCCACCACAGCTCAGTCCTGATGCAAATGAAGCATACATATATTATTTGATACCTGAAAGAGTAACACCGTCAGCTCCAAACTGGATGTCACACAGCAGACAAATGCAACTATCTCATACTTTAAAAAAAAAATCTAAATGAAAAGCAGAACCAGGAGGCTGCAAATTTGAGCAGTGGGGAAAGGGGCCACTTAATATATTTCCCTCTGGCTGTCTCTCCGCTCAGCCTCTCCCCCCAGTTGCTTTTCCACCATTAGGAGAAAAAGACATGAGTATCTCTGTCTTCTCACAAGCAAATGGAAAAGCACCTGTGGGTGGGCTGGGGTGGGGGTTCTGAGCAGACAAGCAACCCAAGGATTAAGCAGCTCCTTCTCTTGCCACTCCATTGCTCAAATGTACAGCCTCCCAGGTCTGCTTTCCATTTAAAAGACTCAGGATACTGTTGCATAAGTCTGCCAGGTAATCTCCACTTTGGCCTTACTGTGTTACTCTTCCAGGTATCAAACACCACATGTGTTTTGCATAAAATAGTGTCTTGTTTCAACACTGGGAACCAATTTAAATTGACAACTTGTTTTATTTCCTAAATAAGAAGCATCGTATAATGCCAAATCCAATAGCCCTCTGGCTATTTTGTAAGGTAAAAGCAGTATGGTTTGACCTTTAGATTTCAGGTTACGAAAGCAGAAACTTTTAGCTAAGTAATCCCCTGAATAAGCTATATATGTAGAGTGTTTTTTATAATGAGGGTGCCAAAGTCCGTTGAAGTCTCTTTGTATATCAAGTTTGACACACCCATAACCCAGGCACCTCTTAGGTAGCAGACTTTGTGTAGATTAGCGATGTTGTACCATGGTTTAAAGATATTAGCAAATTAATGGTAAGGCGATTTATGAGTGTATAGGATTTTATATTCCTACCACAAGATGTAATGACAGCCATCACTACATCTTAGCTTTATGGATGGCTTTAAAAGGGGATTAGACAAATTCATGGAGGATAAGGCTATCTATGGCTACTAGACCTGACGGCTATATGCTCCCTCCAGTATTGATGGTAGTATGGCTCTGAATACCAGTTGCTGGAGAACACAAGCAGGAGGGTGCTTCTGCACTCATTTCTACCTGTGGGTTTCCCACAGGCAGCTGGTTGGCCACTGTGTACAGAATGCTGGACTAGATGGTCTGATCCAGCATGGCTCTTATGTTCTCACATTCATAGTGATCACTAATAGCAGGAACTACAAAGATTTTCTCTCCATACATCCTCAGTTGCCCGAAGATGGATATTGTTCTCCTATGGTAACAGCTGATAAGGATGTATAAATTTGGGGCCAGGATATCTGAAGGGCCACCTCCTCCCATATGAGCCTGCCTGTAATTTGAGACTTTCATCAGAGGCCGTGTTGTGTGTCCCACCACCAAGAGAAGTTAGGTTGGTGGATATGCAAGACAGGGCTCTTTCTGTAGCAGCACCTCAGCTGTGGAATTCCCTTCCAAGGGAGGTCAGGCTGGCTGGCTCCATCTTTTTTAAAGTTTAAACACTGCTTTGAGCGCCCTGGTGGAGAGAGCAGAGATATGTAAATACTTTAAATAATGTGGAGGCTCCCTGTTCCATTTCATCATTATATGCAGAGCACTGATACCACGGTGAGTTGTGCTCTGCATGTCTTCCAGCTTAACTTGGAGAATGTCTAAAATTTAATGTTGGAATTGGCATATGAGCAGTTCTCCCCAGTTATCAATTTGCATTCTTTATCAATTCACAGGACTAAATATGTACATTGATTAAGACATTGCACGAAAAAACTTGATACAACCACGTGATCACATCAAGATTCCTTATTGTGTAGTGATTTAATCAGTATACTGCCACATATTTATAAATTGTAAGGACAAAAAGAGATGTAAGCTGAATATTGGGGCAAATTATGCATGCACAGCACTCTAGACAAAGTCCAGAACTCAAAAACATAAGAATGGTGGGTTGCTAACTCACTGATGTTACTTTGCAACCAAGATCAGATTATATGGCAGAAATCTGGATAAGGAGACATTCTTAAGCATTCTTACTATTTATACCAGGCCAGGCCAAACAACTGAAAAGAAATTTCCTTTTTTGGCAATGCATCACCAAAGAAGAGGACACAGATTTACTTTGAAGATGGTCACAAAAGAAGGGCCTCTCCAAAAGATTTTAAGACCGGGGCAGGCTCATATGGGAGAAGGCGGTCTTTCAGGTAGCCTGGTTCCAAGCCATATAGAGCTTTATAGGTCATAAACAGCACTTTGAATTCTGCCTGGAAACAGAGAAGTAGGTGTGAAGCTGTTTTAACAAGGGAGTTGTGTACTCCCTGCAACTAGCCCTGGTCAACAGTCTGGCCGCAGCATTCTGGACCAGCTGAAGTTTCTGAACAGTTTTCAAAGACAGCCCCATATACAGCATGTTACAGTAGTCCAAACAGGATGTAACTAAGGCAGATGTGACCATAGCCAGATCAGACATCTCTAGGAAGGGGTGTAGTTGGTGCACAACCTCAGCTGTGCAAACACACTCCTGGCCACTGCTGAAACCTGGGCATCCAGGTTCAAGGCCAAGTCCAGAAATACGCCCAAACTGTGAGCCTGAATCTTCAGGAGGGGTGTAACCCCATCCAGCACATGTTGAATCCCTATTCCCTGATTTGCCTTTTGACTAACCAGGAGCACCTCTGTCTCGACTGGATTAAGCTTGAATTTGTTTGCCCGCATCCAGTCCATTACTGACATCAGACACTGGTTTAGGACTAGAACAGTTTCCTTGAATTTGGATGGAAAGGAGCGATAGAGGTGGGTGTCATCAGCAACGAACCCCAAATAACTTCATGCAGCCGGAATCATGTGGTCAGTCCCTTGGGAAAAATCTGGCAACTGACTGAGTGATTTTGGCCTATGCACATTGATTTTATTGGGATGTGCTGTACAGGCAAGAATGGCCACATGTGGTGGAGGTAATGACAAGCTCATACTCCCCCCCCCACATTATGGCCTGGATCCGGGGGGAAAGTAACATCCAGCTTGGTCCCTTGTATAACTGACAAGGAAAGAACCTGCTATGTGGTCATTTTACCATATCAAAAAACACTGTGTGAACTAGTTCTGAGATGAAAAGTGAAGCAATATGAAGAAATGGCCCAAGGTATTTTGGTGCCTGAGGCAGAACATTCAAATGGCATCTTGCCCCACCCCCTACCCCACCCCAGCCCCTGGTAAAAATATAATAAACTAAATATTTAACATTTATTGTCAATTATGTTTTTCCATTTCCTGCTTTTTAAGGGTACCTCAAGTTCAGCTGTCTAAGGCAAGCTACTTCATCTTTCCTAAAGGCAGGACTGGCCCTGCATGTGTTCTGAACAAGGCCTGAAATTCATTTCCTTTCATGGGATGTGAACAGAAGAAAGCTCATGTGTCCCTTTGTGAAATGACAACCTGAGAATTGAAAAGCTTTAAACCCCAGTCTCTTAAAAATGCACTATCCACAAGAATGTGCATATCAATTTAATGTCAAAAGGCTTTAAAACATTTAACTGTTTGACCTCACAACAATCTTGTAACGTGGGTCACTGGTTTTCCATTTTTTAGAGACAGGAACAAAAGCTGAAGGTTATTTTTTTGCCACACACTAAGTTTGAGGCTCAGCAGAGATTCGAACCTGGACCTGCATCCAATATTCTACTCACAACAGCTTGTGGAGCTGTTTCTTCTTTCCCTTCAGGCACATTAGGGAGGAAGGACAGCTTAAAGGAGCCCATAAAAACTGCCTCTCCATCCCTTGTGTGGGGGCTTATCTGTGCTGAAGGAGCACAGGGGAAGAATGACTTAAGCTATGTCAAGATGACAGAGATTATCTGGAGGAAGAGGAGCTTGGGTACCAAGACTGTGTACTGGGTGTATATGTGTGTGCTGTGATGTGTCCCGCTGGGATGTGTCCAGCTGGCACCAGGGGATTGTGCATGTTTGGTGGGTATTGGAGATTTGTGTATATACAAACATACACATATACCCAGTACATCTTTACATATATTCCCTGCCTCTATTTCCCCCAATTATCTCCCTCTTTTCAAAATGGTGTCACCTCCTACACGCCTATCTTTTTTGATCCTAAACATAACTGGCAAACTTCCTGGGTTTACTGTACAGCTCAGGGATGTACCAGAAGCTCCTATGTATACCCTAAGTTCCTGGCTTAGAAATAAACAGGCATCTCCTTTCTCTCCTGTATGCCTGAAAGAATCCATACATCCCAACTTCTCTTCTTCCAAAAAATAAACTGCTATGAATTCTCTAATGGCTAGGAAAGATGAAAGCTCTTCATGCAAAAAGACAAATACCTGAAGCAGCACAGTACTCTGGGCCCATGCTGGGACGCTGATTCAGCCATGAGTCAGACAGAAGAGTGCTGCCTACTGCATCAGCAATGTAACCCTGCTGCAGATAGGGTGCTGCAGTGCAGAATCCCTCCCAGATTTGACATGGCTAACTTTATGAGATCTGCTGAAATTACAGCCCAAGGAAGACCTACCACAACAAGCTATAGGAAACCACCAATCCACTCTCAATTGTGTAGCTTAGGCTACACATTTACATTGGTATTAGGCTAGAGTGCTGTTTGAGGGGTGCTCTGGGTTTCAGCGTACAGTTAGTATAAATTAATAGGGTACCAGTCCAAGCAAAACTGATCAATGAAATCCTAATTAAAAACATGGTGTATGGGTGAGCAATGGAGGAACTCATGAGTGGAATTCCCATGAATTCTTCCTGGCATTAAAAGAATGGATTATTTGAACATCTAAGCAGTGAACTTAGGACAAAATCTACATCCACCAAAACATAATTCTCTATAAGGCAAGGAGATCTTAAACCAGGACCTCAGGAGGTCAGCTAACCTCAGAAGCCAATGGAAACATATCAGGCCCTATAAAAGCTAATTTACAAGCCACCTCTCCTTAGTCTGAGCATCTTGTCACTTGTCTCACCTTATCTGGTACCTGACTTTTGGCCCACATTTTTATTATGTCTCTGCCTCTGGCCCTTTGGTTCCTGTCTGCCCAATTTGGTACTGGACTATCTCTGACCCCATCAACAGATGCTTTCTTTTTTGTTTGTTTTTAGCCTATTCTAGTATGTGATCTCCAGCCTCTTCATGACCATGTCTCCTCCCTCTGGCTCATCTGAGAAGTGTCACCCAGTGGCAGACTTGGACCCCACAGCATCCTGTTGCAAAGCTAAGCCCCAGTTCTGACCTTTAACAATGCGATCACTAGCATTACATTTCTCTGTTTGTATGTTGTAAACGTGTATAGGGAGACAGCTAGAAAAAAGACAATGCAGATGCTTATTCTGTCAGAAAGGTCAGATGCACATCTTGGAGGGCTCTCTGGACCTTCTCCATAGTCAATGTGTTCGACAGCCTGCTGATCCTTCTGACACTACAAAGATGCACCCCAGCATCCATGTTCTAGCTGTTTCCCACCCAAGTTTTCAAAAACAAGTCAGGAAATGTAACACTGGATGTGCTCCATATTCTGCAAAATTAAATACAGAGCAAAAATGATGTAATAGGCCCCTACAGCTGCTACCATTCTCTTCTGGTCCCTAGCTGGCTCACTGTGATAGCGTAATTGTTTTGGTCATAGTTGCACAGACGCTGGAAATGGGCCAACGTCAGTCAGGCAATCTCCTCCCACAATTTCGACATGCAATTGATTTGTGTGCTCAGCACGACTGCCTTGGACAGGACCAGCAACGTGGCCCCTTACCTTCCACAATGAGCCACACTTGCTGCGATTCCTCCTTCTTCCCGTTGGTCTCAACTTGGCACCAGTACTTTCCAGAGTCTGTCCGATCTACAGATTTCAAGCTAAAGAGTTGAGAGAGGGGTATAAAATCGTAACTAACATGGCACAAAACCAAGTAGCCATCACAAAGTATTTCAAAACCATCCAGTGAACTACAAACATACCATCATTTCTGAAAGGGAAAAGCTATGAGATGTCTTCCTCCTTAAGCATTCACAAGAACATTGTGTTGTGAAAGTAGTCATATGAACATATGAAGCTATCTTATACTATGAGCCCCAAGGTCCCTCTGTACCCTGAAGGAGCACTTATTTCCATAGCGACCTGCCCGTGCCTTGAGATCGTCTGCTGAAACCCTCGTTCAGGTTTCTTGGAGGATAGGTATTCAACAAAAAATGGGAGGACTTTTTTCAGTGGTGATACTCCAGCTTCAGAACATGCTCTCTACAGAGGCACACCTAGCATCAAGGGCACAATCCTTTTAGTGCCAGCAAACATGTTTTTGTTTACCCAGGCATATTAGTTTACTGTAAATTCATAGAATCATAGAATAGTAGGGCTGGAAGGGGCCTATAAGGCCATCGAGTCCAACCCCCTGCTCAATGCAGGAATCCAAGTCAGAGCATTCCTGACAGATGGCTGTCCAGCCTCGTCTTGAACGCCTCCAGTGTGGGAGAGCCCACTAACTCCCTAGGTAATTGGTTCCATTGTCGTATTGCTCTAACAGTCAGGAGGTTTCTCCTGATGTTCAGCCGGAATCTGGCTTCCGGTCACTTGACCCCATTATTCCGTGTCCTGCACTCTGGGATGATTGAGAAGAGATCCTGGCCTTCCCCTCTGTGACAACCTTTCAAGTACTTGAAGAGCGCTATCATATCTCTCCTCAGTCTTCTCTTCTCAAGGCTAAACATGCCCAGTTCTTTCAGTCTCTCTTCATAGGACTTTGTTTCCAGTCCTCTGATCATCTTTGTTGCTCTCCTCTGAACCCTCTCCAGTTTGTCTGCATCCTTCTTCAAGTGTGGTGCCCAGAACTGGACACAGTACTCCAGATGCGGCCTAACCAGTGCTGAGTAGAGGGGAACTAGTACTTCCCGGGATTTGGAAACTATGCTTCTATTAATGCAGCCCAAAATAGCATTGGCCTTTTTTGCAGCCACATCACATTGTTGGCTCATATTCAGCTTGTGATCAACAACAATTCCAAGATCTTTCTCGCTTGTAGTGTTGTTGAGCCACGTATCCCCCATCTTGTAACTGTGCATTTGGTTTCTTTTTCCTAGGTGCAGAACTTGGCATTTATCCCTATTAAATGTCATTCTGTTGTTTTCTGCCCAGCGCTCCAGTCTATCCAGATCACTTTGAATTTTGTTTCTGTCTTCCAGAGTATTAGTTATCCCGCCCAATTTTGTGTCATCTGCAAATTTGATCAGCATTCCCTGCACCTCCTCCTCCAAAATTGATTGTATGGATTTTATTTATTTTTTTAATGTTGTATTCTTGCTTGTATCAGTTGTACACTGCCCTGAAACTCTAATAAGGATCAAGGTTGGTATTCTCCAAGGTCTCACACAGAGGCCTTTCCTAGCCTTGTGACCCAAGATCATGTTAGCTGAAGTGCCAAGGTTTGAACCTGGAACCTTCTTCAGGTAAGGCCCATGCATTGCCACTGATTTTTGGCCCTTCGGAAGTGGTACGTACAAGCCATTGTTTTCCAGTATTCCATGGGGTGATGGCCCTTTCCTCACGGCCACTTTCCACTTGGATATGGAGGGAAAGCAAAGTCCATGTGGTGATCCTTCCACCTAAAATGTTTGTGCGAACAGGTCACACAAGGAGCTCTTTAGAGGAGTATATTAGCCAGTCACTGCAAAGCATGTAGCACAACACAAGTGGCAGAAAATATGTCTAGAGACAAAAAAATATCGGGGGTGGGGTGGGACAGGGGGAAGCCCTACTCCTCTCAAAACAGCTGACAAATCTTTGGTTCCCACACCAGAGAGGTAAGTGCTTATCTAGAACTACTGCACAAGTTAATTAACCAAGTGCAATGCAATTCCTGTCTGAAGAAAGTAAGAGAGTTAACTAACACACTGGTTCCAGGAAGTCTAACTGTTCTCAACTTGGTGGCTGCCAAGCCACCCAAATCCTGACAGTGGAGTTTGAAAACATGCAGAGAAAGCAAATGTGTTGGTTTGATGAGAGCAAAAAGGGTGGAGCAACTGTTCCCTCATCAAGGTGATGACTGGGGAGTTGGGACTCTTCTTCTCTGACCTTCTTTGGCAGCACAGCTGACACTTAACAAGGTTCCTAATCAACTCACTTCTTTCTTACTGGGAGTGAAAGCACACCAGGTGGTCTCTTGGGCAGCTACTGCATTCACTGCAAAGGGCTGTTATCACAGCTTTGAACCCTGACCCAGGGAGAAATTCTGTCCCCAATTGCCCAAGTTAGGACACTTATATTGATTCCTATTAGACTGAGAACCCCACTGAATGGCCTCAGGCTGAAGCAACTACAAGACCAAGTCAGCTCCGGCTGACTTCCAGCTGGGTCAGATCATGGCAGGATCATCCTATGGAGCAGTATGATTCAGACTGGGGAGGGGGTGGAGGACTGGGGCATCCTGAGCTTCACCCTGAACTTTCTCCAATTCACCTCTCAGTTTGCTCAGCCAGCCATCAGTGCAACAGTCTATATGGTCTTTAATTAGGATTGCCTCCAGAGGTGCAATTTTAACACCATTGGCTGTAGTGCGGGGTGCATTGTTGTTGTTGTTGTTCAGTCGTTCAGTCGTGTCCGACTCTTCGTGACCCCATGGACCATAGCACGCCAGGCCTTCCTGTCCTGCGCTCTCTCCCGGAGCGTGCTCAAGTTCATATTCATTGCATCCGTGATGCTATCTAGCCATCTCATCCTCTGCCGTCCCCTTCTCCTTTTGCCTTCAGTCTTTCCCAGCATCAGGGTCTTTTCCAGAGAGTTTTCTCTTCGCATTA
The DNA here is from genome assembly GCF_057233095.1 of Heloderma suspectum. NCBI lineage: Eukaryota > Metazoa > Chordata > Lepidosauria > Squamata > Helodermatidae > Heloderma > Heloderma suspectum. Next base: position 70,911,812 of record NC_139458.1, on the reverse strand, counting down.
GGTGGCCAAAATATTTGAACTTCAGCTTCAGTATCTGTCCTTCCAATGAGCACTCAGGGTTGATTTCCTTTAGGATGGACTGATTTGACCTCCTTGCAGTCCAGGGGACTCGTAAGAGTCTTCTCCAGCACCACAGTTCGAAAGCATCAATTCTTCGGCACTCAGCCTTCCTTATAGTCCAGCTCTCACAGCCATACATTACTACTGGGAAAACCATAGCTTTGATTAGACGGACCTTTGTCGGCAAGGTGATGTCTCTGTTTCTTACTATGTTGTCTAGGTTTGCCATAGCTTTCCTCCCAAGGAGCAAGCGTCTTTTAATTTCATGTCTGCAGTCACCGTCTGCGGTGATCTTGGAGCCCAAGAAAGTAAAATCTGTCACTGCTTCCATTTCTTCCCCTTCTATATGCCAGGAAGTGATGGGGCCAGATGCCATGATCTTCGTTTTTTTAATGTTGAGTTTCAAACCAGCTTTTGCACTTTCCTCTTTCACCCTCCACAAGAGGCTCTTGAGATCCTCTTCGCTTTCTGCCATTAGGGTGGTATCGTCTGCATATCGGAGGTTGTTGATAATTCTCCCGGCAATCTTAATTCCGACCTGTGATTCATCCAACCCGGCGTTTCTCATGATGTACTCTGCATATAAGTTAAATAAGCAGGGTGACAATATGCAGCCTTGTCGTACTCCTTTCCCAATTTTGAACCAATCGGTTGTTCCATGTCTGGTTCTTACTGTTGCTTCTTGACCCTCGTACAGGTTTCTCAGGAGACAGGTAAGGTGGTCTGGTACTCCCATCACTTTAAGAATTTGCCACAGTTTGTTGTGATTCACACAATCAAAGGCTTTAGTGTAGTCAATGAAGCAGAAATAGATGTTTTTCTGGAATTCTCTTGCTTTCTCCGTGATCCAGCGAACGTTGGCGATTTGATCTCTAGTTCCTCTGCCTCTTCGAAACCCAGCTTGTACTTCCGGTAGTTCTCGGTTCGCATACTGCTGAAGCCTAGCTTGTAGGATTTTGAGCATAACCTTGCTGGCATGTGAAATGAGCGCAATTGTGCGGTAGTTTGAACACCCTTTGGCGTTGCCCTTCTTTGGAATTGGAATGTAAACTGACCTTTTCCAGTCTTGTGGCCACTGCTGAGTGTTCCAGATTTGCTGGCATATTGAATGCAGCACTTTAACAGCATCATATTTTAGGATTTTAAATAGCTCAGCTGGAATACTGTCATCTCCGCTAGCTTTGTTGTTACTAATGCTTCCTAAGGCCAACTTGACTTCACTCTCTAGGATGTCCGGCTCAAGTTCAGTGACCGCACTATCATGGCTATCAGGGACATTCAGATCTTTCCTGTATAGTTCTTCTGTGTATTCTTTCCACCTCTTCTTAATCTCATCTGCTTCTGTTAGGTCCCTGCCTTCTTTGTCCTTTATCATGCCCGTCTTTGCACAAAACGTTCCCTTGAGATCTCCAATTTTCTTGAAGAGATCTCTAGTCTTTCCCATTCTGTTGTTTTCCTCGATTTCTTTGCATTGTTCATTTAAGAAGGCCTTCTTGTCTCTCCTTGCTATTCTCTGGAACTCTGCATTCAGTTGGATATCTCTTCCCCTTTCTCCCTTGCTTTTCGCTTCCCTTCTTTGCTCACCTACTTGTAAAGCCTCATCAGACAGCCACTTGGCTTTCTTGCATTTCTTTTTCTTTGGGATGAATTGAGTTGCTACCTCCTGAACAATGTTACGGACCTCTGCCCATAGTTCCTCAGGCACTCTGTCTATCAGGTCTAATCCCTGAAATCTATTCCTCACCTCCACTGTATATTCATCAGGGATATGATTTAGGTCATACCTGAATGGTTTCGTGGTTTTCCCTACGTTCTTCAATTTAAGCTGAAATTTTGCAACAAGAAGCTCATGATCTGAGCCACAGTCAGCTCCAGGTCTTGTTTTTACTGACTGTATAGAGCTTCTCCATCTTTGGCTGCAAAGGACATAATCAATCTGATTTCGATACTGACCATCTGGTGATGTCCATGTGTAGAGTCATCTCTTGTGCTGTTGGAAAAGAGTGTTTGCTATGATCAGCGTGTTCTCTTGGCAAAACTCTATTAGCTTTTGTCCTGCTTCATTTTGTACACCAAGGCCATGCCTGCCTGTTATCCCGGTGATTTCTTGACTTCCTACTTTAGCATTCCAATCCCCTATGATGAAGAGGACATCTTTTTTTGGTGTTAGTTCTAGAAGGTGTTGTAGGTCTTCATAGAACCGATCAACCTCAGCTTCTTCGGCCTCAGTGGTTGGGGCATAGACCTGAATTACTGTGATGTTGAATGGTTTGCCTTGGATTCGTACTGAGATCATTCTATCGTTTTTAAGATTGTACCCCAGTACTGCTTTTCCCACCCTTTTGTTGACTATGAGTGCTACTCCATTTCTTCTAAGGGATTCTTGCCCACAGTAGTAGATATGATGGTCACCTGAATTAAATTCGCCCATGCCTGTCCATTTTAGTTCGCTGATTCCCAAGATGTCGATGTTCAATCTTGCCATCTCATATTTGACCACCTCCAGCTTACCTTGATTCACTGATCTGACATTCCAGGTTCCTAAACAATATTGTTCTTTACAGCATCGGATTTTCTTTTCACCACCAGACACATCCACAGCTGAGTGTCCTTTTGGCTTTGGCCCAGCCGCTTCACTCTTTCTGGCGCTACTTGGAAATACCCTCTGCTCTTCCCCAGTAGTATATTGGACACCTTCCGACCTGAGGGGCTCATCTTCTGGCGTCATATCTTTTAGCCTTGTGATACGTTCCATGGGGTTTTCTTGGCAAGAATACTGGAGTGGGTTGCCATTTCCTTCTCCAGTGGACCACATTTTGTCAGAACTCTCTGCCATGACCTGTCCGTCTTGGGTGGCCCTGCACGGCATAGCTTATGGCTTCACTGAGTTACGCAAGCCCCTTCACCACAACAAGGCAGTGATCCAGGAGCACAAATTGATTTCAAGGGCTCTGCTGGGAATTCAAGATTCTCAAGAACCTATTAATGCAAACGGACTCAAGGGAGAGGTGCTTGGGAACAGCTATTCCTTGCACATTTCTAGCCATTGCTGCTATATTTACTGTACTTGCAAGGAGTCTCAAGAAAAATGTCTGACCCTTTTTTCCACACACACCAAACAAACTACCCTTGAATATTATACCTTATGATAATTGGCTCAAGCTTAGCAAGCTTGGCTTGATCTAAAGGATGGAGTAAGTGTGCTGGAACATCTCTTGGGGCGAATGACTAAGGCTTGGTTTGTATGACACATCCTCCTCTCCCAACAGGGACTCAGATCTGGCCTCAGAAGTCTGATTTTAATTAGGGCATTTCTTTTATTCAGAGACAAGGAGAGAGGGACATGGTGGGAATACATGAGTGCAAGGAAACTTTTAAGTACATCTCAGAATCTAACCTTCCCGTTTTGCTGCAGAACATGTTGGAACAAACAAGGTGAAAGGGGGCTGTAAAGCTTTCTTTTTCATTTGCCTTCAGAAAAAGACGCTATAAACACAGAGGCCAAGAGAGGGAAAGCCATGCTGTATCAGAATGATACAGCATGAGCAGGAAGCAGTGGTGGCTAATACAATGCATGCTGCCAATTCTGCTTATCTCTGGTCTTAAGGAATCACACGGGGGAATTAACCGGCTGAATAGTCTCTCTGGGTTCTCTCTGCTAATAAAGCTACCAGCTGAGATAAAATGTTGGGCTGGCCAATTCAGGCATCAATTTGCAAACGTTATTCTAGATCCAATTTGAATGGTTTTGTTTTAATGCTACATCACATTTTGCTGCATTCATTTTATTGTTTTTATTCCGTAAGCTGCCCAGATAATGCTGAGTTACAGGGCAGTCTATAACTATCAGAAATAAATAAATATCAGGGGATGGAAATTCTGCCATTTTTATGACAAATTGTTTTATGGACCATTCATTGAACATTGCCTTTCTGTCCCTTACAAAATGATCCCTTAATCCATGTCCAAATTCAGGATGTAGCAAACATAAATTCTCTGATTAGAAAGTGGCACAAGATTTTAAATATTATATATGCCTTAATTTAGTTACTTGCAAGATCGATTCTGTTTCCCTGTTCGGCTAGATAGCCTCACTGCCTGGAGCTTGGATCATGGCAACAGGCAGATCAGGCATCAGGGGCTCCTTCAGGCGCTCCTGAACACCACTTTATGTTTGGCCGCATGGACGTTCCCCAGAGCACCAGATGCCTCACAGCAGACTCTTAGCTCCTTAAAGCACAACAGTCTAGGCTGTCTGGTGATACCATATATGGAGGTCCCCTCCTAAGGCTGCCCCCTCTTCCAGCCCTGGACAAAGGCTGTTGCCTTGCTCTAAAACCCAGGGCTTGGCGAAAACCACACTGGGAGCATTGGGATACCATGTTAAATCTCTGGCAAAGTGTAAAGTCCCATTTCATCTCCCAGCCCCGCTTTCCCCCCAGTCTATCATCTCTGTAGCCTTCTCACAAATGATCACCTTCCTCCAGCCTTCTTTACTTCCACTGGTGTTTTTCAGGCAGAGGGCCTCAAGGTGGTCCAATATTAAATTAAAAAGGAAATTCAAAAAAGACCCCAACTGTACTGAAAATGCATCGTGCATTAATATTACAGAATGGTAGAAGAACTAGAAGCTCACTGTTCAGGGCTTGGCCTCTTCACTCTCAACCACAACTTTGTCTCCCTCTCTTCCTCCCACACATTAACTCTCAGCTCAACATGGCTCCTCCACCTACAGCAAAGTTTTGCTCCCAAGGCACAGCAAGCAAGACAGTCAGTTGCTAGGTCTTGGAAACTGGAATGCATCTCTCCTACAGCTTTATCAGCTAGCCTTGTCTACATCAGATGTCTTGCATCCCCTAATCTTCCAGGGTCCCTCACATCAAGATTCAGATTTTATATTGACGCTCTAAACAAAATGGACAGGAGAAAGGAAACTGTAATGGAAATAATGATTAGATGGTGTATAAGGTTGGGTAACAATGATAGTAGAAGACAAGAAAAGCTGTGCACTAAACTCATGCCTCATGTCCTCACCACTGCAAGCCCTGGATCACCACTGACTCCTGATCTTTCACCAGATTGCAACTCATCTTTCTGCTTTTCTCCCCAACTGTAGGGGAACAGAGTAGAGGCCAAGAGGTGGAGCTATGAATCAGGACATCCCCAGTTTGAATCCCGCCTCTGCTGTGAAATTACTAGATGGCCTTAGGCAAGCGACTTACTCTCAGCTTCAGTCCCCCCTCCCCCCTCTGCTGTATGGGGGTTAATAATACTGTGGTTTTAATGCTTTCATATTTTATATTGTTTTATCCTGCGCTTTTTGGTTTTAATTTTTGTGAACCATCCAGAGAGCTTCGGCTATTGGGCAGTATAGAAATAAAATGACATTAATTAATTAATTAATTACTGTTGAACCTTACATTGTTGTTGTAAGGATTACAAGTAGATAATATAGGTGAATTGCTTTGAACACTTGAAAGCACTACACAAATGATAAGTATTATTAACTACAAGGACAGGAAAAATAGTCCAGAAAAGTGTCGCACATCCCTAGGCATGAAATGTGCAGGTGCCTAGGATCTTAATCAAAGAAGGAAGCAGGTCTGGGTGGAATTCCTGGGAGTGAACTGCATGTTTGCACAGCTCATTAAGTAATCTAGGTGTCAGGGTGGACACTGAGCCCATAGAATCCCAGAGTAGTTCTGATTCTGAGGAACAGCAGTCGCTCCTGGGAGAGCAGCGCGCTCCTCTTTTCCAGGACCAACAGCTGACGGAGATTCCTCCCACCAGCATTCCTAGTTTAGTTAGCAGTCCAAAGAGTGACCGAGCACAGATAGCAGACTTGGTGGATGCGCAACGCAGACACAGAGAGCGGTGCCAGATGGAGGGCGTGGAAAGGAGGCGTAGTGCCCGGTTGGCGCGCAAACAACGGCTGCGCCCAGGGAATCCAAGGGAAAAGGGGAGGGACTCTCCCTAGTCCTTAAGTTCAGGGGTCTGCCAGTAATTCCCTTTCAAACGGGGACCAACTGTTCCAACTTAGGGCATAGGTACTATGCTGCTCAGATCTAGTTGCAAACGGTAGAGTTGTTAAGTTGTAAAAGAAGAATAAAGCTTTGAAAGGAATCCCTTTGTCTGTGTCTGGACTTGGCTACTGGATTAGACTGAGAGAGGCCTCCAAGGAGCCCTTGACACTAGGTTTAGTCACTCTCTATCAGCTTCACCCATCTCACAGGGCTGTTGTGAGGATAAAACAGGTGCATGGGGGAGAAAGCCATCCTGAGTTCCTTGGAAGAAAGGCAGAGTAAACAAAATGTAAACACCACCAACCCACTCCGGCATTCCCCATTCTATACATTGCTCCTACCTGAGGAAACCAATCCAGTGTTTTTCATCTACTGGAATGTACACCTGGTCTACACTTTGCACCACAGCTCCATCCTTGATCCACAGCATCTCTGGGTCTTCCATTCCTTCGAGGCTGCAGTTCAGCTTCACGGGCTGCCCTTGGGACACCTTCAGTTTGACTGGCATTCCAGTAACCTTCATTCCTGAAAGAAAGCAACCTCCCTCCTCTCCACACCCACAAGAGGGGAGCGAGGAGGATGGGAGTACAGTAAATTAATCAAGGTTGGTGGCCTATTGTGCAATACAGTCAAAGAACAAAATGCACAGCCACCCAAAATGCCTCATCAGAGCTTCATTATATTTGTTGAATGATTATAGGATGAGAGTATTGAAATTCCAGTTAAGAAATAACAGAGGAGGCTAAATCCATGCAGAGCTTCTTCTGCAACATGCCAATTTGGAGATCAGCTGGGTGAAAGAATAGAAACCTGTGAGTGGCAGATACAGATTCAGAGGGTATCGTTGGAACAGTGGCCCGGCAATGCTTTTCAAGGTGCTATTCTCAGAATGGTGGTACAATCCCGCCCAAGTTCCCTCTGGATTTTTAACTGCCAGGTAATATTCATGTGCTCTTAGGAAATCATGGCTTTTGATCGATGCTTATGAAAAGAGCTGGCATTTTTAAAAAGTCATTCATACAGGGGGTTGTTCAGTGCGCAGTTTCCCTTTATTGCAAAAGCTGCCAAACAGTGTGAAAACACACTGGAAGTAAAGTCTGATCAAGAATCTTGCCATGAAAGGAAACTGTTTACAGAACATACTTTCTTCTCTGTCTAATGTGTGGTATGGGATTACTTCAACCAGTAGCCAAGCAACCCCCAAAAGTTGGATACAGTGCCAAATTCTGATATCATCCCTCATTTGGATGGGTGTCACTAATTCACTTGCAGGTGGTGGCGTTTCTCAGATTTCTTTTGGGATAAATGCCTCAGGGCCCTCAAATGTGTTTAAATGAGTGGGTGGAGAGCAGTTGCTTCCATAAGAAATGAATGTATGAAAGATGTTAGCATGTACAAATACTGAAGCTGGCTGTAGGAGCCCTTGGGAAAAAGATGAACATATGTGGCAAAGAAGAAAATAAACAAGATGGTAAATAAGCAGCAAGGTAGAAGATGAAAATGTAATAGCCAGTTTCAAGAGAAGGCCAAGCCCCTTTTGTTATCCCTGTTGTAACCTCTGGGCAATGTTAGCTGTCAGCAGAAATGAGAGATGCCAGCTGTCAATTTTCTATCAGATTATTGATGGTTTTCATCATAGGATTCTTAACCTTATTATGACTATTTTGTATTGATTTGATGTAAATGCTTTATGCACTGTTGATTTTTTTTAGCCACTCAGCATGCTGATAGAAAGGAGGATATAAATTTAATAAATATTTAAATAAATTGTCTCTTCAATATTACAGGCATTGACGGTTCACTCCATTCCAACATGCTGACTTTGGCAGCAGCCAGTGCCAGGTCTTCCCTAGAGTAACACTTCCCTGGACCATAACAAGCTGCAATATATCCTTCTAAATTATTTTCTCCGTTACATGCATACAGGTCCGTTGTACTATATAAACACGTGTTTCTTATTTCCCAGGCCCACTGAGCATGAAAACTGCAAAAAGATTTTTCAAACTGAAGATATCTCCCTCATAAAAAATCCCAAACACTGGCAAAAAAATATAATTTCCTACCCAACAGAAATGAAAGTGCTTGTTGAGGAAGGATGTGTTGTTAACCAAACTCTGCAACCACTGCAAGCCTGTTATAGGAGTCAACATGCCCTTGTAGTAAATGTTACTGTAAGCTGGCCTGGAAATTTTGAATTGAAGGACAGTATAGAAATGTTTTAAATAATATATAAATAAATAACTGCCCAGTAGGCATATTCTCAATTGCCTGTCCATTTTATACTGTCTCACACCAGCCAGGTCCATGCCATCTATCTATCTATCTATCTATCTATCTATCTATCATTACATTTATATCCTGACTTTTTTTCCTTTTGCAAAGAACCCAAGGCAGCTTAGACGGTCCTCCTCCTCTCCATTTTATCCTCACAGAAACCCTGTGAGGTAGGTTAGCTAAGAGTCAGTGACGGGCCCAAAGTCACCAAGTGAGCTTCATGGCCGAGTGGGGACTAGAACGCGGATCTCCTGAGTCCCAGTTCAACACTCTAACCATTATGCCACACTGGCTCATTTTTTTTGTATATACTGAGATTTTAAAAAGCAAGCGCTATAGTACTCATTGCCCATTCTTCACATAAGTGTGCAGAGTTCTGTGCTCCATTATAAACACACACACAAATCTGTAAGAAGAAAGGATTCTTTATGCATATTCCCAAAGCAGCCAAAAGTTTTGTGATTTCTAATGTGCTCAGGCCCTCTCCAAGCAAAAAATAAATAAACAAACAAACAAAAACCTTTCTGCACCTAAAATCTTTCTTCACTGCATCTAAGAAAGTGATTCTGCATCTTGCACATGCACAGATCTATTACCCATGGACTTGGAGATCTCCAGTAGGCACAACTGGATAACACTGACAATTAGCGTATACATGGGTCAGGCCAAGCCAGGGCCACTGGGCTCTTGCCTGATGAGCCCAACACAGCACCGCTTTGTGATCAGCGGTGCAGTTAGAGCTGGACTTTGGGTTCCAGCTCCAGAGCCCCATATCCCAGGCCCCACAAAATTTCCACTGAGAGAGTGGCAAGTGAGCGGGCAGCAGCAGACGGGCCCAGCACGTGGGGCACAAAGAGCATGCTGGGGCCCACTAGAGCATCACAGCATCCGTTCATTTCTTCTTATTTTTAAAAAAGATTTTGCAGTCAGGCAGCTGGCTGGTCATGCATATGGCTACAGCTGCTCATTTTATTATTAGTTTTACTTTTAAGAACATAAGAGCCATGCTACATCAGACCAAGGGTTCATCTAGTCCAGCATTCTGTTCACACAGTGGCCAACCATGGGAAACCCACAAGCAGGACATGAGTGCAACAACACCCTCCCGCCCATGTTCCCCAGCAACTGACGTACGTAGGAATACTGCCACTAATGCTGGAGGTAGCGTATTGCCATCAGGACTGGTAGCCACTGATAGCGCTCTCCCCCAGGAATTGGTCTAACCCCCTTTTAAAGCCATCCAAATTGGTGGCCATCACCACATCTTGTGGCAGTGAATTCCATAGTTTAACTATGCACTGTGTGAAGAAGTTTTTATCTGTCCTGAATCTCCCACCAATCAGCTTCATGGGATGACCCCAGGTTCTACTATTATGAGAGAGGGAGAAAAATGTCTCCCTGTCCACTTGTTCCACACCATGCATAATTTTGTAGACCTCTATCATGTCTCCCCTTACTTTTAAAATATATTATCCTTTTCTACCACAAAATGGTGCTTATTCCCAAATAAATGTTTAGTATAGGGCAACAGATGCAAACTCCATTTTATTCCTGTAGTCATAATGGTGCTATGGTTTGAGTTTAAAATGCAAAATCGCATATGCGCAGAGTATTTCTTTCTTTTTTTATCAGGGTTGGCAAAGAGGCTTGTTTGCACTAACTTTATCAGTAATGGGCAAGCAGTTGTAAAGCATGGAATGGCACTGTGGAGGCAGTGGGGCAGGGACAGAAATATTAATGGTGTGCTTCCCAACTGAACTCATACACATTGCTCTCTGGGGCGGGGGTAGGGGCTCATAAGACCATTACGTCCAGGGTCTAAACTGCCCAGCTGTACCACTGTGTGCGATAGGTTTGTGGATGGCTGTAGTCCCACACTGCCCATCAGCACCAAAGACAACAGCTACCACCGTTTCCTAAGCCACTTTCAAGTGATCCATTTTTCACTGCATAGACCTTAAAAATATGCTGGGTGGAGCCGGGTGGGATCGAATCAGTCCTATGTTCCTCATGCTGGTGGACCACAACATGACAGCAACAGAAGAAAATTACATTGGCACAGCAGTATCCTGGCACGATTCCACTAACAGAAGGGGGGAAACTGGGTGGAGTTTGGATTGGCGTGAATCCTATGGAACCAGAACTGGAACCAGAATCCTATGCTCCAGGCCTGTAGCCAGGGATGGGCTAGGGGGCCTGTTCCCCCTAAATTTTCTCTGCCCCCTCTATTAAAAAACAGTTTACAGTTTTGTCTTTAAAAGGTCTGAAAACCAGATGAACTGCCCCCCCTTTTTTTGCCCCCCACCCCCAGAAACCTTAGGCTGGCTATGGGCCTGTTATGCTCCCTTAAAGTTCAGTCCTGCCCCCAACAACAGTGTAATATTACGCATGCAAAAGAGGTAGCATAAGTTAAAGCACTTGTATTGTAGACAATTGAGAGCTCAGACCCCTGCCCCTCTCCCGCCCCACCACCAGAGTCACAATGGAGGATACAATTCCAAATATCTCTGCAGCTAATCATGGTACCCGGAAAGATGTAAAAGCCCCAGTGAGGGAAGACGGATCTCAGATATCAAGATGCATGCAGTATGGGACAACTTCATTCTGATCATATGCCTAGAGATCTAGGAGCACCCAAAAGTGGGGCTTCTGTGACGAATAAATTGATGGTGGGGCACTGTTAGCAAGCTCTTTGCACCAGCAAGAAGCACCCAACAGTTCAGTAAAAGGAAACAGAGTATGATGAACATCACTTGCCTTCTTAGAACCCTTACAGGTACTTGCCTCAGGATTCGGAACCAAATACTCTACAAGAACCTCAATCCCACACCTGCAACTGGGGCTGAAAAGACAAGGTACTCCACACTGATAAGCAAGGCACAGAAAGTCTACAAGGATGGGGAGCTCATGCCTCATACACTTCCTTTTTGTTGTTGTTGTTCAGTCGTTCAGTCGTGTCCGACTCTTCGTGACCCCATGGACCATAGCACGCTAGGCCTTCCTGTCCTGCGCTCTCTCCCGGAGCGTGCTCAAGTTCATATTCATTGCATCCGTGATGCTATCTAGCCATCTCATCCTCTGCCGTCCCCTTCTCCTTTTGCCTTCAGTCTTTCCCAGCATCAGCGTCTTTTCCAGGGAGTTTTCTCTTCGCATTAGGTGGCCAAAATATTGGAGCTTCAGCTTCATTATCTGTCCTTCCAATGAGCACTCAGGGTTGATTTCCTTTAGGATGGACTGATTTGACCTCCTTGCAGTCCAGGGCACTTGTAAGAGTCTTCTCCAGCACCACAGTTCGAAAGCATCAATTCTTCGGCGCTCAGCCTTCCTTATAGTCCAGCTCTCACAGCCATACATTACTACTGGGAAAACCATAGCTTTGATTAGACGGACCTTTGTCGGCAAGGTGATGTCTCTGCTTCTTACTATGCTGTCTAGGTTGGCCATAGCTTTCCTCCTAAGGAGCAAGCGTCTTTTAATTTCATGGCTACAGTCACCGTCTGCGGTGATCTTGGAGCCCAAGAAAGTAAAATCTGTCACTGCTTCCATTTCTTCCCCTTCCATATGCCAGGAAGTGATGGGGCCAGATGCCATGATCTTAGTTTTTTTAATGTTGAGTTTCAAACCAGCTTTTGCACTCTCCTCTTTCACCCTCAACAAGAGGCTCTTGAGATCCTCTTCACTTTCTGCCATTAGGGTGGTATCGTCTGAGTATCGGAGGTTGTTGATAATTCTCCCAGCAATCTTAATTCCGACCTGTGATTCATCCAACCCGGCATTTCTCATGATGTACTCTGCATATAAGTTAAATAAGCAGGGTGACAATATGCAGCCTTGTCGTACTCCTTTCCCAATTTTGAACCAATCGGTTGTTCCATGTCTGGTTCTTACTGTTGCTTCTTGACCCTCGTACAGGTTTCTCAGGAGACAGGTAAGGTGGTCTGGTACTCCCATCTCTTTAAGAATTTGCCACAGTTTGTTGTGATCCACACCATCAAAGGCTTTAGTATAGTCAATGAAGCAGAAATAGACGTTTTTCTGGAATTCTCTTGCTTTCTCCATGATGCAGCAAATGTTGGCGATTTGATCTCTAGTTCCTCTGCCTCTTCGAAACCCAGCTTGTACTTCCGGTAGTTCTCGGTTCGTATACTGCCGAAGCCTAGCTTGTAGGATTTTGAGCATCACCTTGCTGGCATGTGAAATGAGCGCAATGGTGCGGTAGTTTGAACACTCTTTGGCGTTGCCCTTCTTTGGAATTGGAATGTAAACTGACGTTTTCCAGTCTTGTGGCCAATGTTGAGTGTTCCAGATTTGTTGGCATATTGAATGCAGCACTTTAACAGCATCATCTTTTAGGATTTTAAATAGCTCGGCTGGAATACTGTCATCTCCGCTAGCTTTGTTGTTACTAATGCTTCCTAAGGCCAACTTGACTTCACTCTCTAGGATGTCCGGCTCAAGTTCAGTGACCGCACTATCATGGCTATCAGGGACATCCAGATCTTTCCTGTATAGTTCTTCTGTGTATTCTTTCCACCTCTTCTTAATCTCATCTGCTTCTGTTAGGTCCCTGCCTTCTTTGTCCTTTATCATGCCCGTCTTTGCACAAAACGTTCCCTTGAGAGCTCCAATTTTCTTGAAGAGATCTCTAGTCTTTCCCATTCTGTTTTCCTCGATTTCTTTGCATTGTTCATTTAAGAAGGCCTTCTTGTCTCTCCTTGCTATTCTCTGGAACTCTGCATTCAGTTGGGTATATCTTCCCCTTTCTCCCTTGCTTTTCGCTTCCCTTCTTTCCTCAGCTACTTGTAAAGCCTCATCAGACAGCCACTTGGCTTTCTTGCATTTCTTTTTCTTTGGGATGGATTTCGTTGCTGCCTCCTGAACAATGTTACGGACCTCTGCCCATAGTTCCTCAGGCACTCTGTCTATCAGGTCTAATCCCTGAAATCTATTCCTCACCTCCACTGTATATTCATAAGGGATATGATTTAGGTCATACCTGAACGGTTTAGTGGTTTTCCCGACGTTCTTCAATTTAAGCTGAAATTTTGCAAGAAGCAGCTCATGATCTGAGCCACAGTCAGCTCCAGGTCTTGTTTATACTGACTGTATGGAGCTTCTCCATCTTTGGCTGCAAAGTACATAATCAATCTGATTTTGATATTGACCATCTGGTGATGTCCATGTGTAGAGTCGCCTCTTGTGCTGTTGGAAAAGAGTGTTTGCTATTATCAGCATGTTCTCTTGGCAAAACTCTATTAGCTTTTGTCCTGCTTCATTTTGTACACCAAGGCCATGCCTGCCTGTTATCCCGGTGATTTCTTGACTTCCTACTTTAGCATTCCAATCCCCTATGATGAAGAGGACATCTTTTTTTGGTGTTAGTTCTAGAAGGTGTTGTAGGTCTTCATAGAACCGATCAACCTCAGCTTCTTCGGCCTCAGTGGTTGGGGCATAGACTTGAATTACTGTGATGTTGAATGGTTTGCCTTGGATTCGTACTGAGATCATTCTATCATTTTTAAGATTGTACCCCAGTACTGCTTTTCCCACCCTTTTGTTGACTATGAGTGCTACTCCATTTCTTCTAAGGGATTCTTGCCCACAATAGAAGATATGATAGTCACCTGAATTAAATTCGCCCATGCCTGTCCATTTTAGTTCGCTGATTCCCAAGATGTCGATGTTCAATCTTGCCATCTCATGTTTGACCACCTCCAGCTTACCTTGATTCATTGATCTGACATTCCAGGTTCCTAAACAATATTGTTCTTTACAGCATTGGATTTTCTTTTCACCGCCAGACACATCCACAGCTGAGTGTCCTTTCGGCTTTGGCCCAGCCGCTTCACTCTTTCTGGCGCTACTTGGAAATACCCTCTGCTCTTCCCCAGTAGTATATTGGACACTTTCCGACCTGAGGGGCTCATCTTCCGGCGTCATCTCTTTTAGCCTTGTGATACGTTCCATGGGGTTTTCTTGGCAAGAATACTGGAGTGGGTTGCCATTTCCTTCTCCAGTGGACCACATTTTGTCAGAACTCTCTGCCATGACCTGTCCGTCTTGGGTGGCCCTGCACGGCATAGCTTATGGCTTCACTGAGTTACGCAAGCCCCTTCGCCACAACAAGGCAGTGATCCATGAAGGGGACACTTCCTTTACCCATCTCCAAAAAAAAGGAGTGTGTTTGCATACCACTCAAACACCCATAGTCACAGAAGTCCTCTTCAGCCATTCACTGCAAACGTGTGAAGGGGGCTGTGTGTTCAAGCGCCACCTCCCAATGCCCCCATTCCTGCTGGAGACCTTCCCAGGTTCCGCACACAGGTCTGAAGGGGGATTCCAAGTGTGTTCAGCCAAATGCACGTACAATCTTCCTTCAGACCTTTGTGCTGAATGTGCGAAGGCCAGAAGTGGAGGGAGCAGGGATGGGACACATGGGAATGCTGGAGCCACCTTTCAGTCAGTCCATTCCACCCATTGCCTCTGCCAGCCAACCATTTGTGATGTATTCTTCTTTGCAGCCTTGGACCCAGGACAAATGGAACCAAAGAAACAGAAACTGCAGAGTACGCAACTCCCCACAGTGAATGGGTGACTACTGTTGCAGTGACTATATTTTCCTTCCTGAGAGGTGAAGCTCCCACCATAGGCATCAGGAAAACTACCAATGGGAAAATGGAGGGCTAGGTTGAGGCATGCATAATAGAAGAGAACCAACACCATAAGTGTTAACACTTAGAGGAGCAGCATCTGTTTCTCCTCTGTAGTTCTGCTTTCAAAAGCAGAGAGCCCCTGCAAATTTTTTAAAAACTCATTTTTTCTCTAATGCTTTCAAAATCCACTCCACAACTGATGCTCTTCAATGAAAACTGCGACCAGGACCAGTGCCATATATGAGTGGGCATTGGCTCAGTGCTGCTGATGCCCCCTGGCAATGCCACTGGATGTCCTCTCCCACTGTCAGCACCAATCAGACTCACGCCTCCCACCAGCAGCCTTCACTGGTGGTGCCGGCACACTTCCTACAGGAGTCAAACATACTCTGGATCTAGCCTGATTGACAGCATTTGTCCATGTGTCAGGCATTCTAATTGGCTATTTGCTGGATGCTGTTCACTGTACTATTGGTTGAGTACAGTATCGTAACCATTGCTTAGTTCTCACTGAAGGACCCAACAAGTGTACTCTGGGCTATACCATTTCAGATTGTGGGTGGGGGTTCATGTGACCAAATGCTCCTCCCCACAGAAAACTAGCATGTCAGGGAAAAGGCTAGGCAAAATGACTTCTAGTTTCCTGTGTCAATGGAATTTTTGTATTGAGGTTCATTCAGATTTGTAAACCAACTGAAATGGTTTAACCCAGACACAGGTTTACGATCCAGTGAGGCTTGCGCTGGAGAACCTAGCATACAGGGCATAGCATCTGCCCAGCACAGAATCACCCTGCCTGCCTATGTATAACATTATTACATTCACATTCCTATGACAACCTAGCAATTGCTCATTCAAGATATTGAGAAACTAGGGAATGAGAAAGAATAAGATGGTGGAGCTAGTGGGTGTCTGTCCAATTGTGTCTGTCCCCTGACAGAACAGCATCCGCCAGTGGAATGTATTCCCACTGCAGACCCCCACGTCTCTCCCAAATGTGCTCTGGGGGGTTGGGTGACCCTCCAATTCAGATTTTGGGGGCACAGGGGACTGCAGGGAGGAGAGGCTGGGAAAGATCCATTGTGTAAAACAGAAGTATGCTTGCGCAAAGTTGGATGTAGCCCAGGGGCAGGACATCCCCCTGCAGACCACCTGGAAGTGAACTGAGGACCTTTTCAGTGGTGGCATCCTAGTTTTGGAATGGTCTCCCCAAAGACACATGCCTGGTAGCTACACTGTAGTCTTTTCAGTGCCAGGTGAAGCACTTTTATTTTCCCAGGATTTTCACTCTTATAAATCTTTTAGGGGGCAATCCTATGATCACTAGTCAGCAGCTAGACAGCCATAGGATATCTAGTTTTCCGGGAACCGACCTCAGAGCCCATGCTCCGAGGTCGGTTCCCAGAGAACTGACCTTCCCCCCCATCCATGCTGCCTGCCCCACGCTCCGAAGAGGAGCACAGAGAGGCCAAAACGGAGCATTCCAGGGCGGGGAAGGCAAAAATGCTGGTACAACACATCCTACGTGTCGTCCAGCAGCCTCCTCCCCCACTCTGCCTTTCTGTGGCTAGACGGCTGAAATCGGCTGTCTAGTCGCAAATGCAGGGCAGGAGAAGTGTGGAGGGAACAATCCGCTCCGTGCTTCTCCTGCCCTGCATTGGATAGGAGGTAGCCTCCGAGTTCAGAGGCGGCCGCCTATCCCCATAGGATTGCGCCCTTAGTGCTTTTAAATTCTTTGCACTTATAATTACCTCCTATTGTTGGTTTTATTCTGTTGCTAGTTTTGTTCTGTTTAAAAGTTAATGTTTTCATTTTACTTCTTTTTATGGTTTTATATGTTTACTGTAAATCATCCAGAGTGCTTATTGGGCAATATATAAATATTTTATTTATTTATTTATTTATTTCATTTCTATACCGCCCAATAGCCGAAGCTCTCTGGGCGGTTCACAAAAACTAAAACCAAACAACACACAATAAAACAATTTAAAATATATAGAACATTAAAACCACAATATAACAATACAACCACAATAAAACCTAGCAGCGATACAGGAGTTTAAAATACAGATTTAAAACAGCAAAGATAAAAATTTAGAAAGCTAAAATGCCTGGGAAAATAAAAAGGTCTTCACCTGGCGCTGAAAGGAGTACAATGTAGGCGCCAGGCGAACCTCACTAGGGAGCTCATTCCAGAGCCGGGGTGCCACAGCAGAAAAAGCCCTCCTCCTAGTAGCCACCCGCCTCACTTCCTTTGGCAGGGGCTCACGGAGAAGGGCTGCTGATGATATAAATATAAATATTGTAAATAAATAAGATAAAATTGCACATCTGTAATGCTCACTCCAGTTAGTGAATCTCTATAGGGGAGAAGTGTTTTGTTCTTTTATTGTTCTTTTATTAGATTAACAGCCTGTGAATCCACTGGTTCCCATACCATACCCTTTGTACTTTTTGTTTTCCTTTTGCTGTCCCTGTTAACTTCATGGAAATTGCTAAGAGCAGTGAAGCTAGCAAAATGATACTTTACATTTACACACCACATTTTCTTGTTTTGTTTTGGGGCTAATGAATTAGTCACACCTTCGAGAAACATGATCTAACCCCTTATTATTTAATTCAACAATGGCATAAATTGTGTGTGTGTGTTTGTGTATGTGCATATGTGCGTCAGAAAGCATCCTCCCTCTCATAATAATACTGAAGCAGTCATGTCATATATATCTAAACTCCATGCATGAAATGGCAGGCAATCTTATGAAATATAGGCAATATCTTGTAGCAGCAAAATTGCTCAGCTGTCAGTAATCCACTTTGCTGAAACAGTTAATCATTAACAAACACTGCTATCTTTGGAGGCACTTTAAGATTTAGGTTTCCACCCTCGCTGGTGTTCCAAGGAATCAAAGTGCAATTCACACATGTAGGGCAGTAATGGACAAAGTACAACTAGATTTCAAGGGGGGCGGGGGGAGGGGGTATAGGGATTTTCAAAGGACCTATTGGATATATGTTTGACTCTTCATAAAAGGAAATCAATGATTGCGTAAGACATAAGGTAGATTTGGGAAGATCAGAGGCTAATATGAATATAGATTACATGCATGTATTCACACATGCATATACATACACACACATACATATACTGTGTGTGTGTGTGTGTATATATATATATATATATATCCAATTTCCAGCCATGATTGTTACCTAATTAAACTCTTATTCACAAAGATAATTAAATCAGTCATTAATGTCTCTTCACAATGTAATGATTATGGAAATCAACTGATGTTGCTCAATTAGAAGGAGCTTTAATAATTCTCATGGATATAGACTCAAAGAGCAGTGTGGCGCTTAGCCACATACCTCTTCTAGCCAGACGGAAACTGCGTAAAGATTCAGCATAAATTATGCAACTCTCTATGAAAGCATTAATAAATATTCCTTAATGTTTGTATCAATACATTTAACTTGGTTTGCTAGCTGACAACTTGGCAGCATAGAAAGTTAGCCGAGTTGCTCTACCCATGAGAAAGAGCCAAGTCTACCCATTGGATCCCTCATGGGCAGGAAGCAGGTTCTGCCTGCCAGCCTCACCACACCTGCCCAGCTGTGAAGTGTGTCTTGCCACTGAAAGAGGGAACAGCCAGGATCGGGCAGGAGACATTTTGCATTCTTCTTTTCTGAAAAACATTCAGCAGGATACAGTACAACACTGTGGACTCCCTGTAGGTTGTGCTTCCTTAGCTGGCCTGGTTCCTATGTGTCATGACCATTGTAAGCCACTGTTCCCTAACCAATTAGGAAATTAACCAATTAATTTTGTATTACCATATAAACTAATTGCTAGCTAGAGCTGACAACAACTGACTGCTACTAGATGCCTTTGCACTGCAACTTATTAAGTTTCAGTCTCTGCAAATGTTGATTATCGCTAGCAAAAATGCATTCTTCAGAGAGAAAAATGAGCAACTGGAGACATGTCTCTGCATGAGGAACAGCCACCCAATCCTTCAAAAGATTTTATGTCAGATGCTCCACACATGCAAGACCAGAATCCAAGTAGTTTGAATCTGGAGGGTACTTCAGAGTTGGTAGCTCCATGCCATGATCATAATATGTGAGAGCTGTTTATTATGTTGATATGTTGTATTAAATTATATTTCTCTAATATGGAGAAACTCCATCCCACTGCCACACATTCTTGGGGGCAGCTGGGATTGACATGGAAGCTGTCCAAGCAAGGAAGCACATGGTACAGCTCTCACACACGTAGACTCCTCACTGGCAGCAGCATTTCCAGCAGGTTCTGCTTGGCTGCTGTAATAACTGAAATATCCCTCATCAAGCTTGGAACCCCTGAGAAACCACAGTCCTTTCTCCTCTTCCCATATTTATCATAGGGTTTGCAGACCTTGACTGGCTGGGAGCCATATACAATGCTTCCTGGATTTGGTCGGTCAAATTCCTGGCCATGGTATTGCCAGGCTGATACACAGGGAACTGCTTATGTGGTGCCATAGGGAATTGTCAACCTGGTGCCAGTGAGCCCGGACAATCTTTCTCCTTTCAGACTTGCCTTTCTTTTGTCTTTATTCACATCCACTTATGTCTGCTTCTTGTCTCCTACTCACAGATTGCTTTGACTCAGTACTGACTCCAGCCTTCACCATCATTAACCACTCTGCCAACCTTGGACACTGATGCCAGATGGATCCCACCTGGAATTGCCACTTCATGACCCAGAGATAAAACCTGTGGCTCCAGATATCAGGAACATCGACTCCCATCCCAGTGCTATAGTGAGAGAACGGGCTATTGCAGTGTCAGCGTTGGAGCCTCAGCAGATGTCTTTGGTGCTGTTAATGCAATAGACTTTGTCTTCAAGTCAGGAGCTGGCATCCTGAACTCAAACAACTGGCGAACAGCATCAGATCCACATGCACATGAGCTCCTGTCCTACTAAGCAGGTTACTGACCAGCTACGTTCTGACACTATGCTATTGAATATTCAGTTTCATTTAGTATAGTACTCCTTTATTTTGGCTAGCTCAGTTCAACAGGAGGATGAGAATTTAAATTCTCACTGCAAACTTTTAGAACCTGCATGGAAATATTAGCTATCTTCCTACCTTTCTCCCCTACTGAATCTATTGGAGGTGAAGTTGGGGGATACCTGTAGGATATGGCCAACTACCTTCTTATAACAATTGGACCTTCTTGTACAATAACAATTAAACCCTATGCATGTTTCCTCTGAATTAAGCTTTGCTGGGCTCAATAGGGTTTACTTCCCAGTAAGTGAATTTAGAATTGTAGCCTCAATTGAGTTACACAGAGGAGGAAATATTACTTTTAAACAGTTTTGCAAATCCAGTGTACCGATTCACTGGGCTGTCTCTTATTTTTTTGGGTGTCATAACAATAGGGCTCATGATGAGGAGCACTGTTTATTCCCCAAATATTAAATGAATGCATATGGGGTTATGAGCTTACATGTGAATCCAAGTTCTCCAAAGTTTTAGTGTTGGTGGTAGAGGTATGTTTATCACCATTTTGAAAAACACATTTCTTGGCTTCAAATTATTTTGCCACAATGATGAATGTCTGGGATCAAGTCACACACAGAAAAGGAGACGTTTCCTACATAGAAGAACAACAGCTAATATTCAGATACAGAAACATAAATATAGCAGTCAAAGTCCTTAGACACATTTAAAGTGCAGAGCCAATAAACAACCACTAAATAAAAATTCCCAGTGCTAATTATTCTAGTAGACATGGGGGTGTTTTAAAGATGAAACATTTAAAACAAATGTACTCATGGAGTAGCTATCGAAGTACAGCTTTAGATAATATTGAGCCATTCATAGATGTTGTGATCCCCCACGCCCCCATGTACTAACCACAGAGAAGTCTGCTTGAGGCCAGTACATGCTGCTGTGTCCTCACTTAGGTCTTCTGAAAATGTAATCAGGCCACCTATGGAGGTGTTTAGAGAGGATCTATAAGAGCATCCTGCTACAACAAGGGGAGGCAACCTGATGCCCTCCACGTGTTTGGGACTACAACTACCATAATCCCTGATCATTGGCCATGCCAGCTGGGGTGATGGGAGTTGTGGTCCAAAACATTCGGAAGGCACGAGGCTGCCTATGCCTGTACTAGACACTCAGTTTGAAAATGGACCAATTCATCTAACCAACAAGGTACTTAGAGGAAGAGAATCACATGTCACAAATCGTGACTACTCCAGGAATGCATTCACTCTCTTTAAAGGAGCTGTTTTCCCATACTGTTACAGATAACTACAGGAGAGAGAAGAGGGAGTCCAATTCAGGGGATACACAAACTGTTGACTCTGCTGCAGATACGATTCATTAATACAAGGCGAGGGATGAACTAAACAAATATCCAAGCCACTTATGAAATAAAACCCAGGGAAATTTTGGAAAAAGAAGGAACACATTCCCCCTAATCAAGTTTTGTAAGTTGTTTTAGCGCCAATTAGCAATTAAGAAAAGATTTAGGCCAGTTCCACAACACCCTGAGAAGGGGGTGGAATGTGACTACTGTGTTTATAGTAGCAGCAGGGAGTCCTTATTCTTGCTTCCTCCCAGGAGACCTTTCCGGAGAAGTAAATTGCCAATAGCAGTTTGTTTGTTTGTTTTTAACCCACCGCATCGGAAATCTTGGAAAGGACCAGGGAGTAGGCGCGCAGCGGGGGGAGGAATCCCATCCCTCGAGCAAATCCATTATATTTTAAACCATTGTCCAAACCAACCGCATAAGAAGAGAAGTGAGCAACTGTCAGTCAGGAACCGAAGAGTCTGAGAGCTTCCACAAGGGCAAACTTAGGAAGCATTAGAAAAAAATACAGCACAGGGAGGGCGGCAGCGGCGGGTGAAATAATAACTATCCGGTGAATGGTACAGATGCTCCCACCCCCTCCCGCCTTCTCTGCCCCCCGGCTGGAAATTGCTGGCTGCCTTTCTCTGCTTCAGCCAGAGAGGAGCTGAGGACCCTTACCTGTGGCCGCCGTGCCGTCCCGCAGAAACAGAGCCCATAGTGCCGGCAGCAGCAACAGGAGTCCCCGGATCTGCATAGTCCGCTTCATCTCCATCTCTTCCACATCATCATCTTTATCATCATCCCCCCAGCTACCTCCAAACCGGTTGCTTCTCCTCGCTCCCCCCCCCCAATTAAAAATAATTTTAAGAGGAGGGAAAAGAAGGTGAAGAGGAGGATGGGCGGATGGCGAGAGGGAGGGTGAGGGGAGCCGAAGCGATGATGCTTTTAGCCAAGGAACTCCCCCCGGAGAGCGAAGACCGCGTCGTAGGGAATCTTTTCACACGCACGATCTGGCCGGGCAAGGAGGAGAACCTGATGTGGCGGATTCAGCAACCGCACCACCGCTCGCCGGCTCGGCCGATGGCTCTCCTCCTCTTCCCCAAGCTTGTAATCCAATCTCCCCGAGCCGAGAAGGTCCCCCCCTGCCGGCCTCCCTCCCGCAGTGCACAGCGTTCACTCGGCGACCGAGGCTCGGAGCTCCCTCTCTCTGCCGCCGCTGCGACTTCCTTCTGCAAGTCTTCTTCGCGTCGGCTTCTTCCTTCTCCTCCAGGAAATGGCGCTTTGGGTAGGCCGCGCGGCTGAGCTCGGCAGCTCATGACATCACCGCCGGCCTCATGAATATTTAGCGTAGCTATTCCTTATCCCGCTTCGCTGGACTTTATTTCTCCCCACGCGCGGGAAGTGGGAAAGAACAGGCCCGTTGGAATGGAGGCGCGTGGCCTCTGGGAGCGGCAGGGAGAGAAGGAACACGCGCCACCCTCTGTTGCGCGAGCCAGGGGGGCGAGTCTGCCTTTTCGTCTCGCAGGCCGACCAGCTGCTTCTTCACAAGGAGCGCTTGGACTCCCCCAAAGTCAGATATGGGCGTGCTTGAAAAGAGAAATTAGTGACAGCAGCGGCCCAGTTCTGAAGAGTAACAATACTTTTAAGATGTCCCTTTCATTGAAGAACACTTGTGGAGGAACGCACGCTCAGTCAAAAAAACACAAAATCCAACACACACACACACGCGCACGCAATATGTATTGCCATCCACATCTATGGGGATTTTTCAGGAAAGATCAGAGGACTGGAATCTAGTATTTCCCCCTACTACTGTCTTTTAAAACCAACATGATTTTTACATTCAGTATATTTCAGGTATTCTTCACAAGTGGTTTTCCAGGGAGCAGGGCTGGCCCCACCATTAAGCAGTGTGGGGCGACTGCTTCAGGCAGCAGATACTGAGATGTGAGGAGGCAGAAGTGGCCACCTCCTGGCCATTCCTGCCGAGCCCTCCAGCCATTCCCCTTTCTTGGAATACAGAGATACGTGTGCCACATGGCTTACTTTGTTTCCTCAAAAGCCGTAATCCTATGCATGTTTAGACACAAAGAAGTCCTACAACTCCCAGCCTTCCCCCGCTAGCCATGCTGGCTTTGGAATGCTGGGAGTTGTAGGACTTTTCTAAATGTGCTTAGAATTGTGCCTTATGCTAGCCTGCTGCCTTCAGATGCAGTGGAGGGCACTGCCCCATCCAATCCCCATTATTAAAATAAGATTAAACAACCAGTCCAGTCAGTTAATGTATGTGGAACGGGAGGAGGGTGCCATTTCATGCTTCATCTCAGGTTGCAAACTGTCCTGGGGCGGCATGGAGTCAATGCATTACATTGGAAATGGTCCTGAGTATTTATTTCATTCAATGAACGTTCTCTTTCTCTCTCCATCTCTTTTCACTCCTCCCTTAATACTATGGCCAAAACAATGCTTGAGCATATGGAATGGCATCATGACCATTCTAAAGTTTTATGTAGAATGGAACGTACCAGTCAAGTTTCTCCCTAGGACAATGACGAAAATATTTGTGGGAGGCTGACCTCTGTTCATTGCCCGGTGGAAATGTCCTAGCTCAAACATAAATTATCAGTAGCTTCTGCTGGAGAGGACAGCCACAGAACAGAGACAGTGGCACTAGCAACAAATGTAAAGAAAATATGAAGAGAATTGAACACAAGGAGAGTAGGAATTTTATAAAATAATTGAACAGCCCAATCCTATACATGCTTATTTGAAAGTAAGTCCCACTATGTTCTGTATTTGTTGTTCAGTCATTAAGACGTGTCCGACTCTTTGTGACCCCATAAACCATAGCATGCCAAGCCTTCCTGTCCTCTGCTCTCTCCCGGAGTGTGCTCAGGTTCATTCATTGCATCAGTGATGCTATCTAGCCATCTCATCCTCTGCCGTCCCCTTCTCCTTTTGCCTTCAGTCTTTCCCAGCATCAGGGTCTTTTCCAGGGAGTTTTCTCTTTGCATTAGGTGGCCAAAATATTTGAGCTTCAGCTTCAGGTTCTGTCCTCCCAATGAGCACTCAGGGTTGATTTCCTTTAGGATGGACTGATTTGACCTCCTTGCAGTCCAGGGGACTCGTAAGAGTCTTCCCCAGCACCATAGGTCGAAGGCATCATTTCTTCGGCACTCAGCTTTCCTTATAGTCCAGCTCTCACAGCCATACATTACTACTGGGAAAACCATAGCTTTGATTATATGGACCTTTGTCGGCAAGGTAATGTCTCTGCTTCTTGCTATGCTGTCTAGGTTTGCCATAGCTTTCCTCCCAAGGAGCAAGCGTCTTTTAATTTCATGTCTGCAGTCACCGTCTGCGGTGATCTTGGAGCCCAAGAAAATAAAATCTGTCACTGCTTCCATTTCTTCCCCTTCTATATGCCAGGAAGTGATGGGGCCAGATGCCATGATCTTAGTTTTTTTAATGTTGAGTTTCAAACGAGCTTTTGCACTCTCCTCTTTCACCCTCAACAAGAGGCTCTTTAGATCTTCTTCGCTTTCTGCCATTAGGGTGGTATCGTCTGAGTATCGGAGGTTGTTGATAATTCTCCTGGCAATCTTAATTCCGACCTGTGATTCATCCAACCCGGCATTTCTCATGATGTACTCTGCATATAAGTTAAATAAGCAGGGCAACAATATGCAGCCTTGTCGTACTCCTTTCCCAATTTTGAACCAATCGGTTGTTCCATGTCTGGTTCTTACTGTTGCTTCTTGTCCCTTGTACAGGTTTCTCAGGAGACAGGTAAGGTGGTCTGGTACTCCCATCTCTTTAAGAATTTGCCACAGTTTGTTGTGATCCACACAATCAAAGGCTTTAGCGTAGTCAATGAAGCAGAAATAGACATTTTTCTGGAATTCTCTTGCTTTCTCCATGATCCAGCGAACGTTGGCGATTTGATCTCTAGTTCCTCTGCCTCTTCGAAACCCAGCTTGTACTTCCGGTAGTTCTCGGTTCACATGCTGCTGAAGCCTAGCTTGTAGGATTTTGAGCATCACCTTGCTGGCATGTGAAATGAGCGCAATTGTACGGTAGTTTGAACACTCTTTGGCATTGCCCTTCTTTGGAATTGGAATGTAAACTGACCTGTTCCAGTCTTGTGGCCACCGTTGAATGTTCCATATTTGTTGGCATATTGAGTGCAGCACTTTAACAGCATCATCTTTTAGGATTTTAAATAGCTCAGCTGGATTACTGTCATCTCTGCTAGCTTTGTTGTTAGTAATGCTTCCTAAGGCCCACTTGACTTCGCTCTCTAGGATGTCCGGCTCAAGTTCAGTGACCGCACTATCATGGCTATCAGGGACATCCAGATCTTTCCTGTATAGTTCTTCTGTGTATTCCTTCCACCTTTTCTTAATCTCATCTGCTTCTATTAGGTCCCTGCCTTCTTTGTCCTTTATCATGCCCGTCTTTGCACAAAACGTTCTCTTGAGATCTCCAATTTTCTTGAAGAGATCACTAGTCTTTCCCATTCTGTTGTTTTCCTCAATTTCTTTGCATTGTTCATTTAAGAAGGCCTTCTTGTCTCTCCTTGCTATTCTCTGGAACTCTGCATTCAGTTGGCTATATCTTCCCCTTTCTCCCTTGCTTTTCGCTTCCCTTCTTTCCTCAGCTACTTGTAAAGCCTCATCAGACAGCCACTTGGCTTTCTTGCATTTCTTTTTCTTTGGGATGGATTTCGTTGCTGCCTCCTGAACAATGTTACGGACCTCTGCCCATAGTTCCTCAGGCACTCTGTCTATCAGGTCTAATCCCTGAAATCTATTCCTCACCTCCACTGTATATTCATAAGGGATATGATTTAGGTCATACCTGAATGGTTTAGTGGTTTTCCCGACGTTCTTCAATTTAAGCCGAAATTTTGCAAGAAGCAGCTCATGATCTGAGCCACAGTCAGCTCCAGGTCTTGTTTTTACTGACTGTATAGAGCTTCTCCATCTTTGGCTGCAAAGTACATAATCAATCTGATTTTGATATTGACCATCTGGTGATGTCCATGTGTAGAGTCGCCTCTTGTGCTGTTGGAAAAGAGTGTTTGCTATGATCAGCGTGTTCTCTTGGCAAAACTCTATTAGCCTTTGTCCTGCTTCATTTTGTACACCAAGGCCATGCTTGCCTGTTATCCCAGTGACTTCTTGACTTCCTACTTTAGCATTCCAATCCCCTATGATGAAGAGGACATCTTTTTTTGGTGTTAGTTCTAGAAGGTGTTGTAGGTCTTCATAGAACCGATCAACCTCAGCTTCTTCGGCCTCAGTGGTTGGGGCATAGACTTGAATTACTGTGATGTTGAATGGTTTGCCTTGGATTCGTACTGAGATCATTCTGTTGTTTTTGAGATTGTACCCCAGTACTGCTTTTCCCACCCTTTTACTGACTATGAGTGCTACTCCATTTCTTCTAAGGGATTCTTGCCCACAGTAGTAGATATAATGGTCACCTGAATTAAATTTGCCCATGCCTGTCCATTTTAGTTTGCTTATTCCCAAGATGTTGATGTTCAATCTTGCCATCTCATGTTTGACCACCTCCAGCTTACTTTGATTCATTGATCTGACATTCCAGGTTCCTAAACAATATTTGTCATTACAGCATTGGATTTTCTTTTCACCGCCAGATACATCCACAGCTGAGTGTCCTTTCGGCTTTGGCCCAGCCGCTTCACTCTTTCTGGCACTACTTGGAAATACCCTCTGCTCTTCCCCAGTAGTATATTGGACACCTTCCGACCTGAGGGGCTCATCTTCCAGCGTCGTATCTTTTAGCCTTGTGATACGTTCCATGGGGTTTTCTTGGCAGGAATACTGGAGTGGGTTGCCATTTCTTTCTCCAGTGGACCACATTTTGTCAGAACTCTCCGCCATCATGACCTGTCCGTCTTGGGTGGCCCTGCACGGCATAGCTTATGGCTTCACTGAGTTACACAAGCCCCTTCGCCACAACAAGCCAGTGATCCATGAAGGGGATGTTCTGTATAAATGTGCATATAATTGAAGTGTAAAGACGAAGGTACACTTTACATTTTTATGCTTTGTAAAAAGGGCTTCAACTGGCCACTTTTATTTTGAAAAAGAAGCCATTGGGCTCTGATATGCAATGTGCTTCTATTCTGGATGGGGGTTCTGAAGAGGTTTCCTGCCAAAGATCATCCTTTCTGGCTGCTCTTTGCCCCCAGCAATGCTGTTTGAAGTAAACCATATAATGTAATGCGTAGTTTGATCCTAGGAAAATCTTTGTAAATAGAACCTGGGCTTGAAAGTGCTAGCAAATACTTGTTCATCACTTTGAATCAGGATGAGTTTAGAAAGTGAAGTGCTTTTCTCTAGAAGTGAACACTAATCCAAGAATGTTTGTGGCATAATAAACTGTATCACTAGCCAGATGAAATGGACCACAAGAAGCGTAATATAATCAAGTCTAATGCTAAAAATGTTTATAAGAATCAAAATATAATAGTGAAATTCACACACACACAAAAGTTGTTGGCTAACCCTAAGTTTATGTCTATGAATATTAATATCTGACAAACATGCAGGCGGTCATACTTGGGTTGGGTTATGAGTGTCATGTTCTGTTAAAAGTAATATGTATTTATTCAACTGACTATGTATGACCACCTGCATGTTTATCAAATATTAATATTCAGAGATAGTGTGATGTACACGTACACTTCTGGTCAGCCCAAAAACGTCTTGTAAATTTTAGAGGAATTGTATTATTATATTTTGAATCTTATAAACATTGTTAGCGTTGTAATTGATTATATTACACTTCTTGTGGTCCATTCCATCTGGTTAATGATTCTATTGAGGGTTCCCCTCCCCGTGTTTTGTTTGATAATAAACTGTATGCCATAATACATTTATTAGTCTTAAGAAGCCACAATTTTCTATTCTAGGCACTGAGGCACTCCAGTCAAACTACGCCTGTCCCCTACTTCTAGCATACAGTTACCAGACTGTGCATTCATAGAAGAAGAGGGAATACATCAGCGCACACTTTTTTTCCTAGGATACATAAACGTGCTTTGCATAGCTCTAAGCAGGGCTGGCCCAAGACATTGTGCTCCTAGAGATGGAGCAGCAAATGTTGCCCCCCCACACCTCCCACAAGTCAAGGTACTTAGTACCCAAGGCAAGGCAAGACATTTTGGCACCCAGTGCAGAAAATCCCATAAACACCTCTCCCCATTCCTGGCTGTAAAAGTACAATAATAAATAACGATTTGCTATACTTTCATGGCACTCAAAACTGGCTACCCGTAGGGCCAGCTCATACTCTTTTCTGATGGCTGTGTACTGATAACACCTCTCCTTGACTTCTCACCGCTCATGTGTTTACAGCTCCCATATGTTAGTCATTGATTCACTTATGTCTTGTAGTGATGAAGGGCTCAAGAGCAGTTAGCAACATAGATCCCAGCATGCTTTAACTCTCCCAGTTAGATCATCAAAGAGTTTGGAAAAGGTTAGCCCCTACCCCACCCCACCCCACCCCACCCCAACCCTATGAACACCAGCCTAAAGTGTTTACTGTGTTAAACCTGCCCCACAGGTTCCACTGCCAACATGCTGGGGTTCCATGGTAGATATGCAAAGGTTTCTTGGCAAACAATGTGGAAAGGATACCCTGGAGGTGGAATACTGTGTCCATTATACCCCAACACCTGTAACAAAAGCTTCAGTGGTAAGATGTGGAACAGTGCTCCAATTACAGGGGAGACAGAGGGGACTTGTTCCCCTTATTGTATGTAAGTGCCTACTTCACAACTTGTTTTAGAAAGCTAAGGGGTTGATCATAATATGGCTAAAACTGGGTGGGGGGAGTGAAGGGTTGAGGCTCATGGATTTCATTAAGGGTCCCCTAGCTTTCCCCCTATAATTCAAACATTGATTTGGAGTACAGAAGTGGAGGTGAGAAGAGAGTTCATCCTTTCCCTACCCACTGCTGAGCTTCAAAACACACACACCAGTTGCTCCCCCAACCCTCCACCATGTGCGTTTGGAAAGGCACCCACAAGTTTGGAACTTCACAGGATGGGGGTGGGGGGATGAAATGGCTTGAGGAGATCTGGTGGAAAAGTGATAGGCAGAGAAAAGGATAAGCACTCCTTCTCCCCTGCTATTTTTCCAAACTAAAGCCACATCCTAAAGCTGCTTTCAAAGCAGCTGTTAAACTTTTGTGGCTCTGTGTAACCTGAAGGTAGGCCTGCGATGAACAAACTATACTGGACATATTCTGGCCTCCATTGCTAAGAAAACTCAAACACCTTTTTTTTTTTTTTACTGTGTTTGTAAACTGTGCTAGCCTGCTGTATTGATGTGTATTTTTTCTGTTGTCATGACAACAAGAACCTAGTTATTACCCATCAACCCTGAGTGTCCTGTAAAAGCTTTGGAATGATTTCCTAATTTCTGTCAGATGAGCTCACAGAGTGTCAAGTAGCCGCTATATTTTTCCTGGTTCTGTCTAATCACCGAACACATTTGTTTGTTTGTTTGTTTGACTGTACTTTTAAACTATCCAATAACTGAAGTTCTCTGGCTGGTGAACAATTCATTAAAAACATAAAATACAAACTTTAAAGAAAATATAAAAACAGTACAACAAAACCAAGATCAAACCAGCAGCAAATAATAAAAACATTCCAGCACATAAAAACAAATTAAAACCAGAAGCAGAAAGAAGTACTAAAAGAACTAAAAAACAGTTCTAAAAATGCCTGGGAGAATAAAAAGGTCTTCACCTGGCACCAGAAAAACTGTGTTGTAGATGCTAGGTGAACGTCTCTGAGGAGAGCATTCCACAAACAGGTGGCCACCTTTGAAAAGGCCCTCTCTAGTAGCCCCGTGCCTTGCTTCATTTAGTGGGGGCACCTGGAGGAGACTTCAAAGGATTATCTTCAGCTCTGGGTAGGTACATATGGGAGGTAACCTGGCCCCAAACCATTGAGGGCTTTAAAGTTTAAAACCAGCACATGGATTTGGGCCCAGAAATTGACTGGCAGCCAGTGCAGATGGAGAAGTACTGGCAGGATATGATCATGATGAGTATGCTTAATTCATTTTATCCCTCATTTGCATACATAATGCAGACCTGTTATTAGGATAAGAGTCTGTGATTGGCTTTTCATAAGCCCTGCCTCTGAAATATTGATTGGCTTAAGTCCCTACAGCAGGGAGGGCAGAACCTCAGGTCAGGGGGTCAATTCCGGCCTTCTGGGGGTCCCCAGGTAGCCCCACCTACTTCCCCTGACCTTGCCTCCTTTCCCCCAACCACCGAAGTTTTGGTGATTTCTTGGCTCTTGCGCAGTTTCCCCCAATTCTAAAAAGTTGAAATCCCTCTCCTAAGGCTTACTTACTGGCAGTAAGACTTTTAAGATAAAATATGCTGGTATTGTTGGTATTTTGGGGCCCAGCTCTTTTGCCTTTGGCTCTGCCTACCACTGGAATGCAGCCCCTGAGAGCTTTTATGAAATGGCAGTTGCCCTTGGGTTGAAAGAGGTTCTGCACCCCTGCCCTATGGGGAATAGACACCCCTTCGGCTATCATGGAGGTTTTGCTTAATAAAACCTCTGATAGCCAAACTCTAGTCCACAGTTTTGCAGATGCAGTTGGATGCTTATGTAATGGGGTACACTTTCTTGTTCCTGCTCATTTGTCCTAAGCAGCACTTAGTTGGGGCAACAGTGACCAGGAAGCTGCCTCCTGCACCTGGAATCATGGCATCCTGGGATAAAGACAGTTTGCGTTTCAACCAGATTCTGTACATACATACAAACAAACTTTATTGTATATAGCCATAGGCCTTTACAATGTTTAAAAACTTTAAAAAGAAAGAAACCTTTCCTAATACAAAACTTTGATTTAAGTAATCAAGATTCTGTATGCATGCTTTCCCTTTATGTTTTAGTGCCATATGAATCTGACTTCCTAACATTAAACCTGTTCTTTTATTTTACTGCAGCACTGTGCCTATGGATTTAAATCCATTTATGCTCAAAATGCTGTGTGGCATTCCCTGTTATTTACAAATAATTTGGTTTTTTCTTTGAGAATTAAGATGCCTCCAAATGACTAAAGGGCAAGGAGAAAAGTATTAATTTTTAAATACGAGTTATTAACTACCTATTTGAAGTAGTGGCAATAATTACTAGCTTTTTTGTGGTCTTTTGGATTTTGAAAGGGAACTGGCTGAGCATGCAAGCCAAGAAGGTTAATTAAAACACACACACACACACACCTACCTGCTTGGCCTTAGGTTTCCCACAAGGCCTTCAAGGTTAAAACAAAAAAACAAAAGCTGTCACTCTAAATGACATTTGTGATTTGTTGCATATAATCCAAGGGGTATTGCCTGAGTCTATCCTGTAACAATAGGTAGAAAGCTTTTCATGGAGCAAAAGACAAAGAATTCCACTTTGAATCTAATAATGATGGCAGACTGCCATTTTAAATATAATGGTGATGTGCAGCAGTTCAGGAGACAGTGCCTGTCTCCTGAAACAACTGACATATGTCAAGCCTTAAAATCTCTTTGTAAACACAACTAGTGTTTATTATGCTCCCCTTACGGAAAGGAAACTGAGGCATGATTAGAAATATTTTGCTCTTGTGCTTGCCAAGACTGCTCTGCAGTCATACTATTACTCACATCCTTTAGGAATCCCTATAGCATTGGAGCAATGCCAAGCAGACTCCATGACTGGAATAACAATGGGTTTCTTCTGCTCCTGTTCAATAAAGAGTCACAGAAGGTGAGACTGGGTGAAACACTGAGAAGGAGGCTTGGTTCTCTTGGGGCATGACATCCTTTGAGAAGTCTAAACAGGAGACACAGTGTTCTCAGGTGTCAGGGTGGAAACTGAGCCAACAGAGCCCCAGAGCAGTTCCGAGGAGGGACAGCAATCTGTGGGAGAGGAGCTCGCTCATCCCTCACAGGCACAGCAGCTGGCAGAGATTCCTCCTGCCGGCATTCCTGGGATAGATAGTGACCCTGGCAGTGAGAGAGCGCTGGAGGGGGGCTTGCTGGACGCTTGGCGCAAATGCAGGGAGCAACGACAGATGGAGGGCGCGGAAAGGAGGCGTAGCGCAAATGTTTGGCGTGCAAACAACGGTCGCATCCCAAGGACCCAAGGGAAAGAGGGAGGATCTCTCCCTAGCCCATAAGTTCAGGGTCTTCCTGTGGTTCTCCTTCAAACGGGGACCGATTGCCTTACCTGGAGCTTAGGCTACTCTGCTATCTTTCCCCAGTGCTGTTCCTTGCTTTGTCGCTAGTGATTAGTATCTGAAAGAGTCATAAAGTAATAAAGGAATAAAGTCTCGGAAAGAATTCCTCGTCGACTGTGTCCTGAGTTGGCTATTGGTGGGGACAGCAAGAGGCAGCTAGGGCGCTCCTGACATCAGGCACTCTCTCTGGCTATTAAGCCCTTTGCATATATTTGTTAAAAAATCCTAGA
This sequence comes from Heloderma suspectum, assembly GCF_057233095.1. Lineage (NCBI taxonomy): Eukaryota > Metazoa > Chordata > Lepidosauria > Squamata > Helodermatidae > Heloderma > Heloderma suspectum. Next base: position 70,878,945 of record NC_139458.1, on the reverse strand, counting down.
GAGGTGCTCTGCTGGTTTAAATAGTCTCTGTCAGACTCTTGTACTTAACAGTGTGCTGTTTTTCGTTGACATTATGGATTTTTGTGAACTCCAAACAATCTCAGAAGACTATTTGCTTCAACAAATCTCCCAGACATCTAGAGCTGAAATGCATGTTGCAGGGAGGGGGAATTCTAAATAAATAAAAGCACAGCCATAGTCTCATAATGGCAAACACCTTTTGAAGCAATGGTGTATTTACATGTAGTTACATATACAGGCAATTTGCAGATTACCATAGTCGGATGCACATTTGATATGGAACAACCGATTGGTTCAAATTGGGAAAGGAGTACGACAAGGCTGCATATTGTCACCCTGCTTATTTAACTTATATGCAGAGTACATCATGAGAAACGCCGGGTTGGATGAATCACAGGTCGGAATTAAGATTGCCGGGAGAATTATCAACAACCTCCGATATGCAGACGATACCACCCTAATGGCAGAAAGCGAAGAGGACCTAAAGAGCCTCTTGTTGAGGGTGAAAGTGGAGAGTGCAAAAGCTGGTTTGAAACTCAACATTAAAAAAACTAAGATCATGGCATCTGGCCCCATCACTTCCTGGCATATAGAAGGGGAAGAAATGGAAGCAGTGACAGATTTTACTTTCTTGGGCTCCAAGATCACCGCAGATGGTGACTGTAGCCATTAAATTAAAAGACGCTTGCTCCTTGGGAGGAAAGCTATGGCACACCTAGACAGCAGAGTAAGAAGCAGAGACATCACCTTGCCGACAAAGATTCTTATAATCAAAGCTATGGTTTTCCCAGTAGCAACGTATGGCTGCGAGAGCTGGACTATAAGGAAGGCTGAGCGCCGAAGAATTGATGCTTTCGAACTGTGGTGCTGAGAAGACTCTTACGAGTCCCCTGGACTGCAAGGAGGTCAAATCAGTCAATCCTAAAGGAAATCAACCCTGAGTGCTCATTGGAAGGACAGATACTGAAGCTGAAGCTCAAATATTTTGGCCACCTAACGCAAAGAGAAAAGTCACTTGAAAAGACCCTGATGCTGGGAAAGATTGAAGGCAAAAGGAGAAGGGGATGGCAGAGGATGAGATGGCTAGATAGCATCACTGATGCAATGAATATGAACTTGAGCACACTCCAGGAGAGAGCGGAGGACAGGAAGGCCTGGCGTGCTATGGTCCATGGGGCCACGAAGAGTCAGACATGACTTAACGAATGAACAACAATAACAGTGTGTACCAGACTTGTAGAATCTACAGTGTCTGGGCACCTGCCTGGCTTTCAGTGACTCTAAAATTTGAACTGGGCCTGGCATAAGCATAGTCTGCAGCTTTAAAGTGGTCTTGGCATGATGCTGTTGTATGCATATAGCTTCTACTTACACAGGAACTGGTTCTCTTGCTACTTTTCCTCCTGCCTCCAGGAAAAGTTATTTAAATCAAACATTTCTACTTGTAGTCAAGAGATCACTTCAAAAGCTAATCCCGTGAGTGCCACACAGTGTCATGGCTGGTGCAAACTGGCATATCTCATTTGGTTGCAGTGAATTTGAGATCTCTTGCATCAGCTAATAAACAGTTCTCCGGTCTGAGAGAAGAGTTTTACACTGATAAAGCTAAGGAAGATGAAGTCCATAAAACTAAACTGATGGCATCTGTGGTAAAACTAGATCAGAATTATTAACATACAGTAAATAAAATCAAAATATGTTTCTCATATTCAAATAACCTAGTCCAAATGTTGTCTGTTCAGGATTCCTTCTCAGTGAATTAAGAACAAATGTCGTTGTGTGATTTTCCAGTATCACATGTGTGCATCCCAAATAGACATTGCCAGTGCAAGATGTTTTACTGCCTGAGATGAAGAACAAAATAGCATCCATTCCATGCACAAAAGCCAATTAGATTGGAAGTTCAATCTTACTTCAACACTGGCAACAGGACAGCATCCTCCACCACACTTTAGGACAGTGTAGGGAGCACAGGGAGGGCAGGCTGCACGGCACACACAGCTCTGTCCTCGAACATCTTGCCACCACTTCCTGGCCCCCAGCATCTGCTGCCAGAGTTGGCCACTTCACTGTGCCTAATGATAGGGTTAGCCTTGCAAATGGATTTGGATCACATATTCCATAGTGGCAATTTATTTTAACTTGTAGAAATAGTGGATGTTACATCCTTACAGCTATTTCTGGAGTTCAGTTACACTGAAGTACTAGGATGTGAAGATTATTATTAAAAAAACTATATTATTTTTCTTCCATATTTTCAACTAATGGCAAACAAAATACATTTTAAAATGCCAAGTATTCTTATTTTTTCACTTGCTTTATTCCTATACCACTCAATAGCTAAAGCTCTCTGGGCAATTCACAAAGTAGAGATAAAACATAATATAAAACTTAATGTAAAGATACAATAAAATATCAAAAGTCCTTCCTAATCTAGCATAGGAATCTGAGTGCTGAAATAAAGATGAATTATTTGTTTCTTAATCCCTATCATAACCTTTATTTATGGCTATAAAATAAAGGTTTTATGATGTCTCCCCAAGCAAGCATACCTGTTCCTCACTGTGAGTCCTGTGAGGGATATTACTCTGCTGCCACGGTTACACCCACATTTTGTATTATTGCTAGCTTACGTGTTTTCCTGCATCAGCTTGTTTCCTGGGATATATCCCAGGAACACCTGGTATCATTTATGCTGAATCCAAGTGAAGTCATTGTTTACTGCTTCACTAATGGGTGCCTTACTGGAGGTGGGGGAAGGGTGTTCATTTCTCACTGAAGACTTGAGGTGGTTGCAGGGGAAAAGTCGGTTCTTGTTATCTTTCCCTGCAATATTCCTCAAGATGTCTGAACAGAAACAGACCTGAAGGTTGGGAAGGGCAAAGAGCAATGCAAAGTCTCCCACTTCACCCTTTCCCCCTCTCTGAATCTGAGGAGGATGGTGCTTGCCTTGGAAAACAGCCATTTTCTTCATCAACTGCTCTGCTTCTGGTGGCGGATCTCTTGGATGATTGTGCTGTGTGTGTGTCCGGCCATTCAGAACTTCTGGCAAGTGGCTTTGTTTGCGTGGAAAAGCTGTCCTCTGCTTTCCACTCACCTCACCAGAGGGCCCAGTGAGGTGCTTGTTTGCTTCCTTTATTTTATAATTTATATAAATCTTGTTTTCATCAAAAGTGCACACAGCAGTGTTCAATAAAACAAGGAAGCAGTGTAATCACATTAGCTTTGACTGATCCACCAACTACAACCCTATCTGGATGGAAATTGCCTGGCCACAGTTGTCCATGGTCTGGTAACCTCCTGTTTGGATTATTGAAATTTGTTATATGTGAAACTGTCATTTAAAATGGTCTGAAAATTCTAGCTAGCCCTAGTGATACAAAACTGTTAATGGGCACTTTGATCATTTTATGCCAGTGCTCTGTCAGCTGCACTGGCTCCCAGTCTGTTTCAGGGGCCAATTTAAAATGTTTATTTTGACCTTTAAAGCCATTAATGGGTATCTCTACACCAGCCTAAAATCCTGCATTTAAAATGGGGCTTTCTGCTTCCATTTTAAATGCAGGATCACAACTACTCCCTTTTTCACATGCTTCCTTCTCCCCCACTCCTTTCCTCCTCCTTCTCCCCATATCTGAGTCTTCCATTATCTTTCATTGTTTTTACTCTTTTCATGGAGGATACTGAAGCACAACACAACGGGGTAATTTGATAGCTCATTATCTACGATGTATTTAAAAACAGAACAAAGGGCATTTAGTGCAGGAGACGCCTTGAACGATCACTGTGTCATGTAAAGAGCCCGCAAACTTCCGTGAAGGAGCAATCTCACTCGCAGGATAAAAGCTCAGTGTGGCTTGGGACCAGGTTATATGAATGATCACCTCTTCCCACACCTGGGTGAAAAGCAAAACCTCTCCGATTTTTCTTCAAAGCGCCCAGTGATTCCCATAGCAGGCAGACAAGAGGCCTGTCATTTTGCATTGGTACATTGAAGAAGTGACTAACATGCCAGTGAGGTGGCATTCAAGCAAAGCAGGAACTGAGATCCGGGATGATGGCTTGTTCTGATGGGTTTTTCATTTACTGGGAATTGGTATGTTTTGCAACCAGTACGTTCAGACCCAGGTCAAAGGGGCTTTTCCAGTGCTAAGGAGTGTTCTGAATGATAGGTACCATTGATTAGTTATCTCAGCTGTGTGGTCTAGGTGAGCTTTGATATATTGGTGGAAGGCATGTTCAAACAAAAGATTAGAGAGAACCTTTAAGGCTTCCCAAGAATTTCTGAGGACCGAAGAGGAAGACCAGGAACATTCCAATGGACTTAGTATACACAAAAATTATGAGCACAGTGATTTCAGCTGGGTGGTAATGGTTTGCCCTGCCCATTCTAATAATGGGATTTCTAAGACTTGCATACCTTCTATAACAATATTGCTCAATGACAACTCTGATGAGGGATCTTGTTACAACATCAGTGCCTCTTGACACAGCTAAACAAACCTTGAAACAGTCTTAATTCTGCCCGTGCATCTTGCACGGAAGCGTGTTGTTCTCCACTCTGTTTCCTTCACCCCACACTTATCCAAGCCTGGTCAACACCCAGCATCCTCAGGCAGCATCCAGGGCCTCAGTGGGCCCCCCTTAAACAATTTCCCCTCTGGTGCCAGGGCACCATTTTAATTTCCTATGGCTGGCTCCCAGCTGCCCAGCACTGATGTTCGCCGCTGCCCATGTAAGCCCATTAGGGGAGGTACTGATGTAGGAGAGGGGCCACCAGAGGGTCCCCTCAAACCTGGAGCTGGCCCTGTCCTATCTAATTATATGACATAGCCTTGGACTTGCTGAACGGCTGTATCTCATTTCCTCAAAAGAAGCCCACTAAAAAGTATCACCACTATCAAGAACTTGTAAAGAGACTTTCAAGACAGGAATAAAGGTCCCAGGTATTCTTTTTTATAACTTCTAACTTGTGCCAGGAAATAAGTATACTATAGCCAATTTATGTCATTTGACTGTGGTGTATGCAAGTTTCATCCCTATACATATTAATTGTTGTTACTAGTATAAGAGAGCTTCAGCTATTGGGCAGTATAGAAATGTAGTACATAAATAACATGCAGAGTTCTTCTCTAAGGTGTTAGATTCTGGGACTTGAACAGAACCTCATGGTCTAAGATTGGAGCCTAGTTTGGTAAGCTACTTGCGGCTATGTATGCTCAAGCCTCAGAGACCTTTTTAGGAGCAGAGTGGTAGGGTGTACAATACTGGCCCCTGTGATTGACAGGTAGAATGAAGTCTCTGGATTGGCCAGGTATAATAGAATAGAAATATTATTCTATTTACCTTGCTTGGTAAATAGAATAATATCCACTGCATGCTGTATGCCTCCCTGCTAATAGTTTCATTGCTCCCAGCTTTTCCACATTCTCCAGGGAAAGATTTGGGTACAGGTGCCCTCAACTCTGGCTGGGTCCTGTCATAAGGGTAGTGAGGAAGTATGTTCTAGATGGATCATTGCTGTAAATCAGAATTACTGTTCTCCTATATGAATCCTTCAGATGCTTTTAAGACAGATGAAGATTAGCAGCACAACCTCATGCATGTCTGCTGAAGTAAGAATTCAGTTGGGCTTTCTTCCAGGTAAGTATGTACAGGATTGCAGCTTAAATAGCAGTGAACATATGACATGATTCATCACTGATTTGCTTCAGTCCTAAATATTTTTCAAAATTGTAATGAGACACAGAAGGAAAAGCAGATGTTAATACGAACTCTAACGTCTCTCCATAACTTGGCTTCTCTATGCATTCATGTTGACTGCCATATACATGTGGTAAAACTGGCATGTCATAATTCTGTAAGAATGTGTGTCAGAGTAATAGCAACATGATATTCTTCAGCATATATATTTTAGTACCAAGAAGAAGGCACTTATATATATTTAACTGTTATGAAAACCAGGAAGACATTTTGCACCGACTCCAATTACTTTCCTGTAAAGCCGGTCAAGTCTGCATAGTATAAAGCAATGTCTGCATTCCATGGTAAAATAAACACGTTATTGCAAAAAAGAATTATACCAAAACGAATTATATTTCAGGTGATGCAACAGTCAGTGCCATAAGAAACAATCATATATGTCCCAGATATACATATATAATCATTTACACATACCAAACAGACACTACAAATTTCAACATATGGGTAAGAAAAAATGGGAGTGAGAACTCAGTCCCTAGTTAGACACTGCTTGGTCATTTATTTGCTTTGCAGTGGCCACAGAAGTCCTTGTTTAAGTTGTTTCTAAAAGACAATGAATAGAATATGGCTATCTGCTGTAATCCAGAAATGATCATCAGCATTTCCGACCCAAATATAAATTGCTTCTCAGGGTTTCTTCAGTGTGTGTGTGTGTGTGTGTGTGTGTAGACTGTTGATGAGAAGGTGTCTTGAAGCAGTCCATAGCTGTACCTGAGAAGATTTTTTTAAAAAAATAAACATAGCTTAATATACAACATTCTGTGCTTCTGAGGACAAGGAGAAGCAAAGCATAACTTAAAATACCCAAAGCTGCTCTAATACAGGATTCCACATCTGCTCCTGATTAGCACCAAATGATAAAGCATGATGTAGCTTTAAAATCCATTATGTAGAAGCAGAGTGATTAGGGATCAGGACAACCATGGTTAACACCAATGTCAGTTACTAATATTACCAACAGTAACAGTCAACAAATCTAAATAGATTGATTGAATATGCAGAAAGGTACAGACTGCTTTTTTTTTTTTTTACTAGCAGAAATCAGTGTGTATTGTGTGTATTCTTCATTGGCTGCTCAGGTTCCTTACATATAAGCTTCCTTACATATAAGCAGAGCAGGGTGTTGGTGTGATCCAGTGGGAAGAGCATTGGACAATGACTATAGTTCAAATTCCTGCTCAGCACTGAGTGGCCTTGCATAAGTCACCAGCTCTCATGGTTGATTCACACATTCACCTTTATCACTCATTGTCTGTGGCTTGCATGTGTGAATGAGCTATCACAGAGTAGTCGTTGCGGATTAACATTTCATATCACCCAATGTCACCTCAAATGCAGTGCTTTTCAGTGGAAACAGTACACACATTTGGTTGAGTCACCGAGTGTTCAGTACGTAAGTGATGAGAAATCAAGTAAGGTACATGCATGTGTGAATCAACCTTCAGTCTCCCATATGAAAAATGGAAATCAGAGTTACCCATCACCACCTCTTGTCAGGCTGTTCTCAAGACCAGCAAGATAAAGTCTGCAATGCATTTTCCTCATAAATATCATTAAAAACATAAGAATAACCTCCCAAAGGCGCAACCTCCAATTTTGTTATGGTATTCTATGCAAGTCCCTCTGCTGGTCCACCAGCGGCCACTGATGCTGTGATGCACAAAAACAGTAATGGAAATTAATGTTGTCTCCAGCTGTTTTGCATGACATCCTATGTCATATGTGATAACATGGTTTAGGCAAGGAGTCTGCATGTAGTGCAAATCTGGTTGGCTGGTTCTGAGAGGCATGGGACTAGATGTGCAGCAGTTCAAATTGTTGCTTGTGCCACTGCAGCTAAAGCTAATCCATATTATCTGCCTACCTGGAACATATCCCCAGTTAACTCCATGTTGACTGGAAATTGTTTTAATCAGTGCCAGCTGACTCTTATGCTGAAAATGAGAATGAGCACATGGACTAGGTAACAGGTGTTCACATGATGATCTTGGAAGGAGCAAAGGAACTGGATGAATTGAAACATCAAACAGAAGGATAGAATGATGACAAAGGAACAGGAGAGAGAGATTTTTAAAATTTAAAACAGAGAAAAGATAGAGAAAAACTCTGGAAAGGGCAGAAGAGATCACTATGACAAGGTTGGAGATAATGTCAGATTGAAAGACATGTGACCTCTAAGGCAGGGGTGAGCAGAAGATAGATCTACAGATGTTTTGGACTTCAACTCCCAAAAACTCCTGTCAGTGTGGCCAATTGTTAGGAATGTTGGGGGATGAAGTCCAAAACATCTAGAGATCTTCCTGCCTATCCCTGATCTATGATGAGCCTTGGAATGAACCTGTCAAATATATCAGATCCATATTATGCACTCTGCTTGACCTATATGCACACAAAAACAGCGAAGAAAGTGCTTTCCCTTTTCCCCATTCCTGAAAATGACAACAGGCCAGAGATGATCACCATTCTGCTCTTCATGCTACCAGGAGGATGTCATAAATTTCCCCACTATCAGGAACATCACTATTGTTCCACTGTCAGGTGACAACTCCCATATTTCAAGCTGTGGGGGATTTCAGGAGATATGAGTGGGCACAAGAACAGGTGTGCTCTTTTAATAGAGATGTTCAGGTAACAACACTCTAGCAGGAGTCTTGGTTTGGCTGAGATACCATAATATATTGGCATAATGGCTAAGCCTGGTTTGACTATTTTCATCAACATGGAGTTGTAAGTGAAGTAGCTCTTTCTACCAAATGGAGGAGGAAAATCACCCTTTCACCTATCTGCTTTTAACCAGAAGAATTATAGGGAGAGTGTGACATGCACAGACACTAGCTTAGGAAAAAAACCCTTAGATTTTAGGAGGGGGGGAAATCTGGCCTTTTCTATGGCACTGGTTCTCTTTGCCCTATGATGAATGAAGGATGTCAAATGCATTAATGTTGGCAAAGTACTTGCAGGCCCTCAAATGAACATGCCTGTATGAATGTAAAAAAAGAATGGGAAAATGAGAAAGAAAATATGAGAAATAGAAGGGTAAGTATATTTCAGGAGGAAAATGAAGTATGATGAAGAGAAGATGAGGGTGATTTCAGACAAAATATTTCTATTATGTCTGCAGGTCCACACACAATAGTTTCCCTGTGTGGAAATGAGATAATAAAGTCACTGTGTGGGGTTTTTACCACCTCATAGCTAAATGGGCCCTTGTGTGCTGTGGTGTAATAGATAGTGTGTAGGACTTTTGACTAGGGATACCTGGGTTCAAATTTCTGTTCAGCCATGAAGCTCACTGGACAGCCTTGGGAAAATCATGTTCTTTCATGCTCTAATCATAAGATTATTGTAACTACAAGCTAGAATAACCCCATGAACACTGCCCTGAGCAACTTGGAGGCAAGGCAGGATATTAATGTAATAAAAACTCACTGATAAATATATTAATTGACACTTCACTTAGAACTGACCTTCTTAGACTTCTGGGTGAACATGCCTCATTTGGAGAAATGACTAACTGAGACTTAATCAGTTGCATCATATTGCCTTCCTGGCATTGCTATCACTGGCAAACAGTGTTTGGGCAGTGAAGCTGTCTTACTGGAGAGACCGGGAGCATATTCACAGTGAAGTCTCCAGGCAGGATGCACGGCGGAGGTAGAAGTGCCTCCCTTCCTGCCCTTCTGGCCTATGCACAATTAGTACTGGGAAAAACCGAGCATCATGGTAAGTGGGTGGGTTTTCATTGATGGCCAGTTGGCTAGAGTGGGAACAGCACTGGTCATCCTGGCAGCCGCGGTCAGCGATACTGCTGCTGTGACTCCTCCACAGGCCTGTCCTGTGAGAGCCATGAATCTGGCACAAGGAGAAATGGCTGGTATTGAGTGAGACCTGTGAATTTCCACTGCAGCTGTAGAAGGCGTGGCGAGAGAAGATGGAAGAGGTACTAGAGGCATGATGGCAGTGCTCACAGCCATGAGTAATTTCACTGTAACTGCACAAGGAGTAGCCATTGCATATGGGGGCATTTGTCAGGTCCATAAGCATGGCCTCTGAGTAGCTGGGAATCAGTTGACGATTGGTACAGATGTGCCACTCAAGTTCAGTACTGTCCTGAGTGCTAACTCGGGGTATGCGATACCTGTACAAGGGCTCCTCAGCTACAGTGGACACTCTGTACTCCACCCCAAGGAGCTTCTCCACATGGTAGTGTACATATGCAGTCTGATACTCTATGAAAACTCTGAGTGGCCATGAGATCATCATCAGAGCAGCCACCCAGAAAGCATAATGGGATACATACCAAGGGAGATGGTCTGGGTCCCCATAAGCCATCATGAGCTCTTTGAAGTCTATGTTTTTGAGTTTCATGCCTTCCCTGACCTCCATGTAGTCATCCAACCCTTCAATCTCTGTGAAGAAATGAGCCCTCTGTGTCAGGTAAGAGTTCTCAGATTCTGTGTTTGCAAAACTGAAACACTTGGTGAACTTTAGTTTTGTGGCCAAATACCACTCCAGGCCCATGAGCTCTTTAGAGATGTCCTTGAATCCACAGTGGGAATAGTCAAACTCAGCTTCAGCCACATGGGTGTTGACTCTCTCATGGTAGACCTGGGTGGTGGTATAAGCATCACCGTTGCGGTACCGAGTCACCTGTCTGGTTCGTCGGACAAAGTGGTAGCTTATGGCTTTCCACCATATACACGGTGTGGCCTGCTTCATTCTGGCAATTCGGTCATAGACACTTTCCACATCAGCCTTGTACTGGAGTTCACTTTTGGCACGGCAGTGCCAACATTCCACCAGATAGACCACGTAGAGCATGGTGAGAAATGCTAATGGAATATACACGTAGCCATCAGAGCAAGGACTATCATGGTAGATCATAGACTTGCCTTTGAAAGAGCTATCAAAAGTGAGCTTAGTTACTTGTGTGAGTTGGCACCAAGCTACAGCCCCTAGGCAGCCGTACATAAGAATGGAGAGGAGGAGGCACTTCCAGTGGGACTCCCTGCACATGGAAGAACTCAAAGACTGCTTGACCGGTTGTTGCTGAGAATCAAAGAGCAAAAAAGGAGATAGGAGAGAGAGAGAGAAATTATTGTGAGATCAGTTTAAATATTATTTACAATCTTACATTTACACTGAAGACTGGATATGGTTTGGTACCCAAATAACTTGGACCCAGTCAGTGTCTTCAAGTGCAGTGGTGAACAAGAACTCTCCTGCCAACAATGGATTTCTGGGCCCCAGATCACTCTAAACTGAGACTAAGATTTCAGGGCTGCTTCTGATGTTACCATTTTCAAGTTACTCTTAGGAGAAAAAGACACAAGCCTGCTGACTCTCTTGAGGAATTCTTGGTATCCAAATTTCTGATTTGCTAGCATGCATGGCTTTCTAGAGTACAATTTTTATCACAGGACTGACATTCTGCTGTACCAGTGTTAGAAACCAACCTGTTCCCCTGCACCCCATCTCATTCCTAATGCTGTCGTGAACAAAAGCAGGCTGGAGCTGTTAAGGGACATCAATTTATTTCTATGACACCTGAGAGTGAAATAACCAGCATTAGTTAATGAATTCTCCATTGGACATTGAATTCTCAAGTTCAAATTCTCAGGTACCTTCCTGCTCTTCAAGATCTGTGGATCTTTTTGAAAATCCCTCTGTCCATTAAGCTGCAGGCCACTGCTGAACAGATTTTTTCAGGTTAGCTATTACATCTGGGTAGATTTGAAAGAAGCCAGAGGCCCGTGAGACTTGGATTTCTAACCTGTGGCAAGCTGGGCCTAGATTTGACTGTGATCTCTGTCTTGAATGTACCACATAAGTCTGCAGATAAGGGTTCACATGAAGCAGGGATGGGGAACCTGTGGCCTTCAAGATGGGACTTCCTCTCCCATCATCTTCATCCAGCATGGCCAATGGTCAAGGTTGATGGGAATTGTAGTCCAAAACCATTTGGAGGGACACAGGTCCCCCACTCCTGACATAAAAGCTCCCTGGGGATGGCATATCTGTCCTACTTTATAGACGACAGTCCTCTATTTGAAGGCATCCTCTATTTGAAGGGCTGTCCAGTCCAGTTTAAAGATGAAGACCAATAAGACGAGAGAGCGGCAGGAGCCTTGGAGTTGCCTATCTACTGTTAGCATCAGGACAGCAAAGCGAGTAGGCACAGAGGTTACCTGGTCCCAGTCTTCCACATCATGGTGAAACGTATTGTATTTCGATTATAATAACTATTTCTAAATTTGTATGTATACATAATATACATTAGTATATGCAAATATCATCCAAACCTATCCTCTTTTTTCCTCTTTTTTAGTGATGCATTTCCTTTTTGGTGATGTGGAAGTGGCCACCCTAATTCCTACACACAGAACATTAGCATGTCAAATGAATTATAGGCTAGAACCCCTCTCCCTAGCATTTCATTTTCTATGTGCAGGAACCCGCCCCCCCCCCCCGCCCCCCCCGCAATGGAGGAGCATTTAGTCATCTGAGCGTCACCTGAACTCTGAAATGATATAGTCCAGACACAGGGCCCTGCTAGCATGGGGCATGCTACAGTCTCAAGAGTGATGCGCCCAGAGCCACTAGATAAGGGGGCATACATGTAGGACTGTATTCTCAGTGTGTAGCTGCTTTTAAAGCACCAACTCAGTCCACAGTTCTTTAGAACATAGGAAGCCGCCTTATACTGAATCAGACCATTGAGTTCCTGGTCGACAGCTGGTTGGCCACTGTGTGAACAGAATGCTGGACCAGATGGACCCTTGGTTTGATCCAGTATGGCTCTTCTTATGTTCTTATGTCTATTTAGCCCAGTATTGTTGATGCTGACTGGCAGCTGCTTTCCAGAGTTTCAGGCAGGATTCTTTCCTAGCACTACCAGGAGATGTCAGTGACTGAATCTGAGACCTATTGAATGCAAAGTATGTGCTCTAACAGTGACCTGTAGCCCTTCCAGATTTCAGATTTATCAGAGCTACTTTGCTTTTTACTAGAACCCCAAGATCCTCCAACCAAAGTCAGTTGGAAAAGATTGAGAATTAAAGAAGAGGGTGCCTCTGAGCACATCCTGAGCCTAAGATTTGTTTTCAGGGCCAGAGTTGAATTCAGCTCCCAGTCGTTTCACACAAAATCCCACCCCTGATGACCCCTAGCTTTCTTCATTTCAACAGCCTAATTTAGGTGGGAAATGTCATTTTGTTGTTGCTATTGTTAAGTAGTTGGGAGTCAGAAACCTTTCCTGATCTACTGCGAATCACCCAGAGATCTCCTAGTAGATGACAATCTACCTTCTGCCCATCCCTGATTTAGGGCTGACTGAACATTGATCTCACTGATAAACATTCAGAATGACTCCACCCAGTCATGTTATTAGTATTGAACCAGCTCAGGAACTGAGATTAGAGCCTCTGCTCTGCTGATGAATATTCTGGTTTGTATTCTGAAGTATGTGTTTGTGTGTCTGTATAGAAAAAGTATGCAGTTTGCCTGATTACTGGTTATGTTACTGCTTTATGACATGTACATATGAAGCTGCCTTATACTGTGTCTCACAATAGATCCATCTGCACCAGTACTGTTTGACCAGCAGCAGCTCAGGCTGAGTTTTTCTTTTCTAGTTTTGTGATTTGAATCTGGGATGCAGGCCTGTGATGAAGTCTTGGAGCTCCATGCTACCTTCCCACTCTTCAAGATGTGAGAATCTTTTTGATTTCTCAGTCCATCAAGCCATGGGCCCCTGTTGAACAAGGTTTTTTCAGTGGTAGCCCCAAAGCTTCCTCCTGCTTTTCAACAAATCAGCAGCTTCCCCCTTTTAAGCAGGTAGTTAAAAGTGATTTTTTAGGCATGCTTTTTAGTATTACTTGTGGTTTTAATCTGCCGTTTTTTGGCTGTTTTTAAAAATTATTGTATTGTATTGTATTGTATTTTTGTACCTTGCTTTGAGAATCCTAGCTGGAAGGGGGGTTATAGGAGGGTTATAATCCTACGGCCCCTAGACAGAGGCTGGAGGGCCATAGTGTAAAGGAAGGTGGGACCCCCAAGGCTCTACTAGCCCCCTTGATCTGCTGCCACCACCTCTCTAAGCTGGCTCAGCCTGACCCAAGAGAAACCCTCCAACCCCCTCTCACCCTTGGGAGGGAAACAGTAGCCACTGAATTTAGCACTGACCCAGGAAAGAAATAGCAGCAATAGTGTGAGGTAGATATTTATTTACAAGATAAGGGGTAAGGGAATGGGAACAGAAATAAAACAAAGTACAATTTAGAATTCCCCCAAGAATCAATTCCCTGTTTGGAAACCCAACATAAGATAAATCGATAACACTACCTGGCCTAGCTACTCACACCTCGAAGTAGGATCCTTTGTCGTAGCCAGCATTCCAACACCTTGCACCCAGACAGAATGAAACCAAAGGCCAAAAGAAGGAGGACTGCTTGCCTGTTTTTATCTGTTCTCAGCCCTGCTTCTAGTTCTTTCCTCCCTCCTCCCTTCTCCCAAGGAGGATGAGATGCTTTTTCACACCTCTCCAGCTGTGCCCACCCTTTGGCAGGCCGGGGTGGTTTACGACCTTGAAGCCCGATAAGGCCTCCAGCCTTCTGCCTTCAGTCCTGGCACTACCCAGCCTCCCCTCCACTCCAGGTATCCTGAACTGCAAATCTTCTCGGGATCCTACTCCTTCCTACCATAAAACAATAAAAGTACTACCTAAAACTCATGCTTTATACTATTAACCCTTTCCCACCACAGCCTTCCACTCCATAAGGCTTTCTCCTTTACACATAGGCTAAGTAGGATTCCTAGATCTGAGGTCAGAGTCAGCGCTCCAATCTCAGAGCCAGGAATCTAAGTTCCCCTCTCCCTCCCCCCTGCAGCCGGTGTGGAGAAAACCATGCCAGCTGCCTGTCTGAAGTGGCAAAGGCAACCTCGGAGAGGAGGGAGAGGAGGCATGCCAGTGGGCATTGTATCCCCAGGCCTCCCCAGCTTCCTTCCCTTCCACTCGGCAGAGCCCCAGCTAGACAGATGAAAAAGCCTGTCTAGTAAACTGCAAAGCGGGAGCAGTTGGGAGGCAAAGATCACCTCCGCTGCTCTGCACTGGATGCTGTAAGCCTCCAAGTTTGGAGGCTTATGGAGCGCTGGCATAATATCGCACCCTAAAGCATAAACACAACCACTAAGTCCCTGTTATCCTATGACATACTTTAGCACAGGGATGGGCAACCTTACGTTGTGTCGTGGACCACATTCCACACATCGGCAGTGAGCAGGGTTGAAGCTGGTGGTGGACAGAGCCTGAGCCAAAAGTGAGTAGGTCACTCCTTTTCTCTTTCTGCCACTCTCTTTACTTTCTCTCTGCCAATCGCTTTCCTCTTTCTCCCGGCCCTCCTTCCACCCCTTGCAGCAGGCTGCGGGGGAAGAGACAGTTCACTCTTGCCAGAGGTCTGAAATCGCACGCAGAAGGCTTTTGAAATTAGGCTGACGGCCACGTGAAATTAGGCCGAGGCCTGCAGATTGCCACCCCTGCTTTAGCAGGAGACCAAAACATAATATTCCTCACTTTAACTTCTTTTTACATTGGAATGTTAAGGAAATAAATAGTAACTGCAGAATGGATCAATCAAGCATATTCAAGGCTGGGTCCAAATCCAGCCATCATTATGATGGTAAATATTCATATGAAACTCACACTGCCCATAAAATGCAACCCCTTTGCTATGTCATACATTTTAAATACTCACAACTACCCACCCTGCAGGCATAGCAGAGCCCCTTAACTGCAGGGTCTCATATACATGGGAAGTCTGGGGGTAGAGATGCCAAGTCTGCATTTGGGCAGGCCCCTAAACAATCTTGGCTGAGATCTCAAAGCAAATCTGAAAATTGTGTATGAATCTCCCTATGTCCTTCAATTGAATCTATTCAGAGTAGTGTGAGATGAGGGTAAGAATAACTCCCAAACATCCTTGCCAGATGCCTGCCTTTTAAACAGTGGAGGCTGGTGGCTCCAATTTCAGTGGGGCTTTAAATCCTCAGAACCTTGGATAGCTCCATTAGAGTTCCGGCTGGTTCTGACTGAAACCCAGAGCGGATTCACAGCCTCACTGAAATCAGAGCCACCAGCTTCCACTATTTTTAAAGAGACATTCCTTTTTCTGTGCTCAGTCAGCAATGGATAGGACTCTCACAGCATGAGTAAGGCTATAAACGAACACCAGTGCTTCAATTTGGCTGCAAGATTGGCCTCATTGGGTATTTGTGTGTCTGTTGGACCAGCTCCTTGTATTGTCATTATTGTTGTTTTGTTTTTGCCATTTCTTTGTTTTTTCAAAGGGTATAATGTTTTCCAGTCTTGGTCCCATTCACCACAGTTTCTTGAATGTATTCCTTTCTGCCTTTACTGTATAAATTATTGCTATTTTTAGTAGAATATAGTAATTTAAAGTTCCCCGGTCTATCACCATAATGTGCAACAGGAAAGTTTGCATAAGAGTTGCTACATACTGTTACAAATTATCAACACATGAATCAACCACTCCCAAATCTTATAAAGATTTATAAGATAAATCTTATAAAGACTTCCCAAGAGTGGCTTATTGAAGTTAATTAATATGCTAATAAAATCACTTTCACTTGCATAATTCATCATTTGTTTACTACTTATAGTGTGAAACTTTTTGATTCAGGAGGCTTATTTAAATTGTCATTGTGCCCAAGGACTCCAGAAGTTGCAGATTTAGAACTGGAATATCTGGTACCTACCATGGTTGTATATGTGCTGCCAAGGCAGCAACAGAAAGTCTGATGTGCATGATTTAGTGTGTTAAAAAAATCTCAAGCCCAATTAAGTAGTTGTACTCTCCAATATATACACCTGTAAAATCTTTGGTGTATATTCATCTGCAGCTTATAAAACATCAAAGCTCCAGATTGATTGTACAACTCTCGCCACAAGTCATTTTATAGAGTTTCAAAACTCCTATCAAAAGACCACGTGAAATTCGTGACCCCAAAGATCAAGAAGTGGTAAGAATCTGTTTCATTGCGCCTGATACTAGTGCTTATAAGTTTATTGTTTTAAACTGTTTTTATTGTATGTTGTACATCGCCCAGAGTGGCTGGGTGACCAGCCAGATGGGCGATTAATAAATTTAATAATAATAAATAAATAAATAAATAAATAGTGCTTATAAGCGCATGCTTTCTTGCAGTGCAGCTATACACTGGCTGCCACTTTGTTTCCAAGCAAAATATAAAGTGCTGGTTCATACCTTTAAGGCCTTACATGGTGTAGGTCCAAGGTACTTTAGGGAGCGCCTTCTCCCTTGCATCCCAGTCCACCACCTGAGGTCCTCTGAGGGCTATCTGCTGCAGCTGCCTAATGTGAGACTGGCAGCCACATGCGAGAGGAGCCTTTGCTGCCCCTCAGTTGTGGAATGACCTCCTGGTTGAAATGCGCCTGCTGACCTCTTTGAAAGTTTTTAAACAGGCATTAAAGACTCTATTATTCTTGCAGACCTTTCTTTTTTTAGAACTCTTGTTCCTTTGGCTGACTTTTGTTTACTGTTTTTAAGCTATGGTGTTTGTATATATTGTCCCTATGCTTTTATGTAAATGGTTCTTAAACTTTGTATATTGTATTATAATGTTTTAACTTTTGTAAACCACCCAGAGAGCTTTGGCTATGGGGCAGTATAGTAATGTAAGAAATAATAATAATAATAATAATAATATACATAAAGTGTGGAACAGTAAATTCCTGTAGTTTTATTGTTGTTGTTGTTGTTGTTGTTGTTGTTCAGTCGTTCAGTCGTGTCCGACTCTTCGTGACCCCATGGACCAAAGCACGCCAGGCCTTCCTGTCCTCCGCTCTCTCCTGGAGCGTGCTCAAGTTCATATTCATTGCATCCGTGATGCTATCTAGCCATCTCATCCTCTGCCGTCCCCTTCTCCTTTTGCCTTCAGTCTTTCCCAGCATCACGGTCTTTTCCAGAGAGTTTTCTCTTCGCATTAGGTGGCCAAAATATTTGAGCTTCAGCTTCAGTATCTGTCCTTCCAATGAGCACTCAGGGTTGATTTCCTTTAGGATGGACTGATTTGACCTCCTTGCAGTCCAGGGGACTCGTAAGAGTCTTCTCCAGCACCACAGTTCGAAGGCATCAATTCTTCGGCGCTCAGCCTTCCTTATAGTCCAGCTCTCACAGCCATACATTACTACTGGGAAAACCATAGCTTTGATTAGACGGACCTTTGTCGGCAAGGTGATGTCTCTGCTTCTTACTCTGCTGTCTAGGTTTGCCATAGCTTTCCTCCCAAGGAGCAAGCGTCTTTTAATTTCATGGCTACAGTCACCGTCTGCGGTGATCTTGGAGCCCAAAAAAGTAAAATCTGTCACTGCTTCCATTTCTTCCCCTTCCATATGCCAGGAAGTGATGGGGCCAGATGCCATGATCTTAGTTTTTTTAATGTTGAGTTTCAAACCAGCTTTTGCACTCTCCTCTTTCACCCTCGACAAGAGGCTCTTTAGATCTGTGGCTCTTAGTTCTCATGCTTATCACCCCATCTCTGTATATAAATAAGGTACAAAACACCAAGCTTATAAAAATTCTGCCTGGAATAACAGGAAAAAATACACTGGGAAACAAAAATGTTAAGAAGTTTAATGGATGTGAACATTGACTATATCCTTGTGCATTTGCCAAAGAGTCACATTTGTAATATGGACACTGTTAAGAGCCTGGATGTGCAAAAGAGCCTGCCCATAGTGTTTACCTTGATGAACTGCAATTCTTTCTCAAGTGAACCTGAGTACCAGTCTACATAAGCTTCATTCTATTGCATTTGCATAAACACCACTGCATTAAACTAGCCGTTAGCCTTTTGCGGTCTGCTTTACCATATTCTTGCCTTTTTACTTTCTACTTATCTGTTTCACTTTTTCCTCCTTCTTGTTAATTTTAATTGCTGAACCACCACCACCATACACACCGTTTGTCTCTTGCTTTCCTGCCATTGCTATTTTTCTGTTCAGCTCACATCTAGATTACTCTTTTCTCTCTCTTGCTCAGGAGAAAAGATAAACTAGGGCATCATATGGTACCAGAAAAGCACAAAAATGTGTGTAAAATAATTCAGAGGGGGGAAAAACACAATCCCAAAGAAGTAACAAAGATTAACCAGAACTGTGCAAAATGTCTGTGGAAAATTAGCACAGAAAAATCTAACCCATTGTGGAATGATTGCAAGCAAACCGGACAAAATCTAAAAGCAAAGTTCTCTTCTCCTTATGTTCCAAAGAAAAGTCAGAGCACACAAAGGGCACCAAGAAAAAAACAACCACAGCATGTATGTGAAAAAGAGAGCCGAATCTAAGATGGGGTCCAGTGCAGAAGAATGAAAGCCTCTCTGTTCTCCAGCACCCCAAACCTCTTCCTGCTCTCTGATTGGTTCCTTCTCTTTCCCCCACCCTCCACTCATAATGAAAATTCGGTGCTGTATTGATAGATGGTAGGTCAGGGGTCTGGGGGGATCATTACATCACTTCTCTTTACTTCCCAGAAACAGCTTCATTTTGATTGGGGGCAAGTGATGTATCAGTTATCAAGCGTGGTGTGCACTGGGAACCATCCTTAGAAATATCCAACTCTGTATCTTCGCCAAACTGGTCCATTGTCTAGTAGCTTGTCTAATGCCAAGTCACTATAGCAACCTTTTATCTGTCTTTCCCCTTTTTCCAGAATCCAGAGGTCTAGGCCAAGCAAAATCTCTGCCCTCCTTTCTAACTAGAAACAGGTGCCATATTGTTTAAGAACCAAACCAAAGATTTCTTCTGCTCCATTCCATGGCTCTGTAGGCCTTATCACCAGTACCCCCTGGACCCCGAAAATAGGACCTGAGCAACATTAACTGGTTCAAAGGATACATATGCACCATCACATTCTCACACACTGGAAAATAGCACAAGGAGCTGGAGCATCTACATCAGGGGTAAGCAATGTGGCACCAGTGGGCCCCTGGCCACCTTTCTTGGTTCTTGGCAAGGTCCCCAACCTCTCCCACTTAAAAAAAAATTAACAAATTTTCTTACTGGCAGCTGGGATCACATCAAAGCAAAGTGAGGGCCTCCAACAGTTGATATCTTCATTTTCTATGAATTCCTCTGGGCTATGTGGTGACTAGCCATTCCATCCATGGCAACCATTTTGTGGTGGTGGCCAGGACAGTTGGGACATCCCTAATTTTATGTGATAGGCTACGCAAATATTTGTGTAGCCTATCACATTAATAAAAAGCATGGACGCAAATGGAGTCCAGGATGCCATTTGCGGCCGTAAAGGCCTTAGTTTAAGGTAAATGCAGCCATTTACGGCTGTATTTACCATAAACTAAGGCCTTTACGGCCGCAAATGATGTCCTGAATGCCATTTGCATCTGCACTAGTCCCTTCAGCCAGCGATACGGCATGGCGGCTGTATCACTGGCAATCCGGAGCCAGAGGATCCGGCTGAAGAGGATTCCGTGGGGAGGCACAGGTAAGTCTTCTGTTCTGCCACGGATTCCGGAAGGCTGGATTCTTTAGAATCCGGCCTCATTGGAGTCCATGGCGGAATTCTCCGCCATCCCTAGGTAAGATAAGGATTGGGAAGAGGTCCTGGGAGGTAGGGCAACTACAGGACGGGTTGCCCAGAGGCAAAGAGACGGAATAATTTCCAGTCTTAATACTCCTGATTGTTGAAAGTTGCTAGGCAGGGTCCTCTCTCCGAACCACCAGGTATTCCTGCTGTGGATGGTAAAATGGTTCCCAGCCCTCAGAAATCTCAGGGGCAGTGGCTGTTGGAGGCAAGGGGTAGGGAAGGGATGTACCAAGTTTTTTCCCAGCCCTCTTGCTGCCCCAAGTGGCTCATGGTTCTGTTGTTTTCTATGATGGCAGCAAATGGAAGGGGATATTCCAGTGGGGAGGGGATATTCTTCAGAGACCTCCCCCTCCAGTCCCTCAGGCACTGCTGCAAAGACTACTGCTGTGTGTGTAGAGCGTCTCTCTGTTTCATCTACACACGGTGCAAAATGAGGCGATAGAATCCTAAGGTGACTGAATGAACTGTACCACTTCAGACCACTGGTGAGAAACACCATTTTAATGCATTTTGGTGGTGGCCAAAATTCCCTTCAGAGAGAAAACTAGCAAATCGCTAAGAAGTGTTCTAGCCAGCCTACTCTCTATTATGCTAGTTTTCTACATTTAGGGAGGGGTTTATTTAGGTATTTATTTGATAGGGAAACATTTGGATCTGTGATCCCTCACCAGAAGCTTGAAGCGGCCAGGGCTCTCCAGGGGTGTGTGTGTGTGTGTGTGTGTGTGTGTGTAAGAGAGAGAGAGAGAGAGAGAGAGAAGAATTGGGGCAATTAGTCCCAGGCCCCTTCAAAGCAAGGCCCACCCCAACCTATGTGTACTGTTGGCCCCTACCCAGGCCCCTGCCCTGCCACATGGCTCATGAGAGCCCCCCCCACACACTTGGGTCCTTCTAGGGGACTGCAGGAAGGCCCCTAATATCACATCTGCCTAGGCCCTGAAAACTCTGAGCAGTCCTGGAAATGGGTTCAGTCCGTTTTGCCACTGCCTGACTCTGCCACTTCATATCTGTTTCATTCAATTGCAAGGATTCAGAATTCTGGGCTTTGGGTTTCTCTGGAAAACAAACTTGGTACATTTCATTCTTTGCCACCCCACAGTAGCCTTCACTGTTGACTACAGCTCCCATCAGCCCCAGCCACCATGGCCAATGGTTGCGATGAGGGGAATTGTTGTCAAAAACATCTGGATGGCACCAGGTTGGGGAAAGCTGTCTTATGGTAGAGTCTACAGGTCAGCTCCCAATCTTCTTCCTCTGCCTCATGGGGTGTTTGCATCAGCTGCCCTTCTTAGGGCTTTTCTACATGAGGCTTTTAACTTGCCATTTTACCAAGGCTTCTGCTTCCAGATTCTTTGTGGGATTAAGCTCAGCTCCTTTACACATGTTTTTTCCCAGGAGGTTTCTTTCTCTGCCTTTCTATATGTTCCATTACACAAGCACTAGGTGGCACTGTGTTATAATGGAATTGTGCAAAGATACCAGTAGGGATGTACGAAAGTGACTTACCTTTCGTGGATTATGTTGATGGTGGGGGGGGAGGCGTTCCGTCCCTCCCCCCCGGAATCCTGGCCGGGGGGGAGGTGCTCCGTTCCTCCCCCCAGAATCCTTGAATGGCCGGCTGTGCTCCACGGCAGCTCCGTGGAGCAGCCGGCCAGGCCTGGCCCAGCCAGGCCAAAGCCATCCACAGCCGGATTTACAGCTTACAGCAAATAGCGTAGCGGGCGCCATTTGCATCCCCTTTTGATTCCCCGTTTTAGCCTACGTAAAGATTTACATAGGCTAAAACTGTGAATGAAAAAGGGACGTAAATAGCACCCGCTGTGCTATTTATGTTCCCCTTGATTTTCGCCATCATAGTCTACGTAAATATTTACGTAGATTAAGACGGCCAAAAAGAAGGAACGCAAATGGTGGCGGCCGTAGCCGCTGCCATTTGCATACGTGTGTTTTTTTTTTAAACCCACCCCCAACCATGATAGGCTACGTAAAGATTTACATAGCCTATCACATCTTTTTTTTCCTTTTTTTTAAAAACCTAGCCATGATAGGCTACGTAAATCTTTACATAGCCTATCACATCTTTTTTTTCCTTTTTTTTAAAAACCTAGCCATGATAGGCTACGTAAATCTTTACATAGCCTATCACGTCTTCTTTTTTTCCCCACAAGCCTGGAAATGGTGGCGGCGGTGGCAGCCGGTCACAAGACCGGCCGCCGCCGGAGCCGCCGCTGGAGCCGCTGCCGCCTGGAAGATCCACCCCAGGTAAGTCTCGTCCTGGGGGGGATCCGCGGGGTGGCAGGGGGGTGGCAGGCCGTTCCGCCACAGATTTCGGGGGGCCGAATGCACTGGCATTCAGCCTCACCGAGATCCGTGGCAGAATTCTCTGACATCCCTAGGTACCAGGGTTTCATGCCACCATTCACAGAAATATCAGACTTTCCTCATTAGAATACAAATGCTATAATGGTTGCAAAGGAAAGGAGGGGCTCTGGAGGATGACAACATTGTATAAAGCACCTGCAAACTACCGTGAGTGAGGAATCACAAGCACACCATAAATGCCTCATTCAGAAAGGCTCTATGTCAGTAATCTAGGATTTGCTGCTAGTGCTCATGGGCACCATTTTGCCAGGACCAATAAAGCCTTGCTTTTTGGAGGCCTGGGAGTGACCCAATGCACCTAGGGAATGAAGCTGTGAATCACCACAATCAGGAAAATAAAAAGCTTTAGGCAGGATTTTCCCACAACACCTGGACAAATTCTACTTTTGTTGCTTGTTTCTGGGTGTGTCTACAAGCTATTCTTTGGTGCTGGACAAGCTTTTAGTGATCATTAGGCAACAAATTCTTCTGTGAGCTGTCATGTCAAACACTGAAATGTTCTTGCCTCCGATCTAGGAATGAATGAAAGAGCCTGCAAACACTCTGTACCTTTGTACGTCTATAAATATAAATGCATTTGTTTATTTCTGCCAAAGTCTGCATCTAACTCACACCCACCTCTTTCCTTGTGAACATTAATTTATTTTTCTTTCTTTTTTGCCTTATTAACTCTTTTTACAGAACATCTGATCCCATTTCATGAAACTGAGATACCAGATAGAAAGACTACAGAAGGAAGCTTCTGCCTGACAGTCTGAATTCTAGGGGGCTGCAGGAACCAGTGTGGAAAAGCACAGGGCTGGGGAACCTCTTTCAGCCTGAAAGCTGAATTCAGTTTCAGAGAAGCTCTGGGGGTGGGGGATGCATTCCAGTGATGGGTGGGGCCAAAGGCAGAGCCAATAGAAAAATAAAAAGTTACAGATATTTCAGCTTAAAGCTCTTCTACCAGTTACAAAGCCTTGTAAGAGGCATTCCAACCTTTTGGAGTCAGGAAAAAAACTACACAAAGGCCAGGAAGCCACCGACTGACAGGCAGCTGGGGAAAAAGAAGCACAGCCATCTGTGGAACCCTGGTGGGGTGGGCAGATTGGGGCCCCAGGCAGGTTGAATTTGGCCCATGGGCCTGAGGTTCAAGATCCCTTGTACAGCAGATAGAATGTTGGATGTGGCCCTGGATTCAAATTTGGGTTAAGCCATGAAACAAACTGGCTAGTCTTGAGCAAGTTGCTATTTCTCAACCTGACCTACCACACAGGGTTGTTATGAGGGTAAAATAGAAAAAACACACACCCAGGGTACACTGCCTTGCAATCCTTGGAGGAAGGCTGGGGTAGATATGGGGTAAACAAAAACTGTTTTTCATAAAGGTTTGCAACATCGTGGCAGGACTCTGTGTGAAGTGGTAAAGTTTTTCTAACTAAGGGTGCAATCCTATGTGTGTTTAGACAGAAAAAAATCCTAGAGCTCCCAGCATTCCCCAGCTGGCCATGCTGGCTGGGGAATGCTGGCAGTTCTAGGACTTTCTTCTGTCTAAACACGCACAGGATTGTGCCCTAACTCAGCGTTAATGTTCTAGTCTTTGATCATTGTATGACTGCTGCAGCAGAACTGTTTTGCTCACTAGCAACCTGCGGAGAACTTTGGAGAAAGAATGATGAAGAATTCGGGAGAAGAGAAAAAAAGAAGAACTAAACTTTTCAAGTTCCTGACTGCAATTCCAGCACAGAGTTGAGATGCTTACATTCCACTGAAGTCGGTAGGATTTCAGCAGTCTGTGTGCGAAACTGCAGTGATGGAGAGATAAGGCCCTCCCACATTATGCAGAAGTCATCCCAGTTGCCACTATCTGCTCAACAGGGAGCTACAGCCAATTATGGCTTCCTGATGTAATAATTATACAAATGATCAGTTAGGCATACTGAAACCCACTGATATCACTGGGCTTCAGCACACCTACTTCTGTAATGGATTGTGGCCTGTAGTGGATTGTGGCAGAAGTAAGTCTCACTAAGTTCAGAGAGGTTTGCTCCCAGGTAAGTGGGTACAGGATTGCAGCATCAGGCACTCATTACTAGGTGTTAGGCAAGTCACAGTCTCTCAACCTTAGTCTCACTTCGTAAAATGGGATTAAGAATACTGGCCTAGTGTACAAGGTTTTTGTAAACATTACCAGAAGAAAGTATATGGTACTTCGGAAAAGAGCTATATTTGTGTTGGGCATTATTACAATATAACTTTCTTTGGTAATGAAAGGAAAGCCATTTATTTTCAATCTTGCTTTGAAAGATTTTGCATAATCTAATTAATAGGCCAGCAGAAGGCAAAAAGAGAAACATAAAATAATGGTAATAGCACAAGAGATTATGAACTAAGTATCAATTTACAAGCACTACAATCAGAGAAAGGGCAGGGGGACCCAGGCCTTGTTCAGAAATAGAAGTTAGAATGTAGCAGCTGTAAAAATCCAACCAAGATATTTCCATCATTAGTAGAATTATGATAAAAGAAAGCAGTGTCATTCTTCCATAACAGAGTGACCAGCTCCCACTTCCTCCTGCCCTGATTGTTGTACCACAGGGAAGTAATTATTGCTTGTAAGTTCCAGCCACATATCTAGGAGCACTATCTCAGACTTCAAATAGGGGTGGGCAAAGATATTTTAGTACGAAGAGTGAGATTCAGTAAGATTATAGCCAGCAACACCTACCAGTGACTAATTCATTCAGGGCACCCATGCTGGGTGTTGTAGGACTTTTTTCTGTCTAAACACGCATAGGATTGTGCCTTCAGTCTGTAATCCCTATCTTGAGACTGAGTCTAAGCTACAGACCTCATGGATACAACATCTGGTCTAGTCTTTGTATTTTTTGTTTTGTTTCTCAATACCCCCCACAATTTTGTGGGGGTATCATCTGGTCTGATGAAGAGTTCTGGAGAACTCAAACGCTTGCACACTCTTTTGTGGTAGTTTCTTAGGCCTAATAAAGGTATTGTCTGACTGAGGATTTTGGATGTTAGAGCGCTATCATCAACAAGAGGCTACCACCTTTTAATTTTTGTTTTATTTGTTGTTGTTTTTCACAGTGATGGGATTTATATCTCTGGCATGTGTAGCTAATATATAGGCCCACCTAATTGCTTGTAAAGCCTGTAATAGGCACTCTGGAGTTCATCACACAGAGCTATTGAGATGGCTCTCACGGAAGTTTGCGGGCCCTTTAGACAACACCCCTCCAGGGTGTCTCCCACAATTTCCCCCAGCCTATCCTGTGTTTTCCCCAAATGCAATACATGTGGTATTTTTTCCAGCCCACAGGACAGGAGCAGCATGACCTCCCCGTGAAATTCTCCAATAGTGGAAGAAACTGCTCTATCTGCCTGCTGTGGACATTTGTTTTCAGTTGCTGGGGGTGCACGCGGTCAGGATGATGAAGGCATTGAGGATGGGAGCAGGGTGTGCAGGAGCAGATTTGACAGGCAAAGGGCAAGAATCACCTGTTGATTGCAACTCCTGCCTCTGCTTGTCTTGTTGGGGAAGGGCTTTCCTGGATTCCCAGGTGTCTGCGATGTAAATGCTTGAGCACATTTCTCAGTTGGAGGGAGAAGAGGGTACAATGCCTCCCTGCAACGAAGGGAGACACATCTGATCCCCCACCCCACCAAGCTCAGAAGCAACATCCTCTGTTGATTCAGAGCACCCCATTAAGTTCAATGGGGCTTACACCCAAGTAAGTGTGCCAAGGGTTGCAGACTTACGGCACAATCTTACATTTTATGTCTTCTCAGAAGTCAGAGGTTTCGTGGGGGCTGCGAGAAAAGAGTACAACAGAAGTTAAGCTACAGAAACAAGACCCCACCCCCACCCCTTTGCACACATGCCAGGGAGGGAGGAAGGCACTCCCTCAGTTCAAACCACACGGCTGCTGTGTAAAGGAGACCTTCCTAATTCCGCAAAGCAGGAAGCTCCAGAAAGGATGTGGATTTTTGTGGGGGGTCAGTGTAGAATCACTGAGGTGACCAGAGACAAGCGCACCTGAGAAATAATCTCATGAGGTGTGACACATGGGGGGGTTACAGTCCCCCCTTCTCATTCCCTAAATGGTTCCTTTCTCCTGCTTTAAGTGTTACATCTTTAGGATGCAGGAGAGTGTAGGAAAGGAATGTTTCCTCTTTGAAATCACCTTCACCCTTACCCTCAGAAAATTTCTCAAGAACTGAGATGACATGAGACGTAAAAAGCAAACAAACACATATTCAGTGAATGGAAAAAAAACCCCATTCCAACTGCTTCCTGCAAACTTGATTGGGAAGAGTATTAGCCATCTCAGCTCTCGCATTGTTTCTTCTATGCCAGGGGAGCACAACCTTTTTTCTGCTGAGGGCCATATTCCCTCATGGGTAATGGGACAGGGGCACTGGTTTGTTTATTTAATGGTACTTGTATACTATTCCACATCCAAAGACCTTGGAGTGGTGAACAGCAGACAGAACAAAGAGTAAAAACAGAATGTTAAAATAATTTTAAATTGTTTAAGAAGAGACAGAATTCTGATAACACCAAGTTTGATAAACCGTGGCTGGTCATTTGAGGAAGGCTTCCTGAATAACGTTTTCAGGAAGCACCAAAAGGAACACAATGTTGGCACCTGCCTGACCTCCAAATGCAGGGAATTCCATAGGAAGGGGGCCATGACACTGAAGACTTTTTTCCTGGTGGACTCCAAGCAGACCATGGGTCCATGTGGAACCACCAGGAACATACCCTCTGATGACTTCAGTGACTGGGCAGGTTGATAAGGGAGAAGGCACTCTCTCAGGTATCCTGGTCCGAAGTTGTTTAGGGCTTTGTACACTAGTACTAAAACTTTAAACCTGGCCTGGTAGTGAATAGGCAGCCATGTTAGTGGTAAGTGTGACCGAACCAGTGGTGGGCAAGTCCGGAACCTAAAGTGGTTGGGTCGCTCTTTTTTTCCCTCTGCCACCCCCTTTTATTTCTCTCTCTCTTCCTTCCTGTCCAGCAGGCCGCCAGAGAAGGGACAGATTGCTCTTGCTAGAGGTCTGAATTGATCTCATGCAGAGGGCTTTTAAAATCATGCCAAGGGCTGCATGAAACTATGCTGAGGGATGCATGTGGCCCTAGGTTGTCCACCCTTGTTCTAGGCAGAGGAAAGAAGATGTCGCAAGGTTGAGACCAGCAGCAGCCTCCATTTTCCACCGCTCAAAACTCAAGTTGAGTTTGCTAGGGGTTGTTTGCAAGAAATCCTGCCCCCTCCCATTTCTCCATTGGGCTTCTCTCCCTTCTTCTTGTTCCTTGCCTTACAGTGCCTCCTAGGCTGAGTTCTCCTAAGCCCTCCTCCCTTGTCCTCCTACTGTTCCAATAATTGAGAGTAGCACTTCCCTAGGGCAGGGCTTTTGTCTTCCTCAGCCCTTGCTTCCAG
The DNA here is from genome assembly GCF_057233095.1 of Heloderma suspectum. Taxonomy (NCBI): domain Eukaryota; kingdom Metazoa; phylum Chordata; class Lepidosauria; order Squamata; family Helodermatidae; genus Heloderma; species Heloderma suspectum. The sequence continues at coordinate 70,850,699 of NC_139458.1, read as the reverse complement.
GCCCTGTAGGCTAGCTTCTACTGGGACTCAAGGATAAGCTTCCCTCAGTTCACACTGCCCTTTGGGGCTTCTACCTACTGCCTCCCCCCTCCCTGCTCTATCATTCCTCTGTTCCTTCTAACCTTCACTCATCACAGCTGTGACAGGTTTGTTCTCACCCACAAGCCTCCCTCAAAACCCTCGCAACTGTGTACCGTGGAGTTCATGTATGAATTCTATATCAATGCAGAGGTAGGCAACCTTTTTCTGCCCATTTGGCAGTGTGAGAAACTGCCCTGGACACCATGACAAAATGGCTGCCATGGGAGGCGTGGCTAGTCACAAAGGACAATTAACTTGCCCAAAAGACTGAGTACAAGGTAGAAGTGCAGTCTGAGCCCCACTGCTCTAGCCAACTCCATTGAACCCACAGTTTTCAGGACCAGAGAAACTTGTTTCACAGAAGGCAAGCTTTCCCCCCTTCCCCCTTCTGCTCTGTCTGTCAGCCAGCTCATCGCCCCCTCATCTCTTTATACAGGGAGAAGGAGGGCGGGGGAAGGAAACGCATGTAAAGGGGGTCAGTTGTGATCCTGCATTTAAAACTGAAGCAGAAAGCCCCATTTTAAATGCAGGATTTTAGGCTGGTGCAGAGATGCCCTTTCTCTCTCTCATTCTGGATCACCACCAATAGACATGCGCACCCTCTCTCTCTCTCTCCCCCCCTCCCTCCCACACGCACGCCCCTCTCTTATTGTAAGTACACATGAAACTCACACACTCTTTTTAAGGATGGCTTCAAAATCCCCCTTAAACACTTTCTCTCTCCTTCTCACACACATGCAGCCCCCGTCCATTTAAACACACAAGCACACAACTGTGCTCAATGCCCCCAGGTTGGTTCTGGCTGGGTCCCCCAACTGCTGCCGGCCCCCTAATGCTCTCTGTCCCTGCTGGCCTCTCTGAATCCCCAGCTGGTTCATTGCTGCTCTTACCAGACAGAAGTTAGAAGAATCTCCTTTGCCCCCCCCCCCTTTTCTTGGTGGCTGGACATGTTGCAAGGAAAAGCATCGTCCTGCAAACATCCCTCATCTTCATTTCCTAGGAATGTCTCAGAGCCCCATGTTTGGCCCAGAGGCATTCATGGGAAAGGAACAGGGCAATGGCTGGAGGCCCTCACCTTGCTTTGAAGCAATTCCAGCTACTGGTAAGAAAAGCTATTATTTTAAAAAAGAAATTAAAAGTGGGAGTGGTAGGGCACCTCTGCAGGTATCAAGAAAGGTGTCTAGGGTTGCACCAGTGTCTATGGAATAGAGGATCATTGTCCCTTTAGGACAGCCTTTCCCAACCTGGTGCCCTCCAGATGTTTTGGAATATAACTCCCAGAAGTCCTGACTGTTCGCCATGCTGGCTGGGGCAGGTGGGAGCTGAAGTCCAAAACATCTGGAAGGCACCAGTTTGGGATAATAGGACTTCTTCTCACATTTCTGTGATTACAATACACTTTATCATTAGCATGGAGAACAACCAAGCGAAGGCCAAAACTATGGGGGAAATGGATGTTGTTCCTGGTATTGATCTTACCTTTGGATTTTCCAGTGCCTTGTCAAAGTAAAACATTTTAAGGCATACCATCTAAAATAGAATTAAACTGAAACACTAACAGTACTTAAGTGGCCATCCAATCCCCAGGAAATGAACCAATCCAGCCTTCCCCAACCTTGTGCCCTCCAGATGTGTTGAACTACAGCTCCTACTCTCACCAGCCAGCATGGGAATGGTAGTACAATGCATCCAGAGGGTGGCAGGTTGAAGAAGGCTGGACTAATCATTGTGAGCAGGCGCCTACATTTTGGCATGGTAGGACCATGCAAAAACACTTGAAGGGGGGTGTTTAGGCCTTTTTTGCTCACTGTTTAAACTGGCAGTCAGCATTTTTAGAAGCTGGACTACCAGGCAACATTTCTATGCTTTTTATATTGTAGAAAGTATGCTTACATCATGTCTCTGTATTGGCAACAAGAGACAGGCCAAGCTAATTGAAAACTTCCATTTTTATATTTGCAGTATTGTGCTATGATCTTGTCCCAGAGGGTAGATTTCAGTAATATGTATCCTTGGATCCTTGAAGTTACCTCTCTTTCATTTAAAAAGATTAACTAATTAGATTGTACAGCTCCCATGTTTATATTGAAACATAAGAGGCAAGTTAAAAGCACCCCTGGACTGCAGCCATTTAATTCTGCAGGCAGAAACGAATGAAATAAATAACAGGATACAAAGAGCTGTGGGCAAAGCTTCTGCTTATGCTCAGGAGTGGCCTTGTTTTGTTTGTTTTAACTACTCTTATACTGTGTAGCCTGATGTTCTGCCTGAAAAACAGTTCCAGAAAATCAGGGGTCTTCCAGTATGGATAAGGAGCTGCAATCCAAATGCTTTAGTGTGGGTGCAGTGAGTGTACATGCAGGATCCACTGGGTAATAACCCAGTTGGAATAATGGAGGGTTGCTTATTTATTTATTTATTCATTCATTCATTCATTCATTCATTATCTTTCAATGTTTCTATACTGGTTTTCATTTTAAAAAATTAGAGTATTTCACAAGATAAAAACATGGTAAAATAGCATAAAACCAATCCATAAAACAATAAAAGTGATAATAAAAGCTATAAAAATCACATTAAAATAACCAGTGGCAGCTGACAATGTTACTGGTCAGGAAATGCATGGCTAAACAAATGTATCTTAAGTTGTCAGTAGAAATATTCCACACCAGGAGCCTGCCTAATCTCAACAGGGAGCTCAATACACATGGTGGGCATCGCAGTGGGGGAAGTCCTTCTCCGCACCATGGGCAAACGAACATCAACAGACCATATACATTAGATTGTCATGGTGCTGCTCAGTGAGCTAGGCACATAAATCAACAAGGAGGAGACAGCATGCAACACCGGTCCTGGAACCGACAAGGATGAGGCAATGGTAGAGGTTCCAGATAGCTGCCCAGAGAACTTCAGCTTTTGGGTGGTATAGAAATGAAATGAAATAAATAGCCTGGTTGAACCACCAGCCCAGTCCAGGGAGGACCTATTAGGGGGAAGGGAACAATGCTGTTTCACTCAGACTTCCAAACCAGGGGTCCCCAACCGTTTTTGGGTTGGTGTGCACATCTGGAATGTCGAGAGAGCATCATGGGCATTCTTACAAGATGGCTGCCTTTGAGTGGGGGCTTGCCCATTGCCATGTGTTGGCTGCAGACTTTGAATTGGAGCAAATTATGGGGCAATCCAAAAGGCACGGCAACAAAGCAGGCAAATGGTCATGCACAAAAGCTCCAGTCCAGCATAGGGTCAGGCAAAGGCAGGAGTGAGTCAGATACAAGCAAAGGTCAAAGCACGGCTAAGCAATAAATTACCATACACAGTCCAGAAGCAGAGTCAAATGGGAATCCAGGGGTCAGTAGCACAGAAGGCCAATCACAAGACAAGATCCAGAAAGCACAGTACAAGGCACAGGTGCTGATGAATTGTGTTCCAACACTGGCTAGGCCCACAGTGAAGGCTTTTAACTCCAAAGCCTGCTGAGCCCCACCCAGAACTCAGCTGCAGTAGCTCCCTGTTCAGAGCCCTACTCCTGAGGAGTCACTTTCTCCTGAGCAGTCCTTCTCTGCAAGCAAGTGCCCCTGCTCACAGGGGCCTTACTGGCCTATCGCTTGAGGCAACAACACTCCTGGGGGCTGGGGGCTGTTTAGCCTCTGCCTCAGAGGCAGAATCCCCTCTTTCTGACAGGATGGACTTGCAACCATCACCCCTGAGGGCCTGGGCTCCTGCTGGCAGTACCTGATCTGGGGTGCCCTGGGTCTCTGGGGGTTCCTGCTCCTCTTCTGAGGAGGACTCTTCCAGTGAGCTACCATGGTGGCCATTGCCAGTCACAAAACACTCATTTCCCAGAAGATAAACTGGTGAGACTAAAAGAAAAGTAACTTGCCCAAGAGCCTAAGCATAAGGCAGAGGTGGGAACTGAGCTCCAAAACACAAACCCACTCCTTTGAACTCAAATAAAGATTGCGGTAGAGGGCTCCAAACCTACAGCCTGGTCCATCTGAACTGTCAACCAGGACCCCCTGAAGGCAGCTTTCTCCAAAAGGTGCAGACACTCGGTCTCACTTGTCAGAGATGCTGAAGGGCATGCCAAGAGACCACTGAGCACTGTGGAGTGCAGGCTCCGGGTGCAAGCATGGTCCCTGAAGGGAGGAACTTCTCCCCCTGGGAAGGAAGGGTCTTCAGGGCCTGCACCAGTACAGAATAGCTCTTTCTGGCTCTGACCATCATTAGTGCAAGTTGTCAGCCTGAGAGCTGGCTGAGGTCCTGCAGTGTGTGTCCAACCAAACCTGCTACCTCCTACCTTCTTCTGTATCCAAGCAACCACTACATCCTAGATCACATATGGCAGAATCTGTCCCTCAGTAACTTTGATTTTCCTGGTTGGCAACCTCTTTGGGGATGTCAGAGGAATCAGTCACTAGGACTTGAGATGTTTTGAGATGAATGCTTCTCCATTTTAGAATGTAATAAATTTTATCAACCCAAAGAGGGCAAATTCATATGTAATGGGGGCAATCTTAAATCCCCCCACTGCCATGTGTAAGTTTCATGATGATCACATTTCAAAACTGGTGGGTTTTGTTTTGTTTTTTGCATTTATAACGTCAAATTTAGTTGTACATGTTTAGTTTTTTCTCTTCTCCCAATAATATTTATTATTTATATAGCACCTTTTCTAACAGTCATATATATTATCTCAATATTTGTTACAACAACCCTGTGTAATCATATCCTTATTTCAGATTGGTGGGGGTGGGGCTGTGGCTAAAAAATAGTGTCTTGCTTAAAGCAACCCAGTGGCTCATAGCTTAAGGTAAGATTTGAACTCAGGACATCCTAAGTCTCTCTGTTAACCTTTTGACTACATTAGTTCTCTAAGAGTTCATAATTTACATTGAGAAATTTAACCAAAATAAATGGGGTTCTGAAAGGAAAATAAAAAGCATGTGGGACTATGTCCTGTTTCCCCTGAATAAGGCTGCAATCCTATGCACAGTTACCTGGAAGTAAGTTGCGTTGAACTTACTGGGTCTTATTTGTGAGTAGTCATCTATAGGATTGCACTGTAACAGTGTTTTTCTTTAGGATTATCCATTTTGCTCTGGATTACTAAGAATCTTTAATTTAGACCTGTATAAGCCTTGACTTGCTACTTGAATAATATTCTTTAGGAGGGGATGACCACTGTATTAAATAAAAATGGTCTGCATAGAGTAAATGACAGTTCCAAGTACTCCTATTCATCCAAGTACACCTGTTCATATTAATCATTGTCTTGAATTACTTGGATATATACAGATCTGATATAAATGATGAATGATGAGCGAGGTACTGTGCGATAGCCCCATTAGTCTCCTCCTATTCCCATGAATATTCCCATAGAAACAACAGAGCAGGGTCTATGTGTGAGAAATGCAGTGACTCAACAAAGGGTGCAATCCTATGCATGTTTAGACAGAAAAAAGTCCTGCAACTCCCAGCAGTCCCCAGCCAGTCTGGCTGGATGGGGAACACTGGGAGTTGTAGGACTTTTTTCTGTCTAAACATGCACAGGATTGCCTCTTAAGTCAGTTGTGACAGATCTACCATTTGGCAGTTCAAAACACTAAACACCTGTGTCCATATTCAAGCAATTTCCACTAAACTCAGTGAACAAGGTGTACATGTTACACCATCATAATAGATTGTTGGATACTGAAACATAAAGCTGACATATTTAATTTGAAAAGCATTCCTTTTGTCACAAAAGTCATGTTTGATAGAAATGTCATAACAATAACATTAATGAATATATTTACATTGAGCTTAATCCAGCAAAAGTTTGTCAATCTGAAGTCCCATTTATTTCAGTGGGAGAGTTAGCCATGGACTTCTAACTGAAATCAAATTTCAGAGGGTTGGCCATGTTAGTCTGTTGCAGCAAAAACAACCAAGAGTCTTGTGTCACCCTAAAGTCTAACAGATTTATTGTGGCATAAATGTTCACAACAGGCACATAATGAATTGGTTCTGTTGTAACTTCAGAAATCAATGGAAATAAAAATGCTTAACTTTGCCCCCCTCCCCATTTTTTGCTTTCTTGTGTTTGTTTTTATAATGCTTTATTTCTTATATTTTAATCATTTTGCTGTTTTAATTATGTAATGATTGTTTAATAAGTGTTTTAATTATCTTTCTGCAAGCTAGTTTTGTTTTTATGTAAAATCTCTTAAGTGGGTATATACATAAACATACACACACACACACACACACTGCAATACTGCCTGTAGTGCAAAATCAGAATCTGAGCTTTTTAGATTGCCCAAATTTAGCATTTATTTTAAATATGTAGTTATTTTAAATATTATTACAACCAAAGCGTAAACCACCAACCATGCACATGGCTGACAATCTAGACTTTGTTGACATGGTCACTGAAAGACATGCAAACATCTTTGCAGGGTATTTTATGATCCTAGTGGAGAAAAGTGATTTGCTGAGGTCAGTCCACTAGACTGCAGCACCCTGGGGAATTTTGTATTATTATTATTAGTACTACTACTACTAATAATAATACTTTTTGAAATTCACTAGTATTAATGCCACCCAGACAGCAGCAGAGCACTTATTTAGACTCTCTTATGAAAGAAAAACAGAGAGAAATCCCTTCATTAATAGGTTGTGTTTTTTAGTCTCTGCAGGAACACTGGATGGGGCTGGATGATTTCATACAAGAAATGAGGAACAGAAGCACAAGCTTCAGTCTTCAGAGCTCCGTGAACCCGGAATATGGTGGGGCATAGTCTTTTTACTCCGAAGGCAAGATTTCCAGACCTTGGAGAGCTCCCTACTCCTACATAGGAAGGACAGTTAATGCTGGATTGCCTTTGGCTTGCTGGACAATTTATATCAGTTGGCTGTTTACTGCCCCAGCCAGGCATCTGCAAGAAAAGAAGTCTACATAACAACTTCTCTCCCTCTTTTTCTCGCACACACACACAGGCATGCATACACACATTTGTACAGACCTCCAAAGGTATGTTTTCTCCTAAAGAAAATGAAAATGGGTCCATCGTTCATTATGATTGTTTTTCCTGACCTGCATATTTTTGCGTGAGTTTGGTGAAGCCAAACGCCAGGGATCGTTTTTTGCATCTAGTTCATTTCCCTAGTGCCGATTCGAGTTGCGTGAATATCCCCAAAATACACACGTGTGTCTCCATCACCCCCCCCCCGCAAACTCTCCTGTGTGCGCTTGCATGTTATGTATATAACATTGCGTGTCTGCTTATATACAGGCGGCTCAATTACACGGTCGCCCCCCCCCCCCACGCGAGGCCCAGCATTCCGTACATACAACAGCGCAGCCCCCCATCTGCCCTTGGCTTCTCACCTCCTCTCCCGCATCTGTAGCTGCAGTTGCTACTGCTTCTTGAGTATTTGCTGTTGTTTCAGCGGCGGATTCTGGTGCTCCCTCCGAAGACATCCTTTGCCATTACAGATCTCGCTGCCCACCTCGCATGTCAAATAGAAGCCAAAGGATTCGGAAAGTTCCTCATCCAGGAGCAAACGGGCTGGACCGGGCCGGCGGGGGGGGGGGGCGGCGCGCGCGGAATCTACCGGACTTTGCGTTGGGACTGCAGCTTTCTGTCCATGGTCCTGCCAAACCCCCCGGATTCCCAGGGCCACCGGGGAGGCGAACTCCGTGCCTATCAACAAATCAGTCGTGGCGAGCGGCGGGGCCCCTTCCTTGCCAGCCAGCCACAGGCAGAAGGTGCCGTACTTCGGGCACGGGGCCTCCCGCGGCTGCGGTCACCGCCTGTCTGGCAGGTTGGGAAATACTGCGGCTGCTCGTCAACTTTGGCGGCGGCGGGGGGGGGGGGGATCGGCGGGAGAGGCGCCTCGGGGAGACGCGGGGGAGGCGAGCGGCTGGCCGAGAAGAGGAGGCCCCCTCTCGCTGCTGGGCAGGGCGCAGGGCAGGCGGCCGCCTCGCCCGCTGCCCCGTCAACCCCTCCTCAGCCTTTGCAGTCCCCAAGTCTGCAGTGGAGAACTAGTTGGCGGCCAACTTCGGCGTTTCCTTTGCGAGCTCCTCCCCGCGCCCCCCCGCGGCGTTCCTGCGGCTGACCGTGGGGAGGAAGAAGAGAAAGTTCCCTCCCCGCCCGCCCGAGCGGGCATTCCCGGGGGGGGCATCCTCGGCGGCTCCGCCCTGCAGATCTCTGGGGAACGTTCAAGAGGCTGATGGCCTCTGTCCAGCGCCAAGCCCAGGCTGGGCACGGAAATCCGGGCGCTCTCTTCCCAGGGTCCAGCTGGGCACGGAGCAAACGCTGCGGACAGGGACACCCCCAGTTAGATTTAGCCCAGAAATTCAAGCGACTTTCCAGGTCCATCCTGGCAGAAGCGGAAGTCTTTGCCTTCAGGAGGTCTCGCCTCCTCTGCTGAGGTCCCAGCCGTGGATGCTTCGACCGGGGGAAACACGTGTCCCATTCATCCACTTGGGGTTATGGGCATCATCAGCTCAGCAAACTCTCCCGTGGCCGATCAGCTTCTCTTCCCACTGGTCCCTTTATTGTACAGGAGTGGGAATGTTAGCCTTGACCTGCTGCGACACCACAACGTCCCTCCCAGGGCTTATAATCTTCTGTAATTTTGAATTCAGCTTAGCAAAGGGACTATGAGACAACCCCTACCCACCCCCCTCTATTTCAGTCTGCCTCCTAGTGGGATATAGTCTATTCCAAAGAATTGGCCTTTGGAAATCATTGATTCGTTGGAATACACTCAGTTTCTGAATGGCCATTGAAATGCATCGGCCTTGCTCTCTCCCCCTCCCCAGTATCATTGTGTACTTAGCCTCCTTTTGTGTGTGTCCCATCTATTTTCAGACCACCACCTCCCACCCCTGCTTTTTCTGCCTTTGTAAGGAGGTCAGTCTACCCCATCTGCTGTCTACATTCTCCACTCAGGGTGCTCATTTATGATTTTCTCTTCCACTGACCAGGAATCTCTGTGATACCACCACATTTCTGCTTGTTTGCTTCCCATCTTGTTACCTTCATAGCCTTATATAGTCTTGCTCATCCAGACTGTTTCTCCTGGGTGTTCTGACCAAACATTTCTTTTTGTGTGATGGATTGGCAGTGGGGTGGGAGGGGGGATGATACCCTTATGCTCATTAGCATGTACAAAATCTCACCCTTTCCTGCAGAGCCATCAAACTTCCACTGGGGAGACTTAAAAACGAAAGGCATTTCTGCTAAGCAAAAGACAATGAATATGCCCATCAGGACAGATTCTGTTAGGCACTCATAAGGAGGACCACTGAATCTGGGAGTTGTCTGAGCAACATAAGGACCACTATCAGCAAAACTAATGGCAGACAAACAGATGTCAATTGCAGAAGTGGAAGGGGCTTAGGGAAGAGAGAGTTTAATTGGAATGGGGACTAACAGCGCTGGCAAGAGGAAGGAGAGCAGGAGGTGGCGGCGGCGGCGGTAGTGGTGAAACTGGGCAGGTTCAGGAACAATGAGACACAGCCAAGGCACTTCATACATGACCTGCTGGCTGCTCTGCAAACAGCATCTTCTTGCTTCTTTTTACAAGGCTACAGAGAGTCTCATGGGTTTATCAAGAATAAGTAATGCAAGACCAATCTTATCTCCTTTTTTGGTAGAGTTACCATTCTGGTAGATCAAGGGAATGCTATGGACATAATATATCTTGATTTCGACAAAGCACTTGACAAGATCTCCCATTATATCCTTGTTGACAAGATGGTAAAATTTGAGCCACATGGTACTACTGTTGGGTGGATGCACAGCTGGTTAAGAAACTATACCCAGTGAGTACTCATTAATGGTCTGTGTCAAACTGGAATGCTACAGGGCTCTGTCAGGGTGGAAACTGAGCCCATAGAGCCCCAGAGCAGTTCTGATTCTGAGGAGGAACAGCAATCCGTGGGAGAGGCACTCGCTCATCTCTCACAAGCACAGCAGCTGGCAGAGATTCCTCCTGCCAGCATTCCTGGGATAGATAGTGACCCTGGCAGCGAGAGAGTGCTGGAGGGGGGCTTCCTGGATGCTTGGCGCAGACACAGGGAGCGGCGACAGATGGAGGGCACTGAAAGGAGGCGCTCTGCTCATCTGGCGCTAAAACAACGGTCGCGTCCCAAGGACCCAAGGGAAAGAGGGAGGATCTCTCCATAGCCCGTAAGTTCAGAGTCTTCTTGTACTTCTCCTTCAAATGGGGACCAACTGCCTTACCTGGTGTCAGGGGGCCCTAGCCGGCCTCTTTCAGTCTACTCCAGTAGCCAACTCCAGACACAGACAAAGTATTCTTTTCAAGGCTTTATTCCTTTTACAACTTAATAACTCTATCACCAGCGACTAAGCTATGAACAGCAGAGTAACCTATACCCCGGGTTGGAAACAGTTGGTCCCCGTTTGAACAAGTATCACTTGCAGACCCTGAACTTATGGACTAGGGATAGTCCCTCCCATTTTCCCTTGGGTCCTCTGGATGTGACCGTTGCTTGCGTGCCAAACGGGCCTCCTACGCCTCCTTTCCGCGCCTTCCATAGCTCGTCGCTCTTTGCATCTGCGTCGAGCATCCAGCCAGCCCTCCTCCCACGCTCTTTCATCCCCAGGACCACTATCTATGTCTGGAATGCCGGCAGGAGGAATCTCTGCCAGCTGCAGGGCCTGGGAGGGATGAGCACGCTCCTCTCCAACAGACGGCTGTTCCTCCTCAGAATCAGAACTGCTCTGAGGTTCTATGGGCTCAGTGTCCACCCTGATCTGGAGCTTAGGCTACTCTACTATCTACCCCAGTGCAGTTCCTTGCTTAGTCGCTAGTGATTAGTATCTGTAAGACTCATTACGTAATAAAGGAATAAAGCCTTGGAAAGAATCCTTGTCGTCTGTGTCCTGAGTTGGCTATTGGAGGGGACTGTAAGAGGCAGCTAGGGTGCTCCTGACAGGCTCTGTCTTAGGCTATGTGTGGCTCAACATTTTTATAAATCACTTGAATAAGGGTGTAGAAAGGAAACTTATAAAACTTGTGGATGACACAAATTTGGGTAGCATAGTACCACAAGAGACAGAATCAAGATTCAAAAGGAACTTGACAGGCTGAAACACTGGGTCAAAACCAAAATGATGAAATTCAGCAGAGATTAATGTTATGTACACAACCCCCACCCCAATAAATATAGTATGGGGGAGATCTGGCTTGGCATTAGTATCTGTGGAAAGGATGTAGGTGTCTTAGTGTATCAGAAGCTGAACATGAGCCAGCAGTGTGATGTGGCTGCTAAAAAGGCTAATGCAGTCTTAGGCTATATTAACAGAATCATAGCATCAAGATTGTGGGAAGTAATAGTTCTATTCTGCATTCATCAGACCACAGTCAGGGTACTGTATCCAGTTCTGGGCACCACATTTAAGAAGGCCATTGACAAACTGGAGCATGTCCAGAGAAGACTAACAACCAGGCATGATGAGGGATCTGGAAACCAAGTCTTATCAGGAACAGTTGAAAGAACTGGGCACATTTAGTCTGGAGAAGAGAAGATTAAGGGGAAACTTGATAGTAGTCTTCAAATATCTGAAGGGCTGTCATGCAGAAGATAGAGGAGATTTGTTCTCCATCACTAGAGAGCAGGCCTAGAACCAAAGGGAAGCAGATTTTGGCTAAACATTAGGAGAAATGTCGAACTGTAACCGCTGGCAGAGATGGTGAGTTCTTGAAGGATATAACTTGTTCAAAAAGAACAGGAGGAACAGAAAGGGAGGTGAGGTTGCACTGTATGTGAAAAATACATATCTCTGCACAGAAATACAGGAGGATGAGCTTGGTAGCCCCATCGAGAGCATTTGGATCAAAATAAATGGAGCAAACAATAAAAGGAACCTGGTGGTTAGAGTCTACTACCGGCCACCCAATCAAGGAGAAGATGAGGATGAAACTTTTGAAAAGCAAATAGCCAGTGTTTTAAGGAAGTATGATGTAGTAGTAATGGGGGACTTGATCCTAACCAACAGAGCTGGTTGATCCTAACCAACAGAGATGACTAACCAACAGAGATTATCAACATAAATGTTGATCCTAACCAACAGAGATGACTTAGTGGATAAAGTAGCAGTTACAGGAACTCTGTGGGAAAGCGACCATGTTGTACTTGAGCTCTTGGTTTTAAGGGAAGCAAAGGCCGAGTGTAGTCAAACACATACCCTGGATTTTAGGAAAGCTGATTTTAATAAACTCAGAACAATGATCAGTAAGGTCCCATGGCAAGCGACGCTAATGAGAAAAGGAGTCCAAGATGGGTGGGAGCTTTTAAACAAGGTAATTCTCAAGGCACAATTACAAACAATTCCAACAAGAAGAAAAGGTGGAAGACAACAGAAGAAGCCAATGTGGCTTCACAAAAAGCTTAGAGGTTACCTGAAAACAAAAAAGGACACATATAGGAAGTGGAAAGAAGGCCAAGTAACAAAGGAAGAGTACAGGCAGGTAGCACAGAATTGCAGGGATGGCGTCAGGAAGGCTAAAGCTGAGAATGAGCTGAGGTTAGCGAGGGATGCTAAAAGCAACAAAAAGGCTTTCTTCAGCTATGTGCATAGTAAAAGGCAGAGGAAAGAAATGGTGGTTCAGCTATTAAATAAGGATGGCAAAATGATAACAGAGGACAAAGAAAAGGCAGAGGTGCTCAATTCCTACTTTGGCTCAGTCTTCTCCCAAAAGAGGGTCTATGACCCCCCTGGCAAAGGCGAAATACAGGCTGAAGGGGCAGGATTGCAGCTTGAGATCGATAGGCATATGGTCAAGGAACACCTAATTACTTTGCATGAGTTCAAATCTCCAGGGCCAGATGAACTGCATCCTAGAGTAATAAAGGAACTGGCAGAAGAACTCTCAGAACCGCTGTCTATTCTCTTTGAGAAATCATGGAGGATGGGTGAAGTGCCAGATGACTGGAGGAGGGCTAATGTTGCCCCTATCTTTAAAAAGGGTAAAAAGGAGGAACCTGGGAACTACAGACCAGTCAGTCTGACATCAGTCCCTGGGAAAATTCTGGAGCAGATGATAAAGGAATCCATCTGGAAGCATCTTGAAAATAATGCAGTGATTACTTGAAGCCAACATGGATTTGTCAAGAACAAGTCCTGCGAGACGAATCTGATCTCATTTTTTGATCAAGTAACCTCCCTTGTGGACCGTGGGAATGCTGTACACATAATATACCTTGACTTCAGCAAAGCTTTCAACAAAGAGCCCCATGATATCCCGATGAGCAAACTAGCTCAAAGTGGGCTAGATGAAACAACGATCCGGTGGATCCACAGTTGGCTACAGAATCGGACTCAAAGAGTGCTTATCAATGGGACCTTCTCAAACTGGGGAGAGGTAATGAGTGGGGTACCGCAGGGCTCAGTCCTGAGCCCAGTGCTCTTCAACATTTTCATTAATGACTTGGAGGAGGAGGTGCAGGGAATGCTGATCAAATTTGCAGATGACACAAAATTGGGCGGGATAGCTAATACTTCGGAAGACAGAAACAAAATTCAAAGTGATCTGGATAGACTGCAGCGCTGGGCAGAAAACAACAGAATGACATTTAATAGGGATAAATGCCAAGTTCTGCACCTAGGAAAAAGAAACCAAATGCACACCTAAAAGATGGGAGATACGTGGCTCAACAACACTACAAGTGAGAAGGATCTTGCAATTGTTGTCGATCACAAGCTGAATATGAGCCAACAATGTGATGAGGCTGCAAAAAAGGCAAATGCTCTTTGGGGCTGCATTAATAGAAGCATAGCTTCCAAATCCCGGGAAGTCCTAGTTCCCCTCTACTCAGCACTGGTTAGGCCTCATCTGGAGTACTGTGTCCAGTTCTGGGCACCACACTTGAAGAAGGATGGAGACAAATTGGAGAGGGTTCAGAGGAGGGCAACAAAGATGATCAGAGGACTGGAAACAAAGCCCTATGAAGAGAGACTGAAAGAACTGGGCATGTTTAGCCTTGAGAAGAGAAGACTGAGGGGAGATATGATAGCGCTCTTCAAGTACTTGAAAGGTTGTCACAGAGAAGAAGGCCAGGATCTCTTCTTGATCATCCCAGAGTGCAGGACACGGAATAATGGGCTCAAGTTACAGGAAGCCAGATTCCTGCTGAACATCAGGAAAAACTTCCTGACTTTTAGAGCAATATGACAATGGAACCAATTACCTAGGGAGTTAGTGGGCTCTCCCACACTGGAGGCATTCAAGACAAGGCTGGACAGCCATCTGTCAGGGATGCTCTGACTTGGATTCCTACATTGAGCAGGGGGTTGGACTTGATGGCCTTGTAGGCCCCTTCCAACCCTACTATTCTATGATTCTATGACTCTTCACTGGCCATCTGTCAGGGATGCTATAGTTGTGTCCTGCATTGCAGATCTTGCATTGAACATGGAGTTAGACTAGATGACCTCCACGGTCCCTTCCAAATCTATGATTCTATGAAAATAATACCACAGCAAATCCATGAATTCAAGGTGCACCTTACTGAAAGCCAATTACGGTGTGCTGAGGTGGGACTGAAGAGACATCCCTGACACATTACTTTGGCAAACAGCTGTGCAATGTCACTTCCTGTGCTCTTGGATATCTTCAGCCAAACTAGTAAAACAATCTGGATGCAGAGTCACTATAAACCGCAAGAGCCACCATAGTGAGACCCAGTGCTGTGTCAAGTTGGATGGAAAGTGGACATTTCTAGGGATGACCTAGAAATCATGAATCATAGAACAGTAGGGTTGGAAGGAGCCTACAAGGCCGAGTCCAACCCCCTGCTCAATGCAGGAATCCAAGTCAGAGCATCCCTGACAGATGGCTGTCCAGCCTCGTCTTGAATGCCTCCAGTGTGGGAGAGCCCACTACCTCCCTAGGTGATTGGTTCCATTGTCGTACTGCTGGAACAGTCAGGAAATTTTTCCTGATGTTTAGCCGGAATCTGGCTTCCTGTAACTTGAGCCCATTATTCCATGTCCTGCACTCCGGGATGATTGAGAAGAGATCCTGGCCTTCCTCTCTGTGACAACCATTCAAGTACTTTCAAGAACTTGAAAATGCTGTGATTGTTGCCATCCTATGGATGGATAAAATCAAACTATTCTTTATGTGATATTATCTGTGAGCGTCAAGTCTATGTTCTTAATATATAAAGCCAGTTATATATATGAAACTATATCCAGCTGAGGTTTGGTAGTGATGTGTTCCAATGGGATTGCAAGTGATAGATGGTAAAGCACAATGGACCTCCATCACTGGCCAAGTAGAAGCTATAACAGCATTGGCATAAATCATCTTAGGTTGGATCTAGACCTAGTCATACTTAGAGCAGACCTATTGAAACCAATTTGGATGTAACCTAGTCACGACTAAGTTAAATATCATTGATTTCAACGGGTCTAGTCTAGGTATAACTAAAGGCACAATCCTATGTATGTTGAGAGAGAGAGAAGAGGCCTACAATTCTCTACATGCCCCAGCCAGCATGGCTTGCTGGGGCATGCTGGGAGTTGTAGGCCTTTTCTCTCTCTAAATATTCATAGGATTGTACCCTAAATCTAGATTCAACCTCTTGTCACAGCTAAACATATACAGCCAAATTGACCATTATGTTCCCTGAACACAACTGTGTTAATTTTCAGCTTTAAATGACTGCCCTTCTCCCACACCAGTTTGCATATTCAAGACATCACAGCAGTTCAGTCAATAACAACGGGGGGGGGGGGGTAATCACAAGATGCTTTTAGTTAATTACTTTGCCTATTGGAGCCACTTCTCATGTAACTTTTTGAAGACACGGGTTCACTTTCTTGAGTCAAATGCTGTGTCTGAGGTTTGGTGCAAATGCAATAACTTAATAACACATGTATCTGTATTGTTATGCTCCTGCACCCCAGTTCTGAGAGGAGAGAACTTGCAGGGGTTCAGTCCTTATGCAGACTTCTGTTTCCTGGAAGGAGAGCACCGGAGACTTGTGTTGTTTCTTTTATAAAGGTTTATTTATACTGTCTTCAGGATGAAGGCCTGCCTCACCACTCCAAGCAAAACCTTGCTTCCTAGCAGCTGCCCAGTGAATCTTCATCTGCCTGACAAAAGAGCTACTCTCTCCTTTTGTCTTGATTCATCTCTCCCCCAGATACATTCCATCCTACCTCCTCTGGCCTTGTAGGACAAAGGTTACTTCAAGAGTCAGAGGTGTTGGAAATCCTCAGTCTCTTTGTACTCAGAGACACTGGATTGTTAGGGATCCCCTGGAGGTATTTTAGACTGACCCAAAACACATAGCAGCATTCTTCAAGCCTCCTCACTTTGAGATTCATACATGTATTGGTTCTTACATTCAATATATACTTTATACAAAGGCATTCCAAATGCAATAAGCCAATATGAGAAAGTGCACGCAATACCTCTTTTAGGGCGTGAGCCTATGGCCACTAGGCAGTGGCTAGATGGCCATAGGATAGGTTGGTTCCTGGGAACCCACCTCAGAGCCCGCACTCCAAGGTCGGTTCCTGGAGAACCAACCCCCACCCCCTCTTGTGCCACCTTGTAGGCAGGGTGGATTGGCTCCGTGCTCTGCCCTTGGAAGAGCAGTGCAGAGAGGCGAAAACGGGGTGTTCCCGGGGGTGGGCCAGGACAGGGAGGTTGGACATGCTGATACTACACATCCTATGCGTCTGCCGCTTCCTGTGCTCCGAGGTCCCGTGGCTAGACAGCTGAAATCGTCTGTCTAGCCATGAAAGCAGGGCAGGGGGAGTGAAGAGGAGATTTGCTCCTCACTATTCCTCCTGCCCTGCACTGGATAGGCAGTCACCCCCGGGCCTGGAGGTGAACATCAGTCCAGATAGGATTGCTCCCTTAATAAGTAAAGTTAAAGAATCCAATGCTATTTTGTTTCACAGGCTGCAGAGGTGGCCAATATTTTGCAATTAAGTTGGCTTCAGAATCACAAGGGATAGGAAGCTGTCTTAATCTGGAAGTTCCTAAAAGAGTTTGCAAAATCCATGTTTAAGAAGCTAATTCTGGGATTCCATCAATGCGTGGGATCAGTGTCACTGGCATTAGCTGCCTAGGAGAGCTATTTTTTTCCATAAGCCTTTCTTCCTATTCTAACACACATTAATTATGTATTGCATGCTAAATGTGCGATAAGTGCTTTATGTGCAGGCATATCACACTCAACTGCCCTCTGCTAATTTTACCTCTTAATAGCTGAACATCAGAGCTAGGCAGTTTTTCACACGAGCAGCAAATGAGGCTGTGGAATTAATTTTGGTGATGCCTTCAGAGCAGTAAGAAGCTGGGGCAGACTATTATCTGCTGCAGCTATTTTAAGGGTATAACTGACAATTTGAAAGAGGGAAGGATCATTAAAATGATGATGACAACACTTCCTGAAAGAGCTTCCCTACATGCTTCACTTTAGTTTGTGGGCAGATGAGTGGCTCCCAAGCTAGGATTTAGTGTAAGCGGCCCCAAACTGCTTTCATAGAATCATAGAATAGTAGGGTTGGAAGGGGCCTACAAGGCCATCGAGTCCAACCCCCTGCTCAATGCAGGAATCCAAGTCAGAGCATCCCTGACAAATGGCTGTCCAGCCTCACCTTGAATGCCTCCAGTGTGGGAGAGGCCACCACCTCCCTAGGTAATTGGTTCCATTGTCGTATTGCTCTTACAGTCAGGAAGTTTTTCCTGATGTTCAGCCGGAATCTGGCTTCCTGTCACTTGAGCCCATTATTCCGTGTCCTGCACTCTGGGATGATCAAGAAGAGATCCTGGCCTTCTTCTCTGTGACAACCTTTCAAGTACTTGAAGAGTGCTATCATATCTCCCCGCAGTCTTCTCTTCTCAAGGCTAAACATGCCCAGTTCTTTCAGTTTCTCTTCATAGGGCTTTGTTTCCAGTCCCCTGATCATCTTTGTTGCCCTCCTCTGAACCCTCTCCAGTTGGTCTGCATCCTTCTTCAAGTGTGGTGCCCAGAACTGGACACAGTACTCCCGATGAGGCCTAACCAGTGCTGAGTAGAGGGGAACTAGGACTTCCCGGGATTTGGAAGCTATGCTTCTATTAATGCAGCCCCAAAGAGCATTTGCCTTTTTTGCAGCCTCATCACATTGTTGGCTCATATTCAGCTTGTGATCGACAACAATTGCAAGATCCTTCTCGCTTGTAGTGTTGTTGAGCCACGTATCCCCCATCTTGTAACTGTGCATTTGGTTTCTTTTTCCTAGGTGCAGAACTTGGCATTTATCCCTATTAAATGTCATTCTGTTGTTTTCTGCCCAGCGCTCCAGTCTATCCAGATCACTTTGAATTTTGTTTCTGTCTTCCGAAGTATTAGCTATCCCACCCAATTTTGTGTCATCTGCAAATTTGATCAGCATTCCCTGCACCTCCTCCTCCAAGTCATGAAGAAAAATGTTGAAGAGCACTGGGCCCAGGACTGAGCCCTGCGGTACCCCACTCGTTACCTCTCCCCAGTTTGAGAAGGTCCCATTGATAAGCACTCTTTGAGTCTGATTCTGTAGCCAACTGTGGATCCACCGGATCATTGTTTCATCTAGCCCACTTTGAGCTAGTTTGCTCATCAGGATATCATGGGGCACTTTGTCGAAAGCTTTGCTGAAGTCGAGGTATATGATGTCTACAGCATTCCCACGGTCTACAAGGGAGGTTACTTGATCAAAAAATGAGATCAGATTTGTCTGGCAGGACTTGTTTTTGACAAATCCATGTTGGCTTCGAGTAATCACGGCATTGTTGTCAAGGTGCTTCCAGATGGATTCCTTTATCATCTGCTCCAGAATTTTCCCAGGGATTGATGTCAGACTGACTGGTCTGTAGTTCCCAGGTTCCTCCTTTTTACCCTTTTTAAAGATAGGGACGTTAGCCCTCCTCCAGTCATCTGGCACTTCCCCCATCCTCCATGATTTCTCAAAGAGAATAGACAGCGGTTCTGAGAGTTCTTCTGCCAGTTCCTTTATTACTCTAGGATGCAGTTCATCTGGCCCTGGAGATTTGAACTCATGCAAAGTAATTAGGTGTTCCTTGACCATATGCCTATCGATCTCAAGCTGCAATCCTGCCCCTTCAGCCTCTACTTTTCCTTTGCCAGGGGGGTCATAGACCCTCTTTTGGGAGAAGACTGAGCCAAAGTAGGAATTGAGCACCTCTGCCTTTTCTTTGTCCTCTGTTATCATTTTGCCATCCTTATTTAATAGCTGAACCACCATTTCTTTCCTCTGCCTTTTACTATGCACGTAGCTGAAGAAAGCCTTTTTGTTGTTTTTAGCATTCCTTGCTAACCTCAGCTCATTCTCAGCTTTAGCCTTCCTGACGCCATCGCTGCAATTCTGTGCTATCTGCCTGTACTCTTCCTTTATTACTTGGCCTTCTTTCCACTTCCTATATGTGTCCTTTTTTGTTTTCAGGTAATCCCTAAGCTTTTTGTGAAGCCACATTGGCTTCTTCTGTTGTCTTCCACCTTTTCTTCTTGTTGGAATTGTTTGTGATTGTGCCTTGAGAATTTCCTTTTTTAAAAGCTCCCACCCATCTTGGACTCCTTTTCTCGTTAGCGTCGCTTGCCATGGGACCTTACTGATCATTGTTCTGAGTTTATTAAAATCAGCTTTCCTAAAATCCAGGGTACGCGTTTGTCTACACTCAGCTTTTGCTTCCCTTAGAACCAAGAACTCAAGTACAACATGGTCGCTTTCCCCCAGAGTTCCTGTAACTGCTACTTTATCCACTAAGTCATCTCTGTTGGTTAGGATCAAGTCAAGGATAGCCGATCCTCTAGTTCCTTCCTCTACTTCCTGTAGGAGGAAGTTATCCGCCACACAAGTCAGGAATTTCCTGGAGGGGCCATGTTTTGCAGAATTTGTCTCCCAACAAATATCAGGGAAATTGAAGTCTCCCATTACTACTACATCATGCTTCCTTAAAACATTGGCTATTTGCTTTTCAAAAGTGTCATACTTGTCTTCTCCTTGATTGGATGGCCGGTAGTAGACTCCGACCACCAGGTTCCTTTTATTCTTTGTTCCATTTATTTCAACCCAGATGCTCTCGATGGGGCTACCAAGCTCCTCCTCCTGTATTTCTGTGCAGAGATATGTATTTTTCACATACAATGCAACCCCACCTCCCTTTCTGTTCCTCCTGTTCTTTTTGAACAAGTTATATCCTTCAATTGCTGTATTCCAGTCATGAGAGTCATCCCACCAAGTCTCAGTTATACCTATCAGGTCATAATTTCCCTCTTGTATTAAGAGTTCAAGTTCGTTCTGTTGGTTTCCCATACTCTGGGCATTAGTATATAGGCATCGAAGACCATGTGCTTCATAGTCTGGCTTTCTTCCTACATGTGTCTGAAGACTATTATTGGGTGCTATCAGAGCTGTTCTCTCCGTTGCAGTGCATGCGTCTACGTCCATTGTTACCCCCAACATTACATCTCCCTTCCCCGTAGGATTCAGTTTAAAGCCCTCCTGATGAAGTTCTTCATGCTGTGGCCAAACACATTCTTCCCATCCTTTGTGAGGTGCAACCTGTCTCTAGCCAACAGCCCATCTTCCAGGAAGTATAGCCCGTGGTCCCAGAATCCAAATCTCTCTCGTCAGCACCACCTTCGTAGCCAGTCATTAACCCGGAGTATTTTTCTTTCCCTTTCTATCCCTCTTCTAACTACTGGAAGGATGGATGAGAAAACTATCTGGGCCCCAAAGTTCTTGAGTTTCCTTCCCAAAGCTTCAAAGTCTGATGTGATTTCTTCGTAGCTCTGCTTGGCGGTATCATCCTGCAGCCCACTTACCTCTTAGCCTCTGTCTCCTTTGTCTCCTTTGTCTCTTCAACCACTGCAACTCCCCTGGCCAACTCCTCTTTGCTCCCCCTGTTTGCTCGCTCTGTTTGCTCGCTCTCTGGGCGCTTGCCTGCTTCTGTAGTCCCTGGACCAGCTCGATCAGCTTGCTCTGCTCTGCTCTGCTCAGCTGGGAGGCGGGAAACAGACTGAAGCTTCCCGCCCAGTCAGCTGCTGGGAGTACTCAGGCCACACCCCTCCAATTCAGTTGGAGCTCTCAGAAGCACCTGGTGAGCTCACAGCCAATCAGAAGGATAAAGGGCAGCCCCCTGGGCTTCCTGCAGCCCACTTACCTCTTAGCCTCTGTCTCCTTTGTCTCCTTTGTCTCTTCAACCATTGCAACTCCCCTGGCCAACTCCTGTTTGCTCCCCCTGTTCGCTCGCTCTGTTCGCTTGCTCTCTGGGAGCTTGCCTGCTTCTGTGGTCCCTGGACCAGCTGGAGCAGCTTGCTCTGCTTCATCTTGCCTTTTTTCAGTCATGTATATTCAAAGGGTGAGATATTAAAAACAGCAGCCTCCACATTGTTGTTGTTGTTGTTAAGATTTCTATACTGCCCCATAGCCAAAGCTCTCTGGGCAGTTTACAAAGATTAAAAACCATTAAAATATATTATACAAAGGGTAAAACCTTTTACATAAAAACATATAAACAAACAGCACACACAGAGACACACATATATCTAGAACAATTTTAAGCAATCAACCATAAAACAAATCCAGGACCTGACCTGATTTAAAACTCATCATATGCTGCTGAATGTCTGAGTGAAGAGAAAAGTCTTAATTTGGCGCTGAAAAGATAACAATGTTGGTGCCAGGCGAGCCTCATCAAGGAGATCATTCCATAATTGAGGGGCTGCCACCAAGAAGGCCCTCTCCCTTGTTGCCGCCTTCTGAGGCATTACATTTTATGGTCATTCTGAAACTGTGCAGGTTCTGTCTTGGGGGAGGGAGGCAGTAGTGCAGCTATGGCTGGATCTCAGGGCCAAAGTCTAGGACTCCCGCAGCCCAGGGAGCTCCCAAATGACCATCCAAACAGTGGCAGATGATGGGGTAGCAACAAACAGGCCTGGCATCAACACCTAAGCCAGCATGGGCATGGCGGGACACACCAGTCCTGATGCTGCTTGTCACAGCATCCTTTCTTCTTATTTTCAAAACATGTTAGAGATGACTGGTTGCAGATGCTCATTTTATTTTCATTATTTTTTACTTTAAAAATATATTATCCTTTTCAACAACAAAATAATGCTAATTCCCAAGTAAATGTGTTTAGTATTAGGGTAGCAGAAGCATGGTCCATTTTACTCCAGTAGTCATGGTGGTGCTGTCATGACCCCAGAGTCCAGCACTGACATAGATTCTGAAGCCGAAGATCCAGTGGTGCCAACACAGGAAACTTCAGGTTTGAGCACCACTGCAGAGCCTCCTGACCATGACCCTCCAGAGACCCCTGAGCCTAAACTCAGCTCCAGACCAGCACCCTCATCGACAAAAGCCCCACATTCCAGGGAGCCAATGCACCAACACCCGCAATGTAACAGGCATGAACTCTTGGAGAGATGGAGGAGTGCTAGGCTACAAGCCAGGGGCCTGTCCCTTTAAGGCTTCCATTCTGAAGGAAAGGGTGGAGTCTGGGACTGTAGAGTAAAGGCTTCAGTTGTCTTCCCAGCAAGTTGCTCACCAGGAGCTCTCCTGGGTGCTGCAATGTCCTGCCGCTTGCTGCCTGGTGTTGATTTCTGTGGGCTTCTGCTCGGTATAGAACAGGACAAGTGCCACGAATTATGGGTTTAAAATGCAAAATTGCACATGTTCAGAATATGTCTTTCTTTCTTTTTAAATATCAGGGCTGGCAAACAGTATTGTTTGGTTTCTTTGCTCTAACATCAGGAATGTAGACACAGTGGAGAAGCATGGCGTGGCAGAAAGGGGAAGAGAGAAATGTTAGCTGTGTGGTTCAATGCATACGACTGTCTAAAGGAGGCTCCCATAAGACCATTAAGTCGAGGGTCTACAACTACCTCGCTGCATCAATGGACAGAGACTGCAGAATACCTGCAGGGAAGAACAGTGAAGTTCCAGGGACAGACAGGGCTCCTCTACAGTTATGTCCACTTGGCTGAAGAGGATCACCACTAAATCCCCTTGCAGAGTAGATTGAGACAGCAGCGTAGTGAGTCTGCTCTGCACAAGTGTAATGTCACTGTTACTCCTTCACACCCAAATTCTCTGAGCAGTGAGAACTCCAGGGGTGCAAGGGTGCACCCAAGGTTGGGTTTCCTTTGAATGAGGTCATTGGAGGCTTTTGGCATTTCTGTTTATTTACACATACATACAGGCTGAGCATAAGGTGAAGACTCATAACTTAAACCCACTCCAACGGAGTCTGCTCCTGCATCAGATTTCTTGGGAACCAGCAGCACCATAGGATTCTTCTTGCAGAGAGCAACTCCGCTTTCTCAGTCCCACTCCAAAACCTGCTGTTTCTTCACACCTGTAGCTTGAATAACATTGACCTGGCTCACATGATTGTGGCTGGGGAAACAAGCCACAGTGGCTTATTTCCTCTGCAGTGCATGCTGGGGCCTATCTACATGAGCAATTTAGTCTGGCGCTGCTGCATCTCATACACGTTCCGGTCACATGATGTAACTCCCACTTCACAGCAACAGCATCATTTCCTGTCTGGAAATACGCATTTTCATAAAGGTGTTTTGCGCTGGATTTTCTTCTTGCTGTGGCTTCAGCGCAGGTTGTACAAAGTGTGCCCCAATTCCTGAAATAGATTTGGCTCAGTATGGTGGACATGCCTAGGGGTGTGTTCGGGTATTATGTCACCACTGTGGGATGCTCCTTTGCTCCCCCCCCCAGCCTCACTCATTCACAGCTGCACGGATGTTAAAGCTTTGTTTTCCCCCAAATGAGCCTGTGCTTTGGGATGACTGTTCTTTTGAAATCTCCATTTCTGCCCTGAAAACAGCCAGCTAAACATGTCTACTCAGAAGTAATTCTCATTGACTTGCATTGCACTTACTCAACAAGGAGTGGAGAGGAGTGGGGAAGGCTATTGATGGAGTGGGGAAGGCTATTGTTCTGAATCTGTGCCTATTTCGAGGTGCTGAGCTTCACTGAAGGGTTAATGAGTTTAAAAGGTGCTTTGTTTTTCCCCAGATGAGACTGTGCTTTGGGATGACTTATATTATTTTGAAATCTCCACATCTGCTCTGAGAACAGCCTGGTAAACATATCAACTCGGAAATAATTCCCACTGCCTTCCACTGAGGTTCCACTCCTTTGCAGCTACAGAAGTGCGGAGGGGAGGGGAATAAAAAGAAAGGGGCTGCTGACTCCTTCCTTCCAGGGAAAGGCCTCTGTGGAGCCTGGGGCACCACCACCGTGGGAGAGCGGGGCGCTGTGGAGCTTCCACTGTGCCACCCGCTTTCAGCTCCCATGGCCCGTTTGCTTCTGCTGAGCACGTTGCTCGAGGCTGCTGGAGAGAGGAAGGTGCACGCAGGAGCACACACACGCTCTCCTGTCCCTCAGTCTGGGCACTGACTTTGACTGCACTTAGGAGCAGGGCTGAGAGAAGGTGGGAGGGAAGCTTGTTGATGCTGCATGGCTCCACCTGTCTGCTATGCAAAAGCTGTTCTTTTGAGGGGGATGCCCTGCTACAATTTGGCTGCATCTGCTGTGGATGGTGCCAATCCGATTTCCTGGAAACAAGGCTTAAAACAGAATTGTGTTGGAAAGCATCTCCATTTAGATGGGCCCCAAGTTGCATACCAGGGGGCTTAGTATGATTACTCTCAGCAGTGTGGCTTGTCATGCGAACCGGGCCAGCATGGCTTGTTGCTCTGGGTAACAAGCCACCCGGGATGCATGGGCTGTTGTAGGGCTCTGGGTGGCTTGTTACTCAGGAGGGCTGGATTTTTGACCCCAGGATGACTTTAATTGGCCCTAGGGCCTGAAGTTCTGCATCCCTCACTTAAGCAGAGCTTCTGTGATCAAGACTCTTACCTTAAAACTGAAGAATCACTGAATTGGAAGGGCCTTGAGGTAACCCTGCTACCCCACCCATTACAATGTCATTCTACAGTGTACTGCCAGTGCAAAAGAGAAAAAGCAGGTGGAGTCAAAAACATGTCAGAGAGGAATGGGGCTTAATGGCAATCCGATATTGACTTCATTGAGGGCACAGTCTCTCTCTCTCCCTTTCTCTCTCCCCCAGACTAGCCCCACTGGTGTAACATTTGTCTACAAAATTGATGGTGTAAATAAAAAATACTTCCACTGGAGTCAGTCAGTTGAGAGCCTCATATTCTTCCCCAGGCCCTTTGTGAGCCCCCAGCCACACCAGAGAATAGGATTCCAATTAACTCAGTAATGAATCACAGCAAACTACTAAGTGTGTGTGTGTGTGTGTGTGTGTGTGTGTGTATATGTGCCCCAACAAGAGAAAACAGCTTGGAGGGAAGAGGAAAGGGTTAAAATTCCCCTCCATGTTTGCTCTGATCCCATTAATGATCACTCCATTCAGTCAATACAATTTTCAGCTACAAAAACCTGCATGTCAAAGTCAAATTCCAAATGCTTTTACTGGTATACCATTTGGCCACGAGTCAGCAGTTGCATGCACTAGACATCCATACAACCATCTTGACATTACTTACCCATTTGATTTATTTCCCCACACCTTCCTGAAACTGCTTCCAGAAGAGACTAATCAGGGGGAAATTATGTAGGAATGGATCCAAGAACCAACTCCAGTCTTCCCCGTCTGTGTTGGAGGGGCTGTGTTTCCAAAGCCTGCAAGGAGCAGGGTTTAATTTGTGCCAGATCTTAGCTATGGGCTTAATAAAAGGCTTAATACTTAGAATAGTTCACATGAGTCTTAAAATGTAACACAAGAAGCAGCTTAATGAATCTGAGTTGCTGTTTTCACATCAGTCTCATAGCTTAGCTTGTCTCTCTGATAACTTGTTGAGAACAATTTAATATATGGCCAAAACTCACTGAGCTCCCAAAGTTTCCTCATCCCTTCTGCCTTGCCTGAAGCTGACAGCATCACTTTCTTTCCTGTCATTTAAACTTGGTATTAAGATCTTTGACTCTCCTTCACTCTGACAATTGGAGAGTGCTCAAATCTGATTGTTTCACCCTCTCTTGAACTCTTCGGTGAATGCTATGAAAATACAACTAGATATTCAAAAACTCCTGTATTAACTGGTTTAACTTCCATAGGATCATAGAGCTGGAAGGGATTTAATAGTCCTCAAATCCAACCCCCTGGCAAAAGATGATATCCCACCCAAAACTGTCTTTCTCAAAAGACTTGAAGGGGTGCCTCCTCCCATACCAAGCTCGGGAAGATCTTCATGACAATGGAATGAGAAGCGCACTTTTGTGCATACTTTTGCATGAAGAAGCCAAAATCTCCGATTCTCCAGTGGAGCATCTGAAGGCTTGCCCTGAGAGCAGTCCCCCCCCATTTTGCCCCATTCTAATGACTTGGAGGAGGAGGTGCAGGGAATGCTGATCAAATTTACAGATGACACAAAATTGGGCGGGATAGCTAATACTTCGGAAGACAGAAACAAAATTCAAAGTGATCTGGATAGACTGGAGCGCTGGGCAGAAAACAACAGAATGACATTTAATAGGGATAAATGCCAAGTTCTGCACCTAGGAAAAAGAAACCAAATGCACAGTTACAAGATGGGGGATACATGGCTCAACCACACTACAAGCGAGAAGGATCTTGCAATTGTTGTCAATCACAAGCTGAATATGAGCCAACAATGTGATGTGGCTGCAAAAAAGGCAAATGCTCTTTGGGGCTGCATTAATAGAAGCATAGCTTCCAAATCCCGGGAAGTACTAGTTCCCCTCTACTCAGCACTGGTTAGGCCTCATCTGGAGTACTGTGTCCAGTTCTGGGCACCACACTTGAAGAAGGATGCAGACAAACTGGAGAGGGTTCAGAGGAGGGCAACAAAGATGATCAGGGGACTGGAAACAAAGCCCTATGAAGAGAGACTGAAAGAACTGGGCATGTTTAGCCTTGAGAAGAGAAGACTGCGGGGAGATATGATAGCACTCTTCAAGTACTTGAAAGGTTGTCACAGAGAAGAAGGCCAGGATCTCTTCTCCATCATCCCAGAGTGCAGGACACGGAATAATGGGCTCAAGTTACAGGAAGCCAGATTCCGGCTGAACATCAGGAAAAACTTCCTGACTGTAAGAGCAATACGACAATGGAACCAATTACCTGGGGAGGTGCTGGGCTCTCCCACACTGGAGGCCTTCAAGACGAGGCTGGACAGCCATTTGTCAGGGATGCTCTGACTTGGATTCCTGCATTGAGCAGGGGGTTGGACTCGATGGCCTTGTAGGCCCCTTCCAACCCTACTATTCTATGATTCTATGAAAGGCTTCACTGCTCCCATGACTGGCAGATCGCTACTGTGATAAAACCCTAATGCACTTTTGTTTAATGCCAAAGGAAAGAGTATAAGCTCACTGTTCCCTCACTTTTCCAAGAAGAAGCCCAAATTATCCAGTGCAGCATGTGAAGGTTCCCCCTGAGAGCACCCTCCCCAATTTTGCCCCATTCCAACTGACACAGAGTTGTAGCTTCCAAGCTGTTTTAACTGGAAGCATCAGGGAAGTGAAGCAACATGTAAGGATCAGACAAGCCCTGAAGTAAAGCAAACATCAAAGAAGTGAAGTAATACAAATATCAGAGAAGCAGCTAAGTAAGGCAAGGATCAGACTAGCATCCAGAGAAGTGAAATAATGCAGCACCAGAGAAGTGAATCAACCCAACATCAGGCAAACACCAGAGAAGCATATAATGACAGCTCTCAGCAGGGAAAGGGAGGCTAGTTACTCCCACAGGTGAAAAAGAAGTACAGCACAATTCTGAAGGCTTGACAGAACACAATAGCACTTTGATGGGTTGGAAAGGCAGGCTAGTTGCTGTAGCTACTCTAATTACTCTCCCTGAGGATAGTAGTGGCAATGCGGAAAATGAGTGAAGGGGGTGGCAGGGGTGGCCCCACCCCTTGACCACATCACTGCCAGGTCACAGCAACATCACAAAGGCACACCCAGGACTTAATGTGGAGGAATGTGACACACTGCAGCAGAAGCACCTGGGAGTCACTTTAACCGGGGGGGGGGGGAAGGATGAAGTTAAAGGACTTTCAGATAATGTGGCTTTTCAAGACAGAAGCTGCTGGTTGGCAGTGCACTGACCATGATTTCATGTGCTGTGAACAACCTCAAAATGCTCCCAATCCACAGGAAATTCCCTGTCAAGATGGTCCCCTGCACTTTCATAATTGGTCAATGCCTTTCTCCAAATAGCACCTTCATTAGTTACAAGAGAGGGCGTTTTTCAGTAGGGAGGCTCCAGCAATGGAATGTCCTCCCCAGGGAATAGGTATGGTGCCAAGTATGCTGTTTTTTAGGCACTAAGCAAAAACGGTTAAAGAAAAAAAATATTCAGGAATTTAAAATTATTTTTTACTGTCTTAAGTATTTTAAACTCTCTGACTTTTGTGCTTTTATCTGCTAATTGGCTTGCCTGTATTTATTGTTACTTTAATTGCAGCATCAGTCCAAGATATCCTGCCACCTAAGGTGGGTAAGCAAATGTCACCCTTCTCCTCACTGACATGCCTTTTCCTTTAGTTTTTGCCACTGCAGCAGGGGCAGCAACAGAGGCACCCCTACAGGCTCTCTGGGGCTGTGATCTCACCCCACAATGCCTTGCTTGAGAAGGGGCCCTATGTTGTGACAATGTGGGGCTGGGGTCTCCAGCGTGGTGCCCATGGGCACCACTGTACCTTCTGACACCTCTCTTGGCATCTGTCAGGTGCCCTGCCCCTCCTGGTTTTAGATGTTTTATTTTTGTAAGATTTTCAATTAGAAAATTGGGAGACTGACAGGCTGGAAAGTGAAGCACTGGCATCCAGAGTCTTCTTTTATTTCCAAGAATGCCTTTGGGCCCCCAGCCTCTGCCTTGTACTTAGGCTCTTGGGCAAGTCAGTTTTTTTTTTAGTGTCACCAGTTTGCCTTCCAGGAAGTGGGTGTTATGTCTGGCCATGGCCACCATGGTAACCATTTTATGAATAGAAAGCCCCAGTCATGGCAGCCATTTTGTGAAAGTGCCCACAACACTCTCTCAAAATTCCAGTTGTGCCCACCAGCCCCAAAAGTTTGAGGACCCACTGTGTTGTGGTCTAAGCTTTCATGGGCTACAGCCCATTTTGTCAGATACATGCGGTGGTCTGCTTAAGCAGATCATCAGTTTCCACTTCATCCACTTGGGTGCCTTCCAGAGAGGTAGCCATATTAGAACATAAAGATTTCCCTGTGTATTTCTCCTGGACCTATCTAGGAACAAACGATTTCATTTGTCTCCAGGTCAACATCTCTGCAACCACATATCCTAGCGTTCTAAAGTCAACCTTTTATGAACATCATTCAGGGTTTATATTTTCTCTGTTCCCTCTCACCTATCAAGCTACTGGCCTTGTTTGTGTGTGCCTTCATAAGTAGCACCAGAACTATAGCTGGGATATTGTGTTTATATTCTTTGCAGACCACCCACAAGCATGTAGCCACTAAGAATAAAATTTTTTGAAAAGCTCTGTTGGGACAAATGAGAAACACTTCCAATTTTAAACCAAGCTTTTAATACTTCTTAAAGTAAAGACTATTACAGTTCACCTCTGATTACTCTTATAAACAAGTTGGAGGGACATTTTGGTCACCCAAATAATTTAAGAGATTTCAAATAAGCAAGTTGATAGATATAAATTATAGGACAAATAGGAAGATGTATGGACATGATTTACTGATAGACTATGGGCTATACATAGCATCTTTGCCTATATTATTAAAACTGGTTCTATAAGATTGACGAGCAGAGAAATAAGGAGATAGGTGTCAGGATTCCCTTTGCCCCCACTGATCTTCAAATGCCGAATCAAACACAGACAAGAGGTTTCAATCTACAGCTTTAAATTCCATTACCACAAAGGGTCATACAGATGCAAATTCTCAGTGACTCTCAGTCTGCAAGGAAATGCCTTCAGGGGGTTCAAAAGGTAGCTGTGAAAGTTGCCCACCATTGGAAAGAAAGGCGGGCTCACTAGCCTAACTTAAGGGGTGGGGGGAGGTCTCTCTCTCGTGAGGCTTCTAAGCACCGCTGTTCACACAGGGTCAATCGGGAAGACCTTCTAAGTTCCGCCCCGGCCATCTCCCTCTTGGCTCTGCATCTGCACCTTGCATCTATTAATTCAGACTCGCCAAACACCACCTCTCCCTGTTCACTGTCTCTTACGGGGTGGGTGGGTGGGGGGTGACGAGGGACCTTCCTCCAGCTGGACCTTTGAAACCTGAGGAGCCTGCCTATCCATGTCTGGACTAGCCTCGGAACATACCTCCCCCATGTCTGGCAATTCCTCTTCAGAATCTGAACTGCTCTCCCACTCCTTGTGCTCAGAAGCACTCCTAACATCAGGGAACTTACAACTTTGATAGGAAGTCTTTTGGCTGAGAAGCTCTTTATAACTAGGCATAATATTATAGTACCCTGTCAGAAAATAGTACAGCACTGCTGCCATTTTGGCTCTGCTGTAAATGTTTTTCCTTTGAAGTTACATGCAGCAAGAGTTCATAGAAGTTTTGTACAGCACTGTCTTTCACACTAAAACGATTGCATGAGTTGCAGTGAAGGCTAGAGAGGAATCAGGGTGATGGATAGCTATATCTGGTTCTTGCAATTTTTTCTTCTTTTAATACATACAACAGTTACAAAACACAATTGATTTAGAACAATTATCAATTAATTACAGTTAATTTATGGATATTTGTTGCATATTACACATTTGCTCGATATCTCAAAGATATGCTAGGTCATACGATCCTGATCTCATATACTTCTGAACCAAAAAGATTTTTCAATAGTATCCCATGAGTCATGGGAGGATGCAACATGTCTTTGTTTTTATTTGAGAATTCAATAAATTCACTCCGTATGTCATAAAAATTATATTTCTTTGATGTAACCTTGAATTTTGAATTTGTTTTGTTAGTTTCTCCATCAAAGCAACGGAGCATAGCCTGTTCTACTGTGTGATTGGAATTGCTTGATCCTTTTCCCAAGCTGCAGCTATTTCTAGTAACACTGCTATCCCTCAAAAAGGTAAGCAACTCCTTGTGCAGCAGATTTTGATTGTCACTCTCATATTTTATTTATTTATTTATTCCATTTCTATACCACCCAATAGCCGAAGCTCTCTGGGCGGTTCACAAAAATTAAAACCAAACAACACACAGTAAAACAATTTAAAACATATAGAACATTAAAACCACAATATAACAATACAACCACAATAAAACCTAGCAGCAGTGCAGGAGTTTAAAATACAGATTTAAAACAGCAAAGATAAAAATTTAGAAAGCTAAAATGCCTGGGAAAATAAAAAGGTCTTCACCTGGCGCCGAAAGGAATACAATGTAGGTGCCAGGCGAACCTCACTAGGGAGCTCATTCCAGAGCTGGGGTGCCACAGCAGAAAAAGCCCTCCTCACTTCCTTTGGCAGGGGCTCACGGAGAAGGGCCGCTGACGATGATCTTAAGGTCCGGGCAGGCACATATGGGAGGAGGCGATCCTTCAGGTAACCTGGCCCCAAGCCGTTAAGGGCTTTGAATGTTAACACCAGCACTTTGAATCGGGCCCGGAAATGGACTGGCAGCCAGTGCAGCTGGAAAAGTACTGATGTAATATGAGCTCGCAGGCCAGTCCCTGTTAACAATCTTGCTGCCCTATTTTGGACCAGCTGAAGTTTCCGGACTGTTTTCAAAGGCAGCCCCACGTATAACGCATTGCAGTAATCCAGGCGAGAAGTTATCAGAGCATGGATAACTGTAGCTAGGCTATCTCTGTCCAGATAAGGGCGTAGTTGGTATACCAGCCTAAGCTGATAAAAAGTGCTCCATGCCACTGAGTTCACCTGTGCCTCAAGTGACAGTTCTGGATCCAAGAGCACCCCCAAACTACGAACCTGATCCTTTAGGGGGAGTGCAACCCACTCCAGAACAGGTTGAATATCACCTAGCCGGGCAGACGAACCACCCACTAACAGTACCTCCATCTTTTCTGGATTGAGTTTCAGTTTATTGGCCCTCTTCCAGTCCATTACCGTGCCCAGGCCCTGATTCAGAACAGCCACTGCCTCACCTGGGTTTGATGAGAAAGAGAGGTAGAGCTGGGTGTCATCCGCATATTGATGGCACCTCAGCCCACACCTCCGGATAACCTCCCCCAGCGGTTTCACGTAGATGTTGAACAGCATGGGGGATAAAATAGAGCCCTGTGGAACCCCATGGCACAATTGCCATGGCACAGAGCAATAATCCCCCAGCACCACCTTCTGGAATCGGCCATCCAAGTAGGAGCGGAACCACTGCAGTGCAGTGCCTCCAATTCCTAACCCAGACAACCTATCCAGAAGGATACCATGGTCGATGGTATCGAAAGCCGCTGAGAGGTCCAGGAGAATCAACAGGGTCGCACTCCCCCTGTCCCTCTCCCGGCAGAGGTCATCCCACAGGGCGACCAAGGCAGTTTCCGTTCCAAAACCAGGCCTGAAGCCCAATTGAAATGGATCTAGATAATCCGTTTCATTCAACAGTGCCTGGAGCTGTCCTACAACCACCCGCTCAAGCACCTTGCCCAGGAAGGGGATGTTGGCCACTGGCCTATAATTGCTAACATCCTCTGGGTCCAGGTTAGGCTTTTTCAGGAGTGGTCTAATTACTGCCTCTTTTAAAGCGGCAGGCACCACTCCCTCTCTCAAGGAGGAATTTACAACCTCCTGGACTCAGCCAGACATCCCCTCCTTGTTTGATTTAATAAGCCATGAAGGGCAAGGGTCAAGCACACAAGTGGTCGATCGGACTTGGCCAAGCACCTTGTCCACATCCCCAGGCCTCAGTAACTGAAACTCATCCAATAAAACTGGACCAGACGGTGCACTGAATGCCTCTACCAATGGAACTGCATTAATGGTGGTGTCCAATTCATGACGAATCTGAGCGACTTTATCCTCAAAGTGCTGTGCAAACTCATCACAGCATGCTACCGAGGGTTCCACCGTCTCTCTCCCTGGCCCAGAATGTAACAGGCCACGAACCACTCAGAAAAGCTCTGCTGGACGACACTGAGAAGATGCAATGCTGGTGGAAAAGAACTGTCTCTTTGCCACCCTCACCACCACAGAGTAGGCTTGACAGTGTGCTCTTACCTGTGTTCGGCCAGACTCAGCACGAGTTTTCCTCCACCTGCGTTCTAGCCGTCTCCCCTCTTGCTTCATTGCCCTCTGCTCAGGTAGATACCAAGGAGCTGGCCGGGCTCTGCTCAGAGGAAGAGGGTGCTTGGGCACGATCGTGTCAACCGCCCGAGTCATCTCTGCATTCCACAGAGCGACCTGGGCTTTGACAGGAGCACCAGCCATACCAGCAGGAAAATCCCCCAGAGCCCTCTGGAATCCATTAATCTCCGGGGGTGGGCCATTTTAATAGGTCCCCCACCCTTGCAGAGGGGGAAGGCTGCCAGGAGTCTAAACCTCAGCAGGAAGTGATCTGTCCATGACAAAGGGACAGATGTTAATTCCTCCACTTTCAGATCACCATCCTCCTGCCCAGTCGAGAAAACCAGATCAAGCATGTGTCCTTTTATATGCGTTGGGCCGATGACATGTTGGGACAGCCCCATGGTTGTCATGGCAGCCATGAAGTCCTGAGCCGCCCCGGATACAGCGGCCTCGGCATGGAAGTTGAGATCCCCCAGGACCATCATCCTAGGGGTCCTCAACACCAAGTCCGAGACCACCTCCGTCAGCTCAGGCAGGGAGTCTGATGGGCAGCGGGGTGGGCGGTACACCAACAGAATCCCAAATCTGTCCCGGGTACCCAACACAAGGTACAAACACTCAAGATCTGCACTTGAATGAGCAGGGAGCCTGGAGAGGGAGATTGAATTCCTATAGACCACGGCAACCCCCCCTCCCCGACCCTCAAGTTGGTGTTGGTGCTGCACTGAGTACCCAGGAGGGCACAGCTGGGAGAGAGTGACCCCTCCCAGGTCTCAGTAATACATACCAGGTTGGCCCCCTCATCCACAATCAAATCATGGATGAGGGAGATTTTATTTTGGGCTGACCTGGCATTCAGCAGCAGCACCACCAGACCCGAGGGCAGACTGGTAAGGCTGCCAGGAACCATCAGGTTGGGGGAAGAACCAGAAGAGGGGACAGCTGTAAGGTGTCTAGCCCCTCTTCTCCTCAGCTGGCCTGTTAATCCCCCAACGCCATACCTCCCCCTGCCCGTGACCACAGTTATAGTGGCACCTCCCCGACCCCCTGAGTTGCCCAATAGTCCTCCCAGGCACATATTAAAATGTTAAGAGTATAAAATGATTCAACAGTATAAAAGAATACTCCGGAGAGAATTCGATGTTTTGCCCTATTATTTCTTCTTCTCCTTTAAATACTTGGGTCCAAAATTGAATTATTAGGGGCAAGACCACCACATATGGAGGTAGGCTCCTCACATGAACATATGAAGCTGGCATATACTGAGGCAGTATGTGTTTTTGGCTTTCTACTAGGGGTGTGAACTAACCACAAGGTTCAATTTGGACCTCACTTCAGCAATTTGGAAAACATCCCAATTTGGCTTGGACGAATTTAGAGCCTGCCAAATTTGACTCAGGGCCAAGTCAGAATCTTGATTGAGAAATCTGAAGCTTTGTGACTTCCATTGACTGTCACTGGAAATCAACAAAGAGCTAGCACGTTGATAGAATTGGATGAAATTTGCAAGCATTGTACTCCTTCTGAGCAGATGAAGCCTGTCAAAGTTGAGACAAACAGGTGCAGGGTTCGTGTTTCAATTTGGACATATCTTGAATCTTTCCAAATCAGCCCTATTCAGTACTAGATTCCGGATTCATTCAATTCTGCTGCACACCCCTACTTTATATGCTGCCTGACAGCAGCTCTCTCTCATTGTCTGTGTGCTTGTTTGGTTTCTGCATGTTTCCAGTAAATATGTGCTTCTGCCTCCTGGGACTATGAACTGTTCTTAGGCGTGGGTTATTTTTCTTTTAAAATATTTCAGCACTAACATGGCATACACAACAATGCTAGTGAGGGCAACAGAATGGTACCATCACTTCTCAGCCATTCTAAAACCATCTAAGTTAATCACAGAGACTTTGTGGCAAGAAAAGAGGAAGCTGTGAAAATAATCCCTCCCTCCCACCATTACTTATATCTCTGTCTATATTAGAAGTAACCCAGCAAACAGGAATTGTGCAATTTTTTATTTAAAGTAGGGATGTATGAATTTTGTTAAATCCATTCCATCTGTGTTTCATGAATTGTCAGCAGTTTTTCATTCTGTTGTCTGTACTTTGACGGAATTGGATTGTTTTTAGGAAGTATGAGAATTTCATTTCTGTTTGCAAATATGCATTAGCACAAGTGCACACTTGCACTAATCCCCAACAAAAGTAAGGAACTTGTCTGCAGTCTGCGGAATCCATGAAATCCAAGGTCAGTCTGTTGTGGAATCCACAAGTTGAATTCATGGAAATCTGAACTCATTTGAATCCACTGCAGATTTCTCCGACATCCGTAATAAAGTGCCTAATACATCGTAGGTGTTCTTGAAATAATAAATAATGACAGCCACTTTAAGGGTTCAGTCCTGTGCATGTTTAGACAGAAAAATGTCCTACAACTCCCAGCATTCCCCTGCCAGCTTAAGGGCTTCTCTACATGAGAGTAAAATCCTGCACCCTTAATGGGGTTTCTGCTTCCGGATTCTTTGCGGGATGAAGGTCGACTCCTTTACACGGGTTGACACAGGCTGTTTTGTGGGGATTTTATTTCTCGGCAAATTCTACATGTTTCATTATACAGCCACTAGATGGTGCTGCAATATAGTGGAATTGCGCATTTTCACAAGGCTTCTATGGTGGGATATAGCGGGATATAGAGAAAATACTAGATTTTCCTTGTCATGAAAAAAATGGTGATAAGGTTTACAAGGAGTGGGAGACGCCCTGGAGGATTATGATGTTTTGTAAAGGACCTGTAAACTTCCATGAGTAACTGATCTCGATTGCAGGATAAAAGCCCCATGTGGAGAAGCCCTAAATCTCTCTGTACACTGAAAATGTGATCAACAGTAACAGAAGCAATAATATTTAGGTTTTACCTTCTTTTTTGTCTAGCTGATAATTGGTTGGGTGAATTGGACAGAGTTTTTAAAACAGTAAGTTCTGTTTCAGTTCTACAGAAGAGGAGATACCAACTACTGTCAAAAGAGATGTCTTGAAATTAGAAAGACATCCAATTTCTTCATCAACAAATCTGGATTAAATGCAATAATAATAATAATAATAATAATAATAATAATAATAATAATAATAATTTATTTGGATAACTTATACCGCAAACTTTTCTGTCTCAAGAGAGACACTAAAGCCAGTTATCAAAAACAATCTCCCTAATGACAAACCTCTTTTAAAACAAGTTGTGTTGCAATCATTAGAATACCTACAAGAAAGACCCATTGATGACAGGTGAGAAAATATGTTTAGGATATTTGATAAGGTCATTAGATGTCCTGATAGTTAAAGGGGTTCTTTAATGCACCACCGAACAATTGGGATGTTTTTCATACGTGGCACTGAGACCATCTTTGAGTCTATCTTGCACTATTTATAGTACAATGTAGTTGCTAATTAAGAGAAAAAGTAGAAGGAGCCATTTTTAGTCAAATGTACATTTTCGGCAACATTAAGTTATACATTCATATTAAACACCAAAAAGAAAAAAAGTTTTATTGTTACATGTAAAAATACTCTTTGTTGAAGTGTACTTGCATTCATTTTCCTACTCACTAATCTGAACAGGACAGCTGCCAGGACCCCCCCCCCCCTTTTAATTTTTTTTTTGCTGGCCTGGCACTCTGACTAGTGCCAGATGACTGTGTCTAGCCACCATTTTGATTTCACACCACACATGAGAACATAAGAAGGGCCATGCTGAATCAGACCAAAGGCCTATCTAGTCCAGCATTCTGTTCACACTGTGGTCAACCAGCTGTCTGTGGGAAGCCCATGAGGATGCCATGAGTGCCATAGCACTTTCCAGCTCGTGTTCCTCAGCCACTAAAATACAGAGGCATACTGCCCCCGATACTGGAAGTAATGTATAGCCATCATTACCAGCAGCCATTGATAGCCTTATCCTCCATGAATTTATCTAATCCCCTTTTAAACCCATCCAACTTGGTGGCCATCATTATATCCTATAGTATCAAACTCCACTGTTATGCACTGTGTGAAGAAGTACTTGTATCTGCCCTGAATCTCCTACCATTCAGCTTCATGACATGACCCCAGGTTCTAGTATTATGAGTAAGAAAAATGTCTGCCTGTCCGCTTTCTACACACCTTGCATAATTTTGTACACCTCAGTCATGTCTCCCCTCACTTGCCTTTTCTCTAAGCTAAACAATCCCAAATGTTGTACCTTTCCTCATAAGGAAGTTGTTTTAGCTCTTTGATCATTTTGCTTTTTGGCATGTTTTTCAGTCTGTTCATCAGCTACCTTCATGTGAATAACCTTCTTCTGTGTTTGGCATGAGAAATATGTTTGAACACAGCAAGAGCTGAATGATAAGAAAAGTTTTCTGTTGTATTTCCACGTGTTTCTCTCCGTTCACTGAGGTCATCTGAGGAGGCCTTCCTCCATGTTCCTGTTGTTGCGATAAGATCCAAGAGAGTGTGGAGGCCTTTTTCTGTTGTGGCATCAACATTACGGAAGAACCCCCCTCAGGAGATCCAGCTGGCCCTTGGGTTCCTCACTTTGCAGTTTTGCCACCACTTGAAAAAAAATTGTTTTGTTTTTAAGGCATTTACAGGCACTAGATGATTATACCTGTTTGCATTCGATACTGCTGAAACAAAACAATCAATTCTGCTGCATTGTTGAGTCTAGTTTTATTCTTGGTATACTGTATTCAGTTTTGGTCACACCTCAAAAACAGTATTGTAGAGCTGGGGAAGGTGCAGAAAAGGGCAACCAAAATGACTGAGAAGCTGGGATAATTCCCCTATGAGGAAAGGTTATAACTTTTGGGGCTGTTTAATTTAGAAAAATGGTGAGCAATGGGGGACATGATAGAGGTGTTTAACATTATACATGGAGTGGAGAAAATGTATATAGAGAGGTTTTCCTCCCTTTCTCATAATACTAGAACTCAAGGTTATCCAATGAAGCTGAATAGTTAGAGATTTAGGGCAAATAAAAGTGAATAATTAAAATATGGAATTCCCACAGCTGGGTGACCATTGTGGGAACAGAATGCTGGACTAGACAGGCCTTTAATCTGATCCAGGATGGCTCTTTTTATGGTTTTATATTTTGATGAGCTCAGTGGTGAATGCTGATGGAAGATTTTGCTGATACTTTACATCTCTTCATTCCTGCCTACTATCACAACTGATGAAGAGCCTTTGAACTAAAGTTTACATTAATTTTGTAGTAAGATTTCTTGCTTTTAAAAAATAATATTTACACCTGTTTGGCAGCTCATGTGGCAGCAGGGGCTAGTACAAATGTTGTGTTCAGCCACATGGACTCATTCCATTTATGTTTATGCTTTCCTATATTCATCATTAACAAGATGCTTCTTCTGCTCAGAAACTATGCCCACTTTTTTCTAATGCCACCAGTGACCCTGTCAAGGATGCACCACCTTTTCAGCCCTGAGAGCTTCATCTGGTGTCAGCCACATATGTCCACGTGCACACATATAGACACAACCATACATATATGCACATACACACACACTGCCCCCAACCCAAAACACATCAGTTTGCAGGGGTGAAGAGATTTAAATGTCCCCTCCCTGTCCGCTGAGATCGAGTGATCTCCATTGAGATCACTTTTCTTGTCCACTAGTAGCAGTGGGAAAACAACAATTATGGAAGCAGGATCACTGCAGGTCGGGAGAGGCTTCCAGCTCTCCCATCCCCTAGCAAGATTGCTCTCCCACTGCTGCTAACAGCAGTGCTGAAGCATTTCCCCTCTGGATACAGCTGATCACCTAGGCTGTGGGGAAAGTGTGTGGCAGCACCTCACCAGCTTCGCAGACTGCACCAGGAGTGGCCGAGGGCCATCTCTACTATAGGAGTACCTATTACTAGGAGCCACTCAAGGATCTTGGACCAGATTACTGAGGTTATGGTTGTGAAGAAGCATTTGAAACAACAGAAGCCAGAGTTCAGCAGGGCTCAGTATTGGTGTGTGATTTTTGTGTTGGAGCTCAACCTAGGAGCATGTTGGGAATAATGAAGGAGATGCCTTGGCACATATGCAGGGTAATATCATCAGTGAGTAGCCACAATCAGGCTCCATCATTTGCGATCAGCAGAAAATATCACTTGTGTAGAGAATATGCTCTCCAGGAAAGTTTGTAACCTGTTGGTTCTTTTGAAAAGGTAAGTACTGAAAACAAGTCACTAGGACATAGGAAGCTGCCCTGTATCCGGGCAGACTTTTTGTCCACCTTACGGAATATTGTCTACTCTGACTGTGGAAGCTGCAGTAGCACTCCAGAGTCCAAGGCAAAGTTTTTCCCATTGGATCCTTTTTTAAACTGGAGATGTCATGGATTGTCCTAGGAAATAAAACCTGAGCTAGAAAGTACACATACTCCTGTCATTCCTGCTACCTATTATTTTGGGCTGGATTATACTGGTTATTGGAAGGATTAAAAATATAAGAAATAAATAATAAAATAAATAAAAATATGCTCCTGCCCAGGATGCTGAACTAAAATTATGGATTTCTCCATTGTTTTCTATAATCACTGTTCCACAAGGGATTCCTTGGACAGAATGGTGCCTGAACATTTTGTCCCGTAACTCTGGTTCTACAAGCACAAGAGACTTGCTCTTTTTTATTGGAAAGCTGGGAATCTGGGCTAGCTACTGGGTCCCCTGTGATGGTGGGCCCCGGGCTGCAGCCCCCTTAGCCCAATGGTTAATTCGGCCATAGAGGCAGCTGCCTCAGGCAGCTGATTTTGGGTGCTATGAAAGGGTAGTTCTTGAATATATTATTGCATTTTTATTGTCAGGAAGGTAACATGGTGCTTGTGGGATTTTTTCCCACCTCAGAAGCCAAAATAACATTGGCTAGCCTTCTGCATTCTGAGTTGTAGGGGAGGCAAGGGGGATAGTATTTAGTTCTGTGCCTCAGGTAGCAAAATGTCTTGGGCTGGCTCTGACTGAGAGTCAATATGATGTAGTGATTAGTGTGCCTGATTAGGACCAGTGAAAGAAGGGTCAAATCTTCATTCAGCCATGAAATTCATTGGGTGACCTCAGGCCGGTTAGTCTCCCTCAGCCTCCCCTAGGCTGTTGTGATGGTGGAAAAGTGTGTGGGGTGGGGAAGAACTATGTGTACTGCCTTGAGCTCCTTTTAAGGGAGGGATAAAAATGTAATAAATGGTTTTGCCTGCCAGATAAAAATATCAGTTCTGGACAAATTGAAGTTTCTTGCCTATTGAACTGGCTTGATCTGAAACAGACAAATTCCATCCTCCATTCCAGTAGCCTTCTCCCCCCCACCCCCGCCCTTTTCACTTGAAAGGGCTCTCGCAGTTTTACAGCAAAACTCACAAGCCAATTGGGAAGCATTTCCATCTCCCAGGACATTCTGCAGCAGACTTTAAAATCCTAATATATGCCAACAAAAATGTTTTAAGGGAGATTCCAATCTGGAATTAGCAAATTTGGAACTATAGAATCTGGTCTCAGCAGATTCTATAGTCCAATAGATTTGTCTCAGCAAATCCTGGGGATTTCTAGGTGCCCCTCTTCAGAGGTGAAGAAATAATAGGTGCCCCTCTTCAGAGATTTAGGGAGCAGACGTATCCTATTTAGACAAAAAAGTCCTACAATATGAGCATGCACCAGCTAGCATGGGTGCTGGAGGAACGCTGGGAGTTGCAGGACTTTTTTTCTGTCTAAACATGCATAGGATTGCACATTTATTTATATGATTGCTCTGGCTGTGCCTGTTCTCAGCAGTAGGAATGGGCACACACCTGCTATTTCAATCTTACACATTTTACTGGATGTTCTCATTTAGCTTCGCATAGTGCTGTGACACACCTACAGCTCTCTCTTACACATTCAGGACTGGCCTTAGGGGTGGGTGAAATGGGGGGTCACCCGGGGCACAAAGCTGAGGGGGGCACCAAGCTGGGCTGAACAGGGTGCTAAGGCGGGCTCAGTGGCTGTGTTTTTTTTTAATTTACTGTCTCCAGTGGGCTAGGGTAGTGAAGACCAAGTGTCTGTAACCTTTCTTTCAAGGTTCTATAGGTTGTTTGGGTAGTAACTACAAAAATGATCTTCCTTCAATTGGCTTAAAAAATTTTTTCCCCCAATTTCCACTTTGGTGTCATTTGCGCTAGGTAAAAATCAGTGGAACAGCTTCACTTTGAGGCAATGTTACCAAGCAGTTAGAACCTCAAATACTGTAAACACTGTAAGCACTATATAAATAATAATATAATAAAGCCATAAGCTATAAGAGGTCAGCTGGATACCCTTTTTATTTATAACTTTTCCTTATTATGTTTAAATATAAAAATAATGGATATTCTAAAATAAATGCTTACCAAGAGATAGAAACTGCTATAAAACAAAAAAATATTATAAGTAAAACCTGTGACAGTTCGGCTGTGTTGCACAGTGCACTGCCACTACTCAG
Organism: Heloderma suspectum; assembly: GCF_057233095.1. Lineage (NCBI taxonomy): Eukaryota > Metazoa > Chordata > Lepidosauria > Squamata > Helodermatidae > Heloderma > Heloderma suspectum. The sequence goes on along the minus strand of NC_139458.1, from coordinate 70,808,854 downwards.
AATGTGGCTTTTCAAACTTTGGCTTGTTCAGACTGAAGCACAGTGGCTGAGAGATCAAGGTTTTGAGCAATGCTGTTCTCTATGGACAGCACACGTGCGTGAGGCCCCATAAATCCTCTGGGTGGCCCTGCACAGCGCTCACATTCCCCAACTTTTGTAAAAAAAAACCACACCCGTATTTTTCTTAATATGATTGTTCTTGCGATGCCACAATAAAGTGTTAGCCTTTACGATCCTGTTGTTGTGCCCTGAATTTACTGCACGACAGACCGGCATTCAACCGGTGCAGCTCTACTTGGCACAGAGATGCAGCGACAGGACGCGCTCAATTTCCCGATAGGTTGCCTGACCCGCAGCAACTGAACGGCAGCGAGCCACGCCAGAAGTAAAACATACACAACAGGCACGTATCGAAAAGGCACTAGTTAGGAACGGAGATGAGTTTATGTCAGGAAGAGGTGGAAGGAAGTCTACACCACATCTATCTGGGGGAAAGAGCTGGCCTAAAGCAAATCCTTACAGTACGATCTTAACACATGTCTACTCAGAAGTAAGCCCCACTGGGTTCCATGGGGCACACTCCCAGGTGAGTGGATACAGGATTGCAGCTTGTACACCTACGCACAGTTACCTGGGAGTAAGCGGCACTGAAATGCCGTAACCAAACGCAGGTGCGGGGGGACGCGCGTACCCTACCGAGAGGCGGCTGCGCTAGATCAATGCCTCTCTAGCGGCTCCGCGGACCCACCAGCCGCCGCTGGAGCTTCCCTGGGTAACCAGCGCTTCTGGCTCGACCGCGAATCCAAAATGGCGGCGGAGGCGGAGCCGGGCCTCGAGAAACTTCCCTATCCTGGCCGCGGCGGAAGGGCAGTCGTGTGCGTCAAGCGCCGCTGGGCTGATCGGCGAAGCCGCCGCCGCTGCTTAAGGACAGCAGAGGCAACCCACGCGGTACAGGTCAGTTGGCGCCAGCAGCAGCCGCCCGCGCTTGTCGTCCAGGGTGGTCTGCTACCGTAGCAACAAGGGGGCTGTCTCGGGCCAGGCAGCAGTAGGAGTGTCCCCTTCTTCTAGGACCAAGGCTTTACCTGAGAGACGGGCAGTAATAATGAGGAAAGAAAGGTCTCTGAGCATATGCAAAGAGCATCCCCCACCCCCCAAGTCGCAGTAATTCGGCCCACAGGCTACTGAGCTCTTAAAATGTACTAAAAAAGAGACATTAACCATTATGTGCATTTTTATTTGCAAGCCTACTGCTTTCTTGACTGCAGATTCGGAATGGAGCAGGGCGGGGGAGACGACGACGCACAGTCTTATATTACAGTCTTATATTCTAGATTTGCCTCTGGATTTTTCTGGAGAAACGTGATACCACTGGTGGCTGGAGTTTGTTGAAAGGACATTGTCCACAAACCAGGTTCCGTTCGTTCTCCTTTTTGTGGGGCCCCCTAAAAGCGAGCTGCGGCCCGTGAGCTGGTCGTGGCGTCTCCGTAAGGCTGTGGAAGAGGTGATACCTGCTTAGAAGAAGACACCAGTACATGAGGGCGCAGTCCTTTGCATTTTTAGACAGAAAAACGTCCTACAACTCCCAGCGTTCCCCAGCTAGCCATGATGGCTGAGGAATGCGGGGAGCTGTGGGATTTTTTTCTGTCTAAACATGCATAGGATTGCATCCTGTGCTGCAAAAAAAAAGGGGGGGAGGGGACTAGTTGTAAAAAAGGCAAAACAATTCAGCCTTGTGTGCGCATGTGTAAGTTTAAAAAAAGGTCCACCATTGCAGTTAGAAGAATAAGACAGTAGCCAAGAAAGGGATAGTATAAGACTTCTCCATAACCTAATCATGGGGAAGTTTATACCTCTTAAATGAAATATAGTGTAGTGGGTTTGAAGGCTGTGTGGCTCATTTAAATATAAGCAAACTTTTGTGTAACCAAACCCAGAAGTGGAGTGTTTGGCTGGAACGATGAGTTCAAGTGATGCTTTGTAGATTGCATCAGTTTCTGGTGTGATTATTGGGAGTAAACTCTATGAAAATGTGTCATGAAAAAACTTTCAGGCAAGGGTTTTATTGTGCAATTGCCTTGCCGCATTCACAGAATTTTATAGGGTCTCAGTGTCCAGATGTCATCAGCTTCCATTTGTAACCCTCCTGTGTTTTCCCACTGCTGCTCTTGCCTTTTTTCTTTCCATGAAAAATCCATTAAGGAGAAAAATTCAAAATAGCGCTACCTTCTGAGTGGTAGTACTACGAATCCTCTGTCTGGAAGCACTTGAAATGCCATGTAACGAGCTTGAATATGGTCATGTGCACCCTGACATATGTATTTCATTTATATCCTAAATTTCTGCCAGAAAATGGTGCTAAAGGTGGCTAACAAAATCATATAGATTAAAAATAAAATCCTAATTAAAACATAACAGTAAAAGAAAACAAAACCCAACCAATTAGTTTAAAGTTTCTTAGAGCTTGTCTGTCCAGAGCTAACACATCTTTGGTATGGCAGTGTGTCAGAAAAGAACATTGCTAGACTCATCCAAAGAGTGACATCACAGCAGTGATAGTGGTGGTACTTGGAGGTAGCAGAAGTGAGAGCTTTCAGCACTGCAGTAAAGGTTGCAGGATGGGGTAACGTGTGAGAGAGATACATAGTCCAAACATAGTTAATGTGTTTTACCTGACTCAAGAAGTCTTTTTCAAATGGGATTCTAGCCAAAATTATGCCTTACCGTTTGGGCTTCATTCAGGCTACATACACACTGATTCACAGAATGCAGTCTGAGCATGTATGATATGGATATAATTATCAATGGAAATATTGGGGAATGGTTTCTAACAGAATATTCTATACTCTGTTATTAATGCATAAGAACATAGTATATGTATGCATCTGGCACGTATCAGATGTGCTATTTCCCATTTGGCTCTGCAAAGCCTGTGGAACTGGGTATCTAATATTCGGTTATTGGTATTGTGCATTCTAAAGGTGCAAGTGATAAATAAAACACAGGTGCAAAGCCGGTATGGTGTATTAGTGGGTAGAGACAAGGAGTAGGGAGACTTGGTTTTGAATTCCCACTTGGCCATGAAGGGTCACCTTGGGCCAGCCAAGTTACTATTTCCCAGCATAAACCCACTTGCCCTCACATGGGGCAATGTGACACCATTGGAAGAAGGTTGGGATAGCACTGGATTGGTATTCTGCAAACTGGAGTTGCATGGGTCTGGACCATGGTGAATTGGCTCACCTACTGTTCTTGGTAATGTTTGAACTGGGTCTTGGGGAGGGATAAAAATCTCTTCTTTGACATGCCTCCTGCAAAAGCTTCTAGTAATATTTTGCTAGGGCTAAAGGAGTTGTGCAGTTTCACTGTCAGATGTTGAAAGCTGAACTGTTAGAATGACAGACCTTGTGGATATGTGATGTCTGATCCTGTGGTGCTCTGCACCACCAGTACATCACTGACTTTTATGTTAATCGGGCATTTTGAAGTATAAAACAACAGTGTCTTGAGGCACCTTAAAGACCAACAAATTTATTATGGCGTAAGCTTTCATGGAAAATTTATTATGCCATAACAAATCTATTAGGGCACAATCCTATGCCTGTTTAGACAGAAAAAATTCCTATAACTCCCAGCATTCCCCAGCCGGCCATGGGGAATGCTGGGAGTTCTAGGATTTATTTTTTTTTCTGACTAAACAGCTATAGGATTGTACCCTTAGTTTTTAACATGTCACAAAGCTCTTTGTTTTTAGTGCAACAGACTAACATAGCTACTCTTCTGGAAACTGGAGTAAAAAGATGTGAGAGTAAATAGAGAAAGTCTATAAGCTTACCCAGTTTTATTCTGAAAGTAGGACAAGGACAGAGAAAACTTTGATTATAAGTAAGCAGGTTGTTTCTACTATGAGCCGTTGTAGTTCATGCTGTGGTGGTCTTCTGAAGTGGTCTTCTGAAGTCTGTTTTCTCTAGGATATCAAGCATTTGGTCTATGGAGCCCCATAGCACTGGTATACATATCAAAAGTGGTCCAGGCCGCTGAAATACATTTACTGCTACCTATGTCAAGACTAAAATTTCCATAAATAAACTGGGGAAAGTGCTTGTGCTGTGAAGTACAGAAGAAAGGAGGGAGCGCTTTAGAACAGCAATTTGTGCAGCAGCCAAATCAAAGGCAGGTGGATTGTGGTGCGGGGGTGTTCTGCCTCCTTCCTGAAATAGCAATCCCGCCAGCGGTAACAGCTCATTCTTTTTTTCCTTTTGGTAAGAAAATGTGTCTGCTGTTGACAAAGAATATGTAGAGCGATTGTTCCACATACTGGTCTGATTACTAATGGGTACCATAGCAGGGCACCTTACGTGGTGGAAAATGGCTTGGTGCCAGGTTACCTGAAGGATTGACTCCTCCCATATATACTTGCCTGAACCCTAAGCTAATCTTCAGAGTCCCTCCTCCGGGAGTCCCCGCCAAACATGGTGAGGCAGGTGGTTACTAAGGAGAGGGCCTTTTCAGTGGTGGCACCCTGAATGCCCTCCCCAGAGAGGCTCACCTGTCACCAACACTGTGGTCTTTTTGGTGCCAGGTGTAGACCTTTTTATTTTCCCAGGCTTTCTAGTCCTTCAGCTTTGTTTTTAAATGTGTTATTGTTGTGCTTTTAGATTTTTGCCCTGCTGCTGGTTTTTACTCTGTTTTTACTTTGGCTTTATGTTGTTTTAAACATTCAAACTTTTAATATTATTATTTTATATATTACATTTCTGTATCGCCCAATAGCCAAAGCTCCCTGGGTGGTTATTTTGTTTTATCATGTTTTATCATGTTGTATTTTAGGGTTTTAGTTTTTGTGAACCACCCAGAGAGCTTCAGCTATATTGGGCGATATAGAAAGGTAATAAAATAAATGGCCAGGTGACAGCAGTCCTTTGGCACCTCTGGACAATGTATTAATATCGATATTCTTTGAGGCATTGGGGATATTCTGAAGTGTGTGAGAGTAAAAAATAGTAAGCATTCCTCAAAAGCTTATCTTCCCAAGTAAGGGCCTTTCCATTCATTTCCTTTCTTTTGCTACCTACATCAGGTGACCTATAGACTCTCCAAAGGAAAACAGTGAGAGTAGAGGAGAAAGATGTTGTCAAGGCCCAAGCCTGGGGAATCGGAGGCAGATCTGTTGAGATTCCAGAATCAGTTCCTGGCAGCAAAATCTCCCCCAGCGGTGAAGGTTGTTAAGAAAGCAGATAAGAGAAGAGGGGATGTGGGGAATCAAGATGATGATGAAAGACCCCCATTTCAGCACAGCAGGGATGTAGTGACGTTGGCTGGTAAGTTTATTTCAAATTACTTTGTTTTATATTGATGGTTTAGCATAAACTGATAATTTAAATGTGTGCGTGCACACAGTGCAACAACTTCACTACCTGAGTTGTTAGGTTTATTTTCATGGCATTCTGACTGTAGCCCTGCCTATACTTGGCATGACTACAGATGTTGGATAAATCCTCAGTGGAACCAAATGAGTTCAGATTTCTATGAGTCTGACCTGTGGATTCCACAGCGGACCGGTTTTTCCTAAGTCACACGGATTCCACAGTTTTTTTACTTTCAGGAATTGTACACAAATTTAGTTGTAGAAAAATACATAAAATTAAAAAAAAAACACCAGGCAAAAATGCACATTTCCTTCACCGGCCAAAGCGTGAAAATGTGCATGGGGGTGGGTATTTGTGCATTTTGGGGGAATTTGCGCATTTTTGCGCGTGCAAATTTGCACAGTTCAGGGAATGAGAAAGAAAACTCGGTTCCATCAGTGAGCGAATGACAGAACAAAAGGAATCTGACAATCCATGAAGCACAGACAGAATGGATTTTACAAAATCCGTACATCTCTAGGTGTGACACAGTGCCATCATGCAATTTAGTCTAGCCTGTACTTGTTGGTGTTGCCTGAAAGCATCCATACTAGACCCGTATTGTGTGATGTAACAGTGGTGTGACCACTGCACTGTCACCATCTCAGCGAGCTTAAGCTTTTATCTACCCTAGGGGAAAGAGCTTAGTCCTGTTCTCACCTATATACCCGCGCTTTGAGTGAGTATAGAAAACAAGCAGGGTTGTGTCTGCTGCCCCTGTCCCAGCCTTTGCCCATTTAGTGGGAGGTGAGAATGCAATCAGGGTTCCTGATCATAGATATAGTTATACACGCCTAGAGCCTGTTCTTGCCTTCAGCTGAACGTATGGAGATCAGGACGGGGGCAATTCTGCTCCCCCGCAACACACTCAGTAACTCTGGATTTTGAAGAGCAGGGCTGTTGATAGACAGAAACATGGTGCTTCTTATGTCCATACTTGAATCTTTCCCACATACTTTTGGCAATCAGTTCCTTTATTCTAGGCTTTGCTATAAAATCGCATGGGCTAAGAGAGCAAACAAGAATGTGGCGTGTGTTCCTCAATTTTGTGCACCTCTCATCAAGATGAGACTAAGTGGAGCTGCTTTAGGCTTGGACCCAACATTGCGCAAGCAGAAGTCCTCTTGTGCAACGGGACTTCCTTGTCCTCTCCTCCCCACTGCAGCCCCCTGTGCAACAGCCCCACCCCCCAATCTGCTCTGGAGGGTTTCTCAACCCTCTGAAACAGATTGGAAGCACTTCGGAACGGGTGCAGGGGGAAAGGGAAATCTGCTCTGTCAGTGGTTTCCCTTCCACTGGTGGAGTGACACCATTGTATCCAACCCAAGATTTCATATCTATTTCCTTGGAAGAGGAAAAGCACCTGAGGATTGTTAATGCTCTGCATTTTTTTTGTTTTCTTTCCTTTCTTAGGCTTTACCGATGTGCTCCCACCTCAAACACCAGCTCCTCCAAAGAAATCCAGAATCAAAAGTGCCTGTGTCCATTTTAATGAGGATCCAGGGGAGCAGTTGGATCATGGTGATCGACACATCACAGCAGTCTTCAGCAAAATCATTGTGTGTCCCGTTTGTAGGAACTTCTATAATAACGATTAAACATCCTGTGGTGATGACTGATGAAAGCTGAGGATGTGTGTGTGTGTGTGTGTGTGTGTGTATGTATATACACACGCACACACACACACACACACACACATGCATTATCATCTGACAGAGTAGCCCAAATACTGTACCGCTCCAAGAGCCCTGAATTACGCAATTTCTGTGTTATGCAAATTCGCACTTGCTTACTGATTATGTTGAATTTATGTTTTTGCTAAACATTGGGTGTAAGAAGGCACCCCTTCTGACCACTGAGTATATAGGAAGCCGCTTTGTTCTGAGTCAGGTGATTGGATTATCTAGCCTAGTACTGTCAATGATATTTGACTGGCAATGGCAGTTTGATGTCTCATCTTAGTCCCGCTGCCAGAGATCTTTTTAGGTGGAGATGCTGGGGATGGAACCTTGGACCTTCTGTCTACTCATGTGATGTTGGATGTCGTTATCTATGTTTGTTGTGTTTTCTGCACAAAGCATGGAGCTATCCTTGTCCAGTGACTATGAACTGGTGTCTTCCACTTTTACTCAAGTGTAAAGTGACAATTAAAGTGGCCAAGGGAGGGTGGGGAGCTTGTACAAGAGCTATCATTTCATGGCTGAGGAAAGACTTGAACTTGGATGGCCCATGCTAGGTCGTAATGCTTTACTGAAACATATGCTCAGATAGCATTGTCTCTCTCATCTGTGGCAGGAACACGACACAAGTGCTGCCAGTGTGTCCGCGCCGGTGTTCACTGGAGATCCATTTCCCAGAGTTTTTCACAGGTCTGAAATAAAAACGGAGGTAAGAAAAGGAGCTTCATACTGGCCATTCTTCTCACCACCTTCTGTTTTTGTTTTAGTTTGCTTGGCTGCGGTTAGATTTTACTGTATTCTTACTTGTAAGCCGCTCTGTGAATTATGTCTGAAGAATATCTGGTAAAAGTTCTAAACAAGTAAAACGCCAGGGGGAAGTGTTGGAGCCTCTGATGCGTTTATACAGATGGTTTAGCAAACAGCGCAATGAGCTAAGTGAAAAAGCTCATCTGTTGAATTCGCTATTGTGGGTGATGTATTTGCCAGGCAGGTGGAGCCATGCTGGGCCTTGATTGGGCTCTGGGAGGCAGTAGCTGGGCTCAGTGGTTATATGTTTGGTGGGGTTGAGGTTCTGAAGTTTCACCAAGTGCCTGGAGTTTCAGTCCTGCCAGGAACAGCCCTGAATGAAGCTGTGGTGGCCTCTGCAAAAGGGTTTCAAGGCAGGAGTAACAGCTTCTCTTCTGGACTTGAGATTGCAGGCCTGACAACTGTTGCTAAAGATCATTTTTGCCAAGGTAGTGTGTTGGGTTGGAGGGGTCTTTTGAACCCAAATCCACTCTTTTGAACCCAAATAAAGATGGTGCTGGAGGGCAGCACTTCGCTTGCAGCGTGCCATACTCCCAGTTAAAAAAAAGCTAAATAACGGTGCCATCTATGGCTGCTAGACAGTGGCTAGATGGCCATAGGATTTTTTGGCTTTTGGGAACTGACCTCGGAGTCAGCGCTTTGAGGTTGGTTCCTAGAAAACCGCGTCCCTGCCCCCTCCCCTGCTGCCTCATAGGAGGTGTGGTTCATCTTTGGCTCTGCACTCAAAAGAGCAGCGGGGAGCGGGGGGAAAGAGGGTGTTCCTTGGGGCGGCAGAAGTGCCGTTATGATGCTTCCTAAGCACCATCCAGCCTCCCCGTCCCCTGCTCCGAGCTGCTCCAGCCAGAGCTGCTCCAGCCAGACGGTCGAAATCAGCCATCTAGCTGCAAGTGCAGGGCAGCCGGAGCATGGAGGAGAAGTTCCGCTCTACCCGCCCTGCATTGGATAGTCGGTTGCCTCCGAGTTCAGAGGCGGCTGACTATCCCCATAGGACTGCGCCCTCCAAGTATTAAGAAATAAAATACAAATCAGGAGGGGCCCCAAGAGAAGTGTCCATGGGCATATTGCCACCCATGGGCACCATGTTGAAACCCCAAAGGTAGAGAGTGATAAATTTGTGTAGTTAATCAATTAAATGATTAATTGCAGATTTAATTTTTTTGCTAATTAACCGTTCGGACTCATGATAAGCAAAACCTCAATGACTTTGGGTTCTTGAAACCATTGTTACCATAGACTTGCTCCAGATTTTGTGATACAGTCTTCTTAACAGCACAATCCTCTGCATTTCTGTTCAGAAGTGAGTTCAATGGGGCTTACTTCCAGGTAAGGGTGTATAGGATTGCAGTTTATTTCTGAGTAGTGTGTATATGGTTGGGGCTTACTTTTGAGTAGATTGCATTGTAAAAGATGAGTTTTTGCATTAATTTATAGCCAAGACTTTTGGTTTGAAACTGCTTTAAAGAAATTTTTTGACACCTTTCAGCTCTGAGTCAGGCTTTTCCAAGATAGCTTTCAGTACTATGCTTTCTTCTCTTGGTAAGATCTGCAGGTAATGTCAGATTTAAATTTATGGGTGTCTGTTGTCTGTTACATCTTCATCTTTTACATTACTGATAGACACTGAGCTTGTTTATATTTATTTATATTTATGTATTATTACATTTCTATACCGCCTGGTAGCTGAAGCTGTCTGGGTGGTTCACAACGATTAAAACCATAAAATATAATAGAAAAATTTAAAAGTTTAAAACTACAGTATAAAAGTAAAAACAACCAAATAGAATTTAGCGCAGTGCAAATATTTAAAATACAATACTAGATGTAAATCAGAAACGGAAAAATTAAATGCCTGGGAAAATAAAAAGGTCTTCATCTGGTGCCAAAAAGAGCACAGTGTAGGCACCAGGTGAGCCTCTCTGGGAAGTTCATTCCACAGCCAGGCTCACACAGCAGAAAAGGTCCTTTTCTTAGTAGCCACCAACCTCACTTCCCTTGTTGGGGGCTCCTGCCGAACGACTGCTGAAATTGATCTTAGGGCATGGGCAGGTGTGGATGGGAGGAGACGATCCTTCAGGTAATCTGGCCCCAAGCTGCTTAGGGCTTTGAATGTTAATACCAGCACTTTGAATCAGGCCCGGAAATGGACTGGCAGCCAGTGCAGATGAAAAAGTACTGGGATAGTATGATTACATTGGCCAGTCACTGTTAACAAGCTTGCTTCCCTATTTTGGACCAGCTGAAGTTTCCAGACTGTTTTCAAAGGCAGCCCCACATGTAATGCATTACAGTAATTCAGATGAGAGGTTACCAGAGCATGGATAACTGGAGCTGGGCTCTGTCCAGAAAAGGATGTAGTTGTAGCCTAAGCTGATAAAATGTGCTGTATGCACCTGTGCTTCCAGTGACAACGCTGGATCCAAACTGCAAGCTGATCCTTAAGGGGAGTGCAGCTCCCTCCAGAACAGGTTGAACATCACTTAGCCTGGCAGACAAACCACTGACTGACAGTACCTCTGTCTTGTTTGGATTGAGTCTTAGTTTATTGGCCCTCATCCAGTCCATTACCGCACCCAGGTTCAGAACACTCACTGCCTCACCTGGGTTTGATGAAAGGAGAGATAGAGCTGGGTGTCAGCTACATATTGGGGACACCTCAGTCCATATCTCCAGATGACCTTCCCTAGGGGTTTCATGTAGATGTTGAACAGCATGGGGGATAAAATAGAGCCCTGTGGCACCCCATGGCATAACTGCCAAGGCACAGAGCAATAACCCCCAGCACCACCTTCTGGAATTAGCCATCCAAGTAGGAGCGGAACCACTGCAGGGCAGTGCCTCCCAACTCCCAGCCCAGATAGCCTATCCAGAAGGGTACTATAGTTGATGATATCGAAAGCCATTGAGTGATTCAAGGGAACCAACACAGTTGCGCTCCCCCTGTCCCTCTCCCAGCAAAGGTCATGCCACAGGGTGACCAAGGCAGTTTCTGTTCCAAAATAAAGCCTGAAGCCTGGCTGAAATGGATCTAGATAATCCATTCAAGAGTGCCTTGAGCTGGCTGGCAACCACCCACTCCAGCACCTTGTCTGGGAAAGGGATATTAGCAACCGTTCTATAGTTGTTAACATCCTCTGGGTCCAAGTTAGGCTTTTCAGGAGTGACTTAATAACTGCCTTCTTTAAAGTGGCCGGCACCACTCCCTCTCTCAAGGAGGAGTTGATAACCTCCTGGATCCAGCCAGACATGGCCTTCCTATTAGATATAATAAGCCGTGATGGGCAAGCGTCAAGCATACAGGTGGTCGACAGTACTTATCCAAGCACCTTGTCTGCATCCTCAGGCCTCAACAATGGAAACTCATCCAATAAAACTGAACCAGATGGTGCTTTGGACACCTCTACTAATGGAGTGGTGTTCACTGTGGTGTCCAAGCTGTGACGAATGCGAGCAACTTTATCTTCAAAGTGTTGTGCAAACTTGTCACAGCGTGCTGCCGAGGTTTCCACTATCTTTCTCCCTGGCCCAGATTGCAGAAGGCGATGAACCACTCAGAAAACTCTGCTGGAGTACACTGACAAGATGCAATGCTGATGGAAGAGAACTTCCCCTTTGCCACCCTCACCGCCACAGAGTAGACTTGATAATGAGCTCTGACCTGTGTTCGGTCAGGCTTTAAAAAGAAACAACACTATAGTAGGAAATATTCCATATTTCCAAATTTGATGAAGAAAAATGTTCTAATTTCCTTTCCTAGTAGCAGTGAGTGGTAGCTTCACGTTATTAAACTGTAAGATAGGTGTGGGCAACTTGTGGCCCTTCAGTTGCTTTGGACTACAACTCCTATCATCCCTCAACATTGGCTATGCTGGCCAGGGCTGATGGAGGGCCAAAACATCTGGAGGGCCACAAGTTGCTCAGGCTTTCTGTAACATGTCTTGTCTTGAGAGAGAGTCTATCCCAGTCTTTCAGGATTCTCCAAAAGGCCCCTTAAGGTTTTCCTTTATGTATATTTGCATTTAAACCTCTTGGGATAATAAATGGAAGAGATATTTCTAACAATTGCCCACCCAGTTTTTACAATCATATCTTTTATGAAAGATTCACAGAACATTGGAATTACCTAGGTTTCTTTCTAATTCACACTTAATTCTTGGCACTCCACAAATGTATTCTTTTGCCCGTTGTTGATCTGTGGTTTGGTGTTGCCTCGCTGGCCTATTCTTATGTTTTTATTTGGGAAGCTACAGTCAGAATTTGCAGCTGCATTCTGCTCAGAGGTCACTGCCATCAGTCTTGTTGTTGTAGCTCTAGGAGGCAGTGGCTCAGAATACAACATTTGGAAGGAAGAGAGTGTGTGTGCAGGATTTATCTCCTCTGAGACAGCCTGAGATCGACAGGCTGGAGCATCCAAAGAGCTTGTTAAAGGGAAGGCTGTTGAAAAAAATCTTTCTAGTGCTTTGGAGGGTTTCCTACTATAAACATGGTACAATATGGTTTGTGTCATTTTAAATAGCGATGGTGAATGAACCTTCATCGTTCAAAGCCATAGGCCATCACAGTTTCAAAAATACAGAAGTAATAGAATACAATAAAAATTTAAAACCAATTTAAAAACAGTGCACAAATGATAATTAAAATAACTCATTTAAATCTCACTTCCCCTTCAGTGATGGTGACATTGTGTCTCTGTGTTGTGTTTTATTTTATCAGGCAGGAGACATGGGATGGGATCCAGAGATCCTCTTCCGCTTGCACAAACAGGCTTTTGCGTGCTGAACCAGCTGTTTTGGCTCTTGCTAAAGGAAAGCTATGTTACCTCCACAGAAACTGTTTTGCCTGTGGAAGCCTATTTCGCACAGCTAATTGTGTGCATATTGGTTGTGCAACCTTGGATGTAGCCTTTCCCCCCCTTTCTCTCATGGCTGCATGAATCCCCATCATGAAGGTGAATTTGCTTCATGCTGTCTTTCCATGGCTTCCTTATCAATAGTCAAAAAGTCTGTGACAGAGCCTGAGTGTAAATACTGTGCAAATTTTAAAAGGCATTGGTTAAGCATCATTAATCCAATTTATTACTGTGAAATTCATGCCATATTACAGCCCCAAAATCTTCAGAAATGGCCTTTTCACTGTCTGTCTGCTTATCCTCAGAAATGCAAAGCATTCAGATAAGCAGACTTGGATTAATCATGGAGAGTGAGTTCTTCTGTGCACTGGAGTGGAACAAACTCGCCAGAATTTACCTATAACCAGATGCATGCTTCTCCATCTTGGAAAGAACTGTATACATTTTCTCCTACCTTCCATTTTAACATATAACAGCAAAATAATGACTTCTGTTATATGTAGGAAAGAGTGAGGAAAGGCTCTAAATGTTATTCCTGTAAAAAAAAAAAAAAAAAAAGCCAGAGCTTGGTGTTGAGGACATTTCTGTGGGCTTGGTCTTGAAGGCTAATTTTAATTTATTTGAGACTTTGTTTGCAATTAGTGGTTTGTGTACTGAAGTATTAGTCACTTAGTGCAAAACAATAGATAAAGGCCTGTTCAAATGAATATGCCACATTGATATGGATAGTGTTGAGAGGTTCATCAAATACTTTTACAGATACATAGTCATCTTTACAAATAGGGGGATGGAGGAAAGCTGCTTAAGGCTGCTGCTACCCTGAATACGCTTACTTGGGTGTAAGTCTCATTGAGCACAGTGGGATTTACTTCCAAGGAAACATGCATAGGACTCCACTGTTAATTGCCATATACAAATACATGTTGAAGAGAGCAGAAAAATCTGGATGACACTATTGATGCAATTGGATCAGGTGGCAGGAATGTTGATGAACTATTTTAGATAAATTCAAAAGGGGTCTGCAAGAAAATGTTGCAGCGTGGAGTACTTTGGTCCAGGGTGCCAGCTAGTCATGTCTTCTTTCTATCTGATTGACCCAATAGGCACTCAGCATTCTATTTCATTGACCCAACAGGCACTCAGCATTCTTTGGCCACTGAGCATGCTCAGTCCTTATTGGGGGGTTTGGGGTCGCCCCCCGATGTGTTTTCCTAAACATTTCCTAATTTTTTATACTTCTGTAAACCTTTTGGGATTCCTCCAAGCTGCTGATACCTCCCTCCCTCTTCTGCGTGGATTGTGCTGTTTTGGCTACATAAGGATCAGCACTTGGAGAATAAGTTCTCTATTAGTATATAATAGGTTGAGAACTGGGAAAGATTGAGGTGTATTTACTTGCTCTCTTGTCTTCCTGCAGGCAAAATCAGCTCCTGAAAGGAAAAGTATCTTTGCCCAGAAGATAGCTGCTAAGCGAGCGGCTGAATTGGCTCAGACATCTTCTGCTGTTGTTGAAGCTGAGCAGACAAACGCAGGACGAGCAGTTCCAGATGCTGCCCTGCCTCCTGGACCCTTGGAGGCACAGTTCCACATTGAAGAGGAAGGTGGATGTCGAAATCTCTGGAGCAAGGGTTGTCGAATACCCATGGGCCTTTAGAAGCCTAAAAATGTTTGTTAGAAGGGAAGACGGGGAAGTGTTAGGGTGGAAACTGAGCCCATTGAACCCCTGCGCAGTTCTGATTCTGAGGAGGAACAGGAATCCGTGGGAGAGGAGCCCGCTCATCCCTCACAGGCACAGCAGCTGGCAGAGATTCCTCCTGCCAGCATTCCTGGGATAGATAGTGACCCTGGCAGTGAGAGAGTGCAGGAGAGGGGGTTGCTAGACGCTCGATGCAGATGCAGGGAGTGACAAGTGATGGAGGGCGCGGAAAGGAGGCGTAGCGCCTGTTTGGCGCGCAAGCAATGGTCGCGTCCCGTGGACCCAAGGGAAAGAGGGAGGATCTCTCCGTAGCCCATAGGTTCAGGGTCTGCAAGTGATTCTCCTTCAAACAGGGACCAACTGCCTAACCCAGAGCATAGGCTACTCTGCTGTTCATTGTTTAGTCACTGGTGATTAGCATCTGAAAGAGTCATTAAGTTGTAAAAGGATTAAAGCTTGAAAAGAATCCTTTTGTCTGTGTCTTGAGTTGGCTATTGGAGTAGACCGAAAGAGGCCGCTAGGGCGCTCCTGACAGGAAGTAAATAGCTCTTAATAAGCAGCAAGTTGTCCCAGGGTCTCCTAGCAATGAGACTGCAAATATACAAAGAACACTTCCTGAACGCAGTGGGACTGAGTGCATATTCACAGGATTGTAAATCAACTGAAGGAGATACATTATGTTACATTGATTGGAAGTGGGTTAAGCTGTCTACCTTTATTATGCCCCAAGCTGCTAGATGTTCTGGTAACTGTGGGGGGCCTGCTTCGTGCCTTGGGAACCAGTGCATGGAGCGCTGGAGGCCTCCATTCTCATCTGGGTTCCTTTGCTAATCAGCCTCTCCTAGCTGTGAGACCCAAGGTCGTTCCACCCCACCCCATTTTGTCTGGCTGCATTCCTCTTTTGGAAATGGAGCTTTGACTTGGATGGGGCAAAGGCAGCTAGGAGTAGTTCAAACTCGAATTTAAACGTCAGTTCGAAAAAGAAGGTGTATGACTGAATAAGAGAGAGAGAGAGAGAGAGAGCACAGTGGATCAGTTGTGCACTGTCCCCTTAAGCACTGTCCCCTTAAGCACTGTCCCAAGAAGCCTTTGGACTTCTCCCTCCTTGTCTTCTCTTTAGCTAAGAAAAACCTTGCTGTATTCCATCTGTGGATGGGGCCAAGAGCAACATGAGTGTGGTGAAAGGGAGGGTGGGTTTTGTCAAAACGTGATTCTTAACTATTTTAAGCCGACTCAGAAGTAAGCAGCTCAAGCCTTTGCATATTTACTTCAGAATAAATACAGGACTGAATCACTCAGCAGTGCTTTCAAATAGTATTCCAAATCCTAAGCCTCTGCATGTCTACTCAGAAGTAAACATGAACAGGATGTCTCATCACAAGTACGTAGGGTGAGCCCCTGAAAGACAAGTCTCAGAAGTAAGCAGGACTGAATCACTCGGCAGCTTTGTCCCCAGGCCCCACCCCCTCTCTGATCAATAGCTGATTGGAGCCAAGAGC
Organism: Heloderma suspectum; assembly: GCF_057233095.1. Classification (NCBI taxonomy): domain Eukaryota; kingdom Metazoa; phylum Chordata; class Lepidosauria; order Squamata; family Helodermatidae; genus Heloderma; species Heloderma suspectum. The sequence goes on along the minus strand of NC_139458.1, from coordinate 70,792,922 downwards.
TTTTCCCTGCTGAGGTTCCCTCTTCCTGTGTTAATAAACCAGATACGTTACCAATTCTTATTTACTGATTTGATGTACCCACACTTTCTACCAGGGAAATGGCACTCAAGGTGGCTTGAGAGCCATTTCCACTTGTGTGGAGCCAAAGTTCAACAGATAACGCAAGCATTTTCCCTTGTGGCCCAATGACGTGCATGACTTCATTTTGTTACTACTGCAGAAGTACTCTGCTTGCTATTTATTTATTGGGTTTAAGTTATAGGAAAGAAATGTAGCAGTGTACTAAATGTACCACCAGTAGATTTTCCTTGATCATAGATCTTGTTCTTTAGTTCCTGAAGTGAATGAACAGTGTGCAATTCTGCCAGTCCTGCGGCACTTCTTTCTCATAAAGGTTACCCACTGATTTGTGGAAAAACGGAAATAGGTTAAGCTGGATGCTGTTTTGCGTATTACTAAGTCAGTGTTTGAGACAAACGAGTCTCCACATACTGTATGAGCCTCCAAATACAGTATGAGTCTTCACATACCGTGGAGTATGTTTTCCATTCAGATTTATGTTTGTTTTCCGTTTAGAATTGTGTATTATATATGAACATTGCTCACAGTGCTCTTGGTTTCTTGGTTTCTAGATAAGTTTTTAAACAGCCAGTACCCTTGTATTGTCACTGGCGAGGGCCTTGGAAGCCTGGCTGGTGAGCAAGAAGCCCAGAACATCCACAAGGAGAATGTGGAGAGGTTGCAGTCCATGACCAAAGAACAGATCTTGGAGGAGCAGAAACGGTTGTTGGCTCAGTTAGGTACAAACTGCTTGTTGATTTCCCCTAGCCACATGCATATGTTGGCAAACTGCAAATCAGTCTGAGGGCTTTATTCATTCATTTATTTGGGTTTTCTTTTTTTTTAAAGCCCTCTATTTTTAAGGACTGGGTCAGTTCCCAATCATTTTAAAAGCACAACCCTAACGTGAACTCTACTCAAGAAAACAGTGCCTGAAGCACATCTCACATTGCGATTTCAAAGACACCAGATCATTCCCATGTTTGAAGATTTCCTGTTGGAATGTTTAATTACTGCAGCTGATTTCATGACAGACGCGTCAACTGCAAAGCTGCTCCAACAGCCTCAGGGGTCATGGGTTTGCCAGTGGTAGCTGCTTGTATTAATTTTTTTTTTGACAAAACGCTTCTCAGACATGAATGTGGTCCTGAGTCCTTAATTTGCAACCAGAAAAGCAGCCTCTGTCTTGGGGGTGCACAACCTGTGGCTGCACGTGGCCCTAGGCTGTTCCTTGTGCAGCTCCTGAAGCTGCTAGGACCCCAACCACTTTCCCCCACTATCCCTGTGGAAGAAAAATTGCTGTTCTTTGGCATCTAAGATCACTGTTTCCCTGCTGTTGGTAGTGGCAGAGAAACAACAATCTCTGTGGCAGTCACTGGGGGATGGGAGAGGCTTTTACCTCCAGCCCTCTTATTGATCTGTAGATTGCAGTGGTCAAGGAGAGGAGGTGGGTGTCCATATGCACGTGTGCAGCCCCTGGCCCCCAGCCAGTACCATTTGTGGCCCTTGGGGCCAAAAAGATGGTTTACCCCTGCTCTAACTGAAGCCCAGGTGGCTGGGCTTTTGTCGGAAATGTAGTCATCAGTACTTTTAACTTAAAAAGCAAACATAAATTGAAAGAGGACTGCTAATGCTATTGGAGTTCTGTTATGTTTTCATTGTCAGATCCCAGCTTGCTTGCTTTCTTAAAGTCACGACATGGTGGTACAGCTAGCGAAGGAGAAGAAAAAATGGAACAAGAGAGTCCAAGGAATGTTATGCATCCAGAAACACATCCTGTACCCCAGCATGAGGTAGAAGAGATGCTGAAGGCTCCCTTTGTACATGAGCCGGATGTAGAAGAGGAGCCACGTATAGGGGATTCCAGAAGGGACGAAGCCTGTACAAGAATGGATGTCACAGGTAATAAAATGTATAGAGCCACTGATGCGATGGATCTCGATACCAAAGAAAAGCTGCCAGGATTCCAGATCATATTTGTAGTCTAAGACTTGCAACTTTTGTGTTCTGAGCACCAGCATGTATTAGAATGAGGAAGGGACTGTTTTTCATCATCTTGCCTGTATTGGGGAAAGACTATTTCAGCCTCACTTGAAGTCTTGATAAGGGCTTTTACATACTGCTCTTTGCTGTTGTTGCATTACTCTCTGGCAGGGGGTGGCAGAGAGGAAAGGGGGTAGCAATCAGGTGCAACGGCTGATGGAGCAACTTTGAATGGCACCTTCCCTTCTTGGCGGGCTATGTGTCCTTTGGGAACAATCAATGGGTTTGGGTTTTTCCTGCTGATTCATTCATAATGTTACCTGTACTGTGCCAGATGGCAACATTACCTGCTCCCTGTGAATAGATGCACTTTTAGTGTACTCCCCCCCTTCTCTTTTGTTACTAATGTCCTGTTTTAGGCGTTAGCTTTCTGCTTCCACTCTGAGAGGCCATAATGGAAGGCTCATCCAGAAATGTGTGTATTTACAACATTTTTATACTGCCCCTCAAGAGTGTCCTCTGGACGTTTACAAATCAGTAGAATGCCAACATTAAATTGCTAGCAAATGTACCTTGCTGCACACAGGTTGGAATAGCCCTTAGCGAGGGCAGCGAGGCCTTCAATCGAAGTCATGTGGCTGTCAGAGTTGGACGCATTGTGCCCACCCTATCTGAGTGAAGCCGTGGCTGCTGCCATCCCTAGGCATGGCCCCTGCCATGGTCCACTCCTACAGCCCCCCCGGGGGGGTTGCCCATGCCATTTCCCTGAGTGGGGGCTGCCCAATAGCAGTGGGGCGGAGGCAGCCATATAACTGTCCCTCCAATTCTTCCTCTGGCTTCAAACTGCACAGACTGCAAAGCTATGCAGTGGTCAGGGAAGTCTGCCACCTCGTGACTGAAGATGGTACTACACACCTTTAGGATCCCCTTAGGATGCATGCGAGGTTTCAGGTGTCCAGGTCTCATGGTCTTGGTGCTATGGCGCTGACGGACAGGCCCACTTCCTCTCTAATGATAGATTATAACATCAAAACATATATGAAAACCAATGTTAATAAAACCAACATAAAATCATCCAGCAGAAACCAAAATCCAGCAGAAAAGAAGAACAAAATAGTTTTAAAAACTAGACTGAAAACTAGACTAAAATTGGCATCAGGAAAAATAATGTCAAGAACAAAAAATGCACTAAAGACATGTGACTAAAAAGCCTGGTAAAATAAAAAGGTCTTCATTTGCTGCCCACCACTGTGTAGGCACCAAGCATGCCACCATCTGGGTGCCACCACTGAAGAGGCCCTCTCCATAGTTGTCGTGTGCTTCACTTCATTTGGTGGGGTGAAAATCTTCTAGTGAAAATCTTAAGGACTGGTCAGGTATGTATGGGAGGAGATAATAGAATCATAGAATAGTAGGGTTGGAAGGGCCCTACGAGACCATCGAGTCCAACCCCCTGCTCAATGCAGGAATCTAAGTCAGAGCATCCCCAACAGATTGCTGTCCAGCTGCATCTTGAATGCCTCCAGTGTGGGAGAGCCCACCACTTCCCTAGGTAATTGGTTCCATTGTTGTATTGCTTGAACAGTCAGGAAGTTTTTCCTGATGTTCAGCTGGAATCTGGCTTCCAGTAACTTGAGCCCATTATTCTGTGTCCTGCACACTGGGATGATCGAGAAGAGATCCTGGCCTTCTTCTCTGTGACAACCTTTCAAGTACTTGAACAGCGCTATCATATCTCCCCTTTTCCCAAGGCTAAACATGCCCAGTTCTTTCAGTCTGTCCTCATAGGGCTTTGTTTCCAGTCCCCTGATCATCTTTGTTGCCCTCCTCTGAACCCTCTCCAGTTTGTCTGCATCCTTCTTCAAGTGTGGTGCCCAGAACTGGACACGGTACTCCAGATGAGGCCTAACCGGTGCTGAGTAAAGGGGAACTAGTACTTCCCGGGATTTGGAAGCTATACTTCTATTAATGCAGCCCAAAAGAGCATTGGCCTTTTTTGCAGCCACATCGCATTGTTGGCTCATATTCAGCTTGTGATCTACAACAATTCCAAGATCCTTCTTGCTTGTAGTATCGTTGAGCTGAGTATCCCCCATCTTGTAAGTGTGCATTTGGTTTCTTTTTCCTAGGTGCAGAACTTGGCATTTATCCCTATTAAATAGATTGTAACCTCACGCCATTCAGAGCTTCAAAGATTAATACAAGCACTTTGAATTGGGCTGGGAAATCACTGGCCTCTAGAAATCCATTTTATTGCAAAGTGTTTCTGGGCCTAGCTTGATCTCTGATTAACGGAAGCATTGTGTTGCAATTAATATGGAGCTGCAAAATGAGGTACCTAGGCGGAGACTTCCCAGGAAGACTCAGATACTTTTATTACATTTAAATAGCAAGGCAACTGGAATTGTGAGACAGTATATGCAATTGCCCTATCAGAACAAACTGTAGGGAGTGGGATGGGGAGGTTGATGTGTTTTGGCAGATAGTCATAAAGCTTCTGCTGTTAGTAGCTGCTTGTGCCTTACAAGACTTGGGTGAAGATAAGCTGGAACATGTTTCCGGTAGAAAATGGAATGGTGACAGGGCCTCCTGCTGCTGCTGGCATAATTGGGTCTCCATTATGGCTGCCGTGGTTGTGCAGAATTTGCTATGGCTGGTGAGAAATTGCGCTGTCCCTGGGCAAGAAGTTGGATGCAAAAGTGAGTTGTTCCTCCCAGCCAAGACATGGCCGTGAATGCAAGAACTTTTGGGATGAGCTCTGGAGCTGCTTGAGGCTAGCTGGAGCACTCCCAAGATGTATAAAGCCTGCGAGATTTCAGAGTCTTGTGTTTAGTTTTCATTTTCCTTAGCATGGATCATCTAGGTTTAAAAGGCCCACGGCTTGAGACATCTGTTGATTGGCAGGCTGCAGGGGTTTCTCCTGTCCATCTCTTCCAGACTGTATAAAGGGACCTAATAAAAGACATGTATATTGCAGGATGGCTTTTCCCAATCTGGTGCCCTCCCGAAGTGTTGGACTATAGCTCCCCAAATCCCTCAGCCAGCATTGCTTCCAGAATCCCCTAATCCAACAGGCTGTTGTAGGAAGGACACTGGTTGAGATGCCCAGAAACTTTGCTTTGGTCAGGGCTGTAGGAGTGGCCCGTGAACTTCCGTTTGATCTTGTGTTCTGCTGCTGATGTGGCTGAGATCACTGCAAGACCTTGTAGGATCAATATCCCTTCTGTTCTTGCCATGTCTGCAGGTCAGTTTCTGTTTCCTGTACTTAAGGAACTTGCTGCTGTGCCCAGATTGAGTTTCTTGCAAGCAGCTCTTCTTGCTGAAGGACAGGCAGAAGCAGCGCCCCTTGTCTCACTCATCCCCAGACAACAAGGATGGCATAAAAATGGATATGAAGAGACGCTTGCTTGCCACAAGTCAGCACGGTGACCTTTCGGAAAAGAAGTCTGTCCTGTTTTGTTAGTACAGCACCATGCCATGTATATGGGGCTTTGCAGAGCAACATAAGCCCCCAAAGATGGGCCTCTGCCTCAGGGAACTCACATTGAGGTGTTGGCAGTGATGGAATGCAGCAGAGGGAGGCAAGGGGGAAAGAGTGAGAGCAGGGCAGGAAGGGCTGAGTGTGAGCCGATGGATTTAGGGCTTTGTTTCTGTTGTGGATGAGGACTGAAGGGCTCAAGCCAAAGAGTTCATGGACTTCGGTGCGGTCACCTTGATAAAAAGCATTGGTCAGTTCTTGGGTCCTACTCTTCACCTCCTTGCCGCAGCATTAAAAAGTTGTCCCCAACCAGTCGTATCCGACTCTAGGGGGTGGTGCTCACCTCCATTTCTAAGCCGAAGAGCCGGCGCTGACCGAAGATGTTTCCGTGGTCATGTGGCTGGCATGACTGAACACCGAGGTGCACGGAACGCTGTTACCTTTCCCGCTAAAGCGGTACCTATTTATCTACTTGCAATTTCTTGCTTTCGAACTGCTAGGTTGGCAGAAGCTGGGACTGAAGACGGGAGCTCACTCTGTCACGCAGCACTCGGGTCTCGAACTGCTGTCCTGCTGACCTTCCGGTCTGCAATTCAGCGTCTTAACCACTAAGCCACTGCGGCCGCAGCATTACATAATGATAAAGCACAAGCTTGTTTTCCCCTTAAGCCAGGGGTGGCCAATTTCCAGAGGGCAATATGGGCCACACCCCTGCCCCCACCAACGAATTCGCCGCTGACAATCAGTGGCACTGGGGCAGGAGGAAAACAATTCAGTATGCTGATGAAATTTGGTGGTGCAGTGGCAAAAAAGTGCCCTTTTGCTGCTGACTTTTGGCAGCAAACTGCTGGGGGGTTTTGTCACTGCCGCCCTGGGCAATTTGGCAGTGGCAGGAGACGGGAGACCACACAGAAGAGTGGGGGCACTTGTTGCCCACCCCTTCCTTAAGCAGACAAACAAGTAATGACCCAACAAGTTGAACAAAGCCCCGCTAGCAGCCTTGAGGAGCATAATCAGTTTCCTGGTTTTCCTGTCTTCCTGGTACTCCAAAAACAAGGGGGGTGGCAGGCCACAGTACACGGCCAATAGGCTGTGTCTGGCTCAGTGGGTTGCAAGGTGTGCAGGCCTGCCGTGCTTAAGCTTTAGTTCCCACTTTCCTGCTCATACTTCTGTTCCTTTCACCGGTCTTGTTGCTTACCTCTCCACTCTCCCACTTCCTTTCATGTTCCATTCCTGTTTCCTTCTCTGATCCTTTGTTCTGTTGTATTCTCTGGGTCTCACTGCTGCATCAAGCCTGCCTAATGAGATCTCTGAATCGCTTTTTGGATTTGAGTGGTGTGGTTTGGTGAGATAAGGACGGTGTTTACTTGTTGAGAGAGCAGCTTTAATGTGCAAGAGAAGAGCAGGTGGATTAGCACTTCCAGAAGAGCGCGTCTTCTCCTCTCCCCTGCCCCCCTTCTTGTTTCTCCAACATATCCTGCACATTTCCTGCATCAGGTTTAATAGTTAGCAGTCCAGTGCTAGAATAATAATGTGCAAGGTGTGTTACTTTAAGGGAAATGCTGATGTTCACTCTGCACCTGGAGAAAACCGTCCTTCCAGCCACACAATCTTTAAGACTGTGGCAAGCTGCAGACAATAGCAAAGATTTGATGAGATGGCATCCTGGGAGAGGCGAGGTGTGATAGGAAAAACAGACTTTGGTTCTCGGGGAAGGAAAGGTGCGTTAAATCAAGAGGGTGGTTTCTGTCGGGTGACTTAGTTTATCATTGAAAAGAGAGGAGAAATTATAAAAATCAGTGGAGCTTTTCAAGCCGCTTGAGGTTATGGATGCAGCACATTGTGCCCAGCAGGAGATGTAATATTAATTTTGCATTAGCACTTTGCATTGGAAAACTGCCACTGTTGATGCCAAGGAGTAAATTCATCATGAATAAGGTAATAGCAGCCACAATTCCACAGAGAAGAAGGCAGTTTGCTCTTGCAGCAGGAAGGAAGCAGTTCATTCAAACTGAGAAACTTGTTTTTAACAAGGTGGAAGGCTTTGTCTTCTATTTCTCAAGATCTTGTATCTACCCTCCCAGGTAGAACCAGCCCATGAGTTGTGCCTTCTGCAGCTGCCATTTTGAGTACCCAGTGGGTTTTCTTTGCCAGAGGGGAAGCAGGGGCTGTAGCTTTGGTGAGGGACCATAGCTCAGTAACAGAATGGATACTTTGCTTGCAAAAGGTCCCCGGTCCAGGCCCTGGCATTTGCAGTTACTAGGATCTTGGTTAGCAAGTGGTGAAAAGTGCCTCTACCGCAGTTCCTGGAGAATCACTGCCAGTTAAGAGTAGACAGTAGAAGGTTAGATGGGCCTATGGTCTGACTGCTGGTTCACACATGTCCGCTACTGTCAGGGTGGACACTGAGCCCATAGAATCCCAGAGTAGTTCTGATTCTGAGGAAGAGCAGTCGCTCCTGGGAGAGGAGCGCGCTCCTCTTTCCCAGGGCCAACAGCTGACAGAGATTCCTCCCACCAGCATTCCTAGCTTAGATAGCAGTCCAGGGAGTGACAGAGTGCGGATAGCAGACTTGGTGGACGTGCGACGCTGACACAGAGAGCGGCGCCAAATGGAGGGCGCAGAAAGGAGGCGTAGTGCCTGGTTGGCGCGCAAACAACGGCTACGCCCAGAGGATCCAAGGGAAAAGGGGAGGGACTCTCCCTAGTCCTTAAGTTCAGGGGTCTGCCAGTAATTCCCTTTCAAACAGGGACCAACTGTTCCAACTTAGGGCATAGGTACTGTGCTGCTCAGATCTAGTTGCAAACGGTAGAGTTGTTAAGTTGTAGAAGAAGAATAAAGCTTTGAAAGGAATCCCTTTGTCTGTGTCTGGACTTGGCTACTGGATTAGACTGAGAGAGGCCTCCAAGGAGCCCTTGACAGCTACTTCATGACTGCAACAGGTGTAAATGAGCCACTGCAGATCACACACCTCAGATACAACTTTGATATTGCCCTGCATCACCTCAAACACAATGTTTTTCAGGAGTCAGTTCACACACTGGCTATATCAGAATGTCATAATAAACCATGGTATATCTTGATGGGAATGAGCCTAGGTGAGCCTTGGGCTCGTGCACTCCTTTCCTCCCTTGCCCTTCCCATGGCATGATTGTGAGGATGTGATTGGAAGCTTTCCGTTCTGTTTTTGATTAACCACAACTTGTTTTCATCCAAACTCAACAAACTGTGGTTAATCTTAACAATGGGTTATGAAGCTGGGTTGTTTCAGCAAACCCTATATCTCAGATTGACCACAGTTTAGAGTTCAGATGACATACTAAACTGCAATTAAACAAAAACAGAAACAAAACTTCTAATCTACTTGTGGCCTCTCCAGAGTGGGAAGAGTACAACCAAAGGCACTGCGTTTGCTGTGGTGCGATACAATAGCAGAGCTCACCCAGTGTTTTTCGCAATCTCTGCATGCAGCCACACAGCATTCACAAATGCTGTGAAATCAAATGAAGTGCATGTTGATGTGAATTAGTCCATAATAATTGCCTTGCGGGAAGCCTTTAAGCCATGGGCAGCAGATCCTGCATTCCAATACAATGTTGTTGTTTTTTATTTGTTTGTGACATTTGCATCCCACTTTCCTTCAGAGAGCTCAGAGCAGCATTTTAGCTGCACAACAGTCCTGTGAGACAGACTTGTCTGAAAGAGGATGACTTGCCCCAGGTTTGCCCAAATCAATTATGAACGTCATAACTGAGGAGGATTTGGTCCTGGCTTTCCCATGTCCAAGCCCAACACTCTGTTCGCTACATCCCACTGGCTCGAGGGTCAAGGACACATAATAGTGTGGCAGAAACCTGGATAATACTCTTTGAATAATGTTTGTAAGGGGGATTTATGTATTTACAAGATGTATGTATCGCTCTATATCTAACTAGTTCTCGAGTGGTGAACAATAAAAGAAAGAAAAATTTCAAAATATAGAATTAATATATTTAAAATCAGATATCAATTAAAAAAACATGGCTAGTCAATCAGGGAAGGCTTGTTTAAATAAAAATGTCTTCAGCAGGCGTCTAAAGCAAAACAATGTTGGTGCCTACCTGATATCAACAGGCAGGGAGTTCTGCAGAGAGGGGGCCAGTACACTGAAGGCTCTGCTCCATGTGGTCTTCAAATGGCCCACATTTCTCTGCTGTACCTTCCTCCTGGTGTGCTTCATGCCATCTTGGTGGAGGAGATGAGCCTGTTACAGAATCAGGGTAGAGGAAGGCCAGAACTTGAGCAGATGTGGTGATCTTGCTTGGTGGGCCAGGCTTGTCAAACAGAGCGCAGTGGAGAGCCAAGCTGCAGGAAATGGCACTATAGGCTGACTGTATGTTGCATGCTGCAGCCTGAAAAACCAAACATACGTTTGGAAAGACTCAGTGCATATTCACCATCCGGACCGCCAGCTTGTGTTTCTATAAAGGCGTTTCTCAGCAATGGAACAATACTCTGATAACCCTAGAATATATATCAGACTTTTTTTCCTGTTGACAAGATTGCAATGCTCATGTCTGATGGTGCACATTACTAATCCGACTCAGAGCATGGTTTAATCAGCCTTCTTCATTTAGTGATTAATGGGGAGGAAAAAACAAATACTCTATGTGAATTACAAATACCCAAAGAGTGTAGTTTTTGGCTTATTTTTGCTTCTGCCTCCTTCAGACCCACCACCCTGGTGTATTCATTCCTTGAAATCTAGAGATGGAGAATGCTCTGCTCTTCAGGCCATGGAAGGTAGATTCTGATGGCAGATTCACACAGCCACATTTAGGGCTTCTCTTCAGTCCAGATGGATCTGTTCAGCTTGGATTGAATATGGGTGTGATGAAGTGGCTATTTTTAGTGTTTCATCATGGTTAATTTAATAATAATAATTAACATTTGTGTAATGCTCTTAAGTGTTCAAAACATTTCAGATGCATTATCTTTGGGGTCTCCAGCATGGTGGCTGTGCACACCAATGTGCTTGTGGATTACTCTATTAGTGCCCATCAGGCTTTCTGCACCACCTGATTTTTATGAATTCCTTAAGGTTTTTTTTTTAAAAAATTAACTGGAAGGCTGGCATGCTACAAAGCAAAGTCCTGTCCTCCAGCCTTCCCCAACTTGATGCCCTTCAGTTGATTTGAACTTCAGCTCCCATCAGCCCCAGGCAGCATGGCCAATGGTCAGGAATGCTGGGTCTTCTAGACCAAAACATCTGGAGAGCGCCAGGTTGGGGAAGGCTGCTTTAGGAACATACATTATATTATGTATAACTTGGTTCGCTCAAAGTTATCATTAAAATTTTAAAGAATTAAAAGTAAACTTGGTCATTTTTGTAGAATTCCTGCAATGCACTCCATGTAGGGCTGCCCTTAAGGCTGCTCTGGAAGCTGGAGCTAGTGCAGAATGCAGCAGCTCAGCTGTTGTCAGGAGCTGCCCCTTTTCAGCATGCAACTCCTTTGCTGGGGGAACTGCGTTGGCTACCTATTCACTACCAGGCCAGGTTCAAGGTATTGGTACTAGTGTACAAACCCCTAAACACCTTGGGACCAAGATACCTGAGAGAGCGCCTTCTTCCTTAACCAACCTGCCCAGTCACCGAGATTATCAGAGGGAATGCTCCTGGTGGTTCCACAGGGACGTGTGCCCAATTGGAGTCCACCTGGAGAAGAGCCTTCTGTGTGGTGGTCCCCTTTCTATGGAACTCCGTGCCTCTGGAGGTCAGGCAGGTGCCAACACTGTGTTGTTTCTGGTGCCTCCTGAGAACAACTTTATTTCAGGAAGCCTTCCTTGACTGACGAGCCATGTTTTCATCAGTGTTAGGTTTTTTAGAATAATAATTTTAATATAGAATTTTGTTATTTTATCTTATCTTTTTATCTTTTATTGTTCACTACTCTGGAAGATGTGGAGCAGTATATAGATGTTATAAATAAAATTAATAAATACATTGGAACTTCGTAGTTTTAAAAAAATTTTGGGCAGAAAATGGGATGGAATAGATTTATGATTCAACATATGTAAAATTAATTTGTTGTTGTTCAGTTGTTTAAGTCGTGTCCGACTCTTCGTGACCCCATGGACCATAGCACACCAGGCCTTCCTGTCCTCCACTCTCTCCCGGAGTGTGCTCAAGTTCATATTCATTGCATCGGGGATGCTATCTAGCCATCTCATCCTCTGCCATCCCCTTCTCCTTTTGCCTTCAGTCTTTCCCAGCATCAGGGTCTTTTCCAGTGACTTTTATCTTCGCATTAGGTGGCCAAAATATTTGAGCTTCAGCTTCAGTATCTGTCCTTCCAATGAGCACTCAGGGTTGATTTCCTTTAGGATTGACTGCTTTGACCTCCTTGCAGTCCAGGGGACTCGTAAGAATCTTCTCCAGCACCACAATTCGAAAGCATCAGTTCTTCGGCGCTCAGCTTTCCTTATAGTCCAGCTCTCACAGCCATACATTACTACTGGGAAAACCATAGCTTTGATTATACAGACCTTTGTTGGCAAGGTGATGTCTCTGCTTCTTACTCTGCTGTCTAGGTTTGCCATAGCTTTCCTCCCAAGGAGCAAGTGTCTCTTAATTTCATGGCTACAGTCACCGTCAGCGGTGATCTTGGAGCCCAAGAAAATAAAATCTGTCACTGCTTCCATTTCTTCCCCTTCTATATGCCAGGAAGTGATGGGGCCAGATGCCATGATCTTAGTTTTTTTAATGTTGAGTTTCAGACCAGCTTTTGCACTCTCCACTTTCACCCTCAACAAGAGGCCCTTTAGATCCTCTTCGCTTTTTTTAGGGTGGTATTGTCTGTGTATCTGAGGTTGTTGATCATTCTCCCGGCAATCTTAATTCTGACCTGTGATTCATCCAACCCAGCGTTTCTCATGATGTACTCCGGTTCGGTTCTTACTGTTGCTTCTTGACGCTCGTACAGGTTTCTCAGGAGATAGGTGAGGTGGTCTGGTACTCCCATCTCTTTAAGAATTTGCCAGAGTTTGTTGTGATCCACACAATCAAAGGCTTTAGCATAGTCAATGAAGCAGAAATAGACGTTTTTCTGGAATTCTCTTGCTTTCTCCATGATCCAGCGAATGTTGGCGATTTGATCTCTAGTTCCTCTGCCTCTTCGAAACCCAGCTTGTACTTCCGGTAGTTCTCGGTTCACATTCTGCTGAAGCCTAGCTTGTAGGATGTTGAGCATCACCTTGCTGGCATGTGAAATGAGCGCCATTGTACAGTAGTTTGAACACTCTTTGGCATTGCCCTTCTTTGGAACTGGAATGTAAACTGACCTTTTCCAGTCTTGTGGCCATTGTTGAGTGTTCCAAATGTGTTGGCATATTGAGTGCAGCACTTTAACAACATCATCTTTTAGGATCTTAAATAGCTCAGCTGGAATACTGTCATCTCCGCTAGCTTTGTTGTTACTAATGCTTCCTAAGGCCCACTTGACTTCACTCTCGAGGATGTCCGGCTCAAGTTCTGTGAGCGCACTATCATGGCTATCAGGGACTTGAAGATCTTTCCTGTATAGTTCTTCTGTGTATTCTTTCCATCTCTTCTTAATCTCATCTGCTTCCGTTAGGTCCCTGCCTTCTTTGTCCTTTATCATGCCCGTCTTTGCACAATGTGTTCCCTTGATATCTCTGATTAGGCTTTCCCATTCTGTTGTTTTCCTCGATTTCTTTGCATTGTTCATTTAAGAAGGCCTTCTTGTCTCTCCTTGCTATTCTCTGGAACTCTGCATTCAGTTGGGTATATCTTCCCCTTTCTCCCTTGCTTTTCGCTTCCCGTCTTTCCTCAGCTACTTGTAAAGCCTCATCAGACAGCCACTTTGCTTTCTTGCATTTCTTTTTCTTTGGGATGGATTGAGTTGCTGCCTCCTGAACAATGTTACGGACCCCTGTCCATAGTTCCTCAGGCACTCTGTCTATCAGGTCTAGTCCCTTAAATCTATTCCTCACCTCCACTGTATATAGACTGATCTGTCCACCCCTATTTTCAACTAAAAACTCTCATAGTGCTTTGCCAAAAATGGCTGTATTCAAACCACTGCGAAATACACTATTAAATATGGTGAAAATACACTAGCACATATATAGTATATCTGTAGTTCCTAAATCATCTGGCTGGAGCTTATTCCAGTATTTGATCAATGGTGTCCAACTTCTTTTGGAAAGTCTGGATGGAGTTCATTCTTCCTTCCCATAGCAACTTATAACTTGTTATTTTATTCATCACCATGGCAGTACAAACCTTCTTTTTTCATTGTACCAGAGACAGTATGTATGTTGATTGCCAAACTTTTGCTAAGAGGATTCCTGCAGCTACTAACATCTAACTCACCATCACAACTAAATCTCTAGGGATCTGGCCTTTAATATCACCCAGGAGTATAGTTATTGGTGTTAGTTGCAACTCATCGGCTGTAATTTCCCTGATGCTGTTTATTATCTTCTTCCAATATTCCTTTACAAAATTGCAATGCCTCTATATATGGGCAAAAGTTAATCTACCATTACACCTCCAGCACCTATCTGTTACAGCTAGGAACATCCTAGAGATCCTGGCTGGTGTATAATACTGCAAATATAGTGTTTTATAGAAGTTTTCCCTAGAACTCACATCTAGTACTTTCCTACAGAATTTTGGACAGACATAATTCCATTCCTCCTCTGAGTTTGTTATATTAAATTATCTTTCTCACTTTTGTTTAGCTGCTTCTGTTCCATTATCATATATATCTGTTAATATTTTAAATACTTCGGACAATAATCCGCAGTATTATTTGGCCTAGCTATGTCTATTACCCTAGTTGCTTCTTGAATATAACATCTAATTTGCAGATATTTCAAAAAGGGAAGGTGCAGATTATCATTTCTATCTGCTGGCTGGGCATATGAAAAACTAAATGCCTGGGAAATGAAGTCTGTGAGTTTTGTCAGCCTGCTCGCAAACCACACAGTAATCCCCCAGTTCTCCTGCTGTCTTAACCTCAAAACCACCAAGCTCGCTTTTCAACACTGTTACTTTCCTAGATTATTAGTTTTTTCTCTTTGGTATCTTTTATTTGCAGATCCTTTTTCCTACAATTATTGTTGGAGTGCAGTTTAAATCATTAATCTCATTTTGTTTTCTGCTCTTGATTTCTAATCTCATTGTATTCATTCCACATCCAAGTTGGTATTCAGCTCATCTTCATTTTATCTGTGAATTTCATTAATGGCGCCATCCGCTTTCCTTCTCTAGATCTTTATGGAAGATTAAATTGTCAGCGGACCTTTGATGTTTATGTTTTGATGATGAGTCAATTTGGGGGGGGGGTCTCTCCCCTTGTTGTGCCATAAAAAACAGTATTTGAAGCACTTTTCAAAGCCAGAAATACTGGCAAAGAAAAGTGATGTGCATTCTTTTGTGCCCAAGAAAAATAACATTTGTCTTTGCCTTTCCAAAAGCTAGTGACCTTCCTGTGAAGCCTCAGAAAGAATGGCTCCACATGGACAATGTAGAGTTTGAGAAACTGGAGTGGATGAAGGACCTGCCCCAGCCTCGACAGAGGAAAACCAAAAAGGTTGGAAGAATAAAATGCAATTTCTTCTCTCTCGCTTTCAAATTATCTTTCCCTAGCACATGTGTTCAGCAGCTAATTTCAAGAGTCAGCTTGGGTAATAGGGCTAAAGGGCCTAGTTCCTACTAGATTTGAGCAGCCATGTTTTTAAATGTCTGAATGACATTATTATAGGCAATAAAGATAATCTTCTTCTTTGTTTCTTTCCTCAATAGGGGATGCAAGCACGCTTCAGTCTGAAGGGAGAACTTATTCCCCCAGATAAAGACTTCCCTACACATTTGGGCCTACATCACCATGGAGAGGAAGCAGAAGTAAGGGGAAAATAGCCTTGAACATAAGAGCATATCTGCAATCTCAGTGCATGTTTGACTGTCAGTATTCTGTCAGTTCTTACTAGACCTGGGCTAGATGGGCAACAGTTGATGATGAATGATTATCAGCCAGAGACTAGCTAGAGTGTTGGACTGGGAACCAGGAGATCCGGGTTCTAGTCTCCACTCAGCCATGGAAGCTCACTGGGTGACTTTGGGCCAGTCACAGACTCTCAGCCCAACCTACCTCACAGGGTTGTTGTTGTGAGGATAAAATAGAAAGGAGGAGGATAATGTAAGCCGCCTTGGGTTCCTTGCAAGAGGAAAAAAGGTGGGATATAAATGCAATAAATAAATAAATAAATAAATTTTCTGCTTTTAAAATGCAAGGAAGAAGCAGAGCAAAGCAATTGCTTTAAAATAAAGTTATTAATATGAGGAATTATTTTTCCATCATGTATAATGATGGGAATTTTTCCTGCTTTCCTCTTGTGGGGCAGCAGGAACTGCCTGGACTAGGGCCAGAATATTGGGTGTACAGTGTAACTTCCTAAATGAATATTTCTCCTGGGAAGGCTCTGGGGTTTTGTGCTGAGCTTAATCTCCTATAAAAGAAAGGAATCTCCCACCCTAACTATGTTAGATTGGGTACTGACCATGGGATATTGTTCCGGCCTTCCCTGGAGTCTGTGGCTTGTCTTACAAGCTTGCCTCCTCTGAAGCTATTGCTCTGTTGTCACAGGCATCTTGGGCCCTGCTCTCTGCCTGTATCATACTGTGAACTGGGCTGTGGGATTGGTAGCAGGATGGTCCTGTTGACCATTTGCTCCTCACAGACTATTCAGATGAACGAGTGATGCCTCTTCAGTAGCTTGGAAATGTAATATGGTTATAGAATTTATGTAGTCAGCTGCACCATAATGACCCTGGCTGGATGTTTATTTTTATAACAGAGGGCTGGCTACTCACTCCAAGAGCTCTTCCGCTTGTCTCGCAGCCAGGTCATTCAGCAGAGAACTCTGGCTTTGCAGGTGCTGGGCCGTGTTGTCCAGAAGGTGAGTAAACCTTCGTATGGAAGTCTGATCCTCTCCACCTGCTCTCAGTCAGCTGTTGTGATGGGGGTAACTGAAGTGCCAAGATGGCAAGAGCAGGGCTGCTTGCATGGGGCCAGGATAAACCCAGTCTACCCATTGTCAGATCATCAGTGTTGTCTTCGATTCCTGATTTGGCACATCACATAATTGGCCCTGGGGAATCTCTTAAACTAAGACATTTTGGGCCTTCTTTGATTACATGCACAACTGCCCACAGAGTTTGATCTCAAGTCGTCTTTTTAACAAAGTTACAGAACGCCATGCATCACAGAGAGCCCCATCCTGTAATGGTTCTCAGATGGGTCATTCATGGCAAACATAGTTTTAAAGTTCCTTCCTCATGAATCAATAATTAAATATTGTTTGGCCCTGTGCATGGATCTTTTACATTTGGTGACGCTGTGCAGCGACTGAGCTGCTTAGAAAGGATGTTGTTGAAACAACTGAAAACCTTATTAGTTGTCTTCTTGTCTCTCGATGCTCAGAGGGTCAGGTTGCCATTGAATGGGAGCAAGATCCACTGAAACACAGCAGGAATTATTTCTAAATGGACGTGCATAGGGGTGGGTTGTCAGTTTAGGGAACAAAGAGATGACAATTAATTTAATTTTACTCGCTACTGCCAAAGGTATTAATGGCAAAACTACAGAAATAAACTCTGTAGCATTTATTACGTTTGGCTTAACTAAGGTGTTGAATATTGCTTAAATGATAAAGTTGACATATTATATTTAGGGATGGCCAGATTAGGACAGCAAAGGGGCAATTCTGTGCATGTTTAGGGAGAAAAAAGGTCCTACAAATCCCAACATTCCCCAGCCAGCACGGCTGGGAGTTGTAGGACTTTTTTCTGTATAGTATTGCCCTAAGTGCTTTATAGCACAGAGAAAAGGTTAGGAAATCTGGCTGAAATTGTGGCTGGTTTAGTGCCCGTTGGTAGACTCTCATTATTTGTGGCATGGATAGTGGATGTGGGTGAAGGGGTAGGGCCTTGTCCCTGATTTTGCATTGCTCTAAATGCCTCTGAGACCTAGGGCAAAGTCAGCGACAGGTCAGCCCCCCACCCCACCTCTGGCTGTAGTTCCAGGATCAGGCAAGAGGCAGGATTGATCTCTGACTTTGCATTGCACTTTAGAAGTTGTGAGTACTTCTGAGGCATGATGTGAAATCAGATGAGGGAAGAACATTCCCCCAGCAGTGAGAGGTGCAGTTACCATGGCATGCATAGCAATCTCATCTCTGGACCCTTGGGGAGAAAGACAGTTTCCTTATAGCCATATACATTTTGTGGAAGACTAGAAAGTACAAGATGCACATTTTTTAAAAGGAACTTGAAGGCCTGATGCATGATATGAAGCCAGAAGTAGCAGGGGCTTTATGGTACCGCTGTGTACCGTTGTGTACATTCAGTTTCATCCTAATATAAGGCCCCTTCTGCTGTTACTTTTAGGAGCTGCTGCACTTCCTGCATCACAAATTATGTCAGATGTCCAAGGTGCTGTGGGAAGAGCCCGGGCTATGAATGCTTCCTGTGCCAATGGTGCTCTGGTTCCTGGAATGACTTCCAAAGTTACCAAGCAGCACAGGAAGGAGCTTAGCTATAGTTCAGCCTTCCCCCAACCCGGTGCCCTCCACATATTCTGAACCACAAGTACCAGCATTTGCCATGCTGGCTGATGCTGATGGGAACTGAAGTCCAAAACATCTGGCGAGTACCAGGTTGGGGAAGCCTTCTGTAGTGGCTCCACTGCAGTTAAAGGTAATGTTACAAGGGGTCCCTAGGGAACATTGGTGGTCTCACTCTTAGGTAACCTTTTTTCCCCTGACCTTGTTTGTGGTATGTGTTTCAGGCCAAGGCAGGGGAGTTTGCCTCCCTCCTGAAGGGAAGTGTCCTGCGTGTGCTGCTTGATGCTGGCTTCCTCTTCTTGCTCCGTTTCTCCTTGGATGACCCAGTGGATAATGTCATTGCAGCCACTGTCCATGCCCTCCATGTGCTGCTGGTCTCTCCAGATGATGAGGTTTCTATCCATAGAACACATGAATCCACTTAAAACACTTTGGCTGTCGGAACCTGTAGGAATAGATCCCCGATTTCCTCATTTCAAGATGGATCTATGTTCCCCTGGGGGCCAAAACAGACATTACTTTAAATGTGTGTCTAACACAGAAGTGGGCAACTTGTGGCCCTCCAGATGTTTTGGACTACAACTCCTAGCATCCTTCACCATTGGCTATGCTGGCTATGGCTGATAGGAGTTGTAGGCCACAAGTTGCCCACTCCTGGACTAGCAGCTATGTGTCTTTTTATTTGTACTCTAGAGTGGACACGGGGGCCCAATCTGGATTGGTGCCGCTGTGCCTACACTAGAATAAAAATGGGGGGAAAGTCACAGCTGCTAGACACAAATAATGTTTGCTTTGGCCCTTAATCTTTACGTGTCCTGCATTACACTGATCCTTTCAGTTTACTGACTGATCAGCCTTGCATTTGCACACACTGATCCTCTGAGCTGCTGTACCCCCCTTTAAGCACTTGACAAATGTGAGATAGTACTCCTGTCACCCCTCTGGTAATTACTTTGGAGATATACAGCGCCCATAGTAGATTTTAAATGGTCATTTTCAGGGGATGGTTATAGTTCCTGCATTGTGAAAATTGTATTAATTGAAAAGGTCTGATGAAAGGAAATAGCTTTATGGTGAAACAGAGGTTTTTGAAAGCTATCAAATGAATGAGATCAGCATGACAACACACATGATTTATTTTCAGACAATGTGGTAGTCTTTTGTTCAACTTAAAACAATTATTCAGGGCGAAATGTCAGTGTAAATAGTTGTTTTATTTTCTGTTAATATCAAGTAACCTTTGGGAAATGAGAATTTATGTTATTAGATGGTAATTGTGCATTCTTAATTAAACATATGAAGTGAGAGAGATAATAAATGCGACTGTCACAAACATTTTTCTTCTCTAGGATACATGACCCACAGAGTATATAGAAAGCTTAAATAAGCGAATCTAGTGACACTTGATATGCTGTTTTCATTCAGTTGTCCAATAAAGACTGAAGTTTAGTATTATTATTATTCAGTGGCAGTACTAGGAATCCCTACCAAATTCCTTTAACTGGTAAGGGCATAATCCAGTCAATAGTCAGTCATGCTTAACGTGTGCTCTAGATCTAGCTATAGATACCTCTCTTCTTTCCACTGATAGCTTCTTGTTTTTTGTTTCCTTCCAGGTCTATCTTGACAAGACTTTCTCATGGTACCAAGGTATGACTGTACCACCTTTTATCCCAAACAATGAGGAACAAGAAGAGATGGAGGAGGAAGATGAGGGTAGTGAACGAACTCTAACCCAAAAGACACTGGAGAGAAAATCAAAGGATGAAAACAAGCCAGATCCAGAAGTGGCACGGTATGATGTTGTAAAGGTAAACATCTAGAATCTTGGCAAAAAAGCAATATCTGTAAATTTAATGTAATATACAGTCAAAACCATTATTGAGATAGGCTGAAGGAAGTGTTTGCTCAGTTGGAACTAAGTTTTTGACTTTAATATACTGCTTATTTATTTAAAATCTAATGATCCCTACTTGTTTGCCATTCAGTGATCCAGAGACTGAAGTGTTCTCCCTCTTCATCCACCTGAAGGCAGGTTCTTTCGAAGAACTCTTGGCTGACTGTGTGTGTGTGTGCGTGTGTGTGTGTGTGTGTGTGTGTGTGTGTAAGTATTTGTGCTTTGGTGAACTAGAAGGCTTCTACAGTGAAATGTCACAGGTTCATAGCCTGGTCTAAGAAGCCAGTTTTAATCAGTTAAATCCTCCTCTTTTGACTAAAGCAGAAGAAGAAACAAGAAAGGAATAACAAGAGGAAGAGTGGGTGGCTGTTGGGACTGAGGTGAATATTTGTCCCTTGTGTGCATTGAGCCCTCAGGCGAAAACAAGCTGCTTCATTAAGAACATAAGAAGAGCCGTGGTGGATCAGACCAAAGGCCTGTCTACTCCAGCATACTGTTTCCCACAGTGGTCAACAGGATGCTTATGGGAAACCCAGAAGCAGAAAGTGGAAATAATAGCCGTCTCCTGCAGTTGTTCCCCAGCAACTGGTATTCAGAGTCATGCTCCCTCTGTTCCTAGAGGTAGTATATAGCCAACATGACTAGCTAGTAGCCATTGACAGCCTTATCCTCCATGAATTTGCCTAATCCCCTTTTAAAGCCATCCAAATTGGTGGCTGTCCCCACATCCTGAGGTAGTGAAATCCATAGTTTAACTATGCGCTATGTGAAGAAGTACTTCTGTCTGTCCTGAATCATGATCCCGGGTTCTAGTATTATATGAGAGAGAGAAAGAGACAGGCCTCTCTATCCACTTTCTCTGCACTATGCATTGTCCACCCCTCTTTATTTTTTCCTACACTAAATAGCCCCAAATGTTGTAACTTTTCTGCACCTTTTCCAGCTCTACGGTATCCATTTGAACCCCTTCCCATCCTGCCCAGACAGGAGAAGTGGGATGGGGGAGGCTGGGGTTGTCTTAGATACTGATTTTAGTTGTTCATATAGTCAACCAAGCAATGAATATGAACTTGAGCACTCTCTGGGAGAGAGCGGAGGGCAGGAAGGCCTGGGTGCTATGGTCCATGGGGTCACGAAGAGTCGGACACGACTTAACGACTGAACAACAACAAATAGTCAACCAAAGATATAGCAATATTTTGCAGATCTGCCACATTTAAACAAAGGCATTTAATTCATTATACTAAGCAGCTCTGTCCATTAACATGGTGATATACTGTTTTCATATTGTTTTCTAGTGTTATATTGGATGTGTTTTTTTGTAAGCTGCTTGAAAATCCTGGGATGTCAAGTAGTACAGAAGCAGCTTAAATAAATAAATACATACAAACTATTCCATAGGAAAAGCCCTTCTGAATAATATGACTGATTTTACATTTATATTTAGTTGCACTGAGCCTTTAAGGTCATTGCTAGGACTTGCAATAGAAGAGCAAAGCTGAGGGATGCTTCCTGTTGAGAAAAGCATAGAGCTAAACCCATACATACATACGTATTGCTTTGCAGTGGCACATTTGTTAGACAGAGATGTCTGACACTGGTGTTTTTAATGCCTTAAGGTGCAGGGAAAATGGGCGCCAGTTGGTTGAGCAGACAAGCGCAGCTACTGAACAAGAGCTGGGAAGGTGCCAGCCCTGGGAGGAGTCTTTGACAAGGGCGGGGTGCAGCTACCAGGGATCTCAACAGGGCTGCAGTGACTCCGAGGATGGTGTGTAAAAAGCAAAAAGTTTGTCTAAACCAAGGGTGCAGAACCTCTTTCAGCCCGAGGGCCAAATTCCATTTCAGAGAAGCTCTTGATGGGTGTGTGTGTGTGTGTGTGTATTCCAATGGTAGGCAGGGCCAAAAGAAAACAAGGTGGGGCCAAAAATACAAGCATATTGTAACTTAAAGCTCTTTCTGCCAGTAGCCAAGCCTTAGCAGAGGTATTTCAAACTTTTAGAATGGGGAAAAACGCACAGCACAGAAGCTGGGAAACCACCAAGTGATCAGTGGCTGGGGGAAAGGGGATGGGGCCAGGGGAAGGGACATGGCCACCTGGAAATCCCTGGAGGGCCAGAGTTGGCCCATAGGTGGGCCGTATTTGGCCACCAGGCCTGAGGTTCTACACCCCTGGTCTAACAGAATTTCTGTTCTCAGTTTCAAGGTGCATGTTGCCTCTGCTCCTCTCTCCCCATCCACCTGGCAGGGGACCCTGCCGGCTTTAGAGCTGGGTTTCCGGTGTGTTCCTAGTCCTGCAGGAAAGGAGTGTCCACTGTACCAGAAGCCTAACTGGGCCTGGAGAAAAGTGTGTCCGTGAAGTTAAAATAGGATACATCAAAGAATATCACATTTCTCGCAATCTGCAGTTATGTTAATGGTCTTCCTTAGGAATGAAACACCATATAAGTTGAGGGAATGAATGGGTTACTGACTCATTAGTGGCAGATAAAATATTTAGCTAAATAACGAAGATGTAATAAAATGCCAGATAATGAGGAGTAACTATACAATATGTGTATAGCCGATCAAAGTGTATTAAATTAAGGAACGGCAGAAAACAAAACAGAGATGCATTTCAAAAAGGTTCAAAGTGTGTGTGTGTGTGTGTGTGTTTTAATTGGTAAATAAAAATACGGACACTGGGTCAATTTTGTGGAATTTTATATGATTCTTTGTATTCTTAAGCATTTATAAACGAGAGAAGTTTGTGGCTGTAAATGAAACGTTGGCTATAGTTCTTGAAATGCTGGGATTACTGAATCCCACAAATGCAGTTGTGCCGTGGAATGAATAAGATCAGGAGAGATGTTGCCTAAAATGTAGCACATATCCCTGTACTGTGCAATCTCTCTGCTTTTTTATTCGTAATCTAGAGAAGGCAACTTGAAGATATAACTTATTTCTTGCTGTGGGAAAATGGAGAGAAATTCATCCTCCAAGCTCTGTTCATATTTCAAATGTCTTTGAAATAAAAATCTCAAAATAATATCAAGATAACTATGAGTAGAAGAGTAATAATTCCTATAAATATAGGAATAATAGTAGTATATCCTATAGATATATTGGAGTTGTCATGCAGTGTCTCGATCCTTCTAGGGGTTTAATCGCGCCCATGTGTGTGTCTCTTGATATCCCTTGAGGACTTGTGGCTGAATGGGGGAATTGCCTCTACTGAAAAATGTTTGAAGTGATATGGAAGCCATCTCTGGTGTTCAGTCTGTAATGGCTATTTCACACATTGGAGTCATCAGGCTCACATATCAGTCTCCATTTCCTTGGGTGCTCCATCTAGCTCTTCTTTCTGGAGGAGGTCACTGTGACTTCTTGAGCAAGTTGCTGAACATCTGGCTAGAAAATAGGAATAAATTTGTATTGCGGACATTTAGTAGCTTCTCAAGCATCAAATAAAGGAAATCGGATTGTGTTTCTGTTGTTGTTGTTAATTATAATAATAATAAATAATATTTCTTCTTATTATTTCTCCAAGGGACTTCTAAAGACCAGGATTCTTCACCGCATGAGATACATTCTGGAAGTGATGCGACCCATGCCTTTGGTAGTCCTGGAGGTTCTAGATATTCTCACTCGTGTGGCAAGGCACTCCACTGAAGCATGCAGTCAGGTTAGTACTATGGTGTGTGTGTGTGTGTGTGTGTGTGTGTGTTTGTGTGTACTGGGTCAGAGAAGGTGTGAATAAACAACTATCTCACATTCTTTTAACTGAGGGCCTTCTCAGTCGGGACTCTGCATTTATGGTTCACCTGGTACCTCCACTGTTATCTTTTTGAGGTCAGACAGAGACCTTTCTTTTCTCCCAAACATTTTAGAGACCTAGTTCTAGATTTTCATGGCTGTTTTATTGATTCCTATGCTGATTGTTGTTTTGCATTGCATTGTATTTTATTCTTTTAAATATTTGTATTGTATTTTATATTTTAGCTGTTCTGTGGCATTTTCGTTTTCTAACTGTTTGTAATCCGCCCAGAGAAAATTAGTTGCTGTTCTTGTTGTTGTTAATTTCATTTCTATACCTCCCAATAGCCGAAGCTCTCTGGGTGGTTCACGACAATTCACAAAAAATACAAACAACAACATTATACAACATTACAAAATACAACATTATGATAAAACATAGTCTAAACATTTTTAACATACAAAATTTAAAACAATTTCAACAGCTTAAAACGATTTCAATATACAATTGAATAGTTATTGGGCAGATTAGGAAATAAACAAATAATAAATAATATGATATGATATAATTTGTCTGATGGCTAAAATTTGCATCACTACAGGGAAAAATAGGTAGCTTTGTGCTGCTGCTATTCTTTCTTTTAATGTGCGTTTGCAGGTCCTGGATTGCCCTCGTCTGGTTGAGACTGTCATCAAAGAGTTCCTTCCCACCCAGTGGAATACAAGAGTAGCTGAACCTGGACAGTTGCTCACAAGCCTGCATGGAGTTCCATGTGCCACTGCCATGAAACTAATTAGAGTCTTGGCATCTGGAGGGCGAAATGCAGCTGCCAGGCTGGTAAGGACTGCAGTCAGCGAAAACCTCTCTACTTCAGCTAATTAAGAAGGGGCAAAAGTGGAATGAACAAAAGATAACTCTGAGACCAAAAAAAGCTGATTCTTCCAGTTTGTTGGCATTGTCTAGATAATTAGAGATGCACACAGAAATTCAAAGTTTGCACAGTGGAAACAAATCATATACTTGACATAAATAATGCAAACCTTCCAAACTGAAGTTTCTGGAAAAAAACAAGAACTTGCATGGCAGTTGGGAGAGAGAGAGGAGCTTATTGGGGTTGCAGAGGGCAAGGGGCAAAGGAAGGGAAGAAGGAAGGACACAAGGCCAGTAAGATAGGGTGGAGTGTCTCATGGCAAGTCAGGCCAGTGGATAGTAGTTAAAAAGGAAATGCTCCATTTTAACCCAAGTTCCATTTATTTCTATGGAGCTTGTATAAAGACCTATAAGAGCCCTGTTGGATCAGATCAAAGGTCCTTCTAGTCCAACATCTTGCTTCCCATAGTAGCCAGTCAGATATATCCAGAAAGACCACAAGCAGGGCATGAGGGCAGTAGCCTTCTCCCACTGTTTGCCTGCTAGTAACTGGTACTGAGTGGCGTAATATCGCCAATTCTGCAGGTTCCGTTTAGCTCTCATGCCTAATAGTCAACAATAATCGCGTCCTCCATGAAATTTTCTAATGGCCTTTGAAAGCCATCTAAGCAAGTGGCCCTGACTAGGTGTTCTTCCTTGCACCCTGGACGTGGCCCTCCCCACAAAGCCTGCATCCTACTTGCCCATCTGCTTATCATCTACAGCTTAATAAGTTTGAGATGAAGAATAGGCTGAGTCGGTTCATCGCTGAAGATCCCACTGACCTTCCTCTGAGGATAGAGGAAGCCATCAAGATGAACACGGAGGCGTTCCGCTTGTGGGCTGTGGCCACTGGCTACGGACAGGCCTGTGATCTCTATAGGTATGCTTTCATGACATGGCACATGATCTGGTGTTTCTCCACATAAGCCTCATTGCTCAGCGGGGAGGTAAAATTTCAGTCCCTATCAAGGTTGTCAGGTATTAACTTGGCTCTGGATCTGGTGTTTTTAAAGCCTCCATGGCAGGGAGGAGATTCCCTTGCCCCCATAAAAGCCAGAGTGGTTATTCTGGTTGATTTGTCATCTACTTCTTCACCTATTGTACCTGTTGCACTAGGTAGGAATCGATTTTTGGAAATAGGAGACTGACGAGCTTGGATAAAATGCTGCAGCAACTTAGAGGCCCAACAGAGGTATATCTCCTCCACATGTTCAAGTGTATTGAAGTCCACATCTAATAAGGCTTCATTTACCTCTATTCATCTTTAACCTAGGGGTGCAAAACCTTAAGGTCTGGGAACCAAATCCAGCCCTCCGGGGTTTCCCAGGTGGCCCTGCCCCCTTTTGCCAACCATTGGTGGTTTCTCAGCTTTTGTGAAGTGTTTCCCCATTCTAAAAGGGCAAAATGCCTCTCCTAAGGCTTAGTTACTGGCAGTCAGAGCTTTAAGCTAAAGTATGCTGGTATTTTTGGTGTTTTGCTTCCACCCCTTTTGCACCTGGCCACCGCTGGAAAGTCGCCCCTGAGAGTTTCTCCAAAGTGGAATTTGGCCCTTAGGCTGAAAGAGGTTCCACACCTTTGCTCTTCGGCCAAGATTGCTATCAAACCATGAAACCAGTCGCAGCAGTAATGAGAGCAAAAGTGAGTCTGACAAGGATCTAGGAAGCAGATAGTGATATGTTTGTCTCTGAAATGATAGGTGAGACCCCTTTTCTACAACTTGAAGGAAGCTGGACCAGAGGTAGTAAGTGTCTGTGGACTTAATGCCAGTCGTGGGTCCGGTTTAGAAAAGCTCTACATTTGAGGCTTGCAGATTTGAGGCCATTCATTAGTGGAGGGAGGCTTTGAAGACCCAGCTGTTCCCGGTTGGTGCACTCAAGTCAGAACAGGCATGTTTGTTTCAGTGTGAAACAGTTTGCTCATTTATACCCAAGTACCAGTTTTGTATTGGTGGGACACCAGCTGAAACATCCATACCAAGAGAACTGAACCCAAAACAACTGGCACTCTGATTCTGGGTTCAAACCAGCAACCAGTGAAACCAAACATCAGTGATATTATTTTTCTGCAAGGCAGGTTGATTTTTTTATCAAAACTTTTAAAACAGCAACAATCCTTCTCTGCAAAAGATGTGTAACCCACTGAGTTCTTACATGTAAACTTCCCACCGTGGCTTTTTTGGCTTCTGCTGGGAGTAAACAAAGTATTTTGGACTATTAGTCAATGCCATCCTGTTTTGTGATTTTTCTCCCCCCACCACCCTTTCTCAAATCACAGGGATCTCTATCCTATGCTAATGAAGATGGTCTCATCCCTGACCCAGTTGGCCAGCAATTTTCAGGAGAATAACTCTGCGTTTGAGCTTTCTATCCAGCGAGCTGCAGCCATGATGACTCTGCTTACCCAAGTGACACAAACAGCAGGCTGCAGAGCAGAACTACAGGCCCAGTTCAGCAGGTATAGCCACCTTCTCTTGTCAGTCCTTTCTGTTTTCTCCCCCAAAACTAATGTTCTGCAGCATCACACAACATATCCTTAAGGTGGGTTTGCATGATTTGACTGGGTGCTTATTTACTTATTTTAAATGTTTTTATTCCACCTGTCCATTAAAACAAAACAAAAAAATGTTCAGGCAGCTTACAATATAGTAAGCTAGGCTTCCCCAACTTGGTGCCCTCCAGATGTGCATAGCTGGCTGGGGAATTATGGAAGTTGTAGTCCAACACATCTAGAGGGCACCAGCTTGGAGAAAGCTGCTGTTGTTCAGTCGTTCAGTCGTGTCCGACTCTTCGTGACCCCATGGACCATAGCACGCCAGGCCTTCCTGTCCTGCGCTCTCTCCTGGTGCGTGCTCAGTTCATATTCATTGCATCGGTGATGCTATCTAGCCATCTCATCCTCTGCCATCCCCTTCTCCTTTTGCCTTCAGTCTTTCCAAGCATCAGGGTCTTTTCCAGAGAGTTTTCTCTTCGCATTAGGTGGCCAAAATATTTGAGCTTCAGCTTCAGTATCTGTCCTTCCAATGAGCAGTCAGGGTTGATTTCCTTTAGGATGGACTGCTTTGACCTCCTTGCAGTCCAGGGGACTCGTAAGAGTCTTCTCCAGCACCACAGTTCGAAAGCATCAATTCTTCGGTGCTCAGCCTTCCATATAGTCCAGCTCTCACAGCCATACGTTGCTACTGGGAAAACCATAGCTTTGATTATACAGAGCTTTGTTGGCAAGGTGATGTCTTTGCTTCTTACTATGCTGTCTAGGTTTGCCATAGCTTTCCTCCCAAGGAGCAAGCGTCTTTTAATTTCATGGCTACAGTCACCGTCTGCGGTGATCTTGGAGCCCATGAAAGTAAAATCTGTCACTGCTTCCATTTCTTCCTCTTCTATATGCCAGGAAGTGATAGGGCCAGATGCCATGATCTTAGTTTTTTTAATGTTGAGTTTCAAACCAGCTTTTGCACTCTCCTCTTTCACCCTCAACAAGAGGCTCTTGAGATCCTCTTCGCTTTCTGCCATTAGGGTGGTATCGTCTGCATATCGGAGGTTGTTGATAATTCTCCCAGCAATCTTAATTCCGATCTCTGATTCATCCAACCCGGCATTTCTCAGGATGTACTCTGCATATAAGTTAAATAAGCAGGGTGACAATATGCAGCTTTGTCGTACTCCTTTCCCAATTTTGAACCACTCGGTTGTTCCATGTCTGGTTCTTACTGTTGCTTCTTGACCCTCGTACAGGTTTCTCAGGAGACAGGTAAGGTGGTCTGGTACTCCCATCACTTTAAGAATTTGCCACAGTTTGTTGTGATCCACACAATCAAAGGCTTTAGCATAGTCAATGAAGCAGAAATAGACATTTTTCTGGAATTCTCTTGCTTTCTCCATGATGCAGCGAATGTTGGCAGTTCCTCTGCCTCTTTGAAACCCAGCTTGTACTTCCGGTAGTTCTCGATTCGCATACTGCTGAAGCCTAGCTTGTAGGATTTTGAGCATCACCTTGCTGGCATGTGAAATGAGCGCAATTGTGCGGTAGTTTGAACACTTTTTGGCGTTACCCTTCTTTGGAATTGGAATGTAAACTGACGTTTTCCAGTCTTGCGGCCATTGTTGAGTGTTCCAAATTTGTTGGTATATTGAATGCAGCACTTTAACAGCATCATCTTTTAGGATTTTAAATAGCTCAGCTGGAATACTGTCATCTCTGCTAGCTTTGTTGTTACTAATGCTTCCTAAGGCCCACTTGACTTCACTCTCTAGGATGTCCGGCTCAAGTTCAGTGACCGCACTATCATGGCTATCAAGGACATTCAGATCTTTCCTGTATAGTTCTTCTGTGTATTCTTTCCACCTCTTCTTAGTCTCATCTGCTTCTGTTAGGTCCCTGCCTTCTTTGTCCTTTATCATGCCCGTCTTTGCACAAAACGTTCCCTTGAGATCTCCAATTTTCTTGAAGAGATCTCTAGTCTTTCCCATTCTGTTGTTTTCCTGTCAAACTTCTTACACCCTCCCTCCCTTCCATCCTGGAATTTAAGACCGTGTATGTGGGATTCCCAGCAGTCTCCCATCCAGGCATTGACCAGAGTTGGATCTGCTTAGCTTCCGCCAGGATCTGCTTAGCTTCTTGAGCCTTCAGAACGTACCCTGAATGTTTGCTTCTTTCATTCACAAAATTACCCCTTTTGGTGACCGATGGCAGATATTCTAAGAACAGAAATGCCTTGCTGTATCAGATATATTTCATCAAGTCTCCCATTCCAACAGTGGACAACAAGAACCTTATGGCAACTCACAAGAGTGGTAGCTTTTGTGTGTGTGTGTGTGTGTGTGTGGGAGGTGTCCCCCAGCATGTAGTAATGAACAATCTGTATGCAGTATAGTTTAGTAAATGATTCAACACATGTTCAGAGCATGGGCCACCCCTTTAGAAACCTTGACTTCCAAAAGTATTTAGTTTACAAAACTCCAAAAGAAACCATTCAAAATACCAAGTTTTCCTGAGAAGTAACTGAGGGGAAAAATGAAAGTGCACCCTTTATGCATGCTTGTTTTTATAGAGGGTTCATTTCTAACCTGAACTGTGGCAATATTGCTTTTAAGAACCTAAAATGCCATTACTTCAGCTCTTTGTAATGCCTGCATAATGCCTGATATAAATTTAGACTTCGTGGAAATTCTCCCTTAAGTGCTTCGTTACAAAGACAGTTTGCATTTAGCAAATTTGTTCTCTGTTGAAGCAACTTCTCAGATACTCATTTCAGCTGGAATTTGCAGAATTCTAATTACCCATGGCCCATCTTGAGAGGTGGCACTTTAAATGAAAAAGTGGCTTTAAAATGATGTGGCAAGACAGTCATCTGCAAAACATTGCATGGGGAGAGGAAACAAGAATTGTTTACCAAGCAACTTTCCTTAATGAGGCATCATATGCAGCTTGGAATAACCATATCTCATGTAGAATAACCATCTAATTGAAGCATGGAATTATAATCTTTTAAAGCTTTTATGTTTAATACCTTTTAAAGGCTATTGAATTTGTACAAACAAATCCTGGGGGCTTAATAAGAAACAAAGTGAAGATAATCTATCCATCCTTTTGTGTTCAAAAATTAGTGAATACTTTAAATGGTAAAAAGCAAAAAATGTCACCATTATTAAGGTTTAAATGTGAAATATAAGGATGGTTTTAAAATGTTATCCTTGATAGTTCTCTCTGTGTCCCACCTGAAACTGTCACTTTAAAAGCATGAGATACAGAAAGCAGGAAGAGTGATCCATTTGAGTCAACAGCACAGAACCAAACACGATGGGGCACCTTGGAGACAAAAGCAGCTGTTCTACAGCCAGAGGTGATGTTGACATTTCTCCTGCAGCCACTTCACAGCTGAACAGGCAAGCTGCTTTAAACCAAGGGACATGTTGCCTCTTCAGCTAGTGATTGAATTCTGGATACCTCTGGTTGTGCACACGTTTCTCCCTTGTGCACATACATGGTCCCAATGGTAACTGACTTCCCTGGTCCTGCAAGGGTCCATCTTGTCCCACATGTTCTTCAAATCTACATGAAGTTGCTGGGAGATCATGGGTAGTTCTGGGATGTGTTATCATCAATATGCTCTACCTCACCTTTCCATCTGATTCCAGGGTAGCTGTGGAAGTCCTAAATTAGTACTTGAGGACAGTGAAGGATTGGACTCTGACAAACTGAGGCTTAATCTGGACAAGATGGAAGTCGTGATGGTAGGAGGGAAGAGGTTTCAGCATATTCTAGAGGAACAGCACTCCCTTCTCTAACTACGGCCTTTTTTTAGAGAAGGCTAATACTGCCTCAGTTATGTATGTCTAGGTTACCTCCACATTAGACTAGTGCAACATGCTCTACTTGGGGCTGCCCTTGAAAATTGTTTAGAAATTGCAATTGGTTTATTGCAACATGTGTTTTTGTAGGCCATAGCCTACTTCATCAGATACATGATGTAATCAAAGACAGTGTTTCTATTTATATTTATTTATAAATACATTTATATGCCACCTTTTGGCCTTAAAAAGAGCCCCCAAAGCTTCTCTCAATAAAACAATTAAAATACAATAAAATCAATTTAAATGCAATAAAGCCAGGAGCAAGGTAAAACAGTCCAAGCACAATCAACAGAGGAGGACAGGACTTTAAACCAAACTGAAAGATGGGCAAAATTTAAAAGTCTTGACAGCTTATCTAAAGCTTAAAGGGTGCGAACCAATTGAACCCATCTAGGGAGGGAGTTCCACAACCTGGGTGCCACAATAGGAAAGTCCCTGTCTTGCATTCCAGCCAGTTGTGTGTCTGAAGTGGGTGAGATGCACTGCAGTGTTGAACCCAGTGGGTGGGCAGGACGAATGAGGCATTTGTAAAAATGAATCACTTTTGCTCGTGGTGTTGTGAAGCCATTGCATGACCCTCAAAAACCTTCCATCCTATTTGTTCTCTTGCCTTAATTGTCCTTTAATGAAGAGTCCTGGTCTTTCAATGTGTTTTCTACTTTGCTCCCTCATTTTTTAAAATCTCTCTTCCTTCCATTTGCTTCCCACCCCGTCCCCCAGTTAGGATGAGTGGGAGGAAATAGTTTGTCTTTGTAGAAGAGCAGTTTATAATGGTGTTCCCTAGGGATTCAATATTGAATCCAGCAAATGTCGTTATTTATTCTTGCTGAAGAAGTGGAGGTAGACAGTGAATCTGATTGGAAGGATCGTCATTTGGGTCAGTGTCTATACCCAGTTTAATGAAGAGCAGTAGGCTGCACTAATGAAACTGAGTGACTGGAGCAGGTGTAGGAGCGCTTTGAAGTAGATTGGAACCAGTAGATTGGATATAGGAGGCAATAGATTACAGGGGCAGTCCAGGAAAAAATTCCACCTTCCACCACTTAGCTAGAGGTAATGATTAGTGTCCAGCAGCAGAGAGAAATGCTGTTGCAATATGAATGCTTTTCTGTGTGAGTTTAGCCCAATGACTGGTTCACACTTGTAGCATCCAGTGACAACTGGCATGTGTGAATGGGCCATCACAGATCTAATGCTACAGATAGAACTCTTCTATCACCTCCAACATAATGATTTTCAATGGCATCAGTTCATGTAATTGTACTAAAAATGCAGTGATATATGTAAGTGTGTGAACCAATGCTTGGTCAGCTAAGGACCTTGATCTATTTCTGGTTTTATTTATTTTAATTTTTATCCTGCTTATTCTATAGTCTCTGGGCAGCTCATAAAATAGCACTAAAACACTAGAAATGCTAATAAGCAGACCAATATTAAAATTACAATTGATGGATCTTCTGTTGTCAAACAACTGCTAAAACCTTGATAGAAAGAACACATTTGAGAGAGGGCACACAGCTACTTACTAGGTTTGGCTGGTTATCCTGTAGTTTCCTCCTTTGACCAATATTGAGTGATGGCGCATAGGCTAAACCCTGCCTGATCTCCCCCATTCCTACAACTCTTGGCTCATTGCTAATCTAGGAGGTTACAAAGGCGTACATGACAGTTGCCAGGTCTTTAAAATGACACATGACAGACAGTTTGTCTTTAAAGCCCTCCAGATGCTCTTGGACTACAGTGCCCATCATCTCTGCCCATTGGCTATGCTGGTTGTGGCTAATGGGAGTTGTATTCCAACAGCATCTGGAGGGACACAGGTTCTCCACCCCTGCTTTAAAGGATAAGGGTGCAATCCTATGCATGTTTAGACAAAGTCCTACAGCTCCCAGTTGCACGGCTAGCTGGGGCATGCTGGCAGTTGT
This sequence comes from Heloderma suspectum, assembly GCF_057233095.1. Taxonomy (NCBI): domain Eukaryota; kingdom Metazoa; phylum Chordata; class Lepidosauria; order Squamata; family Helodermatidae; genus Heloderma; species Heloderma suspectum. The sequence continues at coordinate 70,759,954 of NC_139458.1, read as the reverse complement.
AGGACTTTTTTCTGTCTAAACATGCATAGGATTGCACCCTAATACTGGGAAATACTGAAAAATTCCACTATGTTGCCTCCCCATAGTGGGATGTTTGAAGTGGTTCGATGTGCCTTTCCAGAAAATCAGTTGGCAATTTTAAGAGACTTTGTGATGCCACAGTCCCTAGAAGGAAGAATTGTAATGTCTGAAATCCTTGCTTGTGTACTTGACTATATCCATGCTGGTCCTTAAACTCTTAGACAGATTTATCCTTCCCTTCCCTTCCCTTCTCTTATTTGTTTCTTGTTTCTTTTGCTCCCCCCCCCCCATTTATTTGGCGTGAAGAAATGTCTCCTTTCATCCAGAAGTGAAGCTTCCATTTGTACCGCTAAGTTTAATAAGCACAGGACAAGGCTATGATTCAGTTCTTAGTCCAACCATCTAGTTATGGAGAGGATAGATGTGATATTCTCATGGCTTTGGAAATATTTCAACAAAACATTCCCAAAGCCATAGTAAAACTGGGTAACAAATGAAACTCCCTAAAACATCTTGTCAGGTGTTCTCTAGAGTTTTATATGCATTCTTCTTTGTGTCTTGTAGGCCTCATAGAGCAGTTGGCATTAGCAGTTTAAGTTTCCTTTCAGTCATTTCATCTTTCTGTTTTGTTGCAGAAGTGATCCAGAAGGCAGTGACCAAATCCCACCTCCGCCAGTCACCTGGAGTCAGGTGTCAGGTTTCCAACCCATCATTGAATCTAATCTGAAGAGATGCCTTAAAGAAATATCCCAGCTGGATACCTGGCAGGCATTGCAACCTCTTACTACAGCCTATCTCCTTTACATGGGGGTGTATTACAGTAACTGCAGTCAACAGGTGAGGCCTGTGGAAACGAAGCAGTGTCTCCTGCCTAGTGTCTTTGGGGTTCCTACCTTATTCCTCAGTACAGCTGTCAGCCTGAGCAAAGGTTGGAGTACCACCAGGAGAAGGAAGTGGAGCAATCTAACTGAAATGGTGTAGGAAGTGAGTGTTTTATGACCTGCTGTACCCCTGGTGGCCATTTTGTGAGAGTGCCCACAGCACTCATTATTCCCAGTGGGCCCACTGACCCTAGTGTAGGGCAGAGGTGGGCAGATTTCAGGCTTGGTGGATCTACTGTGTTTTTTATTAGAACCTCAAGATCCATCAACCAGAGCCACATGCAAAATGGTGGCCTTGTGGGGCTTCTGTACACTTAGAAGGACCAGGTGTCTTTGAGCCAATGCTGAACCCAAGATTTTATTTTTAGGACCAGACCTGATCTCTGTCCTTTCAAACACAGATTCACTGTCACGAGATTTCTTTGTTTCCCCAACCTAATTAGAAAAAAAAGGTGGGGAAGCCTTTTTGTTGTTGCTTTTGTTAAACCATTGGAAGTCAGAAATTCTTGCTGATCTACTGCAAATGATCCTGAAATCTATCAGTAGATCCTGTTCTATCTTCTGCTCACCCCAGGTGTAAGGGTCTACCTCTTGAGCTCCTTTTGTGAGTCCAGATTAACTTTGAAGCTGACTTCAGTGACTTTCAGTCTTACAATTTGCCAAGGCATTTTGCAAAGTGAAATCCGCATTTTTGTATGGGGAATGTATGCAACTAGCCATTTTATAGTCTCAGGTGGATTCCAGTGAAAGCTCTCTTGCTCGCCTAAGAATTTTTAAAGTCATTGTATGACCCCAGAGCCAAACTGGCACATGTCCAGAGGAGGATGACAAAGATGGTGAGGAGACTGGAGACCCAGTCCTGTGAGGAAAGGTTGAAAGAGCTGGATATGCTTAGCCTGAAGAGATGATTTAAGAGGTGATACCATAGCCTTTGTCAAATATCTGAAGGGCTGTCACATGGGTGATGGAGCAAGTCCGTATTGTGGTGCTCCAGCACATTCTTAGGACCCAAACCAGCAGGTTCAAAAGACAAGAAAGGGGGTTCAACTAAACCTTAGGAAGACCTTCCTGATGGCACGACTTGATTGACAGTGGAACAGATTGCCTCGGAAAGTGGTAGACTCCCCTTCATAATTAAGCTAAAGCTGGATGGCCACCAATTAGGGATACTTTAGTCAGTGGGGCGGTGAATCCACTCCGGGTTTCAGTCAGAACTCTAAAGGTGCTTTGCGCCTTGATAGCTCCTTTAGAGTTCTGACTGAAACCCGGAGCGGATTCACCGCTCCATGGACATCGGAGCCACCAGCCTCCACCAGCTCTACTATTGGATTTCCTGCATCGGAGGAGGTTGGACTGGATGATCTTTTGAGGTACCTTCCAACTGTATGATTCTGTCAGGGATTTATCTGCATCCTTTTTTACTGGGATGACTTGGGGCAGGATCAGATGGAAATAGAGGATCAGGTCAATGTATCTCTTCCTTATGCAAAGTGAGAGAATGTCAAAGAGTCCTCTAGTCAAATGGGAAAGTTGGATGGGAAATATTTCTCAGACTTGGCCCATAGTTTTCAGCCCATGTTGAAGTGATCTTCACGATGTTACTTAAAGCCACTAGTCAAAGGTTCTCTGAAATCATCAGACAAATGAAAGTAATTGTTAATACTTGGGATGCTTTCGTTATTTGATCGTGGATGCAGAGCTGTATGCATTCTGCCCATGCATAGTACATGATTGTCATGAAGCAAAACCTGAATCTGCAGCATCCTGAATGGAAAGGGAAAGAGAACCAATAGGTGTGACACTTACTGGGCATCAATTGTTGACTTCATTTAAAAGCCTTCATAAAAACTTCTGTTTTCCATTTTCTCCACAGCCATCAGTAAACCCTATTAACTGCTTAGAGGAAGTGGAACATCTGACATCTGCAATGCTGCTTCCTCTCCTCAGCCAGCCGCCCATGCAGACCCTGTGGGAAATGCTCAGGTAAAACTGAGATAGGTTCCTGCTGCAGGTCAACAAGCTGGAGATACTAGTCCTTTGGGGAATTACAGAGATGGTGCCTTGCCTACTATAACAGCCTTGCAAGACTGACGTTCTTTTGGCCCACCAGGCCAGGGAGGCTGTGTTGTGTCATTCTGCTCCAGTCCCTATTTGTCCTTTCCCATTACTTCCAAAGTAATTAGGCAAAATAAACACATGCTAATTTGCATCATTTATGCAGGTCATTAAATCCCGCTTTTCGGCACAGACTATGAGTTTATTTTGGTGCAGGATATATTTTTGGTGCAGTGTTGAGAGCCGTCTCAATAGGTAATGTAATATTCATTCCAGAGAGGTAGCCATATGTTAGTTTGTTATAGCCAAACAGCAGAGTCTGTGGCACCATAAGCAGATACATTTGACACAGCATAAGCTTTGGGGAGTGTACAGCCCACTTTGTCAGATGCATTGAGCACATGAATGAATGTTTATGCCATAACAGTTTTTTAGGTTTTGACAATGTAATAAGCCCCTCTTGTAACAAGGATGCATGTACTGAGTGGGTCTCAGTGGCCAGAGAAATTTCGGATGCCTCTCAGAGGGGTGCAAAGGGACCAGCTGCAGCAGAGGCCTGACGCTGACATCTGGGAAGGAGTTTGAGGCTGTAGGGCATGGCCAAGAAGAAGAAAGGAATACGTTTAAACAGCTTGGAAAGCCTGGAGTGGTGGCACATGTACATGGAAGGCGCATCTTGGCCTCTAGCTCACCAGCCACCAGCACAGAGGCAACAGGTTAGCTGAGACCTCAGGTTTATATCCAGAGTTAGGCCTACTTAGATTAGTCCCACTGAAATGAAAGGGACTTAAAGTAGTTATGATTAACTTAAGTCCCATTCATTTCAGTGGGTCTACTTTAAGTAGGACTAACACTGGATACCTCCCTCAGTCTGTCGTCCATCATCCCTGGAAAGAAACCAGGTTAAGGCAGGGATGGCTCAGTGGGGCATCTTCATCATAGGGATATTTCTGTTCCTCGATTCTTTACATACTATGGATGTAAGAAACTGTCTTATCAACAAATCCTTATCCTAGCCTATGATACTTTCTGAATTTGTAGCAAGAGCCCTGCTGGATCAGACCAAAGGCCTGTCCAGTCCAGCAACCTGTTTCCCACAGTGGCCAATCAGATGAGACTAGAAAGCCCCAAAGTAGGTGTATTGATCTGGGGTCCTGATTGTGTCAGGTCCCATCCAAAATTGATTACCAAGATGAAACAAAACCACTTGTGCAAAAAGATGACAGTTTATTGATAGAAAATAGATGCAGAACATACATGCAAAGAAAGATCACACCTCTTTCCAGCTAGTGAAGCTGGCATAGTTGTGTGTCTCTTGGAGTCCCCACAATAGACAGACGCCATCCCTTGAGCCACAAGCTTCTTCAGGCTGGCAGTGCACTTTGCCCCTTGAAGCGAGACCAACTTGGCATGCCTTAAACAATGCTTATATACCTTTTCTTCCATGCCCTAATGGATGCATAAAGCAACACAGTCAAGGCAATAAATTACATATTTCAAGAGAAAGAGGTTCCAACATTCCGATCTGGGCTTGGAAGCTTCCCAGCTCTTCATGGAGACATAACACTACGCTCTTATCTGAGAGGGTTCAGAACGACCTGGAAAGAATCAAACTGCTTCATGCCTGCACAACTGGCCTTGCCTAGTAGCAACTTTCCTGTGTGAGGCAGCCTACTTAATTACCTAAAGGCTGCTTTCTATCCTAGGTTAACACAGGCCTCTATGCGGCTGCCAACAGCATATAAGAGCTCTGTGAGGTCCACATCTTTCCTAACTAACCAACTCAGTACAGCAGGATATGAGTGCAGTAGCCTTATCCCACTGTTGTTCCCCAGAAACTGGTATTCAGAGTTGTACACTGCCTCTCTGATCCTGGAGGTAATATACAGCTATCATAATTAGTAATCAGTGTTAGCCTTATCCTCCATGAACATGTCAAATTCCCTTTTAGATATCTCGGTTGCTCACCCAATCTTGCGGTACCAAATTCCATAGTTTAACTATGTGGTGTGTGAAGAAGACCATAGGCTGTGGCTAGAGAACAAGGAAAAGCCATCACCTCCATGCTCTGCTTATGAGCTCCCAAATGCATCTGGCTGGCTGGCCGCTGTCAGAAACAGGACCGATTGGTCCTTGGTCCAATACAGCAAGGCAGTTCGTATGTTCTTATAACCATGCTTATGATATACGTATTAGATACTGTATGGGTACCCTGCATGTTGAATAGCAACAATGAGCTTTTCTTTTCTGTAGATGAAGGATTGGCTCATATCAAGTCTTTGCTTTCAGAAATATATAGCAGGAATTCTGGTCATACTCTAATGTAATGATCTAGATACTGCAGCTCAGGGCAGAGGGATTTGTAAATTGGCCATGTAATTAAAAAAAATGCAAGCTTATCTAAATAAAAACAACCCTGATGTGGTTTGAAATTCTTGATGTGAACTAAGCGCCTTTATCATGGAGCTAAAACAGGTATGAATCAATTGAGGACCTATCAGCACTGGCAAAATATTAAATAGGGCAATTTTATACATGTCTACTTAGAAGTAAGCCCCACTGAGTTCAGTGAGACTTACTACCTGGTAAGTATGGATAGGATTGCAGCCTAAGTCTACACTTTTAAGTACAACTGAAATTTGCCTAGTGGGTGATGGCTTACTGTATGGGATTTTTAAAAATGAGTTGCTTTATTTTCCTCAGTAAAAGCCTTTGGGTGTAATGCCATTCTTTCTCTTTCTCCATGTAGGGCGTGTTCTGCTCTGTGCAATCCTTTGTCCTGTTCTCCTACACCAGAATCTCTCCCCAGCATTGTTTGTCTGAGTTGCACTGGAGGCAAGCCCCTGATGAGTTTAGCAGGCTCTAAATCACCTTTCCCTTTTCTTACTGCCTTCCTTGTCCTTGTCAACAACATCATTCACATACACAAAGGGCTGGTTGGCAAGGTGAGTACTGCCATTTGGTTGGCCTGTTGTTTACATAGAACCTTTCTGTAGGGGACATGCTCTACCAGCCCAAGAGCAGAAAGGGCCCTTAGTAGGATACTTTCTGCATTTGGGATGATAGTGTAACTGGGCACTGTAACAATGACAAGTTTTTTCCAGTTAGTTTGTCAAGCAGCCAATAAAGCCAGGGGTGTGTTGGGTGAGCCCTGCTAAAGGCTAACAATTATACATATTGGTTGTAGTCAGAGATCACACTAAACTGTGATGACATGAACATGCTTATCCTTCTCCAGACTTGGATGCTCTCCCCTCTCTTCTCTTCCCTCACAGCCGAAAGGAACGGTTCAGAAGATTATACTTCCATTTTTGGATTACCACAGCTTGCCGTGTCATCTAAAACTGGAACTGTAATTACCATTAACTATGGTTAGTTTAAAACAAGCCAACTTCAAAATGTGGTTTCTGAAGCTGGCTTGTTTTAATCTAGCCATAGTTAATGTTAGCCATAGTCTGTCCAGGCGATGGGGCAAACAGAAGTGAGAGCTTCCAAACTCCATGCTAAACCATAGTTTAGCATTATGTCTGAATGCAGCCTGGTAGGAACACTATATTCATGCTGACCCACATACTATATTGTTATATGTTAAGTAAATAGTGTATGCTATACTGATATAGAAGTGATTACTTACTTAATATTAGTAAGCATGTAGATGGAAAAACTAGGAAATACCAGTGATAAATTATTGGCCACTAGAAGTGTGAAGAGCTTTGGAGCACGTAAAACTGACTAAGTGTGACAATTACTGAATACATTTAGAGAATGATGGGGAAAATCTCTAAACTTTTGGAAGGCCAATTCTGAATTTCAGCCTCCTAAGGAAATTTCAGCATTATGAATATGCATGTTGTATAATAATGAAAGCATATGGAATGTGTGAGTATTGGTGTGGTTCCTACAAAACATATTCCAATAGTATCTTAACTACACTTACTCATGAAAGTGGCCGTTGAAAACACCAGACCAAATTCATGAGTGTTTATAAAATGTGCAATGTTTACCATATTGCATTATACACATGGCCAGACTCGACCCTAGTCCATACCACCTGCTGCCAGTAAAGATGAGAGCTGAGGATTGTGGTCATGTGGTTCTGTTCCTGCAGTCAAAAAGCAAGGCTGGGAAACAGTCCTGCCTGTAAAGAAGTTGGTAAGGCACACAACAGTTCCCAAAGAAAGATGGAATACTATCGGTAGCTCCCTGTTTGGGTCGAAGTGTCTTGAACCAAATTGTAACAAGGGATGCCGAGGGCCAGATCAAGTGTCTGGCTGTTTTCTGAAGTTTTTTTTTAAATGTGGGTAGTGAAGAGTAATGCAGAGTGCATTATTCTCTCCTGGGAAGCCATCACTTGTAAATTCTCCCAATAGACAATGAGAAGGATGTCGTAGTGGCTGATTGCTGGATATGTGAATGCCATTTCTGTATGGCAGAAGCGAACAGCCCAAAGAGATATTCTCTCAGGACTTAGGTGTTTATAATTGCATCACATATTATTTTGTGTTTTTTAAAGTATGCATCTATTCTGGATGTGAGGGGTCTGAAAGACTATCTGCTCCAGAGCCAGACTGCTGGACTGCTTTCTCTAGCCCCCTCCTCTGCATGGCTCTTGCGCCATGAGTACCACTTTCAATACTTTGTGCTTGCGATCGCTCAGAAAATGGTAAGCTTTCTGCTTCAAAAATCTATTCTGGATTGCTTATTTCATCTGTTGTTGTTGTTGTTGTTGTTGTTAATTTCTATACTGCTCAGTAGCCAAAGATTGAAACCTTAAAAATACAATATACAACATAATATAAAAACCATTTACATACAGTTAAAAACAATCATCAGTACAAATCCCAGAAACGGTTAAAACCTTATCATATACTGTCAAATGCTTGGGAGTAGAGGAAAGTCTTAACCTGGCAGTGAAAGGAAGACAAGTTGGTGCCAGGCAGACCTCACTAGGGAGACTGTTCTAGAATTGGGGGGCCACCACTGAAAAGGCCCTCTCCCTTGTTGTCATTCTCTGAACCTCTCTCAGAGGAGGCACCTGGAGGAGGGCCTCATATGACAGTCGTAGTGTAGAGATGGGTTCATAACTGGCGAGGTGCTCTGTCAGGTATTTTGGTCCCTCGAATTGGGCTCAGAAAGGTACAGGCAGCCAGTGCAAGTGGACCAGAATTGGTGTTATATGTTCAGATCTTCTGGTCCCCGCTATCAATCTGGCCGCCACATTTTGTACAAGCTGGAGTTTCTATCTTCAAGAGCAGCCCCGCGCAGAGCGCATTGCAGTAATCTAACTTGGAGATTACCAGAGCATAGACTACTGAGGCCAGGTTATCTCTGTCTAGATAGGGGTGTAGCTGGGCCACCAACTGAAGCTGGTAGAAGGCACTCCATGCCGCTGAGTCGCCAGAGACAAACATGACTCCAGGAGAACCCCCAAGATAGCACCTGCTCCTTCAGGGGAAGTGCAACCCCATCCAAAACAGGTTGAACACCATCCATCCAGTCAGAAGAACCACCCACCAGCAGCATCTTGGTCTTGTCTGGATTGAGCTTTAGTTTATTAGCCCTCATCCAGTCCATTGTCATAGCCTGGCACTGATAAAGCACATCCACAGCTTCACCTGATGATGATGGAAAGGAGAAATAGAGCTGCGTGTCATCAGCATACTGATAGCAATGCACTCCAAAACTCCGGATGACCCACTCAGTGGTGTCATGTAGATGTTGAATAGTGTGGGGGGCAGAAGCAACCCTTGCGGAACCCCATACTGGAGAATCCACGGGACTAAGCAATATCCCCCAAGCACCACCTGCTAGAACTGGCCATCCAAGTAAGAGCAAAACCACTGTGATGAGTACCCCCCGTTCCCAGCTCAGTCACCCCAGTAGGATGCCATGGTTGATGGTATCAAAAGCTGCTGAGAGATCAAGGAGAATCCAAAGGGCCCCAAACCCAGTTTCTCTCGCGACACAGTTCATCGTACAGGGTGACCAAGGCTGTTTACATGCCAAAACCTGGCCTCAACTCCAGCCAAAATGGGTCCAGATAATTGGTCTCATCCAAGAGCGTCTGGAGCTGGTTGGCAACCACGCACTCAAGAACCTTGCGCAGGAAACAAACATTTGTCACCGGCCTAAAGTTGTTGAGAGTCCAGGGAGGATTTCTTCAGGAGTGGTCTCATCGCTGCCTCTTCCAGGTGCCCCAAGACCACCCCCTCTGTCAGAGAGGCATTAATCACCTCCCTGGTCCAGTTGGCTGTTCCCTCCCGGCCAGCTTTTATAAGCCAAGAGGGGCAAGGATCCAATATGGAAGTGGTTGCATGAACCTGACCAAGCACCTTGTCAACATCCTCAAGCTGTACCAACTGAAACTTATCCAACAAAACTGGACAAGGCTGTGCTCTGGATACCTCACCTGATTCACCTGCTATAACGCTGGAATCTAAGTCCTGGCGGATGTAAGAGATTTTATGTTGGAAGTGCCTAGCAAACATATCACAGCGGGGCTCTGATGGATCCACAGCATCCTTAGGGCCAACATGTAATAAACACCAGCCAACCCTGAAAAGCTCTGCTGGGAGGCACATAGAAGGTTCAGTAGAGACAGAGAAATATTATATCTTTGCCATTTTCACCGACCTTGAATATACCCAAGCATAAGCACATATGAATGTTCACTTATATGTGCTAGGAGTTTTCCTCAATCTGCACTCAAGCCTTCTCCTGTTTTGTTTCATCACTCTCAGCTCTGAGCTCTACTCTGGAATGGGTGCTCAGGAGCAATCATGTGAAATGCTCAGATCATTTCTGTATTCCACAGATTGACCAGGATTTAAACAGAGCCAGCCATATTAGCCAGACTGCCCCCTCCCCCCAAGCCCTCTGGAAATTTCTGGATGAATTAGCTTCCAGGGGCAGATCACCAGGGAGGTGATGCAAGGTCTTGCCAGATGGCAGGGAGTCTCCAAATGAAAGTTCCAAATCAGATGCCTCTCTGGAGCAGCCACAGGTAGCAGGCAGGTAGACAGCAGGACGGCAAAGCTCTCAGTCATGGTCTACCTGGGCAGATGGTCCCTTCTTCACAGCGGGCAGTGCAGGTGGAGAACCTGCAGAGGAGGAGAGGGAGGGAAGGATGTGGGAATGGAAGATGGTGAATGTGACTGTGGCTTCTTTAATAGGTTTTGGGGCCCACTGATTTGTTTTACTCCCCACCCCACCCTTTTTGATAAGCAAATGAAAAAAAGACACCACAAAGTGTTGCTGCACTCTGCAGCCCAATTTGCCATACATGAGCACAACATGACAGTGTATTATCAGTATGCAGATACTTAAAGAAGCCTGCTTCTAAGGTCCTGTCCACCCACACCGAAATAGACTCAGTTTCAAGGAGCTTCTGGACTGTTTTTGTGCTGTATGAATTCATTAACTATGAGGTGAAAATGGTAGGTGATCTACTGTGCAAAAGGCCGACCAACCCGAGATTTTGACAAAGCGAAGTCTCTGTCTTGCCATGTCTCTTGCCATGCTGAATACACACAAAGGTATACTGTGTTCTGTTGATTTGTGGAAGTATAAAAATTCATCAAATGGGTGAATGAATGTTAAGGCCCCTATTTATGTATTTATTTGGTCAATTGATAGTGCATTTACCATAATCTAAAAGACATCTCGAATATCTCATCATGTCCCCACCCTCTCCCTGTATCTGTGTCAATGTAAATGGCTGCAACATTTTTATATATTGGGGGTTTTGTTTCCTATGCAGGCAGGTACTTGTCCGGATTACAGCCAGCATGCTTCACTCCATCACTCTGTTGCCATAGCATTGTTAAGCCGTTTGTTGCCAGGCAGTGAGCACCTAGCTCATGAACTCCTATTGGGCCTTGCGTTTAATCCAAAACTGATTCCGTAAGTCTCCCCCCCCCCCCCACACACACCCTTGAATAGCCATTTTCTAGAGCTTAGGATATGGGGAAACCATTTGAGAAAGAAGGAAAGAGATTTACAGAAGAGCTTAGTTAAAGTGGTCTAACGGGAAAGTAGGCCCTTTTCTGCAGCCTGTTTTAGGTTCCCTTGCAGTGGGATTTCTGCAGTCAAAGTAGCTGAGGCGATGTTCTGTTACAGCTCCATTTCATTGAAGCACTAATGCTGCCTCCTTGTTCTTCTCTACAACATCTGAGGTCTGTTCTAAATCTCCTAACCATCTTTGCTGCTTTTCTCTTGTTCAGGAGGTGGATGTTACATTATATTTTTTCCCTGTCCTCTCCAAAGATGACAGTATATTCTTCATATAAAAACTGTGAAGTGAGATAAACTCTGAGGAGAGGAACACAGAGAGAGATTTGCCCGAAGCATAAGGACTAAGCATGGATTTAAATCCACGTAGTCCAAATCCAGCGCTTTCTCTACTGCACTGCCCATGAGTCAATCTGAGACCTGAAAATGGGGCAGCTGACCTTGGTTTCACTCTGACCTGTCCTGAAGCCATCTCCCTTTCAAAACATGCCCTATTCCGACTGCATAGATGATTCATAGCATTTCTACAATTTGAATCCACGTAGAATTTCAGGTGTTTGTATTTCCCTGCATTCATGCTCTGCCCCAACAGTACTGTGAATATGTTTGGCTTGATAAACAATCCCAGCTGGTACTTAGCAGTTTCCACATTTACGTAATAAAATTAATCAAAATTAGCAATGTCATTGAACCTCATGATTGCCTGGTTGAAATGTAAACTTGCCTAGCTCATAATGTTCAGGTGCAATATGAATTGCTTGTTTTCTGTGAATATGCTGAGAATGCTTTTTAATTTGTCTACATTTTTTGGGTCCATGTCCTCAACACCACTGTTTGCTCAGACATAACTAAGTACACACTTCCAAAGGGGTATTTTAAAGGCAAATGCCAAAAAGATAAAGGCAAAAAGGAGCTGTGCAAGCCTTGTTGCTTAGCACTGGGAAACCTCCCAATCTAATCAGCCTATATAGCATACTATAGTATAGTACTTGCTGTGGCTTTTTATGCATTCACTGTTAGTTATCCCCTAGCCCAGTGAGCTAAATGTGGGCTGCCATCCTATCCCATCTGGCCTGCAGGGCCTCAAGTGAGGCCCCTCCCCAAAGCCCCACCCTCTCAGAATGGAGAGGGGGCAGGAGAGCAAGTGGATGAAGGCCGCAGCTCACTTGACTTCGCTACTCCCTCCCCTTCATCGACTCGGGACTCAGCTGCAAGCTTGAGGATATATTTTGATATTTTCAGCTTATGGTGAATTTTTTTTTAAAGATCTCAGTGCGTTAAATGCAAAATTGTACTGGCTTTTTGCTCAAGGCACTGTTGCTTTCTGGGCTTTGCTAGTAGTTACTCGAACCTTTAAAATCCTCTTATTTGGATGTTTTTGCTTAGTTTTGTTGAGCACCAATTAACATCCAGGACTTGGACGAAGAGGGGATGAAAATGTAATTCAGTATAATACAATAGAGTCAATTTAGACCTTTTTTTGTGGGGGATGTTCTTATAATTGGTAACCCAATTCTGAATCGAGATGAGGGGAGTTGCCCATGGTGAAATAAATCCACCAGAAATATCCTATTTTTGGAATTCATTTGCTGAAAATTAGACTTTTTAAAGGATTAGACAAACTGATGGAGGATAGATCTCTCAGTGGCTATAAGCTCTGATACCTTAAGTGGGACCTCCTCGGTGTCCAGAGGCAGTGGGCCCCTTGAGTACAAGGTTCTGGATACAAATGGGCAGATAGCTGCCACCTTTATACCCCCTTTGTGGACTTCCCCAGAGGTCTCTATCCAGCCATTGCTGGAGATGGATTGCTGGACTAAATAGATCTCTGGTCTACTCTAGCAAGGCAGTTCTTACATTCTTGTTAGCAGCACTTTCTAAATAATAGAATATGTTTCTTCAGGGCAGTGCCTGGGAGTCAAGCTTCATCTCTATTTGTGAACACAGAGATAATACACTCTATGGGGATTACTCTTGTGCTGTAGGAAACAGATAAGGAAATAGCAATGTTCATATGAGTCCCATTACATTAGAAAAGAAAGCACCAACATTTATCATCTGTTTTCTCCTTTTTGCAGAGAAGGCAAAGCCGGCGGGCCTGAAGCTGCTGACTTCTCAGACCTTCTGCACTTGAGCTCGAAGGCCAAGCCCACACGGCCAGGCTCAGCTGCAGCCATTTCTCCACCTCCAAGTCGCGGTGCCTTACTGGAAGAAGCATACCGGCATCTCCCACTTATCCAAGCCTGTTATCTCTCCCATTTCGTTTACTTGGAGCCAGCTCTTGCTCGTTCCAGAGACATTTACCAGGGCCGAACTCACCTTGTCCAATCCATGCTTCTTCCCGAGGTCAAAGGACCCATCCTACCTTCGGATTGGCCATTCCTTCCTCTCATCAACCTCTATAACAAAGTGACTGGTACAGAAATGCAGTGGGCTGTGCCAAGCTCTCTTCCTGTGGATCTAGTGAACACCGTGACCCGGAACCTGCAGTGGGTCCTCCTGTTGGAGACCTGGAGACCCAGAGTCCTTCAGGGCATCTCAGCTTCAGCCAGACTTGCAAGGCTCATGTGTGTCTTCCTCACAGGCAGCGACTTGTTCCTAGAAGGGCCTGTCCATTGCTACACAGCTGTTCTACTCTCGCTTTACTGCCGCTCCAAAGTCCAGGCCTCCTTGAATTTGGATGCTCCCCTCCCTGGCTTAGCTTCTTTCCACGACCTCTACATCAACCTCCTGGAACAGTTTGAAGGTGTCTCCTTTGGGGACCCTCTCTTCGGCATCTTTGTGCTTCTACCCCTGCAGAGGCGTTTCAGTGTTCAGCTAAGGATGACTGTCTTTGGAGAGCATGCGAGCATCTTGAGAGCACTGCGGGTTCCACTCCAACAGGCGAGTCTCATGGCTGATGCGTGAGGCCAGTTCACCCAGCCACTGGAGTTTAGTGGAGCCAGGTTGAGAGCTGTAGGGCTGCGCGAGCATCCGTGTGCTTGTCCCAAAAGCAGTGGCGTCTTCCTGAACATTCCAGGTGCCCACCCCTGCCCCGCAGCCCTTGCCTTGCAGCAGGTGGAGGCAGCAAGTGCTCCAGGTCCCACCAGAATGTCTTTTCCCCACCAGGGATGCTTTTCTTCTCCTCTGCAGACAATGCTGTTTGCTCTTCCTGCTGAAGAGAAGGACTCCAGGGGCCATCTCCATGGGAATGCCACGCAGGGCATCGTTTTCTGGCCACAGGTGCTGGGATTTGTAGTCCCAGTCCAGAGGGAAAATTATGTTTCACTGGCCCCTGGAGCACCCATCACTGTCTCCACTGCCCTCAGATAAGGCACTGCTTTTTTGGAGTGGGGTTGGTAGGGAACAGAGAGTGCAAAGAGGCAGAAGCAGCTTCAGGATTGAGGAGAGTGCAGCCCTGCTCATAACAGGCTGTGAACAGGGCTGTGTTTGCTCTGATTCTAGTCCCAGCCTGATTGAATGCAAGCGATGGTGAGGGCTGAATCCTCAGTCGAGCAATGGTTTCTTTCACTCTGTGTCCTAATTACGAATCACCTTGTCATGTGCAAGGGCCCTTAACTCGTATGTGTTTGCAAAATGTGGCCTAGGGCCTTAATTTAATTCGGACCAATCAGTTTGTTTTAAATTGCAGTGTAAGGAGGGTGCTTCTCTTACCCCTGCAGTCACAGCTTCTTATCATGTGGGAAGCCATCCCTTTGCACCCTTGAGGCCTTGGAGTAGCAGGGAGCTGGGGAGCCTGGAGACACAGGCAGCAATGCAGGACAGGCACCAGGAAGGAACTCTGGCACAATCCTGCATTATCTCCAAAGCAGGGAAGAGCTAATGGGAAGGGGCTGGCAAGGGATATTCACTGATAGAAGGGAGGGACAGCTCCAGTGGCTTCCAGGGCCACCTTGGAGCATGCACCGTGTTAAGGATTTGATTCACAGTAATAGCCAAAGCCACTGTGAGATTGTTTCTTTTCAGCCCTGAGCTCAGGCAGACTGAGATCTGTGTCCCTGAGGGACCCACAGGTGCTCCCCATCCTGGGCATCCTTTCTCCCCCACTCCTCTAATTAAAATGGACCATGTTTCTTGATGGGCAGACAAGCTGCGTATTCTGAGGAATAGTGATGTTGCTTTCTTGGCTTTTTTGCAGTTCCCCCTGCCTCTGGAGCAGTACCTTTCCCCCCCTGAGGACAATCTCAACCTCTTAAGGCAGTACTTCCAGACCCTGGTCACAGGGGCCTTGCAACACAACTGGTGCCCAGTACTGTATGTGGTTGCCGTGGCCCACATCAACAGCTTCATTTTCTCCCAGGAGAGCACCACACAGGTATGTGACCATCTTTCAGAGTCTGGCCATGATGCATCCTGTCCTTCCACCAGCTGGTTGCATGATGTGCACACACAATCCTCCTCGCTGCTACTGTCTTTCCCACCAGTAGTAAGCAAAAAGCCATTGAGATTTCAGCTGGAAGGTTCTGTACAACGTCTTGTCCTCCAGAGTCTACGTGGGCTTGCAAATGAATTTTTAAACATAATAGAAATCGTTTGCAGTATCATTGTGAGGGCTGCCTTTGAAGACAGGCCAGAAACTTCAATTTATCTCGAATGCAGCTGCCAGGTTTTTTTTCCAGGACCAGCAGATCATGTTGACCATCAACTTCGCTGGTTGCCAACTTGTTCCTCTGCTCAGTTCAAGGTGCTGGTTTTATCTTGGTCCAAGGCTATTTAGGGCTTCAAAGGTCATCTCAGGAATTGCTGCCTTCTGTAGAAATGTGCCACTGAGAACTTTGCTCTAGTTCTAAGGCCTTTCTGTTATCTCTCTCCCACCCCGCTTCAAGTTTGGCAAGTAGGAGAAAGAAGGCCTCTTTGGTTGTGGCACCCAGATTGTGGAATGCTCTCCCACACCTGGCTTCTTCATTGCCTACTTTTAGCTGCGTGTTGAAAATGTAAATGTAAAACAGAGGATATAAATGTATTTTAACCCTACAGTTACCTTTATTACTGCTTTTAAAACTGTCCATATGTTTGCTCTGATATTTTAATATGCTTTATTGGTTTTTAATATTTGTTTAGCTTTTTGAGTATGTGTTTGAGGTAGAAAACTGGGGTATAAACTATATCAAACAATCAATTTTTTCTCCGGAAATGACTTCTCCCTGTTTTTCAAGAAGGTAGTTAGGCCAAGTGACTTGAGGGAGAGAGTTCAGACATTTCCCCATTGTGTTATGGCTTTTGCACTAATAGAGGAAATGCAACGTGATTCCAGTGTGAAAGCGTTTCCACCAGAGCTCCCAGGCATAGCTCAGTGTGATTGAGCACCTGCTTTGCATGCAGAATGTCCCAGGTTCGATCCCCGGCTTCCCCAGGTAGGGCGAGGAAAGAATGCTGCCTGAAACCCTTGAGAGCCGCTCCCAGTCCGTGTCGACAATACTGGGCTTGATGGGCCAGTGGTCTGACTCAGTATAAGGCAGCTTCCTCTGTTCCTAAGATTAGTTTGCCTGTAGGGGCCTGACACGTGATAATCTTCCTGGACACCCTGAATTGTGTCCAATGGAAAGCCACTCATATAGGCTGTCTGGAAGGCTGGGGAGTTTTCCTGAAGATTGTAGGCCATGGGTGCAGAACCTTGGGCCCGGGGCCCAAATCTGGCCTTCTGGGGCTCCCCGAATGGCCATGCCTCCTTCCCCTCTCTCCAGGCCACAAATAATTTGGTAGTTTCCTGGGTTTTGTGCAGTTTTTTCTCCATGCCTGAAATGGTTAAAATTCTTCTCCCAAAGTTTAGTTACTGGCAGTAAGAGCTTTAAGCTCAAGTACGCTGATGTTTTTGGCCCTGACCTTTTCACCTTTGCCCTCTGCCCACCACTGGAACGTGCCCCCCCCCCCCAGCTTCTCTGAAATTGAATCCGGCCATCAAACTGAAAGAGGGTTGACACCCTTGTTGCAGCCTCTGTTGTGGTGGGCTGCAGCGGGAGCAGGGGAATCCCTGCAGCGGGCTGGAGATGCCTTGTGGAAGCAGAACTCTTGCATGACTTCCCATCCCCTTTGCTCTCCTGGTGCTATGCAGTAGGGGGCAAGCCACACTGTGCAGCCCCACAACACCTCTTGCAGCATTCTGACTGTGCCACTGAAACTCAAAGAGTGGGAGGAGTGCTGTGCTCCCATGCAAGGTGGGAGGGGTGCCCAGCACTTTCTGCCTCATGCCAGCCACACTTGGGTGCGGCAGGAATGCTGAGTTGCACCACATGTTTTTCTTTCCTTTGCCACCATGCAAGTAACCTGGATCTTTTGAGGCCAGATGCCTAGAGAGTTAATATAATCCCTAGAGAGCCTCAGATTGTGGCATACCAGACTGCGTCTTAGACATGCCAAAGGAAAGTTGACGTGCCAGGAAGCTAATCCACAAACAGCAACCCAAGAAACAAGATGTGTCTTCCCTGGTTCTTCTCTGCAATCCAGATTTTTCACTAGAGGAAGAAAAAGGTTGATGTGTAGGGTGTAGAGATTGCAGCTCTTGTAAATTCAGCATTGTCTGTGATGACAACAATTCTCTTGGGAGGACTGAAGAGTTGGAGTTGTTAGGAAAGACGCTATAATGATGTCTTACCTCTAATGTATTTTGTATTTTCTCTCAGGAGGTTGATGTTGCACGAAAAACCATGCTTCAGAAGGCCTGGCTCCTGGCAGATGAGGTAGGGCAGTAGACTGTCTGTATCATGCTCTTGACAACAATCTTGCAATACTACAAACTGAGTCTTGCGGGTGCTGAATTATCACACCTCTCTTACACAGTACGCCCAACGTCGAAAACAGGTTTACATGGGATGTGTACATGCATGTTTGGCCTCAGATGCATAAATTTGGCACATTTGCTCACTGCAACCAATTGTGCTGCTTTCCATACTGATCCCATTTCCTAGTTCAAACAGCAGAACAAAGGAGCCAGAGTTTCTATAGGAGGGGACAATCTACATGGACGAACATTGAGCAAAACCCTGTGCAACTCTGTGCACCCTTCTTACTTCCTACAGTTGCAGTGAGTGCTAAAGTGCCAAACTAGCGAAACAACTCTGATGCCTTGAGACCTGGATTTCTGTTCCCATGGTTTGCAACAGAGGATACTTTTTTGTGTGGCTGGTTGGATATTTTTCTTCAAAAACAAACTTGGTGCTGTAAAATGGAGGGGAACTTGCAGGCACTTGTTTGAGCCAATAGTATAGCCAGGGTATGTCTAGTTCAAACCTCAGTTCAGCCATGAATTTGCTGGAGCAGCCTTCCCTAACCTGGTGCCCTCCAGATGTTTTGGACCTCAACTCTCATCAGTCCCTGGCATCTGCCAGGTACCAGGTTGGGAAGGCTGCACTAGAGGGCCTTTGGCAATCTACTAAATGTAATGTGGTGGTGCAACAACCACTATTATAAGGATTACTGATGTGATATATGATATGTCATAAATGGGTGGATGGGTGGGTGGATGTGATGCGATGCGATATACATGGGGACCCCTTTGCAAGCACCATTGGAGGTGCCTACAGACACCACATCGGGGACCTCTGCCATAGACTGAAAGACCAGTAGTGTCTGGGTTTTGAGCTATGTTGGTGTATGTTTGAGGAAATAATTTGCCTTGCTTTTCAGCCACTCTCTGTTTTCTATTACTCCTTTCAGGCATTAAAGGAACATCTTCTCTACTACAAATTGCCAAATAAAGATAGCCCAGTGGGCTTTGACCTTTATGAACAGCTTCCTGCCATTCGACTGAAATACCTGCAGGCTGTGACAAAGAGGGAACACAAAGGGAACACATTGGTGTCAGACTTGTAGAGAAGAACCTTGGTGGCTGCCTGGAGAAGTGAGGGACTGCAATGCTGATACTGCAGAAAAGCTTGGGTCCCCTCCATGGTGTCTTGCCTGAGCAGAACAGAAAGGCATCTGTACTGTCGGCCTGGCCTGCCTTTGGTAAAACGTCAGACCATCTTCCCATTTCTTGTTTCCAGCGAGCTGATTTTTTGCAATGGGAAAAGAATGAGAAAAACAAGTCTATGTACTGCAAGGGAAGATGTATGATTAAAAAAAATGTGGCACAAATGTGAGGTGTTGGTAGGATTTATTGATACCTCATGTTGGAAGAGAGAGTGTCTTCCAGTATGAGCACCTGATTGTCGTTTTTACCTCAAATGGTAGTCTGATATGCAGCATTACATTTGGCCAGAAGACTGCAGTGTCTGGGATAGAAGTATCTGGGAAAGGAGGAACTGACTCTGAAACTGTTCTTGAGATACCGACTTGCACTTGTCAGTTAACTCTTGCAGCTGTTCTCTGCCAGATGTCTTGGGAAACTACATTAGAAGTTTTCATCTCTGCACAAAGCCACCTGCTTCTCTCTGTCTGTCTCTCTGCATTAGCTGTTTTTCCCCTCTTCATTTTTATAACCTTATTACATTTAATACAGTTACCGTTTGCAGAACAGGATGTTTTCAGCTGCAACCACTCCCCATAAGGGAAAGAGAAATAAGTGGTTGGCTGGATGTGCACACAGCAAGAAATGGAACATTCTCAATCTGAAGGCATGTTCAGGGGTGAGGGGCAAAAGATTTCTATGGAGAGGAGGAAGCCAGCTTTAATCTATTCAGGATTAAAATGGAAAAAGGGACAACCGAATGTGTGAGTGACCTGCCCATCTGATCACATTTCCCTGTGTATGGTTTGCAGAGGGAACTCTGTTTTCTTCCCCCATGAAATTGATGCATCCTCCCTGGAACATTTCACAGGAAACATAAAAGGGGGATGTGCAAGTCACTTACACTTTGTTGGTGCTTCTATGTCAGGGATGGGGAACGTATGGCCCTCCAGATACTGTTTGACTGCAGCTTCCATTATCCCTTACCATTGGCTATGCTGGCTAGGGCTGATAAGAGTATCCATCCAACAACTTCTGGAGAGCCACCTGTTCCCCATCCCTGTTCTCTGTAATCCCTGGAGCTGTCCTAGGCCAGTTGTCTGTTTTCATAACACATTAATAAACAGTGGTCATCAAACACCTAGGAAAACCCACCTCATTTGCTAGCAGCATCATTCCATCATGATTTTTCAAAGGTAGTGACATTATATGTTGGTTTATTTATTTTCTCCCCCATAGTAGTAAATGGCTCCCATTGGTTCCTGTGGGAGCAAGTAAAGGGTCTGCAAGGGGTGACCTTTGGTGGAGAATGAGTTGGCAAGTTTTTGCCCCAACCTCAAAAGTCTTCCAGAGTGAAACCCTGTAAATATCTTCCATTGAAGTTTAAAGGAAGCTATTTAGTTCTTGGGGTGGAAAAAGAGAGTCATCAGCACCAGAAGGCAGGGAAATACAGTACTCCCTTGGCCGTTGCTACCCACCCCATGATTCTACAACAACAGCTTCTTCCAGGTTTCTAATGTCATGAGTTGGAGGTTGAGCACCAGAGGCTGTAGCTGCTCCCAGGAGCAAGGCCAGATGAGAACTGTGCGGGCCGCTCTGGAAGGCCAGGAAGACGTGATGTTTCTTCCCCACTGCAGGATCCTTGTCATGTTGGACATTTGTGCATGCTCCACACAGGAAGCACAGCATGACCAGAAAACACTTGGCAGAGCAATCCTATTGTTTGTGAGGTGGTGGTGGTAGAATTAACGGTGGAGCAAATACCACATCCAATGCTCTGCTGGCTAGCTGTGGCTAGAGCAAGACAAGGTGTGCCGGAGGTAGGATTCTTCTTTTGATTTCCCTTTCTGTTGACTCCAGTGGGGCGGGGGGAATTGCTCTGCCACTTGAAGGTTGGTGTAGTTTTGGTCCCTTTTCAGGGACATGTCAGGGAAACAAGGGGGCTTAGAATCTTATGGAGGAAGAAATGGAGTGAAGTGTCTCTTTCCATTGCATTTTGAGGATCAGTAATATATTTTTATTTTAAGCACTTCTCACTTCCCTTCATTATTTTGGCCTCTGCAGAGCTTTCAGTGGGCATACTGGGGGCCTTCCTGAAGCATATATGGTGTCTCACTCTCTACCTGCATACCAAGACTTACACTACTTACCTACAGCCACTCAGCTAGCCAAATGCCAGCTTTAAGATTGAACCATAAAGGCGCAATCCTATGCATGTTTAGACAGAAAAAATTCCTAGCCAGCATTTCCCATGTTGGCTGGGAAATGCTGGCAGTTCGAGCACTTTTCCCTATCCTAAACATGCATAGGATTGCGCCCTAAACTGAAGTTTGGATATATAATGCCTGCAAATCAATGTCTTGTAAAATCAAAGCACAAGGAGTGGCTAATACCGATTTTTCTTTTTCAAGAGCTGTGAACACCAGTGACTTCGTTTTTTTCACTTACAAATCCTCTTCAGTTTGAATTACTAAGACAAATAAGTATCAAAATAAATCCTCTGGATGTATTGTTTACCACTTTTCTGACAAAATGTATCCAGCATGTTCCCTGTTCTGTGCAAGCAAGATTCTATGAATTTTTTGAACCGCCCAGAGAGCTTCGGCTATTGGGTGGTATAGAAATAAATAACTTCCACACATTCCTATTTTTATTTATTTAACAGACAAATACTAATATTTTGCACATTTTACAGTGTAGTTTTATAAAAACAGGGCTAAAGAGATGGGAAGATGCTTAAGAAATGGAGCAAAGTATTCATTTCCACTGTCTTTTGTTGTTGTTTATTCATTCAGTCGCTTCCGACTCTTCGTGACTTCATGGAACAGCCCACGCCAGAGCTTCCTGTCAGCCGTCGCCACCCCCAGCTCCCCCAAGGTCGAGTCCGTCACCTCCAGAATATCATCCATCCATCTTGCCCTTGGTCGGCCCCTCTTCCTTTTGCCTTCCACTTTCCCTAGCATCAGCATCTTCTCCAAGGTATTCTGTCTTCTCATTATGTGGCCAAAGTACTTCAGTTTTGCCTTTAATATCCTTCCCTCAAGTGAGCAGTCTGGCTTTATTTCCTAGAGTATGGACTGGTTTGATCTTCTTGCAGTCCAAGGCACTCTCAGAATTTTCCTTCAGCATCACAGTTCAAAAGCATCTATCTTCCTTCGCTCAGCCTTCCTTATGGTCCAGCTCTCGCAGCCATAGGTTACTACGGGGAATACCATTGCTTTAACTATGCGGACCTTTGTTGTCAGTGTGATGTCTCTGCTCTTAACTATTTTATCAAGATTTGTCATTGCTCTCCTCCCAAGAAGTAAATGTCTTCTGATTTCCTGGCTGCAGTCAGCATCTGCAGTAATCTTTGTGCCTATAAAGACAAAGTCTGTCACTGCCTCCACGTTTTCTCCCTCTATCAAGCTGGTTGCCATAATCTTGGCTTTTTTGAGGTTTCACTGCAACCCAGCTTTTGCACTTTCTTCTTTCACCTTCGTCATAAGGTTCCTCAGCTCCTCCTCGCTTTCAGCCATCAAAGTGGTATCATCTGCATATCTGAGATTGTTAATGTTTCTTCCAGCGATTTTAACTCCAGCCTTGGCTTCATCAAGCCCAGCATGTTGCATGATGTGTTCTGCATACAGGTTGAATAGGTAGGGTGAGAGTATACAACCCTGCCATACTCCTTTCCCAATTTTAAACCAGTCCGTTGATCCGTGGTCTGTTCTTACCGTTGCTACTTGGTCATTATACAGATTCCTCAGGAGGCAGACAAGATGACTTGGTATCCCCATACCACCAAGAACTTGCCACAGTTTGTTATGATCCATACAGTCAAAGGCTTTAGAATAGTCAATAAAGCAGAAATAGATGTTTTTCTGAAACTCCCTGGCTTTCTCCATTATCCAGCAGATATTGGCAATTTGGTGTCTAGTTCCTCTGCCTTTTCTAAACCCAGCAATGTACATCTCGTTCCATGAATTGCTGGAGTCTACCTTGCAAGATCTTGAGCATTACCTTACTGGCATGTGAAATAAGTGCTACTGTTCGATAGTTTGAACATTCTTTGGTGCTTCCCTTTTTTGGTATGGGGATATAGGTTGATTTTTTCCAATCTGTTGGCCATTCTTGTGTTTTCCAAATTTGCTGGCATATGGCATGCTGCCTTGTTATTAGCAATGCTTCTTAAGGCCCATTCAACCTCACTCTTCAGGATGTCTGGCTCTAGCTCACTGACCACACTGTCAAATCTGTCCCCGATATTATTATCCTTCCTATACAGATCTTCTGTATATTCTTGCCACCTTTTCTTGATCTCTTCTGCTTCTGTTAGGTCCTTGCCATCATTGTTTTTGATCATACCCATTTTTGCCTGGAATTTACCTCCGATGTTTCTAATTTTCTAGAAGAGGTCTCTTGTCCTTCCTATTCTATTATCTTCTTCCGCTTCCGCGCATTGCTTGTTAAAAATAATTCCTTATCTCTTCTGGCTAACCTCTGGAATTTTGCATTTAATTGGGCATATCTCCTATCACTGTTGCCTTTTGCTTTCCTTCTTTCTTGGGTTGCTTCCAGTGTCTCAGCAGACAGCCATCTTGCCTTCTTGGTTTTCTTTTTCTTTGGGACTTTTTTGTTGCCACCTCCTGAACAATGTTGCAAACTTCTGTCCATAGTTCTTCCGGGACCCTATCTACTAAATCTAGTCCCTTAAATCTATTCTTCACCTCCACTGCATATTCATTAGGAAGATGGGAATACTAATATTTTGCACATTTTACAGTGTAGTTTTAATAAAAATAGGACTAAAGAGATGGGAAGATGCTTAAGAAATGGAGCAAAGTGTTCATTTCCGTTGTCTTTTGAGGATCAGTAATATGTTTTTAGTTTAAGCACTTTTCACTTCCCTTCATTATTTTACCCCAGTGTTGCAATAAGATGAGGGAATTTGGATTAGGCAGGATCACACTCAGAATCCAGTTGGCTAGTGACTGGCAATTATTTTGTAGATTGTTTTAATGATATATACATTTAAGGGGGAAAAGCCCACAAGATAACAATTATCTTGTGCTTCGGCTATTGGGCGGTATAGAAATAAATAAATAAATAAATAAATATTCAAATGGACATTAACTTTTGCTGCTTGGAGGTATATGCTAACAAAGATAAAAAGAGAAATTTGTTTGTTTATTTATTTATTTATTTATTTCATTTCTATACCGCCCAATAGCCGAAGCTCTCTGGGCGGTTCACAAAAATTAAAACCAAATGACACACAATAAAACAATTTAAGATATATAGAACATTAAAACCACAATATAACAATACAACCACAATAAAACCTAGCAGCAGTGCAGGAGTTTAAAATACAGATTTAAAACAGCAAAGCTAAAAATTTAGAAAGCTAAAATGCTAAAATGCCTGGGAAAATAAAAAGGTCTTCACCTGGCGCCGAAAGGAATACAATGTAGGTGCCAGGCAAACCTCACTAGGAAGCTCATTCCAGAGCCGGGGTGCCACAGCAGAAAAATGAAAGACTGCAAATTCCAGCTGATACATTTTGATGGTATTTTGTAGTCCAGTATCGTACAAATGGATTCCAATCAGAAATGAAAGACACAATATGATTAACTCGCTCTTTCCATTTCCTACGTTGGTAAAAGTTTCTGTACAATCATGTTCTGCGTGTTCCATACATGTTTTAGCCAATCATCAATCTTACTCTTGTTGTTGTTGTTCAGTCGTTAAGTCGTGTCCGACTGTTTGTGACCCCATGGACCATAGCATGCCAGGCCTTCCTGTCCTCCATTCTCTCCCAGAGTGTGCTCAGGTTAATATTCATTGCATCGGGGATGCTATCTAGCCATCTCATCCTCTGCTGTCCCCTTCTCCTTTTGCCTTCAGTCTTTCCCAGCATCAGGGTCTTTTCCAGGGAGTTTTCTCTTCACATTAGGTGGCCAAAATATTTGAGCTTCAGCTTCATTATCTGTCCTTCCAATGAGCACTCAGGGTTGATTTCCTTTAGGATGGACTGATTTGACCTCCTTGCAGTCCAGGGGACTCGTAAGAGTCTTCTCCAGCACCACAATTCGAAAGCATCAATTCTTTGGCGCTCAGCCTTCCTTACAGTCCAGCTCTCACAGCCATACATTACTACTGGGAAAACCATAGCTTTGATTATACAAACCTTTGTCGGCAAGGTGATGTCTCTGCTTCTTACTCTGCTGTCTAGGTGTGCCATAGCTTTCCTCCCAAGGAGCAAGCGTCTTTTAATTTCATGACTACAGTCACCGTCTGCGGTGATCTTGGAGCCCAAGAAAATAAAATCTGTCACTGTTTCCATTTCTTCCCCTTCTATATGCCAGGAAGTGATGGGGCCAGATGCCATGATCTTCGTTTTTTTAATGTTGAGTTTCAGACTAGCTTTTGCACTCTCCTCTTTCACCCTCAACAAGAGGCTCTTTAGATCCTCTTCGCTTTCTGCCATTAGGGTGGTATCATCTGCATATCGGAGGTTGTTCATAATTCTCCTGGGAATCTTTATTCCGACCTGTGATTCATCCAACCCGGCGTTTCTCATGATGTACTCTGCATATAAGCAGGGCGACAGTATACAGCCTTGTCGTACTTCTTTCCCAATTTTGAACCAATCGGTTGTTCCATGTCCGGTTCTTACTGTTGCTTCTTGACCCTCGTACAGGTTTCTCAGGAGACAGGTAAGGTGGTCTGGTATTCCCATCTCTTTAAGAATTTGCCACAGTTTGTTGTGATCCACACAATCAAAGGCTTTAGCGTAGTCAATGAAGCAGAAATAGACTTTTTCTGGAATTCTCTTGCTTTCTCCATGATCCAGCGAATGTTGGCGATTTGATCTCTAGCTCTTCTGCCTCTTTGAAACCCAGCTTGTACTTCCAGTAGTTCTCGGTTCACATGCTGCTGAAGCCTACTTGTAGGATTTTGAGCATCACCTTGCTGGCATGTGAAATGAGCGCAATTGTATGGTAGTTTGAACACTCTTTGGCGTTGCCCTTTGGAACTGGAATGTAAATTGACCTTTCCCAGTCTTGTGGCCACTGTTGAGTGTTCCAGATTTGTTGGCATATTTACAGCACTTTAACAGCATCATCTTTTAGGATTTTAAATAGCTCAGCTGGAATACTGTCACCTCCGCTAGCTTTGTTGTTAGTCATGCTTCCTAAGGCCCACTTGACTTCACTCTCGAGGATGTCCGGCTCAAGTTCAGTGAGCACACTATCATGGCTATCAGGGACATTAAGATCTTTCCTGTATAGTTCTTCTGTGTATTCTTTCCACCTCTTCTTCATCTCATCTGCTTCTGTTAGGTCCCTGCCTTCTTTGTCCTTTATCATGCCTGTCTTTGCACAAAACGTTTCCTTGATAGCTCCGATTTTCTTGAAAAGATCTCTGGTCTTTCCCATTCTGTTGTTTTCCTCGATTTCTTTGCATTGTTCATTTAAGAAGGCCTTCTTGTCTCTCCTTGCTGTTCTCTGGAACTCTGCATTCAGTTGGCTATATCTTCACCTTTCTCCCTTGCTTTTTGCTTCCCTTCTTTCCTCAGCTACTTGTAAAGCCTCATCAGACAGCCACTTTGCTTTCTTGCATTTCTTTTTCTTTGGGATGGATTGAGTTGCTGCCTCCTGAACAATGTTACGGACCTCCGTCCATAGTTCCTCGGGCACTCTGTCTATCAGGTCTAATCCCTTAAATCTAGTCATCACCTCCACTGTGTATTCATAAGGGATATGATTTAGGTCATACTTGTATGGTTTAGTGGTTTTCCCTACGTTCTTCAATTTAAGCTGAAATTTTGCAACAAGAAGCTCGTGATCTGAGCCACAGTCAGCTCCAGGTCTTGTTTTTACTGACTGTATAGAGCTTCTCCGTCTTTGGCTGCAAAGGACATAATCTGATTTCGATATTGACCATCTGGTGATGTTCATGTGTAGAGTCGCCTCTTGTGCTGTTGGAAAAGAGTGTTTGCTATGGTCAGCGTGTTCTCTTGGCAAAACTCTATTAGCCTTTGTCCTGCTTCATTTTGTACACCAAGGCCATGCTTGCTTGTTATCCTGGTGATTTCTTGACTTCTTACTTTGGCATTCCAATCCCCTATGATGAAAAGGACATCTTTTTTTGGTGTTAGTTCTAGAAGGGTTCTTCATAGAACTGATCAACCTCAGCTTCTTCGGCCTCAGTGGTTAGGGCATAGACTTGAATTACTGTGATGTTGAATGGTTTGCCTTGGATTCGTACTGAGATCATTCTGTTGTTTTTGAGATTGTACCCCAGTACTGCTTTTCCCACCCTTTTATTGACTATGAGTGCTACTCCATTTCTTCTAAGGGATTCTTGCCCACAGTAGTAGATATAATGGTCACCTGAATTAAATTTGCCCATGCTTGTCCATTTTAGTTTGCTGATTCCCAAGATGTCGATGTTCAATCTTGCCATCTCATGTTTGATCACCTCCAGTTTACCTTGATCTTACATTCCAGGTTCCTAAACAATATTCTTTACAGCATTAGATTTTCTTTTCACCACCAGACACATCCACAGCTGAGTGTCCTTTCGGCTAGGGATGGCAGAGAATTCCGCCACGTATCTCAGGGAAGCCGAATGCCAGTGCATTCGGCCCCCCGAAATCTGAGGTGGAACGGTCTGCCCCCCCCACCTCCCCCACAGATCCCCCCAGGACGAGACTTACCTGGGGCGGATCTTCCGGGCGGCGGCAGCTTCGGTGGCGGCTTCGGCAGCAGCGGCTGCGGCGGCTGGTCTTCCAACCGGCTGCCACCGCCACCATTTGCAGGTTGTTGGGTTTTTTTTTTACACCCACGTGATAGGCTACGTAAGTTTTTACGTAGCCTAAAACGTCTGGGTAAAAAAAAAAAGCGTACGCAAATGGCGGCGTACTACGCTATTTGCGTTCCCCTTATTTTCGCCGTCTTAGTCTATGTAAATATTTACGTAGATTAAGACGGCTGTAGCCGCCGCCATTTGTGTACGCCGGTTTTTGTGTTTTTTTTTCCCCAGAGCCCTCCACGGCCAGAAATCCGGCTGCAGACGGCTCTGGCCTGGCTGGGTCTGGCCGGCTGCTGAGCCGGCCAAGGAGGATTCCAGGGGTGGGAGGAACGGAGCGCCTCCCCCCGTCCAGGATTCCGGGGGTAGGGACGGAGCACCTCCCCCCCGTCCAGGATTCCAGGGGGAGGGATGGAGCACCTCCCCCCCACCATCAGCATAATCCGCGAACAGGTAAGTGATTTTCGTACATCCCTACTTTCGGCTTTGGCCCAGCCGCTTCACTCTTTCTGGCGCTACTTGATATCCTCTGCTCTTCCCCAGTAGTATATTGGACACCTTCCGACTCTGCCACATGCTAACTCAGGTCTTACATCAAACATCAACTCTTGTCACTTGTTTGACAATTTTCTTTACCAATCCAATAAATGTACTGGACATCCTACAAGAAATGTATCAGTTGCCAAGCTGACACCTGCTTAATATTATTTGAAAATCTGGCATCCTTATCACATGAGTAGATCATCAACATTACTACCATTTCATCTCCAGTAGGAGTCTTTTGCCTTCAGTGCCATTTTCCACAGCTCTGGATAATGAGTACTTCCTGTTTGTAAGTTAGGGACCATATAGGTTCTGATATTTTTACCCTAAGAACTTGAGACAATGTTTCTTTCTGTCTTAGAAATATTTTCCTTTATGCTGGTTTGTATGTAAAGAATAACATTATAAACCCTTTTATTTATATTTTTGGAGGGGATCATGCTGTAATCCACCTTGGGAAGACTATAGAGTCTTGAAAGGTGACTAAGGAATGGATTAAATAATACATAACACTAAATGAAATAAGATCAGCGGTCTGTCCAAAACGCAATTAGAACTTTTTTTGAATATATTTTTTTATTTATTTTAGCTTTATAAACACTACCAGAATTACCAACAACCTAATCAATACCTCAGTTCTCATCCACACAATATTTTAGTGATACCATAATAACAGAAAGAGAAGAAAGAAAGGAAAAAAGAAAAATAAAGGAGAGGAAGAAGGAGGTCAAGAAAAAAGAAACCAGTTCTTTCTCCTCCCCCCCTCTCCCCAGTTCCACCCCTTAAGAATTAAATTTAAACTCCAACATCTCCCAGCCTCCAATGATATTCTATTTTTTTTTAAAAAAACCATATCTATTATACAATCTTACAATTTAGTAAAACAATCTTTTATATCAACGCCACAGTTCTACACTTCATCCCCCAAAGCCTGAATATTAATAATAATAATAATTAAAGAGATTATAGTATTGTGTAATAATAAAACGAGATAAATTTTCAACCGTCAATATTTTTTATACTAGATATTTTGTCTATTTTAAAATATAAAATAGGAGAGACATAAAAAGAGAGAAAAAATAAAAATAGAATGCATAAAATTAAACAAATATATATATAATAATTTCTTCTGAGTTAGCCTAGATCATGAAAGCTACACACAAACAGTTAACAGTACTTGTTTAGAAATTCCAGTTCATGGAGTTGTGACAGTGTTCTCAGACATTTTAAGGTTCAACCAAGCCTCTGCCATTTCATGATTTGTAAACTTCTTCATCTGATCTTCAGACACAATACACAAGCGTAGCAGGATATTTTAAGTAATATTGTAAGTTCATTTGTTTTGCCAGATTCTTTGCTTTGATAAATTGCCTTCTTTTATTCGCCACCTCTTTGATGTAATCTGGAAACAGCATAACTTTAACCTGTTTCCAAAAAAGGCTTCCAGCTTGTTTTGCCAAATTCAGGATATAACACTTTGTGGAGACTCTTGCAAATTGTACAACAATTGTGTAATCATTCCCTTTAGGATTTGGCACACGAAATGCCTGCTCAATATCAAGAGAATAATCAGAGGATATAGAAAGTATCTCATGCAAAATTTAATCCACAAAAGTAGACAGTTTCACACCATTAGACAAGCTTTTGATCCCCACTATACGTACGTTGGCCCTTTTCATATCTGCCTCCAATTGAGAGATTCTGTCAGATATTTTTTTACAATCAATCTGTGTCGAAGTTTCATTTCTTGCCACTCGGTCTTCAAGCTCATTAATTTTGGACTCCATTTTTTTCTGTGACGCATTAATTAAATCCACGGCTCTCTGCATGCCAGTGATAGAATTTTGAATTAAGTCCAGCTTTTGAACTAGTTCCGAAAATTGTGAAGATAGGGTCTTTATCATCATAAATAATTCTGCTAAATCTCCTGTTTTCGGCACCTTTGACACAGGAGTTGTGGGAGGTGTTGAAGCAAGCCCTTTTCGTCTTCTCGATTCAGCCATAGTTTTCTCCAATAAATCTTACAGGTCCTCAGATGTTCTCAAATATTATTCAGAGTTCTCAGATCGTCTCTCATAGGTTGCTGATTTCTCTTGCAGGATATATTGTTATGGAACACGCCAGCCCTGTTTTCTCCTATAAAATAGGAGTCTCATTACAGCTTTTTGCATAACTTTTAATAAAATTGGTGTTCTCAAAACACTGGAACATAGGTTGTCTTTGCCCCTCTTCCTGCTTCAAACTGAACAATTGTTCCTTAATAATGCCCATAATTTTAAGCGGAAGTTGCCCATCAACCAAGAATTCACAGAACTGCCTTAGAACTGAGATAAAATCTTACTTTTTTAAAACAAAACTGGAATCCCACAATAGGTTTTTTAATTTGTGAAGACAGAGTGCAATCTACATTTTAATGGGCTGTAAGACATTTATTTATTTCATTTCTATACCGCCCAATAGCCGAAGACATAACCAATCAATGTTAAGCGATTCTGATTATGCATGCTTTCTTAAGTAGACAAGAAGTGTCTTGCTGCATCAGATCAAGGTCCACTTGTTACAGCAATCTTTGCCAGAATTTCAGCAACTTGTGGTCACTAGAACAGTCTCACTGTGCTCTCCTCCACATATTAATCAATGCTTGGAGGACAGTAGGCTTTAAAGCAGGGCTGGGCAACTTATGGAGGTCTGGGACCCATTTCAATCCCCAGACTTCAGTGTGGGCTGCCTGCAGTCTGTTTCCAAGCTAAGTTTAATCCTTTGGGCACTCTGTAGTGGTTATAGAGCGCCCAAAAGGCCAGGTTTAGTTTGCTAATAAGCTAAATTTGGCTGTTTGGGTATTCCATACCTGCTATTGGTGCCATGAGGGGGGTATTTTAAAATTCAGGGGGACAATGGTGAGTGACAGTTGGGGGCCATATTCGTCCGAAGGGCCACATATTATCCACGCCTGCTTTAAAGCTTAAGAGTGGCATTTTAAATTGGGCCTGGAAGCCAGTGGCAAATCACTGTCATCACTGAAATGTCCAGTTAACAATCTTGTGGCCCTGTTTTGGACCAACAGCAGTTTGGATTGTTTATCAAGGCAGCCCAATGTACAAGCCATTGCAGAGACTAAACAGGAGGTCACCATAGCTGAGCATACGTAATTGTGGCCAAGCTATCTCCATCTAGCTGTAGTTGCAGCAGGCATATCAGTTGAAGGTATTAAAAGGCAGGTCAAGCTACAGGGACCACTTGAGCCATTAGTGACAGTGCCAGATCAATAAGCAACCCCAGGCTGTAGAACTGATCTTTTAGGGGACAGGTTGGGGACCTTGGCCATGGGCCAAATTTGGCCCACCAGGCCATTCCATCCAGCCCATGGGGCCTCATGCAAGGCCCCTCCTCAAATCCCCAACCCCCTCGGGGAGAGAGCAAGTGAGCTGCGTCCTTGAGGCTGGAGTTCAATCAACTTCGCTCCTCTGTCCCCTTCCCCAGTGGAGGAACTGGGGGAGCGATGCCAGCGCAGGATTCTACTGCAGCCTTCAGGAGCACTTCTTGAGGCCATGGCTGAGTCCGCTTTGCTCCTCACATGCCTTTTCTGATTGGAACAAGGCCAGCTTGGGACTCAGCCAGGCTCTGGTGGAGCAGGTCCTCCATGTGCCAGCTGAGTCCCTTGTTCTGCATAGGTTTAGCCAACGCATCACTGTAAGGGGTTGAAGTCTAGTATTTTATAATGTATTTCTCCTGTACATCACTAGAGGGTGCTGCTGAATAAAATACTGGTAAAATTCGTACAGCCTGTTCCGAGTTCTGAATTTTAGGAAGACTAGAGTTCCAAACCTTCAATTTTTGCAGAATCTTGCCGAGCAAATTAACTCATTTTTAAAGCTGTAAAGCGTCTTGCTTTGTGTTTGTGTGTTCTAATCTAAGTGATTGTTAGGAATCACTCCAAACCCTTGCCAACACAGTGGCCGTTTTTAAAAATCAATTTGATTTTTTTTTTGAAGCAGGGTCGAAATGTGTTCACGAATCAAGGTTAATCCTTATGAAAATATAACAGTCATTTGTCATTCGGCTGTTGCTTTTTATTGGGCAGGAACAGTCCCTTAGGGCCTGCTATTTGTAGTAAATTGCCAGACCAGTCATTTTCCTGACTAAGCTTGTCAATCTCTTTTCTGATCAGGCTTTTGAGGCTGAAAAATTCCACAGATGGTAACCATCTGGAATTCTGTTTTGCTTGATAAAAAGCATCAGGCAGACTATCATATGTTATTTGTGGTTATATAAGTGGAGCAGCAAAGCCCTGACATCTTCAGTTCATTCATTGTTTCTTCTTTGGTGGGAATTTGTGATTGCTGAGATGGTCTCCCTGTCTTTCATGTGTGTTTTTTCTTACTATCAAACTTGTTAGGCTTCAATCTTATAAACTTTTCGTAGGGAGTAAACTCCACTAGACATGCTGGTTGGGGGATGCTGGGAGTTGTGGGGCCTTTTTTGTGTCTAAACATGCATAGGATTGTGCCCTTAACGTCTTAATACAAGAGCCACACTTACGTTATACATTTTATCTTATAAAGGCAGTATATTAACCAACTGAGTATCATTTAGGAACACTTGCTAGTTAATTTTCATTTAAATATTTTACATTTTATTATAAAAGACATCTAAATATTTTACATTTTATTTATTAATGCAGTTTTAATTTCTAAATATTGATAACAGATGCAGGAATCCACTCCCGAGAGATATTAATTATCTTAGTTGCCAGTGATTTGCTGGCTCCTGTTTCAGCCTGTTACTTTTCAGCCTGTTACTTACAACAACATATGATCGTCAAGAATTGTTCACTGCAATGGATTCTCCCATCAGAGTAAGCTGATGAAGGAGAATATCAAGAGAAGTCAAAGAGGACTTTAGATCTAGACTATTTCATATGTATGTTGTATTATGTATTGAATTTAGATTAGTTCAGCTATTTAGGCTGCAATCCCATGCAGATAGGCGGCCACCTCCAAACTCGGAGCTGACCGCCTATCCAATGTAGGGCAGGAGAAGCACGGAGGGGTCGTTCCCTCCGCGTTCCTCCTGCCCTGCATTTTCGGCTAGACAGCCGCTTTTGGCTGTTTAGCTGCGGGAGGGCAGAGCGGGGAGGAGGCCACCATACGACACATTGGATATGTCTGCAGGCATTTCCGCCCTCCCCACCCTGGAACGCTCCGTTTTGGTGGCTCCGAGTGCGGAGCACAGGGCTTCTCCATGCTGCCTGCAAGGCAGCACAGAAGGGGGGGAAGGTCAGTTTCTGGAAAACAAGATATCCTACAGCTGTCTAGCCTCTGGCTAGTGGCCATAGGATTGCTCCCTTAGTGGTTCATTTGTCATGTATTAATCTTGCAGTAGAATTGTAAATAGATTTCATAAATATCTCTTGTCTTTCCACAAATTTGTAAATATATACATGTTTGTTAATTTATCCAAATTTAAATTAACAAATTATCTACTTTTCTCAAGAACATTAAAAAAAACACCCCTACTATGTGTGTCTCCATTTTCCATGTTTATGGAGGCGGAGCAAGGAAAATCTGGAGCTTTTCACACCCAAAACAATCTCAGTATTAATTGCAAAAACAGTTAAATATATGTCATTGCGATAATTGTTGTTGTAGCAGTAATAATATCAAAATGGAGGGACAAATAGAAAGGAGGAAGTTGGGTTTTGCTGGCAAATTCAGGGCTTTAACTAATGGGAAAACTGAGTTGGGAGCCAAACACAGTCTCCAAAATGCTGAGGTGGGAGATCTGTACTCCTTCCAAGGTCTTCTATGATGGCGTGGTGACAGTGACTGCAAGCCAGGTCCGTAATCTTCAGCAGTTGTCCATATACTATTGCAGCATCTTGCTTGTATTTGATTTCCTGTGGTGTTTCCTGCTCCTGATTCAGCCTGACTCCCACCGATCCGCCATCTCTATTCTAGCTTTTGCTTTGCTTTGGTTTGATGCTATACCAGCTCCGGTGATTGCAAGTATGGTATGCTTTTCTATCTGGCCTCTTGCTTTCCTACTTCCCATGGTTCAATTGCAGACCATAAATAATCCTCTCCTAACTTCCAGTGTTTGAAATTTTAACAGTCTGAGTGCAGTCTTCAATGAATGATGTACAAATAATGTGAGCTATTGGGCCTGTGGGAATAATTATCCTGCACATTCACATTTACTGGTGGACAGGGAATACTAGCTGACAGGTCTGATGAGCTGTGCCTTGCCTTGCTCTTGAACAGAGCCTTATTCATAAACGTCTTCCAGTTCAAGAACCTCAGACTTGTAATCAAATTTAGTTTCAAAATATGTTTATATATTGCTTATAAAACTTTTCAGTTGACTGTGTGGGTCTTCTGATTTCTCTTATGCAAATAATTTAATGCCATCCACTTTTCCTTCTCGAAAGTGCTTTCCTCTTCTTTTAGTACAGAAACGGGGAATATTTTTTGGCCCATGGGCCGAATTGGCTCTAGGCTAGCATGTTGGGGGCTGTATGTCAGCAGTGGGAGTGCCCACCTGACACACTCCCATACCCATACCCCATTCACACCCACCTACACACCTGGCTCATACACACCCACACCCACCCATGCACGTCAGTTGCATTCACACACACACATCAGAAAAGGCGAGGGGCAAGCACAACCCGGGGCAAGCACTACCTCGGGGTGCTCCCACGGCTCTCTGGTGAGCTGGGAGGCAGCATGGGGGCTTCAGCAGGCCTTCATAGGCTAGTTGAGGAGGCCTGATGGGTCAAATTTGGCCCACGGCTAGAGGTTTCCAATCCCTTTTTTAGTGGGTGCAAAGAAGCTTTAGTTGGCCAATCATTTGGCAATTGGCCACGCTGGCTGGGGATTATGGGAGTTACAGTCCAACACACCTGAGGTTTACCAGGTGGGGGAAGGCTGCTGTATACAGTAATCTTAATTTCGATATGGCTAAAACATCCCCCCGCCTCACATCCCCAGTTGTATCACCTTTGCTGGTTGTTCATTCTCAACTGAATCAAATACAAGCTGTTCCTTTTTGCTTTTTGGACTACTCTCTTCTCGTCTATAATGTAAGCTTCCATATCTCCTCTGCCAGTGATTTAAACCTTGATAATTCATCTATTACAATTCCAAAATACCTTTGTGGCCTTTTCCTTTTCAAAAGCTGTACGAAAACTTTTGTAAAAAAGCTTTTTCAGTGCTGCCTATAGACCGGAGATAACTCTAATTAGTAAAATTGCCTTATTTCCGTCTGTTCATTTCCTAGGGCACGCTTCAGCAGAACATCCTTGTCTATATGATTTCTCTCTGGCAATATCTTGACCTTTCCATATAAAAATACCTTCACCTCATTGCAGGCCATATAGCAATATGCAAGTGGTGATCATTCACTATTGTCCATGGCCCTCTAAAGCTGAAATCCTGTGCACACTTTCCTGGGAGAAAGCTCTATTGAACACATTGGGCCTTATTTCCAAGTAAACTTGTATAGGATTCCATGGTAAGTGTGGCTAGCAAATTAGTTGTTACATGCCAACAAAAAAGCTGGACATAATATTTTTCAATGTGCAGTGCTGGACTTCTTGAAGATGGGGTTTCTGGAAGTAGTCTCAAGGAAACATAGGGCCGATCTAAACTTATGTTTTTTATGCTTCCAATGAGCTTTCGTTGCCCGTCTTTCACATTACACCATCCCTGGTTCGTATTGGAACTGCAATTTCCTGCTTCCCTGCTACCGCTTTCAATACCCTGATATTCCAGTATTTCCCATTCATGGGCTCTGCTCTTCCGTGTTCATCACCATATGAGGTCTAGTCCCCTCCCACGCCTGCCCATATACGGTGGTGTTTGTATTTCCCTCCTGTCCAATCACAGCTCTCAATGCCCCCATGTGGTCTTCCAGCTACTGATAAGCTAGCATAGCTTCCTCAGCACTGGAAGTTTTATCACCAACCA
Organism: Heloderma suspectum; assembly: GCF_057233095.1. Taxonomy (NCBI): domain Eukaryota; kingdom Metazoa; phylum Chordata; class Lepidosauria; order Squamata; family Helodermatidae; genus Heloderma; species Heloderma suspectum. The sequence goes on along the minus strand of NC_139458.1, from coordinate 70,723,796 downwards.
GCAGAGGGCTGGATGTGCATGCACTTGTCTGATCTTGGAAGCTCAGCAGAGTCAGCCCTGGTCAGCACTTGGATGGGAGACCACCTGGGAATCAGGCTTCCTGCATTGAGCAAGGGGTTCTATCCCTTCAAATGACACTAAGTTTTACCTCCTTCTATCCCCTGCTTTGGCTTTTTTTTTTTTTTTTAATTAAGGCATTATCTTCAAATCTTCAAAGAAGCAAATCTTCGAAGAATCATAGCTTCTCCAGCCCGATTGCTCTGCACACTTGCCCAGGCAAGCCCAGGCAATTGTAAATTTTTTCACAGTCCCCTCCATGCTCCCTGCACGGAAAGAAAAACACACACATATCCAGGCAGACGGTCCTCAGTGTCCACGGACTAACATCGATAAAAATGTCCGTGGACAATTTTAACATCATCTCATGAGCAGCAGACATTGATGTTAGTCCGTGAATAGTGATGACTGTCTGCCTGGAAATGTGTATGTGTTTCTTTCTGTGCTGCGAGCATGGAGGGGACTGTGAAAACATTTACGCTTGCCTGGGCAAGTTTGCGGAGCAATCAGGCTGGAGAAGCTAGGATTCTTCGAAGATTCACTTCTTTGAAGATCTGAAGATAATGCCTTAATTAAAAAAAGAAGAAGCCAAAGCAGGGAATAGAAGGAGGTAAAACTTAGTGTCATTTGAAGGGATAGAACAACCCCCTGCTCAGTGCAGGAAGCCTGATTCCCAGGTGGTCTCCCATCCAAGTGCTGACCAGGGCTGACCCTGCTGAGCTTCCAAGATCAGACAAGCGCGCGCACATCCAGCCCTCTGCTGGTTGGTGATAACTTCCAGTGTTGAGGAAGTTAAGCTAGCCTATCAATAGCAGCTGCCCCTCTTCCTCATGCCAGCTGTCAAGGGCTGGCATGGGGAAAAGAGCCTCGACACACAACCCCAGCCTCTCATCCTGGCCTCCAATGAGAGCAGCCTTCCTTGAAAGCAGGAAAACAGCACTGCGCCAGAGTGTGAACCGTGCTTGTGCATTTGAGGAGGTATTGGAACGGGGAAAGAGGGTGAGTGTGGATAATCACGTTTTAATGCGAGTGCATTTAACCCAAGAGTGCACCGACTTCATTGTGATGGCAGGCGCAATGTAGATCGGCCCACAGAATGGAGACATGGAAATGACTAGAAGTCAAGAGGCATCTCCTTAGTATTGGTATCTAAAATTAAGATATGGACTGTCTTTAAGGTCTTTGATGAGGAATATCAAAGAGAAAGGTGGAAATCTGGTGCTTATTTTTCAAATTAGTTTTTTGAGTTAGCTGTGCTGAGACAGAAACGTTCATTTTTTGCTTCAAGATAAGGAAATTGTTCTCTTAAGTCACAAAGCTACTGCTGGAAGTATAGAATATGCAAGGGTTCATGAACCTTTTTGGGCCCATGAACCTTTTTGGAGATTGAGAGACTATAATGGGCACCACCACAAAATGGCTGCCACAAGGTATGACAAAGCCCAAAATGACTGCCATGGGGGGGCATCTAATTACAAAATGGCTGCCATAGAACCATGGCTAGTGATAAAGGAAAAGTAACTTTTCCAACAAACTGAGTACAAAGCAGAGGTTGGGTTTGAATTCCAAATCTCAAACCATATGTTGGAACCATATGTTGGTTGGATGGTTTAACTGATTGGTTGTAAGTAGTTAAAAACTTTGATTAGTAATTTCATGTGAAAGTATTGACTTCATTTATATTATTGTGCTGTATGTTTTGGGGTTAATTGGAATGCGCTCTGATATAGAGTGCAATATACATTTGTTGTTGTTGTTATATTAACCAGCGAAGCACAACAAAATCCACATTTCACAGAAGGCAAACTGGTACGGCTCAGAAACAAGTAACTTGTCCAAGAAACCGAGTACAAGGCAGAGAGGTTGGGTCTGAGCCCCAAATGCCAAATCACATCTTTGGCCCCAAGTAGCACAACAAAATACCAGTTTCTCTCTCCTTCAGGATCACCACCCACAAACATACACCCGAGGGCCAAACTAAACATTCTGTTTAGCACGCATGGTAGAATTTCACAAAAAAATTTGTGTGTGTGTGTGGAGAAAAGGTTTAAACCACCCCCTTCCAGAGTGCTGTGGTCCCAATCTTTATTGGGACTGTGTGTTCTTACACTGCAGTAAAGAAAACTAGCAAACATGGCTCCACCATGCATGCTAGTTATTTTGGTATTTTGTTGTGCTACGTTACTTTGGCCCACACATTCATTCTCTCTCTTTCTCACATACGCACACGCACCCCCCCATACATACATATCACTTCCTCCCCCCAGCCCCCCCAATTGCTGCACTAAGTCCCCCCACATTACAGGGGAGCCAGGAGAGCCTCACAAGTGCTGCAGCAGGGCTCCGTGGGCACTGTGGCACCTGTGGGGACCACACTGTGAAAGCCTGGAATATGCCATTTCTGGTGACTCAGCAAGATTCCTTGCTTTGGTGAAGGCCAAAGAAACAATGAGATGATCTGTCTATACTTCTTTTTAGGGCTTAACAATAAAAATGATATACCTATATATCTGTGCTTTGTTCTTTATTTAAAAAATAGGATTTTACTTTCTCCTGAATGTCTGCTTGCTCATATATTTTTCTTTCAAATCAGTTTTGGTTTGCCTTAAAATGCTGTTTTTCTGGTTGAGCTTTAATCCTTTTTAATTAGGAAGCTGATGGAGACTCCACCGAGTTAGGTAATCTCAGTTTTGATAATTTTGAAGTTTTATTAGTAACCCATCACAACCAGGTGCTAAGAGAAAACTCCCTGAGATCAGGACCACATCTTGTGATATTTTACCCTCACATGCCCATTGTAGTGGGGCTTACTTGAAAAACATGATGGAATTCTTGTGCAACCTAAGTATCCATGTTTACGAAGACTGATTCAATGTGATGAACACCCAACTAAGTTTACATAGGACTGCAACCTTACAGAGCAATCCCACGTCACAATCAGTGCATCGCTTCCAGTGCTCAACTATTTCACTGTGGACAGGGTGTGGGAGGTGGGGGCAGTTTTTTTTCTTCTTCCCCCCTGCAATAGGAGGGAAATAACTGCACCAGGGTTGGTGTAGTGTTGTGCCATTTCTTTGGGTGTGTCAGTGGAGCAAGGACACTTTGGATTTGGTGGATCCATGGCTGCCCCCACTCCCATGGATCTATGCCTGCCTGGACTTCCCATACACTGCTGGTGAAACACTACCATCAGGACATCGTCACCTGCAGAGCTTTCCTTGGGCACAGTGAGGGGCCTCTGGCAATATAGGTGACACTCTGCCACTGGACCTCTCTCTCTCTGTCTCCCCCTCCCTCTCTCAGCAGAGTGGTATTTATGTAGGGATGGGGGAGAAACCTGCCACGGACCCCAATGAAGCTGGATTCCAAGAATCCAGCCCCACTGGGGCCCGTGGCGGAAAGGAGCACTCACCTCCACCTCTGTGCAGAATCCTTCCGGGTCGGATCTGTTGCTGCCTTGATCCTGCAGAGTTGGCTGCATCCCTGGCAAGTGTTGATACGGCTGGCAGCCATTGTCGTGCTGTATCGCTGTAAGTCAGGCTATGGACGCAAATGGCATAGTGGGCGCCATTTGCAGATGTAAAGCTGGTAGCTTAGCCTAAATGCAACCGTAAACGGCTGCATTTAGGCTAAGCTACCAGCTTTACAGCCACAAATAGCACCCACTACGCCATTTGCGTCCGGAGCCTGACTTACAGCGATACGGCACGACAGTGGCTACTGGCTGTATCAACATTCGACAGCGAAGCAGAGCTGGCAGCTGGCTCTGCAGGATCAAGGCAGAGTGGAGCCAGCCTGGATGGATTCCGGGGGGGAGGAATGGATCACTTCCCCCCCTGCGGACCCCCCCACCTGCAACAGGGTAAGCATTCCGCCCATCCCTACATTTACGCCACTCCCTAGGCCCCTCAGCCAGCCTTGGGGAGTGTTTGGGAATGCTTGCTTAACTTCTCTTCTTCTTTGTCTCTTAGGTTCTTTCCTTTCAGCAACTTCTGAGCTATCCATTCTTTCATAACTGTCTTTATTTCATCTCTTACAAAAAAGCTCTCAGTTAAATCATTTAGAAAGTCAACCTAAGTGCCATCATTGCAATTCAGAATAAATACTACAATGAAAAAAATAGCGGTTTGATGGGTTGTCATCTCAGATAATCAGGATGTTCTGGCATAGTTGGTTGCAGACAAGGATAACAACAGGTATTTATAAATTCTATTTATAAATTGGCACAATATATGAAGCCATGGCAACTTGAAGACTAGGCAGCACAAGAATTCTACCATATTTTTCAAGTATGCTCCATAATGGACATGTGTGAGCGTATTAATGAGAGACATTCTCCCATTCCACCCCCACCCATCCCATAACATATTGACTACTCATTTTGCTGCCTGAAGCATTGCCCAGTGGTGCTCCTCTCCCATCTCCGCTAGGGCTAAGAATAACAAGACTAAGCCTAAGACTAAAAGGCTAAGACTGAACTACAGCAGTTCTTGCCTTCATCTATTCCCTCTCATGGTGCTGCCTGAAGCAGATCGCTTCACTCCGTTGCATGGCAGGGGCAGCCCCCAAGAAACACCAACTTACTAGTTTCATTGACACACCATCAAAAGTATATTCATACTACCTACTGAAAGAAAATATAGGTCAAAAGCAATTTAATAACTAAGGCTGGCTTTAAGAAGATCTGCGCCAGACCAAAGTTGTATATTTTCCCAATTCCCATAAATATTCAGCTGGGTCAAGGATGCCTTTGTATACAGTTCTGTAGATATAGTATCAGCTTTTAATATAGTATCAAGGGGGAAAGAGAAAAGTCCCTGAGATGAAGACCACATCTTGTGACATTTGGCACTATTCATTGAAATCAGCTCTGGTATAAACACTCTCTTCTGATAATCAAAAAGGGTGTCAAAGGCAAACTTTAAGAGACATGTTGATATTTCCTGTGTGGGATCCACCACCTCAGGAAATAGTTTATCAAACTTATGTAAATTATATATAAATGTGTTTGAAGAGTATAGGTGGTGGTGGTGGTGTGTGTGTGTCCATGAGTGTGTACTAGTTTTGGGTGGTCATGTGTCTTACTTCACTCTCTGTTTGAAGGCCTGTCAGAAGACAATCTTAGCCTTGTTCAGTTTAAAGTCAAAGAACCATAAGAAGGGAGAGCCCAGGGGCCTTGAACTTGCTCATCAACAGTTGGCATCTGGACAGCCAAAAGAGCAGGAACACAAGTCACCTGGTCACAGCCGTCCCCACTGTGATATTGCATTTCTATTTAAATTATAGTAACTACTTTTAAATGTGACCTATATATTAGTATATGCAAATCTGTGTCCTCTTTTGTCCTATTTTTTGGTAATGTGTTTCCTCTTTTTTAGCGATGTGTAAGTGGCCACTTACCCCAGTTTCTGTAATCAACACAAGGGTTCCTTGCCACTATGAATAGTCCCTGAGTAGTTTCCAATCCTAGCATAGACCAGGCTCCTATCTACTTAGCTTAAGCTAAGGATGTCACTACATCCTAAATTTTCTCTTAAGGTATGGAGGTAAGGTTCAGTGTAGCACTCCATGCAGTTACAATTCTCATAGCAATTTCAAAAATGGTGGGTATCATGGTAGGGGGATTGCATGATCCCAGCAACAGCCAGGTTCAGTTTGAATGCTGGGAAAATATAATTTTCTTACACTGAATGTCCAAGCTGGGATAAAAGTGTTTGGATTCTCCAGCATGGAAGGAACCAGCTGGGGAAAAGAGCCTTCAGTGTGGTGGCCCCCTTCCTGTGGAATTCCCTCCCTTTGGAGGTCAGGCTGGAACCAACATTGGTTCAGACATCTCCTGAAGACATTGTTATTTCAGGAAGCCTTCCTTGAGTGACTAGCTGCAGTTTATTAAATTCAGTCTTATCGGAACTTATTTCTTTTAAAATGTTTGAATTATTTTAACATGGTGTTTTATTCTTTTATTTTTGCTGTTCACCGCTCCAAAATCTTTTGATGTGGAACAGTATATAAATATTGTAAATAAATGATAATTAATAAAAAGACATTTCATTCCAAACTGCTGCACATTTGCTGCGCAAGTAGCACTTTGGGGGTTTTTTCTTGTTGTGGTTGCTCATCTTCCATAAGGATGGACAACAGTGAACACGTACATATCCGTCTTTATACTCCTCAGGCCACTAGAGCTGCCCAAAGTACAGCTAGCATGGCTTATTTTTAATCCATCTTCTCCTAAAAAACATTCTCTTCAAAGATATTGGCAGCTGCGTGTGTGTGTATGGGGAAGTGTTGGAGAACGTGGCAATTCAAGCGTGCACATTTTTTAATGCCTCATATGTTTAAAATATTGATAGAGGGAAGTTTGGCCTGCTGACCATGCGGGTTTGCAGTGCACTTCTGTCAGCAGAAACACACATTTCTCTACATTTATGGGTAACTCAGCAAAAACAGGAAATTGATTAATTCATTTTAGATATATAAGAACCTGTTGGTAGCCACCGGTATAAATGGGAATAAACCTCCTCCCCTGCCCTAAATGGTTACATTGCCCTTATAGAAACCATTATATGATTGGTGCTAAATCAACTGTGCAGGTGGAACAATATGCACATTTTCCTACTATAAGCAGGGCACTCTGAATATGAGGTGAGAATAACTGTATATATGAATGACTGGAAATGAAACCTAGGCCAACGCCCATGACAAAGTCCACAGAGAAAACCATACACAGGTGTATGGTACAAATTTCATAGAAGAATTTCATTCGTCCGCATTTTTAAGTGAACCCACCTAATTCACAGATTAATACATGGGACAGAGTGCAGTTATCCTTTGGATTATGCACTTCTCCAAATTTTGCGACGCAGTTTTCAGCTCAAAAAATGTTTAATTCGCAGACTAATATGTTCATCGAAATGCAGTTATCCTTTGGATTATGCATGTGAAGGGAGGAAGGGGCTACACTAATTCCCAACAGTGTAGGCAGGGACAAAAAATTCCTCAGTCTGAACACCAACCCAGCAAGGTAGGTTGCCACCACCCCTTACATCCAACTCAGTCTAAACCAGGAGACTCCCAGACCTTACAGGACACCCCGAAAGCTTATGAAACAAGGGCCCAAATCCGCACCCTCTATTTCAAAGCCCTAGGCCTGAAACCTTAAGCAATAGCAATAACCAAGAGGAAAGTATCCTAGTACCAAGGCCAACTGGAATAAAGCACACATATTCAAATATGATAGGTGGTAAGTCTATTTTCAAAAAGGGGAAAGGGAATAACATACAAAAGAATGAGAGCAATGCTTGGAAACAATACTTACAAGGTAAAGCAACAAAAATGACTAAGGGCTAGGGATGTCAGAGAATTTCGCCACGAATCTCGGGGAGGCCGAATGCCAGCGCATTCGGCCCCCCGAAATTGGTGGCGAAACGGTCTGCCTATGTAAACATTTACATAGCCTATCACGGCATTTTTTAAAAATATAGCCGTGATAGGCTACGTAAACCTTTACGTAGCCTATCACGGCTGAGTTAAAAAAAACCCCGCGCGTACACAAATAGCGGCGCCCATGGGCGCCGCCATTTGCGTTCCTTATTTTGGTACGTCTAGTCTACGTAAACATTTACGTAGACTACGGCGAAAATAAGGGGAACGCAAATAGTGTAGACGCTACGCTATTTGCGTTCCCCTTATTTTCACCGTAGTCTACATAAATGTTTACGTAGACTAGACGTGCCAAAATAAGGAATGCAAATGGCGGCGCCCATGGGCGCTGCCATTTGCGTATACGTGGTTTTTTTTTTACTCAGCTGTGATAGGCTACGTAAACATTTACGTACGTAAACGTTTACGTAGGCCTACGTAATGGCTGCCACCATTTGCAGACCCGGCCGGCCAGGATTCGTGGCGGGAGGGACGGGGCGCCTCCCCCCCGGCCAGAATTTTGGGGGGGAGGGACGGGGCACCTCCCCCCGGCCAGAATTTCGGGGGGAGGGATGGGGCGCCTCCCCCCCACCTCAAATCACATTTCGTCAAAAGCTAAGTGACTTTCCTACATCCCTACTAAGGGCACAATCCTATGGCAGCTAATCAGTGGCTAAATGGCCATAGGATAGGTCGCTTCCCTAAGAACTGATCTCTACCCCCTCCTGCACTGCCTCGCAGGCAGCACGGAACAGCCCCCCACTCCGTGCTCAGAAGAGGAGCGCAGAGCGGCGAAAACGGGGTGTTCCTGGGGGCGTGCCAAGGTGGGGAGGGCAGAAGTGCCGTTCCAACGCTTCCTATGCATTGGCTGGTATCTGCCCCCCAACCGCTCTGCCTTCGTGCAGCTATACAGCCGAAATCGGCTGTCTAGCCACAAATGCAGGGCAGCTGAAGTGCGGAGGGGACGATCCCCTCTGCGCTTCCCCTGCCCTGCACTGGATAGGCGGTTGCCTCTGAGTTTGGAGGCGGCCGCCTATCCCGATAGGATTGCAGCCTAAATCTCTGTATATGTACCAGCGGCACAGGTCTTCAGTAGAACAGGACCTCAAAAGGCAAACCCTCCCAAAGCAAACATCGGACACGGCAAAACTAGAGCAAGCAAAGACCACAGGCACCTTTCCCCCAGGTTTTATACCGAAAGCCTTTAGCAAACCTGAGGTGATCCACCTGAGCCAATCATGAGCTAGCTGGAACAAGTCTTCCCGGACCTTCTGAGGGTGGGGTGGGGGGCAGAAAGTTCTTGTTCAAAGAACTTGTTCAGCCCAATTAGTGAGGATTCTGCTTTGGCCTTGAAGCCAGGGATGGCACAAAATAACACACCCAGGTGGCCCGATAAATACATGCAGCCTCAGCGTTACAGAACGGAACTTTACAGGCTGCTACGACACAGAAGGAAAGTGGATTTCTTGTCAACGCGCTTCTCCAAATTTTGCAATGCAGTTTTCAGTTCAAATGTGTACATAAATATACGTTTTATAAGGATACATGCACAAGTTCAATGTGGATTTTGAGCTTTTTAAAAAAATGCAGAGAACAGTATGGAACAGACTTGCCATTGAACACATGTGAGTGAAATTGACACAGACCAGAAATACCCTGATCTGCCCATCCCTAGTGATAAATCAATAGAAGGTATTTAAAAAACCGATAAACCTAAACGCAACACAAAAGTAAAATAAAATAAAGCAAAATAATACTAACAAACATGTCAAGAAATTCAGTGACATTATTGGAGATGGAGAGAGAAGTGTCTGAATGTCTTCCTCATATGTTAAACTTGGAGACATAGAAAGCCGCCTTATACCAAGTCAGACCATTGAGATCCATCTAGCCCAGTATTGTTGACACTGACGAGCAGTTTCAGGCCGCGGTCTTTCCTAGTCCTCCTACCTGAAGATGCTGGGGATTGAATCTGGGACCTTCTGCATACAAAGCATTGCTCTACAACTGAGCTACAGACCCTCTCTATGGAACTTTTATTCTGCAGAGAAAATCCCAGTGTGGGCTGTAAGTACACAGAGAGGAGGTAAATCTAGAAGTAAAACCATGACTTATAAATGTCCACACTGACCCATTTTTATTTCATAATTTGTACTACTGAATATGGAAAATAGCTGGGATGGTTCAGACACATAATATCATTTTCTGTCCTGATTATGCATTGGATTTTAATGCTTTTTGTTAAAATTTATACCTCACAAAATAGGTACTAACTTTATTCTCATGTTCCTTAATCTTTGCTGTAATTGTTCAAGCAACTGTTTGGCAAGTCCCTCATTCTTAGCCATTTTCGGCCTTTCCTTCTACCTCATTATTGGGCTCTAAAACCATTTCTCCTTCTCCTTCTTCATGATTGTTAATTTACATCCCACTCTTATACTAAAAGGATGATGAAATAATCATTTTCATTGATTATGAAAAATGCAAGTACAGCAATTCCTAAAATTGCTAAAATAAAAAAACATATAATACAACCAACACATAAAAACAACCAAAAAACCAAACAGCAGCATGAGTAAAAGTTGTTACACGTTAAATTGTGCATCTGATTGTGTGCCCATCTGCCTAGTCACCAATATTAACTAACCAGCACCTTGTTTCAATTCTGTCTTTTAAGTTGGGCATTAGCATGTGCAGGCAAACCGGAAGCAAGTAACTCAGAGTGTAATCCTATGCAGGTTTAGACAGACAAAAGTCCTACAACTCCCAGCATTCCCCAGCCAGCATAGCCAGCTGGGGAATGCTGGGAGTTGTAGGACTTTGTCTAAACCTGCATAGGATTGTGCCCTAACAGGATCAAAGCAGCTCAAGTGGGGCTAAATTTGAGCAAGGATTCACCATGCCTAGGCCAGAATCAGGATTTTAAAAGAATGTATCTGAGCATATGCAGAGAGCTTTCCCCTTACGGCTGGGTAACCAGTCAGCCCACCCATATCTAACAATAGCGGAGGTTGGAAGGGGTGACTTCCAGACCATCTTGAGCCTGGCACCTCTTTTGTGTTAGACGTTTACTGTGCCTGGACGTTTTGGCTGCCATGCACTCTAGGAAGCACAAGAAGCAAGGTGACTGTGCTGGACCACTGAATACATGTTGATCCATGTCCAGCATTATCTCTAAAGGGTTAACACTCCCAGGGTTAGTTGCTGGCTTCCTTTTGCACAAACTACTCAGATTTATTGCTTCAGTATTTCATATCCTCAGTGGATGAAACTGTGACTTGCCAGGAGGTTTCATTGCTTCTGAATGGGATGAGATTTCACACTCTCCCACTCCCCTCCCGGAATGTTTTTGCCAATAGTAAGGAGCTCACTTCCTCTGGCCAGAGAGTACCGCTGGCCTCATCACTTGTACTTTGCTTCCTCCACTCTTCCGTTCCTGCTATTTTATATTTACAAACCAGATCCGAGTTAATGCATCTTTCAGAAGCAATCCTATTCCCCCGGTGCCAATGCCCAAATTCCCATTCATCATAATAGAACTGAATTGCAATTTTAGAGGAGCCGATCATCTGGCTGATTCCACAGTGTTCCAGCCAATTCCACAGTGTTGCCCTGTATGAATAAGACAAACTGGCCAACAAATTCAATCCTGACGGCATGAGAGTTCCGTCACTGGCAGGTTCTTCCTGTACTGTTATGATTTGGCTGGGTACAGGGAGGCTCTGCCTCTGATGCTGAAGTTACAAGGCCCAGAGCCCTCATTTGGTCCTCCTTGGAGCCACCCTATGCGCATAATACCCATTCATTTGCTTTTGTTTTGATTTCCTCTATCTCATTGAATATCCCCAGAACAGATTATTTGCTCGAACAGACATGCGACGTATGCCTGCTTCTTACCTCTCTAGCATCCCGCTGTCTTCTCAAAGGGCATTCAGCACTATTGTCATGCTCAGTTTGTGTCATGCTCAGGATCGCCATGTTGTTCTTACACAGCCCTTCCCTGGCCCTATTGGTTGCCTGAGAATAAGATGGGTGTTGCATATTGAATACCCAGTCCCAGACAAGTCAGGGATCCAGCATGCTGTGCCAGCAAACCTGTGGACACATTGCTGCAGTCTGATAGAGAAATGTCAACAGACAATAGTGCAAGTGGCAGGGAGGACTTAGAGTTATGGATTAGAGTAAGTCTTGGCCATCAAGGACCCCCCCTCCCCCCACCCTTCCATGCTGCTACTATTAATGCAAACTTGTGTAAAACATTAAATATTGGTGCCAATGGAGTTTTTTCTTTCTTAAGCCCCCACCAGGGAGAGAATATGAAGAAAAAAGTGGCTGGATGGGAAGGTTTATCTCTAAACCAGAACTGGGCAGGACAGCCTGTCAAACAGACGACACCTTCAAATAGAGGATGGTCCTCTCAAATAGAAGACTATCATCTGTAAAAGAGGACACATGGCCACTCTTCCTCCCCATCCAAAAACATTAACTCTGAAACAGGCCTGTACAACTTGTGACCCCAATAAATTAGATCAGTCCATCAGCCATGTGTTACGGTCTGCTAGGCACTTTGCAACTGACCTGTTTTTGTAGTCCCAAAGCCCCTGGGGGTAATTTGGTTTAGTAGTTGATAGTTCAGTAGGCTGATAGGATTATTTAGTAATGACGCCTCCTGTTAGAAAGGCAAGGAGCAGCGAAAAACAAAAAAAGGCAAAACAGAATGAGCGTTTACCCATCCCTCATGCGCACAGGCTATCTTAGCACAATAAAGGAGACCACACCCTTCTTTGGTGAAGAAAAGGTAAAATGGTCTTACTCACAAATGTTCTTGCATTTAAAATGCAGGTACAGTGTAGAGTTTCAAAAAAAGATTTTTCAGTCCATTTTGTGTTCCATTAAACAGGCAGGAATGAGAAAGCAAATACATGTGCTCACAGCAATGGAGGAAGTTGCGGGGGAAAGAGGGGGAGCAAAAGGAAAATATCCCAAGAAACCACATAGTAGGCTATAGAGATCCTGGGGCTAGCTGTGGTCAAAATTCCCATGAACTCCCTACAACACCGCCCCCTTCCAGTAACTTGCTGATGAGGTTGCGATATTCCCAGGACACGCCAGCTCTGGAGTCCTCTTAAAATACAAAACCTGGGATAGAGAAATGTGTCTCAGTTTATTTCCACTTAACCTCCACTAAGCAGGAGTTTGAGGATTCAATCCTATTTACCTGAATCCCAGTCAACAGAATGGAACATATTTTCCATTATATTTTCTCACTATATATACATAGGATTGTGTTGTTATGGTGCAATCCTATGCATATTTAGACAGAAAAAAAACTCCTACAACTTTCAACGTGCCCCAGCCAGCCATGCTGGCTGGAGCATGCTGGGAGCTGTAGGGCGTTTTTCTGTGTAAACATGAATAGAATTGCGCCCTAGTTGATTTAATACCTACAAGCCTAATAATATTTTCCCCACACCCTTCATTCAGTGTTAATATAATAATGTTAGCATATGAGGAAGGAAGGAGACAAAAACATTGCCATTAGTTGACTTCCCTGGCAAATCAAATGACCACGTGATGATGCACAGAGATACCACATCATTGTTTCCCTTGATGCAGAAGAATAATATCTGTTTTATGTTTGTGTTCAATTTAAACTTCACCAGACCTCTGAGTTTGTAGAATATTGATAGTTTCCAGAACAAGAATATTTCTAGGTAACTGGAATTAACTCCAAAAGAAAATGGCCCATTTAATCTTTAATGATCAGAAAAGGGTCACGACCTCCAGTTTTATGCCTCATATGAAATATTGTGGACTTATAACTCACATTGTCCTCGGTGGCTGATTGGGGTCTCCATTTCCTAGACTGCCCTTCTTTATAAGAGATTGATGTTGGGGTGTTAAAAATGGGCAGCAAGTATCCCTTTTCTTCCCCTTGCTTTGACTCATTGCCTGAAGGAATTTCAGATTACTTTGTGTCTTCAGACATTTTATTCTCTGCCCAGTTTCTTGTTCCCAAGAAAGAAGTATATGAAAAATGAATAGCTGTTTTGTACTAAGTTGTGAAGATTCTACCCGCTAGGTTTACAAATGATCTTATTATGTAATTACTCAGGACTTAATTCCACATATTAAGGGACGAAACAAACACTACTTTAAATGTGTGTCTAGCAGCTATGTCTCTTTTGAAAAATTACTCTATTATTTATTTATTTATTTGCTTTGTACCTTGCCTTTCTACCAAGAAAATGACACTTTAGAGTAGGTACATGTCCCCCACCACCACCACAATCCAAATCAGGACCCTAGCATGAGGAGTGGGTGTGTGTGTGTTAAGATCTGGATCAGTCCCCTGCCCCTACTCTAGAGTAAAAATAAAAAAGACATGACTGCTAGATATACATTTAAAGTAATGTCCATTTTGGCCCCTATACTGAGTAGGGTGTCAGCTTGCATCATTGCATACTGAGATATGTTTGAAAAGTCATCACCTCCACCACTCTATCAATAACATTTTGCAATGGGAAAGCACTAGGAAATCCTTGTGATTTATAATTTAAAGGCATAAGTGTGTCCCTGCCTCAGAATTATCTGGCTTGTTTTTAGAGACTGGTTTCTTTGGTTAGCTCAAGTTACTCTTATAGATGTATGAATCTGTCAGTTTGGTTTCTCTCAGTTTCTCACTTTTCCAATCTTAAATTCAGTTCATCTTGAACTTTAAGAATTTCTCCATTCTTAAGCTCAGTCCATCCTGAACTTTGAGAATGTTTTCTTAAAGTTTGTATGAAAATTCGTAAGCATTTTGTGTGCATTTCTCCTAATGCATGCATTTTGAATGCATTTTAGCCCAATACACATTTTCTTTGCAAGCAGTTTTCCTAATATAATGCATCTGAACCTTATTTTCTGTAATATACACATTTTTGTATGCATTTTTTGATTGGTGAACTCCATTGCAAAATTTGGAAAAGCACAAATTTTGAAGGAAAACTTATTTCAGTTTGCATAGTGGTTCAAAAGTGTGACATTAGGTGAATTCATATTAAAACATGAAGTGAACAAATTCCCCATCCCTGGTCACTCTTTAGAGTTGTTGAACTAGAGAATCAAATCAGGTTTAGAAGTGTAGGAAGCTCACTGATACAGGCCAGACTATTTCACCCTCTACTGCCAACTCTTGCAAACATGTGCTCTACACTGACCGTTGGTCCTGCCCTGATGTTTTTGACACTCTCTCTGTGTGAGTGTGAAGGTTTGAGGCCTACAGAGGCAAAGTGGGAAAAAGTCAGGCTTAGATGCCTGGAATTTGTTGTTGGGAGGGGGTTTTCCTGAGAGGAGTAGTTTCATTTCCTGTTAAGTTTCATTTCTTCAGGGTTGAAGTAGTACTTTCAGTTTTGAGGGAGGAGGATTTATAAAGGAGTGGGAGAGCCAGTAAGAGCAGAGTCGGGGAGACCAGAGCCTGAAGAGGGAGCAGGAAGACTCAGCCTGGAAAAGTCTAGGTGCAACTAGGGTAAAGGAACTTGCATTCTGAAACTTTTATTTTTTCTTAATACCTTTTGTATCACTTAACTGTACTGTGTAAATACCTTTAGTTGTGATTTGCTTTCTTTAAAATACCAGTAAACTGTTGTGGATAAACCCTGTGTCTAGAGTGTCGATCTACAAACTACACCCCACGTTACTGGAAAGTGGAATGTAAAAGAAAGAAGGCGGGACTTTTAAGGAGGCAAGAGATCCTTAAGAAGTTGCTCAAGGGGTCCAGGTCAAAAGGGGAACCCTGACAGTGAGTGATTGTGATTCACCTTATGCTGCACTGTATGTGTGGCGCTGGCTCAGTGAAGATTTGGAATGGCAATAGATCATAGAATCATAGAATAGTAGGGTTGGAAGGGGCCTACAAGGCCATCGAGGCCAACCCCTTGCTCATTGCAGGAATCCAAGTCAGAGCATCCCTGACAGATGGCTGTCCAGCCTCGTCTTGAACGCCTCCAGTGTGGGAGAGCCCACCACCTCCCTAGGTAATTGGTTCCATTGTCGTATTGCTCTAACAGTCAGGAAGTTTGTCCTGATGTTCAGCTGGATTCTGGCTTCCTGTCACTTGAGCCCATTATTCCGTGTCCTGCACTCTGGGATGATCAAGAAGAGATCCTGGCCTTCCTCTGTGTGACAACCTTTCAAGTACTTGAAGAGTGCTATCATATCTCCCCTCAGTCTTCTCTTCTCAAGGCTAAACATGCCCAGTTCTTTCAGTCTCTCTTCATAGGGCTTTGTTTCCAGTCCCCCGACCATCTTTGTTGCCCTCCTCTGAACCCTCTCCAGTTTATCTGCATCCTTCTTAAAGTGTGGTGCCCAGAACTGAACACAGTACTCCAGATGAGGCCTAACCAGTGCTGAGTAGAGGGGAACTAGGACTTCCCAGGGTTTGGAAGCGATGCTTCTATTAATGCAGCCCAAAAGAGCATTTGCCTTTTTTGCAGCCACATCACATTGTTGGCTCATATTCAGCTTGTGATCGACAACAATTCCAAGATCCTTCTCGCTTGTAGTGTTGTTGAGTCACATATCCCCCATCTTGTATCTGTGCCTTTGGTTTCTTTTTCCTAGGTGCAGAACTTGGCATTTATCCCTATTAAATGTCATTCTGTTGTTTTCTGCCCAGCGCTCCAGTCTATCCAGATCACTTTGAATTTTGTTTCTGTCTTCCAAAGTATTAGCTATCCCGCCCAATTTTGTGTCATCTGCAAATTTGATCAGCAAATCAAATATTTGATCAGATAACCTGAAAGATATACTTTCACAAGTATTATGGACAGGAAATATCTGCCATGGACTCCTCTTGCTTCAGTGTCTTGATAACTGCTTCTCAATCATATAAAATGAAATGAAGGGACTGCTATTGATTGTGAGCTGAAGGAATAATCATTACAGTGTCAGTTTTTTTCATTTCTACCTTGGATTATCAATGCAATCCTAAACAAATCTACTCTGATATAACTGATGTTACCTTACTCCAGGTAACTGAATACAGAGCTACAACCTTATTCAATTTCTTCATCTCCCTTCTGGAAGTAAATCCAAGGATATGACTGTTAAAGCCCTTTTTCGAGAGTTACGTTCTGTTTTTGCTTTGGCCTGACTATAGGAAGTGACAGAAATACCTCAATGAATCCCATCCCGCACATAAATTTGTCTTTGTTTTTTTACTTCTATCCTTTATGTGTATCATTTGTCTTCCTCCTTTGACATTTCTTCCATTTCTTTGGGCGTCACTTTTTTTGAACTGAAAATTTTGGTTTCTGACCATTTGGGGCAAGGAAGGGGAGTGCTGTTATTATCTACAGGGCACCACACCAAATCCCTTTGAAGTGTATTTTGCAACCTGATCCTAAAATCAAGAGCCTGGCAGAAACATTTCAATTCCATGCATGGTTAGACAGAAAAACATTACATAGCTGGCTGGAGAATGCTAGGAGTTGTAGGATTTTTTTCTGTCTAAACATACATAGGATTGCGCCTTTAGTTAAATTTAAACCTCACCTGATCTCTTGGTGTCAGAAAAGTTAACCCAGATTATAAAATATACAGTTTAGATTAACATATATTAAAACCTATATGTATGAACATCAAATGATTCTATACTGATTTTCCACATTCTAAATCATTGGTGGGCAGACTTCAGGCTTACAGTGGCTACTTTTTTAAAAAACAGAACCCTGAGATCTACCAATAGTGGCTAGGTACAAAATAGTGACTCGGGCTGTGGAGCAGGCACATGACATTTCAGTACTAGAACTGAGCTCAGTGTCCCTTCACACAAAAATTCCCTCCTGGTTTTCCCCTAAGCTTCCTTTTCAGGTAATCTAACTTGTGTGTGTGTGGAGTAGGGGAGAGGCCTTTAATGTTATGGTTACTGTTAAACAACTGGGAGACAGAAACCATTGTGGTTCTACCCCAAATCACCTGGAGATCTACCCGTGGATCCGGATCTACTTTTTCCCAACCCATGTACTAAATATTTACCCGAATTAAAAAAATTATACCTCATGTCAGAAAATATGAAATACACATTTATGTTGTATGAAGCTTGAATTTGCTCTGTGGTGAGTCTGACATGATTTAATTCGGGGGGGATGGGACTTGTAGCTCTCCAGATGCTGTGGCCTACAATTCCCATGATCCCTGTCAGAAGCGCCCTAGCGGCCTCTTTCAGTAGACTCCAACAGCCAACTCAAGACACACAAAAGGATTCTTTTCAAGGCTTTAATCCTTTTACAACTTAATTACTCTTTCAGATGCTAATCACCAGTGACTAAGCAAGGAACAGCAGAGTAGCTTATGCTCTGAGTAGGCAGTTGATCCCCGTTTGAAGGAGAGTCACTTGAAGACCCTGAACTTATGGGCTAGGGAGAGATCTTCCCTCTTTCCCTTGGGTCCATGGGAGGCGGCCGTTGCTTGTGCGCCGAACGGGCGCTACACCTCCTTTCCGCGCCCTCCATCGCTCATCGCTCCCTGCATCTGCATTGAGCGTCTAGCAAGCCCCGTTCCTGCACTTTCTCACTGCTAGGATCACTATCTATCTCAGGAATGCCAGCAGGCGGAATCTCTGCCAGCTGCTGTGCCTGTGAGGGATGAGCTGGCTGCTCTCCAACGGATTGCTGCTCCTCCTCAGAATCAGAACTGCTCTGGGGTTCTATCGGCTCAGTTTCCACCCTGACAATCCCTCACCATTGGCTATGCTGGTTAGATCTGATGGGAGTTGTAGGCCAAAACATTTGGAGGGGCACAAGTTGCTTTGATTTACTGACCAATCGTATGTCCCCTAGACAGCGTCTGGAGGACATAGGATATTTTGGTTTCCTCGATCTGAGGTCAGAGACAGGGTTCCGGCCTCGGAGCCAGGAAACTGTACTCCCCACCCCTCCCCCTCGCAGCCAGCACAGAGAGAACATTGCTGGCTGCTGTTAGTAGCTCACAAACACAAGCTTGTAGGGGGTGAAAGAGGCGTTCCCAGGCGCAGGGGAGGGAAGAGACTGGGGACATGGGAATAGAGGTATCCCTAGCTGTCCCCAGCCTCCTTCCCTCTCCCTCCCTGAGCCTCTGCTGGACAGGTGAAATCGCTCGTCTAGCTAAAACGAAGAGCGCGAGGTGCAAGGTGCCTCCTGCTCTGCACTAGATACCTGGAGGCCTCTGAGTTCAGAGGCTTACAAATACCCAGGGTGCATCCCATATGACTGACCCCTTAATGGATCTTTCTCTATTCCCCCCTCTCCTCTTTCTTTTGCCTACCCTCCTCTAAATCACCCTGCTTTAATAATATGTACTTCTTATTGCACTTATTGTGAATGTTTAACTTGAGTCAGAAAAACATTTACCCAAGGAAGCAATGTAGAGGGAAGAACAGAGTCAAGAAACAGGAAAACATTTGTCCCTGCCCACTTTTCCGGGTGCCAAGCACCCAGATCAGGTGATATTTTCAGTGTCTGAGTCAGCAGCAATTGAGGGACTGAAATTGAAATCAGGCAGTCTTCATTTTGAGAAAATAGAGGACTTTCATTGAGTCACCATTTTATTATTCTTTTTTTTTATTGAATTTGAAAGCTGATTATGCTGCTCTGTTCACATGGCCTGCTAGTGATCTGTAAAACCTCATGGTTGATAACATTATGAATGGTGAATGGTAGTCACACTGTTGTTCCGGAATTAAGCTCTGAAAAGGTCAGGGTTAATCGTCTTATCTGACATGTCTGGCTCATCTGAAAGATACAGTACAGAACGAATGTGCTGCAAAACTGAAATCATGTTGGTCAGTCCAATGGTTATGTTGGTCCCATCACCAGACATGTAAATATTTCTTCTTTTGTGATGACTGGATTTGAAGTACCAATATCACCAGCCAGTAATGCTCAGACTCAAATGTAATCCCTCCCACAAGTTCTTCTCCAGCTCTGAACGTTAAACTAGATTCTTTGAAGGTGTATGCGCAGAAGGAGATTGCTGCAAACTACATGACCACATTAGACCAGATCTGATCAACCAGTCTTTTGTTGGGGGAATGTTTTCTCTATTTAGGTCACTTTCTAGATTCCTTCTCATAAAAAATTATATGGTTGAAGCCCCCTCCCCCTCAAATTCAGCTCTAACATTCTCTGTTGTTCCTGGTTGCGTTTATTTTTGTGGGGCAGGGGATTTCATTTCTACATGGCTTTCAGCCAGCCATGTCTTGTGCTGAGAAGTATATTTCCCAAAGGGCCAGAAGATTTGGGGCATCGCTATGAGCACACGTGTGCCAACATTGTGAGCTGGGAGACAGCTCTCAGAAACAGACCATTTTTTCCCCTTGAATACTTGTTGAGGAAACCCATAAATACTGAGCCAATCTGAATCAAGCAAAGGAGAGTTTGCCCGCATTTACAGAACATGTTAATCACTTCAGTTCCTGTTTATACAGAAATAATATCTGGCACAGGGTATCATCCATTGGATTTGGTGAAGCAGTTCTCAGCCAATGAGGGAAGAATTATAGAAACCACATGGAGACAGTTAAAGCAGGATTTTTATATGTTCACATATCATGACCTGTAATATAGCCAGAAATCAGGCAAAATCCTTTTGTTTCACCTGGTAAAACCAGTGACAGAAATTTAGCTTTTCTTCTGCAGCTGGCAGGACTTCCTCATGGACAACTTCTGCTAGAAGGGAAAAAGTGACTGTGCCTTTTCACATTTGGAGAATCCAAATGGTAAAGCACACTGGACTTGAAAGGGAGAATGTCTCAGGTTCAATCCATATTGGCAGTTAAAAGGATATTGAATGTCAGAACTGGGAACGTCCTCTGCTCGAGATCTTAGGGAATCAGTGTTAGTTGGACTAGACAGTACTGCTGCGTCACCAAGCTGGGACTGGGCCTCTCCTCCCTTCACAGTGGTTACTAGAACCAACTGCTCTGAGAGCAGGAGAGGAAGATGAGGTAAACTGTTACCATCACCATCTCTTCACATAGGCTTTTAAATTTTTTACCATTTTTAATTATATATATCCTCCCTCCCTCTCCCTTATCCCATGTGTGTCATGACTTAAATTTAGATTTGTAAGCCTGAGGACAGGGAGGGTCATACTACTTATCTTTGTAAACTACTCTGGGAGCCTTTTGGCAAAGGGGTGGGGTATAAAGGCTGTGATAAATAAATAAATTTAGATGGATGGCGAGACCTTTTTTCTATCTAGGGCTGTATTCCAGCAGGGGCGATCTGTCAGGGGCCGCATACTGGTGGTGGGCAAGGCCAGAGCCAAAAATGAGTGGGGGCACCCCCTTGTCTTTCTGTTTTTGCCTCTCTCTCTCTGACTCCTCTTCTCACTCTGCATCCCCACTCCCACTCCCTTTGCCTCCCTACCCAGCAGGCTTTTGAAATTAAGCCTAGGACCACCAGTTGCCCACCCCGTAGTACTGGCTAGTTGGACCAATGGTCTGACTTAGTGTAAAGTAGTTTCTTAGGGTGGCCATGCATCCTCTTTTACAGAGGACAGTCCTGTATTTGAAAGGCTGCCAGACGACTGTCCTCTATTTTGACGGTTTCACCTATTAGAAGGGCTGTCTAATCCAAGCCCAGTTTAAAGATAAAGAACCATCAGAAGGACGATCTGAGCCTTGAAGATGCCTATCTTGGACAGCAGACCGAGCAAGGCACAAAGGTCACGTGGTCACAGTCTTCTACACTAAGGTGAGATGTACTGTATTCTGTTTCAATTATAATAATGATTTCTAAATTTGCATATATATCTCATTTGCAAATTTTATGCAAATCTGTGTTACTTTTGTCTTCTTCTTTTGGTGATGCTTGATGGACCAAGTGCACTCTTATGAACCTGCCTGTACCCTAAAATCAGCTCCAGAGGCCCTCCTCATGGACCTGCCAGTAGGTACAATCAGGCTGGCAATAAAGCAAGCCAGGGCCTTTTCGGTGGTGGCTCTCCATCTTTGGAACTCTCTCCCTAGTGAGATACATTTGTCCCCTTTGTTGTTGTTATTTTAGATGGGTCCTGAATTTTTGTTTCACCTTTGGTTTGGGTGGTTTAGTTATTGTTCTTGGTTACATGCTGATATATTCTGTGATTGGATTAGGCTGACATTTTATTATATTATGCTTCTATTAGATTTTATGGAATTGGGCAGGGCAGTCTTAACCCTTATCTCAGAGAGCTCTGACATCAGAGCCTCCATGATAACCAAAACCCTGTGAGGCAAAAGCCAGCAGGGTGGAGCGCATTTTGCTCCTCCCCCGCCTCTAGTTGGCTTTCCCCATGTCTTTTAACTGATTCCCTCGCATTGAAACTCATGGGAGTGAATTACTCTATGCCACCACCAGGGCTGGCATAGATTGCTGGCTGGTTTGCTATTACGAGTATTTGGTTATACGAGTATTTCATACCACTTGCACAGTTGCACATTAGTGGTAATCAGCACTCCCCCCCCCCCCCCCAAGTAAAAAAAGATCTGCAAGTCCACACAATCCACGCGACTTGGAAGAAACCAGTCCGTTGCAGGTAGGATTAATAGGAATTTGAACTTATTTGAATCCATTGTGGATTTCTCTGACATTCCTAATCACAACTCCCGTCACCCTCAACCGGTCTGAGGTCACGAATGACGGGAGTTGCAGTCCACAACATCTGGAGGCTGCCCTACCCCATCTGTCAGTGGGTAGCATCAAATGCCGCATAAAGAAAGGGCACGGCTGTGCTGTGTCCACCTGTGGCTTCTTTTAAGGGTTTTTCATAGTGATGGGCAAGCCCAGCTCTAGCTTGCCCCCCAAGTCAGTTGTGACGGGATTATTTAGGAATGATGCCTCCTGTTAGAAAGGCAGTTTAGCAGAGAAAAACAAAAAAGGTAGAACGGAATGAGCATTTACTAATCCAACATGCACAGAAGGCTATCTTAAAATAAAAAGAGACCACACTCTTCTTCAGTGAATAAAAGTAAAATAGTTTACTCACAATATTCTTGTATATAATATGCAGGCGCAGCATAGGGTTTCAAAAGGAGTTTGTCCTTCCATTTTGTGTTCCATTACACAGGCAGGAGCGAGGGAGCAAACACAAGTGCTCCCAGCAACAGTGGAAGGTCAGAAGAAGAAGGGGGCGGGGGAGGGAGGGAGCGCAGGAAACTACACAGTAGGCTATAGAGATCCTAAAGCTTGCTGTGATCTATATTCCCCTGCATTAACTAACTGCAACACTGCCCCCTTCCAGTAGCTTGCAGATGAGGTTGCAATATTCCCAACAAGTTGGGCATTTTGAGCATTCCTGGACAGGAATGCTCAAATATCCCCATTGGGTTTAGTCGCAGTCCCTTCCCTGCCTGTTCCTGGGCTCACGTCTTCTCCCAGCAAACAACAGGCCCTGCTGTTTCCAGGTGTGGTTCTGAGCCCTCTGCTGCCTGTTCAGTCAGTAAAGTGGGTCTTGCTTGGGGAAGTTGTGGGGGTAGGAGGGAGAGACTGGTCGGGAGGACAGGCTTGAAACAGAGGCAGGCTGGAAAACCCATTTCAAGTTGGGGGCCCAATTTTTCAAGCAGAAGAAATGTGCCTTTTGAGTGAAGTCTCGGACCGTCCTTTGTGTCTCATTTGCAGCTGTTGTCAAGCCAGGACTTGGGTATGCCTAAGTTGGATCATGGCCAAAAAATAGTCTGAAGAAAACACAGGTTGCACTTCTGCTGCTGAAGCAAAGCAGGTCTGGTCCTGTTAGCTTTCTGAATGGACAAACATCTAGGCACCATATGCAAACTGCTCTGAGCTCTTTGGAGGAAAAGAGGGCCATCAACCCAATAAATAGATGAATTAATGAATTTTCTCCTTTTCCGCAGGATGCTGTCCTTGCAGATGCGCTTCATTTTGAACTCGGAACTAAAGAGATCTGCACATAGCCGTATGCGCGTTGTGTTTTTCTTGTTTTGGTGGCCTGTACAGATGAGTCCTACTTCAAGCAATGGCCTTGCCGGCACTTCCAGGTCTCTTGTTCCAAGGAATGCAGCCATTTTTCCTCTGGGTCACACTTTCATTGTTCTTTTCGCGGAATTTGCACTGCAAATTGCTTTGCCCATTGAGATTCTGGACCTCTGCAAGAATCTCTCTGGCTGTTAAAAAGCTGTATATAATGAGGTTGTGTGGCAGTCATGGGCACCTACTGGCTAGTGCATGGAACATCACTAATGATAAAAGACACTATTCTCCCCGAACCCATGCTTGCATAGTGGTGTTTTCATGTTTAAAGGATCTGATTAGCATATTTAGTTCTTTAAAGCTTGAGTACTTCCCTACTTTAACAAAAGAATGATCATGGCTGTTTATTACTACCTCCCCCTCTTCCAGGACCCTTTAAAAGGGCACACAGGAATTCCCCGCACAGTAAGTCTCCCTTTCCCCTGCAGCAAAGCTTTCCCAGCCACTACATGTGGGCAGTTACTGATATTGGTATCAAAGAAAAACAGTCAAAATTGAAATATGTCCCAAAAGCTCAAAGTGATCGTTGTTGTTGGTTCAGCTGTGCAGATAGAATACCATGTGTGTGTTTCTAGAATGCTAGCAGTCTGTTTACCATAAAACACAGCTGATCAAAAAACGCTGACTTCTGAACCCTCTTGCATGTTATCATTTGAATATCAAGGCACTAACATGTGAAGTCTTCAACAAAGAAATACTACGTTCCCAAAACTAGACTGGACAACGTGCTGCCGTAGCAACAGCATACAAATAAAGGAGGCTGGGCATATCGTGAACAGTCACAGAGATATTCCTTATTGTCTGTAGTCTGGGGAAGGTTGGATAGCATAATCATATCACCCATATATTGAAAGTTCTGCACTGGTTGCCAATTGTTTTCTGGGCTCCATTCAAGTGGCTGGTCTTAACCTTTAAAGCTTTAAATGGTTTAGGGCCTGGCTTTCTAAGAGGCCACCAGTCTCGCTATTAATATGCAACTCAAAAGGGCCTCTCTCCTGCAGAACTAATAACTGAGCATATTCATGCAGCCCCTGGGTTGCAGAGGCCCGTTTGTCGGGCACGCATGAAAGGGCTTTCTCCTGCATCTGTCCCAAATTGCGCAATGCCCGTCCTTCAAAGCCAGGATGGCTCCCACTCTCTCAGCTTTTCAGAAAGGAGTTAAGATGCATCTCCTTAATTTGGCCTTTTAAATTGTGAATAACGTTTTTAATGCTCTTTTCATCTGGTTTTATTGCTTCGATGTTTTTATTTGCATTTCTATTTAAATTATACTAATTCTTTCTAAATATGCATTTATACATGTAAATTAGCATATGCAAATCTGTACCCTCGTTTGTCATCCCCCCCCCATTTTTTGGTAGTGCATTTCCTCTTTTTTGAGGCTTAAATGGCCATCATGGTATCTCTGGGAAGTCATCCTGTCCATCTCCCATTTGATAACAATAAGATCAGTGCTTATGGAAATAGGGTGTACAGAAAACAACACGGAGGAAGTCCACAGTGTGGTAGCACAACCCAGCCTTTTCTGTGTCCAAAACCCAGCAGACTTGTTGGATCAGCTTATGGGCACACACAAGTAAACAAGTAATTAGGCACTTCCCACTGTCATGTCTGTATTTGCGTGCCTAGTATAGACATAACTCTTGGGGCCAAAACAGATATAGTTGCAGGAAGGCCATGCTCAGTTCTCCAGTCTCCCCCCCCCCCCCGCCCCTTTAAACAGCAGCAGGTGCACCAGCGTGGATCAAAGCGGTGGTGCTGTGGCAAGATGTGTTTAACCCTTTTCACATAACCTTTTTTTTTTTTTAATCAACCCCACCACCACCACACGCAAACCACTATTAGCTCCACTAGTGAAAAATAAGACTGGTACCTATAGCATGACTTTCTCCCCCCCACAGGGATTTGGGGAGGCAGTAGTTTCTATAGGGAAAATGGTGTGAGGAAAAGGGTTGAACATCCTCCCCAGTGTCACTGCTGTGATCAAAACTAGAGCCCCCTGTGGCTGCTGTATAAAGGGTGGGGCGGGGGGGGGAGTCAGGAGAACTAACCTGGATTTCCCACAATCCCATATGCATTTTGCCCAGGCCTAGGATGGCCATGTGTCCTCTATTTGAAGGCATCCTCTATTTGAAGGGCTGTCCTGTCCAATTCCAGTTTAAAATCCAGTTCTGGATTCGCTTTATGGTTTGGCTGATGGTTGTTTTTAGATATATGTTGCGTCTGTGTATACTGTCTGTTGTATGTTGTTTATGTTTTTAAATTTTGCATATTGTATTTTTAATGTTTTTAGTCTTTGTAAACCACCCAGAGAGCATCGGCTATGGTGCCGTATGAAATGTAATAAATATAGATAAAATAAATAAAGATAACCCTAAGAACTGTTGCCCATTAACAGATAATACCTGAACAGCAGACTGAACAGAGGCATGCAGGTCACCTGGTCAATCTTCCAGACTATGGTGAAATGTATTTCTATTTAAATTATAATAATTATTTTTAAATGTGCATCTATTCATATAAATCAGCATAAGCAAAATATGCAAATAGCTGTCCTCTTTCGCCCTGTTTTTTGGGGTGATGTGTTTCCTCTTTTTTGGCAATTCAGAAGTGGCCTCCCTATTTTGCATTGCTGAAGTACTCAAAACATGTGGTTTAACTGCTAACGTTTCTCCTGAGGTTGCATCTTCTTTGAGCACCCTGGTGCTTGTCTGTTTGTTTTAGTAACATGGCTTTCTCCCAGACATGGGCCTTTTCTTCCTCTTGGGAGAAGAAGGGAGGGAAGCGGATGTCTGCTGCCCTTTGTTATCTGTTTGTTGGAGCTTTTGGAACAGGAGGGCTGTCATTACTGGGTTTCCTTAGGCCTTGTTTTTCTGCTGACCTATCCATAATTGTTTCCTTTTTGTTGTTGTTGCTCTTTGATTTTTAATGGAATCACTCTGGGCCCGTTTAGTTTGCTTCAGAGATAAGCCAATCAATTCTAATTAAAAGCACAAATGCTAATTCCCTTGGGTGGGGAGCATTTACAGCTTAATGTGCTCTTTACACAGTTCAGCTGCCCCTAAGGATGGCGCATGTTGTCAAGAGCTGTTAAAGAGAGTTAAAGACAAGGCAGCAAAGTGCTGGCTGCCTCTGGGTTTGGCTACAGGGGCTGGCTGGCTGGCAGGCAGGCAGGCAGGCAGGCAGGCGACGAAGGCAGGTGGGTAGAGGAGAGAGAGCAATGTGACTGTTTGGAGACCATGGGCTCTGGCTAGGTGACCCCTCATTGCCCTAAAGAAGCCCCTCGAACATCGGCAAGGTCAGGTATCTGGCTTAAACAGAAAGGCTGATTTTTGCCCAATGAAGTGTGAAATAGCATTCATAGCGCAGCTTTATAAATATTGATTCAGAAATTGCTCTAGCCACTGGCTCTGTAAATGGCCTTGTCTGCCTAGTGAACGGGAGAGATAAGGAAAGACAGAAATGGTTCATCACCCAAAGGGGTAGGAGTGGATTGATTTTTAAGTAGGGGCCATCCCTTTAAAGAAAAGAGCAGGAAGGTTCCTTAGTTGGCGGCCTCATCCCGAGCATGTTTATGTAGAAGTAAGTCCCATTGAATTCAGTGGCCTCACTCCCTAGTAAATGAGTTTAGGAATGTAGCTTCAGTGGATCAACTCCACCCTACATATATGTTTTAATCCTATCATTAGCCTGATGGCTAAATGCCAATTTTGAGTTAAGAATTTGCTGAGTGAGTGTAAATTAGTTGCTTGTAGGTTGCTGGTCCAGCCATATTATAACAAACAGCATGCCTTTAGATTTTAGAATCAATGGTTTGTTATTGTTGCTATGTTGCCATTTTAAATAATTTTATTTAAATAAACACTAGATGAAATGTGGCATAATATCATATGAAAATAAATACTAGATCAAATATAAAGAATCCCAGGAAAAGGAAATACAGAGATACTGGTTATTTCAGTTCATGGCACATTCAGTCAAGTAAAGCTTTTGCAACATTATGAACCTGAAATACTGAATTGTGTGTCCTGGCTGCCTTCTAGCTCTGTTTGCCATATGTTCTGTGTAACTTACTTTGTATAGTACAAACACAAAATGGCACTTCTTTCTGGTGCACTTAGTTGGTTAAGAAAAGGCATTGAACTCATGTCAAGAAATACATCAGTTTCATGGAGACTGCCTAAAGGGTCTCGCTCTAGAGAAATAGTGTTTGTCATAATATGATCTCCGTTCTTTGGAGTACAACCTTCATGGGTCATTGTGCAGTAATGTACTACCCTGCCTGATCATCTCCTTCAGTTAGCTGGGAAATTAGAAATTTCAGAGATTCAGAAGCCAGTTTATTGTGTGTGGTTGGAATTAGCATTAGGCTATTCTGTAAGTCTAGTACTGAGGAAAACGATTCATACATGAGGTTTAAATCATATTTGAGGTTCACGTTCATGTTCAAGCTTTCTCTGAATTAAGAATGACTACACTCTCTGTTAATTCTTTTACCATATCCCTTCAATCCATCTCAAAAATTATTTAATATTATTGAACTGAGGCCTGGGCTATACTCACTTTCAGACTAAAAAATCTCTCTGTCTCTCACATACCCCCCCCCCCAACAAACACTATATGAAATTATGTAACATTTCCTCATGGGAGTTCTCCTAAGAGGAACACAATTTATTTACTGCTTTCTTGTGTGTTTCTTTAATTTAAATTATATTTTTCAGGGAGCGGGATTCTCCATACTGAATCTACCAGCTCTTTATTCTATTAAGCAAATGTGTGGTTGTTAATGCGATTCAGCTCACTACCAACATTCATCCTTGAGTATACACAATACAATTCCTTGCGCCATCCAGTTCTCCAAGATTTCGGTTCACCCAGCTCACAACGCTCATACCCCAGTGGTATTCGGAGTTACGGAACTGCAGAAGGGATGAAATGAACACTCATAATCAGGTGAAACATGTTTTAATTCAGTGCGTTTTTTAATACGTAAGCATTCCAACAGAACATGAAGATCTCTGCCTGAGATCATAGAATCATAGAATAGTAGGGTTGGAAGGGGCCTACAAGCCCATCGAGTCCAACCCCCTGCTCAATGCAGGAATCCAAGTCAGAGCATCCCTGACAGATGGCTGTCCAGCCTCATTTTGAATGCCACCAGTGTGGGAGAGCCCACCACCTCCCTAGGGAATTGGTTCCATTGTTGTATTGCTCTAACAGTCAGGAAGTTTGTCCTGATGTTCAGCCGGAATCTGGCTTCCTGTAACTTGAGCCCATTATTCCGTGTCCTGCACTCTGGGATGATACAGAAGAGATCCTGGCCTTCTTCTCTGTGACAACCTTTCAAGTACTTGAAGAGTGCTATCATATCTCCCCTCAGTCTTCTCTTCTCAAGGCTAAACATGTCCAGTTCTTTCAGTCTCTCTTCATAGGGCTTTGTTTCCAGTCCCCTGATCATCTTTGTTGCCCTCCTCTGAACCCTCTCCAGTTTGTCTGCATCCTTCTTCAAGTGTGTTGCCCACAACTGGACACAGTACTCCAGATGAGGCCTAAGCAGTGCTGAGTAGAGGGGAACTAGGACTTCCCGGGATTTGGAAGCTATGTTCTATTAATGCAGCCCAAAATGGCATTTGCCTTTTTTGCAGCCACATCACGTTGTTGGCTCATATTCAGCTTGTGATTGACAACAATTCCAAGATCCTTCTCGCTTGTAGTGTGGTTGAGCCATGTATCCCCCATCTTGTAACTGTGCCTTTGGTTTCTTTTTCCTAGGTGCAGAACTTGGCATTTATCCCTATTAAATGTCATTCTGTTGTTTTCTGCCCGGCGCTCCAGTCTATCCAGATCACTTTGAATTTTGTTTCTGTCTTCCAGAGTATTAGCTATCCCACCCAATTTTGTGTCATCTGCAAATGTGATCAGCATTCCCTGCACCTCCTCCTCCAAGTCATGAAGAAAAATGTTGAAGAGCGCTGGGCCCAGGACTGAGCCCTGCGGTACCCCACTCGTTACCTCTCCCCAGTTTGAGAAGGTCCCATTGATAAGCACTCTTTGAGTCCGATTCTGTAGTCAACTGTGGATCCACCGGATCGTTGTTTCATCTAGCCCACTTTGAGCTAGTTTGCTCATCAGGATATCATGGGGCACCTTGTCAAAAGATTTGCTGAAGTCAAGGTATATTATGTCTACAGCATTCCCACAGTCCACAAGGTAGGTTACTTGATCAAAAAACGAGATCAGATTCATCTGGCAGGACTAGTTTTTGACAAATCCATGTTGGCTTTGAGTAATCAATGCATTGTTTCCAAGGTGCTTACAGATGGATTGCTTTATCATCTGCTCCAGAATTTTCCCAGGGATTGATGTCAGATTGACTGGTCTATAGTTCCCAGGCTCCTCCTTTTTACCCTTTTTGAAGATAGGGACAACATTAGCCCTCCTCCAGTCATCTGATACTTCACCCGTCCTCCATGATTTCTCAAAGAGAATAGACAGCAGTTCTGAGAGTTCTTCTGCCAGTTCCTTTATTACTCTAGGATGCAGTTCATCTGGCCCTGGAGATTTGAACTCATGCAAAGTAATTAGGTGTTCCTTGATATGCCTTTCGATCTCAAGCTGCAATCCTGCCCCTTCAGCCTGTACTTAGCCTTTGCCAGGGGGCTCATAGACCCTTTTTTGGGAGAAGACTGAGCCAAAGTAGAAATTGAGCACCTCTGCCTTTTCTTTGTCATCTGTTATAATTTTGCCATCCTTATTTAATAGCTGAACCACCATTTCTTTCCTGTGTCTTTTACTATGCACGTAGCTGAAGAAAGTTTTTTTGTTGCTTTTAGCATCCCTCACTAACCTCAGTTCGTTCTCAGCTTTAGCCTTCCTGATGCCATCCCTGCAATTCTGTGCTATCTGCCTATACTCTTCCTTTGTTACTTGGCCTTCTTTCCACTTCCTGTATGTGTCCTTTTTTGTTTTCAGGTCATCTCTAAGCTTCTTGTGAAGCCACATTGGCTTCTTCTGTTGTCTTCCACCTTTTCTTCTTGTTGGAATTGTTTGTAATTGTGCCTTGAGAATTTCCTTGTTTAAAAGCTCCCACCTATCTTAGACTCCTTTTCTCATTAGCGTTGCTTGCCATGGGACCTTACTGATCATTGTTCTGAGTTTATTAAAATTAGCTTTCCTAAAATCCAGGGTATGTGTTTGACTACACTTGGCTTTTGCTTCCCATAGAACCAAGAACTCAAGTACAACATGGTCGCTTTCCCCCAGAGTTCCTGTAACTGCTACTTTATCCACTAAGTCATCTCTGTTGGTTAGGATCAAGTCAAGCAGAGCCGATCCTCTAGTTCCTTCCTCTACTTTCTGTAGGAGGAAGTTATCCGTCACACAAGCCAGGAATTTCCTGGAGGGGCCATGTTTTGCAGAATTTGTCTCCCAACAAATAATTGGGGAAATTGAAGTCCCCCATTACTACTACATCATGTTTCCTTGAAACATTGGCTATTTGCTTTTCAAAAGTTTCATCCTCGTCTTCTCCTTGATTGGGTGGCCGGTAGTAGACTCCGACCATCAGGTTCCTTTTATTCTTTGCTCCATTTATTTTGATCCAGATGCTCTCGATGGGGCTGTCAACCTCATCCTCCTGTATTTCTGTGCAGAGATACATATTTTTAACATACAGTGCAAGCCCACCTCCCTTTCTGTTCCTCCTGTTCTTTTTGAACAAGCTATATCCTTCAATTGCTGTATTCCAGTCATGAGAGTCATCCCACCGAATCTCAGTTATACCTATCAAGTCATAATTTCCCTCTTGTATTAAGAGTTCAAGTTCGTTCTGTTGGTTTCCCATACGCTGGGCATTAGTATAGAGACACTGAAGACCATGTGCTTCATAGTCTGGCTTTCTTCCTAGATGTGTCTGAAGACTATTATTGGGCGCTATTAGAGCTGTTCTCTCCATTGCAGTGCATGAGCCTACGTCCATTGTTACCCCCAACTTTACATCTCCCTTCCCCGTAGGATTCAGTTTAAAGCCCTCATGATGAAGTTCTTCATGCTGTGGCCAAACACATTCTTCCCAGCCTTTGTGAGGTGCAACCGGTCCCTGCCAACAGCCCATCGTCCAAGAAGTATAGCCCGTGTTCCCAGAATCCAAATCTCTCTCGTCGGCACCACCTTCGTAGCCAGTCATTAACCCAGAGTATTTTTCTTTCCCTTTCTATCCCTCTTCTAACTACTGGAAGGATGGATGAGAAAACTATCTGGGCCCCAAAGTTCTTGAGTTTCCTTCCCAAAGCTTCAAAGTCTGACATGATTTCTTCGTAGCTCCGCTTGGCGGTATCATTTGTTCCCACATGGATGAGAAAAAAGGGATACCTGTTAGTGGGCTTTATGAGTGCAGGCAACCTTTCAGTCATGTCTCTAATCCGTCCTCCCGGGAGACAATATACCTGGCAAGTCCATGGGTCTTCACGACATACTTGGGTCTCGATCCCATGCAGCAAGGAGTCTCTCACTACTACCACTCTTCTTGTTGTTGTAGGCCTGGGTTTCATTGCCTGTGTTTGACTGACCTTCAGCCTCTTGCTCATTCTCATGTAGGTTCCCCTGTGATTCTTCTTCTGCAGGCTGTCCTCCGGTCTAATCCGCAAGTACCTGGAGTCGGTTCCACAGCTGCACTTCTTCCACTGGTGAAGAGTGGCATCTAGTTCTTCTCCTCCTAACTGTTACCCTTTTCCAAAGAGTATCCTCTACTCCATTTTTCTTCACCTCAGCATTTCCCACTTCTGCCTCAGGTTGCTGTTGCTCTTCAAGCTTCTGGTCTTCCCTTTGCTGCTGTAGTTCCCCTATTCTGTCTAAGAACTCTTTGTGTTCTCTTATTCCCCAGAGGGTCGACAGTCGCCGCTCCAGTCCACTTTTTTTTTCTTCCAGCAGCGTGATCACTTGCACTTGTTGCAGGTGTAGGCCATGTTGTTCTCAGGCAAGAAAACAAACATTGCACACACCTTGCAGGTCACCACCACTGGAGAGTCTTGTCCTTCCATAGCCTCTTTTCCCTTTTTGTGTCTAGCTTTGTGATTGTTCTAGACTAGCCTGTGCCCGCTCCTCTGCTCAGT
Organism: Heloderma suspectum; assembly: GCF_057233095.1. NCBI lineage: Eukaryota > Metazoa > Chordata > Lepidosauria > Squamata > Helodermatidae > Heloderma > Heloderma suspectum. The sequence goes on along the minus strand of NC_139458.1, from coordinate 70,691,215 downwards.
AGAGGTTAAAAGCAGAGGCCCACTGGTGTGAAAGTGTGTGTTACAAGACAAATAAATGAAAAAAAAAAGTTAGTTAAAATAGAAACAAAAATGTTAGGGGCCTCCCCCTTGCCCTCCCCTGCCAAACTCCCCTGTCCAACTCCTGTTTGTTCCCCCTGTTCGCTCGCTCTGGTCGCTCTCTCTCTGGGAGCTTGTTTGCTTCTGTAGTCCCTGGACCAGTCAGAGTAAACAATACTGAGCTAGATGAACAAATAGTCTCAGGGGCGGCCCAATATCTTTTGCTGCCTGAGGCAAAGGACAAAAAGACCCCTCCCATTCCATATACAAAAGCTGACTGGACTGGTAGATGATTCTGTCTAAACACTGATGATAAGAAAGCAACTTCCACTGTATCTGAAGGCAGCAGGCTAACTTAGGAGGCACAGAATAGATCACATGGCACACAGGTCTCTCCTCCAACACCGTCCAGCCATTTCCCAGCATCTGCCGCCTCTGGCGACTGCTTAGTGGTAGGGCCAGCCCTCAATAATTCAACCTGGTATAAGGCAGCTTCAGGAACAATTCTATGCATGTTTAGAAAGAAGAAGTCCTACAACTGTAGGGAAAAGTCCTACAAAATGGCTGGCTGGGGAATGCTGGGAATTGTAGAACTTTTTCTGTCTAAACATGCATAGGATTCTGCCCTTCCTATATTAATGAGGATACCTACCAAATTATCACGAGGTATCTCACTCTTAACATGAGACCATCTCGCCCAAATATATGTCCACCTTTTCCACTGGCACATACCTTGCTCGGTCACCTAAACCACAGAGCATCTCTCCATTTCTGCATTAACTCCTTATTTATTTAAAATATTTATATATTTCTGCCCATGAAGGACTCCCCCTAATAACAATATTATAATTCTTACAAAAAATAAGTATTTGAGCAGCAAATAATAAGTCTCCTAGCACTGCTTTCTGGGACTTGAACACGAGGCAGGACTGGCATCACTGTAAAACAGTGCATGGCTGCTGTGAAAAAGGCACATTCCATGTTATAATTAGGAAAGGAACTGAAAATAAAACTTCCAGTGTCACACTGCCCTTATACAAATCTATGGTGCGACAACACTTGGAATGCTGTGTACAGTTCTGGTCACCACACCTAAAAAAGGATATTGTAGAGCTGGAAAAAGTGGAGAAAAGGGCAACTAAAATGATCAAGGGGCTGGAGCTTCTCCCCTATGAGGGAAGGTTACAACAGCTGGGATTGTTTAGCTTGGAAAAAAGGAGGATAAGGAGAGACATGATAGAGGTGCACAAAATTACACATGGTGTGGAGAATGTGGATAGGGAGACATTTTTCTCCCTCTCTCATAATACTGGGACCCAGAGTCATCCCATGAAGCTGATTGGTGGAAGATTCAGGACAGGTAAGTATTTCTTCATGCAGCACATAGTTAAACTATGGAATTTGCTACCACAAGACATAGTGATGGCCACCAATTTGGATGGCTTTGAAAGGGGAGGCTTTAAAAATTCATGGAGGATAAGGCTATCCATGGCTACTAGTCCTGATGGCTATATGCTGCCTCCAGTAGCAGAGGCAGTATGCCTGTGTACACCAGTTGATGGGGAACATGGGTGGGAGGATGCTGTTGTACTCATGTCCTGCTTGTCTGTTTCCTGAGGGCAGCTGGTTGGTCACTGTGTGAACAGAATGCTGGACTAGATGGACCCTTGGTCTGATTCATCATGGCTCTACTTATGTTCGTATGTTCTTATTTAAAATAATGGCCTTACCAGGGTCTCCTTCAAGGCTGCAGTTATTGTACCTTCCTTTAATGCGGCTTGTAGGATCATGTTCGTAGTTTGGGGGTGCTCTTGGATCCAGAACTGTCACTTGAGACACAGGTGAACTCAGTGGCATGGAGCACTTTTTATCAGCTTAGGCTGGTATACCAACTACGCCCTTATCTGGACAGAGATAGCCCAGCTACAGTTATCCATGCTCTGATAACTTCTTGTCTGGATTACGGCAATGCGTTATACGTGGGGCTGCCTTTGAAAACAGTCTGGAAACTTCAGCTGGTCCAAAATAGGGCAGCAAGATTGTTAACAGGGACTGGCCTGCGAGCTCATATTACGCCAGTACTTTTCCAGCTGCACCGGCTGCTAGCCCGTTTCCGGGCCTGATTCAAAGTATTAACATTCAAAGCCCTTAACAGCTTGGGGCCAGGTTATCTGAAGGATCGTCTCCTCTCATATGTGCCTGCCCAGACCTTAAGATCATCTTCAGCGGCGCTTCTCCATGAGCCCCTGCCAAAGGAAGTGAGGCAGGTGGCTATTAGGAGGAGGGCCTTTTCTGCTGTGGCACCCCGGCTGTGGAATGAGCTCCCTAGTGAGGTTCGCCTGGCACCTACATTGTATTGTTTCCAGTGCCAGGTGAAGACCTTTTTATTTTCCCAGGCATTTTAGCATTTTAGCTTTCTAGACTTTTAGCTTTGCTGTTTTAAATCTGTATTTTAAATCCCTGCATTACTGCTAGGTTTTATTCTGGTTGTATTGTTATACTGTGGTTTTAATGTTTTATATATTTTATATTGTTTTATTGTGTGTTCTTTGGTTTTAATTTTTGTGAACCGCCCAGAGAGCTTCAGCTATTGGGTGGTATAGTAATGGAATGAATGAATGAATGAATGAATGAATGAATGTATAACCAGCCAGTTCTCCAGCCAATCCCCCTCTGGCAGCTCTAATAAGCCAGGAAGGCCAAGAGTTGAGTGAACAAGTGGTAAGCCTCACCACTCTAAGAACCTTGGCTACATTGTCATGCTACACAAACTGAAAAGATAATAGTATTCATAAAAACATGACAAGTGGGAGCCCTGGGCATATCCAGAACGGATTCTGCCATTAATGTGGGAGCTAAATTATTCAGCCATTAATTATAGTAAATCTAATGTTAAATGTTAAATGACTGAACAACAACAACAAATTTGACCCATCAGTGTTATTTGAAATTAAAATTAATCTATGATTAATGCAAGACAGCTGTTGGCATCACAGGAGGTCCCACACTAATTATTTACATATTTTCTGGGAATGCAAGAAAGTTAAGAATGTTGGTATCTAATTTAGTCTATACTGAGCAAATTATAGGAAATAAGATTCCAGAAGATCCTCTGAGGATCAGTTTAAATTATTTAGAAGACTATGCAGATATTGAGACAGTTATTCGTTTATTACTGGCCTCAAAAGATTCTGTAGAATCTTACTGGAAGGAATGTGTTACTCCCCCACTTCCCATCAGACTGGTTTTTGGTTTGTTGTTTTTAGGATTTGGGATGTAGATGTGATGTCAAAAATTACATATTGTATATAAGCCCAACAGAACCATACATAGGAATCCCAGTTTGTACAAAAATGGTTGATATTTATAATGTTCTGGAATGATAGGTTTCATGACAATACCTTATCCATTGTTTTTCATTGATTTTATATTTCCTCTATATAGAAGAACCCCCCCCCCCTTTTTTGGCCCTTTCCTGGATTTTGTATTTTTCTGTATGCAAGTTTCCTCTTTCTTGTCTTCATTTTTGTACTATGCTATATTTGAGTACATTTTGCAGTAATGAAGAAAACGTCTGATTTGGACTGGGCCTTCGCCTGGACAAGCTTGGTCTTCCTGGTTCTGTTGTGTTTCAGCTCTGACTTCTAGCTTTGTCTTTTGGAATTGACTCCTGGGCTGGAATTGAGTCCTGGTTTGATAAACAGCTTTGGTTCCTTGGAACAGCTCCTGGATCCTCTTTGAGAATGGCCTATGCTCAGTCCTGACAGTCCGCAGAGAGAAGCTCTGTCTCTTCAACATTCCTTGCTGCAGTGTTTCGAAGACCACTGATGTTTTCAGACATCCATCATTCTCAGACAAGAGCATGATGTCAGTGTACAACCCCAAATAAGCCAGCAACCATCACATTAGATACAGCATTCATTTCCTGAGTGTGTCCTACCAAACCACTTTGGCTCTCTTTGACTTATCCTGTTGCAGTATTGCAAATTTACTTAATTAACAGAAACATCAGATTGCTAGGACAGCTAATTGAACCATCAACCAAGTACTGCTGTAATGTATGCCAGTATCAGTGAGCTTTCCATAGAGCACGGTGTATTTGAGACTTGACCATTTGGACTAAGATTGAATTAGGATGTTCTTTTAGTGAACCCAAATACTCACAACCACAGGGCAGATGTGACTCACCTCCCTTGACATCCTGATATGATGATAGACACTGAGAAGAGAATTGGCACAGAACAGGTGAGGTGCTCTAGTTAGACCCATGTACAGCCTTGCACGCGTTCTAACGAGACATTGGCAATAGAGCGTCTATGGCTACGAAGGCGATTCTCACCCAAAGAGATTCACACTCAAGACACTGTTGGAGAGGATAATGCCACAATGACCTATTTATTGGGGTTTACAAAGATTCAAATGCACAAGCTAGTTTTGGGGGAATTAGCTGAACAAATGGATTTAACACTTTAGACCAATTGGGGATGCTCCAGCATTCACCAAGTTATGCTTTGGTGGGGAAATTAGCTGCATTCTTGGTGAAGCTGAGGTCCAGGCCTAAAACCAGTTTTCAAGACTGTGGGAAGGAGTCTTCTTAAGGCTTGAAGCGCGCACAGAGAGAGACAGAGAGACAGAGAGAAGGGAAAGAGGGGGTGGAGGCTACAATTCCTACAAATAACTTCTAAAAGCAATATACCTTTCCTTGGTCTGAAGCCCTTTCTTTCAGACAGGAATTAGTGCATGCTGCAATTCCTGGTCTCAAGTGAAGAGGAAGGAAAGCAGAGAGCCTTGACTAGGGGAGGCAAAGCACCCACTGTTGGCTCCTTGCTCTGGCAAGCAAGGAGCTTAGCAATTTCAGCATGGAGCCTTTCCTCTGGGAGGAGAGACTCTGAGTGACTTCAGCAGCAGTGTGGCACCATACTCCTGGAGGGGTGAGGCACCTAGTGATTTCAGCAGCATGGCCCCCCACCTCTGGGAAGAGGAGGACTTGGGACTGCCCCAACCTGAGGCTCCTTATGCAGTTCAGAGAAAGGCAGTGACATCACAACTCTGATGATGCAGACACTGCTCAGAGGCACTTGAAATGGTGCTGCTTGCTTTGCGAGAAAGACTGAGTTTGCCTTCCATCCGGTATAACAAAAGAGGGTGCTTGGTAGGGTTGGCGGAGAATTTCTCCCCGAAACTTCGGAGGGCCGAGCGCCAACGTGTTCGGCCCCCCGAACAAGTTTCGGGGAGAAATTCTCCGCCCGCCCCCCACACCCCCCCGGGACGGGACTTACCTTTGGCGAATGTCCCTCCCGGCGGTGGGTCCGGCCGGCGGTTCGGCGGGTGTTCGGCCGGGGCGGGAGCGGCAGCCGGTCTTTCGACCGGCTGCCGCCGCCGCCATTCCAATCAAAGAAAAAAAAACAAAAACGCCCCCGTGATAGGCTACGTGCCGATTAACATAGCCTATCACGGCTAGATTTGCAAAGTCAGCCGTGATAGGCTACGTAAATCGTCACGTAGCCTATCATGGGTGACTTAAAAAAAAAAAAAAAGCGTACGGATAATGGCGGCCCCCATAGGGAGCTGCCATTCGCGTTCCTTATTTGGTCGCTGTAGTCTACGTAAAGATTTATGTAGACTACAGCGACCAAATAAGGAACGCGAATGGCGGCTCCCTATGGGGGCCGTCATTAGCGTACGCGCTTTTTTTTTTTTTAAAGTCACCCGTGATAGGCTACATGACGATTAACGTAGCCTATCACGGCTGACTTTGCAGATCTAGCCGTGATAGGCTACGTTAATCGGCATGTAGCCTATCACGGGGACGTTTATTTTTTTTTAAAAAAACTTTTTAGTTTGCGGCCGGGTGAGGCGAGGCGCCTCGTCCCCGGCCTGAATTTCGGCCGGGCGAGGCGGGAAGCCTCTCCCCCGGCCTGAATTTCGGCCGGGCGAGGCGGGAAGCCTCCCCACCTGGCCTGAACTTCGCAGGGGGAGCAGCGAAGCGCCTCCCCCCCACCGCGAACAAGCTTCGAGGACAGGTAAGTGACTTTCGTCCATCCCTAGTGCTTGGGGACGATGGCTGTACTTGCCAAAAACAAAAGTCTTACTTGCTATCTCTTATTCACTTAACGAAAGATGACCTTGCATCTTAATGACTGTCTTAAAGACAGGTGTCAAGGCTGGAGTTCAACAATAGCATATTGCAGGTGGTTGACTAGGTAACTTACCACATATCACTCTTGCTATCCAGCCCATTCATATTTTGCTGAATTTTGACCCCTACCATTGCCTTTGGGGAATGCATTTTAAGAAGTCCATTAGAAACTGAATTGCTTGATCTAGTCTTGCATGTTGCTCTCAACCCCATTCCTGTGCCTTTCTCCCACCTTTGCTGAGGCTGGGGATGAAGACGCCTGGCTTTTTGGCTGTCTCAAAATGGAGTCAGTACTGTTCACTCAAAAGAGAGCTACTTTATTTATCATGATTTTAAGCCAACTTCCTCCCAAGATATTAATAAAATTCTGGAGGACTAATCAATTTGTGGATCAGGATGTGATTATAGACTTAAAAATACTGAGAACAGGTTGGCTCCTGGTTCCTCAGCAATGGATATGGTAGTGCTATGGACACTGACTTGTGACTTCTTCTTTTATATATATTTTTTTATTTTGTTTCCCAATACAGTCATTCCTACCGATTACGATACGTCAACTAAACCCCATATAGTGTCCCTAAGGTTGCTTGATCATTCCCATTCCAATAGTTGAGAAATGGTATCCAGCTGTTGGGGAATGTCTGGATGGAGTTCATTCTTCCCTTCCATAGCAACTTATAGCTTGTTGTTTTATTCATCACCAAACTAGCCCACATCTTCTTTTTCCACTGAATAAGAGATAGCATATGTTCACCAAGCTTTTGCTAGGGGGATCCTGGCAGGTAGACCACTGCATTATGTTCTACATAGGACTGCCCAGGACGGCTTTTAGAAGCTTCAGCTGCTGCATACTTCTGATGGCAGTAGGCTAACTGAAGCCACAGCATCTCCACCAGCTCCCTGTCTGCATTCATCTTCTAACTGGCTCGGGATCAACGTATCACTGCTTCCACTTCTGTGTTCCATCGCAATCACTAAAAATTATGAAAAACACCCTCTTGAATGTACTGCCTATGTGCCATATTTATATATTTGTTTGTTTATGGACAGATTCAAAGATCCCTCTCTTCAGCCAGAAAGGTTCCCAGAGCAGCTTACAAAGAAATAAGGGTTTTTAGAAATGCAGTATACAATAAAAGCACATAAAGACAATAAAAGCATATTGAAGAGAGCAGACAGTTATTTTCTGTCAGACTTCCCGTAAAAATTAGGTTTTTTTTTAATCTTTGCCCCCTGTTTGCTGTTTATTGCTCTCTCCTTAATTATTAACTTTCCTGATATTGACTGTTGATATGATTGCTTTCTATTAATCTGTAATTTTGTTATATTCCTATTTGTTGTTGGGGGTGGGGTTTGTATGCGGATTTGAGAGCCTTCAGCCAAAAAGCACACAAATAGTAGCAAAAGTTAACATACCAGTATTAAAACCAATTACCTCAGATACGCAGATGATACCACCTTAATGGCAGAAAGCGAAGAGGATCTAAAGAGCCTCTTGTTGAGGGTGAAAGAGGAGAGTGCAAAAGCTGGTCTGAAACTCAACATTAAAAAAACTAAAATCATGGCATCTGGCCCCATCACTTCCTAGCATATAGAAGGGGAAGAAATGGAAGCAGTGACAGATTTTATTTTCTTGGGCTCCAAGATCACCGCAGACGGTGACTGTAGCCATGAAATTAAAAGATGCTTGCTCCTTGGGAGGAAAGCTATGGCAAACCTAGACAGCAGAGTAAGAAGCAGAGACATCACCTTGCTGACAAAGGTTCGTATAATCAAAGCTATGGTTTTCCCAGTAGTAACATATGGCTGTGAGAGCTGGACTATAAGGAAGGCTGAGCGCCGAAGAATTGATGCTTTTGAATTGTGGTGCTGGAGAAGACTCTTACGAGTCCCCTGGACTACAAGGAGGTCAAATCAGTCCATCCTAAAGGAAATCAACCCTGACTGCTCATTGGAAGGACAGATACTGAAGCTGAAGCTCAAATATTTTGGCCACCTAATGCGAAGAGAAAAGTCACTGGAAAAGACCCTGATGCTGGGAAAGATTGAAGGCAAAAGGAGAAGGGGACGGCAGAGGATGAGATGGCTAGATAGCATCACCGATGCAATGAATATGAACTTGAGCACACTTCGGGAGAGAGCAGAGGACAGGAAGGCCTGGCGTGCTATGGTCCATGGGGTCACGAAGAGTCGGACACGACTTAACCACTGAACAACAACAACAATTAAAACCAATTAGGACTAACAAATATAAAAGGCAGTGGCAAATAAAAAGGTCTTCACCTGGTACTGGAAGGAAAGCAAACTCAGTGCCAAGCAAGCCTCCCTTGGGAAAGTGTTCCACAGGTGGTGGTGCCACCACCAAAAGCACCTAACTCTGGTCACAATACATCTCTCTTCTGATGGCGTGGGGATTCAAAGAAAGGCCTCTGTGGATAATTTTAAAACTCAGGCAGGTTCATGCGGGAGAAGGTAGTCCTTAAATACCGAGGTCCCAAGTTATTAAGGTCTTTAAAAGTTAAGACCAGAATTTTAAATTGTGCATAGAAACCGACCACAAGCCTATGCAGCTGCTTTAAGACTGATGAGATACGTTCCATATATATGGTCCTAGTTAGCAATCCAAGCACTTCAAAGTGCATTGAGCAGGGGGTTGGACTCGATGGCCTTGTCGGCCCCTTCCAACCCTACTATGATTCTGTGAAAGACAGCCCTATGTACAGTGCATTGCAGTAGTCCAGATGAGATGTTACGAGAGCATAAGTAACCCTGCAATGATACACAGAGAGGTGCTCTCTGTAGCTACTCTTCAACTGCTGAATACCTTTCCTCTTGCCAAGGTATAAGCATCTGTTGGAAATTAGTTTATTATTTTTAAATTTAAATTTCAGCTGTCTTCTGGCTATTGATACAGGTGTTATGAGAGGGTCATGTTTTAATCTTTGTAAATAGTTTTTATTTATTCTATTCTTAATTTGCTTATTGGTTAACATACTTTTACCTGGGAAGGGGTGGCTGCACATCAAATAACATACTATAGGCACAAAAGGGAAGGAGCCTTGTTGAATGGTATGAAATATGTTAGCAGCTCTCAGGTCTTCAAAGGCTTATTTTCATGTCCATTGAAAAAAGAGAAGGAACCAGGGGAAAACCTACCAGGAAAAATCTGATTTGAGGATCTCAGCAAATGGAATTACTCTGCTTTCTGCTGAGAGTTTTGCACTTGTCAACCAGGACAATAGTTGGTTCAATTTGGTTTCTGCCTAAGGCTCTGGTGTTATTGAAGCATGAATATGTTTGCATGCCGCCTAATTAGTGCCATTATTGGTGTCGTTAATTCCTTTTAATGAATGGCAGATGTTTATGAAGCTTTTACTCTCTAAAGGCCGTTGACCTCTCTCTTACATGCCAAAAGTTAAGTTGCAAAATTTGGTTGTAAAATGTGTGGGCCAGACTCTGTTTGTACACACACTCACAATAAAAATGACTGGCATTCACGCAATAACACAGGCATGTAAAGTGGAATGGGGGCTCCTTCACACCGGGCTTTTATCCTGCAATTGAGATTGCTCCTTCAAGGAAGTTTGTGGGCTCTTAACTTGACGCACTGATCATCTCAGGCATCTCCTGCACTAAATGCCCTTTGTTCCGTTTTTAAATAGATCACAGATAAAGAGCTATCAAATTACCCCCTTGTGTTCCGTTTCAATTTGCTCCATCAAAAGAGTTAAAGCTGGAAGACTCAGATATGGGGAGAAGGAGGGGGGAAGGGGAGGGGGGAAAGGAAGCGCGTGTAAAGGGAGTCAGTTGTGATCCTGCATTTAAAACGGAAGCAGAAAGCCCCATTTTAAATGCAGGATTTTAGGCTGGTGTAGAAATGCCCATTTCTATGCCCATGAAATGCCCATGAAAGCCCCTTCATGGATCACTGCCTTGTTGTGGTGAAGGGGCTTGCGTAACTCAATGAAGCCATAAGCTATGCCGTGAAGGGCCACCCAAGACGGACAGGTCATGGCAGAGAGTTCTGACAAAATGTGGTCCACTGGAGAAGGAAATGGCAACCCACTCCAGTATTCTTGCCAAGAAAACCCCATGGAATGTATCACAAGGCTAAACGAGATGACGCCGGAAGATGAGCCCCTCAGGTCGGAAGGTGTCCAATATGCTACTGGGGAAGAGCAGAGGGTATTTCCAAGTAGCGCCAGAAAGAGTGAAGCGGCTGGGCCAAAGCCAAAAGGACACTCAGCTGTGGATGTGTCTGGTGGTGAAAAGAAAATCCGATGCTGTAAAGAACAATATTGTTTAGGAACCTGGAATGTCAGATCAATGAATCAAGGTAAGCTGGAGGTGGTTAAACATGAGATGGCAAGATTGAACATCGACATCTTGGGAATCAGCGAACTAAAATGGACAGGCATGGGCGAATTTAATTCAGGTGACTATCATATCTACTATTGTGGGCAAGAATCCCTTAGAAGAAATGGAGTAGCACTCATGGTCAACAAAAGGGTGGGAAAAGCAGTACTGGGGTACAATCTTAAAAATGATAGAATGACTCAGTACGAATCCAAGGCAAACCATTCAACATCACAGTAATTCAAGTCTATGCCCCAACCACTGATGCCGAAGAAGCTGAGGTTGATCGGTTCTATGAAGACCTACAACACCTTCTAGAACTAACACCAAAAAAAGATGTCCTCTTCATCATAGGGGATTGGAATGCTAAAGTAGGAAGTCAAGAAATCACCGGGATAACAGGCAGGCATGGCCTTGGTGTACAAAATGAAGCAGGACAAAAGCTAATAGAGTTTTGCCAAGAGAACATGCTGATCATAGCAAACACTCTTTTCCAACAGCACAAGAGGCGACTCTACACATGGACATCACCAGATGGTCAATATCGAAATCAGATTGATTATGTCCTTTGCAGCCAAAGATGGAGAAGCTCCATACAGTCAGTAAAAACAAGACCTGGAGCTGACTGTGGCTCAGATCATGAGCTGCTTCTTGCAAAATTTCGGCTTAAATTGAAGAACGTCGGGAAAACCACTAAACCGTTCAGGTATGACCTAAATCATATCCCTTATGAATATACAGTGGAGGTGAGGAATAGATTTCAGGGATTAGACCTGATAGACAGAGTGCCTGAGGAACTATGGACGGAGGTCCGTAACATTGTTCAGGAGGCAGCAACGAAATCCATCCCAAAGAAAAAGAAATGCAAGAAAGCAAAGTGGCTGTCTGATGAGGCTTTACAAGTAGCTCACGAAAGAAGGGAAGCGAAAAGCAAGGGAGAAAGGGGAAGATATACCCAACTGAATGCAGAGTTCCAGAGAATAGCAAGGAGAGACAAGAAGGCCTTCTTAAATGAACAATGCAAAGAAATCGAGGAAAACAACAGAATGGGAAAGACTAGAGATCTCTTCAAGAAAATTGGAGATCTCAAGGGAATGTTTTGTGCAAAGACAGGCATGATAAAGGACAAAGAAGGCAGGGACCTAACAGAAGCAGATGAGATTAAGAAGAGGTGGCAAGAATACACAGAAGAACTATACAGGAAAGATCTGAATGTCCCTGATAGCCATGATAGTGCGGTCACTGAACTTGAGCCGGACATCCTCGAGAGTGAAGTCAAGTGGGCCTTAGGAAGCATTAGTAACAACAAAGCTAGCGGAGATGACAGTATTCCAGCCGAGCTATTTAAAATCCTAAAAGATGATGCTGTTAAAGTGCTGCATTCAATATGCCAACAAATCTGGAACACTCAACAGTGGCCACAAGACTGGAAAAGGTCAGTTTACATTCCAATTCCAAAGAAGGGCAACGCCAAAGAGTGTTCAAACTACCGCACCATTGCGCTCATTTCACATGCCAGCAAGGTGATGCTCAAAATCCTACAAGCTAGGCTTCAGCAGTATGCGAACCGAGAACTACCGGAAGTACAAGCTGGGTTTAGAAGAGGCAGAGGAACTAGAGATCAAATCGCCAACATTCGCTGCATCATGGAGAAAGCAAGAGAATTCCAGAAAAAAGTCTATTTCTGCTTCATTGACTACGCTAAAGCCTTTGATTGTGTGGATCACAACAAACTGTGGCAAATTCTGAAAGTGATGGGAGTACCAGACCACCTTACCTGTCTCCTGAGAAACCTGTACAAGGGTCAAGAAGCAACAGTAAGAACCAGACATGGAACAACCGATTGGTTCAAAATTGGGAAAGGAGTACGACAAGGCTGCATATTGTCACCCTGCTTATTTAACTTATATGCAGAGTACATCATGAGAAATGCCAGGTTGGATGAATCAGAGGTCGGAATTAAGATTGCTGGGAGAATTATCAACAACCTCCGATATGCAGACGATACCACCCTAATGGCAGAAAGCGAAGAGGATCTAAAGAGCCTCTTGTTGAGGGTGAAAGAGGAGAGTGCAAAAGCTGGTTTGAAACTCAACATTAAAAAAACTAAGATCATGGCATCTGGCCCCATCACTTCCTGGCATATAGAAGGGGAAGAAATGGAAGCAGTGACAGATTTTCCTTTCTTGGGTTCCAAGATCACCGCAGACGGTGACTGTAGCCATGAAATTAAAAGACGCTTGCTCCTTGGGAGGAAAGCTATGGCCAACCTAGACAGCATAGTAAGAAGCAGAGACATCACCTTGCCGACAAAGGTCCGTCTAATCAAAGCTATGGTTTTCCCAGTAGTAATGTATGGCTGTGAGAGCTGGACTATAAGGAAGGCTGAGCGCCGAGGAATTGATGCTTTCGAACTGTGGTGCTGGAGAAGACTCTTACGAGTGCCCTGGACTGCAAGGAGGTCAAATCAGTCCATCCTAAAGGAAATCAACCCTGAGTGCTCATTGGAAGGACAGATAATGAAGCTGAAGCTCCAATATTTTGGCCACCTAATGCGAAGAGAAAACTCCCTGGAAAAGACCCTGATGCTGGGAAAGACTGAAGGCAAAAGGAGAAGGGGACGGCAGAGGATGAGATGGCTAGATAGCATCACGGATGCAATGAATATGAACTTGAGCATGCTCCGGGAGAGAGCGCAGGACAGGAAGGCCTGGCGTGCTATGGTCCATGGGGTCACGAAGAGTCGGACACGACTGAACGACTGAACAACAACAACAACAACAAGAAATGCCCATAGTCTTCCATTACCTTTCATTGATCTCACTCCTCTTCTTGCCACTTCCTTTTCACGGAGGAAACTGAAGCAGAACATAATGGGGTAATTTGATAGCTCATTATCTGCAATCTATTTAAAAACAGAACAAAGGGCATTTAGTGCAGTCCTTCTACCCTTCAGAGCAGATTATGTGGGGGAATAGGAGAGTGCAGCAGGAGGGGGAATTGGGGAAAAAATTCTTCCCCCCTCTTTCACCTGCAGGATCTACCAGTTTGCAGAGCACTGCTCCATGCAACTCTGTATCCGGTCCACTATATTTTATTGTTCACTGCTTTGATGGACTTCTTAATATATTTTGTAAATTTGAGTTTTGTTATGGCAGCAGAAGGGTCGAATAGCAATCCTAATCCTCCTCCTCCTGTAGCGCACCATATTTTGGGTTGAGGGGATGATATTATTTTCTTTCATGTCTAGAAAATCGCATATTTATATTCTTGATTAACTGTAGCTGGCATCATGTACATTGCTGACCAGGTTGTGCTGGTCAGAAATATAGAAACAAAAATCCTAATAGAAATAGAAATCCTCCTCCTCCTCCTGCAACACATGATAGTCTGGGTTGAGGGGATGATATTATTTTCTGTTTTCCTGCATGAGGCATGTATCATGCGCTTGTCATCCCCTACTCATAGTTGTTTACAGGTTCTTTAGACAACGTCATGACCCTCCAGTTTTGCTACTGTGTCTAACCAGCAGTTTTGGCAAGTTCTTTTACAGCAGGGAAGATGTGGCATTTAATTATGAAAGCAAAAGAAAGTGCGATTTCCTCCTGTGTATTTTCGCTATTCCACAGTGTTATGTAGTAGAAAAGCAAGAAAGGAAGCACTCCTTGTGCAGTGCTCAGATCTCAATTCTGTGGTGAAATTGAAAGTAGATACAGTGGATTGTCAGCCTATTAACAGCCTGGTGTAGAAAAGCTCTCATATTCAGATATTCCTGATTAACTGTACTGGGCATTATGTACTTTGCTGGCCAGGTTTTGCTGATACCTGTGAATCTGTGGCTGGTGATCTGCTTGTGGCTATTGCTCCCTGCCCCAACTACTGAAGGAGCCTGGTCAGGCCAGCCAATAACAGTGGTGCCTGAAATTCGTCAACTGGAACCATGTTATCAGCTTGCCCAATGTCAGGCAGTACCACAGCTGCAGTTGATCGGGACGGGGGAGGAGGACTGGCCCCATGATGGCAGACTCTTTGAATGACCCAGGAAACAGAGAGAGGGAAGAGGGAAGAAAGCAGGAAATGGAAGCCGAAAGTGTGGGAGCGAGGCAGAGGAAGATGGGAGATGAGAAAGACTGAAGGAGTCTGGCTTTCAACCTGGTTTCAGGACCGAAACTTAGGGATGTGCCAAAGTCACTTACCTTTTCGAAGGGGTGATTTGCGGTGGCGGGGAGGCGCTCCGCAACTCCCCCCGAAATCCTAACCCGGCCGGCTCTGCTCCGCGGCAACTCCGTGGAGCCGCTGGCCGGGTACATTCACAGGCGTGTGGAGCCTGCGGATGCAAATGGCGGCAGCTATGGCGGCCGCCATTTGTGTTCCTGTTTTTTTGCCGTGATAGGCTACGTAAATATTTTTGTAGCCTATCACGGCCTCCGCAGGGACGCAAATGGCGTCCCTGCGTTAGCCGTGATAGGCTACATAAGTATTTACGTAGCCTATCACGGCAAAAATGGGGAAGCGAATGGCGGCGTCTCAGCGGCCGCCATTTGCATTCCTGTTTTTTTTGCTGTGATAGGCTATGTAAATATTTATGTAGCCTATCATGGCAAAAAAGGGAATGCAAATGGCGGCGGCAAATGGTGTCCCTGCGTTAGCCATGATAGGCTACATAACTATTTACGTAGCCTATCACGGCAAAAATGGGGAAGCGAATGGCGGCCGCAGATGCAGCCGCCATTCGCAAAGCAGTGCGAACGGCACCAGATAAGTGCTCCGTTTTGCGCGCCTTTCACGGGGTGGTGGGGCGGGGAGGTTTGTTCTGCCATGGATTTCGGGGGGCTGAATGCACTGGCATTCGGCCTCACTGAGATCCGTGGCGGAATCCTCTGACATCCGTACTGAAACTGTCTTGGTCAGTGAAGTGGATGACTTAAACCAGGAGATAAACAGGCAAAGTGTGACCTTGTTGATTCTCCTGGATGTCTGAGCAGCATTCAGTACCATGATATCCTTATGCTCTAAGTGGGGCACCACATTTGGGTGATTCCACTTGACCTGGGGGCATATCTCAGAATGTGGTGCTGGGAGAGTGTTGCTCTACCCCATGGACACTGGCTTATGAGGTTCCACAGGGTTCCATCTTGCCCCTACGCCTTTTAACACCTATATGAAACCACCAGATGACCTCATACAGAGATTTGGAATGAAGTTCCACCAGTATATTCATGATGCTCAGCTCTGTCTCTTGTTGTCATTGGACCCTAAGGAGCTAGAAAACGTCAGCTGGGGTCTGGTGGCAGTGAGGGGCTGGATGTGAAGAAACAAACTGAAACTTAATTCATATAAAACAAAAGTCCTGGTAGTTCGGAGACTAGTCAATCTGGAAAGAGGTATATGGCCTGCCTTGGATGGGGTGTCACTCCCCCTTAACTTGCAAGTGCATATGTTGGAGGTGGGGGTGCTCGTTGACCCAGTGCTGCTTTCTAAACTCCCAGATGGAAGCAGCAAATAGGAGCTCTTTTTATCAACTTCAGTTAATACTCCAGCTCCATCAATTCCTAGAGAAGATAGACCCGGCCATGGTCATTCATGCTTTTATGCCTGACTGGACTACTATAATGTGCTGTATGTGGGGCTGCCTTTGAAAAGGATCCATAAACTTAATTAGTCCAAAATACCACTGCTAGACTATTGTCTGGGACTGGCCGGATGGAAAATATGACACCAGTATTGTTTTATCTTTCCACTGGTTACATATTTGTTTTCAGGCTCAATTCAAGGTAGGGATGTACGAAATTGCCCTTACCTGTCTCCGCCGGGTTCCGCTGGGGGGGGAGGCGCTCCGTCCCTCCCCCCGGAATCCTGGCCGGCCAGCTCCGTTCCGCGGGGATTCTGCGGAGCCGCTGGCTGGCTCCGCCAGCAGCCGGACATCCGGCCGCTGGCTAGCAGGGATGCAAATGGCGGCGGCCGTAGCCGCCGCCGTTTGTGTCCCTGTAGTCAGCCGTGATAGGCTACGTAAATCTTTACGTAGCCTATCACGTCTGACTTTAAAACAAAAAACACACGCATACACAAATGGCGGCTACGGCCGCCGCTATTTGCGTTCCTTATTTTGGCCCATCTTAGTCTACATAAATATTTACGTAGACTAAGACGGCGAAAATAAGGGGAACGCAAATAGCGTAGTGGACGGCTAATATTTACGTAGACTAAGACGGGCCAAAATAAGGAACGCAAATGGCGGTGGCTGTAGCCGCCGCCATTTGTGTATGCGCATTGTTTTTTTTTTAAAGTCAGACGTGATAGGCTACGTAAAGATTTACATAGCCTATCACGTTGCTGTTGTTTTTTTTAACCTAGCCATGATAGGCTACGTAAATCTTTACGTAGCCTATCACATCTTTTTTTTTTTTTTAAACACTGGAAATGGCGGCGGCAGCCGGTCGGAAGATTCGCCCCAGGTAAATCTCGTCCCGGGGGGGATCTGCGGGGGGCCGGGGGGGGCAGGCCGTTCCGACACGGAGTTCGGGGGGCCGAATGCACTGGCATTCGGCCTCACCGAGATCCGTGGCGGAATTCTCTGCCATCCCTAATTCAAGGTGCTTTAGAGTCATAAATGGTTTGGGACCTGGGTACCTTAAGTCCAACTCGCCCTGCATGTCCCCTCCCATGTACTCTGATCAATATCAGAGGTCTTATTCTAAGTTCTACACCACCCTGCTAAGTGAGGTATGACTGTCAGGCAAAAGGGCCAGCACCTTTTTGATTGTGACACCAGTGTTCTAGAATGATCTCCACAAAGAAGCCTGCTTAGCCCCATCTTTAATCCTGGGGTCTCCAAAGGGTGCCCATCAGATTCTCCGCCGTTCCAATTTTTAGTTATTATTATTATTATTATTATTATTAATTATCCCAGAGGCTGGCATGCTGAAAACTGAACAGGTGCCTTGCAGCACCTTCTTTATTTGGGTTCCAAAGAGTGTTTTTGTCTTTGGGAGATCAGACCCACCATTGTCTTGTGCTTAAGGTCTTAGGTTACTCTTTTTTTTTTAGTCTCACCGGTTTGCCTTCTGGGAAATGAGTGTTTTACAACTGGCCATGCCCCCCATGGCAGCCATTTTATGAATAGCCAAACCCTTCCCCCATGGCAGCCATTTTATGAGGGCACTCAAAACACTCTCAGAATCCCAAATGTGCCCACCAACCCAAAAAGTTTGGGGACCCCTGATAATCACTTGGGGTAAGATATGGCTTTTAAGGGAATCTTTTGGAAGAGGCTGACTTTGGTACAAAGAGCACTATTTTTTCAAGAAATAGGCTACAGACAGCAATATGACTAAGTTCCATATTGCTTTTGATTCAAATGGGGTTGTGTCCTGAAATCAGTTCCTTTATGTAACCTTAGACTTAGTTATTTTATCCATCGGAACCAGCTGTTCTAGAAAGCACACATTTGCTGTCTAATTGATTTACTTTTTGAAACTCTGCCTCAAAATGGCATTTGACCAATTAAATATCTAGCTATTTGAAATCCTCACTTGTGCTCTCTTTTGTATTGTGCTCTTCCAATTATTCTTTTCATTGAACACAATAAGATGTATCTTTGTATATAATTATATTTTTGTTCACATAGCAGAATATATACCATCTTTTGTGTTGCAGGAATTTTCTATATAAACCTCTAATAGTTAAGAATGGTTTGGAGACCAGATAAATTAGTTCAAATGACATCATGCATTAAGTGAATTCTTTTGCTTTGAAATTCGAGCATTATTGCAGACTCCATGGCAAGCAAGCATGTTCTAGTGAAGGGAGGATGGAAATAAATACCCACATTGCCATGAATTTTAGTCCTTGAAAATAAATACCCACATTGTGATTAATTTAAGTTCTGTCAACAGGACAATTGTAGCTAGCGAGCATGGGTTTTCCATGGTTACAGCATCTTACGATCTGACCAGTTTTTCAGAATTTCTGCACCAATAGTCATATTTCATTTCAGTCCATTCCCTTACTGACCTCAAAATAATTGTCTTGCTTTTCTTGTACATACAGACATATCCCTCTACCACAGCCTTCCCCAACCTGGTGCCCTCCAGATGTTTTAAACTTCAACTCCCAGCAAACTGATAATTGGCCATGCTGGCTGGGGCTGATGGGGGTTAAAGTCCAAAGCATCTGGAGGGCACCAGATTGGGCAGGCTGCTCTATCAGAATTGCAAGGTTAGTTTCTTTAAGGCATTATTAGGTATGTTTAGACAGAAAAAAAGTCTAAACATGAACACAATTGTGCCCTTAAGTATTTTATTAATAAAAGCTAGATTTGTATAAATACACCTTGCAAACTTTATTTGTTTAATCACTTTATAGACTGATTTATATCTAAAATGACATCTTGAAGCAGTTTACAAGGTGACATTTTAAAATACAAAGCAACCACAGTTAAAACATTTACAGAGCAATCCTGTGGTCTCTGGGAGAGCAGGCCTGGGACCTTAGGATATTTCTGATTCCCCCTCCCGAGCCCATAGACATTCCTATGACCTCAGAAGGGGGAATCTAAGATTGGATCCCTCCCCTACCCTGTTCTTCCCTACCCTGCCGTCATAAAAAGAATCACAATGGCTTTCTGAGGTCACAAAAATGACCTTGGATGACCTTGTAGAGGTCAGAAAGGGGGTGTTCCACTGGGTGGGGGAGAGAGGGGAGAGACTGGGATCTGTAGGATTCTATGGCCTCTTTGTTGCCTATCCCCATCCACCACTGGTAAGTGAGCTAGGTGGGCTCAGAGGCCTGTCTAGCTGGAGGTTTTGTTTTCTGAAGAGGAATGGGAGGCAAAATTGGCTCCATCATTCCTCCTCCCCTGCCAGCAACAGCCCAGCAGGAAATAGGATTTTCAGAAGCCTCCAGGCTTGGAGACTTCCATCGAATGGGCAGCAATCCTGTAGGATTGCAGCCTTAAAAACAGAAAATGCAGTTAAAAACTTTTAAAATCAAAACATAAACATCCTCAATTAAAATATGAAAATTAGAGAACTAACAATCAATAAATTGGGCAGCGCAATCAGTCAGGGAAGGCCTGGGTGAAAAGATAGGTCTTTAACTGGCACCTAAAACATGGCACAGTTGGTGCCTTCTAAATATAAAGCGGGAGGGCATTCCACAAAGTGGATCACACCATATAGAAAGCCCAGGTCTGGGTTGCTGTCAAATGACAATCTGCAGGTTGTGGTACAAACAGCAAGGCCTCTTCCAATGAACCTGGCAATCAAATGGTTCTGTGTGCCTTCCAACCAGTGTTATGGAGCATGCTAAAGAAGATGGGAGAGTCCTTGACTTGGGGCCATAAAATAGCTGGCTTGTGGGATGATGGAATAGCTGGCTTCTAGGACTGTGAAGTAGTTGGCTTTTTAGCTTCTGCTAGAAGACAATAAGCGAGATGTCTAGGGGTGTTGGTATACAGATGCAATGGAGGAAATTCACTAAAGAAGAAAAACAGACTCCTCCAATATTTGAAGGCAGAAGGGCAATGCAAAGGACAGAAGAAGATACCACAGAACCAATCATGCAAAAACAAACAAACCCTACTTGTACTTCTTCAGAGACGTCCATACTTGTCCCAACAGCTAGGTGCCACTGCCTTAAGTTGTTAGCTTCTGCCAGCATGACAGCCATAGACAGGTGAGATGGCAGCATTGGGACAAAATGGAATATAAGAAGAGCCTGGATCAGACCAAAGGCATATATATAGACTAGCATTCTGTGCACACAGTGGCCAACCAGATGCCCAAATAAGAACATAAGAAGAGCCATGCTGGATAAGACCAAGGGTCCATCTAGTCTAGCATTCTGTTCACATAGTGGCCAACCAGCTGTTGACCAGGAACTCACAAGCAGGGCATGAGCGCAACAGCACATGTTCCCCAGCAGCTGGTGTACGTAGGCATACTGCCTCTAATATTGGAGGTAGCACAGAGGTATCAGGACTATTGATAGCCTTCTCCTCCAGGAATTTGTCTAACACCCTTTTAAAGCCATCCACATTGGTGGCCATCACTACAGCTTGGGGTAGCAGATTCCATAGTTTAACTACGTGCTGTGTGAAGAAGTACTTCCTTTAATCTGTCCTGAATCTTCCACCAATCAGCTTCATGGGATGACCTCGGGTTCTAGTATTATGAGAGAGTGAGAAAAACGTTTCCCTATCCACATTCTCCACACCATGCCTAATTTTGTACACCTCTACTGTGTCTCCCCTTACCCTCCTTTTTCCAGGCTAAACAATCCCAGCTGTTGTAACCTTCCCTCATAGGGAGATGCTCCAGCCCCCTGATCATTTTAGCTGCCCTTTTCTGCCCTTTTTTTTTTAATGTGTGGTGACCATAATTCTACACAGTATTCTAAGGCTTTCTTCACATGGAACTTTTATCCTGCCATTGAGATTGCTCCTTCATGGAAGTTTGTGGGCTCTTTACATGATGCCGTGACCCTCCAGGGCGTCTCCTGCACTAAATGCCCTTTGTTCTGTTTTTAAATAAATCGCAGATAATGAACTATCAAATTACCCCGTTGTATTCCACTTGAGTTCCCTCTGTGAAAAGAGGAAAAGCGGCAAGAGGAGTGAGATCAGTGAAAGAGAATGAAAGACTTAGATATGGGGAGAAGGAGGGGGAAAAGGAGGCGGGTGAAAAAAGGAGTTGTTGTGATCCTGCATTTAAAATGGAAGCAGAAAGCCCTGTTTTAAATGCAGGATTATAGGCTGGTGCAGAGATGCTCTAAGTGTGGTCGCTCCACAAATTTATATAAAGGCAGTATGATACTGGCAGTTTTATTCTCAATTCCTTTTCTAATTATGCCTAACATGGAATTTGCCTTCTTTACAGTGGCCTCACACTGGGTTGACATTTTCATCGAGCTGTCCCCCACAACCCCAAGATCCCTTTCTTGGTTGGTCACTGCTAGCTCAGATCCCATCAGATTATACTTGCAGCATGCATCACTTTACACTTGCTTACACTGAACCACATTTGCCATTTGGATGCCCATTCTCCCCAGTCTGGAGAGATCCTTTTGGAGCTCCTCACAATACCTTTGTGTTTTAACCACCCTAAATAAATTGGTGATATTGGCAAACTTGGCCACTTCACTGCTCACTCCTAATTCCAGATCATTTATGAATAAGTTGAAAAGCATTGGTCCCAATACAGATCCCTGTGTGACCCCACTATGTACATCCCTCCATTGGGAGAATTTACTATTTATTCCTACACTCTGCATCCCGTTCTTTAACCAGTTACTGATCAATAAGAGGACCTCTGCTCTTATTCCATGACTGATACGTTTGCTCAGGAGTTTTTGGTGAGGGACTTTGTCAAAAGCCTTTTGGAAGTCCAAGTAGACAACGTCTACTGGATCACCCCTGTCTACATGTCTATTGACAAAGAACCCTAAAAGGTTAGTGTGACAGGGACTTAACCTTTGCAGAAGCTGTGTTGATTCTTTTTCAGTGGGGCTTGTCCTTCTTTGTGCTTACTAATTTTATCTTTAATAATGCTTTCAACCAGTTTACCCAGAATAGACGTTAAGGTAACTTGCCTGTAATTTCCTGGATCCTGTTTTAAAAATTGATGTTACATTGGCCATCTTCCAGTCCTCTGGTATAAAGGCTGATCTTAGGGACATGTTGTATATTTTGGTCAGAAGATCAGAAATTTCATATTTGAGTTCTTTGAGAACTATAGGATGGGTACCATCTGGTCCCGGTGATTTAGTTGCTTTCAATTTATCAATGAGGTTGAGAACTTCATCTTTTTTCACCACTATTTGCCTCAGTTCCTCAGACTCCCTTCCTGAAAACATCTGTTCAGGCACAGGCATCTGTCCTATTATATCTTCTGCAGTGAAGATGGATGAAAAGAATTAATTCAGCTTCTCTGCAATCTCCTTGTCTTCTTTTAATACTCCTTTAGCTCCATTGTCATCCAGTGGTCCAACTGCCTCCCTAGCTGGTTTCCTGCTTCTGATATATTTAAAGAATTCTTTATTGTTTGCCTTGATATTGTTAGTGATATGCTCTTCAAATGCTTTTTTGGCATGTCTTATTGTCTGCTTGCATTGCCTTTGTGCAAGCTCGCTCTCCCTTTTGTCTTCCTCACTTGGGCAAGACTTCTATTTTCTGAAGGAAGCCCTCTTTTCTCTAATAGCATCTTTGACACTGCTCATTAACCATGCCGGGTGACCTCTTGGATTTGGTGCTACGTTTCCTAACCTGTGGTATACATTTTAGCTGAGCTTCTATTATTGTGGTTTTGAGTAACCTCCAAGCATTTTGAAGGGATTTAACGCTCTTGACTTCCCCTTTCAACTTTCTTTTCGCCAGTTCCCTCATTTTACAGAAGTTTCCTCAAATGTGACTGTGTTGGACTTCCTGGGCAATTTTCCATTTAAATATATATTAAATCTGATAGCACTGTGATCACTGTTTCCAATTGATTCAACAACATTTACATCTCATACTAGGTCCTGGGTGACACCACTTAGGATTAAATCCAGGGTTGTCTCCCCTCTAGTTGGTTCCATGACCAGCTGTTCTAGGGCTTGTGGGAAGCCTAAAAACCAGATCCTCTTTTGTTCTGAAAGAGTCAGTCAGGTGCTGTGAAGAGACCTACAGCAGCCAAACTGAAAACTTGGAAAGTTACACTGCCCCTCCAAACAATAACTTTTTCTTTTAAGGTTGCCAGCTATCTTTGGAATCACTGAGCTCGTGTTATGATCCTCTGTGTCTGATATGCACACTTCAGCAGTCTCTACTCTCAAGCTGACCTTGTCTACCAAGGTTCTTAACTCCTCCATTTCCCCTTCCTTATGGAATTATATTGTCGAGGCAACTTCTGTCAAAAGGGTAAACACCAGAAATTAACGCCAGTGCTAGGCTGACATTTTAGCCCGGTGTCCAATGGAAGCATTAGTAGATTCCGCCCACTCCCAGAGCCATTAATTAGAGCTTTATTGACCTCTTTTTGAGGAAATGAGCATCAGAGAATTTCCTACTGGCAATGTGTGCTTTGAATCATGCTATCATGCTTTGGTCTGGGTCTTCTGTATGTTCTCAAAAGAACCATTTTCCTTCCATCTGTCTACAGGAATGTTTTTGAAGGCTGCCTTGGAACATAATCTGTGATCCACCTTTCATCAGTGGAAGACATATTACCAAAATAAACACATTTGATGAGTATAACGTAATTTCTCATATC
Organism: Heloderma suspectum; assembly: GCF_057233095.1. NCBI lineage: Eukaryota > Metazoa > Chordata > Lepidosauria > Squamata > Helodermatidae > Heloderma > Heloderma suspectum. Next base: position 70,667,416 of record NC_139458.1, on the reverse strand, counting down.
TTAAAAAAATACATACAGTCCCAGTGTGGATGATCATTCCACAGGTTTCTTTTTTTTCTCATGAAATTTTATTTTATTTTGAAATAAGGTTAACAAAATAAAGACAACAAAAAGAACATACATAATAATAAATCAAAATCACTAAAGAAAAAAAGGAATTAACTATTATAAATCTTAGTCCATAACAGACTTATGCTTATGGAACATCTACAATAAAATGTAGGAGCTCAGTATCTAATGAAAGTAAAAATACAAGTTCTACAACATACAAAAGGAGCGTGTGTCATTTTGTGTGTTCGTGTGTATTAATCAGAAAACATACAGACAACTGTACTTTGTTGGAACTTTATCAAAAGTTTGAAGTGCCTCAGCATAGGAAATGAATGGAAACCATGGTGCCATAATATCATTCTTCAAGTTAGGATTCCTTGCTTGCTGCACTTGCTGAGTAAGTTTATACATACTCATAGTCTCTCAGGTTTTATTAATTCACTGCTCTTTAGTTGGTTGCTTTGGGGATTTTCCAGTTACAGACTATGCATAACTTTGCTGCTGTATATAATTGCTTAAAAAGGTCTTTATGCAGGATCATTAGGTTCAAAAAGATGAAGCAGCACTGCTTTAGGAGTCACCAGTGGTCTAACATGAAGAAATTCCTGACAGTAATCAGCAACCATGTTCCAAAACTCCTGCACTGTAGAATATACCCACCAAAGATGAAAGTATGAAAGTGCCCACGCCCCTTCCAACAATATTAGCTATCATTTCATAAACCTCCTCCCTTACCCCTCCCCTCACATGCGACTTGCCACTTTGCTTCTGATATTTATTAAGCCAGAGTTAATATGCCCTGGTTTATTATCCTGGCTTGTTAACTTAGTTCCCCAGTTCAGATGTAACAGGGAACTCAGTCTTAATACAAGCCAGAAAAGAAGTGCTGAAGTGGCATGTGAGGGGAGGGGGGAGGGGATATGGGCTCGGCTACGTTTGTTCTCTGCTTCATAAAACCTTCCAAGTTGCCATAAAGTATTAAACCAAGTCTTTATAAAATATTAAACATTCTGGTGACCTTGAAAAGCGACATTATTAGTAATTTCTGCACTTTTCGTGTTGTGTCCCTAGGAGACAGAAGATACTTTCACAAATGATGTTAACTAAGCATTTTTGTTTCTAATGGAGGTCCTTTTCTGAATTTTGGCATGATCCACTGGGACACTGCCCTACACAAGTGCCTTTGAAATAAATGTACATCAGAAGCTGCCTTACCGAGTCAGACTGTTGGTCCATTTAGCTCAGAATTGTCTACACCTGGGGTGGGCAACTTATAGCCCTCCAGATCCTTTGGCCTACAAGTCCCATCATGCCTCACCTGTGGCTATGCTGGCTAGGGCTGGTGGCCATTGTAAGCCGAAACCCCAGGAGGGCTACAAGTTACCCTCCCCTCTTTCTTAGACCTGCCTGGAGATGCCAGGTATTGAACCTGGGCCCTTCTGTATCCAGAGCATGTGTCTGCTCCTGGATTATTAGAAAATCTAATAATCAATCATGACTGGAAGAACCATGGCCCTTCTACATGGAAGTGCAGGTCTTGCACTGCACCCATTCATTTCAGCAGGGCTTGTGCAAGAGAACTCCCCTGTAAGTTGTGCCTTTGTGAATTTGCTTTATGTGATGCAATAGGTACTGTGACAAACACTCATATTTAATTTCAATTCTTGTTTCTTTTAGCAGAGCTGACAGTTCTGATTTTCATTATGAACTTATTCAATTGAATCCTTTTGTGAAAACCATAGTTCATCATTTCCTTGTAATAAGGCTGAGGGATGGAGCCCCCATATAGATGTTTAGAGATCTATTACCAATCTCTGTGTGTGTGTGTGTGTGTGTGTGTGTGTGTATATATATATATATATATAAATATATAGTGGAAGCTGGTGACTCCTATGTCAGTGGGGCAGTGAATCCGCTCTGGTTTCAGTCAGAGCCAGTCAGAACTCTAAAAGAGCTTTCCAAGGTGCGGAAGCATCCCCTATAGATAGATAGATAGATAGATATAGATATAGATATAGATAGTTTTATGTATATAATACTAGCATTTAATCATTCTTCCAGGGGGGAGTGGAAGCTTTCCATTTAGATGCAGAAAATTATGCAGAGGGACATGATCCCTGATTTACATCCACTGGTTTCATTGAGATCTAAACATTAATGGTGGTTGGGCAATGCAGATCTTTTAAAAAGCAACAGGAATTGGAATAATTTAAAGGACAAATTATCCTGCTAGGCAAACTATACATAATATACTCCAATTTATTCTATTGAATCATGTAAACTGGACAGAGTTTCTAAATCTAAGGAAGACGAATAGGATGGTTCTGTGATGCAGAGCCTGAAATGGGATTAATATCATCTTTCAAGCAATCAGTCTCGTCCCATCCAGATATTATTGTATCCTGATAAAATTGAATTAATTCAGGCTTCTATAGACTGAAATGACTGTTAACTGTACTTCAGAAATTTTTGCTCACAGGAAAATCTAATAATCAATCATGACTGGAAGAACAAAATCCTGCCATTTAAAACAAATTACCTTTGAAATCATCCAAGTAGTTTAGGGGTAATGGATTGATCAGCAGAGCGGCCAAATCCTACGAATGGTTATGAGGTCCTGCTGATTTCAATAGGATTTACTCCCAATTAAGGCTTCAGTCCTAAGCATTCTTACTAGGGAGTAGGTCCTGTTGAACTCACTGGAGATTCGGAGGCCCTTCTTACGAAATGTTAATACTTTTTAACGTAATGCACATAAAAGTAAGCTGAGAGATAGCATGGTGAACCAGCTGAGGAAGGGTTTTCCACAGCATGGCTTATCAACACTGCTCCTGGAAACCACCAGCCCAGCCTCTGAGTTGTAGCAGGGTCTCATAAGATGGTCTAAGGCAGCCTTCCCCAACCTGGTGGCCTCCAGATGTGTTGGCTTGCAACTCCCAGCATCCCTCAGTCAGCCATTCTGGGTGTTGTTGTCTGACACATCTGGAGAACACCAGGCTGGGCAAGGCTAGTCTAAGCCCATGGTGGGAGGAGATCTATATGGGTGAAAGTGTCCTCTGATGGTATCTGGTACAAGATGATTTATGGTGCAATCCTAAACATGTCTACTCAGAAGTAAGCCCCATTGAGTTCAGGTAAGTGGGTACAGGATTGCTTTGCTTTATTATCACTTCCCTTGTTCCTCCTATTCATGTTCACCAGCATTGCCCAGGACAATATCAGCAGGCACAGAAGAAAGTTCTGTCCTATCTGTTGCTTCATAGAAAGAGGACAGTTGCAGAAGCAGCAGCCAACTTGTCAGCACTTATCTGTGCCACAGTTCAGTTGTTCAGTTGTGTCCAACTCTTCATGACCCCATGGACCATAGCACGCCAGGCCTTCCTGTCCTCTGCTTTCTCCCGGAGCGTGCTCAAGTTCATATTCATTGCATCGGTGATGCTATCTAGCCATCTCATCCTCTGCCGTCCCCTTCTCCTTTTGCCTTCAGTCTTTCCCAGAATCAGTGTCTTTTCCAGTGAGTTTTCTCTTCGCATTAGGTGGCCAAAATATTTCACCTTCAGTATCTGTCCTTCCAATGAGCACTCAGGGTTGATTTGCTTTAGGAAATAAATAAAGGAAATCCTTAAAATAGCCTCTTGCAAAAAAAGAGAGGATCTGTCTGTGTTTCTTTTCGTACTTAACTTTATTTGGCTGACACAACCTGCTCTCGCATCCTTTACCACCCCACCAACTTCAAAATAGGCATTAACAGATGGATCTCTTTCTTGGGAAAACATATTGCTATGGAACAATCCAGCAGTGATAGACAGAAACATGGTGAGGCGGTGTGCTTCTGGACTCTCCTGAACCTCTTCTCCATTGTAACTTTAGATACAATCAACCATGGTATTCTTCTAGACCACCTGTCAGGGTTGGGAGTACGTGTCACTGTTTTTCACTGGTTCCGCTTCTCACGGGTAGATACCCAAAGGTGGTGGTGGTGGTGATGGGGCTCCTACTATTTCCCATGGATGCTTTCCTGTCGAGTGCCTCAGGGCTCTCTTCTGGCCTGTATGCTTTCAAGCATCTACACATTAGCAATGGCATTGGAGTACACTGTAGCTAATATGTTGGTGACACTCAGTTGTATTTCTCCTCAGATTTCCAGTGGAATCCATAAATCATTGTCTAGAATCAGTAATGGACTGGGTGGGGACATTAAACTAGCATAAGCCAGAGGTGATAACAGTAGCGAGACCTTGCATTGACAAATTGTAGAGTGGCTTTAGACTGGGTTATATTCCTCCTGACTGAACATGCCCACAACTTGGAGGTATTCTTGGACCTATCCTTGCTCTTGGGGGGTGTCAGGTGGCTTCTGTGGCCAGGAGTGCCTGTTTCTAGCTTCACCTACTGTGCCTGTGGTGATCAGGACCTTGCCTCTGTAATCCAGCCATCTCTTACATAAGAGGGCCTCCAGATGTTTTTGGACTTCCACCCCTATCAGCCCCAGACCACATGGTCAGTGGTCAGAAACAATATTGTTGTATTCTGGTTTTAATGTTCTATATATTTTAAATTGTTTTATTGTGTTCTGTTTGGTTTTAATTTTTGTGAACTGCCCAGAGAGCTTCGGCTATTGGGCGGTATAGAAATGAAATGAAAGAATGAAAGAATGAAAGAAAGAAAGAAAGAAAGAAAGAAATGAATGAATGGAGTTGACATCCAAAACACCTGTGGAGTAGCCAGGTTGGGGAAGGCTGCTGAAAACCCATGTCTTGGTAACCTCTCATTAGCCTGCTGTAATGTGCTGTATATGTGGCTGCTTTGAAAGACAGAGTGGAAAATTCAATTGGGAGGAGGACCAGTGTGCTAATTGCTTTGCACAACCTGCAGTAGGGGGTGGGGCGGGGCACAGGGCAGATGAAGCCACCTCGACCAAGGCATGGGGTGGAAGGACTCCACCTGGTGCCTCAGCTGGGGGCTTGGGTTCAGTGCACGTGGGCTTTTCCCAGCCAGGAGCTCCGGCTGAAGTGGCTGGTGGAAGAGCACTCCTCTACCCAGGGCTTAAGCCAGGTAGGAGCGAAACTGTCGCAGTCCCCTTTGTTCTGCTGTCAGAAGGCAATGGAGGAGCAAACGGGAATGACCCTGCTGAGCTTTGCTCCTTCCCTCTTTTCCAGTGCCTTGGTGAGCTTTGCACCACCCGGCTTCCTCTAGCTTTCTCTGTTTATGTGGGCGTCCCATAATCATCTGATTGGCCACTGTGGGAAACAGGAAGCTGGACTAGACAGGCCTTTGGTCTGATCCAGGAGGAATCCAACAGAGATCTTATTTATTTTTATGTATTTTTATTATTATTATTACTACATGCCATCCAATAGCCAAAGCTCTCTGAGTGGCTGACAGCAGTTAAAACCATTAAACACTGCATGATCAAACAGAATATAAAACTTTTAAAAGTTTAAAACCACAGTATAAAGCCAAAGGAAAAACCAGCCGCAGTGTAAAGATTTAAAAATACAAATAACAGATGTAAAAGCAACAGAAACTGAAAGACTAAAATGCCTGGGAAAATAAGGTCTTCACCTGGCACCCAAAATATCACAACATGGCAACTGGGGAGGTTCTCTTAGAAGGGCATTCCACAACCAGGGTGCACAGTGGAAAAGGCCCTCTCCTTAGTAGCTACCCACCTCACTTCATTTGGCAGGAGCACCCAAAGGAGGGCCTCTGAGATGATCTTAGGATCTGGGCAGTATATATGTGTTCTTAGGTGTTCCTTCATGATATCTGGACAGAAACAACAAAGAACCTTCTCCTCTGCAAGGTTGTAACGTGAAATGGCATGTACATGTGGGGTTCTACTCAGGTAACCACCCTCACTTGCCATTTCAAACAGCAGGCTGGGACACGTAACTGCGATGATTTCCATTCCTGATTGTTGAGTGCAAAGATTGCAGATGCACAAAGAACAGGGCAGGACTATGTAGCAGTAAAACAGAAGACAAAGAAGACAAAGAATGCTGGCTGGACTGGGTTGGGCGGGGCATAGCCTGGAAGTATTATAATTTGGAAAGACTTTTGGGGAGGTTGGATCCAAATGTAGATGCAGTGAAGGTAGACCTTAAGTAGGACTTAAGTGGGACCTGAGAGGGTTCCATCTTTAAAGGTGCCCCCTGTCCTGTTCCAAGGTTCCTTGAGGCTTGCAGGAGAAGCTGGTTGTAAGTTCAAAGCAGGAATGCAGATCAAGGTGAGAAGAAAGTAGGATCCTGGATAGCTCCAAATGGGCCCCGCTGGCTGGAACTCTCTCCTACTACGAACAAAGGAGAATGTTGCCTCATTAGGACTAGAACCAACTGAGGCCTTAGGTAGGCTGACAAGACCTGTAGTGTGGTCAGTTCCTGACTGGGCTGTTAATGTCCCCTTGCCTGATTCTGCAGCCTGAGACTTCTTCGAGGCTAGGGAGATGGTGGTTCTGCCAGTAAGTCATCCTCTGAGCCAAAGGATGATAGCAGGGCTGTGTCCTCTGGCCAGGAGAGCCCTGAATAAGGCACTGACTGTCCTATCCCTGAGGAAGTAGCCTGTGTCTTGTTCTCATCAGAATCCTCTGCTGCACACTGGAAATCCCAGGGGCTAAGAGGCCATAACATCCCCTTTAAGAAATCTTACATAAATAAAATAGTCATTATTTACTTGTCCCATTGATTTCAATGGCTCTACTCTAGGCATGACTGAATTTGGATCCAAACCCTTGTCTTATCATCAGCATCTGTGCCTGAAAAATTCACAACTTCTGATTCTCAGCTTTCACCTCTGAAATCCGAAGGTATATGCTTGTTTAGCCAAACAAGCTTCCCAGTTCATTCTAATGTTAGAGTATTTTGTAATCTCCAACAGTGGAAAAAACTTCTAATAGTGTCCATATAGATACAGGCTTGAATCTAATATTTACTTATTAATATTGGAAAAGATTATGATTAATTGAAGAGCAGCAGTAATGTTATTTGAAATATTCACTAGTTTCATTATTACATTTCACCCCTCCCCAATTTCATTTGTTCCTTTCTTTGCTTTATCCTCTGAAAAAAATCTGGGAGTGTTTTTTTTTTTTTTGTTCACTTTTAGAAGACATTTTTAGGAGGCACTCACATCTCTTGCAATAGATCTTAAGGATGTGAATGCCACTTTGGCATCATGATCTTCTTGCTGTTTGGTCCTTGTTTTCTCTTTTGTTGAAGTAGATTAGGAAATACAGTGTATCAAATACTTTCTTAAGTACTGGAGGGAAGACATTTGATTGCCAACAGGAGATACCAGGATGTGACAAGGCACTCTGTATTAAATATGATTCATGCTGTGTAAGAGCTGGGTTCCCTGATGTTATTAGCTACAATTCCAGATAAGCGATCGTGATTCTTCCCCTTCAGTACTGGGCAGCTATATTGAGGCAAAATATTCTTCTACACACACAGGTATAAAACAGAAGTACTGCAATTTTAAGTTAGTGGTATTATGTTAATTGGAAATGGATGTAAGCAAGAAAATAATTTTACCTACTAGTATGTTGGATTGTTTATTTTTTGGAAAGGGGCAATTGTCAGCAGTTGCCTTCCAGAGCCAGAGATAAAAACAAGTTTTCCATTATTTTATATTTATTACATTTCTATACCGCCCCATAGCCAAAGCTTTGCCCCATAGCCGAAGCTGTTAACAGAAGTTAAAACATTAAAATACAATATAAAAAGTTTAAAAGCCATATACATAAAAGCACACAGACAATATACACAAACAGCATATAACTAAAAACAGCTTTGAACAGTCAGTCATACCTAAAAACGCACCCAGGACTGATTAAAACTCATCATGTGCTGCCAAATGCCTGGGAAAAGGAAGAGGTCTTAATCTGGCACAAAAAAGATAACAATGTTGGTGCCAGGTTGACCTCATCGGGGAGCTGGTTCCACAGATAGGGGGCCACCACTGAGAAGGCCCTCTCCCTTGTTGCTGCCTTCCGAGCTTCCCTTGGAGGAGGCACTCGGAAGAGGACCTTAGATGCTGAATGTAGAGTACAGGTAGGTTCTTTTTGGGAGAGGCGTGGTGTCAGGTATTGCAGTTCCAAGCTGTGTAGGGCTTTATAGGTTAAAACCAGCACCTTGACTTGAGCTCGTAAGCATATAGGCTTCACAGTATCAGAAAACATAGTTACTGAAGGTATTGATTCTTCAGGGCTTATCTCTGGTATATGCATCCTGATGTTCTTGATATTTGTCTTATATTTCATTTTTTGCCTTGTCTTCTGATTTGTGTGCTGGATCTACACTAACTGCCTTTTTTCGCTTCCAATGAGGTTTCACTGCCTGCCTTTCACACTACGCAGTGCCCACCTCGAATTGAAACCGGAATTTCCCACTTCTGTGCTCCCACTTTCAATACCCTAATATCCCAGTATTTCCTCTTAATGTGCTCTGATTTTCCGCCTTCGCTACCATATCCGGTTGTAGTCCCCTCCCGGTCGTAGTCCCCTCCTGAAGCTTCACAACTTCGAATTTTTGAAGATCATGCCTGAATTAGAAAAAAAAACATTGTGGAGAAGCCCCGATTCTGCGAGGATAACGCCTTAATTTTTAAAAAAACATCCGGAGCGGGGGATAGGAGGGGGTAAAACTTAGTCTCATTTGAAGGGATAGAACAACCCCCTGCTCAGTGCAGGAAGCCTGATTCCCAGGCGGTCGCCCATCCAACTACTGACCGGGGCCGACCCCGCTTAGCATCCGAAATCAGACAAGCATGCGCAGGAAAACAGCACAGCGCTCGAGTGTGAACCGAGCTCGTGCATTCGATGAAGCACTGCAACAGGGAAAATGGGTGAGTGTGAATAATCACGTTTTAATGCAAGAGCATTTAACCCGACGGGACACCAAATTCATTGTGATGGCAGGCGCAGCGTAGATCGGCCCATGGAGTGGGTGAAACAGTAGAGAGGGAGTTAGAGAGAAAAAAAGTTTCTATAATTCCTTTGTATATTTCCTTTTGAACTTGGCTTTTGCCTGACTAAAGCCATGTCCTGATATTTCTCTCCCTCTGCCCACCTCCTGTGCAGCCTGCTAACCTTAGGCTGCAGGGAACTCTCTGCTAGTTTCTTCTCCAGTGTCTTGAGCAGCAGCGGCTTCTTCTTCTTCTTCTTCTTCTTCTTCTTCTTCTTCTTCTTCTTCTTCTTCTTCTTCTTCTTCTTCTTCTTCTCTTTTACTAGAGACACTGTCAGAGTTGGGTTTAAAACAACCCATCCTGGTATACAGAGCAGTTCCTGGTACACAGAGCGCTTCTCAGAACGCAGAATAATTTCCAGAGGGAGCCTGCTTGTGTTAGTCTATTGCAGCAAAAACAACAGTGTTGTGGCACCTTAAAGCAGGGATAGGCAATGAGATGCCCATAGACACCAAAGTGCCCCTGGACACATTTCTTGGCATCCACCAACATACCCTCCCTCTTATTTTTTAAAATTAACACATTTTCTCACCAGCAGTTGAGATTGCTATGAAATAGGTTTCTGTTGGTGCTGAAAACTGTGGGTTCAAAGGAGACTTTTAGTGGGCTGGGGCTCAGGCCCCACCTCTGCCTCCTATTCAGTCTTTGGGACAGGTTACTTGTCCTTTGTCTCACCTCCCATGGCAGCCATTTTGTGCTGGTAGCCAGGACAGTTTATCAAATTGCCAAATGCGTTCACACAACCAAAAAAGGTTGCCTGCCCCTGCCTTAAAGACTAGTGGCTTTATTCTGGCATAAACTTTCATGGGCTATAGGCCACTTCATCAGAGGTGAAATATATGCCATGGAAGCGTATACCAGAATAAATTTGTTAGTCTTTAAGGTGCCACAAGACTCAGCATTGTTTTTGTAAGAGTTTCTCAGAAAGGAAAAATCCGTGAAGTGCAGCAGTGCTGTGCTAGGAAAAGCCTCAATACTTGGGGAACCTCTCAGCACATCCGCAGCTGTGTGCACACATCTCAACCCACACCCCATATGAAACTCTCAAAGGTACAGGGACTGAGACACTCTTATAGCCTGGACCAGTGGAGGCTGGTAGTTCTGATGTCAGTGGGGTGTATGTGTGTGAATCTGTTCCGGATTTCAGTCAGAACCAGTCAGAACTCTAAAGCAGCTCCTTTAGAGTTCTGACTGGTTCTGACTGAAACCTGGAGCAGATTCTCTGCCCACTGACTTTGGAGCCACCAACCTCCACTGGCCTAGACTTAGGTACTTTAGAGAAACCCCCCATCTTCTCCGAGAACATCAGAAGCGTCCTCTGAGCCAGAAGGAAAACAAGTTTGTTTCCTTTGGCAACGGCTTCCGCCATGCTGACTAATAATTGCAAAGCTCTATCTAGTGCAGCATGTGGCTTTCATCCACCTGGATCAAGCGGGAGGGGCCATGTCCTGTTCTTTGCCACTGATGACTGCCTTTGGCTGTGCTCTCATGCTGACCCAGCAGGGGGCACTATCAGCTCTCACACCTAACCCGGTTAGCCACCGCGCGAGTGTGAGAAACAATATTCAGAATTAATGTTCTCCCTTGCAGTTTTAACCCTCCCCCACATTTCCTCCTGACGCAGCATAAATACAGCAGAAATTCCACTTGACCTGTGCTTAGAAGACAAAGCATTCCTGGCCCAGCTTAAAAATCTCTCATGCTAAGCCCTGGTCTTGTTTACTCATGTACTGAGGGTTGCATGGCTGCAGCGGAGTATAGGACTTGGCCTGCCATTGGTGTCAGAATAAGAGCAGGGCAAGAGATTTACTTGCATGGTCTCCAAAGTGCCGATGTGCGTGTGGAGAGGAACTCAACAGAGTTCAACAGAGTCCTGCTTTCCCTCTCCCTTATGAAAATGCATGGACACATTTGCAGATAGCTCAGACCTAGGGAGGCCAGGTGTCCTGCTTTACAGAGAACAGAGAACTGTCAGAGAACAGTCCTCTATTGGAAGGCTTCCTCTATTTGAAGGGCTGCATAAACATATGCAGCCCAGTTTAAACATAAAGAACCCTAAGAAGGGAGAGCCAGCAGGGGCCTTGAAGTTGTCCATCAGCAGCTGGCACCTGGACAGCAGACTGAGTAGGAACACAGGTCACTTGGGCCAGATCTACACCTCGTGTCATATCGATACAACCCCATCATGGTGACGCTAGAGCCCTCTTGTGCATTTATACCTCATAGTGCATACAATGACACCTGTTGGGATAGTTTGGATAATACGGAATAAAGAGTGGGAAAGAACACTAGAAAAGCGGTACATGGAATGAGTAATGTGCCCCCAAAGAGAGTCTTGTGGCACCTTGAAGACTAATTTCAGACAAATTCATTGTGGCATGAATTTTCATTACAGTCCACTTCATCAGATGCATTTCATGTTTCCGGAGTTATCAGCATATTTGCACATGGTTTTGTGTGTGTGTGGGGGGGGCTTGCAAATAGTAAGGTGAGAGGGAATTGAAATGTAGAAAATACAGACAGTGATAATTAGTTTATTAACCAGGACCATAAAAAAACCTGTTAGGTGATACTACAGACATCCTTGCAACGCTGAGCTGATAAACGCATGTAGTGCATAAAAAGAAACCTTTTTCCCTATTCAAGCCACAGGAGATTGAGTTGAACCTCTTGAATGGTCGTTCAGCTGTTTCACATTGTAATCTGTCTTGAAGTACATTGTTTAAGAATGGCCACCTTAAGGCCATTGACAGAGTCCCCTGGGAGACTGAAATGTCCCCCCGCTGGCTTTTGAATATCGCCATTTCTGATGTCAGATTTGCATCCATTTACAGTCAGTAAAAACAAGACCTGGAGCTGACTGTGGCTCAGATCATGAGCTTCTTGTTGCAAAATTTCAGCTTAAATTGAAGAACGTAGGGAAAACCACTAAACCATTCAGGTATGACCTAAATCATATCCCTGATGAATATACAGTGGAGGTGAGGAATAGATTTCAGGGATTAGACCTGATAGACAGAGTGCCTGAGGAACTATGGACGGAGGACCGTAACATTGTTCAGGAGGCAGCAACGAAATCCATCCCAAAGAAAAAGAAATGCAAGAAAGCCAAGTGGCTGTCTGATGAGGCTTTACAAGTGGCTGAAGAAAGAAGGGAAGCGAAAAGCAAGGGAGAAAGGGGAAGATATATCCAACTGAATGCAGAGTTCCAGAGAACAGCAAGGAGAGACAAGAAGGCCTTCTTAAATGAACAATGCAAAGAAATCGAGGAAAACAACAGAATGGGAAAGACTAGAGATCTCTTCAAGAAAATTGGATATCTCAAGGGAGCGTTTTGTGCAAAGACAGGCATGATAAAGGACAAAGAACCTAACAGAAGGTCAGGTTCTTTGACCTAACAGGGACCTAACAGAAGCAGATGAGATTAAGAAGAGGTGGCAAGAATACGCAGAAGAACTATACAGGAAAGATCTTCATGTCCCTGATAGCCATGATAGTGCGGTCACTGAACTTGAGCCGGACATCCTCGAGAGTGAAGTCAAGTGGGCCTTAGGAAGCATTAGTAACAACAAAGCTAGCGGAGATGACAGTCTTCCAGCTGAGCTATTTAAAATCCTAAAAGATGATGCTGTTAAAGTGCTGCATTCAATATGCCAACAAATCTGGAACACTCAACAGTGGCCACAAGACTGGAAAAGGTCAGTTTACATTCCAATTCCAAAAAAGGGCAATGCCAAAGAGTGTTCAAACTACCGCACCATTGCGCTCATTTCACATGCCAGCAAGGTGATGCTCAAAATCCTACAAGCTAGGCTTCAGCAGTATGCAAACCGAAAACTACCGGAAGTACAAGCTGGGTTTAGAAGAGGCAGAGGAACTAGAGATCAAATCGCCAACGTTCGCTGGATCATGGAGAAAGCAAGAGAATTCCAGAAAAACGTCTATTTCTGCTTCATTGACTACACTAAAGCCTTTGATTGTGTGGATCACAACAAACTGTGGCAAAGTCTTAAAGTGATGGGAGTACCAGATCACCTTACCTGTCTCCTGAGAAACCTGTATGAGGGTCAAGAAGCAACAGTAAGAACCAGACATGGAACCACCGAGTGGTTCAAAATTGGGAAAGGAGTACGACAAGGCTGCATATTGTCACCCTGCTTATTTAACTTATATGCAGAGTACATCTTGAGAAACGCCGGGTTGGATGAATCACAGGTCGGAATTAAGATTGCCGGGAGAATTATCAACTATCTCCGATATGCAGACGATACCACCCTAATGGCAGAAAGCGAAGAGGATCTAAAGAGCCTCTTGTTGAGGGTGAAAGAGGAGAGTGCAAAAGCTGGTCTGAAACTCAACATTAAAAAAACTAAGATCATGGCATCTGGCCCCATCACTTCCTGGCATATAGAAGGGGAAGAAATGGAAGCAGTGTCAGATTTTACTTTCTTGGGCTCCAAGATCACCGCAGACGGTGACAGTAGCCATGAAATTAAAAGACGCTTGCTCCTTGGGAGGAAAGCTATGGCAAACCTAGACAGCATAGTAAGAAGCAGAGACATCACCTTGCCGACAAAGGTCCGTCTAATCAAAGCTATGGTTTTCCCAGTAGTAATGTATGGCTGTGAGAGCTGGACTATAAGGAAGGCTGAATTGATGCTTTTGAACTGTGGTGCTGGAGAAGACTTTTACAAGTCCTCTGGACTTCAAGGAGGTCAAATCAGTCCATCCTAAAGGAAATCAACCCTGAGTGCTCATTGGAAGGACAGATACTGAAGCTGAAGCTCCAATATTTTGGCCACCTAATGCGAAGAGAAAACTCTCTGGAAAAGACCCTGATGCTGGGAAAGACTGAAGGCAAAAGGAGAAGGGGACGGCAGAGGATGAGATGGCTAGATAGCATCACCGATGCAATGAATATGAACTTGAGCACACTCCGGGAGAGAGCGCAGGACAGGAAGGCCTGGTGTGCTATGGTCCATGGGGTCACGAAGAGTCGGACACGACTGAACGACTGAACAACAACAACAACAACATTGTTTTGTGCTGAGACTGGCCTGTTTGTCCTACGTTGAATGCAGCAGGGCATTGCTGGCAAATTATGGCCTATATCACATTGGAAGATAAGCGGATGTACAGACCTCTCATTACAAAGGAACTTCAGATGTGCTGGCTTTCTGGGCATCACACTGTGTATTCAATTGCCAGTCCCCTAACACCTTGGCTCAATAATCCATTTTGGTTCCAAGAGGAGCCGCACGGGAAGCTTGGGATGGCCACAGATGTGCAGGAACCACAGTGTGTATATACTTCCTCCATTGATTAGATGAAAGGGAATTGTCCCCTGTCACTACAGAAACTTGCAAGTGCCTGCCTAATTGCCGACTAGCCCACAAAGATACCTTTGAATTGGCCAATCAGAAGCCTGGGTGGGCAAAAAGACCCAATCCTGAAGTGGCCCTGGATGACTTTAATGATACCTTCTGAATCAATCAAGGGCCACGGAATTTCCTTGAGCTTTCTGTTCATTCACCAGAGCCAAGCGATTTCTCCCTTTGTTCCAACCCATCTTGGGTCAGCCTCTGAGCCCCATAACTGCCCTGGAGTTTAGGCAGCAGTTGTTCATTCTTTCTGCTTGGTCATCCCTCACGTTGGAGGCTCTCAGCTCTAAGAAGAACCTGGGGTTTGATTGACTTTTGAGATGGCAATTTTCCCCCCTAGCACAATTCTCCCCTCTACTGATTGACTACCTACCCCACTTTCCTAGGGCCAGAGCTCCCACATTTCCCTACTGAATTACTTTGTTGACATTTGCCTCACATTTCCAGAGGGGAATTTCTATTCCCTGCCAAAGGGCTCCATTGAGTCAACAGCCAGGTCCCAGCCGTAACTCAGCACAACCTGCCAACTCCGTCTGACCGTTCTGGTGCCTTGCAGGGAACTGCGACCTATGTGTGACCATTGAATCCAAGGGTGGAGATGGTCAAGCAGAGAGCCTAGAGAATTAGGAACCACCAGCTACTAAAGGTCTTAACATCATTTTGGCTAATGTTCTAGGGTCCCTGCTCCTGTAAGTGTAATTCTAAGTTCCAAGGTATGCATCCAGTTATTTCTCTACAGGTGTCGCCTCTCACTCAACTCACTCAATATGCACTTGCTGTGCAGAGTAAAAAGAGGGAGGGGGAAAGGGGTTGAAGTTCAGTAGTTACCAAGTTCAGTAAGAGGCAGAGAATTGTCCATGTTCATAAGATGCTTGCTCAACTTTGTAAAATGTGGAGAGTGAAGCATACAAGTGCTCTGCTTATAGTTCGTGGTGTGCAATGAAACAGCTTTGATATGTCTTGATCGAGGGCACAGAGTATCCTCTTACTGCATACTTAGCATTTAATTCATACAGCAAGAGCACAGAATAAACAATTGTGAGTTCAAAAGACACATGACTGACTTCTTCGAGCAGAAACCTGTGAAAATTAATTGGGGCATGGCCTACAGAAATACAGAAATGCATGCTTGTAAGTATAACCAGCTGACTGATCACAAGAAACAGTCCTTCAAATGCCATTTAACAGTTTGGCTTTCTTATCTGAAAGTTGCTCCTCCGTTTTGTCACTACACAACCTACAAATATGACATGGATTACACTGCTTACTCAACACTGTTGTGTAAGGAATTGCTGTTGAACATATCCAACTAGTAAGTGCCCATTTACATAGTACCCACTGTGCTGGCAGCATTTCTGAATAGCCCAGGCCCAAGCCCAGCATACAGAAATGTCTTCTGTACAGTTGTCCCTGATTGCACAAGAGGCCTTGCTCCAGGAGTCTTACCCTGTGGGCTGTTTGGTATTTTCAACAGCATCCCTCCAGATGTTTTGGACTGAAACTCCCATCATCCTCAGCTATTGGGCACACTGGCTGGGGATTACGGGAGCTGTAGTCCAACATACCTGGAAGGTGCCATGATTTAGAACAGGGGTGGGGAACCTATTTCAGCCTGAGGGCCGAATTCCGCTTCGGAGAAGCTCTTGGGGGCCGCATTCCAGTGGTGGGTGTGGCCAAAGGCAAAAGGGGCAGAGCCAAAAAGCAAAAAAGACCAGCATATTGTTGCTTCAAGCTACAGTAACTGAGCCTGAGGAGAGGCGTTTCAACCCTTTAAAATGGGATGGGAGGAACTGCACAAAAGCCAGGAAACTATCCAACAACTGGTGGCTGGAAGAAAGAGAGTGGGGCCAGGGAAAGTGAGAGTAGCCATCCGGGGGACCTCGGAGGGCCAGATTGGGACCCCAGGCAGGCTGGATTTGGTCCCTGCCCCTGCGGTTCCCCACACCCTGTTTTAGAACATGGCCTCCTCAGTACTAGCACCGAGGCTGAGGCCCTCCAGACGACATCATTGTGAGGTGCTACTTTACTGGCACCATTAAATCTCCACAAGGCAGCTGTGGAAACTCCTTGCCATTATCTCAAGTGCCCATCTTCCCCGCATACAAGCAGTGGCGAGCAGGTCTCGGAGCTGCATGAGAGAGGAGAGCAACAAGGGTAGTGGAGCCGGAGCAGGAAGCGCTGCCTTCCCTGCTACTTCAGTTAGCCTGCTAAGGGTCAAACTGTACATTACCCTGAGCACACATTTTTAAAAGCAACACTTAACACTTAACAGTGTCAGCCAAATTTCATAGGTTTGGGAGGGTGGTGAGCTCTTGGTGGAGGGTGGAGGGTGGGGTGGGGGTTGTGGTATTAAAAAAAAAGATACTTGTTTATTTAAAGTACTTGCATGCTGCCTTTCAGAGCACTGCCTTCCCAAGGCGGCTTACAAGAAATAATTAAAACCACAATGATAGATTTAAAATACAGTTAAAACATTCCAATTACAAAATTAGTAGCAGTTTAAAGCAGTGTAAAAAACCAACTCGCCACACTTTTTACAGAATGCAGCTTGAAACAAATGCATTCTTTAAAGACTGTTTTAAAGGGTGAAAGGGTGGGCTGTGCATTCAAAATCATGATCTAAGGATTTAAAAAGGAAATAAAGCAGGCGGGAACAAGTCCATACTCTAAATCTGGAGAAGTGAACTGACACTTGTTGTTTGCTTGATTTGACGTTGTGGGACAGATGGTGCCGGGACACCCTGCTGCTCACCCTGGTTTGGGTTCAAGAGGCAATGGAGAATGTCTCACAAATTGGCAGGTGGCTTGCAGAAGGGAGGAGACCTAGTCCGGACCCATCTGATGACCTGAGAAACAAACAACAACGGCCGCCCTTCCTAGCATGAGATTGCTCTATTTAGGCAGCAAATCCAAAGCTGAGGTTTGGATTTGATTTCTCTTCTTTAAAAAGTATTTTAACAGCTACACATTGTTACCATTCACAACTGATTACACATGTAAAGAATTGCAAGTTACAGCATGGTGTAACTTTAAGAAGTGTGTTATCACAATATACTACTCATTCAGTTTAAGGGGGTGGCTCCAGGATCTGCCCTTCATGAGAGGAAGGGTTCCACTCGTGCAAGGTCCCTCTGCCTGATTTTTGGGGGTCCCCCCTTCCCTCCACACCACAGCTCACTCCATTCAGTTTAAGGGGGTGGCTCCAGGATCTGCCCTTCATGAGAGGAAGGGTTCCACTCGTGCAAGGTCCCTCTGCCTGAGTTTTGGGGGTCCCCCCTTCCCTCTACACCACAGCTCACTCCATTCAGTTTAAGGGGGTGGCTCCAGGATCTGCCCTTCATG
Organism: Heloderma suspectum; assembly: GCF_057233095.1. Lineage (NCBI taxonomy): Eukaryota > Metazoa > Chordata > Lepidosauria > Squamata > Helodermatidae > Heloderma > Heloderma suspectum. The sequence goes on along the minus strand of NC_139458.1, from coordinate 70,649,678 downwards.
AGAGGAAGGGTTCCACTCGTGCAAGGTCCCTCTGCCTGAGTTTTGGGGGTCCCCCCTTCCCTCCACACCACAGCTCACTCCATTCAGTTTAAGGGGGTGGCTCCAGGATCTGCCCTTCATGAGAGGAAGGGTTCCACTCGTGCAAGGTCCCTCTGCCTGAGTTTTGGGGATCCCCCCTTCCCTCCACACCACAGCTCACTCCATTCAGTTTAAGGGGGTGGCTCCAGGATCTGCCCTTCATGAGAGGAAGGGTTCCACTCGTGCAAGGTCCCTCTGCCTGATTTTTGGGGGTCCCCCCTTCCCTCCACACCACAGCTCACTCCATTCAGTTTAAGGGGGTGGCTCCAGGATCTGCCCTTCATGAGAGGAAGGGTTCCACTCGTGCAAGGTCCCTCTGCCTGATTTTTGGGGGTCCCCCCTTCCCTTCCCTCCACACCACAGCTCACTCCATTCAGTTTAAGGGGGTGGCTCCAGGATCTGCCCTTCATGAGAGGAAGGGTTCCACTCGTGCAAGGTCCCTCTGCCTGATTTTTGGGGGTCCCCCCTTCCCTCCACACCACAGCTCACTCCATTCAGTTTAAGGGGGTGGCTCCAGGATCTGCCCTTCATGAGAGGAAGGGTTCCACTCGTGCAAGGTCCCTCTGCCTGAGTTTTGGGGATCCCCCCTTCCCTCCACACCACAGCTCACTCCATTCAGTTTAAGGGGGTGGCTCCAGGATCTGCCCTTCATGAGAGGAAGGGTTCCACTCGTGCAAGGTCCCTCTGCCTGATTTTTGGGGGTCCCCCCTTCCCTCCACACCACAGCTCACTCCATTCAGTTTAAGGGGGTGGCTCCAGGATCTGCCCTTCATGAGAGGAAGGGTTCCACTCGTGCAAGGTCCCTCTGCCTGAGTTTTGGGGGTCCCCCCTTCCCTCCACACCACAGCTCACTCCATTCAGTTTAAGGGGGTGGCTCCAGGATCTGCCCTTCATGAGAGGAAGGGTTCCACTCGTGCAAGGTCCCTCTGCCTGATTTTTGGGGGTCCCCCCTTCCCTCCACACCACAGCTCACTCCATTCAGTTTAAGGGGGTGGCTCCAGGATCTGCCCTTCATGAGAGGAAGGGTTCCACTCGTGCAAGGTCCCTCTGCCTGATTTTTGGGGGTCCCCCCTTCCCTCCACACCACAGCTCACTCCATTCAGTTTAAGGGGGTGGCTCCAGGATCTGCCCTTCATGAGAGGAAGGGTTCCACTCGTGCAAGGTCCCTCTGCCTGAGTTTTGGGGGTCCCCCCTTCCCTCCACACCACAGCTCACTCCATTCAGTTTAAGGGGGTGGCTCCAGGATCTGCCCTTCATGAGAGGAAGGGTTCCACTCGTGCAAGGTCCCTCTGCCTGAGTTTTGGGGGTCCCCCCTTCCCTCCACACCACAGCTCACTCCATTCAGTTTAAGGGGGTGGCTCCAGGATCTGCCCTTCATGAGAGGAAGGGTTCCACTCGTGCAAGGTCCCTCTGCCTGATTTTTGGGGGTCCCCCCTTCCCTCCACACCACAGCTCACTCCATTCAGTTTAAGGGGGTGGCTCCAGGATCTGCCCTTCATGAGAGGAAGGGTTCCACTCGTGCAAGGTCCCTCTGCCTGAGTTTTGGGGGTCCCCCCTTCCCTCCACACCACAGCTCACTCCATTCAGTTTAAGGGGGTGGCTCCAGGATCTGCCCTTCATGAGAGGAAGGGTTCCACTCGTGCAAGGTCCCCCTGCCTGAGTTTTGGGGGTCCCCCCTTCCCTCCACACCACAGCTCACTCCATTCAGTTTAAGGGGGTGGCTCCAGGATCTGCCCTTCATGAGAGGAAGGGTTCCACTCGTGCAAGGTCCCTCTGCCTGATTTTTGGGGGTCCCCCCTTCCCTCCACACCACAGCTCACTCCATTCAGTTTAAGGGGGTGGCTCCAGGATCTGCCCTTCATGAGAGGAAGGGTTCCACTCGTGCAAGGTCCCTCTGCCTGAGTTTTGGGGGTCCCCCCTTCCCTCCACACCACAGCTCACTCCATTCAGTTTAAGGGGGTGGCTCCAGGATCTGCCCTTCATGAGAGGAAGGGTTCCACTCGTGCAAGGTCCCTCTGCCTGAGTTTTGGGGGTCCCCCCTTCCCTCCACACCACAGCTCACTCCATTCAGTTTAAGGGGGTGGCTCCAGGATCTGCCCTTCATGAGAGGAAGGGTTCCACTCGTGCAAGGTCCCTCTGCCTGAGTTTTGGGGGTCCCCCCTTCCCTCCACACCACAGCTCACTCCATTCAGTTTAAGGGGGTGGCTCCAGGATCTGCCCTTCATGAGAGGAAGGGTTCCACTCGTGCAAGGTCCCTCTGCCTGAGTTTTGGGGGTCCCCCCTTCCCTCCACACCACAGCTCACTCCATTCAGTTTAAGGGGGTGGCTCCAGGATCTGCCCTTCATGAGAGGAAGGGTTCCACTCGTGCAAGGTCCCTCTGCCTGAGTTTTGGGGATCCCCCCTTCCCTCCACACCACAGCTCACTCCATTCAGTTTAAGGGGGTGGCTCCAGGATCTGCCCTTCATGAGAGGAAGGGTTCCACTCGTGCAAGGTCCCTCTGCCTGATTTTTGGGGGTCCCCCCTTCCCTCCACACCACAGCTCACTCCATTCAGTTTAAGGGGGTGGCTCCAGGATCTGCCCTTCATGAGAGGAAGGGTTCCACTCGTGCAAGGTCCCTCTGCCTGAGTTTTGGGGATCCCCCCTTCCCTCCACACCACAGCTCACTCCATTCAGTTTAAGGGGGTGGCTCCAGGATCTGCCCTTCATGAGAGGAAGGGTTCCACTCGTGCAAGGTCCCTCTGCCTGATTTTTGGGGGTCCCCCCTTCCCTCCACACCACAGCTCACTCCATTCAGTTTAAGGGGGTGGCTCCAGGATCTGCCCTTCATGAGAGGAAGGGTTCCACTCGTGCAAGGTCCCTCTGCCTGATTTTTGGGGGTCCCCCCTTCCCTCCACACCACAGCTCACTCCATTCAGTTTAAGGGGGTGGCTCCAGGATCTGCCCTTCATGAGAGGAAGGGTTCCACTCGTGCAAGGTCCCTCTGCCTGATTTTTGGGGGTCCCCCCTTCCCTCCACACCACAGCTCACTCCATTCAGTTTAAGGGGGTGGCTCCAGGATCTGCCCTTCATGAGAGGAAGGGTTCCACTCGTGCAAGGTCCCTCTGCCTGAGTTTTGGGGATCCCCCCTTCCCTCCACACCACAGCTCACTCCATTCAGTTTAAGGGGGTGGCTCCAGGATCTGCCCTTCATGAGAGGAAGGGTTCCACTCGTGCAAGGTCCCTCTGCCTGATTTTTGGGGGTCCCCCCTTCCCTCCACACCACAGCTCACTCCATTCAGTTTAAGGGGGTGGCTCCAGGATCTGCCCTTCATGAGAGGAAGGGTTCCACTCGTGCAAGGTCCCTCTGCCTGATTTTTGGGGGTCCCCCCTTCCCTCCACACCACAGCTCACTCCATTCAGTTTAAGGGGGTGGCTCCAGGATCTGCCCTTCATGAGAGGAAGGGTTCCACTCGTGCAAGGTCCCTCTGCCTGAGTTTTGGGGGTCCCCCCTTCCCTCCACACCACAGCTCACTCCATTCAGTTTAAGGGGGTGGCTCCAGGATCTGCCCTTCATGAGAGGAAGGGTTCCACTCGTGCAAGGTCCCTCTGCCTGAGTTTTGGGGGTCCCCCCTTCCCTCCACACCACAGCTCACTCCATTCAGTTTAAGGGGGTGGCTCCAGGATCTGCCCTTCATGAGAGGAAGGGTTCCACTCGTGCAAGGTCCCTCTGCCTGATTTTTGGGGGTCCCCCCTTCCCTCCACACCACAGCTCACTCCATTCAGTTTAAGGGGGTGGCTCCAGGATCTGCCCTTCATGAGAGGAAGGGTTCCACTCGTGCAAGGTCCCTCTGCCTGAGTTTTGGGGGTCCCCCCTTCCCTCCACACCACAGCTCACTCCATTCAGTTTAAGGGGGTGGCTCCAGGATCTGCCCTTCATGAGAGGAAGGGTTCCACTCGTGCAAGGTCCCTCTGCCTGATTTTTGGGGGTCCCCCCTTCCCTCCACACCACAGCTCACTCCATTCAGTTTAAGGGGGTGGCTCCAGGATCTGCCCTTCATGAGAGGAAGGGTTCCACTCGTGCAAGGTCCCTCTGCCTGAGTTTTGGGGGTCCCCCCTTCCCTCCACACCACAGCTCACTCCATTCAGTTTAAGGGGGTGGCTCCAGGATCTGCCCTTCATGAGAGGAAGGGTTCCACTCGTGCAAGGTCCCTCTGCCTGATTTTTGGGGGTCCCCCCTTCCCTCCACACCACAGCTCACTCCATTCAGTTTAAGGGGGTGGCTCCAGGATCTGCCCTTCATGAGAGGAAGGGTTCCACTCGTGCAAGGTCCCTCTGCCTGAGTTTTGGGGGTCCCCCCTTCCCTCCACACCACAGCTCACTCCATTCAGTTTAAGGGGGTGGCTCCAGGATCTGCCCTTCATGAGAGGAAGGGTTCCACTCGTGCAAGGTCCCTCTGCCTGAGTTTTGGGGGTCCCCCCTTCCCTCCACACCACAGCTCACTCCATTCAGTTTAAGGGGGTGGCTCCAGGATCTGCCCTTCATGAGAGGAAGGGTTCCACTCGTGCAAGGTCCCTCTGCCTGAGTTTTGGGGGTCCCCCCTTCCCTCCACACCACAGCTCACTCCATTCAGTTTAAGGGGGTGGCTCCAGGATCTGCCCTTCATGAGAGGAAGGGTTCCACTCGTGCAAGGTCCCTCTGCCTGAGTTTTGGGGGTCCCCCCTTCCCTCCACACCACAGCTCACTCCATTCAGTTTAAGGGGGTGGCTCCAGGATCTGCCCTTCATGAGAGGAAGGGTTCCACTCGTGCAAGGTCCCTCTGCCTGAGTTTTGGGGGTCCCCCCTTCCCTCCACACCACAGCTCACTCCATTCAGTTTAAGGGGGTGGCTCCAGGATCTGCCCTTCATGAGAGGAAGGGTTCCACTCGTGCAAGGTCCCTCTGCCTGAGTTTTGGGGGTCCCCCCTTCCCTCCACACCACAGCTCACTCCATTCAGTTTAAGGGGGTGGCTCCAGGATCTGCCCTTCATGAGAGGAAGGGTTCCACTCGTGCAAGGTCCCTCTGCCTGAGTTTTGGGGGTCCCCCCTTCCCTCCACACCACAGCTCACTCCATTCAGTTTAAGGGGGTGGCTCCAGGATCTGCCCTTCATGAGAGGAAGGGTTCCACTCGTGCAAGGTCCCTCTGCCTGAGTTTTGGGGGTCCCCCCTTCCCTCCACACCACAGCTCACTCCATTCAGTTTAAGGGGGTGGCTCCAGGATCTGCCCTTCATGAGAGGAAGGGTTCCACTCGTGCAAGGTCCCTCTGCCTGAGTTTTGGGGGTCCCCCCTTCCCTCCACACCACAGCTCACTCCATTCAGTTTAAGGGGGTGGCTCCAGGATCTGCCCTTCATGAGAGGAAGGGTTCCACTCGTGCAAGGTCCCTCTGCCTGAGTTTTGGGGGTCCCCCCTTCCCTCCACACCACAGCTCACTCCATTCAGTTTAAGGGGGTGGCTCCAGGATCTGCCCTTCATGAGAGGAAGGGTTCCACTCGTGCAAGGTCCCTCTGCCTGAGTTTTGGGGGTCCCCCCTTCCCTCCACACCACAGCTCACTCCATTCAGTTTAAGGGGGTGGCTCCAGGATCTGCCCTTCATGAGAGGAAGGGTTCCACTCGTGCAAGGTCCCTCTGCCTGATTTTTGGGGGTCCCCCCTTCCCTCCACACCACAGCTCACTCCATTCAGTTTAAGGGGGTGGCTCCAGGATCTGCCCTTCATGAGAGGAAGGGTTCCACTCGTGCAAGGTCCCTCTGCCTGAGTTTTGGGGGTCCCCCCTTCCCTCCACACCACAGCTCACTCCATTCAGTTTAAGGGGGTGGCTCCAGGATCTGCCCTTCATGAGAGGAAGGGTTCCACTCGTGCAAGGTCCCTCTGCCTGAGTTTTGGGGGTCCCCCCTTCCCTCCACACCACAGCTCACTCCATTCAGTTTAAGGGGGTGGCTCCAGGATCTGCCCTTCATGAGAGGAAGGGTTCCACTCGTGCAAGGTCCCTCTGCCTGAGTTTTGGGGGTCCCCCCTTCCCTCCACACCACAGCTCACTCCATTCAGTTTAAGGGGGTGGCTCCAGGATCTGCCCTTCATGAGAGGAAGGGTTCCACTCGTGCAAGGTCCCTCTGCCTGATTTTTGGGGGTCCCCCCTTCCCTCCACACCACAGCTCACTCCATTCAGTTTAAGGGGGTGGCTCCAGGATCTGCCCTTCATGAGAGGAAGGGTTCCACTCGTGCAAGGTCCCTCTGCCTGATTTTTGGGGGTCCCCCCTTCCCTTCCCTCCACACCACAGCTCACTCCATTCAGTTTAAGGGGGTGGCTCCAGGATCTGCCCTTCATGAGAGGAAGGGTTCCACTCGTGCAAGGTCCCTCTGCCTGAGTTTTGGGGGTCCCCCCTTCCCTCCACACCACAGCTCACTCCATTCAGTTTAAGGGGGTGGCTCCAGGATCTGCCCTTCATGAGAGGAAGGGTTCCACTCGTGCAAGGTCCCTCTGCCTGAGTTTTGGGGGTCCCCCCTTCCCTCCACACCACAGCTCACTCCATTCAGTTTAAGGGGGTGGCTCCAGGATCTGCCCTTCATGAGAGGAAGGGTTCCACTCGTGCAAGGTCCCTCTGCCTGATTTTTGGGGGTCCCCCCTTCCCTCCACACCACAGCTCACTCCATTCAGTTTAAGGGGGTGGCTCCAGGATCTGCCCTTCATGAGAGGAAGGGTTCCACTCGTGCAAGGTCCCTCTGCCTGAGTTTTGGGGGTCCCCCCTTCCCTCCACACCACAGCTCACTCCATTCAGTTTAAGGGGGTGGCTCCAGGATCTGCCCTTCATGAGAGGAAGGGTTCCACTCGTGCAAGGTCCCTCTGCCTGAGTTTTGGGGGTCCCCCCTTCCCTCCACACCACAGCTCACTCCATTCAGTTTAAGGGGGTGGCTCCAGGATCTGCCCTTCATGAGAGGAAGGGTTCCACTCGTGCAAGGTCCCTCTGCCTGAGTTTTGGGGGTCCCCCCTTCCCTCCACACCACAGCTCACTCCATTCAGTTTAAGGGGGTGGCTCCAGGATCTGCCCTTCATGAGAGGAAGGGTTCCACTCGTGCAAGGTCCCTCTGCCTGAGTTTTGGGGGTCCCCCCTTCCCTCCACACCACAGCTCACTCCATTCAGTTTAAGGGGGTGGCTCCAGGATCTGCCCTTCATGAGAGGAAGGGTTCCACTCGTGCAAGGTCCCTCTGCCTGAGTTTTGGGGGTCCCCCCTTCCCTCCACACCACAGCTCACTCCATTCAGTTTAAGGGGGTGGCTCCAGGATCTGCCCTTCATGAGAGGAAGGGTTCCACTCGTGCAAGGTCCCTCTGCCTGAGTTTTGGGGGTCCCCCCTTCCCTCCACACCACAGCTCACTCCATTCAGTTTAAGGGGGTGGCTCCAGGATCTGCCCTTCATGAGAGGAAGGGTTCCACTCGTGCAAGGTCCCTCTGCCTGAATTTTGGGGGTCCCCCCTTCCCTCCACACCACAGCTCACTCCATTCAGTTTAAGGGGGTGGCTCCAGGATCTGCCCTTCATGAGAGGAAGGGTTCCACTCGTGCAAGGTCCCTCTGCCTGATTTTTGGGGGTTCCCCCTTCCCTCCACACCACAGCTCACTCCATTCAGTTTAAGGGGGTGGCTCCAGGATCTGCCCTTCATGAGAGGAAGGGTTCCACTCGTGCAAGGTCCCTCTGCCTGATTTTTGGGGGTCCCCCCTTCCCTCCACACCACAGCTCACTCCATTCAGTTTAAGGGGGTGGCTCCAGGATCTGCCCTTCATGAGAGGAAGGGTTCCACTCGTGCAAGGTCCCTCTGCCTGAGTTTTGGGGGTCCCCCCTTCCCTCCACACCACAGCTCACTCCATTCAGTTTAAGGGGGTGGCTCCAGGATCTGCCCTTCATGAGAGGAAGGGTTCCACTCGTGCAAGGTCCCTCTGCCTGATTTTTGGGGGTCCCCCCTTCCCTCCACACCACAGCTCACTCCATTCAGCAGTGTCTGCTGACTCTCTGTGTAGCATTTTCAGGGGGGTTGAAGGGCTGCTGTGGGAGGGAGGGGGCGGGAAAGTTCATGGGCAGTCACAACAACTCCTTTCTCTTGTACTGTCCTCAAAGCATCCCACCTTGAATTGTGACATTGTATGTTGTTGGGAACCAGATACCACTATACATATCCAAAACGAGTAGATCCTGGCTGTGTATGTGTGTCCGCCAAAAGAAAAAGAAAGAAGGACATCAAAGCGGGGAATATAAAAATGAATTATAAAATGCTAAATTTTAGCTTGAATGCTCAAAACCTTTCATTCACAATTCACATTACAGCACGATTATGACTTGGTGGTCAAGTGAGCACTGCATACTATGGCAACATAGTGTCAAAATGTGTGAAATTTAGATTTCATTTTTAAAGAAAAACTTTAAAGAAATCAAACAATGGTGGGAACATGGGGGAAAGTTCGGTCAGTCAACATTAAATATTTGACAAGGAAATCAATATCCAATAGGTGCCCATATCCCTCATGCAAACACATTGCACACAGCAATCACAACAATAATGGTTATGTTATCTAGGGTGACCTTGGAATAGTAGAGGGGTGACTTTGGTGATGTTTTGGTTCACACGTTGGTGACATTTTTCTCTAAAAACCGGATTATGTAAATTCACCCAAAGGCTGCGTCACATGCTTACTTCAGTGAAAGATGGTTTAATGTCTGTAGGTCTTGAATGGAGTACTGTCTCCACTTGGACATGGCTGAAAAGCTCTCATTTAGCAGTTTCTTGGAGTTTTCATTCACCCAAACGTGTCCCACATTCTACATGAGTAGCCCCTTTGAATAAATTCCCATGGGGAGTGCTGCACAATGGCATTCTCATGGGAGTGGAAACTACCTTAAGAGATGAGAGGGGAGGTAGTGTGTGTGTGTGTATACACATACACTCACACTCACACACCCTGTCTTCTTGTTTAACTTGCCTCTTAAGGGTATGCAGACTGTTTTTTCAATGTTATCGAAGTCGCACCTGTGCCTCTGCTTCCCAAAGGTGCCTTCTCCAGCACTGAAAGAAGGGCTATTTCCTCCCTACTAACTGTGAATCACCCTTAGTTAGAATCCGTGGAGGCTGGTGGCTCCGGTGTCAGTGGGGCGGTGGATCCGCTCTGGGTTTCAGTCAGAACCGGTCAGAACTCTAAAGGAGCTATCCAAGGTGCAGACTGATTCTGACTGAATCCTGGAATGGATTTACAGCCCCACTGACACTGAAGCCACCAGCCTCCACTGGTTAGAATCCTACAACTCTTCACAATGGCCTTGATGCTGGGCGGCTTTCCCCAACCCCATGCCCTCCAAATGTCATAGACTGCAATTCCCATCATTCCCAGCCAGCATGTCCGCTGCCAGTCAAAATAGACATTACGTGGCTAGATGAATAAGTAGTTTGAGTTTAGGGATGTTATCCATAGCGCAGTGGTAGAGCACATGCTTTGCATGGAAGACGTCCTAGGTTCAGTCCCCTGGCATATCCAGGAAGGGCTAGGAAAGAAAGAACCTGCCTGAAACCCTGGAGACCCGCTGCCAGTCAGTGTCAACAACACTGAGCTAGATGGACCCAGGGTCTGACTCAGTATAAGGCAGCTTCTGATGTCCTAATGTGGTATATGGCAGCTTTTTCTTATGTTCCTAAGGAGTCCCAAATGCATCGGATACTAAAGGAGTATACTGAAGGACATTTTGCATTGAAGGCATTTTCTAGCACCTTTGGGATGTTCCCTTTTTGTAGCCTAATGGTGCAGTCCTCTTTATTGTTGTCTCTGCCTGTACCACCAGTCCCCAGTATTCCTTACCCAAGCGCCAGGGAGCTTTCATCTGCTAACTCCAAACACCTTCCACTTGAACACACAGGGTAATTAACTTTTACAACATGATATATGTTGTACCCTTCAATAGTCTCCTATAGTAAATTTGCTTTACTCTTGTTCTGTTCCCTGCATGATGAAAAGCTTGCATTGTCTGGCAGGCAGGCAGTGTTACCTTTTTGGTCAATTTATCAAGATCAGGAGGAACTGCAATGGGAACTCATTTACTGCTCAAGTAATGAGGGAGACCTTTGCTGAAGCTGGATGGGTACATGAGCTGAATGGTTACTATTATGTTAGGTGATAGTGGAGGATGTACAAAGGCCTTGCAGAATATAAGAGGGGGCAGAATCAATTATATCTGTTTGCCAGGATTATAGAAAACAGACTGTGGAGTTTGGTTTTTATAGCTATTTATTTATGACATTTTAACACCTGTTCAGTACTTTTTATGTTTGAATAAATAAGATTGTTCTTCGCTTTTCTTCAGATGCCTGTTAGGATTTTGGATATAAATAAGATAATCTGAATATTATTATAAAGTTTAAAAAGTGTATGTGAAAATTGCAGATTTAAAAAAAATATTCTTGTGTTAAGAACATCTTTTACACTATTCACCTGGGAAACAAATACCTTTGATTGAAGATTTTTATGCCTTTGTTTGAAATCTTCTCAAGTGCATTATTGATATTTCATGGCAATACACTTACTTTGGCTTTTCAAAAAGATCAGATCCCGTAATAGCCGTGTAATCCTAAAATTTAACCTGGATCATGCTGCTTAAATTGGAGAGGGAACAGTATTACTAATGAACATTGGTTTCTATATAGAATGGGGGTATAGAGCAACATGGTACCCGCAAACACTGCTGCACCCATGGATTCTGCCCCCTGTGCTTGCAAAGTGCTCTGCTACCTGTTGTTGTTTTTTAAATAATAGTTACAACTTCTTCTCGGGTGACTGAAGTGCTTCAAAGTGAAGCACTAGCCTCCAGGTGCCTGCCAGCCTTATTCCTCAGACCCTATCTGGGCTCCATGGGGATTCTTATAATTAAAATATGGCAGGTGGCTAGAGGCCAGTGAAGTACTCCCTGCCATCTGGGGTGGGGTAGGGGGAGAGAGAATGGAAATAAGGATGTTTTGGACCACTGGCTGCTTTGTAAGGGAAGAGGCTTGAGGACAGCAGTGGGACAACCAGGGAGGGCTGAGTTGATTTGATGGAGTGGGAAAAGGAAGTTGGAGACTAGGGATGGAGAGGTCTGAAGGTCTGACCATATACCGTGTTGGCTGGGGTTGATGGGAATTGTAGTCCAAAACATCTGGAGGGCACTAGGTTGGGGGAAGCTGGCATATACAATATATGTATATAGTCAAACGGTAGAGCTTGCCACTTCCCCTTTTCTTTTCTGTATTGTTGCCAGGGCACTTTCATTTCATGGAGGATGAGGCTTTCCGTGGCTACGAGTCATGATGGCTATATATTGCCTTCAGTGTCACAGGCAGTAGGCCTCTTTATGCCAATTGCTGGGAAACACAAGTGGGAGGGTGCTATTGCACCCATGTCCTGCTTGTGGGCTTCCCATTGGGGCTTCTGGTTGGCCATTGTGCAAACAGAATGCTGGACTAGATAGGCCTTTGGTCTGATCCAGGATGGCTCTTCATTTTGTCCGATGCCACCATCTTGCCTGTCAATGGGTGTCACACTGGAAAGAGCCAATAGATTAAGGCAATGGTAGTTAGCTGTCGGGACCAGTATACCCCCCCCACCAAAGATCTCTTAAATGGAATAGGGATGAGAGTGTCCTAGCACATGAATGCCCAGAGCAGTTGAGCTCCTGGACATATCAAGCCAATCTCCCGCATATGACAATTGACAATAAGGAGAGCCCTGTGCACCTTTGTGACCATCCGGCCTAGTGCCTGGTCATCCATCAAGTCTCACTGTCTGTGCCCCCTGTTTTAGAAATCAGCCCTGGCACCCCCATCCCTTTTTGCTTTCCATTAAACTCTTTTTGCAGTAGACATGCTTGTTTTTTACTTTACAAAAATATAATTGCTCCCAGATTCTTGAGCTTAGTGTATTTTCAAGAGAGGTCTTAAAATATATGTGGATGTGTATCTTGTTCCCATATCCCATCCAGATTTTTGAACAGGTCCACACCTACCCATGCTCAACAAAGCTATTCTTAGACCACTCACTGGACCCTTGAGAACAGTCTTGCTGGCATCCAGTTTGCCAGAGACTCTCTTGAAGCAGTTGGGTGCCCACCTAAGCGGCCCATCAACCCACATTCCTGCCCCATGGAAAACCTATTGTGGCCTGAGAATGCCTTGTCTTCTGTTTTCTGGATCTAACCTAGTGCTTCTAAGATCAGCCTTTTTGCCCCATTCACTCTTGGAACTCCTAGCTTGCACCTGTTCTTCCACCCTATCATTCCACATTCTTGCCCACTGGAAGCCCTACCACATCCTGGGAAAGCCCAATCTGCCCATTCTTTAGGACTGAAGCTACCTCCCAAAATTTCCCCACCCTCTGTCCATCATGTCAACAAATTAAGGATAGGTAATAAGCCTTCTTTCTTTCCCTTCCTTGCTCCTTTACCCTTGTTCTTCAGCTTAGTTATCCGTCTCTCTCAATCCTTCCAATCTCCTTTTGGGATAGCCTTCCAACTCGTCTTTTGTCACAAGGGTTCATGAGCTGGTATTTCTATTAGAAAACACCCATTTCTGGGTTCAGTGAAGTCTCAGCTCTGTCTTTCCTTCCCACAAACCTTGTGGTGACAACCCAATATCCAGACCAAGGGTCCCATGTTACACATACTAGTTCCTGTTAATTTGGCTCGAGAGATGTAGCTTCTTTATTTCTTATGTAGTTATAAAGAGCAGCTGTGTTGTTGTTTTTTCAATCTAAGAACACTAAACAAAGCTAAGTTCACCTGGGTCATATCTCTTGTTGTTGATGATGGTAACAATGCTGAGAAAATAGCATTTTCCAGCCTCTCAACCACTTAAAAGATCTCTCATCTGGGAATATATGTGGAAGGAGCATGTGACACAACTTGCTTATTATTGAGTGTTGGTGCATTTGCATAATCATGAAAGCCATGAAGACAAGCGGTCGGAGCATCTGAATTATGGGCCTTCCACTTAAGTCTTGCATTTTCCCCAGAACTGAACACAAAACACTATGCACACAACCCACCGCCACACACTTACAACAAGCACCATTGCCTATCCAGCTACTCTTTGCCTGCATTGTGCATTGCCCATTTTGGCCTTCTTGTGTTTGACTCCCTTTGCCTTCTAACAATTTTGGTGCTGCGCAACTCCCACCAGTTGACATGGCCAATGGCCAGGGAGGATGGGAGTAGTAGTCAGTGGAGTCGATGGCCTTGGACTAGATGGCCTTGTAGGCCCCTTCCAACCCTACTATTCTATGAGCCTGGTGGCTCTGATCTCAGTGGGGCGGTGAAATCTGCTCTGGGTTTCATTCAGAACCACCTTCGATAGCTCCTTTAGAGTACTGCCTTGTTCTGACTGAAACCTGGAATGGATTTCACCACCTCACTGAGATCGGAGCCACCAGCCTCCACTGGTTGTAGTCCAAAACATCTGGAGGGCACCAGGTTGGGGAAGACTGCTGTAAAGGGACCTCAGCCAACAGTGGAAATGCAAAAAAGGTTAGGCTGTGATGCTTTAAGAAAAGCTTTGCTGAAGAAATAGGTCTCGGCATTCTTGAATTTTTTTTTTCCAGAATATGGACTATTGCCTGGAATGGGTATCTGAATATGGTTTCTGTGGACATTTTGTGGCTTATTGCACCCCTCCCATGTAGTTATGTGTGACTGGTGCATTTGGCTGATTTGGCCCATGTGGAAGTTGCCATTCCGGGCCATTTTTGAAAAATGTGGACTGTTGCCCGGAATGGATATCGGAATGTGGTTTTTGTTGTAATTCTGTGGCTCATTGTGTTCTTCCCATACAGTCATATAGGAAAAGTGAATTTGGTTGATTTGGCTCACCTAGAAGTGGCTGTTTGAGGCCATTTTCTAGAATATGGACTTTTGCCCAGAACAAAAGTTCTGGCTTTTGGGGTATCCAGACATGGTTTCTCTCGATGTCTTGTGGTTTATTGCATCCATCCCATGTAGGTCGACAGCTTCCATCCATCCACTGCATCCATCCCATGTAGGTCTGCCTGGAAAATGTGGTTGAGTTGGATCACTTGGAAGTTGCTGTTCCGGTCTGTTCCCACCCCCACCCCCCACCCCGAGAATAAGAACATAAGAAGAACTATGCTGGATCAGACCAAGGGGCCATCTAGTCCAGCATTCTGTTCACACAGTGGCCAACCAGCCGTCGACCAGGAACCCACAAGCAGGATATGAGCGCAACAGCGCCCACCCACCCATGTTCCCCAGCAACTGGTGTACACAGGCTCACTGACTCTGGTACTGAAGGTAGCAGATAGCCATCAAGACTAGTAGCCATTGATAGCTTTCTCCTCCAGGAATTTGTCTAACCCCCATCCAAATTGGTGGCCTCACTACATTTTGTGGTGGTGACTTCTATAGTTTTACTATGGACTGTGTGAAGAAGTACTTTCTTATATCTGTCCAGAATTTCCCACCAATCATCTTCATAGGATGACCCTGGGTTCTAGTGTTTTGAGAGAGGGAGAAAAAATCTCCCTATCCATTCTCCACACCACGCGGTACAACAGCAGGGGCAGGTGTGAGAGGGGAGCCACTCTCATCCCCCTGCTTGCTGTTGTGCTGCCACTGCGGTAGCAGGGATGGGAGGATGAGTACTGGAGCTGAGGTGAACTGTTTTTGAGGCAGTCAAAGGCAGCTTGAGACTGAGGGCTACCTGGGTTCACAACAGGTCTGTCAATGGAGCAACTATGCTGGAAAAGTGTAGGGATGTACGAAAATCACTTACCTTTTCGAAGGGTGACATTTGCGGTGGGGGGGAGGCGCTCCGTCCCTCCCCCCGAAATTCTGGCGGGGGGGAGGCGCTCCGTCCCTCCCCCCCAAATTCTGGCCGGCCGGCTCTGCAAATGGCGGCAGCCATAGCCGCCGCTGTTTGCGTCCCTGCAGTCAGCCGTGATAGGCTACGTAAACATTTACGCGTGTACGCAAATGGCGGCGCCCATGGGCGCCGCCATTTGCATTCCTTATTTTGGCACGTCTTAGTCTACGTAAACATTTACGTAGACTAAGACGGCGAAAATAAGGGGAACGCAAATAGCATAGACGCTACGCTATTTACGTTCCCCTTATTTTCGCCGTCTTAGTCTACGTAAATGTTTACGTAGACTAAGATGGCGAAAATAAGGAACGCAAATGGCGGCGCCCATGGGCGCCGCCATTTGCGTACACGCGTTTTTTTTCCCCTTTTAAATCAGCCGTGATAGACTACTAAACATTTACGTAGCCTTTAACGGTGTTTTTTTAAAAATCTAGCCGTGATAGGCTACGTAAATCTTTACGTAGCCTATCACTTTTTTTGTTTTTTTTTTACTGGAAATGGCAGCGGCGGCAGCCGGTCAGAAGACCGGCCGCCGCTGCCGCCGCCGCCACCAGGAAGATTCGCTGAAGGTAAGTCCCGTCCTGGGGGGGGCGGGGGGGGCAGACCGTTTCGCCACCAATTTCGGGGGGCTGAATGCGCTGGCATTCGGCCTCCCCGAGATTCATGGCGAAATTCTCTGACATCCCGAGAAAAGTGGGAGATAAAGCGATGGTAGTAGTTTGCGAAGCCGAGGAAGAATGTGCCCCCAAAACACAACTTTGCTCTTGTCAAATGCACATTTTCCAGCTTTCCATACAATTGATTTTCCTGAGGCTGCTGCAGAATGATTCATACATACTGCACAAGAAGATCTGGAGTATCAGAAGAAATCAAAATATAGTTTGGGCATGCAATCACAAAATGATCCAGGAATTCCTGGAAAATGGCATTCATTAGATGAGGAAATACAAGTGATGCATTATAGAAACCAATGGGCGTGTCCAAATATTCAAAACGTCCAAACTGTGTTGGAATGGCTGTCTTCCACTCATCCTCTTCCTTGATACGAACTAAGTTGTATGCAAAAAAATGGGTTACAGGCTGGTGCTTCCTCGTTTTAATTCTGACAGTTTACAAATAAGACACTTGTTAATAAAATAAAGCAATAGCTTAGAACAATGGTTACCAAATGTTTAAGATATGTGTCTCTTCGCAACTAATTCAGTGTTTACCTAAATCCTCCAAACCCAACCAGATGCTTCTACTACAATCACCTCCACCAGTGATCAATTTACACCTCTGGCAAGAATGATCTGTCCTTTTCCCCAGCTGTCCCCTTTCTCTTCCAGAGAGGAAGAGAGGAAGAGGGAGGGGAGGAAGAGAGACAGAAAGTGGTGGCCTCACCCACTTTTGGTTCTGCCTGGGCCACCATTGGCATGCGGGCCCCGAAGAATTACTTCTAAGGGAATGCTCCCCTTGACAGAAAAAAAAAGGTTGCCTGCTGCAGCATGAACTTTGGTTGAACAGTATACAAAAAAAGTTGCAAGATTTGTTTGACCAGAACCCTATGGCAAAGGAGGGGGATCAATATAGGTTAATTTTTGTGACATATGATTTTCAAGTCTGAAATGCTAACAGCTATTCTATTTTGTTGGATCCCTCTCTTTCTAGATTTTTATATGGTCTTCTAGTGAGTGAGCAGTTACCATCTAAACAGTGCAAGAGGTTCAGGTGTTTCTTTAAACCTAGACAAATCAGCCCACCCCTCTCTTCTCTGAGGTCTGCATTCCCATTCTTAAAACCTAAGCCAGACTGGTTTGAAATTGCTAGTCTACTATAACTGTGGTCAGACTTCAGGCTCATGGGATCTACTTTGTTTTTAGTATATCCCTGAGGTCCACCAACTGGAGCCAGGTACAAAATAGCAGCTCAGGCAGGCAGACATAGGCTAAGAATTAAGGAACAGGGTGCCTCTGAGCATATACCCAGCCTAGGAAATTGGAATTGGTATACCTAACCAACCTCAGAAGTCCTTTCACATAAAAATTCACTCTTGGTTTCCCCCATATATATGGGTTTTTTAGAGCCCGGGTTTTGCGGGAGTGGGGTTACAGTGGGGAAAATGGAGCACTGAGCTTTTCTACACAAGTCTGTTAATCCACCACATCTACTTTTGGTTTCATTGCAGAATTGAGACCTGAGCTCTACACAAAGAGCTTTTCCTTTCCTGTTTTTCTGCTACATACCCTCTAGGTGGCACTGTGCAATAGTGGAATAATGCAATTACACAAGTGGGAAAATATGTTTTCTTTCATTTTCGCAAATACTCCATATTTCCTGCTCTAGAAAACACACGAAAGTGCTCTTAAAAAGCAGAAGTGACACTGGAGGGTCACGACTTAATCTAAAGAACCCATAAACAACCATGAGTAAAGAATAATGAGTGCACAATAAATGCCTTGTGTAAAAAAGTTCATTATTTGTAAAATAAATTCTTAAGACTGAATTAGTTGCAAAGAGGCGCACATCTTAAACATTTGGTAGCTAAAAGATAGTGACTGGCCCTTGGTCACGCAGTTCTTTTTGGTGCTTGGTGGGGGTCTGAACTTCATTTTCACCAGTCCTAGCCCAGCACTCTAACCACTGCACTATGGCTCTGGCATATACGAAATGTCATTTGTTTCCAACTTTGTTATATACTAAGTGTATTGCTTTATTGAGTTCTGTATGCTTTCACTTTAGTAAGACTTTTAGCCACTTTGTTTGGCAATTGTTGTTTTATCAGTGTCACATTCTTCTGGCTATTTGCCAATGCCTTCTGTGCTGTCTCGCTAACGCCTATACTGCAGTTGTCTGTATGTTGCAATGATACCCAAACTGAAGGCAAGATAGCCATGTTCTAGGGCCCCCATGTATCTGTCCCATAAACGAAACTGGTATTTAGACATAGTGCCTCTGATACTGGAGGGGATATATAACCATCATGACTAGTAGCCATTGATAGCTTTATCTTCCATTTCTTTGTCTAATCCCCTTTTAAAGACATCCAAGTTGGTGGCCATCTCTACAACTTGAGCTAGTGAAATGTATAGTTTAACTATGCGCTGTGTGAAGCAGTATTATCTGTCCTGAATCTCTCACCTTGCAGCTTCACTGGATGACCCTGTTTCAGAAAAATTTCTCCTTATCCACTTTCTCCAGGCCATGCATAATTCTAAACATGCCTACCATGTCTCCCCTTCCTTGTCTTTTTTCTAAGCTAAGAAGCTCCAAATATTGTAGCCTTTCCTTATAGGGGTGTTGTTCCACCCCTTTGATCATTTTGGTTGTCCTTCTCTATACCTTTTCTAATTCTGCATGGCTCCTCACATCACCTTCAGTACAGAATATTGCCTGGGCTTCTCAGCTATGGAGAAATTTCAAAGGAGCACAATGCAAGGAGCAGCCTAGGCATATTTTCACCAGTGGGAAATTCGAGATAATAACACTACAGACAGCACGGGCCCCAGCTTGGCTCTGTGACATATTAAGCCAATGGGGAAGTTGAAGCAAGCTTTCCCATATCTTGCTGCAATAATGTGTTCCAAAGCCACCTGAACTCTAATAAACAAACCATGCTTCAGGCTTCCCCAGTGTATTTAAGGCGCAACAAAGTGGGACAATCTGGTTACTGATGCTTGGCCTAGGCTTGGGCCCAGTGCATCCTTCCCCAACCTGGTGCCCTCCAGATGTTTTGAACCACAACATTCTTAACCATTGCCCTTGCTGGCTGCAGCTGGGAGTGGAAGTCCACAACATCTGGAGGGTAACAGGCTGTCTGAATCCACTTTAGGATTCAGGACATCACTGTGCAACCCAAATCAATTTCATTTCATGATTAATGGTTCAATACGTTCCTATTACTCGATGTTCTGTTATAATTAATTAAAAGTGTGTTGAGTGGAGATCACAGCGGATAGTGTTTTTGTTAAAAGTTTCTATCTGAGGATTGTGGAAGAAGCATGAGAGTGCTTGCATTCATGGTTGTTGTTGTTTAATCTGAACTGATGCTTCCTACTGCCCTCCAAAGAAATAAGATTTTTTTTTTTTGCCTAAGAAAATGGAGTTTGGATTAATCTAAACAGGAATATTGTAAAATTAGACATGATTTAAGTGAAAAACAGCTTACAGTATTCAGCTGGATGACATCAGACTATTTCAGATGTGTTTTAATATTTATTGCATATACCAAATCTGACCTGGATCTGCTGGTTTTGCAGATCTACTGAAGAGCAATCAGAATGTTCCCATATCCGTGCTGGCTTGGTAGATACAATAACACATGGAACTAGTCTCACCTGCATAATACCAGCCCAGCCCAGGCCTACCTGACCATTTCATCACAACTCTTTCTCAAGGTAATGAAAAAAATGTGACTGCTGGCAAAAATGAACCACTGTCAGTGTTTCACAAGAATACAAATATTGATTTTCCAGTGCTGGCTTCAGGTCTGGGGGGGGGGATGACACTTGGGCAAGATGCCCTCAACAACCCCCCTTTCTGAGTGGGCCCACCTCCTTCTTGCTTCCGTCTCCACTTCCCATTCACTTGGACCCAATCTGTACAACCGCCTGGAGGGAGAGCACAAGGCAAACCAAGGATGCTGCTCTGTTTTCTCATGCTGGCCACTGCTGGCATACTTGGAGAGGGCAACAAGGAGGAGAAGCAGCTGGACCAAGAGGCTCTGGGGGTTGGCAGTGGCCCCCCTGCAGGGGTCACTTTGTTGGGCACTCAGCAGGTGCCCAACAAAGCCTACTTCTGATGCCAGCCCTGGATCTTCCAAAACCTGTTCTCGTGTTAAAAGAACTTCACCCAGGAGTACCAATGGAGAGGTCAAGGAAGGAAGGGTTTTCCCATTGGGTATCCTGACAGAAAGCTCTGTCCAAGTATAAACGATCATATGGTCCTAGTCGCTACTACAGTTCTGAGCTGTAGTTTCAGCTGCATCCAGACCCTGCAGATATTTGTACTTGTGCAAAGCCTCCTGCCCACAGCAGTCTCCATTTTCATTTCCAGCCCACAGTAACATAACACCCTGCATTTAAGGGCAGCAGGGGTTTTGGAGACATGGTTTGTTTAGACTTGGAGTTCCTCCTGAACCTCACATTCATTACCAACTTCCTGCCTTTTCTCTTCTCTTGCAATGTCTCCAGTGGCTGTATCCAAAGGGTGAACCACAGCATCTTAGACTGTCTTTTGGGTATCACTCTCACTGTTAATAATTTTGCTAATGAGAGACAGACAGCTGCAGGGTTGTACATAAAAAAGACCCCAAAGAGGCACTTCTGATGGCAACTTTAAGGGTTTTTTATTTGTATCTCCCTTTGCACCTGCTCCTCATTTTGCGAATCTCATTGTGGATTTTTTAAAACATGATTTATCTTTGAAATAATTTTCTATTGCTAGGCTTTTACTCTTCTGTCTTCTTTACAGAAAGTCCACAGCAGTGATGCATTGCCTTTTTCTGCCATAGGGCTTGGCAACATAGAGTTTTCCAGAAGCCAAGAATGAGATTCCAGAGATGTATAGTGGTTTCCCCCCTTTCATTCCCTTTTTCTTTTTATACACAATGATCACATTATTAGCGAGCCAGTGTAGTGTAGTGGTCAGACTAGGACTGGGGAGACCTGGGTTCAAGCACCATTTTGCCACAAAGCTCACTGGGTGACTTTGGGCCAGTCACTGACTCTCAGCCTAAACTACCTCACAAGAATTATTGTGAGGATAAAATGGAGAGGAGGAGGATCATGTATGCTGCCTTGAACTCCTTGGAAGAAAAGGTGAGATATCAATGTAGCAAATAAAGAAAATTATTAACAACAAAACATATAAATTTTTCCAACACGGCAATTCCCCCACCACCCCAAACTGTTTAGAGAACAAAGGCAGAATTGCATCATTTATCAAGAATTTTGCCATGGGGCAGGGGAGAGAAAATGTGGATGGCTTTTAAGGATTTTGTTTATATTTAATCTATTTCATTTTTATTTGACTTTTGTAGTTCTTACAGAAGGAGGGTCAAATCTCTCCTGGGGGGGATCTTCACAACAACGGAATGAGAATGAAAGTATTATCTGGATTTTCATGGAATTGGCTTTGGTCTGTCAGGGACACACAAACCAAGAAAAGCCAAGTGTATCATACCTTTAAAATCTGGTTTTCCTTTCATGGGCCACATAGCACTTCAAAGGAACATACTTCTGGGTTTGGTGGGGGGAGTAGAACGGAATGTTATCAGCCTGGCAGGGGCTGCTCAGCCAATGAGAGAGGACTGTTTCCCACCCATGCTCCCCCCACTTTTGCATGAAAATGTCAAAATCCTTGATTCTCCAGTACAGCATCTGAAGGCTCCCTGTGAGAGCAGCCCACCACCCTCACCAGATCAGGGAACGACTTTATATAACATCGAAGAAGCAACTTTACACAATATCAGAGATGCAATTTAACACAACAATGGAGAAGTGAAGTAATGCAAACATCAGAAAAGTGCATAATCCTGGAGGCGAATTACTGGTGAAATGGGAGTGCACGGCGATTCTGAAGGCGGAGGATAGGGTCACACAGCACCAGAAGCATGGAGAACCTGAATTAAAGAAATAAAACGGAATAAAAGTAGTCTCAGAAAATCTGGCTTTTCCACTGAAAATCTCCAGGGTGGCTGCAGATTGGCCATGACGTCATGTGCTGCGAATGACCTTGAAATGCTCCCAATTCGCAGCAAAACTCCCATGTGGCCCCCTGGTCACTTGGCAGTTACTCAAACGCACAATAATAGGAGCTCAACTAGAATGTATACCTCAGCTCAGGAAAGGTACTACAAAATCCGGGAGGTCACAGTGTGGTTAACAAACCATACCAAGGAAACTATTAAAGACAAGAAGGCTTCCTTCAGAAACCGGAAGTCTTTCCCAAGCAAGGGGAACAAAAAAACAGAAACTTGCACAAAAGAAATGGAAGTAGATAATGCCCTGGTTTGCATGTCACAATAAGGAAGGTTTCCTCCGAGCAGCCTTTAAAAGCATGCTGCTCATAAACTAGAAGGCAGTGTTCCAAAGGTACTCTGGCTTAACGTAATGTGCAAACCCTTCCAATAAGTGATGCAAAAAAGGATTGTGAAGAGCATATTGCTAATAAGATTAAGGCCAGCAATAAAAATATATTTAAATGTTACATATATTTTGGCAGCAAGTTTTGGAAATTATAAAAGATATAACAGGATATGAAATAGTTTCATCTCCAAAGGCAGCACTTTTAGGTTATATTAAAGATAAAGTCAATTTGGAAGATTTAGAACTAAATACATATTTATTAACAGCAGTGAGACAAGCAATCACTTCTGGTTTGAAATCCCCTCATCACCCCTCTATTTTGATTTGGTATGGCCGAGAATGGACTATAGTATATTTAACTAAACTGACCTATTTGTTGTTATTGTTCAGTCGTTAAGTCGCGTCCGACTCTTCGTGACCCCATGGACCATAGCACGCCAGGCCTTCCTGTCCTCCGCTCTCTCCCAGAGTGTGCTCAAGTTCATATTCATTGCATTGGTGATGCTATCTAGCCATCTCATCCTCTGCCGTCCCCTTCTCCTTTAGCCTTCAATCTTTCCTAGCATCAGGGTCTTTTCCAGGGAGTTTTCTCTTCGCATTAGGTGGCCAAAATATTTGAGCTTCAGCTTCAGTATCTGCCCTTCCAATGAGCACTCAGGGTTGATTTCCTTTAGGATTGACTGATTTGACCTCCTTGCAGTCCAGGGGACTTGTAAGAGTCTTCTCCAGCACCACAGTTCGAAAGCATCAATTCTTTGGCGCTCAGCCTTCCTTATAGTCCAGTTCTCACAGCCATACGTTGCTATTGGGAAAACCATAGCTTTGATTATACGGACGTTTGTCAGCAAGGTGATGTCTCTGCTTCTTACTATGCTGTCTAGGTTTGCCATAGCTTTCCTCCCAAGGAGCAAGCGTCTTTTAATTTCATGGCTACAGTCACCGTCTGCGGTGATCTTGGAGCCCAAGAACATAAAATCTCTCACTGCTTCCATTTCTTCCCCTTCGATATGCCAGGAAGTGATGGGGCCAGGTGCCATGATCTTCGTTTTTTTAATGTTGAGTTTCAGACCAGCTTTTGCACTCTCCTCTTTCACCCTCAACAAGAGGCTCTTTAGGTCCTCTTCGCTTTCTGCCATTAGAGTGGTATCGTCTGCGTATCTGAGGTTGTTGATAATTCTCCTGGGAATCTTTATTCCGACCTCTGATTCATCCAACCTGGCATTTCTCATGATGTACTCTGCATATAAGTTAAATAAGCAGGGCGACAATATACAGCCTTGTCGTACTTCTTTCCCAATTTTGAACCAATCGGTTGTTCCATGTCTGGTTCTTACTGTTGCTTCTTGACCCTCGTACAGGTTTTTCAGGAGACAGGCTAGGTGGTCTGGTACTCCCATCTCTTTAAGAATTTGCCACAGTTTGTTGTGATCCACACAATCAAAGGCTTTAGCGTAGTCAATGAAGCAGAAATAGACGTTTTTCTGGAATTCTCTTGCTTTCTCCATGATCCAGCGAATGTTGATTTGATCTCTAGTTCCTCTGCCTCTTCGAAACCCAGCTTGTACTTCCGGTAGTTCTTGGTTCACATACTGCTGAAGCCTAGCTTGTAGGATTTTGAGCATCACCTTGCTGGCATGTGAAATGAGCGCAATTGTACGGTAGTTTGAACACTCTTTGGCATTGCCCTCCTTTAGATTTGGAATGTAAACTGACCTTTTCCAGTCTTGTGGCCACTGTGGAGTGTTCCAAATTTGTTGGCATATTGAGTGCAGCACTTTAGCCGCAGCATCTTTTAGGATCTTAAATAGCTCAGCTGGAATACTGTCATCTCTGCTAGCTTTGTTGTTAGTAATGCTTCCTAAGGCCCACTTGACTTCACCCTCTACAATGTCCGGCTCAAGTTCAGTGACCGCACTATCATGGCTATCAGGGACATTAAGATCTTTCCTGTATAGTTCTTCTGTGTATTCTTTCCACCTCTTCTTAATCTCATCTGCTTGTTAGGTCCCTGCCTTCTTTGTCCTTTATCATGCCCGTCTTTGCACAAAACGTTCCCTTGAGATCTCCGATTTTCTTGAAAAGTTCTCTAGTCCTTCCCATTCTATTGTTTTCCTCAATTTCTTTGCATTGTTCATTTAAGAAGGCCTCCTTGTCTCTCCTTGCTATTCTCTGGAACTCTGCATTCAATTGGATATATCTTCCCCTTTCTCCCTTGCTTTTCGCTTCCCTTCTTTCCTCAGCTACTTGTAAAGACTCATCAGACAGCCACTTTGCTTTCTTGCATTTCTTTTTCTTCGGGATAGATTGAGTTGCTGCCTCCTGAACAATGTTACAGACCTCCATCCATAGTTCCTCAGGCACTCTGTCTATCAGGTCTAATCCCTTAAATCTATTCCTCACCTCCACTGTATATTTATAAGGGATATGATTTAGGTCATACCTGAATGGTTTAGTGGTTTTCCTTACATTCTTCAATTTAAGCTGAAATTTTGCAACAAGAAGCTCATGATCTGAGCCACAGTCAGCTCCAGGTCTTGTTTTGACTGACTGTATAGAGCTTCTCCATCTTTGGCTGCAAAGGACATAATCAATCTGATTTCGATATTGACCATCTGGTGATGTCCATGTGTAGAGTCGCCTCTTGTGCTGTTGGAAAAGAGTGTTTGCTATGATCAGCTTGTTCTCTTGGCAAAACTCTATTAGCCTTTGAAACTGACCTATTATAAGTGTGGTAAAGAAGGATGCAGATCAGATAGATTCATATAAAAATGGAGTTAGTTTATTAATTATTGGAATATGAATTTTCAAGACAATATACAATCATATGTATTTTTCTCTTATTTGATTAATTTACAGTTTTTCTTTTATATTATGTTATGTTATATTTTAATATTATTTTATATTATTGGTTTTATAGTATTACTATGTTTATATTTATATTACAAATTATTTTATATTATTGATATATTTTGAGTATGCATGTTGTATTTCAATTGTATGAATTTTTTTTCCCTTTCCCCCTCAATAATAAAAATATTTTTAAAAACATTTAAATACATCAGAAGCAGGAAACCAGCTAGGAGGCAGTTGGACTGTTGGATGACAAGGAACGTAAAGGAATACTAAAGGAGGATAAGAGAGTAGCTGAATGTATTCTTTGCATCTGTCTTCACTGCAAAATATCTAGGGTAGATAACCATTCTTGAACTGACATTTTCAGGGAGGGAATCTAAGGAACTGAGGAAAATAGTGGTGACAAGAGTTGAAGTTCTAGATCTTACTGACAAACTAAAAAAAGAAACAAACTGGTCCAGATGCTATCCATCCAATGGTTCTTAAAGAACTCAAATGTGAAATTGCTGATCTAAAAAAAAAAAAGTAACATGTCCCTAAGATCAACCCCTGTACCAGAGGACTGGAAAGTGGCCAAAGTACCCAGTTTTAAAAATGGGATTCAGGGGGAATACAGGAAATTACTGGCCAGTTAGCTTAAAGTCTGTTCTGGGTAAATTGGTGGAAAGCAGTATTAAGGATAAAATTATCAAGAACACAGAAGGACATGTCTTGCTGAAGAAGAATCAACATGGCTTCTGCAAAGATAACTCTTGTCTCACTAACATTTCAGAGGTCTTTGAGATTGTTGACAAGCATATAGATAGGGACAGTAGCTAAATGAAGTTTTTAATTCTAGAGGCAGTATGCTTCTGAATGTGTGGTGCTGGGGCACAGAAAACAGGGGTGAACCATTGCTTTCAGCCCTGATGGAGATATTTGGCTGGCAAACACAATGCTAGACTAGATTACCTCCTTGGTCTGATCTAGTAGGGTTCTTCTTAATCTTGCAGTTGGCCCTGGAGAAGAAAACTGATTGGTCTAGAGAGTGTGTTTATCCCTTATTGACCAGCCAGATGTGGCTCATGATGGTATGGTTCAACTCTCTCTCTCTCTCTCTCTGATCACCGACCTAGGATCCCAAGTGGAGTAGAGTGTACATGAGTTTTAAGGAACCAAGAGAAATGACAGCAGAAGATAGGGCTAAAAGGGAAAATCTCTGCCATAACCAGTCTGCTCCCTTCTTCCTCAATCAAATCTCTCTTTCCTCCCACAGATTCCTGAGCAGGCAGCATAAGCTGCACCAAGGGTGAGTCAACTAACAGCACAGAAAGACAAGGGCAAGGGGTGTGTATGAACATTTGTCCTAATAAATATCCCTCCTTCCTCAGCTATTTCCAGATTTTGAGCATCCAGATCAAACATTGCTCTTGCCATTAGACATAGATTTTCAGTTCCAGTCCCAGTCCCAACTGGGCGAAAAATTAACAGGTAGCAACACTATCTGCTACAGAGATGAGCTTCTTTTTTATTTATGGCTTTCATCTTTTTAGGTCAAAGTCAGGAAGTTAGTAGGTCATTTCTTTATCTAATTTGCCAGTAAGTACAGGACTCAGGACATGGAGGCTGCTATTCTGGGACAGACATAATTTTTGCTCCTGATAATTCTTATCATGATTGCACATTCTCCTCCTCCTCCTCCTCCTCCTCCTCTTGTGCAGACATTCCTCATCTCTGAACCAGTTTCAGAGCTAACCATGGTTATATCTGGGCTGGTATTTTCACTAACCATCGTTAACCCAACAGCTCTGGTGAGATGGTTCATTAAGCAGCTGCTGCAGCAAAACTGTCAAAATAAGAAAGGGCATTCCCACCCTTAACTGCAAGAGCTGGGGCTTGGCAGCAGATGCAGTGGGTCCGTTAGCACCGCACAAGCTCATGGTTGCTGACAGAAAAGCTACCCTCATCAGTGTCAGCAGCCCATGCCTGTCTCAGGAAAGGCTGTCCAGTCAACAGTGATGTGCTGACTGAGGCATCCCTTGCCTCCACTGCCTCCTCCCAATATTTACAGGTAAGGGCTATCCATTAAATTGCCTTGCCAGCCAATGTTTCCACCTTGTGAACCATCTCACTGGCCCAAATCTATTTCTAATTATAGTGAGCATCTAGATTTTTCTAGATCCAAGACGGGATCGTCCCATCCCCTGCACAATTGGTTACATCAAAATGTCTTTTTAAGAGATCCTTTTGGAGGTCTTCATGATCCCTTTTTGTTTTTATCACCCTGAATAATTTACTATCAGTAGCAAATGTGGTCACCTCACCACTCGCCCCTAACTCTAGATCATTAATGAAGGAGTTAAAAAGCATTGGTTCCAAGACAGATACTTGAGGGGGACCACTTTTTACATTCCTCCATTGTGAGAACTGTCCATTTAGTCCTGCTCTTTGCTTCCTGTTCTTTAACCAGTTACCAGTATATTAGAGGACCTGCCGTCTTATTCCATGACTACTAAATGTATTCAGGAGCCTTTGGTGAGCAATGTTGTTAGAGGACTTATCTTCGCAGAAGCCATGCTAATTCTTCTTCAGAAAGCCTTGTTCTTCTATGTGCTTGGTAACTTTATCTTTAATAATGCTTTCCACCTTCTCATCCATAGGTTGATGTTTCCAGAGAGACTGGAGCCTCAGTGTCTCTTTTTAAAAATATAAATTAAGCACTGCAACATGCTCAGAGGCATTCTTCTTATTTCTTACTCACGGAGCTGTGATCCACAGGGATACAAGACTTTTAATTAGGGCTGTGCATGGACCACACTATCCACTTCAGATGCCGCTTCAGATCCTTTGAAGTGACCCGTATCCACCTCGGACTGATTCGGACCCCCTCTGCTTTGACTCAGATCTGAATCTGAAGCAAGATTCGGATATCCGGATCACCTGTTTTTGGCGTTTTCCTATTGACTTGCATGGGAAAACACAAATGGTCACAAAGTTTTTAGTTTTTATGATGCAGGCATGTAATTTGGGTACCTCTCCACACCTCTGGAGAAGAGGCCACCTGCAAAATTTCAGATAGTTTGGCCCAGTGGCTTTTGTGCTAGGTGGAGTTAAAACCTGATGTTTTCCACAGAAACTCTCAAAGCAAAGACCTGTAACGTCTCCCTGTTTCCATGCACGCACGCGACACCTGGGCCCCTCCCAGCCCCCCTCGAGGGCATCCCACTTGCCAAATTCCAGGCAGTTTGGCCCACTGGCTTGTGTGCTAGGCACAGGTGAAATTTGATGCTTTCCACCAAAACTCCCAAAGCAAAGAGCTATAATGTCTCCCTGTTTCCACGCACACACATGACACCTGGGCCCCTCCCAGCCCCCCTCAAGGACATCCCACCTGCCAAAGCCCAGGCAGTTTGGCCACTGGCTTGTGTGCTAGGCGCAAGTTGAATTTGCTATTCCCAGAAACTCAGACCAAACTCAGAAAGGAAAGTGTGTTGAAGCAGAGGACACTATCCCTAATCTCTGCTGCAGGTTTCTTTGAAGTGCAAAACAACCCTTATGCAGAAGAATCACCGGCTCAGCCTCTCTATGACTGAATACACACATTACCTGGCAGGCAGGCTGGAAGAGGTTCTTTTTGAATCTGCTTTTGTTTATTTCTAGCACACACTAAATGAGTATTTTGAATGTATCTTGAATGAATACGGTCAGTGCCTAGCCCAGAAGGGCCACTGATTTTTGAATGCTGGAAATAGGGATGGCGGAGAATTCCGTCACAGACTCCAATGGGACTGGATTCTTAGAATCAGCCCCCCCGCCAGAGGCGGAACGGACCACCCCACCCCGCCACCCGCAAAGTCCAGCCCAGCTGGATCCTACCTGGCAGGCTGGCACTGCCAGCTCTGGATCCGTCCAGGTCCATCCGCTGCCCCGTGCTGATGCAAAATGGTGTCTGGCATAGCGGATGCCATTTGCATCCTTCCCTTTTTGCTGTGGTAGGCTACGTAAATCTTTATGTAGCCTATCACAGCAAAAAGGGAAGGAAACAAATGGTGTCCACTACGCCATTTGCGTGCCTCCCTTTGGCCGTGATAGGCTACATAAAGATTTACGTAGCCTATCACAGTCAAAGGGAGGCACTCAAATGGTGTCCGCTATGCTGGACGACATTTGTGTCTGTAGACCAGCCGCGGCCGGAAGTCCGGCAGCGGCCGGCCCTGGCTGGCGGCTCTGCGGACTCACCACAGAGCGGAGCCGGCTGGGGAGGATTCTGGGGGGGGAGGACTGGATCAACTCCCCCCCCTGCAGTCCCCCCAGCAGACCCAGGTAGGTGGGGTCCATACACCCCTAGCTGGAAACCTCCACCTTGTGGGCCCATATTTCCCCCACCCCATCTGCTTCATGGTGGCCTGCCTAAGTCTCTTGGGGGTGAGAGACGGAGAGCTTGCAGGAGTTCCAGCAGCACTACCAGCCTTATGCTTGACCCTGCTGCTGGCCTGCTGGGAAGTGGGGGCCTCGTCCTCAAGCAAGACCAATTGGTGCTACCTCCTTAAGTGCAGGAGTAGGCTACTGGCGCTGTAGTGCCGTGGCTGTTTCCCCCTGCCCAGAGACGCCTTGCAATGGCGGCACACAGCAGTGCTGGGATTGGCTCCCAACTCAAAGTGGTCCCACACAATGCTGCCCTGACATTTAAGGGGAGGAGGAGATGCAGACTGCCTGCCTTGCCTGGGGGGCACTACATGAGCAGGGGGAACAATGGAAGAGGGGTCGGGTGCTGGAGCCTCTGCCTGCTGCTCCTCCTCCAACACAACCTGGAGGATCTCCTCCTCTTCGTCCTCCACCACTCTGAGGACGTCAGACACCTCTGACCTAATGTCCATCAGCGGGCTCCCCTCTTCCACTACAGAAGGAGATGCTGCTCCACCTTGGGCAAGAGTGTGACTACTGCACCTGCCCATGCCAGCCTCCTCAAACACTGATCTCCAAGCACTGCAAATGGCTTCCACGTTCTGCTGCCCTACTGCACCGGGACACACTATCTGGACTAGGGGACAGACAGCTCGCCTAACAGTGCTGCTGGTGACAGCAGCACTTCGCCCATCTCTGCCCCTGCCAACACCCCAAAGATGCCTCATATTGTGCTGGATTGCTTTGCCACACAGTGGAGTGTTATTGGAATAAGAAGGTAATCAATACAAATACTATGTTTCTTGTGCTTTTTCAACATTGTCTTTAAATTTGGATGTATAGTGTTGGTGGAACAACCTAGCATGCACTCACTCGTGGACACACACACAAGAGCTAAAGAAAAACAGAACTACCTAAGCAAATAACGGGTGCCTTTAATTTATTGTTTTATATTTCATGTTCTTTTATGGAAGGCAGGTTAATTTTGAGAAATACAGGATGACAGCGCAGGCAAGAAGATAAGAGCCAAGAGCAAGCAAACAATAATTTAAAAAACCCTTCCTTGCCTTTCTTCAAGAATTTAGAAAGCAAGACAAAACTAAATGCTTGAATATGGCTTAAAAGGGGGGCGGGGAGGAACATGCCCAGAAGTCAATGTTTGCTTTTAAAAATCAAAATAAGACTGGGTTTTTAAAAAAATCTAAAAGAGATAAGGTTGACAGACAAAAACAACGAGGAAATAGAATGGAGAAAGCAGAAGTGAGGGTCGACCTTAAACAACAAATGCAGCCTTTTCTGGAGTCCAAAAGCAACATAAACAAACAAACACAGGAATGGTGGGGGAAGTGTAGCAACAATGAGCAAGGAAAAGCTATGTTAGTTTGAAAAAATATGGAAAAGAGAGATGAATATATCTAATACAAATAACAAACGAGTCGGAGGTAGAAAGAAAGAAATAGGAAAAGGTGGCTGGAAGGGGCACTGCAAAGACACCGTCCGAAAGGAGATGGTCGAGCAAGGAGTGAGGGAACAATCCCACCTCAACCACTGTTTCCTTTTAATTTAAATATTGAGGAAAGCCTAATGGAGATCAAAAACGAAGAAACAGAAGGATCAACTACAAGGAATGTGCGCGTGCGTGCGCGCACACACACACAATTAGATTACTGCATTGAGCAGGGGGTTGGACTCGATGGTCTTATAGGCCCCTTCCAACTCCACTATTCTATGATTCTATGATCTACCCATATACCAGCCCTTTCCCAAAGACACAGCTAGCACAGTAACTGAATGCAGCCTTTCACTGCAGTATATATACCCCCTTCCTCTGCTGCTCTCTCTGATTGGAGACTGCTGGCGTCAGTTCTGGCCAAGAGTTCCTATTCGCCAAAGCACACTCCCTCCTCCTCCTCCTGTGCTTGCCTTCCCCCTCCCTCTTGCTTCCCCCTTCCCCTCCATGTGAGTGTTCAGAAGTTGATACATTTTGGAGACAGCCTGTCTGGACTGCTCAGGCATTAAGTAGAACTCCGAATATATGAGGTGGAGGAGGCGCTTCATGGGGAGGGGCACTTTGCCCCGGTGCGCCTCAGCACTGCTCTGATCCTCTTCGTATTATAAGGATTTTGCCCTGAATAAGCCCGCTTTGCCTCGTTATGCGGGCTTCGTGACAAGGCGGTGCACAGACTTACTTTTAATTCAGTAATCAGGGAAATGATAAAATAAAGCTCCATGACTGGGAAGCAAATGTATAATTTGCTCTGCCTTTAGACACCTTCAGAGCAGGTGTGTATGTCTCTGTGTGTAAGGGTGGTAAATAGGTCCCTTAGAACAATATTCACAAAGATGGTCAATAAAATAATACCCTTATTAAGACTGCATGTGGACACTGGCTGGTCCTAATAAAAGTATTTATTTACTATCTCTGTGAATTTTTTGTACCCTCCAAAGTTAATCTTACTAGATAACACCAACTAGTTCCCCAGTTCTAGGACCACAATTTGCAATGCAAAATTTAAGGAACGTTATAACATAACAAAGCCTGATGACAGAGAAGCTGTCTATTGAGCCTGCAGAGCCACTGGTTCCATACCCAATACACAGACAGAACTGCTCAGTAAATGATGTCGCATCTACCCCTGCATTGCTATATGAAATGTCAAAGGATAAGCTCCTTGCATTGCTCTGTTCTCATGAGCGCTAGAATACACAAAACATCTCTTCTCAACCACCTTCTCCTCCCCTCTCCTCTCAAGATGGCAATTCCTTTTCTCTCAGGCAGCCTCGCCAGAAATGGGTACTTGGCTAGGAACTCCCTCACATGGTGACTTAGAGCACTGCTTGCTGGACTGGTCAGGGAGTCTGCCCATCACATCCAAATGCCATACTCTCTGTGACGCCATGTTAGCTCACCAAAAGAAAGAGTCGCTGGCTTGCACTCCACTGTACCCGGGCACCACTGATACAACTGGTCAGAAGGGGGCATTGCACCTCATTGACTCGGGGAGTTGCTGAGTGTTTCAAAAGGCCAGCGGAGTTCCACTTGGCCCTATAAAACTGAAGGCCCTAACTTCTCAGTATTAGCTGTTTGTCTCTTGAAGAAGGACCAAGCTGGCTGACAGGCTTCACCTTCCTCAATCTGCTACTTTGGTGATGATTAGCCCTTTCCCTTCTTGTCTTGGTGTGGCTTTGCCTCCCGGCAAACACCCCTGACAGGCAGCACCCTCCATGCTCCTTTAATTAATGCAAGAAGTATTCAAAAGGCCAGGTTTTGACATATAAAGGCCTAGGTGGTCTGGGTCCACATATCTGAAGGACCATCTTCTCCCATATGAATCTGCCCAACAATTAAGATAATCTTCAAGGCCCTTTTCTAGATACGGGTGCCTTCAGTACTTAGGTGGGTGTCTACTGGAGACAGGTTCTTTCATATGGGGGCACCATGACTCTGGAGTTCTATCCCATGGGGAAATTTGCCTGGATCTATCATTATCATAAATTCTTATGGTTTTAAACGTTTGCTGTAAGCCACCTTGAGGACTTTTATAGAGCTGGTGGTACAACAGCTTTCTAGCTCTATAAAAGTCTTCAAGGTTGAGCGAGGACCAGAGAGACCCTAGTTCAAATCCCCACTGAGCTATGATGAAGCTCATGGGGTGACTTTTGGCCAATCACTCTCTCTCAGCCTAAGCTACCTCATAGGGTTCTTGTGATGATAAAAGCAGAAGGAGAACTAAGTATGTAGCCCTGAGCTCCTTGGTGGAAAGGGGTGCATAAAAATGTCATAAAATGTTGTGGAAAGATGGCAGAGAATCTTTTAAATAAAAAAAATGAGATAGCCACTACTCTTCTTTTCTACAGCAGCTGCCCTATTTGCTTGTGCCAGCCCACCGCCTGGACATCTACAGAAAAATACAGCGGCTTCCTCCAGTTTTTTCAGGTCTCCTCAACTACTTTTCCTTCCCACCTAGGCAGCTTCCTATGTTCCATATACTGAGCCAGACCATTGGTTCATCTAGCTAAGTATTGTATACACCAGCCTTCCCCAAGCTGGTGCCCTCTAGATGTGGCCACGCTGGCTGGGAATTATGGGAGTTGCAGTCCAACACATCTGAAGACACCAGGTTGGGGAAGACCGGGTCTATAGCTTTCCAGGGTTTAAGACAGGGGTCTTTCCCAGCCGTATACAGAGAAGCCAGGGATTCAACATGGCTGGGACCTTTTGCATGCTACAGCCCTTCCCTTACTTGTTGGAGCAAGTCGGGCTGCCATTTTGAACAGGAACAGGCAGGAGCAAAAGATGAGTGAAGGGACTGGGGGAGAAACAGGACACCAGAAGCTATGGCTGCATTTCCTCTTTGCAGTTTTGGAGCAGCCAATATGATCTTTGAGGCATCATGACTTGGCAAACCAGCGTCAGGGAGAGTGAAAGATATTGCCTTCAGAAAGGGCTCTAGTCTCTACTCTCCTATTTCTGCCCAGAGGATCTCTGCTCCAGAATGTCCACACTGACTTTTTCATAGATCTCAGGGGAACAACAGGAAACTGCAGATGCATTTCCCAGCAACAATTTAAACAGCCAACTCCAATGGGTTGAGGGTGAACCATGTAGTAGATGGGTTTTGCAGTATTTCCAGTGGCCAATTGCCAATGCAGATACACCCAGAGGAAGTGTTTATACATGTATATCCAAGTAAAATACAGGTATGCAAAATATCTGGACCTGCTCAGCCTTTCCCAGACTTCGGGTTTTTTAAAGAAGGAGACAGACTTTTAAATCTTCCTAAGGTGTTCAAAGCCGGACTCAAAAATACAATATGGGAAATGGCCCAAACTCTGCATCTGCTTTTGTGTGATTGCAATAGATACAAAACCAGCTCACTATCTGGGAATGGCTATTCCTGGGAAGAAACATGAAGTGGTATTAACGTGCAAAATGTATTCATTAAAATCTTCAAACAGTTACTGCAAAGATAGCTGACTCCCTTGTCATAGGTTTACAGTACTGTCAGGAACCAAGTAAAAGTGTCCTCCTTTGACTGCAACAGACTCTGAGTGCAGGGCCAACACAGAAGCAATGCAATGAAGCCAGCAAACATTCAAGCATACAGGTTTCTATTCCACGGGGTTCAGGCTTAAAACAGGAGCAGTCCAAATAACAGGCAGAGATGAAAACACAGGCAACCAGTCGTATATTACACAGGACAGAAGCAGAGTCAATAGGGAGCCCAAGGGTCAGTAACACAGAGCATTAGGCACAAGCCAAAGTCCAGGAGACAGGGTACGGTGCACAGGGGCTAGAAGAACAGCATTGTAGTGACACTGGCTAGGTCTGCAGCAAAGGCTTATAACGCCAGAGCCTGCTGAACCCCAGCCAGTGCTCAGCTGCAGGAATCAGAGCTCCCTGTTCAGAGCCCCGCACCTGAGGAGTCCCTTTCTCCTGAGGAGTCCTTCTCTGCAAGCACACCCCCCATCTCACAGGGGCTCTACTGGCCTGACACTTGAGGCGATGATGCTCCAGGGGGCCGTTCAGCCTCTGCCCCAGAGGCAGGATCCCCTCTTCCTGACAGGGGTAGACCAGCAGCCACCACCAGCGAGGGCCTGGGCTCCTGCTGGCAGTCCCTGACCTGGGATGCCTGGGTTTCCAGGGGCTCCAGCTCCTCTTCTGAGGAGGACTGTTCCAGTGGGGCCATGACAAAAGGGGTTTACTTTTTTTCCAGGCGTGCATCTTTTTTAAAAAAGTGCAACATTTGTCTAGGCAGTTACAGCATCAAAATGCATGCAGAGTTGTCGGAATGGGCTCTTCCAACTGAATGCTAATGTTTAAATAAAGTGCACATGCACAGGTGTCAATCATTCATCCCACTCTGCTTCTTGAATCCCCGAAGGAGGTGACTGCATGGAGTGATAAAACGATGAGGGCTTTAGGACCCACGAGAGTCCTCCGTAGCGGGAGGTGGAATGCTTCTATAAGCCAGCAAGAGTCCAAGCATTAGCATCAGAGCTTTTGCAGAGCCTTGGAGAGAAGGCGTGACTCGCCGGCAAGGGGTCGGTGCAGACAGGAAGCATCCTGGACCCGGCAAAGGCATGGATTTCTTCCCACCCTTGGCTCTCTCTTTTCAGCTAGTGCTCTGGACCTCCACCCCACTAGGTAAGGCTCTTGATGGTTGGCGTATTTTCATCCCTTCTGGTGCAGTGTGCCTGCCTGGTGACTTGGACTTCACTTCTTGGTTTTTATTGCACCTTTTTGAAAGCTGGGGGAAAAAAGTTAAAACAGAAAAGACAGGAAGTACAGGAAGCTCATACAGTGGCTCTCACGTGAGACTGTTTTACCTGACACTGCTCAGTGCCAAATTGATTTTGAGCAGGTACGTTTAGCAATGCTCTTTTGCAGGGACAGCAGGGAGGCTAATGCTGAGTCGTGGATGATGAAGACTGGAAACGGATTTTGCTCGCTGGCTGGGGGTAATGGGAGTTGTAGGACGGCTCTGCTAGTCGGGGGTTGAGGAATGAAACAGATAGCCGTATCTTCTGCTGGCGCTGGAAATGCTTGCCTCTTGGCGGAGGCGGTTTCTGGAGGGGACTGAAAGACCGCCTTGACAAGTGATGTATTGCTAATGGATGCATTTTGGGGAGAGCAACACATTTGAATTAAAGGGAAACTTTGGGAAGATTGGCCTGGAAACTAGAGGGGATAGTTTGTGTATGAGCAGCATAAGGACTGGGACCAGTGTGGATGGGGGAGGGAGAAGGGATGAGGTAGCTACCCAGGGAGTGTGACGTGTAAGCAGCAGAGGCTCTGTGTAGCTTTCTTTACGATTGTCAGCTTTACTCTGAATCTCAGAGGGAGGGATAACATTTATCACCCAAATAAGGGTAATTTGGGAATTCTAGAGGCAAGACAGGGAAGAATGGAAAGAAAATAAGAAACTGATCTCAGCTTGAAGGATGACTGTGAGGAGGAGGGAAATCGGCAATTTATTATTTTATTTATTATATTTTTTACTCATTTTTTCAGCCAGACAGGGCTCCTGAAGCATCTTATGATATTAAAACAATCCAGATTAAAATCTACAATAAGATGTGATTAAACAGGGCAATAACAAGGCATACTTTGAATACTGTAGATTGTACAGTACACTGGCCATACTTTAAGAACTAGCTGGAAGCCGAGTGGATTACCAAAATACCCAGAGCTTCATTAGAGTGCGGAAGATTTAAGTTCCTTTGGGCAGCGAGCTATTTTCTGACTTTCAAAAACCAATTTTGGTGCCAAGTAATAATAATAAATAGTTGGGGGAAGTAGTGTCAACCTGTAAATGAAGTATTTATTTATTACCATTCTTATTTCTTGGTTCCTGGTTAATGTATTTGTCATTATATGCATGTGGCATTCCAACAGTGTCTACCATTTCTGTTTGTCAGAAAGAAAGCAAAATTACAGATGCAGTCTTGAAAACAATTACTGGGGAGTGAGACCAGTTAAGCACAGTGGAGTCGGACACAACTGAACAACAACAAAACATGCACAGGATTGTGCTGTACATTCTTTATTGGTTTGGCAGCTAGGAGTCCCTGGCATCGATGCACACTTAAACCTGGCTAAGATCATGTATCTATTTGTTCTGACTATACACTGTTTTTAATTAACCCATCATTCCTTTTAACTGGGAGTTCCATTTAAAAATCAGTGTCACGGGATAACTGATTTTAGGTTTTTTTCCCCTCTTGTAAGGATGCTACTCCATTCTTTAAACACTCACAGATGCATGCCCATGAAAGTAGTGCCTTCCTAAGCTGCATGTGGTTGCCTAGCATATGAATAACAATCAGTGAGCACCACTTTGAAGTGCTGAATTTTCAGTCTGAATGAAGTTTTCCCAGACTACCTGTTGGCTTTTTAATCTCTAGTTTAAACTATTGATGCACTGAATGGGGGAAATCAGAAAGAAGCATGGAGAATTGTTAAAGGAAAACCTCCTCTTGTCTAAGCAAGGGACCAAGACTGGGAAGGCGTCGAACCACACACATAAGAAGTGTGAACTGTACTATTGGGTACAGATTTTAACATGCTGAGAATCACAGCTGTCGTTGTTGTTACTATTATTATTATTATTTATAAAAAGCAAGTTTCTAGCTTATATGGTATAGAAGCTAGGCTTGGAACTCTGGGGGCAATGATTTCTGAAATGTTGCTAAATCAGGAGTGGAGGGGGATCGGTAGAATTTGCAATGGTTAGGCAAGACTTTGGGGCTTGGTTTTCCTCCCCATTAGCTGAATCCATCATGCAAAATTGGTAAAGATATGCAAGATACTTAATTTCATACCCTTCAACATTTCAAAGATGGAAGTAGGGACAAGCTTGTTAATATTCCTATTATCATACCAAGGATTACTACTGGAGCCCACTCCCTTATTACACATGGATGTGGGTGTGTCAGAGCGGGGGGGAGATTCCCTTCTCTCTGCTGTCTGCATTTCTTTATTCTGTGGTATTTAAAAGCCAAGAGGGTTATTGTTCAGGAGGTTAAAGATATATTATAAAAAGCATAATTGACCCAGAATTAACCATTCAAAATATGCCTCAGATAAGGATGGGAGAGAAATTCGTTTGGTTCGCATTTTTGTGTGAACTTACCTAATTCTGCACTTTTGAACCACTACACAAACTGAAACGCTGCTGTTCTTTGACATTTGTACTTCTCCAAACTTTGCAATGTAGTTGATCAAAAAATTCACACAAAAATTTGAATATTAGGGGATCCACAAAAATGTGTATATTAGTGAAAATGGCATTCAAAAATGCATTACTTCAGGAAAATTGCTTGCAGAAAAAAGTGTATATGTTAGGCAGAATTGTATACAAAAATGCATGTGAGAAATGTGCACAAATATGGGTTCAAATTTTCATGAGAACTTTTTAACAATTCTCAAAGTTTGGGTCAAACCGAATGTAAGACTGGAAAAATGGGAAACTGAGGAGGTGTGAATCATCCATCCCTAACTTAAGATCCTCAGCGTATGTGAAATAACTGGATGTGTGCTGTGTGGATCTTTAGTGTTCATGTGCAAGCATTTATATCATGCGCACTAAAGGCAATATGAATCCAATCCTCTTACTCAGAAGCTTCTAGAGACTCTGCAAAGGGAGACAAATTTTGAAGAATGACAATGCTAACAGGTCGCACAAATAAAAATATCAACAACCATTTCCCCAAAGGCACAAGTAAGGACAAAATGGGTTATTTTCAGGGTCAGGGATCAGAAAACAGGAACTGCCCCTGGTAAATATTTAGGGACAGTTGGAGCATATGTAATTTGCATAATTTACATTGTCAAGAGCACAATCCTATGCATGTTTAGACTGAAAAAAGTCCTACAACTCTCAGCATTCCCCAGAAAACATGGCTGGCTGGGGAATTCTTGGAGTTGTAGGACTTATTTCTGTCTAAACATTCATAGGATTGCACCCCAAATAATTTAGTTTTTCTAGGTGCAGAATTTGTTTTGCACATAGTATACCAAGGACTTGGTTTAGCTCATCATGGCAACATGGGTTTCTCTCTTAGTAGAAAGTCTGTGAAGCAAATCCTGAACTGCTGGTTCCTCATATTAGGCCTGGGGCATCACCCACCCACCCTCAGCCACCCCTCCATTCACCCCCAGCTGCCCCTCCGTTCATGATTGAACTCTTTCTGTTGAGTTAAAGCAGAAATCACCCAGAATTTAGTGGCTGTTTTGTCCTTCCTGCTGTTAATACAGAGTAGTACGGACGGAATGGTGGGACATAGGGCTCTTGTGAGGAAAGTAACATCTTCCCATCCCAAACTAAACAAACAAAAAACAGGGGAATAAAATTGAATGGGGTGGTTGGGGGTGGGGCAGGGGTGGACTGGGAAGAACCCTCCAAAAAGGCTACAAAATAAAATACTGGAGCCTGGAAGAGTGAAGATAATGTTGTCTGGAAATAGGGTCTCACTGTTTTTCATTGGTGGTGTTCTGACTTTGCAACGTAGGCGAGCTATCCCTTGAAAGCAGCAGAATAAGTCCCACTGGCATAAGTTCCAGCAGTGACTGCTGCTGGGTCATTGCGTTCTCTTTACAGAAAGCTGGAACTGTTTTTGATCCGACACGCTGAAGTGTTCATATCGGGAGTGCCCACAGAAACCCATTTG
This sequence comes from Heloderma suspectum, assembly GCF_057233095.1. NCBI lineage: Eukaryota > Metazoa > Chordata > Lepidosauria > Squamata > Helodermatidae > Heloderma > Heloderma suspectum. The sequence goes on along the minus strand of NC_139458.1, from coordinate 70,610,228 downwards.
AATCAGACAGCAGTAGAGTAGTAATTGAGTGCTGTATGATGGTTTGTTACAGTTCAAGGAGTGTCTTCGTAGATGATGTTTGCAACCAGAGCAAAATTATTCAGCCTCTTGCTTTCAGCTTTTCTTACTCCATGCAATGGAAACAATGGGACTTGAGAGGGATGAATACGGCTGAGAGATGACTGCCATGCAGCCAGTGGCTGTGTTGGCTAGGGAGGATGGGCATTGTTGTCCAAGACATCTGGAGGGTGCTGGGTTGGGGAAGGCTGCCATATACCATTTTTGGGCTTCCCAGAACTGTAAAAAGGTAAAAAGAAACTCTCTACCTATGCTTCCCTGGTCCCTAAATTGCTACAAGAGACTCTTTGGCCAGAAAGAGGAGCAAAAATGTTAACAGCTGCCATAATATAAGTGATTCCTTCCTGTTGATTACTGAATATATGAGAGCACCAATCATTTGCTTAAGTCTTTGCAGTTCTACATATGTGTACATATAGCAGAAGTAGTCAGTCTGTGTTTATATGTGAGGGACAGAGAGAAAGACATGCACAATTGCCACACAATGTTTTCCCTCCTTGGAAGACAATCTGTGGGCAAACCTCATGCTAAGCAAAATAAAATCATGCGGATTTTACAGGAAAACTCCCAGGGTTGGATCATGATTTAGGCACATGCAACTGGGCTGCCAGAAGTGGACTTCCCTGGTCCTCCTCAAGTCAGTCCCTCCAGCACCCTGAAAATGCCAAAGAGGTTTGGAGGACCCTGCCGAATGGGGTGAGCTGTGGTGCAGGGGATCCCCTCAAATCTGGTGGAGGCATCTTCCATGACCAGAGCCCTTCTGACCATGAAAGGTGAATCCTGGATCCAGCCATTCAAGTGTGAGTCCAGATTCGTCTTTGAAATGTCTGGCAAATTTTCTGAAACCAGGATTGGGTGTGTTGGGTAGGATTTCCATTGGTGAGGGAGTGGGTCTTCAACAACCTGCATAGTTCTCTGTCCTAACCTGTGAAAGAAGCGGAACAATTCTAGAAGCGGAACAAGTATGCAAAACAAACAAACATGTGCACATTTACATAATTCATTCGGGTGGCAGAATTTAAATATTGTGGCACAGAATTTTATTTTTTTGCATATGAATCTCTCTGTGCGTGCGTGCGTGCAATCAGGGCAGGAATGAAGCCACCAGGACTATTCTATGATTCTAGGACTGGTTCACACAAGACAGTTTCTGTCTCTGCACAAGCAATCTCTATTTTCACAGGTCCACATATGCACTGATGAAGTGATTTGAACTAAGTAGTCACAGAGCTGGCAGCAAGTTCCATGGTCTTGGTGGCTGTCAGCTGTACCTGTGTACACCTAGGTTATGCAGGATTTTTGTCCACCTGACCTTGTGTTCTAGGATGTCTGTGACTGTTTGCATGTAGGTAAGAACAGCCATGCTGGATCAGACCAAGGCTCCATCTATTCTGCAATGAGCATTCTGTTCATACAGCAGCCAACCAGATGCCCACAGGAAACCCACAAGCAGGACATGAGTGCAACAGCACCCTCACACCCAAGTTCCCCAGCAACTGATGTACATAGGCATACCGCTTCTGATACTGGAGGTAGCACATAGCCATCAGGAGTAGTAGCCACTGATAGCCTTCTCCTCCAGGAATTTGTCTAACCCCCTTTTAAAGCCATCAAAATTAGTGGCCTCACTACATCTTGTGGTAGTGGATTCCATAACTATGTGCTGTGTGAAGAAGTACTTCCTTTTATCTGTCCAGAATTTCCCACCAATCAACTTCATGGGATGACCCCAGGTTCGAGTATTATGAGAGAGGGAGAAAAATGACTCCCTATCCACTTTCGCCACACCTCTAACATGTCTCTCCTTATTTGCCTTCTCTCCAAGTCAAAAAATCCCAGCTGTTGTAACCTTCCCTCACAGGGGAGTTGCTCCAGCCGCTTGATCATTTTAGTTGCCCTTTTCTCCATTTTTTCCAGTGTCTTGTGTGAATGAGCCTTCAACTATCTCTGAAAAGGGAGTGAGTAGAGCTGGAAGGGCAGATTCTGATCTGATGGAAATCTATGTATGCAATTTCAAGATATTTAATCGCCTTTTTGTTAAGTTTCAATGTGAAACAGCTACAATTTCTGTATGAAATGTCTGTTAACTTAAAAAGGAAAAGATCCCATTTATTTTTGTTTCATTTTGTTTCCAGTGTATTTATTTTATTGGGTCATGTGCCTAACTTGTGCTTATAATGCACCCCCAACTATAATTGAAAGTTGCTTTCTCCTATGGAGATGTTGCAATAATGCTCATCTGAGCTCCCTCACCCACTTCCAGCTGCCTGTTCTGAAACTCATCCTGGATTATAGCATGTAGTTACCTATAATTTAACGTAACAGAACCTATTGGTGCACAGAGAAACCAAAAAGGGCGAGGAGAAAAGAGGGCCGGCCTGGTCACGGGTGGGATGAAACCTGTGAGGAACTGCAGGTGAATGAGAGCATGAATGAAGGATAGGTCTCAGCTTTAGATTTTTTAGTGGGGAACAGTTGACAAGTTGAATAGCAAAGTCCCAGGGGCCTGAGATGACATCCGAGAGCCAGTCTTTGTTTAGTCCCTCTGATCTGTAAAGCTAGAGGCAAAGCCTGCTGGTGATACTTTCGCAGTACAGTAGCAATCCTGTACAACCTGTGCAGATAAGAGCAAACTGAGCAGAGAAGGAATGCTACTGCAATATCTTTCTAATGGGTTCTAAGGCTAGTAAAGGCTACTTGTCCTGGTGGCTATTTATTACCTCCAGTATATCAGCTGCTGGGGAACATGAACATTAATGCTTTAATGTCCTGCCTGTGGGCTTCCCATAGGCATCTGGTTGGCCACTGTGGAACAGAATGCTGGACTAGATAGGCCTTTGATTTGATTGAGCAAGCCCGTTCGTATGTTCTGTTGTGGTAGTTCTGATTCATGGGGATTTGCAGAAGCATCTTACCTTTCTAGAAAAGCAACCCAATGGGTATGGATGACTTCACGCTGCCTCTTACCTTATATTTTGTATTTATGGCAAAATCTGACCCACTCTGAATGATGGATAACAAGGAAAATAATATGGAGTAATATTACTTGCATAAGCAATAAGGCTGGTCCAGAAGCTGGAGCTAATGCAGAATGCAGCAGCCCGGCTGTTGTCGGGAGCTGCCCCTTTTCAGCATGTAACTCCTTTGCTGAGGGAACTTCACTGGCTGCCTATTCACTGCCAGGCCAGGTTTAAGAAGAGTCGGACACGACTGAACGACTGAACAACAACAAATAAACCCCTAAACAACTTGGGACCAGGATACCTGAAAGAGTGCTTTCTTCTTTACCAACCTGCCTGGTCACTGAGGTCATTGGAGGGCTTGCTCCTGGTGGTTCCACACGAAGCTATGGCCCGATTGGAGTCCACCAGGAAAAGAGCCTTCAATGTGGTGGCCCCCTTCCTGTGGAATTCCCTATCTTTAGAGGTCAGGCAGATGCCAACGTTGTGTTGTTTTCAGTGTCTCCTAAAGACATTGCTATTTCAAGAGGCCTTCCCTGAGTGACCAGCTGCAGTTTATTAAGTTCAGAATCTGTCCTTTTAAAATGTTTTAACTGTCTTAATGATGGGGTTTTATTCTTTTATCTTGTTGTTCACTACTCCAAAATCTTAGATGTGGAACGGTCTATAAATATTGTAAATTAATAAATAGATAAGCAGTTGAGTCTGCAATACCCATAGGTCAAAATTCTCATGAAACAGCACACAAACACACTGCACTGCCATAATTTTGGCCTCCACTGGCACAAGGGGATTTAGGAATAATGCCATCCCTGCCCTGCAGGCATAAGACCGGCATAGCATTGGACTGCTCATATACTTGTAGTATTGTATATTACAACATATACTGCTAATATAAATGTAATAAATGTTTACAGAGCAATCCTATGGCCCCTTGACAGCATTGGGGGGCCACAGGATAGTTTGGATTCCTGGATCCGAGGTCGGATCCAGGAATCCTTGCAGCTAGCATGGAGACAACCATGCTGGCTGCCTCTTTGAGCTTGCAAATGCAAGCTCAGAGAGGAGGGAAAAGGAGCGTGCCGGTGGGTGGGGAGGGGAGGAGACTGGAGCGGCCAGCTTATGAACAATCCCCCAGCCGCCTCAGCCTCCTTCACTCCCACTCCCCGACACCTCAGCTAGACGTCTAGCTAAAATGTAGAGTGGGGCAAGCTCCCTCTATGCATAGGATTTCCATCAGCCTATGAGTTCAGGCATCCAGATAGAATTGCGCCGTTAATGTATTTCTTTGGACTTTACACAAAATGCATTATAATTAAATATTTTAGGATGGATGGTTTGGCATCATTTCACTGTGGAATACGAAAACAGCATGAACCAAAAACGCATGGGTTGTAGCCAATGATAATCCTACTTAGAGTAGACCCATTGAAATGAATGGGACTTAATTTAAGCTAGCATTGTATACAACCCCAAATGTACAAATCGTTTAGATCAGCTTTCTCCAGCCTGGTACCCTCCTAATGTTTTGGACTTCAGCTCCCATCAGCTCCAGCTAGCATGGCCAATAATCTGGAATGATGGGAATTGTATTCCAACACATCAGGAGGGCACCAGGGTGGGGAAGGCTGGTCTAGATTTTGGTACCAAAAGCCAAAAATGAACACTGTTTCACAGGATGGACCAGCCACTAGAGGGAGATGAGGCACATACATTCTGACCATATTCTATACTAGGCTTCTGTAGAATCGAGAGGAGTTCCAAAGCCAGGGTCTCTACTAAACTTCAAATTCTTTGCTTGAAACCATGAATTTCCAGTCTACAAAACACAGATGAAGGAACTGAAGCTTTTCATTTTCACTGCTGGCAAAACTTCTCAACTGACATGCCTGCAATTTATATAAAATAAATAAATGACCTCCCCTGCATCTGCATTATTGCAATTATTACACAAAGCTTTTAAAGTAATCTAAGAAACATCCAGTCCAAGATGTAGCGTATCATGTTAAATTGTATGAAATACCACTTTTCAACAGACTATACGGAGTATCTGAAATGAAAAATCCGTATTATTTCTCAGCAAGAATAACAATGGGGTTGTTGGTATGTATGCCAAGAGACAAGTACTAGAAATGGGTCATATTGCAATAATAATAATAATGCATGTTGCACAAGAATAGAGCTGCAGCCCAATGCACACTTCTCTGGAAATAAAGACTCTTTTCCAAGTAAAAAGGCATTGGGTTGAGCTCTGAGGCTGTTTCATGGAAGGACTTACTTATAACTTTTGACTTCTCACCTATTTTTATCTTTTAATTTTTGGTTTTCTCTTTTCTGCATTTCTTATATCCTCCCTGCATATATGTAGCCTCCTTTTCTGTCCTTGAGAAATCTGTAAGAAAATTTGTTAGTGACCTTTAAATATTATTTTTACATTTTAACATGTATTAATGGAATGTCCTCACAAAATTTGCACAAAAAAGTCATTGAAATTGTTATGTATGTTCGTCATGAAACTCAACTCTCTCATCATATGCATTTGAATATGTTACAGAATAATTTGCAGTAGGACCACGTTTGTGCTTATGCGAACTTTTGAGAACTGTTTTACTTGTTTTACCACTGCTGCAAGATGGCAGCTTTGCCATTACTACTGCATCTTAATTATTGTTTAATATTCCTGATACCCAAATGTTTTTTTAAGCTCACTACCAGGCCAGGTGAATGCAGTTAGGCATACCTATGCTCCTTAACTTACATGGGCATGACTAACTCTGCATGTGATAGATCAACATGGTTTAAAGCAGGGGTCAGCAACGCGGTGCCTGCAGGTGCAGCAATGCTGCCCAGGACCCCGTGGGATTCTCTTTTCCTCCCACCCCTGGCTCCGTGCATCATTCCTCCTCCTGGCTGAAATCTCCTCCCCTCTCCTGCCACTGCCACGTTCACCTCCTCCACCACTCCTGCCACCACCACACTCCCCCTCCACCCACAATTTCCTTTCCCAGTGATGGCAGCAAGGAAGAAGTGAGCCTGTGCTCATGGACACTTTTTCAAGCTGTGAAATGTGCTCGCGGTCCCCTGGTTTACAGTGTGCAATGACCTATCTTAGGAAATCACCAACTTCAAAACCTCCTGACTATATGCTATATTACTTGTACTACACACTAAATCCCTTTGGAGCACCAGCAAATTGTAGTAATCTGTCAGATGTCGCTTTGCTCTCCCCATATTCCATTTTACAAACATCATTTTGTTTGATGGAGATATTACTTTCCTGATTTTGAATGTAAAAGCTTTTTCTCCAGATAAACTCAAGAAATGTTGAAGTGCATTGGTCTCAGCAAAGTCCAGCCGTGAAAACAACTGACAAATGCTAAAGAGCACACAACTGCTACAATTAAACCACTGAGCTCTAATACGCATTTGAATGGAGTAGGATGCAAATATACAATGCCTAACGGCTAATGAACAATAAACGCCACCAAAGGATCCAGGTGACCTCACCTGCCAATGCTGAACAACAGCCAGCAGACTTCAGTTAGTTACCTATAAGCTTTAAATTATTGCAGAGAATGAAGAAACCTTTGAGAAGGTGTTTTAAGACGACCTTGGCTTTTAGGCACTTCATGGTCCTTTTGAGAAAGACTGAAAGACGTGTGTATAAGGAGGATGACCTTTGGTTATTCAGTGTCAGCTCCTGGCAAAGTGCAATGAAACGGGATATTACCAGATGCCTGTAGCTTTGCTTTCTTTGTCAATGTGTTCTTTCTAGGGATGTACAAAAGTGACTTACCTTTCACGGATTATGTTGATGATGTGAGGGGGAGGCGTTCCATCCCCCCCCGGAATCCTGGCCGGGGGGGAGGCACTCCGTTCCTCCCCCCGGAATCCTCGAACGGCCGGCTGTGCTCCGCGGCAGCTCTGCGGAGCAGCCAGCCAGGCCCTGCCCTGCCCGGCCAGGCCAGAGCCGTCCGCAGCCGGATTTCCGGCCGCGGAGGGCTCTGGGTAAAAGCAAAAACAAAAAACAACGGCTACGGCCGCCACCATTTGCGTTCCTTCTTTTTGGCCGTCTTAATCTACGTAAATATTTACGTAGACTATGACGGCGAAAATCAAGGGGAACGCAAATAGCGTAGCGGGCGCTATTTGCATTCCTTTTTCATTTACCATTTTAGCCTATGTAAATCTTTACGTAGGCTAAAGCAGCGAATCAAAAGGGGACATAAATAGCGCCCGCTACCCTATTTGCGTTCCCCTTAATTTTTGCCGTCACAGTCTACATAAATATTTACGTAGATTAAGACGGTAAAAAGAAGGAACGCAAATGGCGGCGGCCATAGCTACCACCATTTACGTACTTTTTTTTTTTTTAAAATCCACCCCCAACCATGATAGGCTATGTAAAGATTTACGTAGCCTATCACATCTTTTTTTTCTTTTTTTTAAAACCTAGTCATGATAGGCTACCTAAATCTTTACGTAGCCTATCACGTCTTTTTTTTTTTTTCCACAAGCCTGGAAATGGTGGCAGCGGCAACCGGTCGGAAGCTGCCGCCGCCTGGAAGATCCGACCCAGGTAAGTCTCGTCCCGGGGGGGATCCGCGGGGGGGCGGGGGGGCAGGCCATTCCGCCACAGATTTCGGGGGGCCGAATGCACTGGCATTCGGCCTCACTGAGATCCATGGTGGAATTCTCTGACATCCCTAGTTCTTTCCTAAAATATATATACTTACCTATTCAGGAATTCAAAATTGAGTGCCTTTTGTTGCAAAATCACATGTATGCATTTTAGTTGTTGGATCTTCTGGTGGGGTTTATTGTTCATAAGCCTGTAGGCATTGTATATTTAGATCTATTCCATATAAGATACATATGTATGCACGTTGTAATAAAACGTGTTTAAGGATTTTGTATGCCTATTAGAGTTCAGTGGTTTAATTGTAGCAGTCATGTGCTCTTTAACATTTGTTGGTTGTTTTTACTTGCAGCTGTTTTCCTCATTTTGATTTGCTTGAATGTCTCTGTTGGTGAACATCCACAAATCAAGAACATATCCTGTTGAATGTCCTCTAAGAGTGTTGATAGGAAAATAAAGGCTCATGATTTTGTGCTGAGACTGTTGGGAGCAAACTGAGGGACCACTGGGAAAAAATGAACTATGAAAAGTAAAAGGCCATGGCATCACTCAAGCACCATCTATATATGGCCCATATGTTCCTCATGTGTCTACTGTGTGTATAGCCAGGATTACTTGGAGCTGGGTTTCTGAGAGCTGTAGTAGAGTATATAAAAACACCACCACATATAACCACTTAGTTCCAGCATGTTTAATAACCACATGTTAATCCCCTTAGTTAAGAAACACCAGCATTTTTCAGTACTGATCCGTGTAGTAGGGATGTCAGAGAAATCCGCAACGGATTCAAATGAGTTTGGATTTCTGTGAATCTGATCTGCAGATTCCGCAGTGGGCTGGCTTTTTCCAAGTCACATGGACCAGTTCCATCAATGAGCAGGCGATGGAACAAAAGATGTCTGACAATCCATGAAGCACAGACAGAATGGATTTAACAAAATCTGTACATCCCTAATGTGTAGGTCACATATGTACATACATATTTAGTCTGGAAATAATTTCAAGGCAAAGCAGAGAATGCTACCCTAAGATAAGATATGAGTCATAAAAGGGAGGTGTTAACATCCTGGCTGGCAGCTTGTTAAATTCCCAGGTGCAAAGCTGTGCATTCCAGCTTTTTAGCTGCCTTTTGGTGCTGGTTTAATTGTTTCACTGGGCTGAAGGCCAAGTGATTGGTACGCACAGCTATAAAGTGTTCCTGGGAATAGGGATGGACGAATCTGTTCCTTCTGTTTTCTTTCAGATTCTCAATTTTTCCTATCTTAACTATGGTTCATCCCATACTTTGAGATTTTTTTAAAACACATGAAAATGTGTACACGCTTTTGTTCGTATTTCTTCGAATACACATATTTTTGAATGCAATTTTGCCTAACACACATTTCTTGCAAGCAATTTTCCTAATATCATGCATTTTTGAACCTTTATTTTCACAGATGTATGCATTTTTGTGTGCATATTTTTCTATGCCTTTTTAATTGGCGAATTCTATTGCAAAATTCAGGGAAGTGCAAATTTCTAATAATAATTTAGTTTTGGTTCATGAATTGGCTTGGAAGTGAGAAATTAGGTATGCTTGCATGAAAATGTGAATCAAATTAATTTCTTCCCCATCCCTACCTGGGAGTCAGGCTGAGTTCCTATACATACTTGCCTGGAGTAAGCCCCATTAAACTCAGTGTGACTTATTTCTGAATAGACATGCATAAGATTGCACTGCTAGGCTGCAATCCTATATACACTTACCTAGGAGTATGTCCCATAGAACTCAATGTTTATCTTGGTTAATGTAGGTTTTATAATTGGGGTAGTATCCATCTGTGACCCAGCACTAGTGCTAATAATGTTGTGCTAGCATTAACCAATGCTCATGCAAAGTAACTACTGCTTGCTGTGGCAATGGGCAACTTTGGTAGCAAATTGCTGCTTTTTCCCATTGCCCTAGGCAACATTGGTTACATTGCGTGAGCATTAGTTTATGCTTTGAGCACTTACATAGGCTGGAAAAGTGACTCCAGCTGCAGTCCTATACAGACTTACCTGTATGAACTTATTGGGGCTTATGTCTGAGCAGAAATATATAGGTCAGCATTGTTAATGTGTCTATATGGAAACAAATGAGTTCCTGAGGCCAAATGATTTTAGATTACAGGTGGGAGTTTACATGCTTGAATGCTTACCACAAGTAAAAGACTTCCTGTACATAAGAAGCTAGTACATCAGGGATGATGTACTTGTTGTGTTGTTCAGTCGTTCAGTCGTGTCCGACTCTTTGTGACCCCATGGACCATAGCACGCCAGGTCTTCCTGTCCTGCGCTCTCTCCCGGAGCATGCTCAAGTTCATATTCATTGCATCAGTGATGCTATCTAGCCTCTGCCGTCCTCTTCTCCTTTTGCCTTCAATCTTTCCCAGCATCAGGGTCTTTTCCAGGGAGTTTTCTCTTCGCATTAGGTGGCCAAAATATTGGAGCTTCAGCTTCAGTATCTGTCCTTCCAATGAGCACTCAGGGTTGATTTCCTTTAGGATGGACTGATTTGACCTCCTTGCAGTCCAGGGGACTCGTAAGAGTCTTCTCCAGCACCACAGTTCAAAAGCATCAATTCTTTGGCGCTCAGCCTTCCTTATAGTCCAGCTCTCCCAGCCATACATTACTACTGCAGGCTGGTGGCTCCGATGTCAGTGGGGCGGTGCATCTGCTCTGGGTTTCAGTCAGAACTTTAAAGGAGCTCTCCAAGGTGCAAAGCAAAGCACCTTGGATAGATCGTTTAGAGTCCTGATTGGTTTTGATTGAATCCTGGACGGGATTCACTGCCCTACTGACATCGGAGCCTCCACTAGCTAGAACATTCTTCCTGGTATGCTATTTCTCCATGGGCAGGTTGTTAGCGATGATCAGAATTTGACCAGTTACCAAAGTAATTTACATATTATTGTCAGGGTCAAGCTCTTCTGTGCCTTGCCAAAATCAACTGACCTTGGCCACCAGCAAAATGGAGCAACTAGCGGCGAGCAGAATTTGTTTTGGGGCTGAAGTTAGACATGACACTTCTTGCCCTGATTACTTGTGAGAGCACAAGGACATTGTGAAATAAGTATGGTTTCCACAGTCCCTGGTGCGATTTCAACTCTTTTCTTGCATGTACTAATCTGCTTATCATAACTCTTTTATATTATTTATGGTCGACGATGTTAAAATCCAGGTGTTGGGTAAATAGCCAAATGTCAACCACAGTCCAAAGGTATAGGGATTGTGAAAGTCTTGCAAGATATACTGGTCTGGAGAGAACCTGAAAAGAACTTTATGGCTTCTTCATCTCCCTAGGCCTTTCCAGACCATCTTTCTTCATGAGATAAATGTTTGGTCATTATTCTTAAGTTGATGGTGCTGACATTCTCTCAAGAAAGCAATGCAGATGAAGCAAAGTTGTATCTCCCCCCCACACACACGCGCGCGCGTGCACGCGCACACACACACACACACACACACACACACAGTCCAAAACAGTATTTTGGTACTAGGAAAATGGAAACACACACCTGCTGCTATCACATTCTTTGTAATTTGGAGTGTTATCTAGAGTGTGTGCGTGTGTGTGTTCCTAACTCTGTCTGTGTATCTGTGTGTGTAAAAGAGAGAGAGAGAGAGAGAATGAGAGACAGAGAGAAAGTAACTGGTTCTGATGAAACTTGTTCTCTGCTTGGAGATATTGGAGGGGAAAATTCTTATGGGGGTGCATCTCCTTGCTAAGCTATTGCAGCAATGGATCGCTCAGCCACTATTAGTATCTCTCTCTCTGCTACCACTAGTGAGTTTTCAGGTTTTTTTCTTGCATAAAGCTAATCTGCCACTTAAAGCCCTTTCAGATTATTCATGGTTGAAAAGTTAAAATCCAGGTGCTAGATAAGTAGCCAACAGCCAGACAGACGCAAAAGGTACAGGGAGGTTGTGAACATGACAGACTCACTAGATATACTGGAGACGGGCTGAAAAGTAAGTGATGACTCTTCTATCTCCCTGCAGTGAAAAATGAGGGCATCTGTAGGGCTGAGGGAAACTTCCTCCAAGGCATTTTGAAGTCATTGTGCAGCTGCAGGTCACTTGTCAACACAGCCTGCTTTGATTGAAGAGCGTATCATTTTGCAGGAGTTGAATAGTAACTCCAGGTAGGGAATCTAACATTACTTCTCCTTTTCAGTTAAGCAGCTATGCCACTTGATATCAGACCAGTTTCTTTCCCCACAGCTTGTCAGTTCTGCTATGGTGGTCAACACAATGGATGGTTTAGGCAGTAGAGACAAGTCGCCACTTGCAGCCCTGTGTGAGGTGTGGAATAGGAAATGCTGCGCCTTCTGCCGTCTCAGGGATTGCTGAAGCTTCTCACAGCAGAGGATTCCTTCCAAGCATGCTAGAAGTCTAGTAAATGGACCTAACTGCCCTCTAAAGCATGCATTATACTTGATCATGAATAGACGATACTCTTCCAGTATCGAAGATGCAGGCTGCAGGGAAAAGAAAAAGTAAACACAACAAATTCTCATAAAATGCTCTGCTTTGTGCCATTTAACCTTAAATAAATTCGAGATCAGGCTGTGAAACCTTGCTGAGAAGTTCCCCAACTTCTGTCTTTCATTCCTTTCAGATTTAAAAGAATGAATGGGGAAACAATGTGTTATCTTGGCAAATGCATATTCCCGGATTTGTGTTTGCCAAGGTAATGCCAGTGTGTGTGTGTGTGGGGGGGGCAATTGCAGTGGAGAATCAGTAGGCAGGAGTGGGGTGTGTGCGTGTGTTAACGTTTCCCATGCCTGTCCATTCTCCCCTGCAAATGCTCCCTGAAGCTGTCCCCCCCCCCAAACCTTGAGTATATTTCTGGTCTCAAGAGGACAGCTAGGTAAAAATGGCAGGGGGAGTGGTGTGTTATTTGCAAGAAAGGATCAGCTGATAGGGGAAAGGTTAAACACCTGCCTTTTACCCATTGAATCTCCCCTGCAAATGTTATGAGGCAAACATGGGATTAGAAACCCCCATTTCACTTCCACACTGTCTACAGAACTGAATGATTTCAGGCCATTTCTAACCAAACAGGCTTCCTTAGATGTTTTCTCCCCCTCCCCCGACACATTTTTTATTTTCAGATTTTCAGTGTAATATAATGGCCAGCATATAAAATTGGTTAGATAGGAGGAGCATAAAATAATAAATACTCATATGCTTCACCAGCCAAATCTGGCTTTTGGGCCGCTCGTTGTCCACCCCTGCTCAGATAGATGTGTATTTTCTTTGAGGAAGCAAAGGCTGGGAATTGCATGCCCATGTTCTTTTTCTGTTATTTTTTGGGCATATACTTCTATGTTACACGCAGTACTAAAAATACACAGAGAAATTACCAGTCGTACTCTTTCAAGGGTTTGCAACAGGAGCAGGTCACTGCTGTTGTGAAGGGCAGTTTCCGATAGCTGGATGCTTTGGTACCATCTTGCTTAATTGATTCAGCCATGGTCAGAAATGAAGAGGGACATTTTTCCAAGAGTCTTTGTTTCTTGTAGACACTCCTTCTGTGTTCCTCACTCTTTGATGCTGTGGTGCTGATTTCATGCTGAGGTCAAGAGGGTTTGATGTGACACTCTGATGCTCATCTGCTGCACGCTGCTAAGGTGGCCCGGAGCAGCGGAAGGATAAAAAAAGAACATTGCAACAGAGAGGCCCATATATAGACAGTTATTTTCCAATGGATCAGGTTAGCACTGGTACAATCTCGTCTTCTGCTACATTTTCTCAGCAAGCTGCCTCTTCAGTCCCTAGAACTAGCTGCTTTTTATGGGAACCAGGGATATGTGCCAGAGATCTCTGGCTGCACTCCAGCAAGTGGTAGCCATTCCAATGCCAGGAGATATGGGAGCTCATTCACACTGGGTGGGGCACTCATGTGAAAGAAGAGAAGCAAACCTGAGTTGTTCAACATGTTCATTTTCATAGCATAATTACCAGGGTCAATCCTTTTTTATGATATCACTATCATAAAAGTGCAAGATTTGTATGTACAACCACACACACACAGACACACACACACCTATTAAAAGTACAGATGTTCACAACCGTGGTTTAAACCTGTCCAAGTCCAAAGTTCATCATTTGTGGGGGGAACTGTGATCATTTTTTCAGGCACCTTCATCTCTTTTTTGTACTTTTCTTCTTGTTCTTGGGTTGTTGTTGTTCAGTCGTTAAGTCGTGTCCGACTCTTCGTGACCCCATGGACCATAGCACGCCAGGCCTTCCTGTCCTCCGCCCTCTCCTGGAGCGTGCTCAAGTTCATATTCATTGCATCAGTGATGCTATCTAGCCATCTCATCCTCTGCCGTCCCCTTCTCCCTTTGCCTTCAGTCTTTCCCAGCATCAGGGTCTTTTCCAGAGAGTTTTCTCTTCGCATTAGGTGGCCAAAATATTTGAGCTTCAGCTTCAGTATCTGTCCTTCCAATGAGCACTCAGGGTTGATTTCCTTTAGGATGGACTGATTTGACCTCCTTGCAGTACAGTTGCCTAAAGTAAAGCTACATATACTTCACATCAGCTGTGAAGGGCACACACATCTCGGCAGTGTCTTTGGATTTTTCAGTCAACTTTGTGAGAGTTACACCTAGGGACAGGAGAAATAGCAAGGTTCAAGCTCGTTGAGGTTCTCTGATTTCCACCTCAAAGCTCAGTTCACCTTTTCCCCATTCCCAAATGTGAGCTTGTTGTTGTTTGAGCAGGAAAAAGGTGCACCCACATGTGTACTCTTCCCCATTGACTAAAGCATGAAAATGTGTGTGTGTGTCATCCCCCCCGAACATTTTTCTGTACAATATGTTAAACACATTTTTTATCAAACTAAAATGATTGCAAGCTTGGGAATATGCAAGCTTTGCCCAAAAAATGCTCTCATGTTCAGGGTTCCGAATGGGGAATGTTCTGATGTTTAATGAACTGAAACGAAATTCTTGTACATCCCTGGTTACGTTGAATATAGTTTGCTACATATAATTTTGACATTGATAAACTGATGTTATGCTTTCTGCTTTAACAAAGCCCTTGCATCTGTTTGTGATACTAATGGAATGTCTGGCCCAGATAACTTCTTTCCACCCTTCCACCTCAAATTCTTAAATTAATCCAACAGGAAAAAAAATGTAAGATAGGAAGGATAAAGAAATTATCATGAAAGAAAGACAGACAGGCAGATAGAAAATAAATACAACCATGGCAGAATTAGTCTGGGTTTAAAATTGCCACCTTTCTCCTTGTCAAAACTTTCTAGCGATTTGACATTTTTGAAATTCAACCACATAAATATCTTTTAAAGCTTTTCCTATCATAGAATTATAGAATCATAGAACAGTAGGGTTGGAAGGGGCCTATAAGACCATCGAGTCCAACCCCCTGCTCAATGCAGGAATCCAAGTCAAAGCATCCCTGACAAGTGGCTGTCCAGCTTCATCTTGAATGCCTCCACTGTGAGAGAGCCCACCAACTCCCTAGGTAATTGGTTCCATTATCGTATTGCTCTAACAGTCAGGAATTTTTTCCTGATGTTCAGCCAGAATCTGGCTTCCTGTAACTTGAGCCCATTATTCCGTGTCCTGCACTCTGGGATGATCGGGAAGAGATAGAATCATAGAATCATAGAACTGTAGGGTTGGAAGGGGCCTACAAGGCCATTGAGTCCAACCCCCTGCTCAGTGCAGGAATCCAGGTCAGAGCATCCCTGACAGATGGCTGTCCAACCTTGTCTTGACGATCCTGGCCTTCCTGTCTGTGACAACCTTTCAAGTACTTGAAGAGCGCTATCATATCTCCCCTCAATCTTCTCAAGGCTAAACATGCCAAGTTCTTTCAGTCTCTCTTCATAGGGCTTTGTTTCCAGTCCCCTGATCATTTTCGTTGCCCTCCTCTGAACCCTCTTCAGTTTGTCTGCATCCTTCTTAAAATGTGGTGCCCAGAACTGGACACAGTACTCCAGATGAGGCCTAAGCAGTGCTGAGTAGAGGGGAACTAGTACCTCCCGGGATTTGGAAGCTATGCTTCTGTTAATGCAGCCCCAAAGAGTGTTTGCCTTTTTTGCAGCCACATTACATTGTTGGCTCATATTCAGCTTGTGATCGACAACACAATTCCAAGATCCTTCTCACTTGTAGTATTGTTGATCCCTCATCTTGTAACTGTGCACTTGGTTTCTTTTTCCTTTGCAGAACTTGGCATTTATCCCTGTTAAACTTCATTCTGTTGTTTTCTGCCCAACACTCCAGCCTATCAAGATCACTTTGAATTCTGTTTCTGGCTTCCAGGATATTAGCTATCCCACCCAATTTTGTGTCATCTGCAAATTTGATCAGCATTCCCTGCACCTCCTCCTCCAAGTTATTAATAAAAATGTTGAAGAGCACTGGGCCCAGGACTGAGCCCTGCGGTACCCCGCTCATTACCTCTCCCCAGTTTGAGAAGATCCCACTGATAAGCACTCTTTGAGTCCGATTCTGTAGCCAACTGTGGATCCACCGGATCGTTGTTTCATCTAGCCCACTTTGAGCTAGTTTGTTCATCAGGATATCATGGGGCACTTTGTCGAAAGCTTTGCTGAAGTCGAGGTATATGATGTCCACAGCATTCCCACAGTCCACAAGGGAGGTTACCTGATCAAAAAATGAGATCAGATTAGTCTGGCAGGATTTGTTCTTGACAAATCCATGTTGGCTTCGAGTAATCACGGCATTGTTTTCAAGGTACTTACAGACTGATTGCTTTATCATCTGCTCCAGAATTTTCCCAGGGATTGATGTCAGACTGACTGGTCTGTAGTTCCCAGGTTCCTCCTTTTTGCCCTTGTTGAAGATAGGGACAACATTAGCCCTCCTCCAGTCATCTGGCACTTCACCCGTCCTCCATGATTTCTCAAAGAGAATAGACAGCAGTTCCGAGAGTTCTTCCGCCAGTTCCTTTATTACTCTCAGATGCAGTTCATCTGGCCCTGGAGATTTGAACTCATTCAAAGTAACTAGGTGTTCCTTGACCATATGCCTATCAATCTCAAGCTGCAATCCCGCCCCTTCAGCCTGTACTTCGCCTTTGCCAGGGGACTCATAGACCCTCTTTTGGGAGAAGACTGAGCCAAAGTAGGAATTGAGCACTTCTGCCTTTTCTTTGTCATCTGTTATAATTTTGCCATCCTTATTTAATAGCTGAACCACCATTTCTTTCCTCTGTCTTTTACTATGCACGTAACTGAAGAAAGCCTTTTTGTTGCTTTTAGCATCCCTTGCTAACTTCAGCTCGTTCTCACCTTTAGCCTTCCTGACGCCATCCCTGCAATTCTGTGCTACCTGCCTGTACTCTTCCTTTGTACCTTGGCCTTCCTTCCACTTCCTATATGTGTCCTTTTTTGTTTTCAGGTCATCTCTAAGCCTTTTGTGAAGCCACTTTGGCTTCTTCTGTTGTCTTCTGCCTTTTTTTCTTGTTGGAATTGTTCGTAATTGTGCCTTTAGAATTTCCTTTTTTTAAAACTCCCACCCATCTTGGACTCCTTTTCTCATTAGAGTCGCTTGCCATGGGACCTTACTGATCATTGTTCTGAGTTTCTTAAAACTGGCTTTCCTAAAATCCAGGGTATGCATTTGGCTACACTCAGCTTTTGCTTCTTTTAGAACCAAGAACTGAAGCATAACATGGTCACTTTCCCCCAGAGTTCCCCTAACTGCTACTTTATCCACTAAGTCATCTCTGTTGATCAAGTCAAGGATAGCTGATCCTCCAGTTCTTTCCTCCACTTTCTGTAGGAGGAAGTTATTAGCAACACAAGTCAGGAATTTCTTGGAGGGGCTATGTTTTGCAGAATTTGTCTCCCAACAGTTATCGGGGAAATTGAAGTCCCCCATTACTACTACATCATGCTTCCTTGAAACGTTGGCAATTTGCTTTTCAAAAATTTCATCCACGTCTTTTCCTTGATTGGGTGGTCAGTAGTAGACTCCGACCACCATGTTCCTTTTATTCTTTGCTCCATTTATTGTCTGTTCTCGATGGGGCTACCAAGCTCATCCTCCTGTATTTCTGTGCAGAGATATGTATTTTTAACATATAATGCAACTCTACCTCCCTTTCTGTTCCTTCTGTTCTTTTTGAACAAGTCATATCCTTCAATTGCTGTATTCCAGTCATGAGAGTCTTCCCACCAAGTTTCAGTTACACTGAAGTTACATGCCAGTAGTTACATGTAACATGAAGTTACATTTGCCATTTGTTTTCGCATTTAAAAATGTTCTACATACCCAGGAGATATCTTGGGTAACACAGTGATCATTCTCTCTTTCTGTTTTGGCTGATTCACTGGAGTTATTTCTTTATATTTATTTTTATTTTATTTGTATCCTGCACTAAATAAAATCCCAGGACAGATAAGAAGAATGTTAAAAACAAAAAATAATGAAACAGCAACAAAATACAATAACTAAACATATAATAAAACCAATTAAAAAATCAGCAGCGAGTTAGTAGTAGTTGAGCACCAGAGTGTATTCACCTTCCATTTGTCCGTGCATTCATTGGCTCCCTGCCTTGGCATAATGTCTCAAACATCATGTGGTGCATGTTCTGAAGGGTACAATAGTCTGCTCTTATTGGGCAGGGCCTAGGAATTCCATAATCTCAGATATCTTCTCCCCAAGACAACAAAAAGGGCAACATTTCCCCACGCCTACCTGCTTAGCCAGACCTTTCATTGACTTTGCAAAGGCAGGCACCAATATGCAAATGGACTGCTAGGTTCCCTGACCCTCTTTATTTTCTTTCTTAAGATTTTTAAAAATTAAAAATACAGGGCTGTATCCAATGGTACCATTCCGTTAGTGCAAATGACGTTCTCCACTAGCAGAAACTAGGTTCTGAACCCTGTGCAAGAGGAGAATCCAGCTAAAGTTATGTTTGTGGAAGTGTGATGGCTGTGGAATGCAGAGCTTCGCTAGCTCTATTTGAGTTTGCAGAATGACACCGCTGGATACAGCCCTATGTTTTTTTTAACATGGAGACAAAGTGAAGTGCTGCCCTCCAGCACCATCTTTATCTCGGTCAAAAGAGTGATTTTGTGTTTTGGCACCCAGACCACACCTCTGCCTTGGACTTAGGTTTCTGGACGCATTACTTTTATTTTCGTCTCACCTGTTTGCTGTCTGGGCAATGAGTGTTTTGTGACCAGCCATGTCTATCATGAATGGGTAAGCTGCTGCCCCATGGCAACATTTTGTGAGAGCACCCACAGAACTCTGAAAATTCCAAATGAGCCCACCTCTCCAAAAAAGGTGGGGACAACTGCCTTGCAGAGGTACAGAGTCTGCCTGCTCATGCAAAACACATTGCCGGTGACTGACTGCTACCGATGGCCTGCACACGCACCCTTCCTACTCCTGCAAACTGATGAAGGAAAAACCCGTGCCTGAGGATCCAACTTTGCCACAGCCATGGCACTTGAGCTCAGCCCCCTGCCCCAAATCTCCCGCCTCTGATGAAGTTCCATGGATCCAGTTGTTCTGCTGCAACAATGTCTTCCTGTTCTTCTGAATCAGTGCCTGGGCACGGTTATGGACTGGATGAGGGCCGATAAACTGAAACTCAATCCAGACAAGATGGAGGTACTGTTAATGGGTGGTTCTTCTGCCTGGCTAGGTGATGTTTAACCTGTTCTGGAGGGGGTTGCACTGCTCCTAAAGGAGCAGGTTTGTAATTTGGGGGTGTTCTTGGACCCAGAACCATGACTTGAGACACAGGTGAACTCAGTGGCACGGAGCACTTTTTATCAGCTTAGGCTGGTATACCAACTATGCCTAGGGATGTACGAAAGTCACTTACCTTTTCGACGGGGTGATTTGCAGTGGGGAGGAGGCGCTCCGCACTTCCCCCCGAAATCCTAATCCGGCCGGCTCCGCTCCACGGAGATTCTGCAGAGCCGCTGGCAGGGGCCGCCCGCAGCTGCACATCCGGCCGCTGGGCAGCCTTCCGGGGGGGGGGGGGGAAACAGCATACACAAATGGCAGCGGCTATGGCTGCCGCCATTTGTGTTCCCTTTTTTTCACTGTTTTAGCCTACGTAAATATTTACATATGCTATTATGACGAAAAAAAGGGGAACACAAATAGCGCCCACTATGCTATTTGTGTTCCCTTTTTTTCACTGTTTTTTTGCAAATGCTGTTTTTTTGTTTTTTAGCTTGCCGTGATAGGCTACGTAAGTATTTACGTAGCCTATCACGGCAAAGGCAGCTACACAAATGGCGTGGTGGCCGCCATTTGCGTGGCTGCCTTTGCCGTGATAGGCTACATAAATACTTACTGCCTATCATGGCAGCCTGGCTGGATGCAAATGGCGGCCGCTACGGCAGCCGCCACTTGAGTCTGCAGCAGCTGGCCAAGAGACCAGCCGCCGCCGCCACCGGAGCTGCCGCCGCCGCCAGAACATCTGCCCCAGGTAAGCTTCATCCCAGGGGGGATTCCGTGGGGGGGCAGGGGATGGGAGGCTGTTACGCCATGGGTTTCGGGGGGCCGAATGCCAGTGCATTCAACCTCACTAAAATCCGTGGCAGAATTCTCCGCCATCCCTAACTATGCCCTTAACTGGACAGAGATAGCCTACCTAAAGTTATCCATGCTCCAATAGCCTCGTGTCCGGATTCCTGCAATACGTTATACATGGGGCTGCCTTTGAAAATGGTCCAGAAACTTCAGCTAGTCCAAAACAGGGCAGCAAGATTGTTAACAGGGACTGGCCAACGAGCTCATATTATGCTGGTACCTTTCCATCTGCACTGGCTGCCAGTCCATTTCCGGGCCCGATTCAAAGTGCTGGTATTAACATTCAAAGCTCTTAATGGCTTGGGGCCAGGTTATCTGAAGGATCGCCTCCTCCCATATGTGCCTGCCTGGACCCTAACATCATCCTCAGCGGTCCTTCTCCGTGAGGCCCTGCCAAAGGAAGTGAGGCGGGTGGCTACCAGGAAGACGGCCTTTTCTGCTGTGGAATGAGCTCCCTGGAGAGGTTCGCCTGGCACCCATGTTGTACACCTTCTGGCGCCAGGTGAAGACCTTTTTATCCTCCTAGTATTTTAGCATTTTAACTTCCTAGTCTTTTAGCTTTGGTGATTTAAATCAATATTTTAAATATCTGCATTGCTGCTAGGTTTTATTCTGGTGGTACTGTTACATTGTGGTTTTAAGCTTTCACATTTTATATTGTTTTATGCTGCGCTTTGTGGTTTTAATTTTTGTGAACCGCCCAGACAGCTTCAGCTATTGGGCAGTGTAGAAATGAAATAAATAAAATAAAATACATTTTTGTATGAAGGCTCAAAACAGTGATGGGGAAAAGAGGAATGATGGCTTGCCCCTGGTAAGGGAATGGCAAGTAAGGCAATGAAAACATGCTCATAGTTTTTTGGCTGGCAGGGAGATGAATAGAAAAAACTGGAGTGAACTTTTGTGTGGCAGTGAATGCCGCTGTATTGCAGCTTTATGGAAGGAGTGTGTGGGCTATTGAGCCAGACACCCTCAGTGGGCGCCCTCCCTCAGTGGGCCTCCCTTCTCACCACCGTTGTCACCAGCTGCTATTGCTCCTCATCCTCATCATTGCTGCCATTTCCTTGCTTGACTGGTCTGGCAGAGAGCCACTGAGCAAGGCGACAGTGGCACCTACTGCTCGTCCTCACCACCACCGTAGTCTGGGCCAGAGCAAGAGGCAGGTGAACAAACAGGTTGCAATGGTGAAGAGAAGGAGGGCCCTTGTCCAGGGGGCACTTGTCAGTGGTAGGTCTCAGACCTGCATGGGAGCCAAGCCATCTGCCCTGGAACCCACTTCCTCTCCTCTCCTTTGACAGGTGGGGAAATGTGCTCAAGATCACCCACTTAGCAAGGGGATCCCCAGGGTCACAAGTGTTGCCCTGACACTTGGGGATCTCCCCTTCCATCCCACCTCAACCTGAGTCAGCAGCATGTGGTTTTCATGGTGAAATATACACCACCCCCTTTTTTGCTCCCAATGGCAGTAACAGCATCTAGTTTGACAGCTGTCAAATTAGATGCAGTTACTGCGATTGGGAGCAAAAAAGGGGGTGGCACGCGCTTTTATATGATAAACAGTTGCTGGGGACTCAGGCAAGTGGGGATTCAAAGCAGGGCACCCTCAAGGTTCAGGGCAACCCTTTGAAACCTGGGAATAACCCTGCTAAGGGGGGGGGGTGATCTACATCCTGTTTCCCCACCTGTCACCTGTCACCTGTCACCTGTCAAAGTCTAGTCTTGCCTGTTTGACAGCTCAAACATACAAGCATCCAGGCAAGGCAAGCCTGTATATTTCTGACAGGCATAGTTGCACAACTGTACAGCTCTGATAACCCGATAAAATAATAATGTAAAAGGGGGGAGCATTTGCACACATTCCACAAGGACAGAAAAATGCCCCCCCCCCCTCCAGCCCTGTTGTTGTGCAAATAACAGAAAGGAGAATTTTTTCAAAAGGCTCCAACCACAATTGGAGCAGGGATGGGGGGCTTGGCGGGATCCAGGGGGATCCAGTGACAGCTCCTCTAAAGTGCTGTTTGGGCACAGTTGGAGGGGCTGTCACTGGCAAGGGGTAACTGCAGCGGCTTGCTCATGACTGTGAAGAGTGATCACGGCCACACTCAGGAAGAGCAGCAGGGGTTTATGCAACTCTTGCCAAAAGGCTCACTGGCCAAGGCCTGCTACCCACAATGGGTTGGCAGTGCTGGGTTCAGACAACATGCCAACCCATCATGGGTAACACAACCCCCAAAACAACCCATGGATTACTAGGGTGGCTTGTTGCCTACACACAAGCCACCCTGTGGGAAGCGGTCTGGATTTGGATGACATGACAGCCCACCATGGCTTGTCACCCACGATGGCTGTCATGTTGTGCAAACCCAGTCA
Organism: Heloderma suspectum; assembly: GCF_057233095.1. Lineage (NCBI taxonomy): Eukaryota > Metazoa > Chordata > Lepidosauria > Squamata > Helodermatidae > Heloderma > Heloderma suspectum. The sequence goes on along the minus strand of NC_139458.1, from coordinate 70,587,588 downwards.
CTGGTAATTATTACTACTGAATCGATAGAACCAAACCCTTGCATTGCTTATAACTGAAATACAATAATTGTGGCTGAAGTTTTTTGGAAACTATGTCCCCTTTACACTAAATGGGGCAGTGGCTTTGTCTACAACTCTCTCCCACTTTGGTACTGAAGACAGTGTATGCTGTGCCATTAGCTTCTTTCCCTGCCAAGATAAAACTCTTGAATTAATGCATACCTCTTCTGGTTCCTGTAATGCCCTGAAATTTGAGAGAACAGTTTGCAGGTAAAACAGCTGCATACTCAACTTTCCTGACAGGGCATTTACATGGTTTCTTTTTGAATTTCCCTCTCTTTTGCATTGTCATCACTGGCCTACAAACCACATGTTATTAGTGACAAAACAGGCCTTCATACTATGCTTACCTGATGCAGTAAAGGCTACTAGAGGCTACAGCAGCATTAGAGGATTGAAAAAGGAACAGGAAGAGCCTTTCCTTTCCTCTTCTCTCTCCCCAAAACAGAATTTCCACATCTACGCCACACAAAACTTAAATAAGGTAAGCTCACTGGGCACCTACTCTCTTATCTTGTCGGCAAAATCTTTTCTGTTTTCTCAGACTTTTAAACTACTTTGTAAACACCAAGAGTTTTAAACATCACTTAGTTTTCTGTTGCTATTAAGTGTTTTTCGTATTGCATATATTATATTTATTATTTTGTATTATTCCTCCCTGGAGTACATATTACAAAAGGTGGTAAAAAGTGTCTTTAATTAAATAAATCAGGGTGCCTGTGCTTCTCCTGAGCAGGGTGTGTCTGGGGCATTACAGTTCAATTTTCGTCAAGACCAACTTCTCATAATCACTGGCAAAACTTTTCCTGGATTCAAGAACCTTCACCCTGGCACATAGTGGGGTTTTTTTTTTTGTTTTAATAAGTGGAGCACTAAGTCATGACTGCCCCCACCCCCACCCCGCAATCTGAAGCAGTGTAGTACAGGAATAGTTTTACCATGTAGTTCACTGTTTGTGTAGGCCAAAGACACAGCGGAACAGAACGATCTTGTATTTCCTGTTCCCTCTGCATCAGTTGTGGAATGACCCGCCAGTTGAAATGCGCTTGCTGTCCTCTTTAAAGGTTTTTAAGCAGGCATTAAAGATGCTGTTATTCCGGTAGCCCTTCCCTTTTTAGAACTCTCGTTCCTCTTCGTTGACTCTTGTATGCTGTTTTTATGCTGGGTTGTTTTTATTGTTGGATTTTTTGTTAAATCATTTTTAACATTGTATGTCACCTATAGTATTTGTATATAGATGGGTTATAAATTGAATTAATAATAATAATAATAATAATAATAAATAAGCATCATCATCAAATGTGCCCTCAGTATCCTGGGCAGTGGACAGATTTAGATGATTTGGGAGCTTTAAGAACACAGAGCACTAGGGGCCTTTCTAGATAATTATTTTTTTTGTGTGTGTGAAAACAATGTATATCCAGTATTTGGTTGTTGAGCAGGACCCAAAGCCTTTTGTCAAAGTAGTGTCACTGTTCCACAGTGGCTGCAGGATATCTAGAACAGCCTTCTCCAACCTGGTGCCCTCCAGATGTTATGGACTACATTACCCACAATTCCTGGCCATTGGCCATGCTGGCTGTGGCTGATTAGAGTTGCAATCCAAACCATCTGGAGGGAACAAGGTTGGGGAAGGCTGATCTAGACCATTTTCCCACTGTTGCTGGGAAAACACTTCTCCGCAGCAATAAACAGTAATAACAGTAATATTCTGTTTCTGGGAAAATGTGATTCTCTGCCCCACCTTCTGTTGCAGTTACGAGTACTGTGCAGTTGTACATGTGTCACAGCCGTCTGTGCAGCCAACACAATTCTTCCCCCAGTATGCTCATGATATCAATCATCAGGGCCTTTGGGGGCAAATAAAAGTGGTGAAGACTGCTTCCTCATGCCTTCACCATTTCAGGGAACCATTCTTTGCTTCTTTCAAGCTTTTAATTTTAAAACCAAATACTTGATGAAGTATATAAACTGTATCCAATATATATCTGTTCCCACTTTGATGTCAAAGCTATTGTTGCTTCCCAAGTTGCTGTCAGTCTGCTCTAATGGGGCCGCCTGGAGGAAATCCACACAAGCCCACTTAAACGGATAGAAGTCGTGACAAAAACAGAAATAACGACGCTCTGTCATAACAACAGCACTGGGACTGAAGCTCACCATTCTTGTGCTGCTTTTCCAGTAATGGTATTGATCCAAACTTTTAATTTCCTAAATGAATGACTCATGGCCTGGACCAAGCTTAGTAGGTTGTGGGGCAGTGATATCCTCAATATCCATCTAATACTTCAAAAAGTTCCAGTTATTTAGCAATCTTAGGTTCGCTCCAACATTGAGAGCCAGGGTGGTATAGTGACGGACTGGGACTTTGGAAGCTGTGGTTCTACTCCCCCTTGGCCGTGAAGGTCACTGACTCACTTTGGGCCAGTCACTGACTCTCAGCCTAACCTGCCTTACAGGGTTGTTGTGAGGATAACATGGAAAGGAGGAAGAGGAGGATCATATATGTCACCTTGGACTCCAGAAAGGTGGGATATAAATGTAACAAAATAAATAATTCTCTAAAGAACAAGCTAACCTTCTCCATAAAGATGGTATTTCTAATCTGCTGGGGCAGTGATCAAATCATGTGGAAAGGGCCCGTCAGTAATGCCCAATATAAGGTATAAAAGATTGTGAAACTACTACCTCATTATGGAAACACTATTACATCAGATAAAAGTTCCATGAGCCTGGTGGAACTGGAGACTTCCTTTGCTACCCTTTTGGAATATTCTGATGTATCTTCCCAAATCACAGCTCTAGCTGTGCATTATCAAATACCTTTAGCTAGTGATGTTGCAGAAGTTAATCATTCATTGGTTCAGAATACAAACCTTAGCAACTTTGAATACTCAGCTTCAATTTGAGATGGACCCTTGAGTTTTTCACTAGCTCTGTTAAACAAAATGCTTTAAAAATGTTCTGGTTCGAACTGTAGCATCTTTCTAAACTAAAGCAAGTTATTTTCCCAGTACTAACTGTTCACAGCAAAGCATGAAAAGACAACACTGGATTGTGGTTAGGGGCTATATCTTCACCTAAGCACAACAAAAATGGATAATCTAATATTTAATCAGCAAGTAAAAAAATAGATCAAGACAACCCTGGATTTCCACCAGCGGACTATATTCTCAGCCAGACAGAACACTGGTTTAGAGAAGGAAGCTACTGCCTAGGATACAATCCATGGTAAAGGACTTTGACTTGAGCCAAGAAAAAGGGAAGGGAATTGATTCAAATTATCAATAATATGAAAGACAAAAATGTTGTAAGAGACATAAGAGGGGCTATAGCTCAGTGGCAGAGCACCTGCTTGGCATGCAGAAGGTCCCAGGTTCAATCCCCGGCATCTCCAGGTAGGGCTAGGAAAGAATCCGGCCTGAAACCCCGGAGAGCCGCTATCAGTCAACATAACTGGACGGGATGGACCAGTGGCCTGACTCATGTTCCTATATTCCCACCGCACACTGACTCATGGTTATCATGAGCTTTTGTAGACCGTGGCTTCCCTCATCAAATCAAACGGAGATGGCCATGCTCACTTCAAGCAAATTTATCTCAGATTTAATGTAAGAGAACTGGCTGTTTGGGAACTGCTGTGGGATTTATAAAACAGACTAATGTAAAAAATGAAAGACAGAAGAGCTGGAGCTGGGACAGGAGGGTATTGGCTCTGGAAGTGTTATACGTCCCTGCTGTGAGGTGCAGCATGACCCGTGGAAGGGGTTTCCTGTATGTAAGGAACGTAGGTTAGGAGAGACTGGTACTTGACACCAGAATTGTCCAGAATAACATGGATCAGTGTTGGAAATGTGTTTTTTTTTTTTTTAATATACTGTTTGCAGTGAGCTAGGGTGGCAAAAAGCAAGTGTCTGTAACCTTTCTTTCAAGGTTCTACAGGCTGTTTGGGCACTAACTACAAAAATGATCTTCCTTCAGGTAGCTTTAAAGTATTTAATTTCCACTTTGCTGTCGTAGCTCTGGGGGAGGAGACTTCAGACCCTTGGCTGCTCACTTGTGGGGTGCCACAGGGTTCTATTCTCTCCCTGATGTTATTTTACATCTATGTGAAGCTGCTGGGGACTATCATCAGGAGGTTTGGGTGCAGTGTCACCAATATGTGGATGACATGCAACTCTACCTCTTATTTAAATCCTCGCCAAGGTTGGCTGTAAAATCCCTGTCCAAGTGTCTGGAGTCAGTGAGTGGCCGGATGGGAAGGAATAAGCTGAAACTGAACCCCGACAAAACTGAACTACTTTTGGTGGAAGACAAGGGGAGATTGGGGGAGGTTGACCTGGTGTTGAATGGGGTGCAGCTGCCCCTGAAGGACCAGGTCCACAGCCTGGGGGTCATGAGACTCCCAGCTGTCCATGGAGGCTCAGGTGTCAGCCGTGAGTCAGGTGGTGCTGTACCAATTCCATCTGATATGGCGGCTGCACCCCTACCCCTCTAATCATCTGCTTACATCAGTAGTACATGCCCTGGTCTTCTCTCGCCTAGACTACTGTAATGCGTTCTATGTGGGGTTACCCTTGAAGATGGTTCGAAAGTTGCAGCTGGTGCAGAACGCAGCAGCCCATCTCATTAAAGGCAGCCATCAGTGAGATCACATCACTTTAGTGCTGAAGGAGTTGCACTGATTACCAGTTGTTTTCCGGACCCAATTCAAGGTGTTGGTATTGACCTTTAAAACCCTATATGGTTCTGGCCCAGTCTATCTTAAGGAGCATCTCCAGCAACACCAGGGATTCCACTGAACGAGATCGGCCTTGGAAGGCCTTCTGTCTGTCCCATCAGCCAGGACAGCTAGGCTGGTGAGGACTAGGGAGAGGGCCTTTTCTGTGGTGGCCCCCACTCTGTGGAATTCCCTCCTAGTTACCTCCACCATGCTCCCTCTTTGATGAGCTTCTGCTGGGCTTTGAAGACCTGGCTGTTCAGGCGGGCATTTCGGGTGGGTTAGGGTTTTTTTTTTTTTTTTAGAGTAATGTTGTTTTGTTCAGTTGATTTGTTGTATTTTGTGCTGTTATTTATATTGTACGCTGCCTAGAGTGGCCAGGTAGCTGGCCAGATGGGCGGCTAATAATTCTAATAAATAATAGTAATAATAGTAGTAGTAATAATGATGATGGTGATGATTTGTGCTAAGTAAAAATCAGTGGAACTTTGAGGCAACATTACCAAGCACTTAGCACTTCAAATACTGTAAAAACTATAAATACTATATAAATAATAATAAAATAAAGCCATAAGCTATAAGAGGTCAGCTGGAAGCACATCTATCATTCTGCTTGATCCCAGGGCAAGGAGGAGCTGTAGGTGAGAATTCTCATATGTAGTCTGTGCATACAGTGGTTCTCGCATATAGTCCCTGGCTTTGCATGGGCCCTTGCAGGGGGTAGCAGCAGGGGCCCCCAATACCTGTACCAGGCCCCATAAACTGTCTGGGTGGCTCTGCAAAATGGGGGAGACCAGGCACACCTCGCCCAGGGAGCTATTTATCCTAGGGCCACCCCTGAGAACAACGAAGAATCTGTATTATTCCATATGGTGCTGGCAGCTAGAACTCTATTGTATATGGAAATTAAACAGATTTAGAAAATTAAACAGATTTCCATGATGAGATCTTGATATGTTAAATAAGAGCACAATCTTGTCTGGATGCCCAGCAGCCCCCAAACTCAGAGGCTGCTGGGAATCCTATGCAGAGCGGGAGGAGCATGGAGGTGATTGTTGCCTCCACACTCCTCCCTCTCTGCATTTTAGCTGGATGGGTGTTTTTGCCCATCTAGTTGAGATGTCAGGGAGCAGGAGGGAAGGAGGCTGTGGCAGCCCGAGTATTGTTCATAAGCCAGCCGCCCTGCTGTCTTCCCCTCTCTCGCCCCCTTTCCCTCCTCCCTGAGCTTGCATTTGTGAGCTCGTAGAGGCAGCTGGCACAGTTCTCTCTGTGCTGGTTGCAAGAGGGAGCAGAGCTCGGACTCCTAGGTCTAAGTTCGGAGCTCTGTCTCCAACCTCAGATCCAGGAATCCTAACTATACTGTGGACCCCCAGACGCTATCCATAGGATTTCTCTCCCCATTAACTTGGTCTATTCAAGTTAGTCAAGAGAACAGTAGTGGAAATAAGTTTGAAGAGGAAGAAATACTTAAGCGTTTTGGAGAGGAAGGGTGTTTTGAAGGTAGAAAGTTAGTCCCAAATAGGGATGGATGGACTCACTGGCGCCTGGCTTTGTTGGGCACTCACCATGATGCTGCTGCCACCTATCCCTGCTTGCGGCACCACATAAGCTTGTTTGTGGCCCAGCAAGCACCTGACAAAGCTGCAAAGCTGCCTGTCCTCCCTAACAGGGCGCCCGCAGGCCCACTCAACAAGCACCCCATGGCTCAGCGAGCACCTGGCAGCTGCTTGTCCTCCATAGTGAGGCACCATTGTGTGCAGCAGTGGCAGCTTGGGCACTTCTGGGTAGGTAATGCTGCAGACTTGGCAACCATAAAGGCCCCTTTGACACAACAGTACAGGCGTTAATGCTCCATTCACACCTGTAATGTTGCATCAATGGAGCCTTTATGGCCACCAAGTCTGTGGCATTACCTACCCGGAAGCACCCAAGCTGCCACTGCTGCACACAATGGTGCCTCACTATGGAGGACAAGCAGCTGCCGGGTGCTTGCCGAGCCATGGGGTGCTTGCTGAGTGGGCCTGCGGGCGCCTCACGGTTCGGCGAGCAGGTCCAAGAGGGCGGGCGAGGGGGAGTTCCTTGGACGCTACCCCCCCAGCAGACTCCCACAACATCCCTAGTCCCAAACTCTGATTTAATTTGAGTACTGAACAGATGTATCTTCATCCAGTTAGAGATGTCAACAGCTGTACTGTTTTGGTTGCAAACAATCTAACGGTGAGTGAGTTTATGGGCAGAAAGCAGTTGAAACAGAAATGGACTATAAGCTGCAGAATGCTATATTATGGCAACCCATAGTGCAAACCGTCATCTGCACTTTAAAAAATGATAGTAGCATCCTGTAGGTACTCGTTAAATGTAAAAATAAGCCAGGTGTGAACTTTATGTAATGGGCATACATTTTAAAGAACCTGTAAATAGGGAAAACAAGAACCTGTAGTAATAAGAGTCTGAGATAAAGATAGGCTTGTGGTACCTATTTGTTAGGGAATATTCAAGCAAAAAACTGTAAAGTTGTTAGATCATGAGCACACACAAAAAGTTAGCCAACCAAAATCAGCCAGGGGCTTACGAACATTTTAAATCTAGTTATGGATCTATTAAGCAAAATAATTGTATACAGTGGGATTTTGTGGCAAATTCTATGTACCATGAAGTCACAAGTCTCATGTATTTCAGACAGTATGAGAATGAGGCCAAACTGCAAAATTCTCACTAGGTGTCAAAGCTCCTGTCAATGATAATCAAACAGAATGCAAACTTTGAAATGAACATGAAAAGCACAATGCAAAAGCATGATTAAACCCACAACAGATTCCTCTTCTCAGTCTCAGATGTTTCTTAAAATGAATTGTGAAAGGACAGCTTTGGTTAGCCGAAGGACATTTCTTCAGAACAAAGCTAAGAAACAGTATCTCAAGCATGCATAGAAGTGATAGAACAGTACATTATAAACAACAGTTTGCACATCATGGGACTCCGAATGAGTTAATACTAGATAATTGCCTGCAACTCAGATGACTATTGTTTATTCTGGAAATTTGGTTGCAGACGTAATTGAAACATACCATTCAAGCAGCTAGTTGGCTACTGTGCAAACAGAATGCTGGACTAGATGGAGCCTTTGTCTGATTCAGTGTGGCTCTGCTTATGTTCCACTGATTCCGCAGCAAGACATTTTTGGGCACAATAAGGCGGCTTGTCTCATAAAATCAAGATGACTAGCAAATGACAAATATTGCAACCAGGATGCCTACCCCGCCCAGGATTTTGAAACCCTACCTGCTCCAGAGCATATTGTGATATCCAGAGAATGGTCTTTAAGCATCGGGGATGATCACATGCAGATGTACCCACTAATGCATGGAAACTGAGTGCACTGAGAAGGCAGGACTAGCCATCACTGTGCCACTCCCATGCACCTCTGTTGAAGGGCAATAAAGCACTCAGTCCATTGTATACATTATATTAATACATTAGGAAGGACTACTTTTTCCATAACTGTCATTACCAGAATATTGTGGCATTGTTAAAACTCAAAACTAACCACCAACCATGAAGAAAAGAACTGCTTTAAGACCCGATACCACCCTGTTGTCTGCTACAATTAGGGTTCCCTTGCTAACCTGGCCATAAAGTTCCATTCAGGAAAATACGTAGAATCAAGCAATCTAGACAGGCTAAAGCCTAGACAGGATAAATCATAAAATGTGGATGCAAATAGCTACCCTTTTTAGATCATTCTTATTTAAATAACAAAAGCTTATATTGGATGGTATCAAGTGGATGCTGGTGGCTTTGATTTCAGTGGGCCTGTGAATCCATTCTGGGTTTCAGTCAGAACGAGCCAGAACTCTAAAGGAGCTATCCAAGGTGCTGAACCCTATAGGAATGGATTTACAGCCCCACCAAAATCAGAGCCACCAGCGCCACTGGTGGTATCCAATTAACTGGTCTTATTGATGGAATGGCTTCTGTCAGTGGAATGGGAAGAAAGGTACTTCCCCTTCCCCTTTGCAGCCCTGAGTGTGCCCTCAAAATTTGCTCCAGAGGGTTGGAGAGATCCTCTGAGGCATATGTTCGGGGCACAGAAGGCAGTAGGGAGAGGAGAGGAAAGGAAAGGAATGTTCCATTGCATGAGCATTGGATATGCAGTGCCACCCATTATATATTTAATATAATGGAGGAGACGCAAATTAAAAAAGCAAAATAAAATTTTGCTTAGATGGGTGCCTTTCTTTACTGCTTGGTTGGATAGTACTACCAAGTAGGCCTCAAGTAGAGATGTTGTGGGAGTCAGAGAGTGGGGTGGAATCCAGTGGCCTCTCCCCTGCTCGGCCTCCCAGACTCCATTTGCTAAGCCACTGTGCTTACCGGATTCACTCACCAAGCCACTGTGCAGTCCATGAGCACCCAGCAGTCGCCCAACCCCTCAGCGAGCCACCATTTTGTGAAAAAATAGTGGTTCGGGGTTTTCCATAAATGTAATGTTATGTAAATGGCAGCCGTAAAGGGGCCATTTATGCAACATTACAGGTGGACAGTGCAGCGGTTCATCCAGGGAGCTGAACAGGGGCAGACCTTGGCAGCAGCGGCTTGGCAAGCACCTGGCAGCATGGACAGAGATAAGTCCATCCATCCTTAGCCTCAAGAACTATATACATCTTCCAAAAGTCCCTTGTTCAAGCTCATTGAACCTTGAGGGAGAGGTTCTATGGCTCAGTGGTAAAGCACCTGCTTTGCATGCAGAAAGTCCCAGGTTCAATCCCCAGCATATCTAGGTAGGGCTGGAAAAATTCCTGCCTGGACCCCTGGAATGCCACTGCCAGTCAGTGTCATTAATACTGGTCTACATAGACCAATGGTCTGACTTAGTAGGGAAGTCTACTAAGCTCCTGTGTTCCTATGTCAGTGTTGAAAATTGCATGGTCTCTGGAGCAACCCAGGCATGCGTCTCTAAACAGGCATTAGTTAAAGTGAGGAGGAGAGCAGAAGAGAGATTAAAAGATTCCAGGGCCTTCCTCTTTACACATAATACAACTAACCCTAAGCCTTTCATGATTGGGTAAGCCAAAGGTTGTCTCCACTCCACCCCTGGAAACATGAACCATCTTACAAGACTGGAATTGTGAAAAGCCAATTGGGGGCTTGCTTTCCGGGGTTGATATTTGGGATCATAGAGACCAAGGCAATACTGTGATACCAGTACAGTTAGGGAGCACAGAAAATGCTCTGTTTATCTAATGTGAAGGGCCATTACATGTGTTTACAGGCACCTGCTACCAAGCAATATCATTCATACATCATGTCAGGCCACCTCAGATCAACTAATATAACCCAAACTTCAAATGTGTCACAAGCTCAAATCAAGAACTAAAAGTACAGGCAGAGCAGGTAACTCAAGCTACACAGAAACAAACCTAGGCTCAAACTCCCTGGCTTGCCTCACCAGATGCAACTGGAATGATGGCAGCAGACTGACAGTCCTGGGGGTTCTAGAGGGAGCCTGAATTCTACATGGGCTGCCCTGGAACTCAGTGAGTGGGTTTTATGGGCAGCCATTTTAGACTGGTTGTGGGCAGTTATGGGCAGCCATTTTATATGCCACTGGTTTCTAGCATCTGACATTGAATGGCTGGAGAGCAGCCATAATGGAGCAAGTTGGGGTCCATTAGCTGTTTTCCAGCATGGCAGAGTGGACCTGCTGCTATTAGCACACTGGGGATGTGATCAGTTGACTAACCGGGGGTAGGCAACCTGGTACCCTCCAGATGTTTTGGACTACAACTTCCATAATCCTCGACCAGTGGCCATGTTGGCTGGGGCTTACAGAAGTTGTAGTCCCAAACATCTGGAGGGCACCAGGCTGCTTATCCCCGAGGCATGGCACTAGACTGTTATATCAGACTAGAGTGAGACTTCTGTTGTTCTGAGAGAGAATAATAACATTCTTGTCTTGTGTCCTGACTGACATGTCTGCTAAGCCTTCCATGACAATGCCTATCTTCCTTTGCCCACTTTTCTAACAAGATCTTTCTTACAGCTCCTTGGGCCTATTAGAGCTTGCTAAGGCATGAATGATGTCATGCCCCTGAGCTGCGCAACTGTACTTCTGCTTAATTGTGAATGAATTAGCATTTCATTTGGAGATCTCAGTAAGGAAAAAGCAGCGTGGCCAAAAGTCACAAACGTGCTCCCTGTTTGTGATGCAAGAGATTAAACAAATCCTCTGACTGATTTTACAAGCTTCTGAAATGGAGTTTGGACACTGTAAACTGACTGTATCCATGTCAAGCAAACTCAGGATCATCAGAGAGGCAAAAATAACTCCTGTTAATACTAGAGGCTTGTGTGATCTTAAGATCATTGATGTTTCCTTAACAATTGTACAGTCCAATAAATAACCAGAATAAGTCTTTCATGAAGTGCCATTTTCTCTTAGTTTGTCTTCTCACATGGGAGCTGTTCTGGTTTTGTTGTTTGGTATCATCTTACATTCAGCCTTTGACTGGAAGTTCAAGAAGGTAACAATAGCCAATTGAGAAAGTAACAATGGAGATCCCTCTCATATGAGAAGAGTATTAATGTTTAATCATCCTGACCTCGGTCAGTAATAAAGGTTCAGAACATTACATATTTAATATTGCATGATGGGTCAAACTAGATGTTATACTAGACAAGGAATAGCAGCACCTCCAAGTCTCTGAGGGCACAATCCTATGCATGTTTAGACAGAAAAAAGTCCTACAACTCCCAGCAGGCCCCAGCCATGCACCCTTAGAGCATCTTCTTCCACCCTTAGCCACTACACTGCAGTGCCCTTTTGTCACTCTCTTGTGAGCCCTAAAACAAGCACCCAGTGCTGTTATTCCTTGAAATAACATTAATCGTTGAAGAAAAGCTGCTTTCCATTAATTAGGGCACAACAGCTGAAAGTGATGTTTAGTTTTATTTCAAACTTGCTTTTAAAGATTTTCCAAATGAGCTTTGCATTCCAGTGCCATCACCGAGGAAATGAGGAACAAGCCGTATGTCTTTGTGCTAACTCTCCCGGCTAGTTGAGCAATGAGAAAACAGAAATCATCCCTTCTTTTCTTCTCCTCCGGTAACTTGATTACTAGAATGGTTTCTTTCAGGCAGATGAACGTTCTTTCTGATGCTTTCAATGAAACTTCCCATAGACACTACCGCGAATGGCTTAATGAGGTTAAAAGATCAGGATGTCCCCAGGACATTTCCTAAGCCCTTGCTACACAGCTCAGGGGGAACAGAAGAAGGAGGTCTGCCTGACCTTTTTGCTGCCCGGAAATGCCATGAGGACCTTGAAAGAAGCCACGTTGCGAAGTCGCTTCACTTGGCTTCAGCTTGACCATGAAAGGGGTCAGACAGATACAGCATTGTCCTAACACTCAATTTCACTAAAGCCAGAAGAAAGGAAAGACTTCCCCATATGAAGGGCTGAGGCATTTTCAGCATATCTAATAACAATATTTCTCAGTCAGTCTTGCTACAGGTGAACACTCCAAGCTACAGGCAAGAATATATTTTTTTTAATTAACATTAAACATAATGTTAAGAGGTAATAGGGATGTCAGAGAATTCCGCCACGGATCTCAGTGAGGCCAAATGCCAGTGTATTCGGGCCCCCAAAATCCGTGGCGGAATGAAGCCCCCCGCCCCACCACCCCGCGAAAGGTGTGTGAAATGGAACACTTACCTGGTGCCGTTCGCGCTGCTTTGCAAATGGCAGCCACATCTACGGCTGCCATTCACTTCCCCATTTTTGCCATGATAGGCTACGTAAATACTTACATAGCCTTTCACGGCTAATGCAGGGACGCCATTTGTGTCCCTGCGGAGGCCGTGATAGGCTACGTAAATATTTACGTAGCCTATCACGGCAAAAAAGGGAACGCGAATGGCAGCCGCTACGCCTTTTGCGCCCCTGTTTTTTGGCCGTGATAGGCTACGTAAATATTTACGTAGCCTATCACGGCAAAAAAACAGGAACACAAATGGAGGCCACCATAGCCGCCAAAATTTGCGTCCGCAGGCTCCGCACGCCTGCAAATGCACCCGGCTAGCAGCTCTGCGGAGTTGCTGCAGAGCGGAGCTGGCCAGGTTAGGATTTTGGGGGGAGGTGCGGAGCACCTCCCCCCCACCGCAAATCACCCCCTTTGAAAAGGTGACTTTCGCACATCCCTAAGAGGTAAATACTTTGATGGAGATGCTTTTGGACTTCAGAGAAACTCCGTTAGAGCTAAATATGGGCCCTTTATGCACTCACTCCAGCTGGAGCTGACTCACTAAGAAGACTGTCATAAGAAGGCCATACCGTGTGTTGCCTAGTATGCATGTTGGCATTGATGGGAATTATTTGGTAATGATGCTTCCTGTTAAAAGACAGTAGAGAAAAAACAAAAGGCAAAACAGAATGAGCATTTACCAGTCCTAAAAGGCTAAAAAAAAGAGAGACTACACCAAAAGGTAAAATGTTTACTCACAATATTTTTGCATAAAAATGCAGGTACCACGTGGAGTTTCAAGATATTTTTTTCAGTCCATTTCTTTATGTTCTATCACACCGGAGGGAGAGGGAGAGAGGGAGAGAGCAAACAGAACTGCTTCCAGCAATGGAGGAGGTCAGGGAGAGGAAGAAAGGGGAGGAGCAGGAAACTACACTGTAGGCTATAGAGATCCTAAGGCTAGCTATGCCCAAAATTCCCATGCATTAACTAGTTAATTAATGTCCCCTTCCTGTAACTTGCAAACAAGGTTGCAGTATTTCCAACAGACATTTGGCAGGGCTGCTGCTGGGCAGAGTCAAGGGAACTATTATGAAGTGCCTCTCCCTGGCCCCTTCCAGCTCCAGCATCCAACTGAGTCAGGGCATCTCCTCTCTGCTGGCCTTCCTAGATGATCAGCATGGTCAGAATCCAGATTCTGAAGATGCTCTCACATCAGCAGCCATTTGTTTGATGGGAGGGGGCACTTAGGACAAAACAGATACTAATCCGTAATTCCATACCTAGCAGCTACATTGTTTTCATGTTTATTCTAGAGTAGGCACAGGGCAGGGGTCCAGTCCAGATTGAGACTATAGCATTGGGAGTTACCCCCCCCCCACACACACACACTGCTCTAGGCCCAATCTGGACCAGGGGCTCTGCGCTGCCTAATGGAAAAAAAAGACAAAGCTGGTAGATACGGATGTAAAGTAATGTCTGTTATGGCCTTCAGATTCTGAGGGCATGTAGTCTGGAAGCCTGGATGCCTAATATACATCAGTCAGTTGTGGGAACATGACAGTCCCGAAGCTGACCCTGACAGGGCAGACTTTTGTCCAGAAGACTGTGCCAATAGAGGTTTCCACACCACCTACTAGCGAGAAAACCTACTCCCCTCCTCTCATCCGTGCTAACCAGTCAACCTCCACATTTTCCACCCCTTGGCCAGCCATTTAGGTTGTTTCAGGGGAAGAGGAAAGTACTGGGGTTCCTACTTGAAGATGTACCTAGCAGCAGCATTTCTTTCTTTCTTTCTTTCTTTCTTTCTTTCTTTCTTTCTTTCTTTCTTTCTTTCTAGTATGCACAGGGGGCTGATCTGGATCAGGACCACAGTAGGGGGCAAAAGGTTAAAGCCTGCCTACGCCTCCATGCTAGGGTCCTGAGCCAAATCCTGAGCAGAACCATCCAGAGCACAGGGGAAGAGACTAAACACCACCACCCTTTGTCTCTGTTGCAGCCTTGTAAGCTGCACCAGCATGAGAGAGTGGAGTATAGGAGAGATCAGCTGCTGCTGGCTGTAAAAAAATCTGCTAAGTATTTTCTGAACTTTGTATTCCTGGGGTAACTATTTGCACTTCGTAGTGCTTATTGAAGCCTTAATGCTTAGGAAGGGTTTTGTTTATTTGGTTCTGGTTTGTGCATTACTGATACATAATAATTGATATTGTGTTGTAATGTTTGATTTTGCCTATTTTGTAATTAATTTGAAATGTTGTAATGTTAGTATTGGTGAAATGAGTTGTTTATTATTGTAATGATTTACTATTGTAATGATGTATTGGTATGCTTTTTTCATTTTGTATTAGTCATAGAGTCATAGAATAGTAGGGTTGGAAGGGGCCTACAAGGCCATCGAGTCCAACCCCCTGCTCAATGCAGGAATCCAAGTCAGAGCATCCCTGACAGATGGCTGTCCAGCCTCGTCTTGAACGCCTCCAGTGTGGGAGAGCCCACAACCTCCCTAGGTAGTTGGTTCCATTGTCGTATTGCTCTAACAGTCAGGACGTTTTTCCTGATGTTCAGCTGGAATCTGGCTTCCTGTAACTTGAGCCCATTATTCCGTGTCCTGCACTCTGGGATGATCAAGAAGAGATCCTGGCCTTCTTCTCTGTGACAACCTTTCAAGTACTTGAAGAGCGCTATCATATCTCCCCTCAATCTTCTCAAGGCTAAACATGCCCAGTTCTTTCAGTCTCTCTTCATAGGGCTTTGTTTCCAGTCCTCTGATCATCTTTGTTGCCCTCCTCTGAACCCTCTCCAGTTTGACTGCATCCTTCTTCAAGTGTGGTGCCCAGAACTGGACACAGTACTCCAGATGAGGCCTAACCAGTGCTGAGTAGAGGGGAACTAGTATTTCCAGGGATTTGGAAGCTATGCTTTTATGAATGCAGCCCAAAAGAGCATTTGCCTTTTTTGCAGCCACATCACATTGTTGGCTCATATTCAGCTTGTGATCAACAACAATTCCAAGAT
Organism: Heloderma suspectum; assembly: GCF_057233095.1. Classification (NCBI taxonomy): domain Eukaryota; kingdom Metazoa; phylum Chordata; class Lepidosauria; order Squamata; family Helodermatidae; genus Heloderma; species Heloderma suspectum. The sequence goes on along the minus strand of NC_139458.1, from coordinate 70,572,048 downwards.
CTTTCTCGCTTGTAGTGTTGTTGAGCCACGTATCCCCCATCTTGTATCTGTGCGTTTGGTTTCTTTTTCCTAGGTGCAGAACTTGGCATTTATCCCTATTAAATGTCATTCTGTTGTTTTCTGTCCAGCGCTCCAGTCTATCCAGATCACTTTGAATTTTGTTTCTGTCTTCCAAAGTATTAGCTATCCCACCCAATTTTGTGTCATCTGTGAATTTGATCAGCATTCCCTGCACCTCCTCCTCCAAGTCATTAATAAAAATGTTGAAGAGCACTGGGCCCAGGACTGAGCCCTGCGGTACCCCACTCGTTACCTCTCCCCAGTTTGAGAAGATCCCACAGATAAGCACTCTTTGAGTCCGAGTCTGTAGCCAACTGTGGATCCACCGGATCGTTGTTTCATCTAGCCCACTTTGAGCTAGTTTGCTCATCAGGATATCATGAGGCACTTTGTCGAAAGCTTTGCTGAAGTCGAGGTATATGATGTCTACAGCATTCCCACGGTCTACAAGGGAGGTTACTTGATCAAAAAATGAGATCAGTTTTGTATGGCAGGACTTGTTTTTGACAAATCCATGTTGGCTTTGAGTAATCACGGCATTATTGTCAAGGTGCTTCCAGATGGATTGCTTTATCATCTGCTCCAGAATTTTCCCAGGGATTGATGTCAGACTGACTGGTCTATAGTTCCCAGGTTCTTCCTCTTTACCCTTTTTGAAAATAGGGACAAGATTAGCCCTCCTCCAGTCATCTGGCACTTACCCCGTCCTCCATGATTTCTCAAAGAGAATAGACAGCGGTTCCGAGAGTTCTTCTGCCAGTTCCTTTATTACTCTAGGATGCAGTTCATCTGGCCCTGGAGATTTGAACTCATTCAAAGTAATGAGGTGTTCCTTGACCATATTCCTTTCGATCTCAATCTGCAATCCTGCCCCTTCAGCCTGCACTTCGCCTTTGCCAGGGGGGTCATAGACCCTCTTTTGGGAGAAGACTGAGCCAAAGTAGGAATTGAGCACCTCTGCCTTTTCTTTGTCGTCTGTTATCGTTTTGCCATCCTTATTTAATAGCTGAACAACAATTTCTTTCCTCTGCCTTTTACTCTGCACTATGCAAAAAAAGAGTATTTTTCGTTCCCTTTCTATCTCTCTTCTAACTAATAGAAGTATGGTTGAGAAAACTATCTGGGCCCCAAAGTTCTTGAGTTTCCTTCCCAAAGCTTCAAAGTCCGACGTGATTTCTTTGTAGCTCCGCTTGGCAGTATCATTTGTTCCCACATGGATGAGAAGAAAGGGATACCTATCATTGGGCTTTATGAGTGCAGGCAACCTTTCAGTCACGTCTCTAATTCGTCCTCCTGGGAGACAACATACCTGGCAAGTCCACGGGTCTTCGCAACACACTTGGGTCTCGATCCCACGCAGCAAGGAGTCTCCCACTACTACCACTCTTCTCTTCTTGTTGTTGTAGGCCTGGGTTTCATCGCCTGTGTTTGACTGACCTTCAGCCTCTTGCTCACTCTCATGTAGGTTCTCCTGTGATTCTTTCTCTGCAGGCTGTCCTCCAGTCTCATCCGCAAGTACCTGGAATCGGTTCCACAGCTCCACTGCTTCCACTGGTGCAGAGTGGCATCTAGTTCTTCTTCTCCTAACTGTCACCGTTTTCCAAGGAGTATCCTCTACTCCATTTTTCTTCACCTCAGCATTTCCCACTGCCTCATCTTGCTGTTGCTCTTCAAGCTTCTTGTCTTCCTTTTGCTGCTGTAGTTCCCCCATTTTGTCCGAGAACTCTTCGTGTTCTCTTATTCCCCGGAGGGTCGATAGTTGCCGTTCCAGTCCACTTACTTTTTCTTCCAGCAGCGTGATCAACTTGCACTTGTTGCAAGTGTAGGACATGTTGTTCTCAGGCAAGAAAACAAACATTGCACACACCTTGCAGGTCACCACCACCGGAGAGTCCTGTCCTTCCATTTCCTCTTTTCCCTTTTTGTGTCTAGCTTTGTGATTGTTCTAGCCTAGCCTGTGCCTGTTCCTCTACTCAGTAGAGATTAAAAGCAAAGTCCCACTGGTGTGAAAGTGTGTGTTACAAGACAAATAAATGGGAAAAAAGTTAGTTAAAAAATAAAAAAAATGAAAAATGAAAAAAATGTTAGGGGCCTCCCCCTTGACCTCCCCTGCTGAACTCCCCTGGCCAACTCCTGTTTGCTCCCCCAGTTTGCTCACTCTGGTCACTCACTCTCTGGGAGCTTGCTTGCTTCTGTAGTCCCTGGAGCAGCTTGCTCTGCTCTGCTCAGCTGGGAGGCGGGAAACAGACTGAAGCTTCCCGCCTACTCAGCTGCTGGGAGTACTCAGGCCACACACCCCCAATTCAGTTGGAGCTCTCAGAAGCACCTGGTGAGCTCACAGCCACTCAGAAGGATAAAGGGCAGCCCCCTGGGCTTCCTGCAGCCCACTTACCTCTTAGTCTCTGTCTCCTTTGTCTCCTTTGTCTCTTCAACCACTGCAACTCCCCTGGCCAACTCCTGTTTGCTCCCCCTGTTTGCTCGCTCTGGTTGCTCACTCTCTGGGAGCTTGCTTGCTTCTGTAGTCCCTGGACTAGCTGGAGCAGCTTGCTCTGCATTTGCTGTTTTGTTAGCTGCTTTGGGCACTTTTTGTGGAAAGGCAGAATATAAATTAAATGATAATGATGAAATCAGAGCCCTTGATTAGAATAAGAAAAAAAGACATAGCTGCTAGCTACATCTTCAAAATAGTGTGTAGCTTGGCCCTTAGCATCTGTAATATGCATATTACTGTAGTCACTTTGAGGATTTCAGCATGACTGTTCTTCAGGATCAAACCATTGACTCCAACAATATAAGGGAACGAGCTGGGTTAAGAACATAAGAAGCACCATGCTGGATCAGACCAAGGGTTCATCTAGTGGCCAGCCAGTTGTTGAGCAGGAAACCACAAGCAAGACATGAGTGCAACAGCACCCTCCCATCCATGTTCCCCAGCAACTGGTGTACATAGGCATACTGCCTCTGGTACTGGAAATAGCAGATAGTCATCAGGACTAGTAGCCCTTGATAGCCTTCTCCTCCAGGAATTTGTCTAACCCCCATTTAAAGCCATCCAAATTTGTGGCCTTCACTACATCCTGTAGTGGCGAATTCCATAGTATGACTATGTGCTGTGTGAAGAAGTACTTCCTTTTGTTTGTCCTGAATCTCCCACCAATCAGCTTCATGGGATGACCCTGGGTTCTAGCATTTTGAGAGATGGGGAAAATTGTCTTCCTATCCACATTCTCCACTCCATGCATAATTTTGTAGACCTCTATCATGTCTCCCCTTACCCTCCTTTTTTACAAGCTGATGTAAACAATCCCAGCTGTTGTAACCTTTCCTCATAGGGAAGATATGCTAGCCCCTTGATCATTTTAGTTGCCATTTTCTGCACTTTTTCCAGCTTTGCAATATCTATTTTTAGGAATGGTGACCAGAACTGTACACAGTATTCTAAGTGCGGTTGCACCATAGATTTGTATCGGGGCAGTATGATATTGGTAGTTTTATTCTCAATTTCTTTTCTAATTATGCCTATCATGGAGTTTTTTTACAGCAGCTTGTCACTTGGTTGACATCTTCATTGAGTTGTCCACCACAACCTTTTTTTCTTGGTCTGTCACCACTAGCTCAACACTTGTCCGAAGGTTGTGGATCTTTGGACAACTGTCGAGGTAAAGTGTACAGGTCCATCTTTTTCTTTACTCCACACTACAAAAGAAACATGCCAGACACCTTAAGGGACAAGGCAGTTTAACTGACCTTATATGTGACTGGGTGGGTGTGTAGGGAAAAAGAAAACTGAGCAAATCTCTGGATAAATTTAGCTACCACCTCATCTTGAAGAAATTCTTAGTGAAGGAAGAGAAATCAAATGTACCCTCACTCAAAAGTGCTAGGGCCCCAGGGAGGGCAGGAAGAATAAGACCTTTCTTCATGACAAAGAAGGAAAACAGCTCAGTGCTCTGTCAGACATGTGATGGACATCATCAGCAGGAGTTACAGATCAATCTGCAGAGAAAGGCCTAAGTTGTCTTTAGAAAAGGGTTGCAGTAGGGCAGGGAGAGAGACATTTAAAAAAAAAATCAAAACAAACAGCAGTGTTGCCTGTTGGTTTCAAACAACTTTAGCTTTTTTGCTGTCTCTCTGACTGTAGACACAATATACAAGTTTACCAGCTGGTTACAAAACAGCTACAACTTTGTTAAAACTGGACTCCGAAGGGGTCCCCCTTATATATTCATTTGCAGGGATCCACACATTTGCTCACCACAGTTGCCATGGTGACTATCCCTGATGAGTGTGAAGCTGAGCGCAACAAGTGACACCCCCCTCCCATCCGATCAGCTCTGGGCAGGAGCAGAGGGGGAGGCTCACAAACTCGACTTTGCCTCACCTCCCCCCCCCCTTTAGGGAGTAGGTCAACTTCTGAAGACGTTTTAGGACATATTCTGCTACGAGCAGTATTTAAGCTGAGCAATCAATCAATCAAAATATATAAATAAATTTAGGTTGAGTCTATGTGACTTGTACAATTTCCCCTTTGGCCCTGTGTCTTTCCCCACAATTTGGCAGTACCACTGTTGTGTCACACTGTCTGTATGTTTATTTTTATATTATATTATTAGAGTGGGGGAAAACACAGCCCATTATACATATATGAGAGAGAGAGAGAGAGAAGGAAAGAACAAAGAATAGAGACAGAATGGATGCCTAAAACCCACAGAGTTACTCCATTTTTGAGAACGAAAGAAAGAAAACAATTTCTTAGTCAAAAGCATAGGTTACCTCAGCAGCATGTGCTATCAGGAGCTATTAAAATAAACATTACACCAGTGTACAAGGAGCTTATTAATTAAATAAACGCTTCCCCCATCTCCTTTCTCTGTCCTTATGACTGGGGAGGAAAAATACTGAAATACTAGAATGTCATTTCAAATGTGGTATAGAAGGAAACTAATCATCACAACTAATTATCTGGGTTGTTTACAAACTTCCCCTACCTACTTCTTGTAGACATCTTTTCATAGTGTGATAGTATTTGGAGGTCAACCATCTCTTTCACAAATGGGTAGGCGGTCTTCAAAGGTCCTCCTCCTGTATGTCATCCTCCTTCTGGACAGTTTTGTTAGACTTAAGGTTTTGCTTTTTTGTGTGGTTTGAGGCCCAGTGTCTTTAGTAGCTGCAGGATAGGCAGAAATCAACAGGTGAGGCTTTTCACCCTCATGGAGATACAACACTGGGGAAAGCTTTGCCTCTCGATTTCTACCTTTCTACTTTTTACATACCATTAGATTGTTTATGTTCACCCATAAAAAAGGGGGCTACTTTAAGTGTGGAAAATCTTCCTTTTGTTTCCTTCCCTGCAATATGGGAGAAAGGACGTCTCTGGGTATCTTTTTTCCCATTTAACATGAGTCAGAGTACACTTTTTTCTGTAGCGTATATGCAAATGAGTCACGATGAGAGAGCTGATCAGGATCTCCCACAGTTCAAGATAAAAATTCAATAGTAGTTCTCCGTGTGTGTGTGTATGTGTAAGAATTGGACCACAGTGTTTAACCCTTTTCCCAGCACCATTTTCCCAATTAAACACCCGATTAAATGCAAACTTAAATCTGCTATTTGCTTCATGGGGAAACATCTCAGTACTATATGGGAACCTGTATGTTTTCCTCATGGGCAAATAGCTTTGCCTCCCTGCTTCTAATCTCTCTCTTGGGCTAGATCTACACTAGCACTTTTTATCAGTACTGAAGTGCACTGATAATTGTTGGGGGACATTACATATTCAGTATACTGCCTTTCTAGTGTTATTTCCTGCTTGTTATTCCGTATTATCCAAAATAATGCAACAGATGATATTGTGTATGCTATGAGATATAATGTGCAAGAGGGATATAGGGTCACCGTGATGGGATCTGTTGATATGACATGAGATGTGGATCTGGCCTTGTTCTCCGTGTGGGAGCTCGTAATGCCAACCACGGAGTGCAGCAACTAACCTATCATCAGGTGGGGCATGGCCTGGGAGAGAGCCCCGTAGTCCTTCCAGGACCTGGGTCGAAATGAATATGTGTCCTGCCTGCCCAAACAAGTAGATACACTTGGAGAAAGAATGTATGTGTTTCCTGGAAACAGGATAAGAAGGATTAATGAACACAAAATAGCTGCTCACCTCTGTAGTAACATCTTTTGGGAGAAAGATGCAGGAATGCAAATGTCCAGATAGCTAGATCATATACGAACTGGTAAAAAGAAAGCCTTTTGTCACCAGCAACTGTTTAGCAGTGAGAACCTTTCTATACGAGGCTTTTATTGTGCTCACTCATGGTAGTTTGCAGGTCCTTACATGATGTCATCCTCCCCCATGGCCTGTCCTATGCTTTGCGACCATTATCATGTTTTTTTCTTAACAGGGAAAGTGTGGTATTTTTTTGAAATGGCCTCTGTAACACCATAGAAATATCATGTAATGGTGCAATTCTGCTATACCACAGTGCTACCTAATGGTTGTATAATGGAACATATAGAAGGGCAGAGAAAGAAAAAAAAAAACAGCCCCCCCCCCCAAAAAAAAATCCTATGTAAAGGAGCCGATCTTAATCCCACAAAGAATCCAGAAGCAGAAGCCTTGGTAAAGGTATGGGTTAAAAGCTTCATGTAGAAAAGCTCTAAGAGTGAACTAGAATAGTTCTCCTTAAGTGATCCTCTTTCCTAAGGCCAAACTGATTTTATAGGGTTTTTAAACATGCAGACAAGGGAGAGAGAGAGAGAGAGAGAGAAGCTGTAAAACTAAGGGTAAATCTTTCTCTGTCCTAGTGCTTTGCAGCATTGGAAAATTATGGGCACAATACACCAGGAAGTTTTCCTGTGTTAGGCCTATGGAAATAAATGGAAGCTCCGCACAAGTGCATTACTGTGGGCCTTGCAGAGGAGAATGTGAAAAAGTGCCCCCTAGCACAGCAGAGAGAGGCTGAGGAATTGTCTTGGGCTATGGATCACTTGAAAAATTTGTAGGGATGGGTAAGGATTTTGTTTGGTTTGTTTTTTTAATAAGAACTTACCAAAACTTACAAATTTCTTCATAAGGAGGACAGAAAGAACTTGAGATTTTATTTTATTTTTTTAAATAGAATGTGGTAGAAACTGAAACTGACGGATTTTTCCATCCAGGCCCAGAGTGCTTAGCTCTTAACAGTCTGGCTCTTAAAAGGCCTCTGTATTTAGCCATTTTTGTGGTGCTCAGTTGGGGTTGCCACTTCTTTTTTCTGACAGCTTTAAAAGCTACATGGCAGGCAGGTACAATGTGGTTCTTTCCATACTGGGAATAGCTGTACATATTGAATTCAGCCAGTGCAGATCAGTGATACATATTTGATTGGGGGGGGGGGTTAATAAGAATTTACCAAACTTCGCAAATTTCTTCATTTTTAGGATGGAAAGAACCGGGAGAAACTGAAACTGACAGATTTGTCCATCCTTAAATATTAGTGGGCCCAATTGCAAATTAGGTAATGAGTAATCTTTTTTTTTTTTTTACCCTGGTCTAACATGTTCTCTTTGAGCTTGTCTTGTTTTGGATTTATTTTCTGTTCCTTCCACCCTAGCAGGGCAGACCCTACAATAGGTTTTATCCAATGGTGGCTTTGCATCGGTGTAAGATGATACACCCAGTTTTTGCTAGTCCTCCCTATCTACTGCAGTTCTCCATGCTGTTTTCTGTAGTGTCCGGGGTGAGGGGATCTTCATGACAACGGAATGAGCAGGGCGTTGGATTATTATCTGGGTTTTTATGGAATCGGCTTTGGTCCTTCATGGACACACGAAGCAACAAAAGCCGAGTGTACCGTACCTTTAAAATCTGGTTTTCACAGTGCTTGATGGGACCATACTTCTGGGTTGGGTTTGGGGGGGCGGGTAGAATTGAACATCATCAACTGGGCAGGGGCTGCTCAACCAATGAGGGAGGATAGTTTCCTGGCCCATGTCCAGGCTCCCCCCTGCTACTACATTATTATGAAAGGACAGTAACTAATTCACAAGTCTCTAGAAACAACCCAATTATCCAGTACAGCATCCGAAGGCTGTGTATGAGAGCATCCCCCCCACACACACCAATTTCACCCAATTCCAGTAAACCGTAACAGAGTTATAGCTTCCACACACATCCTTTCTTCTTCTCTGGGCACTTTCTCCCTGCTCGCGGAGACCTCACCAGATCACCACTCTGATAAAGCTCTTATGAATCAGAGAAGCAACTTTACACAGGGGAGCGATTTAACACAACATTGGGGAAGAGAAGTAACACAAACATCAGATAAGTGCATAATCACTGAGACTATTTACTCCCACTGGCGAAATGGGAGTGCAGGGCAATTCTGAAAGCTCGAAAGAGCACTCTAGGGCTTTGATGCTCTGTAAAGGCAGGGTAGTTACTTTAGTTACCTAGGTTATGGAGGGCATGGCCAGGTGAAAGCCACACCCCTAGGAATGCCCCAATCATACCAAATTTAAAGTGGAGGGATAGGCACACAGCAGCTGAACTGCAGGGGAGCCAAATTAAAGAAAAACAATGGACTAAAAGTACTCTGCAAAAATGTGGCTTCCCCAAAGGTAAACTCCAAGGTGGCTGCAGAGTGCAGACTTTAAGCCACAGCAGCACTGGAGAAAACCTCCCATGAAGACAGGCCGCTTGAGAGTCCCCCAACTCTTAGGAGCAGCCTTTTGGGTGTGCGAGAGCTGCAGTGGGTGCAGGAGACTGGGATAAATCAGATGCCCTACTTAGGCAAGAAGAACTGCTTTCCCTAGTGCAAAGCTACCAATGGATACAACACAATAATTCTAGAGTTACTGATAGCTTGGTTATACTGCTTACCCGGAGGGCATCAAATGTCTGTGTCTAATGTCAGACACTGACCTGTGACAGAGATTTCTGTCAATTTCAACCCACTTCCACTCTTAAGATCTTGTTTGCATTAGGTGATAGTTTCACTGACATATCAAGCTGCAAGATGCCAGCCATAATTTTTGTTCTGGATTATTGGAGAAACTGAGTTAGTATTTCAGCTATAGTAGTTAGTAAATTTGAACCTTTTACATGTAACAATTTATTTATTTATTTTCTTAACAAGAGTGAGCTGATAACAGTATCTATGTAGTAAAAATGTCATTTGAATCACAATGATTGCAGTAGAGTTTCATAATATAGGGGGAAATGATTAACATAGCATATTATAGTTATTCATAGAGTTCTATAATCTTGCTTTACTCCTCGCCATGACAGAAGGTGAGCCAGGCTCTGGTGAGTGAGATGAGTCCAAGGCTTCCTCCATACCTGGAGCTAAAAAGGAGACGGTCTCTCCCCTGCCCCAAAGTTAAGCTGAAGCCTGAGGAGCATAAGCTCAGAGCCATAACAAGCCTTTGCCTCCCATCTTCAGCTCAGAACTAGATTCAGAACAGATAAAAGAAAGCACCTCGTCACATAACACTGTGACAAAACAACCTTCCCCCATTCCCCTTCGTTCAAGAGTGTCTCTGAACAAAGAACATGGCCAGGTTACTGTAGACAGAAAGTTCTACTTTTGTATGCCCATTTCAGGCTGAGTCAAGCCCTATGCAGGTGTTCACCTGTTCATGTGGAGGGCTAAAGTTTGGAGGGGTAAGCCCTGCCTCCAGTGTCCCCACGCACCTGGTACCCAGTTCATAGAAAGGGCTTTGTAAGTATGTAAGTAAGAACTTACTTACAGAGTTTCCATGATTGCAAATCCTGCCTTATCAATTGGTCAGTTTGAATTTCCCGCTCTGGGAGGTGCCCAGCCCCCCTAGCAATACTTTTGGCCTTTGAGATTTTCCTTTATTTTCAACTGACAGGCAAAGAGTTAAAAGTTTAAGCCTCGAAACTCAAGTGCAGGCCTCCCATCTGAAAGCTATTTTGGGAGTTATTCTTAGGCTCTTGATACATTATAGTTAGCTAATGTGCATGTTTATTTTATTTTATTTTATTTTACAAGTAACTGGCTATTTCTGAACCTCTGCTTGGTTCTTTAATAAATATATTGAATTGGAAACTGGAGTTAATTTGATTCTCTTGCCTAGACTGAAGGTTGGCTTTACCCATGCGCTTGACTGCTTGGTAGAAACATGCTTTTTATTTATTCAGAGAATTCTTATACCACTTTTCACTTAAAAGAAAAATTCCGAAGTGTTTTACATGGCAAAATCATGATAAAATTCAATAAAACCAATTTAAAGAAGGCTCTGAAAAGGGAGGTCTATTCTTCACATATGAAAGCCATAAGCCTTGTGGGAAAGCTAAGGGGTATTAAAAATACACACGAGCAGTGACTACCTCTGAGGAATATAGACAGAGGATGGCTTTTGGCATGTCCTACCTCACAGAGCTAGAAGTTCAGACATACTGGTTTGTCACAAATACATACATAATTTATGGAATTCACTGCCACACAATGTCTTCTAGTTTAGCTGACTTTAAAAGGAGAGCAGACAAATTCATGGAGAATAAGGGAACAGTCTTATGTGATGTGCCCTGGGTACCTGTAAGCCTCTGAACTTGGAGGCTTACGAGTCTCCAATGCAGAGCAGGAGGCGCCTCCCACCTCCCACTCTGTATTGTAGCTAGATGGGCGATTTTGCCCATCTAGTGAAGGCTTCGGGGAAGGGCAGGGAAGGAAGCTGTGGTGGCCATAGGATTTTTCATATGGCTACTGCCCCAGTCTCCTCCCCTCCCTGCCCCTGGGAGCACCCCTTTTCCCTGTGTCTGCACTCTGTTTTCCAAGTGTGGAGAGGTAGCCAGTACTGTTCTCTCCACACCAGCTACAAGGGGTAGGGGCAGGGAGCACAGTTCCCGAGCCTGGAATTCTGTCTCTGAGCTTGGAACCCGCAAACCAAAATATCCTATTGTCTGTCTAGGGGACATAGAATTTCAATTGGACCAGGTCATGATGGCCATATGGAACCTGCAAGTTCAGAGGCAGTGTGCCTCTCTGAATATGAGTTGCTCCCTTGCCTCCTTGTCCTGCTTGTGGGCTTCTCAGAGGCATCCAGTTAGCCTGTCATCGCTCTTTTTATGTTCATTGACATACACTGTGACCCTGATACCTCTTTTGGAAGTAGCAGCTGAGCACATATTCCCGTTTGACCATAGCATCACTTTTGTTCAGAGAAATATAAACTTGATCAGAGAACCCAATTAGCCCATATAATAATTCAATACAATGTATTTCTAACTCCTTTTTGTTTGCGCCTCTTTACATGAGAATTATCTGGCAATAACTCCTGAGCAAAGTTCATCTCTCATTTGTTTACACACTCAAGGACAAATCAGTAGCTGATTAATCAGGGGCTGCTGGAACAATAAGGAGCTCTTGTACATCTCTTCTACCTGCATAGTCCATAGTCCACAGTGACCCCAGATAATCAGCAAGGGCTGTCACTGAAAAATCCTTGTTTGCACTGATGTGGTCATCATTAGCCATGAGGAAACAATCTCTGAATGTTGGTTGTGTGAAGAACCCCTTTATACACCCCTTACCTTCCAGAAATATGTTGCCAAACAAGTGTAATATCACAAAGTTTCATCCTCACCAGTATTAATGCATCTCTATTTGCTACTGGCTGTCATTCCACAGAATAATGGCGCTACCATCATTAAGATAAAAAGCATGAAATCACCATCTTTGGATGCCAAGAAAGCTAAAAGCCACTGATAAAAACTTCCTAAGTGTAAATATATAGCAAAAGTGCCTTTGACCTAGCAGGCTTTGGCTATTATACACACAATTACCCATCAAGCATAGTTGTAACCACTGTCAGTTTGGTACCATTGGTACCATTGATTTTAATGGGATCAGATTTTGTTTAAGTACAATCATGTAAACTTTCAGGGCTTTCGGATTTTGGACTTGTGGCCCCTCATTCTTTCTGGCTGCTGCATTTGATTGTTTACAGAAACCTATCATGAACAAGCCTACATGGGTCAAGATAAGTCTACATTTTACAATGATGTGACTACTAAATAAAGTCATCCTAGTCTTTATTCAGTATTTCTGTAGTTCAGTATTTCTGAATAAAGAGAACTTGGAGAAATTACAGTTTTGAGGAACATGGAGCTCTGGAAGGAACTGGGACACTGTGCCTTCTGAGGGAAGTATATACTTTTAAAAGACAAACTATATGCGAAGTATATAAAAACAAAGTGCATTATACACTGGAGGAGTATGATTAGAAAATACCTCTCACTGAGTCAACCTAATAACCTGTCCCTATCCTGGGGGGCTATCTTCAGAAGCAAATTAGTGTGAAGTTACAGCAGTCTGAGTTCCTTCGTGACAGATGACATCATCGCCAATCCGCTGCCAGCCAGCTGCTTCCCTCTTGAAAAGTCGAATTTTCTGAAACTCCTTTTATGCTGACTTTTTTACTGAAAGCCGCTCCCTGACGGTTTTATCACACTGTGCCATGTACCCCCTCCCCCCATATTAAATCCTGGCTGTGCATCTGTGACCAGCACTGACGTGGTCAAGGGGGTGGGATGCCCAAGGAGAGTCTTCAGATGCTGCACTCCAGAATTGGGAATTTTGGCTTCTCATGACAAAAATGGGCACATGGGGAAAAATGGGGTGGGAGCAATAAATCCATGGCAGATTGCTGGAATGGGGCAAAATGGGGGGGGCTCTCAGGGGGAGCCTTTAGATGCTGCACTCAAGAACCAGGAATTTTGGCTTCTTCAGGAAATCTGCACACACGGGGAAAATTAGTTGCTCTCCATTCATAATCATGTAGTAGAAGGGGGGAGCCTGGAGAGAGGCAGAAAAGCCTCTCTAAGTGGTTGACCAGCCCGTCAGTTTGATGACATTCAGTTCTACTCCCCCCCCATCCCACCTGGAATTATGCTCCTTTCAAGCGCTGTGTGACCCCTGAAAATCAGATTTTAAAGGTACAATACACCCAGCTTGTCTTGCTTCATGTGTCCCTGATGGAATAAAGCCAATTCCATGAAAATTCAGGTAATATTCCAATGTGCTTCTCATTCCACTGTTGGGAAGATCCTCTCCCAGAGGACAACAGGAAATGCACCTTACCTCAGTTACACTAAATATAATTGTGTTACACTTTATGCAGTTGCAACAGGCTTTTGCTGAATTGCTGAGGGCAGACTGGCCATGAACTGGTGCCAATAGGGGCTTTTTTTCCTCATGCGGAGTGTGTGTGTCTCAATAAAAATTGGACAACCCCCTCAATGTAAAGAAAAAGTTTTTACCCTTAGGGCTCAATCCTAACTAGATAGGCGGCCACCTCCAAACTCGAAAGTGACTGCCTTTCCAAAGCAAGGCAGGAGAGGCATGGGGGGATCGTTCCCTCCATGCCTCTCCTGCCTTGCTATTTTTCACTAGACAGCCATTTTCGGCTGGCTAGTAGCGGGGGAGGGGCGACCGGGAGAGAATGCTGCCATACGACACATTGGATGTGTTGTAAGCACAGCTCTGCTCTCCCCGTCCTGGAAAGCCCCCAGACCCACCCCTTTTCAGTCGCTCCACGCTCCTCATGTGAGTGTGGAGGACGGAGCTTGTCCACGCTGCCTACGAGGCAGCGTGGACAAGGGGGGAGGTTGGTTTTCCAGGGTCAGTTCCTGGAAATGAGCATATCCTATGGCCCTCTAGACAGTGTCTAGTGGCCATAGCATTGCTCCCTTAATGTAACATGTCATTTGACCCATCTGCCAAGAGCTGGATTAGCCAGCCGTCTGGTGCTGCTGGCTTGGAAGGCTGACTGCATTTCTTGGTCCATTTGATTGATTGCAGAGAAATTTTAAATATGAGTATTTTGACCACACTCTTGAGATTCAAAAGTCCTTCCTCCTTCGTTCCTTCCTTCTTTTTTGAGGAAGTAGATAATAGTGTGGCATGAGGGAGAGCAGGATATAAAACCTGCCAAGAGAGGCAAAGAAAAGGCTGCTATTGGGCCGATCTAATTGCGCCCGCCATCGCAACAAATTCTGTGTCCTGTCAGGTTAAACGCTCTCACATTAAAACATGATTATCCACACTCGGCCATTTTCCCTGTTGCGGTGCTTCATCGAATGCGCAAGCTCAGTTCACACTCGAATGCTCTGCTGTTTTCCTGCTCTTAGAGACAGCCGCTCTCATTGGAGGATCAGAAACTCTTCCTGTTTCTGCTGATTCCACGCCCACCACGCGGCAGTGGCGTGGAAGAGGCTTGTCGTTTTCTGCATGTTTCCTGGCCTTGGGGAAAACGACCAGCTTGTCCCTTGCTGCTGCTGCTGTAGCAGGTGGGGGTGGAGGGAAGAAGGAGGCACCTATCCTCTTCTCTCTCCCCCCACCTGCTGGAGGCCAGGAAGAGCGGCTGTGGGGTGTCTGCCAATGCTTTTCCCCTCACCAGCCCTTGACAGCTGGCACAAGTAAGAGGGGCAGTGGCGGTGGCACCCAGCCCTCGCATTTGGGGGGGTTGCTGGCATCTTTGAAGATTTGAAGCTTCACATTGGCCCGATCAGTAGTTGGTTGGGCTACCGCCTGGGAATCAGGCTTCCTGCATTGAGCAGGGGCTTGTTTTATCCCTTCAAATGCGACCAAGTTTTACCCCCTTCTATTCCCCGCTTCGGCTTTTTTTTAAAAAAAAATTAAGGCATTATCTCTGAAGAAGCGTAGCTTCTCCGCGATTTTTTTTTTTCTAATTCAGGCAAGATCTTTGAAGATTCGAAAATGTGTGTGCGCTTGTCTGATCTCAGAAGCTAAGCAGGGTTGGCCCCAGTCAGTAGCTGGATGGGTGACCACCTGGGAATCAGGCTTCTTGCATTGAGCAGGGGGTTGTTCTATCCCTTCAAATGAAACTAAGTTTTACCCCCTTCTATCCCCCGCTTCAGCTTAAAAAAAAAAAAATTAAGGCGTTATCTTCGAAGAATCATGGCTTCTCTGCAATTTTTTTTCTAATTCAGGCAAGATCTTTGAAGATTCGAAAATTTGAAGATGTAAAGCTTTGAATCTTCAAATCTTCAAAGATCATGCCTGAATTAGAAAAAAAATTGCAGAGAAGCCATGATTCTTCGAAGATAACGCCTTAATTTTTTTTTTTTAAGCCGAAGCGGGGGATAGAAGGGGGTAAAACTTAGTTTCATTTGAAGGGATAGAACAACCCCCTGCTCAATGCAAGAAGCCTGATTCCCAGGTGGTCACCCATCCAGCTACTGACTGGGGCCAACCCTGCTTAGCTTCTGAGATCAGACAAGTGCGCACACATCCAGCCCTTTGCTTGTTGCTGAGGAAACATTGAGTGCTGAGGAAGCTATGCGATCAGAAGCCGGAAGACAACATGGGGCCGTCGAGAGCTGTCATTGGACAGGAGGGAAATACAAACGCCACCATATATGGACAGGCAGGGGCGGGGACTACGACTAGATATAGTAGCGAAGGTGGAAAGTCAGAGCACATTAAGGGGAAATACCGGGATATCAGGGTATTGAAAGCAGGAGCACAGAAGTGGGAAATTCCGGTTCCAATTTGAGGCGGGTACTGCGGAGTGTGAAAGACGGGCGGTGAAACCTCATTGGAAGCGGAAAAACCCATAAGTGTAGATTGGCCCATTGTTTCCTGCCCCAGCTGGTTTTCATACTCTAAGCTTAGTAAAGAAAAGTGAGTTCTATAGGCCTCTCAGTCACAAGAGAATTTGATGAGCTTTCCTTCAGAAATCTAAAGCTCCCTAAAATGCTGCTATTACCTAACAAGAGACTGGGGGGATCCTTTGCTTGTTTTCAAACACTGTGCTTTGACACTCACTCTGACTTACGGATTCAGACAAACCGTCAGACACAAGCTCACTGTAAGCCACCTGATTTTATTCTGAATGTGTGCAATTCATGGTTTTAAAGACTATGTTTAAAGACAGTGTTTCCACTAAAGATGCTTTGGCTTTAGCAATGATTTACAACTGTAATGGTTTAGCCAAAGTAGGCAAGTGCTACATACAGATTATTTATAGGCTATTCCGTGTGTGTGTCAGTGTTGGATCCTGGTTTTGGAGGGTGCTTGGGGAAAGATGGCCCCCCCCCTCAGTGAGTCTACCTTCTCACCACCCTTGTCACCAGCTGCTATTGCTCCACCTCCTCTTTCACATCACTGCTACCACTTGCTTGCTTGGCAAGCAAGGAGGGCCAGTGAGCAAGTAGGCCATGGCATCTACTGCTCCGCTTTCTCACCACCACCATCGTATGGGCCAGAGTGAGAGGCAGCTGAACAAGCAGCTTGTAATGGTGAAGAGGAGGAGCAACTCCAGGAGGCTGTTGTCAGTGTGCTCCTGCTGGGGTCTTGTCAGTGGGCCCTCATCACGTGTCCTACCATGCCTGCCCTTGACACCGACCCTGGTGTGTGTTCAATTACTGTACCCACCCCCCAATACTAGGAAGAGAATTATTATTTCTCCATGTGGCAGGAGCAGGGCATGGCTGGCCTGCCCATTCTCAAATTGCATAAGTGGGAGGCTCCTTCACCACTGCTGAAGCTGCTAGGGCCATTAGTGCTCCCGTCCTTGGACTTGGGTGTATTGGTTATGGGTCTAACACTAACCACTAGCTTACCTTAAGCCTTTAACTCCTGTTCTTGGGTGAATGTATAGGCCTGGATTTTTAACAAGGCAGCTCTATTGCATAGAGCATAATAAATAATGCCAATCCCTATTATTCATTTCTGTAGTGCTTTTTATTGTGCAAAGTGTTTATGTTAACCAGCTCATTCATTATCCTGATAAATGTATGGGGTAAGTCACTATAATATACCAGATTTTACAGAGATGGGAACTGAAAGAGTGAGTATCAAGAGAGTATCTTTTGAAATGGAAAGAATACCTTTCCCAAGGTTGTTGAAGGACAAATTAATTGTTTGGTTGATTTGGGTGACAGTCAACCTTGACCATTCCTTATTTAGGCAAAAAGGACTTTCATATGTACGTGTCTTTGTATTTAAGTTATTTGGCTTAAGTGTCTTATGGATCAAGCTCATCATATGATAAATACATCTTTGAACAACAGTACTCGTGACAGAATATTGTCAATGGATATTTGAAATTTAACTTCAAAAACGATGTGGCTTGTGGCAATTCCTGCTGGTAAAATATTCCACAGCCCAGTCCACAGATTCTTAAACTGATTATTCCTTTGTAAATGCATTTGAGGAGTGTGTGTGTGCATGGAGATGAAGAAACCACATACAAAATATTCCCTGGAAGCAGCAAACTATAGCTTCAGAGAATTTCATTCTCAAGACATTTGGCATGCATTTCTTTTGCTTGCACCATTCCCACAACAAATTTGCTTAGGCCAGAATTAGCTGTAACCTACCAAGGAGGTAATTGAGCCCTCCTTTCCCTTCCCCCCACAATCCCAGTAGGCAGCAAAACTGGTGCCCGTAATGCAGAGGTGCCCGTAATGCAGCGGTGGGCAGACTTCAGGTTTGTTGGTTGGTCTATTTTGTTTTTTATTTGAACCTCAAGATTCCCAGCCAGAGCCAAGTGCAAAATACATATTATTAGAATGAAAGAACAGGGTGTCATTGAGCATATTCTGAGCTTAGAAGTTCTTTTTTTCAGTATCAGAACTGAACTGAGCTCACAGCCCTTTCATACAAAAGCCCACCCCTGGTTATCCCAAGTTGTCTTCATTTCAGCAGCCTAATTTAGGTGGGGAAAATCATATAGTTGTAGCTATTGTTAAACAGCTGTGAGTCAGAAATCTTTGCTGAACTACTGCAAATTACCCAGAGATCTAGAATCATAGAATAGTAGAGTTGGAAGGGGCCTACAAGGCCATCAAGTCCAACCCCCTGCTCAATGCAGGAATCCAAGTCAGAGCTGTCCAGGCTGTCCAGCCTCGTCTTGAAAGCCTCCAGTGTGGGAGAGCCCACCACCTCCCCAGGGAATTGGTTCCATTGTCGTATTGCTCTGACAGGACATTTTTTCCTGATGTTCAGCTGGAATCTGGCTACCTGTAACTTGAGCCCATTATTCTGTGTCCTGCGCTCTGGGATGATGGAGAAGAGATCCTGACCTTCCTCTCTGTGACAACCTTTGGATGAGAAAACTATCTGGGCCCCAAAGTTCTTGAGTTTCCTTCCCAAAGCTTCAAAGTCTGATGTGATTTCTTCGTAGCTCCGCTTGGCGGTATCATTTGTTCCCACATGGATGAGAAGAAAGGGATACCTGTCAGTGGGCTTTATGAGTGCAGGCAACCTTTCAGTCACGCCCTCCCAGGAGACAACACACCCGTCGAGTCCACGGGTCTTCGCGACATACTTGGGTCTCGATCCCATGCAGCAAGGAGTCTCCCACTACTACCACTTTTCTTCTTGTTGTAGGCCTGGGTTTCATTGCCTGTGTTTGACTGACCTTCAGCCTCTTGCTCATTCTCATGTAGGTTCCACTGTGATTCTTCCTCTGCAGGCTGTCCGCCGGTCTCATCCGCAAGTACCTGGAATCGGTTCCACAGCTCCACTACTTCCACTGGTGCAGAGTGGCGTCTAGTTCTTCTTATCCTCCACTCCATTTTTCTTCACCTCAGCATTTCCCACTTCTACCTCAGGTTGCTGTTGGTCTTCTGGTCTTCCCTTTGCTGCTGTAGTTCCCCCATTCTGTCCAAGAACTCTTTGTGTTCTCTTATTCCCCGGAGGGTCGACAGTCGCTGCTCCAGTCCACTTTTTTTTCTTCCAGCAGCGTGATCAACTTGCACTTGTTTAGGGATGTCAGAGAATTCCGCCACGGATCTCGGTAAGGCTGAATGCCAGTGCATTCGGCCCCCTGAAATCCGTGGCGGAATGAAGCCCCCCGCCCCCCCACCCCGCAAAAGGCACACGAAACGGAGCACTTACCTGCTGCCTTTCGCGCTGCTTTGCGAATGGCGGCCATGTCTGCGGCCGCCATTCGCTTCATCATTATAGCCGTGATAGCCTACGTAAAAACTTACGTAGCCTATCACGGCTAACACAGGGTTGCATTCCCTTTTTTTGCATTCCCTTTTTTTTTGCCGTGATAGGCTATGTAAATATTTATGTAGCCTATTATGGCAAAAGGCAGGGGCACAAATGACAGCGGCTACGGCGGCTGCCATTTGCGTCCCTGTGCAGGCTGCCCAGCGGCCGGATGTCCAGGTGCGGGCGGCCCTGGCCGGCGGCTCCGTGGAGTTGCTGCGTAACGGAGCCAGCTGGGGAGAATTTCGGGGGGAGGGACGGAGCGCCTCCCCCCTACCACGAATGTCACCCTTCGAAAAGGTAAGTGACTTTCGTACATCCCTACACTTGTTGCAGGTGTAGGCCATGTTGTTCTCAGGCAAGAGAACAAACATTGCACACACCTTGCAGGTCACCACCACTGGAGAGTCTGGTCCTTGCATAGCCTCTTTTCCCTTTTTGTGTCTAGCTCTGTGATTGTTCTAGACTAGCCTGTGCCTGCTCCTCTGCTCAGTAGAGGTTAAAAGCAGAGTCCCACTGGTGTGGAAGTGTGTGTTACATGACAAATAAATGAAAAAAAAGTTAGTTAAAAAAGAAAAAAAATGTTAGGGGCCTCCCCCTTGACCTCCCCTGCCGAACTCCCCTGGCCAACTCCTGTTTGCTCCCCCTGTCCTCTCACTGTTTGCTCGCTCTCTGGGAGCTTGCTTGCTTCTGTAGTCCCTGGACCAGTTGGAGCAGCTTGCTCTGCTCTGCTCAGCTGGGAGGCGGAAAACAGACTGAAGCTTCCCGCCCACTCAGCTGCTGGGAGTACTCAGGCGACACCCCCCCAATTCAGTTGGAGCTCTCAGAAGCACAGCCACTCAGAAGGATAAAGGGCAGCCCCCTGGGCTTCCTGCAGCCCACTTACCTCTTAGTCTCTGTCTCCTTTGTCTCTTCAACCATTGCAACTCCCCTGGCCAACTCCTCTTTGCTTCCCCTGTTCACTCCCCATGTTCACTCGCTCTCTGGGAGCTTGCTTGCTTCTGTAGTCCCTGGACCAGCTGGAGCAGCTTGCTCTGCTCTGCTCTGCTCAGCTGGGAGTCAGGAAACAGACTGAAGCTTCCCGCCCACTCAGCTGCTGGGAGTACTCAGGCCGCCACCCCCCCAATTCAGTTGGAGCTCTCAGAAGCACCTGGTGAGCTCACAGCCACTCAGAAGGATAAAGGGCATCCCCCTGGGCTTCCTGCAGCCCACTTACCTCTTAGTCTCTGTCTCCTTTGTCTCTTCAACCATTGCAACTCCCCTGGCCAACTCCTGTTTGCTCCCCCTGTTCGCTCACTCGGGTCGCTTGCTCTCTGGGAGCTTGCTTGCTTCTGTAGTCCCTGGACCAGCTCTGCTCTGCTCAGCTCAGCTGGGAGGCAGGAAATGTATCTACCAGTACATCTTCCTGATATACCTTCTGGCCACTCATGCACATTTATGGATTTGATTTGATTTGTACCCTGCCTTTCTACCAAGAAAAATAGCAGTCAAGGCAGCTTACAATCACAAATAAAACTTGATAAAAAAAAAAAATGCATTAAAACACAACAACAACAGAATAAAAACCGCATCCAACCCAACAGACTGATGGCATACCAAAGGCCTTGCTTGAATAAAAAAAGTCTTTACCTGCCAGCGGAGGGACAGCAGAGATGAAGGGAGTTCCACAGCCTGGGAGCAGCCACTGAGAAAGCCATAATGGGCTACAATACGTGACTGGGTGGCTACATTTGGCTTGGCTGGTCACAAATTGTGTAGGCCTGGTGTCTTCTTCCTTTTTCGTTTCTTTGTATTAAAGTACATATGCCTTCTGGTCTGTATTCCCTACTACTCTGTCTCTCTGCTTTTCCAAATCCACCTGTGCAGATTACCTAGAATTGCCCAAAAGGCATGTGCTGGTGTATGAATGAGATTATCCTTCATGATTTAATCATCACAGTGAATATACAACCCTATTTTACTATCAGAGTGAAAATTCCTATAATTAACAGCTAGCCTGAAGGGATCTATTGTTGAGATCTTATCTAATAAACATTTACAAGAGTCTTTCTGACTTAAAATATTTTTTCCCTGGGAGATAAGGCAGTGATCAGAGGAATGCTTTTGTTAACTTTCCCTAGAGGCAACTCTTGGGAGATGTCTGAAGGCATATGCTAATTTTTTTCTCAAACAATAACATGCAGACACATGTCAGTTAATGGTTCCCTTTATTGCTATCACAGTGTCACTTCAAATTCTCAAAGGCAATTAAATATTCTTTCTTCAAGAACAAGAGAATGTTTCTAATCCAGTCTGTTCCAAAGAGGCTTCAGTAAAGAAGGAAGACAGGAAAAGATTGCTCTCTTGTAAATGACCCAATGGGCCATCTTGCCATTTGTTTATCCTGAAACATATGTGTTGCCTAAGAACTGTCAAGGGTCTACCTCAGCCTCCCCCAACCTGACATTCTCCAGATATGTTGGGACCACAACTCCCATCATCCCAAGCCAGCATTGGCTGGGTAGGGGGTCATCCAGCCCCCCCCCCATTTCGATTCTTCACCCCTGTTTTATATGATGGGGCCTCAGCCTTTTGAGGCCTAGTTGGAAACTGCTGCTGCTGCTTCTCTTCCTCCCAGGGCAGTTGGAACTGAGGACCTCCGTGAGGGGAGACAGGGGGCCCAGCCCAGTTGGTAAAAACAGCAGTGATACTTTGCATCAAGCCCCACCTCTCAAAACAGCCCCCTCTCACCTGCTAGACTCTGACCTCCATAACTTCTATTGATGCGAAGGTTTCCCCCTGCCTTGCCCACACTTTAAACTTTGATTACTAAGATCTCAGTTAGTATGTTATCATGGGGCAAGAGAATTGCTTTGCTGTTGTTTTTTAATTACCCTCCCCTCTGTGAAGTCAAGCTCTTTCTACATAAATAATTATGTACAAATAAATAATTATGTATTTGTATTAGTGTGGAGTGGTGCGGGGGTAGACATTTTGTTTTGTTTTTACTGAGAACTACCCAAAATGTCAAATTGTCAGGGCAAGATGGATTCACTGGATTTTCTTTTTTCTCCCCTACCCCCACCTGTAAATAACCAAAGGGTAAGGTGTTACATGTGTCTTTTGCCTCTCAAAAGCCTGAAGCTCTCTTATCATACAGAATTTACACCTCCACTCTCACAAAGCATGTCCACTTCTGTTAAAGACAAACCAGGCCCTTATCTTGCCTTGTGCATTCTTCCCTAGCCATTGTAATGTGGTTCCAATTAAAGCCATAAAGTACATTCTTTGTTATCAGGTTCCTGAAGGCCCAGGATTTGTAACCTTTGGTGAATAAAAATGGTGTGTTTCTCCCTCCTTCCTAAGCTAAAGCTACTGGTTGATATCTATCTGAATTCTCCGTTTAAAGGAGCTGAAAGAAAGCAAGTAGGAGCGAGGCCTGGCTGTTGCCTGAAACAATCACAGACAGTGTTTGGCTTGAGAGGTACGGTGGCCGTGTGTTCTACTTTACAGATGACAGTCTTCTGTTTGAAGGCATCTTCTATTTGAAGCACCAAGTCCACTTTAAAGATAAAGAAGCATAAGAGAGCAAGTGCCTTGAAGTTAACAACTGGGCAGCAGACTGGGCAGGCATACAGGTCACCTGGTCACAGTCTTCCCCACCACTATGGTGAGGTCTACTGTATTTGTAATTAAATTATGGAATTTCTCATTTATATATCTAAATTATCATGTGCACATTTTATGCACATCCTTTGTTCCCTTTTGGGAGGGAGGTATGCATTTCGTCTTTTTTGGTGATGTGTAATTGGACATAATATACCTCGACTTCAAGCAAAGCTTTCGACAAAGTGCCCCATGACATCCTGATGAGCAAACTAGCTCAAAGTGAGCTGGATGAAACTACTATCAGTGGATCCACAGTTGACTACAGAATCGGACTCAAAGAGTGCTTACCAATGGGATCGTCTCAAAATGGGGAGTGGTAACAAGCAGGGTACCGCAGGGCTCAGTCCTGGGCCCAGTTCTTTTCAACATTTTTATTAATGATTTGGATGAGGAGGTGCAGGGAATGCTGATCAAATTTGCGGATAACACAAAATTGGGTGGGATAGCTAATAAATACCCTGGAAGACAGAAACAGAATTCAAAGTGATCTGGATAGGCTGGAGTGCTGGGCAGAAAACAACAGAATGAAATTTAACAGGGATAAATGCCAAGTTCTGCAAAAGAAAAAGAAACCAAATGCACAGTTAAGAGATGGAGGATACTTGGCTCAACAACACTACAAGTGAGAAGGATCTTGGAATTGTTGTAAATCACAAGCTGAATATGAGCCACTAATGTGATGTGGATGCAAAAAAGGCAAACACTCTTTTGGGCTGCATTAATAGAAGTATAGCTTCCAAATCCCGGGAAGTACTAGTTCCCCTCTACTCAGCAGGTGGCACTTTGATCAGCTGCTCTATCTTGGGGTAGGGGTGCTTCAGGATTGGGCCATGCTTCTTGCCAAGCCTCTGGGCTGGCCAATTTAAAGATTCCTTTGTGGATTGCCTGGCTTGGATGATGACTTGGAGGTCAGGTAGGCATTTGCATGTATCTGTAGTTCCATGGGAACAACTCCTTTTAATTTAATCAGTGGATGACACGCTTCTAGACAATACTATCAACATCTGAGGCATTCCTCTGAGTGCCACCTCAAAGGGAGGCTCGGAAGGTGGCAACAAGGGAGAGGGCCTTTTCAGTGGTGGCCCCCTACCTTTTTTGGCGCCAGGTTAAAACTGTCCTCCACTCTCAGGCGTTTAATGGCATATGATGGGGCGTTTATGTCAGCTGTTTTAACATGTCTAGTATTTTATTGAAATTGTTTTTAGCTGTTTAAATTGTTTTCAATTTTGTATATTGAAATTTTGTGCTGTATTTTATTATCTTGTGAACTGTTGTGAACCAGTCAGAGAGCTTCAGCTATCGGGCGGTATAGAAATGAAAATTATGATGATAATAATAGGAGTCTTTTTATAACATGCTTTGGAGATGCATGTTATAAGTGAGGTAATTAATATAAATGGATTATTCTTCCAATCTAGTGCGTTATTGTGACAGAGCCAGCAGAAATTTGCATCACTGTAACTACTGTTTTTGCTGCTAAAAATAGCAAGGCCATTTGGTACTGCAGTAGCACCATCAGATAATCTTTCTCTATCTCCAGCCATTCGAGCAGTTCTATACAAATGTGTTTAGAGGCATAAGTACTCTAAATTGGCATCATTTGTGCTCCAAATAAGCATAAGTTGATAGACCTATTATCAATTAATAAAGAAAATGAAGAGCACTTGTTTTCTCCCATATAACCATTGTTGCATCGTTCATTATATTTTCAGCAGCAGTAACTTGTCGTCCAAATAATCTATTAAATCTTAGATTCTTTTTATTTTACATTTGCTGTTTTTTTCTTTGTTGCAGTTGTTGCTGCTTCTGCCAGATCAGGTGAGAAACCCCACTCTTTCCTGTATGCACCTCCTAGGCTGTCTACAAGCAGGAATCGGATGGTTTCTTCTGATCAGTCTTCCCATCCAGGTAACTATAACTCATGTTCTTTAGAACCTTTCCATCAATCTGAGCAGCTCTTTTCCATGGTATGAATATGATGTTGCTTCATTATTTCCATTTGGTCCTCTGTGGGCCATTCTTCACATGCAAATTGAATTTGCTGCCAGTATTGATTTCATACACAAAAGCAGTAAACCTTTACTTTGAGAAAATAGTAAGCTGATTGTGGGAAGGTGGCTAAAAATATTCATATATTACAGGGTAGTTTTATTTTACTAACCAACTTCTAGTTGAGTGCCTGGCTTATAATTTTTTTGCAATGATTGTCTCTTCCATAGCTATAGGTCACCCCGTGACTTTCATAACTAAGCCTGGATTTAACCCTCTGTCCACTACACCACAATAACACAAACAAGCAGATAGAGCCGCATAAAATTTAAGAGGGTGTTACCTTCAATAGTTATGGTAATCCTATGGAATTTCTATGGAACTTCCTATCTGTGGATGTCAGGCAGGCACCAACACGGTGTTGTTTCTGACACCTCCTGAAAACACCTTTATTTCAGGAAGCCTTCCTTGACTGACAAGCCACGGTTTTTATTGAAATTCTGTTTTGTTTTTTGTTTTTATAATTTTTAACATGGAGTCTTATTCTTTTATCTTAGCTTTGTATCTTTTATTGTTCACTGCTCCACAATCTTTCTAGATGTAGAGTGGTATATAAATGTTATAAATAGATCAATCATCCCAATTGTCCATTTCTCCTGAAATTATAGCATTAAGTATCTGTGAAGTGATTTTGGAGGGAAAATAATTTCACTGATTATAGCCAGGAAGTCTGTCAATAATTCCAAGCAATACTGTACTGAATCTGGAAAGATCTATTCAACATATGGCTCCTTTGAACCTAGAATCTTGGACAGACTTTCTGTCGGGAGCGCCCTAGCTGCCTCTTGCAGTCCCCACCAATAGCCAACTCAGGACACAGACGACAAGGAATTCTTTCCGAGACTTTATTCCTTTATTACTTTATGACTCTTTCAGAATACTAGTCACTAGCGCCAAAGCAAGGAACAGCACTGGGGAAAGATAGCAGAGTAGCCTAAGCTCCAGGTAAGGCAGTTGGTCCCCGTTTGAAGGAGAACCACAGGAAGACCCTGAACTTATGGGCTAGGGGGAGATCCTCCCTCTTTCCCTTGGGTCCTCGGGATGCGACCGTTGTTTGTGCGCCAAATGAGCGCTACGCCTCCTTTCCACGCCCTCCATCTGTCGTTGCTCCCTGTGTCTGCGCCAAGCGTCCAGCAAGCCCCCCTCCAGCGCTCTCTCACTGCCAGGGTCACTATCTATCCCAGGAATGCTGGCAGGAGGAATCTCTGCCAGCTGCTGTGCTTGTGAGAGATGAGCAAGCTCCTCTCCCACAGATTGCTGTTCCTCCTCAGAATCAAAACTGCTCTGGGGCTCTATTGGCTGAGTTTCCACCCTGACACTTTCTAGCCCAGCCTTCCCCAGCCTGTGCCTCCAGATGTGTTAGACTGTAACTCCCATAATTCCCAGCCAGCTTGGCTAAGATGGCTAGGAATTATGTGAGTTACAGTCCAACACATCTGGAGTGTGCCAGGTTGGGAAAGACTGGGCTAGGCAGTCAACTCTTATTCCGAACTCTCAACAGGGCTGGCTCTGCCATGTAGGAGAGTGAAACAAGCTTTTTGGCACCAGATTAAGACTTTTTTAATTTGCCAAAGTATTTTAAATAGTCACGTTGCTTCTGCCTTCTCCGTGTTTTTTAAAATAGTTTTATTGCCTCTTGTTTGTTCTAATCGTTGTTGATGGTTTATTGTATTGTAACCGAGAACTACCGGAAGTACAAGCGGGGTTTCGAAGAGGCAGAGGAACTAGAGATCAAATCGCCAACATTCGCTGCATCATGGAGAAAGCAAGAGAATTCCAGAAAAATGTCTATTTCTGTTTTATTGACTACTCTAAAGCCTTTGATTGTGTGGATCACAACAAACTGTGGCAAATTCTTAAAGAGATGGGAATACCAGACCACCTTACCTGTCTCCTGAGAAACCTGTATGAGGGTCAAGAAGCAACAGTAAGAACCAGACATGGAACAACCGATTGGTTCAAAATTGGGAAAGGAGTACGACAAGGCTGCATATTGTCACCCTGCTTATTTAACTTATATGCCGAGTACATCATGAGAAACGCCGGGTTGGATGAATCACAGGTCGGAATTAAGATTGCTGGGAGAATTATCAACAACCTCCGATATGCAGACGATACCACCCTAATGGCAGAAAGCGAAGAGGATCTGGTCTGAGCCACAGTCAGCTCCAGGTCTTGTTTTTACTGACTGTATAGAGCTTCTCCATCTTTGACTGCAAAGGACATAATCAATCTGATTTCAATATTGACCATCTGGTGATGTCCATGTGTAGAGTCACCTCTTGTGCTGTTGGAAAAGAGTGTTTGCTATGATCAGCGTGTTCTCTTGGCAAAACTCTATTAGCTTTTGTCCTGCTTCATTTTGTACACCTTGGTTTTGTACACCAAGGCCATGCCTGCCTGTTATACCGGTGATTTCTTGACTTCCTACTTTAGCATTCCAATCCCCTATGATGAAGAGGACATCTTTTTTTGGTGTTAGTTCTAAAAGGTGTTGTAGGTCTTCATAGAACCGATCAACTTCAGCTTCTTCGGCATCAGTGGTTGGGGCATAGACTTGAATTACTGTGATGTTGAATGGTTTGCCTTGGATTCATACTGAGATCATTCTATCGTTTTTAAGATTGTACCCCAGTACTGCTTTTCCCACCCTTTTGTTGACTATGAGTGCTACTCCATTTCTTCTAAGGGATTCTTGCCCACAGTAGTAGATATGATGGTCACCTGAATTAAATTCGCCCATGCCTATCCATTTTAGTTCGCTGATTCCCAAGATGTCGATGTTCAATCTTGCCATCTCATGTTTGACCACCTCTAGCTTACCTTGATTCATTGATCTGACATTCCAGGTTCCTAAACAATATTGTTCTTTACAGCATCGGATTTTCTTTTCACCACCAGACACATCCACAGCTGAGTGTCCTTTCGGCTTTGGCCCAGCCGCTTCACTCTTTCTGGCGCTACTTGGAAATACCCTCTGCTCTTCCCCAGTAGTATATTGGACACCTTCCAACCTGAGGGGCTCATTTTCCGGCGTCATCTCTTTTAGCCTTGTGATACGTTCCATGGGGTTTTCTTGGCAAGAATACTGGAGTGGGTTGCCATTTCCTTCTCCAGTGGACCACATTTTGTCAGAACTCTCTGCCATGACCTGTCCGTCTTGGGTGGCCCTGCACAGCATAGCTTATGGCTTCACTGAGTTACGCAAGCCCCTTCGCCACAACAAGGCAGTGATCCATGAAGGGGCCTCTTAATCTAGGGGATCCATTTAGATATCATGGCTAAGAAGCATTAATAGACCCGTCCTCCATGGATTTGGTTAGTACCCATTTAAAGCTATCCAAGTCTCTGACCATCATCATCTGTGGCAGCGTATTCCATACTAATGACGTGTTGTGTGAATTGTTGTTTAGTCGTTCAGTCGTGTCCGACTCTTCGTGACCCCATGGACCATAGCACGCCAGGCCTTCCTGTCCTGCGCTTCCTCCCGGAGCGTGCTCAAGTTCATATTCATTGCATCCGTGATGCTATCTAGCCATCTCATCCTCTGCCGTCCCCTTCTCCTTTTGCCTTCAGTCTTTCCCAGCATCAGGGTCTTTTCCAGGGAGTTTTCTCTTCGCATTAGGTGGCCAAAATATTGGA
Source organism: Heloderma suspectum (assembly GCF_057233095.1). Taxonomy (NCBI): domain Eukaryota; kingdom Metazoa; phylum Chordata; class Lepidosauria; order Squamata; family Helodermatidae; genus Heloderma; species Heloderma suspectum. The sequence goes on along the minus strand of NC_139458.1, from coordinate 70,543,675 downwards.
GCTTCAGCTTCATTATCTGTCCTTCCAATGAGCACTCAGGGTTGATTTCCTTTAGGATGGACTGATTTGACCTCCTTGCAGTCCAGGGGACTCGTACTAGTCTTCTCCAGCACCACAGTTCGAAAGCATCAATTCTTCGGCGCTCAGCCTTCCTTATAGTCCAGCTCTCACAGCCATACATTACTACTGGGAAAACCATAGCTTTGATTAGATGGACCTTTGTCAGCAAGGTGATGTCTCTGCTTCTTACTATGCTGTCTAGGTTGGCCATAGCTTTCCTCCCAAGGAGCAAGCGTCTTTTAATTTCATGGCTACAGTCACCGTCTGCAGTGATCTTGGAGCCCAAGAAAGTAAAATCTGTCACTGCTTCCATTTCTTCCCCTTCTATATGCCAGGAAGTGATGGGGCCAGATGCCATGATCTTAGTTTTTTTAATGTTGAGTTTCAAACCAGCTTTTGCACTCTCCTCTTTCACCCTCAACAAGAGGCTCTTGAGATCCTCTTCGCTTTCTGCCATTAGGGTGGTATCGTCTGCATATCGGAGGTTGTTGATAATTCTCCCAGCAATCTTAATTCCGACCTCTGATTCATCCAACCCGGCATTTCTCATGATGTACTCTGCATATAAGTTAAATAAGCAGGGTGACAATATGCAGCCTTGTCGTACTCCTTTCCCAATTTTGAACCAATCGGTTGTTCCATGTCTGGTTCTTACTGTTGCTTCTTGACCCTCGTACAGGTTTCTCAGGAGACAGGTAAGGTGGTCTGGTACTCCCATCACTTTAAGAATTTGCCACAGTTTGTTGTGATCCACACAATCAAAGCCTTTAGCGTAGTCAATGAAGCAGAAATAGACGTTTTTCTGGAATTCTCTTGCTTTCTCCATGATGCAGCGAATGTTGGCGATTTGATCTCTAGTTCCTCTGCCTCTTCGAAACCCAGCTTGTACTTCCGGTAGTTCTTGGTTCGCATACTGCTGAAGCCTAGCTTGTAGGATTTTGAGCATCACCTTGCTGGCATGTGAACTGAGCGCAATTGTGCGGTAGTTTGAACACTCTTTGGCGTTGCCCTTCTTTGGAATTGGAATGTAAACTGACCTTTTCCAGTCTTGTGGCCACTGTTGAGTGTTCCAGATTTGTTGGCATATTGAATGCAGCACTTTAACAGCATCATCTTTTAGGATTTTAAATAGCTCGGCTGGAATACTGTCATCTCTGCTAGCTTTGTTGTTACTAATGCTTCCTAAGGCCCACTTGACTTCACTCTCTAGGATGTCCGGCTCAAGTTCAGTGAGCGCACTATCATGGCTATCAGGGACATTCAGAACTTTCCTGTATAGTTCTTCTGTGTATTCTTTCCACCTCTTCTTAATCTCATCTGTTTCTGTTAGGTCCCTGCCTTCTTTGTCCTTGACCATGCCCGTCTTTGCACAAAACGTTCCCTTGAGATCTCCAATTTTCTTGAAGAGATCTCTAGTCTTTCCCATTCTGTTGTTTTCCTCGATTTCTTTGCATTGTTCATTTAAGAAGGCCTTCTTGTCTCTCCTTGCTTTTCTCTGGAACTCTGCATTCAGTTGGACATATCTTCCCCTTTCTCCCTTGCTTTTCGCTTCCCTTCTTTCGTGAGCTACTTGTAAAGCCTCATCAGACAGCCACTTTGCTTTCTTGCATTTCTTTTTCTTTGGGATGGATTTCGTTGCTGCCTCCTGAACAATGTTACGGACCTCCGTCCATAGTTCCTCAGGCACTCTGTCTATCAGGTCTAATTCCTGAAATCTATTCCTCACTTCCACTGTATATTCATCAGGGATATGATTTAGGTCATACCTGAACGGTTTAGTGGTTTTCCCGACGTTCTTCAATTTAAGCCGAAATTTTGCAAGAAGCAGCTCATGATCTGAGGCACAGTCAGCTCCAGGTCTTGTTTTTACTGACTGTAAATGGATGCTCTTCCCCAGTAGTATATTGGACACCTTCCAACCTGAGGGGCTCATCTTCTGGCGTCATCTCTTTTAGCCTTGTGATACATTCCATGGGGTTTTCTTGGCAAGAATACTGGAGTGGGTTGCCATTTCCTTCTCCAGTGGACCACATTTTGTCAGAACTCTCTGCCATGACCTGTCCGTCTTGGGTGGCCCTGCACGGCATAGCTTATGGCTTCATTGAGTTACGCAAGCCCCTTCGCCACAACAAGGCAGTGATCCATGAAGGGGGTTGTGTGAATTATGTGCATGTAAATTATGTGCTGTGTGAAGAAGTATGTATAACAAACCTATAAGGCCAATAGAAAAAAGGGTTTATTTAACTACACCAGCATAGAATAGGGATGTACAGATTTTGTTAATTTTTTTTTAACAAGAATTTTGTTCCACTTGTGCTAATCCCCCCCCAAAGTGAAAAACCAGTTCACAAGTCTGTGGAAACCGCGTGGAGTGTGGAAAATACAGTCCACTGCAGAATCTGCAGGTCGAATTGATAGAAATCCAAACTCATTTGAATCCATTGTGGATTTTTCTGACATCCCTAGCATAGAACAATAGAAGCAGGGGGTTGGACTTGGTGGTCTTGTAGGCCTCTTCCAACCCTATGATTCTAAGCATCTGTTCCTCATCCTATGCGGTGATGTACTGGCACTGTTAGTCTTCGGATCTAATTATTTGATGAACATTTTGTCCCAAGTGCACTAGATAAACTGGACATGGAGAGGCTATAATATAACCCAATAATACTAATCTTGCAATCTTTCCCCTGCAACTTATACATTCTCTGTATCCTCCCTCAGCGATTCCCTCACTTCTACAAAAAAATCTGATCAATTTAGCTTTACATGTGACTTTAGAGAAGTATTTCTTACCCATCCATTTGTTCTCCAGAAATTGTTAATTTGAATGGCACAAGCATGCTCTGTACTAACAGACCTTATTCTTTTCGTCAGGAATTATTAGGTTTGTTTTTATTTCAGGCCAGAGTCCAGATGGCATGCATTCTTCAGGTAATGTGCAGTGTGAACTCAGGAGAAGGCAGGCAGAAATAAATGCCTGTATTTCACTGGAGCATGAAGCACCTGAGCAGAATCACAGATTTGTGGGGTGCAGTGCGATTGATTGATTGACTGATTGATTTGCAAATAAAAATAAATCCCCAAACTCCTCTCCCCCTCCAAGTCTTATATATTTGTGAAGGTATTTTCCCCTTCATGTCACAATCTGGGTATGATTGAAAAGATACAGAAATAATTGTAATTCATGTGTTTTGAGCAACTGATCCAGCTATACAACTAATGGGAACCATATAAGTTCTGATACAGATGAGCAGTTCTTGCCTGCTGTTATCAGTGCTTGGATAAGTTCTTTTCTTTCTTTGGGTTCTTTGTGGATCTCCTCTGCAAGTGACTGCAGTCAAGGAAATGGACTTACAGTACGTCATATGTAACATAGCAAAACATACTCTTGATACAGGACTTTTTGAACAACTATTTTTAAAAGATGTCCTGGTAAAACAAACTATAGCCAGCCTCTGGTCTCTTATATCATAGCCAAAATGTCTAGTTTAGCCATTATTAAACTGTGTTCCATTTAGGACTGCTATTTTGCTTTGCTTGTTCTTTGCAGATCCATACTTTAATAGAAAACATTTCCAGTGTGGATTGTTGCTTAAAAGGCTTCTGATGTAAAACTCCACTTCTTCTGCAGTCTGATACAGCTGTCATGTGTATCTCAACCAATGTATCCATTGTACCAAATGGGTTATATCCAGTGTTAGTCTAACATAAGTCCCATTCATTTCAATGGCTCTTCTCTAAGTAGGACTAACATTGGATACAACCCAATGTGTGGAGTAAAAAGAAAGAGGAGCCCTTGCTAATTTGTCAGTAGGCACTTGTTAGGTTTGTGTATGTTTTGTGTCACTGGCATGTGGCAGCTGTGATGTAAGAAACAGCCCAGAAATGAAGTGTTTGCTTTGATCAACATCTCAGTGACACAGGACATGTGAAAACATGTCCAGCATGGCAATACTGGAGTGCAGAAGGCATGGAGATTTTAGTTGGTGCTCATCATAATTTGCACTAGAAAAAGTTGGCAGAATTTCACTCTATTATTTATACCAGGGGTGGGCAACTTGTGGCTTTCCAGATGTTTTAGGCTACAGCTCCCATCATCCCTCACCATTAGCTAGGGCTGATGGGAGTTGTAGGCCAACACATCTGGGGGGCCACAAGTTGTCCACCCCTGATTTATATTGTGGTGCCCAGGATTACCTGAAAGCTCACATTACAGCTTAAGGATGGGTAAACATAAAATAGAGAGTTCTTGATGTATCCGTCAGCTGCAGGGTGAGCTCAGCTTCTTCCCAGCCTCACAAATGAAATGACAGATGTGTATGCCAACAAACTTGAGAGCCAGTGTAGTGTAGTGGCTAGAGTGTTGACTGGGATTCAGGAAACCCAGGTTCTAGTTCCCACTCAGCCAGGAAGCTCACTGTGGGTGACTTTGGGCCAGTCACTGACTGGCACTTATTGTAACTGACTGCATTTTGTACTTCAGGGTTGTGAGGATAAAATGGAAAGGAAGAGGAAGACCATGTAAGCGGCCTTGGGTTCCTTGCAAGATGAAAAAAGGCGGGATATAAATATAATAATACATAATATTAAAAGCATTTCAGTTAATTCTCAGTTCTCTCAAATTACCTGTATTCTTGTAACACATTTGCACTTATTTATAACTGACTGCATTTTGTACTTCATATTGGTTGGGCAAGAGCAATCCTCTTCCTGAATGGTGCAGAGCAGAGGATCGTAGCTGCACGTGAACAATGCCAATTGATGCCTCATCTCTTTACCAGGGTACTAGTACAATGGATGTTGAAATAAAGATTTTTCAGACATTCAAAATTAAGCTCAGAAACATCTGGCTCGGCTGTCATACCTGTCCTTCCACCATACTTTGTGCAAGATTGTGGCTTTATAACTCTCTAGCTCTATAAAATGTTTCCCTGAACGTTCATACATTTATATGTTCATTTGCAGTCTTGTTAACTTTTTAAATTGAGACCTTATTTTAAAGAGCACAGCTGCTCTGGGGATGAGGAGGAGGTTTTGGGGTGACATCATGGAGGGTGTGCAGTCAATCAGCACCATGGACAGCTAGCTTCTTCTTCAGACTTGCAAAACCAATTCCTCCCACCTTGCTCCTGTAGAACCTGACCCTACAGAGGAAAGACACATTTGGAAGAAAACACAATGCTTCCAGAGAAGCCTTAAAATATGTTATGTCTATCTTTACCTTTAGAATTAGTAGTCTACAATTCAAGATACATCCTTTCAGAGGATGTATGCACATATATACACAGAAAGCACAACTGCTCTGTGTGGATATTTCAGCCATGCAGCTCTGTCCCTCTTCTCAGCAGATCTTTGTGGATAACAGCTGCAAAGCAATGCAGTAGCTCCATTTCCTGGGTTGCTTTATTACTTCTCGAAAATATACTGGGAAACAGACTGGAGCAAAGCTTATATTCTGTTTTGTTTGCATATCTAGTCAGACCCATATATTTTATTTAACAACAGTAATAAAAGAAACCTGTGTTCTGTCTTGTAAAAGCAAAAGCAACTCATACATTTAAATCATCATCACCAATTATAATAATAACTTGACTGATTGCCCTAATCATAGAGCCTAATGGTTGTTCTGTTTTTCTTATAACAGAAATCCCATGTAACTTTGGATTGAACTGCTCCTGGGTTACATCTACCAATGCCTCTGGAAAACCGGATTGGTTACTGTCTTCCATTGTTGCTTTGACTTCTCAAGAAGATCAGCAGATCATGGAGAACAGCCCATCCAACAGAGATCGAGAAGGTTGTTCATTTGTGCACTACACACACATTTGTGGTGAACCATCCTTGCCTTCATAGGCCACTTTCTTTCTTAACTGGATTCACTATGGCATCCAACACTGTACTTTTGAGTACATACCACTAAAAAAAAGTTATGAATTGAAACACAAATTGATTTTTTCATACATGTTAGTCAAAGGCTAGCTCAGACAGATAGTATATTTTCCAAATGAGAACTCTCCATTCATTAGACTACATCATGTACTAAATGCTGTTTATATATTAAAATTATTATAATGAGTACAAAAGGCATATTGTAGGTTCTTATATGGAAACTCAGTTGTAGAGAACTGGCTCTTCCTTCCTTTATTAGAGTCCTGCATGTTTCTTTCCAGAAGAGGCTGAAACTAAGGGCCAATTCATATGTTACTAGCATCATTATACTGCTTCAGTAACCACATCCAGGAGTCATATGGCCCAGTTCAAAGATACGGTTTCTTATCATGCAGTTATTACCTTTCTTCCCACCTGGGCAACAATCTGGTAGTAAGGAATCATGCCATTGCCCCCACCCATATTCAGGGATCCAAAATGTTGGCTTAGCTCAGTGCCAGCCATTCTTTATGACCACCATTGACCCTTCCCCAATGTCCTCAGAGGACTTTGGGTTGGAGAAAAGGGGTCTTTTGTGACATTTTTTCTTTGGAGTAGTCAGAAGCAATACAAGTCTCCCATGCTACTTCTGCCTGCTTGAAGGCTCAGCACAAAGTTGGATAATAGGAACAACTCTGCATGCTTCCAGACACTAGGAGACAATACAGAATGTTCTGTAGCTTGATCAGTTCCTATTTCTTGCTCCCTCCCCTTCCTCCTCCTTCTCTGCCTCTGCAGCAAGCACCAGGCACTCACACATCCAGATTTAGGGGGAGCTTGTAGTTAAACTGTTTGATAGCCTTCACCAACAATGTGTATAAAAGCACTACTAGAGTGAATTGATTAAACTTCTTTTAAACTGGCCCTAGCCTGTATTTATTGCCTCCAATACTAAAAGCTGTGTTGCCACACTTTCTCTGTATAAAGCAACTCTGCTGTAAGTCACACCAGACTTTCCAGCACACAACACCGAGAATGGATAGCCACCCCTCCTCTGTGCAGGAACAGGGAAGGGGCAGTTTGTTTGTTTGTTTGTTTGTTTGTTTATTAGATTTATTAACCGCCCATTTGGCCATCCAGTTCACTTTGTCGTGCTCAGCTCTGAAGCAAGCTTGCCTGCAGCAAAGCTCAGCATGACAGAATGAACCACCCTTCTTCCCCCTAACCCTCTCTCCCATTCAGAAGAGGGACTGGGATTGGCTTCCTCTATTGCTCTTAACTTTGAAGCAGGCAGAAGATTCAGTGTTCAGTGTGACATAATAGATCTCCAGGTTCTATGGCAGCCTTCCCCAACCTGGTGTCCTCCAGATGTGTTGGACTACAACTGCCAGAACCTGGCTGTGGGATTCTAGGATTATATGCTGCTTGGGGGAATCTTAGAGTTGTAGTCCAACACATCTGGAGGGCACCACGTTGGGGAAGGCTGTGTTATGGCATTTCTGAATCTCTCATGGAGGGATCTCTGTGTTTCTGAGTGTCTTGCCTTACCAGAGGCTGCTGGTCACTGGCAAGTGGATTTTTTTCTGAAACTTTAAAGTAGGTTGGTTGCACTTAGATCATCCTCTGTTAGGTGTTCAGCACTCTTCAGGGCTTGCCATATTTGATCATATGTAATCTTGGCTTGGTCTTGCTTCCACTCACTTCCACTCACTCATCCCATATCATGGATGAGCCTAACCTGCTCCTATGCCCTTTGCATACATAAATCTTTCTCCAAGGTAGATGCAAATATAGATCTTCCCCCAGATTACATTTTTATGTATAGGGATGATGTGCAAAATGTCTCTCATTATCTAAAAACATCACATGGAGAAAGGTGTTACAGGTAGTACAAGCTCCTGGTGGCTACAGTGGGAGTCAATCAGTCTCATTTAAGTTACTTTTCTTGAACCTACGATAACTTGCTGTTAGCTAACTTCTATGGAAAAACAGACAGTTGCCTAGGGAGATGACAGTTCCTTCTTGAGCCCTCCCTGCCAATATTTTGATCAGACCGATAGGTCCGCCTTCTGAACAATTCCAGCCTGACTTCTGCTTGATTTTAGTTATGGCAGCAGAATGCTCAAACAGTTGGTTTCTTGATAGAAGGAAGTTCACTATGGCTAAGGCTGCAACCCTATGCACAATTTACATGAAAGTAAGTCTTATTGGTCTTGTTGAGACTTAATTCTGAATCAATATGCATAAGATCAGGCTGCATGCTTGAGAATCCTTGCCACAGAACATCTAGATCCCTACATGAATCCATACATGATTTCATTCATTTTTTCCTGCTTATTCTCACCTTCCTCCTCCACCCCCACTTCTCTTTGCCCTCTTTATTAATATGAATTGATTTTACAAACTAAACTGATCTCTCCACTTCTCAACACCCTTTTCTCTGTATGTTTTCTTCTTTCTTCCCTGAGGTCTCTAGCTTTCAGCCATACTTTCTTGGGGTTATGTTTGTTTGTTTGTTCCTAACTTTTTCTTTTTTTCCCCCTGCAGGGGATATTCTTCTCCTGAACACTAGCAGGATCTCAGACAGGTGCATGTTCAGCCTCCACAGCCCTATCCTGCCTTGGAGCTCCAGTTCCTGTCTGTTAGAGCTTGCTGTGTATTCACAGGGAACCAGTCTAAGAGGACTTTCTGCTGAAATGCAACATGTGGACACTAATCAGAGTTTGACCATCCATCTGCAAGAAGGACATGAACGGCATGCTTGGTAAGACTTGTTCTTACAATGTATTACACTTTTATAGCTTTCCTCCAAATAGCTCTAGTCCAAACTAACGGATGAGTAAACTTCCTGGGGATGCATAATTAATCTGGGAAAACTGGATTAATTAATGACCCAGGTTGCCTGGCTTGGAAGCCTTTCTTCCTTCTGGGCACATGCTAGGAATTAGAGGCCTCTGGGCATGGCCTGGGTCTTTTCCATCCCTGTACTGGGCATTTTAAATTGGGCCAAAATGATCAGATCCTCCCAAATCCAACTTAAAAATGGGACTTAAATTGTCAAAAGCAGTTTTAGAACTAACAATGTTTGCTCTTTTATAAACGTCAAAAGGACTCAGTTCTTTGGAAACATACATTATTTTTCTCTGATAGGCTTACTAGAATTGAAATACTATACTAAAATGAATGTAATCTAGTGGATGGGCCTTTTCTCTGAGGCAGGCCCAAGAGAAATTTGCTGTCATTCTTACTCCCAGATTAAAATTATGAAATGAAAATGCAATGTTAAAAAGTGAAACCGTTTCAGAGTTTGCCTGTCTTCTTTCCAAAAGAGGAGTGCTAGCATGGCAGTCTCATTCACCTGTCAGGCTTCAGAAAGGTTGAGACTCCAGTTTCCCCTGAAAACCCGGCAGACTGAGCTTTGAGGGCACCACCTGGGCTCCAGTGGTAGTTGATCTGCATGCTCAGTCAGCTGACTCCAAAGGCCCTATGAAGCCCTAGCCTCAGCTTGCTCCTTAGTCCAAGAAACTTGCCTCTTGTGTGAGGAAGCTGCCAGCCTAAGCGCTTTATTTCTCCCCTTGATTGCTGCTCGGGAACTCAACCAAGCACTGGTAATGCCAGAGTTGAGGCACCAGAGCCTGATCACTAGGAGCCCCTGTCTGAGACCTTTGCTGGCACTTTCCAGCATCTTATGACAAGTACGACTCTCGAAAGTATATGTAAAAATGTACAGTGAGAAGAAATCCTGGCAATGTTTTCTGTTGCATCAGCTGTCCTTGCTAGAACGGGCTTGGAAACCTGATTGCCTGTGATCCATCAAATTACAGTATTCCAGCTCTCCTGCTCATGCTCTTACTGAGACAATTATTTTTTCTTGAACTCGTAGGGTGCAATCCTATGCATGTTTAGAGAGAAAAAAAGTCCTACAACTCCCAGCATCCCCCAGCCAGCCATGCTGGCTGGGGAATGCTGGGAGTTGTAGGACTTTTTTCTCTACAAACATGCATAGGATCGCGCCCTTAACCTCTTCAAATTTAGTAGTTGTCTCTGCTGGAAAAAACAGGACCCTGGGTTTAGTTAGTGCTGCATTTTAGATAAATGGTAGGAGACAGAGACGACGCACACAACTCCTGATATTATGAAACAACTCATGAAGGAAAGTAGAACAGTCAGTTGCATTCTCACAGTGGGTCTTGGAATCGCTTGTATTGGTCAGAGACAATTGCTTAAAACTTATTCAGTTTTGTATGTGTGCAATATGGCCTAGTTGCTACTGCAGCATAATACCCTTAATCTACCTACCTAAACTTGCATCAGTTTGAACTTTGTTTACTGCTCCAGACTCTTTTTCTCTACATGCACATTGCTCAGGGAGTTCTTGACCACAACATACCAGCCTTAATGTCTGTATTTAGACTAGGAGTAATATTAGCCAATTTAACGAGATGTGTCCTCCTGACATAAAATCAATAGTAAAAGTATTGCCAGGCTGAGTGCATCTGAATTACTGCTGCCACAATCCATCTTCCACTGTGTATACAAAGGGTTTTGTTCTGGTGTTCCATTAAGGAAATTAAATTGGCTCAAAAGTGTTCCTGTTCAGGCCAAGTGTAGAAGGCACCTTATTTATGGCACCAGAGAGAAGCTTCTGCAGTTAGATCTAGCAGTTTAGGGTCTGCCAGAATCCAGCTACACAAATGAATCCTTGACCAGAGCTCCACGACAGTGGTAGGTGGTTCACACATTTATTTTTGGAAATGCAAAGCTGCCTCTCACTCTTTCTCATTCTGAATACTCTGCTATTAAGATCACGTTGTAGAGGAAATGCATTAGTAGATGCTACTAGGGCTGACTAGATATAGTGCTGTGATTGTACATCAGACATAACGTACTCGTGATTAAATTTTGAAGGCTGTTTGGATGCTTTGCTCTAATTTACAATAGTGGTAATGTGGAGTGACTCAGTGCTACAGGTTTCTGGCTGCTGTGATGCACTGTAACACAAGTGATACAGTGATGAATCAGAGCTGGTGGGCTGGACAGTGTGCAGAAGCAAAAAAAAAAAATGGTGCTGGTGTTCCAGTACTGGAAGAGCTAGTACACGTGAACAACGGCTGTGGTTTAAAGTACAAAAAGCTGGGCAACTTGTTCACTGAGGACAACAACACAAATATGGCATGACTCTTATCTAGTTTGCATATATCTACATGGGGTCACGAAGAGTCGGACACGACTGAACGACTGAACAACAACAACATATAATGAATAGTTTGTATGTTTTTAATTTAATTTTACTAAAACATGAGTAGTACAACAGAATGTGAATACAGTGAGATAAGTATTAATATGCAGAGGGATACAACCCTCTATATTTATGTAATCTAATGATGTATTTCTGTTGACAGAAGAACTTTGAGGGTTCAGTGAATCTCTCTGCTTTCAGTAGTTTAATAACTAGTCAATGTGTTTGGAGGAATTGTGATTGTGTTTAAAACCCAAAGGAGTCTCAAGAGGTTGCAAGTTCAAATGGAGGCATGGTATATGTGGAATACTTTGGGCACTCTGAAGCTCTATATAAATGTGAAGTATTAAAAATCATTACAACTTTTGTTTTTTGTTTTTTGCAGGGTGAAGTGGAAAGTGTTGATAGGCTCAGTTGGACAAGTCGAAAGGCCCTTTGAGATCACTTTGCTGTATTCAAGCTGTGGAGAAAAGAGTTCTGGGCTTTTGGCACTGGGCTCTTTGCAACTCAGAAACTGCTTTCATGGTATGTCTTAATATAGCCATTCATCTCTGGGCAGTCAAGACACTGCTCTGCATAATCACTGCACAAGAAAAAGCTCAGGAAGACTGGGTATACTTCTACAATGAAACTATGCAACTTTAGAAGCTATCTATACATTAATACGGAGCAGGAATTTTTTGACTGCTAAATGTTATCCGATCGGGTTCAGAACAGTCTCAAATTACAGCTACCAGTGCCTAGATTTGCAGATAAATAATTGCACCCCCGAAAATAAATTGACAGCTTCACAATTAATTAACGTAATAATTTGTATCATGGAGCTGAACGGGTACGCAATACAGTGTTAATACAAATTTAATTCAAAGCTGTGAAATCTCAAGATCAAGTAAAACAGCTTATTAATGAAGTTAATAAATCATAAGTTAAACATAGATAGTTGTGAATTTTTTCACAACAGATATAGCTACTGCTTATGAACCTGATTATTATTGTAGAACAAATGAATACATCTTTTTTCTTACAGGAATATTTTGCAGGATAATATGTTTGGGTTCAAAACTTGGTTTTGGTTCTTTCGCTTAAAAATATTTTTTAAATGTACAAAAGGAGAACAAAACAACACTCTTCATACGTTGCAGTGGTGCAGCCACAGCATAAATATATAAGAAAATACATATATTCTTCTTAAATTAAGTCAAGCATAAACAGGTTTTAGGTCCAAAACTGCATTTAAATTTTAAATCAGCAATTCCCAATAGATATAGTTACAATTCTGGCTTTATTAGATTTTTAAAAATCTTTTTTATTACCCATCCCTTCTTATTTTTCGCTATCTGTGTGTGTTTTTTAAGAGCAATAACTTGTAGCTAGGGATGAACGAAAGTCCCTTACCTGGTCCCGCAGCTTTTTTCGGGGGGGGGGGGAGGTGATCCGTTTCTCCCCCTGAAATTCTTGGCAGGTGGGGAGGCACCCCATCCCTCCCCGCCGAAATTCTGGCCGGCGGGGAGCACCCTGCCTCTCCGGCCGCGAAAGAAAAAAGTAAAGTAAAAAAAAACAAACGTGATAGGCTACATAAAGATTTACGTAGCCTATCACGGCTAGATTTTCAAAAAACACCGTGATAGGCTACATAAATCTTTACATAGCCTATCACGGCTGACTTTGGGGGGGAAAAAAGCGCGTACGCAAATGGTTGCGTTGCCCTTATTTTCGCCGTAGTCTACGTAAATCTTTACGTAGACTACCCGTGCCAAAATAAGGAAAACAAATGGGCGCCGCCATTTGCGTACGCACTTTTTTTTTTTTTTCAAAGTAAAAAGATTTACGTAGCCTATCACGGTGTTTTTTGAAAATCTAGCCGTGATAGGCTACGTAAATCTCTACGTAGCCTATCACATTTTTTTTTTTACTTGGAAATGGCGGCAGTGGCAGCCAGTCAGAAGACCGGCTGCCGCTGCCACCGCCGAAACGCTGCCGGGACACGCCGCCGCGAGGGACATTTGCACGAGGTAAGTCCCATCCCGGGGGGGGGGTTGGGGGGCTGTCAGAGAATTTCTCCACCAATTTCGGGGGGCCGAATGTGTTGGCATTCGGCCTCCCGGAGATTCGTGGAGAAATTCTCCGACATCCCTACTTGTAGTGGATTTATTCCTCCTGTAGGTCAAATACTTGAAATACTTATGCCAGGGAAATATTTAGTGAAAATATATAGAACTGGAAGGGAACTTGAGTGATTTAAGGCCATTTGTGTTCCTTATTTTGGCACGGGTAGTCTACGTAAAGATTTATGTAGACAACGGCGAAAATAAGGGCAACGCAAATAGCGTTGCCCTTATTTTCGCCATAGTCTACATAAATCTTTACGTAGACTACCCGTGCCAAAATAAGGAACACAAATGGGCGCCGCCATTTGCGTACGCGCTTTTTTTTTTTCAAAGTCAGCCGTGATAGGCTACGTAAAGATTTACGTAGCCTATCACGGTGTTTTTTGAAAATCTAGCCGTGATAGGCTACGTAAATCTTTACGTAGCCTATCACTTTTTTTTTTTTTTTAACTTGGAAATGGTGGCAGTGGCAGCCAGTCGGAAGACCGGCTGCCGCTGCCACCGCCGAACCGCTGCTGGGACCCGCTGCCGCGAGGGACATTCACACGAGGTGAGTCCCATCCCGGGGGGGGGTCGGGGGGCTGTCGGAGAATTTCTCCACCAATTTCGGGGGGCTGAATGCATTGGCATTCGGCCTCCCGGAGATTCGTGGAGAAATTCTCTGACATCCCTACTTGTAGCGGATTTATTCTTCCTGTAGGTCAAATACTTGAAATACTTATGCCAGGGAAATATTTAGTAAAAATATATAGAACTGGAAGGGAACTTGAGTGATTTAAGGCAAACTGGATAATTGATCAAGATGTCCTTGAACTGGAGTATATTGCAAATACAGAGAAATATGGTGATGAGATGAGGGAAGAACTGAAAAAGAGCACAATAAATTCTGCTCATTGATAACCCAACTGCCACCCCAAAGGAATCTTGTTCTGGGAAGCAGTGGTAAATCCAGCACCTGCAAAGGTCACCTCTATATTATCCATTGACTGAACATCCAGTACTACCCATTCATTTCAATCTGGAAACTGAAAGCCACAGGGATGGCAGCCTTTTAAACAATGGAAAGAAAAGGTCTGCAAGCTAGTGTGGTATAGAGCATTGGACTGGGAGTTAGGAGACCTGGATTCTATTCCCTCTCTGCCATGAAGTTCACTGGATGACTTTGGGCCAGTTACTAATTCCCAGCCTAACCTACCTCACTGGGTTGTTGTGATGATAAAATGGAGAGGAGGAGGAGGACGATGTACACTGCCTTGGGCTTCTTGGAGGAAAGGTGGGGTATAAAAGTAATAGATAGAACAAAAAATACATAAAACTTTATAACACTGTCTTGCTTGTTAGCACCAAAGTGAGGGGCAGTGCAAACTCGCATACTCTTAACTCTTTTTTTTCTAACAGGGCCCAGTGGCCCACAGAAAAAAATCAACCAGGGGTCACATACATTAATGAATTAATTCATTCATTCATTAATTGTGTTGTATGCTCTTATTTGTATCATAAATACCATAAATAAAGACTGTAACGTCTAGGAAGATTGTGCTGAGGTACTATCTTCCTGAAACTCTGCCTACTCAAATTGGGATCCAGTGACTAACAGAAACAAGATTATAACTATAACTAGAGAGGGAAGCAAGTGAAGGCACATACTTGCTCCTCCTATCAGGGAATATTGCCACTGGAGCATGAAGGGCAGGTGGGGGGGGAGGGGAAGACACCACTGCTGGTGTCTCAGACTCAGAGTGCCTACCAGCAGTGACACCCAACTGGCCACTCTCCTCGCTGGCCCTTCCCAAGGTGGAAGGAGCTCCCTGGAAATGCCTGGGGGTTGAGGAAATTAAGGGGGGGGGCTGGATCTAGCACTTGGGCCAGAGGTTCCCCACCCCTGAAGTAGGTCATCACTTTCATGTATGAATCAGTCATCACAGATTAATTACTACCTTCAGTGTGAACTCAAACAAATTCTTTTCCAACGTTTTCATATTTGGTGCAGAACCAGAGGATGACAAAAGTTTAAAATGTGTTAATATTCACCGTTCTTGACCATTAGGTGTGCTTGCTGTCATTTGTTGCTAGAGTTTCAGTAGACTAGGGGAGAGCTAAGTGCATCAATCCCATTCCTAAAGTGCAGGACTGTTGGATTTACTTTACCAACAGTGCAGCCGTTGACGACTGTATATGTAAAAGTCAAACACTATCTGTGGATGTGTCTGTCCTTGCAGCCTAGATTCGATTGATAGGTGGGATTTCAGTATTTTAAACAAAATAAATAATTGTAATGGATCTGTTCATGCTACCTTCAAGCATTCACTCTTGTGTACATCTCACTCACTCCTTGCCATCTTCTTCCACTGCCGTGTGAGTAAGCAGAGAGAGGAACTCATAATGGGTCTGTCACCATCTTGATCTAGGCATTCTTGTGTGATTCACTTTAGGCAAAGAAGGTCCACATCTTTCCAAATATGACAAGGGTTCCACAGCCCCCTGCCCACGCTGGGGCTGTGTCAGCCACCTGCACATCTGTAATTTCAACACAGATTGCCCCACCAAAGACATTGATGGATCTATCTGTGGTAAGTATAATTCTATCTCCTTCATACTCTCTTGAAATGGGTTCCTGCTTGTCAACTTTGTTGTGTGAGGGTTTTGAGCCCATTCCCTCCAGCCTTACAGGTCATAGAATAGAGAAATATGCTTGAGGTCAGGATGGCAGTGCCTGATTTTGGCAGTGCCGGAAAAACAGACATCCCTCAAATTAGACTTTGGAGCTATAATGAGCACGTTAGATTCTTGTACAAGGAAACGGGAAAAGCCAGTCTCTGCGGTGTAAGCAGATCACACTGTACCAGATAAAAGCCCATGTAGTTTTTCATTAACTAGTATCACTGAACTATACACCTTTAGGGTTGATTGATTAACCAGTTTTCTGCAGTGATCGTGCCCTTGAAGTTTCAGACTCGTGAAAGTCCGTTGTTTGAAGGGGGCCCAAAGCCCAATATATAATGTAAGTAAGTGTCATGCCCCCTCTAGAGGAGGTAGCATATAGCCACCAGGACTAGTAGCCATTGATAGTCCCCTCAGAGCTTGCAGCCACAGCCTGAAGGGTCTATAGCTGAAGCCCTCTCTTCTCCACAAACAGCCTTTATATCCAATACCAGAGTCCTGCTCCCCAGCAAGATGTCATGAGATGGCTTCCTCCTTTTGTCAAGACTGTAGGTTCTGGGCAGCTGAATTTTTAGGTTAAAAAAACCTTGTTTTTATTGTAATCTGCCTTGGGGGCCTTGCCAAATAGAAGATGGTAGGATATAAATACAAAAACTTATATACAATTTTATCAAAAACAACTTGGTTGTAGCATTCAAGATGAAGTACCATAGCACTGTATGTAGAATGAGATGAAATGAGACCTTAAATAACCCCTTTGTAGAAATGTAAGCTTTGCCTGCTTTTGTTTTCTAACCAAACTCAACAAGAGAATCCATAGTTCAATATACAACACTCATCCTGTTTTGTTTCTTAATGCGACTTATATTTTCTTCCACTAACATCCCTCTTTCCCTCACAGACAGTCTACCAGAAGGGGCACATTGTTCTTTTGAGGAAGGTTCCTGTGGCTGGACGTTGGATGGCAATGTGAATTTTTCCTGGTCTATTACTAGCTTTTCAAAGGTGCATGAACACCAATTTGGAGGATCTGCCTTACACACCACTAGAGGTAAGTTCCATATTTGCCATCTTCCAGTTTATCTTGAAACACAGGGTGACCTTGGATGTTCTAAAGAAGCAGCATTAAAGGAAGCATGAGTGATTCACCCTTCCTCTTCCATGCTTCTGGGCCACATCCATTCTGGGGGAGTGCACATTGCCCCTACCTTGAGAGATGCATATCAACCCATTTGAAACATGCACATCTCCCCCTTGTGCACAAAACCCCAATGTGGTGGGAGAGGAAATACGATATAATCACATTACTTTGTCGCTGCTTCTTGAGAATATTGAAGTGGTTTTTCAGTAGAAGGATTTCAAGACATTTGGGGTAATTTTGTCAAATCTGTTGAGAAATCAACTGTGAGAGGCCATGCATGGCTGGAAATTTGGCTAGCCTCACTGCTTCACCTGAAAGTTATTGCGGCATTCCCAAAGGAGGAAGGATCTGGCTAATGAGCCCAAGCCACAAAAGGAAAAATATAAAAATGGACCAAAGACCAAAGACAGAAGAAAGGGGTGGTGGAAGGAGGAGAAGACAAGGAGCTTTCGACAAAGTGCCCCATGATATCCTGATGAGCAAACTAGCTCAAAGTGGGCTAGATGAAACAACGATCCGGTGGATCCACAGTTGGCTACAGAATCGGACTCAAAGAGTGCTTATCAATGGGACCTTCTCAAACTGGGGAGAGGTAACAAGTGGGGTACCGCACGGCTCAGTCCTGGGCCCAGTGCTCTTCAACATTTTTATTAATGACTTGGAGGAGGAGGTGCAGAGAATGCTGATCAAATTTGCAGATGACACAAAATTGGGAGGGATAGCTAATACTTTGGAAGACAGAAATAAAATTCAAAGTGATCTGGATAGACTGGAGCGCTGGGCAGAAAACAACAGAATGACATTTAATAGGGACAAATGCCAAGTTCTGCACCTAGGAAAAAGAAACCAAACGCACAGTTACAAGATGGGGGATACGTGGCTCAACCACACTACAAGCAAGAAGGATCTTGGAATTGTTGTCGATCACAAGCTGAATATGAGCCAACAATGTGATGTGGCTGCAAAAAAGGCAAATGCTATTTTGGGCTGCATTCACAGAAGCATCGCTTCCAAATCCCGGGAAGTACTAGTTCCCCTCTACTCAGCACTGGTTAGGCCTCATCTGGAGTACTGTGTCCAGTTCTGGGCACCACACTTGAAGAAGGATGCAGACAAACTGGAGAGGGTTCAGAGGAGGGCAACAAAGATGATCAGGGGACTGGAAACAAAGCCCTATGAAGACAGACTGAAAGAACTGGGCATGTTTAGCCTTGAGAAGAGAAGACTGAGGGGAGATATGATAGCACTCTTCAAGTATTTGAAAGGTTGTCACAGAGAAGAAGGCCAGGATCTCTTCTTGATAATCCCAGAGTACAGGACACGGAATAATGGGCTCAAGTTACAGGAAGCCAGATTCCGGCTGAACATCAGGAAAAACTTCCTGACTGTAAGAGCAATACGACAATGGAACCGATTACCTGGGGAGGTGGTGGGCTCTCCCACACTGGAGGCCTTCAAGACGAGGCTGGACAGCCATTTGTCAGGGATGCTCTGACTTGGATTCCTGCCTTGAGCAGGGGGTTGGACTCGATGGCCTTGTAGGCCCCTTCCAACCCTACTATTCTATGATTCTATGAGTCATACAAGACAGGCAAGTTTTGTTTTGAGAGACTAATTGAGTCTGGGACTATCTATGAAAAGACAACAGCCTCTATGATGAGCCAGCTATGTCTTGTTTAAGGCCAAGATGGAAAAAAATATTTAGCCTTTTCAAAGAGCTGAGAGACACTAAACTTTCTCTGAAAGGCATTACCTTTAACAGCTTATCAGACTAATGTTAGCTAGATTATGTAAATAGGTGGTGTTCAAAGTTAAATTTTAAGCCATGGTCCAATAGGCCAAGATCCACAGAAATGTTATTAGTATGCAACATGTTGTGGGCCTACAATGATTCCTGGGGACTCAGCCTCTCTCTCCTCCAAAGCGTCTATTGGCTGTGTTTTAAGATAATCTTTGGAGGCCACCTACAGTCAGTAAGGCCTTCTCAGTGGCGGCCCTTACCCTACAGAAGAGATACACTGCTGGCCTCATCTGTGGCCACATTGAAGGAGGTTTTAAAAACTCATCTATTTTCCTTGGCTTTTAAGTGAAAGTTGTTATGGCATTTGCTGCTGAAATGGTATAGTATTAAAATTGTATTTTATTGTAATTGTGTTTTTAAACATTGTTGTTTATGTTTAATGTTATTTTATGGATGTGATGTTGAATTTTACTGTTTTTATTCCATAAGAAGACTATGGTCTTGAAAGCTGCCTGAAAAATACATAAAATAAATAAAATATTTTAGTTGGATCTTACTAGAGTATGAACCTAAGTTACTGCTAACACTGTGCCATCAGGTGGCTCCAAAGGAGGCCGCGCAATAAGATGCGGAGTCACTCTAGCATGTGGAAGACTGTTCAATCCAAGGAGAATGAGTGCTCTTGACAATCAAATAATATAATACATAGAATCATAGAATAGTAGGGTTGGAAGGGGCCTACAAGGCCATTGAGTCCAACCCCCTGCTCAAGGCAGAAATCCAAGTCAGAGCATCCCTGACAAATGGCTGTCCAGCCTCGTCTTGAAGGCCTCCAGTGTGGGAGAGCCCACCACCTCCCCAGGTAATCGGTTCCATTGTCGTATTGCTCTTACAGTCAGGAAGTTTTTCCTGATGTTCAGCCGGAATCTGGCTTCCTGTAACTTGAGCCCATTATTCCGTGTCCTGCACTCTGGGATGATCAAGAAGAGATCCTGGCCTTCTTCTCTGTGACAACCTTTCAAGTACTTGAAGAGTGCTATCCTATCTCCCCTCAGTCTTCTCTTCTCAAGGCTAAACATGCCCAGTTCTTTCAGTCTGTCTTCATAGGGCTTTGTTTCCAGTCCCCTGATCATCTTTGTTGCCCTCCTCTGAACCCTCTCCAGTTTGTCTGCATCCTTCTTCAAGTGTGGTGCTCAGAACTGGACACAGTACTCCAGATGAGGCCTAACCAGTGCTGAGTAGAGGGGAACTAGTACTTCCCGGGATTTGGAAGTGATGCTTCTATGAATGCAGCCCAAAATAGCATTTGCCTTTTTTGCAGCCACATCACATTGTTGGCTCATATTCAGCTTGTGATCGACAACAATTCCAAGATCCTTCTTGCTTGTAGTGTGGTTGAGCCACGTATCCCCCATCTTGTAACTGTGCATTTGGTTTCTTTTTCCTAGGTGCAGAACTTGGCATTTGTCCCTATTAAATGTCATTCTGTTGTTTTCTGCCCAGCGCTCCAGTCTATCCAGATCACTTTGAATTTTGTTTCTGTCTTCCAAAGTATTAGCTATCCCTCCCAATTTTGTGTCATCTGCAAATTTGATCAGCATTCCCTGCACCTCCTCCTCCAAGTCATTAATAAAAATGTTGAAGAGCACTGGGCCCAGGACTGAGCCCTGCGGTACCCCACTTGTTACCTCTCCCCAGTTTGAGAAGGTCCCATTGATAAGCACTCTTTGAGTCCGATTCTGTAGCCAACTGTGGATCCACCGGATCGTTGTTTCATCTAGCCCACTTTGAGCTAGTTTGCTCATCAGGATATCATGGGGCACTTTGTCAAAAGCTTTGCTGAAGTCAAGGTATATGATGTCTACAGCATTCCCACGGTCTACAAGGGGGGTTACTTGATCAAAAAATGAGATCAGATTTGTCTGGCAGGACTTGTTTTTGACAAATCCATGTTGGCTTCGAGTAATCACGGCATTGTTTTCAAGGTGCTTCCAGATGGATTGCTTTATCGTCTGCTCCAGAATTTTCCCAGGGATTGATGTCAGACTGACTGGTCTGTAGTTCCCAGGTTCCTCCTTTTTACCCTTTTTGAAGATAGGGACAACGTTAGCCCTCCTCCAGTCATCTGGCACTTCCCCCGTCCTCCATGATTTCTCAAAGAGAATAGACAGCGGTTCTGAGAGTTCTTCTGCCAGTTCCTTTATGACTCTAGGATGCAGTTCATCTGGCCCTGGAGATTTGAACTCATTCAAAGTAATGAGGTGTTCCTTGACCATATGCCTGTCGATCTCAAGCTGCAATCCTGCCCCTTCAGCCTGTACTTCGCCTTTGCCAAGGGGGTCATAGACCCTCTTTTGGGAGAAGACTGAGCCAAAGTCGGAATTGAGCACCTCTGCCTTTTCTTTGTCATCTGTTATCGTTTTGCCATCCTTATTTAATAGCTGAACCACCATTTCTTTCCTCTGCCTTTTACTATGCACGTAGCTGAAGAAAGCCTTTTTGTTGTTTTTAACATCCCTTGCTAACCTCAGCTCATTCTCAGCTTTAGCCTTCCTGACGCCATCCCTGCAATTCTGTGCTATCTGCCTGTACTCTTCCTTTGTTACTTGGCCTTCTTTCCAGTTCCTATATGTGTCCTTTTTTGTTTTCAGGTCATCCCTAAGCTTTTTGTGAAGCCACATTGGCTTCTTCTGTTGTCTTCCACCTTTTCTTCTTGTTGGAATTGCTTGTGATTGTGCCTTGAGAATTTCCTTTTTTAAAATCATCTAGTTGCTTGTCTGAAATGGCTTAGGAACCTGCTGGCCCCACTAGGAGGCTATTGCAAATCGTGGGTCTAACTTGCTGAGAATTGCACCAGAGGGCAACCCCAAATCCTCCACTGAAATCGACTTAAAACTTCTTTTCCAGGTCACTTTTTGTATCTGCGTGTAGTTAGCGATCACTCAGATGGTGCTGCCAGGGCATACAGCACTAGTCTCCCAGGCAGTCTCACCAGTGGAACCTACCAGGTACGTTGTTCCACATCCTTCTGGAATTAATCCTCACTTCATGAAGGTTTTTAGTGGTATGAAGCCCATTTCACTCTTCCCTTTGTGGTGAAGGCAAACAAAATAGTTTCCCATTTCATCCAAACCTGAAAACTATGGCTACTAGCTTTGGAATAAGCCAGGATATTAAATCAATCTCAAAACATGGTTTAGTTTTCTGGCTTGTTCCAACACTGGTAACGTAATTCCCTAATTTGGAAGAAATGGAAAACTATGGTTTTCTGTTCATAAATTATCGGGACATGATATTTTCTGCATGTTGGGGTTCTTCATGAGGATCAGGGATAATGTGTTTACATAGTCCCTTACTGTGATAAACACACAGAGAACCAGGACCTGTCCAGTCAGCTGTGCTGTATGCAGCCAGCCAGCCTTTTTCCCAGCCCAGATCATACTGTGCTCAAGGCAGACAGTTTGTCTCAATTATTCCTCAAAATTACAAAATGGCACAACATAGTAAACATTAATAACCTTATTCTGAATATATTTAAGCTTTAACTGAAATGGCACAGATTCTACTTCTTGCATCCAACCATCCAACCATGGCATCCAAACATCCAACCATGTGCAGAATGTTTGGCCCAGTGACCTGAAGTGGACCTAGGAGAACTTCATTACCTTCTGAACCATCTTTTACTATTCTCTCCCTCTGATACTCTCGTATAATTTTAATAATACCTGCCAATTGAGGATAATACTCCGGAGATCTGATGAAGTGGGCTTCGCCGCTTTTAATTTTTGCTGATGCAAACTAACATGGCTACCTCTCTGGTACTTGTTTCTGGATAAGTACAATATGCCAAGTATGCCATATTGTAATTTTTACTTATGGTTGATAATTCTGACTACCTATTCTCACTGTAAATGGTGCAGTCTGGCCAGAGGAGGGGAGTGGGAAGGGGGAAGGGGGAAGCATCCAACTATGTGCAGAATGTTTGGCCCAGTAACCTGAAGTGGACCCAGGAGAACTCCAATACAAATGTTGGTGGGGAGTTCCATTCTAACTGGATATTATATTTCTTCCATTTGGAGTTCCTGATTCAGTCCCCAGTTTCATCTGTGCTGGAAGCTATGCTGTTCTCATTCTGGACAACAAACTGCACTTAATGACCTGATGCATAGTATTCTTTGAGGGTTTTTCATACTTGGCCACAACTCTGTATGCGCATACTTGCATGTAAGTGATTATAAACTGATAAGATCCCACAGCTTTCACTGATTCGCATGAGCATGGGGTGTGATCCCACACTCATTCATATCAGCTCTAGAGAACTGTGTATCCTTCTCAGCTCATGTATTACTTCCTCCATGCAGCTGCATTCAGGAACTGCCCTATCTGGGTGATTTTAACATGTGTAAACATTTTATTCTAAACTCCCAAAATTCAGTCCCAGTTTACACATTCTTACAGTCCCTGACTGCAGCCACATGGAGAAAGTAATGTATGCACCAAGGGAAATGCACAACTCTCTGGAGTTGATAGGCATGAGTGTGGAATCAATTTGTTTTACTTCTCATACATGTGAAAATCACTGCCAGAAAACTATGCATCCCTGTCAGTTTATACATTACTTCCTCCTAGGGAATCCATCTGGGGGGTCAAGTCCACCAAAATTTGGGTGGCTTGGCTGCTTTGGCTCACTTGTCTGTGAGCTGGCCCAACTTGACCTGCCTGAGTCAAGCCTGCTCCGGGACTTGTGTCACTGCCACTGTTCGCAAACTCCTCATGCTCTTCTTGTCAATGCCCACCAGCAAGGTGAATGTGAGGGGTTTGTGCACGGCAACAGCGGGCAACAGGTAGTGGTAGCAGGGAGGGAAGACTCTCTCCCCACCGTTGCTACCTGCTGCCCACCACGGTTTTGCGAGCGGCAGCAGGGGTAACTTTCACTCTTTTACACAAGGTTTTTCCGCAAATTACATCTGTAATTTGTGCAAATTACAATTGTAATTTGTGCAAATTACAATTGTAATTTGTGGGAAAAAACTTTTGCACAAAAGGGGGAAAGTTCCCAGATTTCAGGAAAAAGCCCTCGGCTTGGCTCACAAAGGTAAGCCAAGCCGAGGGCTCCATGGGAGTCTGTTGGGCCCTAAAAGGGCTGGATTTTGCCACAATGGGCATCCCTACTTCCTCCACATAGCTGTGGCCCTAGGTCAGGGATGGGCAACCTCCAGCCTGTGGGCCTAATCCAGCCCAATTTCCCTTCCAGCCCATGGAGCTTTCATGGATACCTTCTGGAGGAATCCCAGCTATTATCTCCAACTGGAGATTGGAGATAACAGTGAGGATTCCCCAGCATGCAAGCAGGCTTAGGATCTCTCTGTATGAGGAATGTTAGTATATATGAATCAAGCCAGTCTTCAAATATGATGTATATATCAGAAAGAGTCTTACTGACAGCTCCTCTCTTCATTTTGCCTACATCCCTCACTTTAGGTCCAATTCTCAGTGTACATTTTTGGCAGTTACAATGGCACTATATTGCTCATTGTCCAAGAAGAAGCAGATGGAATCAGTGCCACACCAGTGGTGTGGGAAAGAACAGGGAGCTGGAGTGATCACTGGTTTCTCATAAGTGTGGAAATGCCAAGGCTTCAGAACAAGTAAGTGTAACATCAGGAGTATTGATTTATTAACATCACTTAACATATAATGCATCATCAGTGTGCAAGATCCTTTCCAAACTAATGATGAAAAGAAAGGTCCCTGCCCTAAGAAGCTTACAATCTAAAATTTGACATTCAGGGGACCATAGAGGAGAGGAATGTGCTTTCAGTTCAATGGCACACATTAAGGGTTTGTGTCAAAGGCTTCACACACAAACAAGGTGGGTTTTGAGGAGGATTTTTGAAGGATGAGAGGGAGAGAGAGGTGGCATTGCTCGGGGAGGGACTTGCAGGCATAAGGGGCAACAAAGAAGAAAGAGCAGCATTGTAAACAAGAGTAAATAGGTGTGCTGGGTGGTGCTTGATGGAGGGAGATGAACATCAATGTGCTGAGCGTTTCCACCTGTATTGCCCCAAACCCACCATCCTGGAGCCTGATAAAGTTGCCTTGAAGATAGCACTGGAAGGAGTGCTTGGTGGAGGGAGAGAGCAATACCAAAACTCTGAATCCATGTGGGGCTTGAAGGAGGATTGGCACTCTTCACCTCCCCAGGTAACAGGTGAGGAAGGGACTGAAAGAGAAGACGATGTGGCTGCCAACCAGTGTGTGTGGAGAGCCCCATGTTGTTTTTGTGCACTCTTTGGCCTTTTATGTAGTACATTTTTTATTCCTACATTAGGCTTTATTCTCTCTCCTGTTTAGTTCCTGTTGAATTAGGTCAGTTTATTTGTATTGTTTAATTCAATACAATATGTTTTATTGACACTATGACTATTTGTGATCTTTTTCAGTTTTTTGAGTTGTACTATTGTTCTTCATTAGATATATTGTGAGCCACTTTCAACACAATCTTCTGGGAAAGTGGCATACAATAGATAGAAATGATGGTGATGATGAGAGTAGGAGATCTCTGGACGGCACTGGGTGATGGAGCCAGAGTGATATATAGAGAGGTGCCAGTGAAATTCTCCTGAGCTAGGCTCCCATACAAACTGGGGTTCAATTTCAGTTTCTTTCAGTTTCTCATTTTTCCAGTCTGAAGTTTTTTAAAGTTTGCATGAAGATTAATAAGCATTTTAAGCACATTTCTCCGAATACATGCATTTTGTTTGCATTTTTGCCCAATATACAATTTTTTTGCAAGCGATTTCCTTAATATAATACATTTGTGAATGTTGTTTTCCCTAATATGCACATTTTTGTATGCATTTTTTAACTGGAGAACTCCGTTGAAAAATCCAGAGTAGTGTGAATTTTGAAGGATTACTGAGTTGGTTCACTTAGTGGTTGAAAAGGGCGAACTTATGTAAATTTGCATTAAATGTGAACTGAACTAATTTTCCCCCTATTCCTAATAAAAGCCCACCTCAAATGGGAGGCAAGCTTTTAAACCTGCTGAGTTCTTCTCCATCCCAAATCAAAATCACCTTTCCCCCCATGACACCTAGCCCCATATGTTTGCCTCTTTTCAAGCCCTCCCCCCATCACCTGAAAAGTAGGGTGCCTTTTGCAGAGGGTCAAAACATTTGCTAAAAGGACTCCTGTTTGGTCTCAGCTCTTTCAGTGGGTATATTTATGTTGATTATTTTATAGGGTATCCTGATATGTGTGCAGTTGGGGTGGGGGAGGTTCAGAATCATAACCCCTCTCCAGTCGTTGCCAACTATTGAAGCGTGAGATTAAAAACGCATCATAAAATACCTCACATAGATGTATTCATTCATATTAAGAGATGCTTCTTAAATTTTAGTCTATTATGAGCTGGATGTTCTGACCTGTCAGATTTTATTCATGGAGAGATTTTTCCCATATGAAGTCGTAGCATGTTGGCCTTGCCCAGCTTTTGTCGAGTATGTATATTTTGATCTCTCTCTCTCTCCTCAATTTAGAACAAGACTGCTTCCTAGTTGGATAATACATTAAGCAGCACTAGCTCTTCTTATCAATGGACCATTCCCTTATAAATCACAGGGGGTATCATCCTCACTAGCAGAGGCTGGTCTGGTGTGCCACGTAGCTTTAATATTCCCCAAGGGTATTATGTATTTAAGGATCTGTGTGTGTTTATGACACTAAATCAAAAACTGTTCAGCTTTATCCATTAGGAAGGGAACTTATTTGTAGCCATTCTGAATTAGCAGTGTGCACAATGATGTCTTTATTTGGTGCATTATTGATCTTCCTGTCCTAAGCAAGCTAAAGTGCAGCCCTTTGTCCTAGGATATTGCTGTGACTACTGTTGCTGTTCAGCTGATATTGAATCCTTCCTGTGTGATAGTTAGCATTACTTACCCCAAATGTGAACAAATACAAAGTGCACATACTAGAGCCCTGCTCACAGGTAAGGCTGAATTGTATAGGGGAATGTGGGCACAGACGTAAGCCTCACCCCCAATGTCCCAGCACGCACAGCTTCCATGTAGACCATTGCGCGATGAGCCTGAAGCTTTGCACGGGGCTCTGTAATCATATTCAGCTGGATGAAGAGTTCCTGTGATTGTGAACCCTGCCTTATAAGGGCTTCCGATCATGGGAGCTCTGTAATCATGTTCAGCTGAACGAGATCACAGCACCCTATGCAGACCTTGGGCTCAATGCACAAAGGTCTGCACAGAAACTGGGTGTGCAGGGATGTTGGAGCATGGCTTACATGCACACCCATGCCCCCCTACACAGTTTAGTTCTACACGCAAGCAGGCAAACTCCTGCATGGGGCTTCTGTCTTTTTCAAGTATGGATCTTCTGATGATCTGATCTGTTGGCCTCTGTTTTTTGACAGGACAATTCAGGGCTTTGTGAAGTTTCATTGCATATATATTCAAGTATATATTTTTTTCTCCTGAAGCTTAATTTACTGGTTTATTCTTCCACATGCAACCTGTGAAATGCAAACAATGTAAGGAACATGCTTATTTTTCAAGTAATATTGATGGTTTGTAGCTTTCATTTGTGAGGGGCTTATCCTTATACAACACTAGGAACCCTAAGAAGTAATCTGAAGTTGCTATCTTTTTTGCACATCTGATTCATTCTACTTCAGGTGTGTTGGCTGTAAATGTTTTAATATATTCTCTCTTTGTCTCCCTCTTTCCCTCTCCAAATGTCTTCTTTGTTAAATAGCTTTAACTTGCAGCTCCTGGCCACGTGGGGCTGGCATTCACAAGCTGAAATTGCTGTGGACAATATCACGTTTGGTCTAGATTGCTTCTCCAGTGGTGAGTTTCTTCAAATTAAGGAAGTTTTGAATAGGCAACCATTATCATCATCATCATCATTTTCTTGGTTTCCTCTCTTACCAAAAAAATCCAAGACAACAGTCAACAAACTTATTAAAACATACAAAATATAAAATAACTAAAAACAATTTCTATAAAAAATACCAAAACATAGTAAAACAACTAAAACATCAGTACAGACCATAACCAAAACAACTGATGCATAAAAAAAAAACCCATCACATGCTTTCAAATGCCTGGGAGTAGAGGAAAAACTTGACTGGTGCTGAAAAGATGACAGTGGCTTTCTTCACACAGAGCTTTTATCCTGTGATTGAGATGGCTCCCTCATGGAAGTTTGTGGGCTGTTTACATGACGCTGTGACCCTCCAGGGCATCTCCTGCACTAAATGCCCTTTGTTCCATTTTTAAATAGATTGCAGATAATGAGCTATCAAATTACCCCCTTGTGTTCCGCTTGAGTTTCCTCCGTGAAAAGAGTAAAAGCGGCAAGAAGAGGAGTGAGATCAGTGAAAGATAATGGAAGACTCAGATATGAGGTGAAGGAGGGGGAAAGGGGAGGGGACAAAGGAAGCAGGTGAAAAGGGGAGTTGTCATGATCCTGCATTTAAAATGGAAGCAGAAAGCTCCATTTTAAATGCAGGATTTTAGGCTGGTATAGAGATGCCCATAGTTGGTGCCACCACTTGATGCCAACTTCCAAACCTCCCTCAGAGGAGGGGCCATCACTGAAAAGGCCCTCTCGATGCCAGCAGTTTAGGGGCCACCACTGAAAAGGCCTTCTCCCTTGATGCCAACATCTGAACCTCCCTCAGATGCTGATCGCAGTGTACCAGTATGTTTATACCAGGAAAGATGCTCTGCCAGCATGTCAAGGAATACAAGAAATGTCTATTATGTTTGTGTTCTCAAAGTTCAAGAGAGAGTGGTTTGATTGTTTCTGCTAGGGATAGGTGAATCGGTCAAATTCGGTTTCTCTCAGTTTCTCATTTTTCCAACCTTAAGCTTGGTTCGTCCTGAACTTAGAGAATTTTTTCAAAGTCCTCATGAAATTTGAACATATTTTTGTGCACATTTCTTCTGATATGTGCATTTTTGTATGTAATTTTGACTGATGTAATTTCTGATGTTTTCCTAATATAATGCATTTTAAAACATTGTTTTCATGAATATACACATTTTTGTGTGCACTTCCCCTAATATATGCATTTCTGTATGAATATTTTGTATGCATATATTTTTTGATTGGGAAGTCCTTGCAAAATCCAGGGAAGCACAAATTTTTCAGGATAACTGAGTTTCAGTTCATGTATTGCTTCAAAAGTGTGAAATTAGTAAATTCACATTAAAATATGAACCAAATGAATTTCTCCCCCCATCCCTAGTATGCATATCATGTTTTTCTGGTGACCCTGCTGTTATTGTAACCTTTGTGGAACATCTTTCCAGGCAGTTGCCGCTATAGAGAGCAGTAAATGTGCAATTCATTGTTGCTCAGGATCCAAATGGGTAGTATTACTACTACCCCTTTGGGTAGTATTTCTGTTGCAAAGATCATTCATGTTCCTAGCCCTCAAACGAGAATATTGTTTATTAGGGAAATCAGATTCCCACCCCCCTCCCACGCTACTTTATCCAGTGTCACCAGAAGTGTTCTGTCAAATGTGGTTGCATGGGAAGCACAATCTTTGCGCGTCTCTTCCAGCCCCCCCCCCCCAACGTTTCTGAGGAAAGTCTGCCCTACATGTTCAAGACCATGCTCCAGAAGTGCCTTAATCTGGCCACATTCGAGACATGCAAAATAGTACTAGTGGTAGGTACATGAAGGAAAAGTGAGAAAAACTTTTATGGACAACAGCACTAAATAGGTATCCACTGCATTAATGAGAACCCTTTGGGATACCCTCCAGCATTTCACAGATGAAGAGGCATACTTTGTTCACCTGTAACACATGCCTGAGTTGCCTCCTCCAACATGCACACTCTTAGACATGCCAAAGACTCTTCTCTGCTTGCTCTGTATTGTACGCAATTAGATCTTGCAATAGCTTTTCCTGCCCTTGCAGTGTGTGTGTTGCTCAACTGAGCATAGCAATTCCCTTTAAAATGGGAATGGGCAGAAGATAGATCGGGATCTCCTGGTATATCTCTGGGTGATTTGCAGTAGATCTGCAAGGGTTTCTGGCTTCTCATTGTTTAATGGTAGCAACGACAAAATGCTTATTTTCCACCTAAATTAGGCTGTGGAAATGAAGTCAACTTGGAGTGGACCTTTGCCCGAAAGGACTGTGAGCTCAGTTCTGTTCTGGTGCCAGTATCAGAGGCAGTATACTTCTCAATACCAGTTGCAGGAGAACACACGCGGAAGGGTGCTATTGTACTTATGTCCTGCTTGTGGGCTTCCCACTGGGGCATCTGGTGGGCTACCGTGGGAACAGAACGCTGGGCTAGATAGGTCTTCAGTCTGATCCAGCAGAGGTGTTATCCTGTTCTTAAAGCAAAGCAGAAGAGTCCATAGGGCAGCCACAGCCAGCATGGCAATGTGGATGATGGAAGCTATAATCCAACACCTCTGGAAGGCACCAGGTTGGGGGAGGCTGCCATAGAGCAACTGCTCTTGGTGACAAGTTCTCAGACTGGGAAGGCAAACCTGATGCAGTTAGTGTGAAGTCTGCAGGGCCCCTCCTGGCTCCCTGAATCATCGGATTTGGCCGGGCTAGCAAGCTGCAGTATATGTTCCAACCATGGTTGCACTGTGGAGCAACAAGGATCAGGCCAGCAGTTCCTCAACCTGCAATTTGGCCCAGAGCACCAAGAGGGAGAAAGTTCAGTGGTTGAGCACATGTTTTGCAAACACACGTTTTGCCAGGTCCAGTCCATAGCATCTCCAGTTTAAAAGGGGGAAAAAGTGATAGGAAAGATCTCTGAGATTTTGGAAGGCTGATGTCAGCCAGAATAAACGATCCTGGGCTAGATGGACAAATAGCCTAATTTGCCATCAGGCACCTTCCTATGGCTCCTAGGTTCAAGCCCACAGGCGCTTTACAAGGAAAGTGGCAAATGTAACGTGAAGAACTGAGGTGTGTGCGTGCTAACAAAAGCTTTAAAGGTCATCCCCAGCATCTCCCCCAAAGGAAAAATAGGGACTAGGATTTTCCAGAAGAGGTACCAGAAAATAGGTGCTGACCCTAGTAACCGCAAAAGTTAGGGTACAATCCTATGTATGTTTAGACAGAGAAAAGGCCTACAACTCCCAGCATGCCCTAGGCAGCCATGCTGTGAGTTGTAGGACTTCTTTCTGTCTAAACATGCATAGGATTGCACCCTTAGTGTGTATGTTGTTGGTTTTTGACACTCTGTACAAGCTAAGGATTCATGCTTCTTGAAATACTCAAGTTCATAACTGTTGCTGGAACTCCTGTAAGCTGGTATTGTTTCTCCTCTGAGAACAAGCCATTTCATTCATCATCTCATCCTTTTAATTCAGTTAGATCTTGGAGAAGCCCAGCAGCTCTGTTTGGCTTTCAGTAAATAAAATTACATCCCCCTTTGCCAGGAGAGGTTTCGGATGTCATGACAGAGGCAGTTAATGGGCAGGCAAAGAGGTTATGCTGGGAGCTTAGCAGGAGGGAGTGGGGGGGGGAGGAAGAAAGGAAGCAGAGCAGGAAGGAAAGCACAATTTACTTCTTGCTCAGATGGAAATGCTAATTTCCTCATGAGTTCTGGGTGTCCAGTTCTCTTCAAAATGAGTCATAGGAATAGCATGTGTGTGTTGAAAAGGATGGGTGTAGAGATCCACATCCATGGCTGGGCTTGAAATGTAGTCTGCCCTGATTACCTTAAATTGCCTTATTTTCCAAGCTCTGCCTTCACACCCTGCTGTTGAAAATGGTACATCTCCCCTGGACAAGTTTCGTATGAGAGGCAAACAGATGGTGCAATCAGGCTCTTAATTTATTATCTTAACTGGTAGTCACAGCACTTGGCAGGCACCGTGTTTACTTTTGGATAAGGCATAGTGTGGAGGTATTCAGGCTTTACCACTGCATAAGCCATCGAGGCAATCTTCTCTAGTAGCAGCAGCAGTCCGTACAAGCCAAAACCAGGGTTGGTGGGTAATTTACCTCTCCATAACACCATCCCAACTGACCTCCCTTTGGCATAGCTCTAGCCTTTGGTTTGGTGCAGCCTTACCCTGCTCAGATATAGCAGTTGCTGCTTTGTACAGAGGAGAAGTGCAATCTCCCACAACTCCAACAGCTCTGAGGCTTCAGCAGACCTCTACAGCCCATGAATAATAGGGTGGTAAGTCAACACACTATCGGTTCGCATGTCGCAATAAGCCACCTGAAAATAAGCTACGGTGGGTTGCTTGTTTGTTCGGTAACCCATGTTACTCCCAGCAGATGATCAGGTACTCTGCAGCTTGCCGTGGATTGTTTCCCCCTTAGTCCTCCTACTCACTCCTGTCATGTATCTAATGGGCCTTTGTGGCACAACCTCATCAGCCTACTCCATTACTCTGCTAATGAGCAAAATGTGCTTTAACTACTGGGCTTTAGCGAATTTGTGCAAATCTCCTTGAAGGTTTTATTTAAGGTAAACATGCACAAATTTCCCAGAAGGTATGTGTATGTGGGGTGCAGGGAAATAACATTAAATATGCACAAATCTTCCCAAAGGTGGAAAACAATAATGTTAAATCCAAGCAAATCTCCCCAAAGGTGGAAAAAAAACCCGGTGTCACTGTCTAGGGAGGTGGCAAAGTGAAGGAATAAATTGACTAGTGTCATTTCAAGATGTAATACAGAGGAGGTATCACTAGGGAGATTGCGAGGAACAACTGGGTTTTTCACCACTCTTGCGAGGCAGCTCTGTAGCCCTTTCTGAAAAACCATGCATAAGCCATCTTGCTGGGTTCGCAGATCGCAACAAGCTACTCTGAAAACAAGCCACCCTGAACAACCCAGCAACAAGCCATGGGTTCTCAGGGTGGCTTGTGCATGGTTTGTTAACCATGCCGAGGGAACCACACCAGGCTTGGATGTCACGACAGGCCACCCTGAAACAAACAAGTCTGACAAGCAACTGTGGGTTGTTGTGTCGTGAGAACCAGGTCTGTATATTAAAGAGTTTGTGTGGTGACTGTCTCTCTCTTTGGGGCCAAGGTAAAACATGTTCCAGGGAACCTAAAGCTCCAGGGTGAATCCTGAGAACATGGAGAAATAGGGTGAGAAAACCACTATTCCCAACCACAGCCATTTCTGTCTTGCCCTTTTATTTTTGTTAGTTTGTTACTTAAATTTATATCCCACCTTTCCACCAAACATGGCACAAACATGGTGGTTAACAATAATGAAATACAAATAGAAACAGAACCTTGATTAAAACCTAAAAACAAATACATTAAAAACACAGCAATAAAAATAAAACACAGCCCCCAACTAATTAAAAGCCCCTTCAGCAACTTTCTTCTCTGCTGGCACCATGGTTATTTGGCTTGGATCCAGGATCCTCATCCTGCACAGCCTCATGGTTTTCATCCCTCCTGAAGGGGAGATAATTGTTAAAAGTTGCCACAGGGTGATGAACATAATTCGGTGGGTGAGAACTACTTCCGCTGGTCACGCATACTGAGGCTCTATAAGGTGCCTAACAAAGGGCTCTACCAAAGCTCCTGTTGCTGTTCACACTGAAAGAGATGTGGTCAAGGAGTCTTTGATCGTGTGGGAGAGAATACGTGGATGGAAACTGTGTTGTTGGCCCTCTATCCCTTGCTCAGTTTGAAATACAGGCTATGTTAAAAACTAGTTGCTGACCAGGGCCTAAATCATGATATAGGTTAACTATCATAGAATCTGTTATTTTGTATGTTTTATTATTTATTTCTACATTTATATCCCACCTTTTTCCCTCTGGGAAGTAGCCAAGGCAGCTTACATGGCCCTACTCCTCCTCTACCTCACAATAATCCTGTGAGGTAGGTTAGGCTGAGAGCCAGTGACTGGTCCGAAGTCACCCAGGGAGCTTCATGGTGGAGTGGGGACTAGAGTCTGGGTCTCTTGTGTCCCAGTCCAGCACTCTAACCACTACACCACACTGCTCTAAATATATTAATTTATTGATCTTTGATTACAAACCCCCAGAATTCAAAGAATTCATCATAACATGGGTAACCCAGCCCTCAGCAGGAGCCAGGAATATTTTGTTCTCTGTTTGTGAGCCAGACAGAGAAGTCACCCATAAGGACTTGGGGCTGTTTAGGAACAGCCCCTCCAGGAACCTTTTTTAGATGAAATCAGGGCTTAAATGCTTTAAATAAATAAACCCCATAAGAAACCAAGCCCATGAGGATTTGGCGCTGTTTGGGAAAAGGAGGAAAGGCTGTTTGTTTGGAGAAGAAGAACTGCCTGAGGACAGCCGGTTGGGCTGCTGCTGCATTACAGACTGACCCAGAAATACAGACTCAGGCAATGTTCTGAAGAGTGGTCTACATCCTGTGAAAGTGACTGAGTGTATTGTGCATCTCTGGATGTCAGCAGCTGAGCTGGAAGGAGTTCACGACCTTGAGCTTCCTAAGAAACTCAATTGAAAGCCTAGAAGACCGAGAGCCTCTTTGTGCTCAATGTAAAGTAACTTTATTTGGTTTTCCTTTAATCCAGATAGTTTATTTTACATTAATTGCACTTCTTGTCATAGTTGGTGGCCTGATAGCCCTGTTGGAAAAGCTGGCTTTCACTGGCCACAGATTGGATACAGTATGGGAACTGTGCGGCGCAACTGGCTTTTACAGTCACATACCTGCATGGGGAATTTTATGGGTATTTGGCGCACATTTCATGCATATCCAGTCTCTGCATTCCACAGGATCAAGGCCTATAGTCTGTTCTGGTCCCCTATGCATCTGCACTGCAGGGCGCAACTGTAGAGCCACCTGGTGCAAGGGTCTCCCAAGACCCTTTTCTTACCATCCTTCTAGTCTAGAGGACAGCATGGGTAGCGTTCTCATCCTCAGCTGTGGTTTCTGCCTTTCTAAACCCCTGAGAGATGAATTTCTGCCTCACTGAAACAATTGTTCATTGGTCTCTCTGCCAAGATTGCTAAAAAGAGGAGGAGGAGGAGGAGGAGGAGGAGGAGGAAAGTTAATTATTTCAAAGTGTTTTGTTCTTGGGATAATTACCAAAGAACTGGTTCATCTGGTATAAAACATGAAACAATTGCTATGTAATATAAGGCAGTGGCTAAAATGTCATGTTATGGCTTCTTTCCCCTCAATGTTGCTGCAGACTGAAAACCAAGCAAAACAGAATTGAACAAAACTGTAATGGGAAATATTGGGGTGCTCATTGTGAGTGTTAGCCTAGTATCAGTAGCTAGGATCCTGAGTTACCATGAGCAGAATTCAGCTCACAGGATGCTTCTGCTGGCAAAAGGTGGGGGAGTTGATTTTTACCAGTTTTCCCTCCCCCTTACAGTCCCCTTTGCCCTCAGAAAATCTTCACTGAAGGGTTGAGGGAACCTCTGAAGTACTATGGGTGTGAGGAGCTGCAAGGGGACAAGGGAATTGGTAAAATTTGTCTCCTTTCTGCCTTTTTGCTGGACCATGAGCCTGTTTCTGCCCCTGCCAAACAAACAGGTACTTAAGCGGGGCTGCCAGAGGTAGTGCCTCAGCGTCGCTCCAAGTGCGACGCTAAGTGTGCACTTAGCGTCGCACTTGGAGACGCATGGAGGAGCATATGAAGATCTACCCACTGACTCTCCAGAGACATCAGCAGCCAGAGAT
Organism: Heloderma suspectum; assembly: GCF_057233095.1. Classification (NCBI taxonomy): domain Eukaryota; kingdom Metazoa; phylum Chordata; class Lepidosauria; order Squamata; family Helodermatidae; genus Heloderma; species Heloderma suspectum. The sequence continues at coordinate 70,508,186 of NC_139458.1, read as the reverse complement.
ACCAGCAGCAAATAGCAGCAGCAGAGGGCAGCAGCATTAAAGACCAGGAAGAAAGGGGCAAACACAGATTCTACCTGCTCCTTTTTAGCTGCTGCTCTCTTTTATATCTTTTATACTGTTTTATATTTTACATGTTAGCATTTTAATATGTGCCAGGGAAGTCCTTCGAGCAACTCAGGGGGTTGGGGAGGTGCCACCATAACTGTGGTCACGGGTAGGGGGAGGTATGGCGTTGGGGGATTCACAGGCCAGCTGAGGAGAAGAGGGGCCAGACACCTTATGGCTATCCCCTCTTCTGGTTCTTCCCCCAACCAGATGGTTCCTGGCGGCCTTACCGGCTCGCCCTCGGGTCTGGTGCTGCTGCTGCTGAATGCCAGGTTAGCCCAAAATAAAATCTCCCTCATCCATGATTTGATTGTGGATGAGGGGGCTGACCTGGTATGTATTACTGAGACCTGGGTGGGGGAACTGGGAGGGGTCACTCTCTCCCAGCTGTGCCCTCCTGGGTACTCGGTGCAGCACCAGCACTGTGGTCTATAGGAATTCAATCTCCCTCTCCAGGCTTCCTGCTCATTCGAGTGCAGATCTTGAGTGCTTGTACCTTGTGTTGGGTACCTGGGACAAATTAGGCATTCTGTTGGTGTACCGCCCACCCCACCGCCCATCAGACTCCCTGCCTGAGCTGACGGAGGTGGTCTCGGACTTCATATTGAGGACCCCTAGATGATGGTCCTGGGGGATCTCAACTTCCATGCCGAGGCCGCTGTATCCGGGGCGGCTCAGGACTTCATGGCCGCCATGATAACCATGAGGCTGCCCCAATGCATGTAAAAGGACACAGGCTTGATCTGGTTTTCTTAACTGGGCAGGAGGATGGTGATCTGAAAGTGGAGGAATTAACATCTGTCCCTTTGTCATGGTCAGATCACTTCCTGTTGAGGTTTAGATTCTTGGCAATCTTCCCCCTCTGCAAGGTGGGGGACCTATTAAAATGGTCCGCCTCCAGAGGCTAATGGATTCCGATGAATTCCAGAGGGCTCTGGGGGATTTTCTGCTGGTATAGCTGGTGCTCCTGTTGAAGCCCTGGTCGCTCTGTGGAATGCAGAGATGACTCGGGCGGTTGACACAATCGCACCCAAACGCCCTCTCCCTCTGAGCAGAGCCCCGCCAGCTCCTTGGTATACACCTGAGCTGAGGGCAATGAAGCAAGAGGGGAGACAGCTAGAACGCAGGTGGAGGAAAACTCATGCTGAGTCTGATCGATCACAGGTAAGAGCTCACTATCGAGCCTACTCTGTGGTGGTGAGGGTGGCAAAGAGACAGTTCCACCAGCATTGCATCTTCTCAGTGTCATCCAGCGGAGCTTTTCTGAGTGGTTTGTGGCTTGTTACATTCTGGGCCAGAGAGAGAGATGGTGGAACGCTCGGTGGCACGCTGTGACGCGTTTGCACAGCACTTTGAAGATAAAGTCGCTCAGATTCACCATGAATTGGACACCACGATTAATGCAGTTCCAGTGGTAGAGGCATTCAGAGCACCATCTGGTCCAGTTCTATTGGATGAGTTTCAGTTACTGAGGCCTGAGGATGCAGACAAGGTGCTTGGCCAAGTCCGATTGACCACTTGTGTGCTAGACCCTTGCCCTTCATGCCTTATTAAATCAAATAAGGAGGGGATGTTCAGCTGGGTCCAGGAGGCTGAAAATTCCTCCTTGAGAGAGGAAGTGGTGCCGGTCTCTCTAAAAGAGGTGATAATCAGACCACTCCTGAAAAAGCCTAACCTGGACCCAGAGGATGTTAACAATTATAGGCCAGTGGCCAACATCCCCTTCTTGGGCAAGGTGCTTGAATGGGTGGTTGCAGGATAGCTCCAGGCACTGTTGAATGAAACGGATTATCAAGATCCATTTCAATCGGGCTTCAGGCCTGGTTTTGGAATGGAAACTGCCTTGGTCGCCCTGTGGGATGACCTCTGCCAGGAGAGGGACAGGGGGAGTGCGACCCTGTTGATTCTCCTGGACCTCTCAGCGGCTTTCGATACCATCGACCATGGTATCCTTCTGGATAGGTTGTCTGGGTTGGGAGTTGGAGGCACTGCACTGCAGTGGTTTCGCTCCTACTTGGATTAGGGTTGGCGGAGAATTTCTCCCTGAAACTTTGGGGGGCCAAGCGCCAACGTGTTCGGCCCCCCGAACATGTTTCAGGGAGACATTCTCCGCACCCCCCCCGCACCCCGCACCCCGCACCCCCCCCCGGGACGGGACTTACCTTTGGCGAATGTCCCTCCCGGTGGCGGGTCTGGCGGGCGGTTCGGCGGGTCTTCGTCCGGGGCGGGAGCGGCAGCCGGTCTTTTGACCGGCTGCCGCTGCCGCCATTCCAATAAAAGAAAAAAAGAAAAAACGCCCCCATGATAGGCTACGTGACGATTAACGTAGCCTATCATGGCTAGATTTGCAAAGTCAGCTGTGATAGGCTACGTAAATCCTCACGTAGCCTATCACAGGTGACTTAAAAAAAAAAAAAAAGCGCGTACGGATAATGGTGGCCCCCATAGGGAGCCGCCATTCCCGTTCCTTATTTGGTCGCTGTAGTCTACGTAAATCTTTACGTAGACTACGGCGACCAAATAAGGAACGCGAATGGCGGCTCCCTATGGGGGCCACCATTTGTGTACGCACTTTTTTTTTTTTTTTTAAAGTCACCCGTGATAGGCTACGTGAGGATTTACGTAGCCTATCACAGCTGACTTTGCAGATCTAGCCGTGATAGGCTATGTTAATCATCACGTAGCCTATCACGGGGGCGTTTTTTTTTTTTTTTAACTTTTTAGTTCGTGGCCGGGCGAGGCGAGGCACCTCCTCCCCGGCCTGAATTTCGGCCAGGCGAGGCGGGAAGCCTCCCCCCCGGCCTGAATTTCGGCCGGGCGAGGCGGGAAGCCTCCCCCCCCCGGCCTGAACTTCGCGGGGGAAGCAGCAAAGCGCCTCCCCCCCACCGCGAAAAGCTTCGAGGACAGGTAAGGGACTTTCGTGCACCCCTAACTTGGATGGCCGACTCCAGAAGCTGGTGTTGGGGGATTATTGCTCTGTGGCATGGCAATTATGCCATGGGGTTCCAGGGCTCTATTTTATCCTCCATGCTGTTCAACATCTACATGAAACCGCTGGGGGAGGTTATCCGGAGGTGTGGGCTGAGGTGCCATCAATATGTGGATGACACCCAGCTCTACCTCTCTTTCTCATCAAACCCAGGTGAGGCAGTGGCTGTTCTGAATCAGGGCCTGGGCATGGTAATGGACTGGATGAGGGCCAATAAACTGAATGTCAATCCAGACAAGATGGAGGTACCGTTAGTGGGTGGTTCGTCTGCCCGGCTAGGTGATATTCGGCCTGTTCTGGAGTGGGTTGCACTCCCCCTAAAGGATCACATTCGTAGTTTGGGGGTGCTCTTGGATCCAGAACTGTCACTTGAGGCACAGGTGAACTCAGTGGCATGGAGCACTTTTTATCAGCTTAGGCTGGTATACCAACTACGCCCTTATCTGGACAGAGATAGCCTAGCTACAGTTATCCAAGCACTGATAACTTCTCGTCTGGATTACTGCAATGCGTTATACATGGGGCTGCCTTTGAAAACAGTCCGGAAACTTCAGCTGGTCCAAAATAGGGCAGCAAGACTGTTAACAGGGACTGGCCAACGAGCTCATATGATGCCAGTATTTTTCCAGCTGCACTGGCTGCCAGTCCATTTCCAGGCCCAATTCAAAGTGCTGGTATTAACATTCAAAGCCCTTAACGGCTTGCGGCCAGGTTATCTGAAGGATCGCCTCTTCCCATTTATGCCTGCCTGGACCTTAAGATCATCTTCAGACGCCCTTTTCTGTGAGCCCCTGCCAAAGGAAGTGAGGCGGGTGGCTACTAGAAGGAGGGCTTCTTCTGCTGTGGCACCCTGGCTGTGAAATGAGCTCCCTAGTGAGGTTCACCTGGCACCTACATTGTATTCTTTCCGGCTCCAGGTGAAGACCTTTTTATTTTCCCAGGCATTTTAGCATTTTACCTCTTTAGACCTTTAGCTTTGCTGTTTTAAATCTGTATTTTAAATCCCTGCACTGCTCTAGGTTTTATTCTGGTTTTATTCTGGTTGGATTGTTTGCTGTGGTTTTAATGTTTTATATATTTTGTATTGTTTTATTGTGTGCTCTTTGGTTTTAATTTTGGTGAACTGCTCAGAGAGCTTTGGCTATTGGGCGATATAGAAATGAAATGAAATGAATAAAGAAATAAAGAAATAGGAGCCTTAACTGGATTGGAAGGATCATTTGCAGAAGGAACACATGGGACCTAAGCAAATGTTTTCAACCAATGCTGCTCTGCTCAAAAGTGGCATGTTATTAGCAGTGCAAAAACTCCATTTAGCAGATTACAAAACTCCAGGGATTATAAAAGCAGGGATTATAAAAACAGTTTGATAAGCCAAATGCCTGTTGAAATATAAAGGTCTTCACGAGACAGCGGGAAACAGAGAGGAGGCAAGGTGGACCTTCTTAAGATGGGAGTTTCATAGCCTAGGAGCAGCCACAAAAATGGCTACACCTTCATGTTGGCAAATTGCAGCTCAGACTCTGGAGGGACACAGAGGGGAGGCTCTTCGGTAGATCTCAGTGGATGGGCAGCTTCATATGGGAGTTTGTATACCATTTTTGTATACCAGTGTACTTGGCTTCCAACAGAGTTCTGAGCCCCTCTCACTCCAGAAAAGTAGCATGGGGCAAGGGACACAGATCGTCTTCTTTGTCTCTTGTTTTTGTGTAGGATTTCTTGATTTTAGGCAAAATGATGTGGCTGATTCTTTACCTTAACCCCTTCTTCTTTCTCTCTTCCTTTCACCTCACTCATTCTCAAATTCTGGCAGGAAGAAGACAAAGGCACCCTGACGAAAAGCAATTGTACCCATGGGAAAGTGATGTACCTGGTGAGTGAGACTTTAATCCATTGGTAGAGGCCCTTTCTTTAGGTGATTAGTTCACTCATTGTGTAAAGTATGACTTTAGCACTAGCTTACAGCTAAGTTTATCTTTCCACATTAAGGGTGTTTCTACATTAAGCAAAAAAACTGCAAAACCCCACATCCTTCCTGTAGCTTCCTGCTTTCAATTTCTTTGCGGGATTAGGAAGGGCTCCTTTACAGGGTAGCCACGTGGTTTGAACTGAGGGAGTGCCTCCCTCCCTCCCTGGCATGTGTGCAAATGGGGGGGGAGTCTTGTTTTCATAGCTTAACTTCTGCTGTACTGTTTTCTTGCAGCCCCCAGGAAACCTCTGACTTACTTCTGAGTAGACATAAAGTGTAAGATTGTGCTGTAAGTCTGCAACCCTTGGCACATTTATGTGGGAGTAAGCCGCATTGTATTCAATGGGACTTACTTCTGAGTAGACATAAGATCACCCTGTAAGTCTGCAACCCTCGGCACACTTACTTGGGAGTAAGCCCCACTGAACTTAATAGGGTGCTCTGAAACAACAGAGGACGTTGCTTCTGAGCTTGGTGGGGTGGGGGATCAGAAGTGTCTCCCTTTGTTGCAGTGATGCATTTTACCCTCTTCTCCCTCCAACTGAGAAATGCAGAAGCAGGAGACACAATCGGCAGGCGATTCTTGCCCTCGTGCCTGTCAAATCTCATCCTGACCACTCCCCCAGCAACTGAAAAGAAATGCTCACAGCAGGCAGACACAGCAGTTTCTCCCGCTATTGGAGAATTTCACGGGGAGGTCGTGGTGCTCCTGTTCCGTGGGCTGGAAAAAATACCACATTTTTTGCTTTTGGGGAAAACGTAGGATAGGCTGGGGGAAATGGCGGGAGACACCCTGGAGGGTAACGGCATCATCTAAAGAGCCCACAAACTTCTGAGAGAGATAGCAGGATAAAAGCTCTGTGTGACAAACCCCTAAGTAGGGGTGTACAAAACCTACTTATCCATCCTCTGAAGGGGTCCGCCGGGGGGGAGGCAATCCATCCCTCCCCCCGGAATCCTCCCTGGCCAGCTCTGCTCTGCGGTGAGTCTGCAGAGCCGCCAGCTGGGCCTGTCCACAGCTGGACGTCTGGCTGCTGCCATGCAAATGGCGTCTGGCGTAGCAGACGCCATTTGCGTCCCTGCCCTTGACCGTGATAGGCTACATAAATATGTATGTAGCCTATCACGGCAAAGAACAGGGATGCAAATGGCGTAGCAGATGCCATTTGCTTCCCTGCTCTTTGCTGTGATAGGCTACATAAATATTTACGTAGCCTATCATGGCCAAGGGCAGGGACGCAAATGGAAGAACCATTTCCTGCCTCCATAGCTCTCTGTAACCACCTGTACAGCTAAAAATCCTCTCAGAGTGTCAGGCAGCACTCCTGAAAATATGAGATGCAACAATGGGGGATGCTGGGGGAGTGGCCCAAAACCAGGCAGAGCCCTATTTGGGGCAGTTCTTTCTTCCCCCAGCACTGCCCCTGGCTTAATCCCACATTGTTCAGGAAGGTCTCCCAATACACTGGAGAAGCTTTTCAGGAGGCGCAGGGTGCAGGAGAAGACAGGAAACTTTCCTCCTATTGATTTCTTTAACTTATCTCATCTTAGGATCTAGGTCATAGTCTTCGATCATGTAACACTGGTAGTTAAGTGCAGTTTTATATCTTATTGATCAAATGTGTGGAATGCTGCCTGCACAATTTCCCTGCTACTCTGTAAGCGAGAGGTGATGGGCCAGCCGCGTTTGTGATCCCTGTGTCTGCTCCACTGAGGTATAAAGTGGAGACTGGGAGGCCCTACTGAAAAGGGATGTGTGAGGGATGGAGACCGCTCTCTTTCTCCCAGCCTTGCCCCAAACGAGGCACTTTCTCCCAACCCTGCTGATAGTGGAAGAGATCCAGACTGACAGGAAAGTGCCTGAAGCAAAGGTGTAATCACACTAGGGCTGGACTAAGTAGTCTATTTCTGGTCTGTGTCATTTTCACATGTATTTCATCATAAGCCCTTTCTGTTCAATTTCCACATCAGTCTGCTTTTTAAAAAAAACCACAGACACGAAAATTTGCATTTATTTTCGTACACAGATGCATAATGCAAATGCTTTATGTATGCACATAAAGTATGTAGTATACACATTTTTGTACGCAACTTTCCCTAATGTGCACATTCTTGCAGTCAAGAATAACATCGCAAAATTTGGAAAAGTGCACAGTCCAAACGCATAAATTCTCCCGCATCTCTAAATTGCATTAAACACACACACCATTCCCCACTTTATACATAACTGGGACAGACACGTGAAGAATAAATGCAGCTGCCCCTGTCACATCTAGTTTGGCTTTTACTAGTAGACATATAAAGAGATATTTGTGTAGGTAGCATTCTGTTCAATTGCTCAGTAAGAAGTAAGACTTTACTCGACTTCCAACATTATGACTAAAGATTATAGAGACAATGGGTTAATTTATATGTGATCAGACCAGTAAACCATCATGTTGTTTTGGTTCTACAAGGGCCAATACCTTTGGTTTCTTTTTATTTCTGAAGGAAGCAGAAAAAAAAGAGGGATTTCTCCCCTGCCCCGATCCCACCATCCCAGTCTTTTCATGTTTCAAAAGTTCACTCTGCCCTTCCATTCCACTTCTCCTGATTTCCTGTTTAACTAGGAGATTAATTCTGGAATTGGAGCATGCACCAGTTTGCCACAAATTCAGTTCCTTCAGCTCATTCCTGGCTTTCCCCCCACTCTGTGATACTGATGTAAATGAGTGCATTGATAAAGCACTGCAAAAACCCCAATCTTGGTGCAATCACCCCGAGATTTTTTTTTCAGGGTTCAGTCAATGCGCATGCGTGCATCAGTAGCGTGGAGGGTGGGGAGACACAAAGGAAATGAAAGCTGCAGCAAGCTGAGCATGCACAGCTCTTTGTAGAAAAATTTGGAATTAAAAAAAAGAAACAATGGAGAATTCCTGAAGCATCAGTTCCACCTCAGAAACAAGACAGGCTCATTTAGGACTCTGGGAAATATTTCAGCAGCATCCCTACGTAGAATGTCTGTGCAGGGCCATATCTGAGTGGGCGGAGGGAGGAGAGGATTCTGGGCCCTTCGAACAAGTAGAACCAGGAGCTGAAAAAGATACATACTATGATTATAATTCACCCTTATTGAATCTCTGACTCTTAACACTATTAGGTGGCCTGCAAGCCTGTCTCTGAGGTCCACATCAGACATGTCATTTGTGCAATTAGCAACTGGATGAATGTTTTTAAAAATAAATAAATATCAGGGAGGATGTGGAGGGAGATCTGGATTGAGATCACAGCAAGGGGCAAAAGGTTAAAGGCACCACTGCCTCCTGCCTGAGTCCCGGTCTGGACTGGAGCCTCCACACGCACCTATTTACTTTTTTAAAAAAAACCATTCACACTGTTACTAATTGCATGAACGGCACTGCATCTAGTTTGGTCCTCAAAGAGATTAATCCCTTGTACAGTTGTGCATTTTGATGTGGAGCTCTTTGTCTTGCTCAAAAGAGAGAGCTGTGAACTTAAAGATAATTCATCTATGCAACCTGCCATGTAGGTGGCTGCTTGAAATGAAGACAGCTCTGTACGGTGCCAGTGTTTGTAGTTCAGTTACAAAAACGATTATGCAACCCCTGTTTTGTTTTTGTAATGGTTTGCATTGGCATGTTTTAAATTGATGGAACTATTTAGGGAATCCCTTCAAAAAAAGTTTAAACTGCTTTTCAGGTGGCCACTTTTGCAGTAGATTGCATGTGTGAATCGGACCATGAATAGGATTACAAACCATACATAAGTTTTGGAACAATTTGACTTCTTGTTTTCTTTGTCAGCCTGAAGTGCAGAAGCAGTGTAGAGTGTTATCCATTACCATGTATGCCAGGCCAAAATGTTGCTCTGGTCAGTACATCATCAGAGAAATTTGCACAGCCCCATTCTGCAGAATAAGACTCCTCACCAGCAGCCTGACTGGTAAGCAAATATCAGAGTTAGGAAACGATCAGACAAGGCACAGCAGGGCAGAAGCACAGCTTGGTTAGGCTGGAAGAGCAGGCAGAAGGGAAAGTTAACTAGAGCAAGGTCAGAGACAACCTTGATCCAAAGCCAGTCAGAATATTCAAGAGTGCCGTGTCCTAAGGGACGGGGCCGTTTGTTCAGTCAGAAAAACATCCTGTACTGTGGAGGCTGCTCAAAATCTAATGGCAGGAACATAGAAGGAACCTCAGGCCTCAGGTCCAAATCTGGTCCTCATGGGGTCCCAATCCAGCCATTCAGAGTTCCCTCAATGGGCACACTCCCTTTCTCTGGCCCCCTCCCCTTTCCCCTGACCACCAATTGTTTGATAGTTTCCTGGCTTTTGTTCAGTTTTTCCCCATTCTAAAAGGTTGAAAGGTCTCTCCTAAGGCTTCGTCCCCAGGGGCTCAGCTACACAGTGATGGTTTCAGAGGCAATTCCACTTATATCCGGATTTTCAAGAAATCAGATTTGCTCCTCCCACAGCAAATGTAGCCAGTAAAGTGGTGTATTAAAAAAAATCACTTTCATGGGGCAAACGGCATAAAACGGTTAGTTGGGTGAATGAGCGGAGGCTTGCCCCCTCCCCCATCCTCCCCTTTCCTCAGTGAAGTGCAATGGAGGACAAGTTACTTCCGAGTAGAAATGCTTAGCCAGTACCTCTCTTCCGTTTCCACCCTCCTTCAGTGGGATTCAGTGCACCCTCATTTGGGGGCAATGAGCTCGTAAAATCAGTAAGGTTCGACATACCTTCGCACTTCCATAAGAGCAAGTTTTAAAACAGCAGGCTTTCTCCCCACTCAGTGAAGTGCAATGGAGGATGAGTTACTTCTGAGTAGACATGTTAAGCCGACACCTCTCCTCCACGTTCACCCTTTCTCAGTGGCAGTAAGGGTCACTTTTTAAACTCATTCACTGGTCTGGGGATTTAAAAAAGAGTGGGCAAAGGAATTCCCCAGTCCCCTCTCTCTGCTCGTATGTGGTAAAGTGCAATTGAAGGCAATGAGTTCCTTCCGAATACACATGTTTAGCCCACTCCTCCCGTGTCCAGCCTTTCATGATGGAACTTTCTCTTCCACCAATCAGTCTGCTGCTCTCCACAGCCCGCACCAAAGGCAGTTGATGTCATACAGACTCCCAAACCGCACTGAAGCCACCACAACGGGAAAATCCATCACAAAATGAGTTTGCGATAAAGTGGTTTTAAAGCATGAAAAACCATGCTTGCTACAGAGAGGGGTGTGCGTCATGTGCCATGATAATCTTGGGGGCACAGTAGAATGGGAGTGAATGTCCCATGTTGATGGGGCCTAGTGGAATGAGCTCTAAGCTATAATCTGTTGGTATTTTTGCCCCACCGCTTTTGTCCGACTCCTTTTATCCAGACCCCCCTCCACTAGAATATGGCCACAAGAGCTTCCCTGAAAAGGATTTCGGCCCTCGGGCTGAAACAGGTTCAGCACCCCTGCATTAAAAGAAATGGGAGTTGTACAATAGTACAGTAGCACCATTCACTTCAAAGGTACCTCCCCTCAAGCAACTATACAACACTGAAGTGCATCTATGACAGGTTTTCTTTCTGAACAAAATATGTTTTCCCAAAAGTAATGCAGGCTCAAGAACAATTCTGATGTATACTGTGGACAAAAGATAGGATTCAGCACCCTGTTCATCAAGAAAACATCCCTTTTGCCATTCCTGCAATAATGCCTGTAGATCAGAATCTGCGATCTGGAAGCCAAAGTGATGTCACAGCAGTTCTGAACAGTCGAGCACATATTTATACTTCCTTAGGCTCCAGTTGGCTTCCAGCTCAGTTCTCTGATTGGCCAAACTATCCTGTTTTGATTTCAGTTGCAAAGAAGCTGATGCACAAATAACATTTACAGGACATGTGGTTTAAAAACCTGGCAAACAGCCAATGCTGTTGGTGCAAACTGCCTTGTTACTAATAACACTTTCCGTTGCTGGCTAAGGAATCGAATTTGCAGTCCAGCTTGCCTGTTCATGGGCCTCCTAATGTGGCCAGTGAAGAACTGGAAGGGATACTGGTTTGTAAAAATGATGGACTTCCTTGCTGTCATGGGCAGCTTGTGGGAATGTGGCAATAGCCTGGGAAAGAAAAGGAAGCTTGATGCATCAAGTCACAGGTCTGGATGTTTTCCTGATCCTAGGGGAAGGGCATGGTATTCCTTGGTGGTTTTCATCCTGTGGGGCCAGCGGGCCTCGAGGGCCAACTCAAGCACAGTGTGATAGCGCCTATCGCAACACCACCGTTTCAGTGACCGTGGAGAAAGAGGGATGGCTACGGGGGGTGCAAGTATGGAAAGTGCCAGCATCAAACCGGTATACGTGAGTATCATTGCAGTGTGGCGATAATAGCGGTCCTTAACCTTCATGTAGTCATTTTTAAGTCAAGGGTGGAGAACCTGTGGTCCTCCATATGTGCTCCCAAGCCAGCATGGCCAATGGTTATGATGATGGGACTCATAGTCCAACATTATCTGGAGCGCCACAGGTTCCCCACCCCTGGTTTTAAGTGTGAAAGCACTTCAAGGATGTTATCTCAGTAATCCTTACAACAGCCCTGTCAGATATCCCCATATTGTTATCCCCATATGGAAGATGGGGTGGGGATACTGAGAGTACATAGCTGAAGTTATTTTGAAGGCTTTGAATCATTGGTGTGGCTGTGAGGAGTTCACAGCTAGAGCTGCTTTGGGACCTGGCTGTGAGGCTGTAGGTTTCTTCCTGATTGCTGCTGCTCTTTTCCAGGATTTCAGCATATGGAGCAGCTGGAGGGAAAGGAGCCAAGAACCACAACATGCGATCCCATGGCGTTTTTATGTCAGCCAACTTCCAGCTTGAGAAAGATGAGCTCCTCTACGTCTTGGTGGGGCAACAAGGGGAAGATGCCTGCCCGGGGGTGAGGAACACAGACTGGCCACATTGAGCACAATCGCTCCTGATAAACTGTCAGATTGTGATACTGAGTGGGTTAGGACTGGCATTCTTGCAGAAAGCAGCTTTTCCAGTAACAGTGGCACCGAACCAGGAAATGGGGCAGGAAGCACCTTAAAGGAGAGGTCCTCCCTAGCGTGGAGGTTTGGCACTCACTACATTTGCTGGGTTTCCACTAAGTGCCTCCTGTGCAGAATATTTTAGCCACTTCGGACTAGTGACAAACAGCACAGGGAATAGAAATGTTTTCCTTTGGACTGCAAGTGTCAAAAGCGCTGATTCTCCCATCCCAACAGACTATTCAGTCTTAATTGCACTGCAAACCTTTATTGATATTACATATCACTGCAACTGTTACGGCTTCCCCCAAAGAACTGTTGGAATTGCAGCTTGGTGAAGTGTTGTGAATTCTCTTCAGAGATTCGTACGTGCACACATGTGCGCACGCACACATTGTTGTATCACCTTTAAGTATTTCATGTAAAGGGCTCTGGATAGGGGTGAATGCTCCTTCCTTGTTCTCCTTGACCTCTCAGCGGCTTTTGATACCGTTGACCATGGTATCCTCCTGGACCGCCTGGAGGGGTTGGGCATTGGAGACACCGTATTGCGGTGGTTCCAGTCCTTCCTCTCCGGCAGGTACCAGAGGGTAGCACTGGGAGAGGAGGTTTCGGACCCGTGGCCACTCACTTGTGGTGCCACAGGGTTCCATCCTCTCCCCGATGCTATTTAATATCTATGTGAAGTCGCTGGGGGCTATCATCAGGAGGTTTGGGGTGCAGTGTCATCAGTATGCGGATGACACGCAGCTCTACCTCTCACTCAAATCTTCACCAAGGTTGGCCGTAGAATCCCTGTCCAAATGTCTGGAGGCGGTGAGTGGCTGGATGGGGAGGAATAAGCTGAAGCTGAACCCTGACAAGACTGAGGTACTTTTGGTGGGAGACAAGAGGAGGCTGGGGGATGTTGATCTGGTGTTGAATGGAATACCGCTACCCTTGAAAGACCAGGTCCGCAGCCTGGGGGTCATTTTGGACTCCCAGCTGTCCATGGAGGCTCAGGTGTCAGCTGTGAGCCGGACAGCGCTGTATCAACTCCATCTGATACGGCGGCTGCGCCCCTTCCTTCCCGACCATCTGCTCCCATCGGTAGTACATGCCCTGGTCTCCTCTCGTTTAGTCTACTGTAATGCGCTCTACATGGGGTTACCCATGAAGACGGTTCGGAAGCTGCAGCTGGTACAGAACACAGCGGCTCACCTGATTAAAGGCAGCCGCCGGCGAGATCACATCACTCCAGTGCTGAAGGAGTTGCACTGGTTACCAGTTGTTTTCCAGGCCAAATTCAAGGTGTTGGTTTTGACCTTTAAAACCCTATATGGTTGCGGCCCAGCCTATCTTAAGGAGCGCCTCCAGCAGCACCAGACAGGCCACTTAACAAGATCAGCCTTGGATGGCCTTCTCTCTGTCCAATCAGCCAGGACAGCTAGACTGGTGGGGACGAGGGAGAGGGCCTTTTCTGTGGTGACCCCCACTCTGTGGAACTCCCTTCCTAGGGAACTCCGCCATGCCCCCTCTTTAATGAGCTTCCGTCGTGCATTAAAAATGTGGTTGTTCAGGCAGGCATTTGGGGTGGGTTAGGGTATTTTAGAAAATGTTTTTATTGTAGAATTTTATTGTTTTAAATTGTTTTATTGTATGCTGTACATCTCCCAGAGTGGCTGGGTGACCAGCCAGATGGGCGATTAATAAATTTAATAATAAATAAAAAAAATAAGAGACCCTCAGGTTCATTTCCATCTGCCTTAGACTAAGAGCTGCTATGCTGGGTGACTTGGAGGAGCCAGCAAGCCATACTAAAAGGAGGAATTACAAGGGCAACGTTATACATTTGGCAGAATCAAGTGGTAAAGCTTTTCCCAGATGGGAACACAGGGGTGGGGAACCTCCTTTAGCCCAAGGGCCAAACTCTGTTTCAGGAGGCTGCAGTCCAGTGGTGGGTGGGGTTGAAGACAAAGTAGGTGGGGCTAAAAGCAAAAAGGGGTGGGCCCAAAATGCCAGTACATTTTAGCTTAAAGCTCTTGTTGCCGGGACCGTGGGCCTGAGAAGAAGGATTTCAACTAGTGCTGTGCTGAAAATTTGTCCCACATTTTTTTCGACCATTCCCATTCAATTTGGTAGAAAAGAAATTGCTTTCAAAAAGAAATCCAAAGGAGGAGAAATTTCAGATAAGTTCTCATGGGTTGGGTTTGGAGTTCTTGCGCTTACCTTACTTATGAGGTGGCTGAGGAGTGTGCATGAGTGTCCTGTCTGTCATTGTACAGTAACCTCTGTGGCAGCCTGTAGCCTCCTCAACTTCTCGCACTTCAGTTAAAGCCATCATGAGGAAGACATCATAAGGCAATTCCTCCCGTGGGGCTTTTTCAGTTCAGAAAGTGCAGGTGGCCTTGGAGGCTGCAGAGCAATGGAAAGATGTGTATTAGAGAGAGAAATCACACACAGCACCTTCAGCCATCTTGCAGTGATTAGGTAAGCTCAAAAATGCCACCAAAATAAATCCAAAATTCTGCCTCAAAAAAGTGGAATCCTCAACACAGTTGATGCTGTTGCCACCTACAGAAGCAGTGCAGTAAACCAAAAACCCTTAGGACAAAAGGAAGAACCTGTGCTACAACCCCTGCCAATAGTGAGCCCTATCTGTGAGAAACTGTTGGAGTACTTCTCCTCCCCTAGGAGAAATTCTGTGAAATCCCCCCCCCCCATTTCTCTGCCCACAAATAGGCTGGAGAATTTTGAGAGGCCATTTGCACACAGCTCTAATGTCAACATTTTAGAATAAGGAAAAAAAAAACTGCACAAAAGCCAGGAAACCATCCAATGATCGGTGGTTGGAGGAAAGGGTGGGCAGAGGAAGGGGCACCATCTGGGGAACCCCAGAGGGCCAGATTGGGACCACAGGCAGGAGGTTCCCCACCCCTGCTAGAACCCTTTCAGGGTGCAGGTGGGGGACTCACATGCTTGGATATTCCCCCCAAATAAGACCTTGCCACACGCATCCATATCATTTCAGGGGAGAGGGTTCAGCCAAGCTTTCTGCCTGTCATGCTGTTTTTCGATGTGCAGGGAGGAGATGGTTTTGCATGGGGAAGACCCACCACCTGCCTGAAGGGGTACAGCCCATGAAGAACTTTATCACTTGATTCTGCTGAATCTATGAACTGGTTCTAGAAGATGTTCTTCTAGAACCTGGCAGGGGAGACAGCATGATCACGAAGGTGGTTTTCCCAGAGTTTTCTCATCCATTGTACTCCGGGTGCACTGACCTCTGCGATTTCCCCAAATGCAGGAAACCCGACTGCATAATTTGTGACAATAAGCCTATGGAAAAACTGCCAAAAAGAGAAATCACCACAGCAAGTCTATTTTAAATATTGACTCTGGAATTCAGAATTGACCTGTCTGCTTGGTTCTGCCTTTGATTTGCGTTAATGAAGCTACCACATACTGTCCTTCATGTAAACCATATTGCTCTCTAGGATGGATTGAATTGCCTCTTTTGCCAAGGAATTGCAGGTCTTTACTGTTATTTACACACTAGCGTTGAAAGGTTGCCATCAAGATCAAATCCCCATTGCGTTCAAAGGAAAGTTTGCTCTCCCTTCTCATTTGCCTTAATGAAGCAATCATACTTGGTGAAGACTGTGATCTGAACACTAGCCTTCACGCAAAACATATATCTCCCCAGACTGGATTTTGCTGACCACATTGTTATTTAAACAAGAGTGTCAACTTTTCATTGTGTTTGGCTCTATACAAAGGGAAAATAAAAATTACTTTCTGTCTATAAGAACATAGAGTCTAGTGATCAAATCCAGATCCCATAAATTGTTATGGCATAAAACTTAATAGAGGTCTTTTCAGTGCTCTAATGAGCATTTGGATGTTCTTTACAAACAGATACTAAAAAGACCAAACAACTGAAAATGGTTGGGACTGAGAGTCTCAACTAAACGTACATTTAGGAAACAATTTCTTACTATAATGTGCTTTTTCAGACTATGACATTACACCAAAACTTCACTCATGGGCTCATCAAAGTAAGCAGACCAGTTTGCCACTGCTGTGTCATGTGTGCCCTGATAGATATTGTGATGTTCGAAGGAGAAATTACTGCCTAGACAGGGACACGTGGTAGACATGTGCTGGGGGTTCTTCTGTCTTTCCCCTCCCTCTTCCTTAAGGAACCCATGTGTGTAGCTGCATCTCCTCACCAGCAATCATGTGCATAATTTTTCCACACCTCCCTTTCCATTTCAGCTTTACCAGCCCTGCAGGGATAACCCGGGATGAAAATTTTGCAGTGCCACTGTGCCTTAATTTAAAGAAGCAGCAAACACCCACTTCTGGGGCTAGCTGGCAGCCTTCTGTGGGCCATAGTCTGCCTGTGGGCTACCAGTTGCCAGTTCCTACTTTCAGGGCACATCACTGTGCAGGCCACAGAGACCTGCCATCTCTCTCCTCCCTGCGCCACATGTGATGAAATTGTGTCAGCACTTGAGCCTAGAGTTTGTTTAGAATATTTTTAGCCTCCCTTTCCAAGGCTCAAGGAGGCAAACAAAATACAACGGTAAAATGATAAAACAAACAGATGAAAGAGAATTAAACCATTGTAACAATAGCATAAGCAGCAACTTCATACCTCATCAGGAAAGATGTTCCAGAGCTGCAGGTGACTGGATTTGCTTCTCAGAGCAGATATTCTTAGCTGAAGCGGTTCTTGGAGCATTGCCCAGTCCATGAAGGGTAGCTCTTGTGGTAGCCACAGACGGAGAGGTGGTCTCAATGGCAACCTGTGTAATCATTATATAATCAGCTGAATATCCTGCTACCTCTCAGTATCGATTAGGGCAGCCCCATTTTGAACCAGCCATAGCTTCTTGGCTGTCTTCACCAGCAGCCTCATGGAAGCTTAAACACTGCTGTTGCTTCCATTTTCTATTCAAAGCTTTGAGATATTTTGCCATGTATAGTTTTGTATCTATGGCCTTCCTTCTGCACATGAGAACAAGAAATAGAAACTGGTAGTGCTCAATCGACATCATTAAACCTAAATCTTCCACTGTATGGATGGGTTTTGAATGTGTTTTATTTCTAAAACTCTTGTGGCTGGTGTGTTTGGGGGTGGGGGAAGTTCTACATTTCAAAACTTGTAGAAAAAAGGAAGCATTAAAAGTGGGCTTTCCATCTAATGGCTATTAAGTTTTTGTTTTTAATCTCACATTTAAAGTAAACAATCACTATCTTCATTCAGGATTCTCAGAAAGGCAACTTCATGGAGGTCTTGCAGTATCTAAATGTATTTAAATATGATTCATTAATTAGTTAAAATTCAACTTAATCCCTGGTTTCAGGAAGAAAAATATCTTTATCAGTTGTCAATAGCCTACCATCCCCGCTTCACCAGTTTTTAGTTGGTGCTGTTATTTCCCTTTTCAGAGCAACTCTCAGACAAAGCAGATCTGCCTGGGGGAATCATCAGAAATTGAAGAAGAGTACAAGAAAGAAAGGGAACTAACCGAATGGGCTGGAGGAGGGGGTGGAGGTGGAGGAGCTACTTACGTCTTTAGAGTAAGTCTTTGTGTTTCTTTCTAACTTCTTCCTGACAAGCATCCAAGTAGTAATATTTGAGTAAGGGCCAATTGAAACACTGCTGCTCCCATGTGGAGATTGGTTTTTTGTTTTTTGTTGTTTTTTAAAAAATCATCCTGGGGCTTTGTAAGATGATTACCACAAACAATTTGGCCTGTTTTCTTGAGAGTCATAACACCAGAGGCCACTAGGAATGTTCAGTGCTGACGTTGAGATTTTCCATGCAATCAGCCTGATCCACATGGTAAGCAGCTTGCACTGCAGCTCCAGGTTGGAGCCATGTAGATGTTATTCAAGCTGGAAAGTGGTCTATAAATATTTTTATAAAAATTAATCGTGTTTTTCAGCAGCCTGCATGTGAAGGTTTTAACTAGGGATGGGGAAGAAATCCATTCAGTTCACATTTTAATGCAAACTTACCTAATTTCACACTTTCAAACTACTATGTGGACTGAAACTTGGTTATTCTTCAAAATTCACACTTTACTGAATTCCGAATTTTGATTGGAAAGTTCTCCAATCAAAAAATGCATACAAGAAGAGAAAATAATGTTCAAATATGCATTATATTAGGAAAATTCACTTGCAAAAACTGTGTAGATTAGGGAAACAGGCATACAAAAATACATGGATTAGGAGAAACATGCACAAAAATGCTGATGAATGTTCATGTAATCTCTTTTTAAAAATTCCCAGCATTCAGGATGAACCAAACTTAAGACTGGAGAAATTCTCAAAGTTCAGGATGAACTGAACTTAAGACTGGAAAAATGAGAAACTGAGAGAAACCGAAATTGATAGATTTGTCCATCTCTAGTTTTAACTCTGTACACAGTACAGAGCAGTACGCAGTCCTGCCAGATTTCATACTAGCCTCCTCTACACTGAAATTTTGGGCTGATTGTTGTTGCTTACTTGCAAGAGCTTGGTAGTTACAGAACAAACATATTGACTACATATCACTTTAATTGTCGTGGCTTCCTCCAAAGGATCCTGGGAATATTAATTTGGTGAGGGTGCTGAGAATTCTCTGTTATAGATCTCTAGAGCCCCTCATGCAACTACAGCTCCCAGGGTTCCCTGGGCCAAGGGAATACTTTAAACCCATTAAACGATGCAGTACTAAGCATGTTTATTCAGACGTAATCTGTACTGAGTTCAATGGGACCTACGTCCAGGTAAGTGTGTAGGACTGCAGCCTAAGGGCAGTATCCTACATTGCCTGCGTGCTCACAGGGCTCACTGCTAGTACAATGGAAGCTAGTGGATCCTTAAGCAAAGGGAAATGAATGGAAATGCTCATTTCAGGAACAAGACAGGTCAGCGGAGCTTTGAGAACGGAACTCCACTGAATTGTCCTGACCTAGAAATAAGCATTTCCACTCATTTCTGGGGTTTCTTAAGTGTCCGCTAGCTTTCTGTTGTGCTAGTGGTGACTCCCGCTGGTGCAACACAATCAGAGGGAGCACAGTGACATAGGATGCTGCCCATTCTCTGCAATGTAGAACATGGTTATAAATAATCAACACTGGATTGCAGGTCATGTGATATGCATGTCAGCTGCAATATCTGCTCTGCAAACATCCAGAGGTGCTTCCGGATAAGACATTTATCATGCAATCACCCATTCCCAAAATTTTACAATGGGTCTTGCCAATGTCGTCTTCCACTTGTAATCCTCCTGTGCTTTCCCACTGCTTCTTCAATCTTTTTTTCTTTCCACAAAAAAAAAATGGTTGAGATGGAATAACTGCACAATATGTTTTCATTGGTCATGCTAGTAGTGCTCCATCTGGGCACCCTACAGATCAATTTAGGAGTGATACTGTGGCACTAAGGATGATAAAGTTCTGGAGGAGGACAAATTTCCTTGGTTGGGTGGTTGTTCCCTACCTGGCCCTGCAGATCTTTGTCCACTCTGTCTGATCCAAAAAGTGAAGGGGTGAAAGTGTGCTTTGGTAACAGTGGTGTGTGTGTCTGTGAGTGTGGAGGGAGGCAAAGTATGTAGAGCAACTTTGCAAAGTTGTGAAGGGTACTTTTTACAAGTAGATGAGACCAACAGATGGCATTTGCAGTCACACAATTCCAACTAGAGCCTGTAAAGCAGAAGCTGGGCCCTAGAAGTGTGGCAGACACCAAACTGGACACACTGTTCCCTAGGGGGCAGCCCTGTTGCCTCACAAAGATCACTGGGCATGAGTACAAAGAACACATGGCATGCTTTGAAATGGTAGAAAGAGCAGCTATCCAAATACAAATGCTTTGTGACTAATGTGAAGTTATGAGAGAGAGAAACCAAGCAATGTTTAGTGCAGAATTTGCTTCAGCAATTTTCCATTGCATGTACCTGAGTTAACAAAGTTATTCGCCTAACTCTGGATGTGCAAGAGCCTTTCCAGAAAAGTATTACCAATTCGTTATAGGGGATCCAGATTTCTTTTCTCAAGATTGGACTTCTGTTGCAGGGATATAAAATTTTCCAAACACTCGCAACACTTTGTGTGCTGTCCTTTGAAGATGATGCACACATGCCTGGTGTTCCCAGGATTTCCTGGGGAGAGGAAATGTCTAATAAACCAGTTTAAATCTGTGGGGGAGCTACACCCCAAAGGAAGCTGCTCTTTGGTGTCGTTTTAAAAAAACAAAGACTGAAAAATCCTGACAAATGAGATTTCACGGGATTGTATTATTTATTCATTATTATTATTATGTTTTATATTATGTTTTATATTATATTATATCATATATTAATTATAACCAATGTTCTCTGGGCAGATTACAAAAAGAATTTTGCACATACTAGATCAGGGGTGGCCAACCTGTGACCTTCCAGATGTTGTTGGACTCCGACACCCTTCAGCCCCAGCCAGTATGGCCAATGTCCAAAGATCATAGAATCATAGTAGGGTTGGAAGGGTCCTACAAGGCCTTCAAGGGGGTTATAGATGAAGGGGGTTATAGTCCAACATCACCTGAAGAGCCATAGGTTGCCCACCTGTGTACTAGATTTTGTTCTAGAAGTCACGGCATGATTGTAGCTGCTTCTTGGTGCTGGGTTCCCATGCCAAGATTGCTCAAGCATACTTCATTGCATTCCATGCCTATTGCAGGAAAGCATTTTCCAGGCATTCATATCTGAGTTTTCTTTTTTAAATTGGAGTCTGATTTTGAACCTGCTGTGTTTTGTCTATTTCCTTAATGCCTTGAGCAGCAGAAGGATGGCGCTTTTGAACCTTTGCTTGTTGCGGCAGGAGGTGGAGGGAAGGCTTACTTGAAAAATCAGGATGGCTCCCTGGATGATGTGTTCTTGGAACAGTATGTGAACAGCACAGCAGTACCTGGAGTGAGTGGGAGAACTGGGGCAGCAGGTGAGGTTCTGTAGGTGATCATATGCGGTGGATTTAGCAGCTGAACAAACACCATTTGCAGATTTTAGAAACTAGTGTCTGTGTATTTGTATTTTGTATTGTGTATTTTGGATAGCTGTCAATATTTGGGGAGGGGGTAGTTTGCAAAAATGGTTCCCAACTTTAAATACAGAGAGCCAGGGTAATCCATGGAGTGTTGGGGCACGGCAAGAAGAAAGTTGTGAAAGAGCTGGGAAACTGGGTCAGATTTAAACAGTAAAGAGATAATCTCTCCCAATGGAAAAAAAAAGAAAAGAAAGCTTAATTGGTGGCATATGATCCATCACTACAAATGGGTTGAGTGGCAAGACAGAGCAGGCTAGATTTCAAACATATGGACAGCAAAATTGAATCTGCACTTAGAATGGAGGCAGTGCTCAGAATTCCCAATTCTAAAGCAATTGTATGGTGCAGGGATAAACTACAGGCTACTCTTTCTCACTCCTACAGAAGGTCCCTAGACTTTGTGTTGGTGGCATAGAAATTCTGTAATGGAGTATCACTACTTTTACTAGTGTACAATGAAAAATGCCTAGAGAAATGTATTTATGGGGTGTTTTAATACATCCAATCAATAAATAACAAAATAATAAATAAATAGTCATGATTCTTCTGTTTCCAGAAGATGCATCCATAATTCCAGGAAGTCATGGCAAGATTTCCATTTAAATAACTGAATTTTGAACCATTCTCCAAAGTATTCCACATCACGTTTATATTATCACAACTTGTGTTGGCCCCCAAACTGTGGAATGCCCTCCCAAAACAGGTCTGTCTGGCACCTGCTTTGTCCATTTTTGGGCACCAAGCAAAGACCTTTTTATCCTCCCAGGTCTTGTTAAAAGCCTTTAAAAAGATTTTTAAATTGCTGCTTGTTAATTTTAAATGATATGTTTCATGCTGTTTTTAAAGTAGTGTTTTCCCATGTTTTAGCTGCTTGGATATTTATCTCTTTTTAAATTATTTTGAATTATTCTTGCTGCTTTTAAAAGTTTTACTTTTTTAATGTGCTTTATCATTGGTTTTATTGTATTTGGTTTGTTATTATGTATGTCACCCTGAGAGCTTCAGTTTGGGGGCAGCTCATAAACTGAAATAATTATGACGACGACAGCAACAAATTGATCTGTGTTATCAGCATATAGGAGCAAAATATTGGAAAACTGATAGTGGAATATTTAGTTATTTATTCTTAAAAGAATTTGCAGGTGCTTTCCTGCCCAACAGGACTGTCAAAACGATGGACAATTTCAATTTGCTACATTTCTGTCTATGAAAGTCATGATCTCTCTCTCTTTCCCCTTATGTTCATTTTTGACAGGTGGAGGTGGTGGCTGGGGGGATACTACCCAGCTTCCTTGGGCTGGAAAATCCCTCCTAGAGGGTGGAGAAGGTGGTGAGGCCTGTCATCAAGCACTAGAGAAGCTTCAGTGGGCCACCTCAGGTGGTTTTGGTGGTGGAGGAGGAGCGTGTACATCTGGTGGAGGAGGTGGAGGCTACAAGGGTACGTCAGGCTAAACTTTCATTTTATGCTATCTCAGGCTCGACTTTCATTTTATTTCATTCAGAGTTTATTTTACTGGCCAAAATCCAGGACAGTCAATGAAGGAAGGAAATAGAGAATTATATATTGAGAAGGCATGATGCGAATACCAATCTACTGCTACTGTATAAACTGGAGTCTCCAATGTGGTGGTGTGCCCGCAGACACCTCTTTCGGTACCCATCTTACCCCTGCTGATTTTAATTTTATTTCAGAGCTTTTTAATTATTTTTTTTAATTAGAAGGTTGCCATGCTGCAAAGTAAAGTCCTGCCTTCCAGCACTATATTTATTTGGATTTAAAAGAGCAATTTTGTGTTTTGTGGTTCAGACCCCACCTCTGCCTTGTATTTAGGTTCTTGGGCAAGTTACTTTTCTTTTAGCCTCACCAGTTTGCCTTCTGGGAAATTAGTGTTTTGTGACTGGCTACCATGGCAGCCATTTTATGAGTGAGCAACCCCACCCTAAGGTGAGAGTGTCCACACACTCTTTCAAAATTCCAAATATGCCCACTGACCCCAAACAGTTGGGCACCAATGTTTGTATCTATAAGCTTAGCTGTCAGCAAACAATGCTCATCTTTTCCGTTTCTGATAAACAGGCAAATAAGGTATTCTGGATAGTCTTCAATCATTTGAGAAAGTCAAACCCATGGAAATTGAAAGTGTTGCAATGAATTTGAATAAAAGGTGAATCATTTTTAGATTGCTACTTTTACCATGAGAATAGGGACTATGGGATTAAAATGGAGAATATAGTACTGTTTTAAGGGCTCTGCTGAACCACAGTGATACATCTGTCTCCAGCAAATTGAAGAAGAGCAATGCTTCAGCAGTGCTAAAGGATCCAGTGTGGAAAGGACCAGGAACATGACCTCAGTACAAAATTCATGTCTTAATTCCAGTTCTTAAAAGACTTGAGATAAACATGCAATCCAGACAACTCACTGATCCTCTATAGTACCTCTTGGCAACATTTGAAACAGTGACCTCTCCTTCTTCACCTAGGTGGTCATGCATCTGAAATAGATGACCTCACAGCTAATGGGCGCCATGGTGTTTCCTTTGTGAATCCATTTGGGGAGGTTTTCTTGGGTCCCCTGGCAGGTAAGAGATATTCTCACTCTCCTAGCATCCTCCTCATATCATAAATTATCTGGAATTTGGAGTGAGCAGTGAAATGGCCAAGTTTCCGGATGACACGAAATTATTTAGGGTTAATAAATAACGTTAGGCATAATTAGAAGAGGCATAATTAGAAGAGGAATTGAGAATAAAACTACCAATATCATACTGCCCCTATATAAATCTGTGGTGTGGCCACACTTGGAATACTGTGTCCAGTTCTGGACGCACCTAAAAAAAGATATTGTGGAGCTGGAAAAAGTGCAGAAAAGGGCAACTAAAATGATCAAGGGGCTGGAGCATCTCCCCTATGAGTGAAGGGTATAACAGCTGGGATTGTTTAGCTTGGAAAAAAGGATGGTAAGGGGAGACATGATAGAGGTCTACAAAATTATGTAGGCTGTGGAAAACATGGATAGGGAGATATTTTTCCCCCTCTCCAAATATTAGAACCCAGGGTCATCCTATGAATCTGACTGGTGGGAGGTTCAGGACAGATAAAGGGAAGTACTTCTTCACACAGCGCATAGTTAAACTCTGGAATTCACTACCACAGGATGTAGTGCTGGCCACCAATTTGGATGGATTTAAAAAGGGGTTGGACAAGTTCCTGGAGGAAAAGACCATCAATGGCTACTAGTCCTGATGGCTATGTGCTACCTCCAGTACCAGAGGCAGTGAGCCTATACACACCAGTTGCTGGGGAACATGGGTGGGAGGGTGCTTTTGTGCATTCCTGGCCAACAGCTGGTTGGCCACTGTGTGAACAGAATGCTAGAGTAGATGGACCCTTGGTCTGATCCAGCATGGCTCTTCTTATGTTTTTATGTTCTTATCCCTTGTGGTGTGTCCCTTTGGATTTTTCTTGTTTCTTCAGTGTCCATTCCCTATCCAAGTACCTCTTTCCTGTACCTTTCTTAGGGCACAGAGGTGTTTGTGGGTGTTAGACAAGCTGATTCAATGCCCACAACTGTGCCAAGAAGCATCACAGAGTCTCTGCCAGAGTGATACAATGCAGTAGGGATGTTGGAGAATTCCGCCACAGACTCCAGTGAGGCTGGATTCTTTAGAATCCAGCCCCCCGGAGTCCGTGGCGGAATGGACTACCCCCCTGCTGCCCCTCCCCGAAATCCCCAGAATGGACTTACCTGGAGGTGGCTCCGGCAGCGGCTCTGGGTCGTCTTCTGGGCTGCTGCGGCCACAAATGGCGTCCTGCATAGGGGACACCATTTGCGTCCCTACGCTAGGCCGTGATAGGCTATGTATATATTTATGTAGCCTGTCACAGCTAAAGCGGGGACTCAAATGGCGACCACTATGCCATTTGTGTCCCCGCTTTAGCCATGATAGGCTACATAGATATTTACATGGCCTATCACGGCTAAAGCAGGGACGCATATGGCGTAGGGGACACCATTTGCGTCCCTGCTTTAGGTGTGATAGGCTACATAAATATATACGTAGCCTATCACGGCCTAGCGTAGGGACGCAAATGGCGTCCCCTATGCAGGATGCCATTTGTGTCTGCAGCAGCCCAGCAGTGGATGGAGGCCCCACTGCGGATCGGCCCAGCCAGCAGCTCCGCGGACTGGCCGCTGAGCAGAGCTGGCCTGGCAGGATTCTGGGGGGAAGGACCGGATCGCTTCCCCCACATCAAGGATTCCGGGGGGAGAACCGGATCGCCTCCCCCCCGCCGCGGAACCCAGGGAGCCAGGTAAGTGGGGTTTCGTACACCCCTACAATGCAGTCATTTTTGGTGGCACACTGTGAACAAAATATTGCATAGTACTGCTGCACAAACTCCAGTTTTCTATGCTTCTTAGCATGTTGGATGGTGCCACATCATATGTCAAGGTCCCCAAACAACTTGCTGTGTGAGGCAGCCTGGTCCTTTGTAGCTTCTCCATCCCAGTGCCACATGCCTCTGTTGGCAGAATGCATTGACATGCAGGAATCCCGCTCAATTGGAACAAGTTACACACTTCCAGAGAGGTAGTCATGTTAATCTGTTGTAGCAAAAACCAGAGTCTTGTGACACATCATCATCATCATCATTATTATTATTATTATTATTATTATTATTTACTCAAATGTATATACTGCTTTCTACAGAGGTGTCAAAGCAGTGATCATACAATGTAATGCCATCAAAATGACAATAAAATATAATAATCAACACAATAAAAAGTTAATCAACAGTAAAACCACGCACTACTGTGTGCTACAGACCATAGCTGACTGGACCACACTTCAGGGAAATGCTGTGTGAAGAGACGGGTTTTGAGAAGACGTCTAAATGTCAGAACTATGGGGGCCAGCCTAATGACAGTTGGTAAAGTCCTTAAAAACTAGAGTATTGTGCCACCTTAAAGACTAACAGTTTTATTATGAAAAACGCCCACCGCACCCCCAAGGATAGCTGTGTTGGTCCATGAGAAAAAATCCAAATGGAGATGTCTTTACTAGGACCAAACAAAATGCCTCGGAAGTGTGCACGTTTTCGAGTTCTCCAGAACTTATCATCAGGCTGGGTGGTACAAAAAGCAGGCATTGGGAGAAGAAATAGAAAAATAAAAAATTGGTTAGATGTTGTGGCCACGAGATCCTCCAATTTAGATCCAGTCTTAAAATGGCAATTTGCAGACTGAATGAATCATACCTTGCAATGCATTCTGGCGCAGAGGTACAATCCAATACCTGCAACACCTACCAATGACTAATTCATATAGTATGCAAATCTACATTTTGAGACTTGATCTAAACTGCAGACCTTGCAGACCTACAACTTCTGAACAAAACTTTGGGTTTTCCTATTTCTTCCCCCATCCCCTGCTTTTTGTACTACCTAGCCTGATGAAGAGTTCCAGAAAACTCGACCACTTGCACACTTTTGTGGCATTTTCATTGGTCCTAGGTAATGGCCAGCTGTGGATTTTAGATTATTATGGTGTACGATTTCGTGGATTAGGGATTACTTCATTTCATGTAGCTGATGAAGTGGACTTCAGTCTACATAAGCTTATGCTACAATACATTTCTTAATCTTTAAGGTGTGCTGCAAGACTATTTCTTGTTTTTTATGGTAAACACAATATATGCATTTTGCCTGTGACATAGAGTACTGCTGTACAAGGGTGCTTTTCAGTAGCCTCCACGGTATTTATTCTGTAGATATATTTACTCTGTTAAGGACATTCTTCACAAATGCATATCAGTACTGTAGCCAATGAAAATACTTATGACCTTGGTAGGAGGAAGGCAATAGATAGAGGACATAATGAGGAAATGATCACTATTCACTCATTTCCTTTTTCCTGCAATGGGTTACATCTGTTCTTCATTAGTGGATTACAAGTTCACCTTCTAGTTTGAGATGTGAGTCTAAAGTCTCATTTCCATCCATTTCCTTCTCATTCAGTTATGGAGAGTCACGGTGAAGTGGTGATTGAAGTCTACTTGAATTGCAATCACTGCCAATCAGGTATCTGCAAGCAAAGTCCTGACACCCACCTACCAGTCTGCATTTGTGCATCCGGGGCTGTCTTGGCTAGTGACAATGTATCATGCACAGGTAAAACATGGAACATTCTCCCAAATAAAACGTTTCATTTTTGCTTTCTCCTGGCCTCACCAGGAACAGATTAAAGAAGATTGGCATGTACAGATCTAAACTGTAGACCTCATGGCCACAACATCTGGCCAAATGTTTGGACTTCCCTGTTTCTTCCCATATCCCCTGCTTTTTGTGCCACCTGATTATTTAATAATTATTAAATCAACTAGGTTGTATATCAGGGCTAGGTCCAAACTGATTTAATAATAATTCTGTTTCACCAGGGAACCCTTGGAACTGAGCAGCTTTAGAGTGAAAGTGTCAGTTACATTTTCCTTATTTTTTATTGTATTTTTACACTTCTAATTATTGTGGTAAATATTATTGTTGTAAGCTGCCTCAGGCTTGGAGGGGTGGGATATAAGTGTTTAAATTTAAAAATATATATTTGTGATATATAAAATACTATGACATATAGAATACGGGCAGGGGTGAAGGATCTCTTGGCACCCTCACCAGTTTTACCAATCCCTGGATACTGAGTGAATAGTGGAGTTTTCTCTGACAGCACATTTCTATATGGGCCCGACACCACACAACTGTTGGACATTTTTCCTTTCTTATGCCTTTTCCTATACTAGCATACCAAGAATTCTGACAACTCACCCTCAACACTCCTGCAGCCCACTGTTAGATACCAGTCAGTCCTTTGAAATCAAAGCCCATGTTCTACAGTAGCATTCATGAAGCATATAAGGCTATCAATGGCATCTAGTAATGATGGCTGTATATTACCTCCAGGATCAAAGGCAGCATGCCTCTCCATGACAGTTGCTGGGCAACATATGTGGGAGGGTGCTGTTGCACGAATGTCCTATTTATGGGCTTCCATTGCCATCTGGTTGGCCGCTGTGGGGAAAGATTGCTAGACTAGATTGGCCTTTGCTCTGAACTAGCATGGCTGTTCATGTTCTTAGTTCACCTAAAACTCCTCATTACCTTCTGCATTGTATCTTATAACTCTGGGCTTATTGTTTCCACAAGGAATCCCTGCTTGAGCATTTGTTACCAATCATACATGTCATAAAAAATGAAGAACAAATGGAGGCACTCATTTTTTCCATCTGTTTTGTTTCATAGTGTTCGTTTCACAATGATTTACTATTCTTGATTGCCATTAGATTTTGCCCCAATATCTGGTTTATGTCAAGATCCATGGCCTACCAGTACATCCACCCAGGTGGCAAAATACGAAGCTATAGCTCCTTTGTGGACTAATATCAATGGCTATTAGCCAAAACAGTTAAATGTAGGCACCATACAAAACCTGGTTAGTGATTCTGAGAACAAGCAACAAGTTTTGTCCATTTTGCTGTACTGATGAGCTTCCCAAGTTCCTGTGGTTGGCCACTTTGGAAACAAGAGTGCTGGACTAGATGGTCTTTATCAGAAATGCTGCGTAAGAGTTGTGTGCAAATGCTGATATATTTACATATATTTACATGCATTTATTATGTTTTCAGCAGTCCTCCGTGGGCCCATCCCAGGACACTTGCCTCTCCCACTCCTCTTGGCAGTGATTGCTGTTATTGCGGTGCTTGGGATGGCTCTGACGTGTGGCAGCCTGTCGATTGGTAAGAAGCATCTGTTCTGCTTTGTGCATCTGCTGATCTCATCCATTCACATTTCTGGCCTGGCCTTTATCAAGGATGAATACTGAACCCATCGGGAAAGTGTCTCGGAAACCATGGGTTGGATCTAGGCTTGTGCTCAGTGGAGTACCATTGGTGCTGTAGGAAGGGAGGAGGTGCGATCTTCGCCAGTTCCTCTTCCTCTCTGCAGCCCCCTGTGCCCCCTCAAAAGCTGCTCCAGAGGGTTGGGGGGACCTCTAGCCAAGTATGGGAGGAACCCTTACTGTTACATGCACAACTTTATCTGTTGCTTAACCCAGGACTATGCAACCTGGTGCCCTCCAGATGTTTTGGACTACAACTCACACAAGCCCCAGCCAGTATGGTCAATGGTCAGGGATGATGGAACTTGTAGTTCAGAATATCTGGAGCGCACCAGGTTGCCTAACCCTGGCTTAGTCTATTGGTTGGTTGAGCATTACAAAATCTCCAGTGAATGGGGCTCACACAGCATTGTTATCTCTGGGGAACAAGTTACTCAAAAAAATGTGGGGAAAGATTCAAAGTGTGGCATGTTTTAGCAACTGGCCCATAGCAGAAAAGGATCAACAGTGCTGCAGCAACAGATGCCATCTGCAGTACAACAGCTGTGGTGTACAAAAAGTATGAAATATAAAGCATTTACCAAACCCACACTGTTCGATCAAATGTTAAAATATTATGTTTGCTTCTGTAAAACCCTGATAAATGTTTGGTCTTATGACCCTTTTCTAGGATAAACAAATAATTCAGTAAGCTGTATTCAGTCATCACTTAAAATCTCAATTTGCCTTTCAGGTCTAATGTTTTATGTGATTAGATCTCTGGGAATCAATTTGTTCTTCTAAAAGTAGCTGCAGGGCCCCCAGTTTTGATCAGAGCCATTGGTGTGGGTGTCTCTAATCCTTTGCCTTGCACCTTGGCCCCAATCCATATTACCCCTTCAAGATGCTATTAACCACAGACAACACACGGTTAGTGTGTTTTGAGCTTCCTGAATTCAGCCTTGAAAGAGGATCATAAGCCCCCAGGCACCAGGGATATCGCAGAAGCAGAAAGAAAATATTTTTAAGCTTGCCTGAAGAGTGTGGGTTTATGTTTTGTCATATTTGTATGCCACAGCTGTTTTCTGCAACACAGTCACAAATCCACAGTTTGCTTAAAATTTTGCAAAATAGAGCCTCAGTTACGATTTTTCCAGGAATTGAAGTTGTTTCCTCACACCATATAACTATGCCCTCTACCTGGGCCACATTCTGTGGCACCTGGGTACAGAATCCGAGGCCCACAGGACAAACCCCACCCTGCCTGTGTCCCAGTCTGGCTGCCCAGGGCTCCCCAGAAGGTGACTCCCTCTTCTCGTGGCCCCACCCCCTTTCCTCCACCCTCTGACTGCTGGGTGGTTTCCTGGCTTTTGTACAGGTTTTCCGCATTCTAAAAGGGTGATGTCCTGGGAGGAAGGCTGGCAGGAAGAGCTTTATGCTAAAATACGTGGTTATTTTTGGTGTTTTGTCCCTGCCCCCTTTGACTTTGGCCCCTCCCACCACTGGAATGTGGCCCCTGACAGCTTCTCTGAAATTGGCTTCAGCCTTTGGGCTGAAATAAGTTCAACGCCACTGTGGTAATTTACATGAGCACCAATGAGTTAGATGGGTCTGCCTTACAACCCTCTGATTCTACAAAAATATAATGATAACATTAGCAAATGCTAACCAGAAACACAGCAGGATTTTAGTAGTAAAAATTTTGTCCAAGGGGAACATCTGAGAAATTACTATGTCCCATGTTGCTTCATTTCTCTTCTGCACTTTCCAGATGTTAGTTATTTCCCCCTTTGTCTCTGTGCTCTTTTCAGTTTATCACCGTAAGAAGCAGCAACTAGATGGGGCCAGAGCCCATCTGCAAAGTCCAGAATATAATCTGAGCAAAATCCGCACTTCCACCATCATGACGGATTATAACCCCAACTACAGCTTTGCAGGGAAAGCAACCACACTCAGCGAACTCAAGGAAATCCCACGGAAGAACATCTCCCTGCTTCGGTAAGTCCTGACTACTGATTTCAGTGCATTCTTGCTCATTTGGGAAAAGGAAACATAGCCATGGGTCAGCAGAAATGGTTCTAGTGACTGTGATGTCAATGTGCTAACCAGAAGGCCTAGCATCTTGCACTTATTAATGTATTGGCCCCAGGAGTGTAACCAAGTCACCTGTAGTGTTAGAGGGGCCTAGAGATCCATAATGCCTTGCTTAAGTTCATTATTAGTGCAATTCTCTAGCTAGTGAGCCTCTGAGCATGAGAAGATGAGTCAAAGGGCCAATAGCGTGGCCTAGCACATTCCATACTAATGAGTAGAGTATCTAATCAAGATGTGCCTGGGAAGTGAAGTTTGTTTACCTTAAAGCTACAAGTGGCTGTGCTGGGAACCAAGCACTGTGAGTCTATGCTGGGAATGAACACTAGGGGGCGCTTGCTGCTGTCATGCTGCCTCATTGCTAACATGCATGCTATAAAACCCATGTTACCCCATGGCTTTGGATTCAGACAAGCTGTCTGATCCAACCATTGGGTACGCCTGTGTGCTGTAAGTTACTCAGTAAATAACTCCTTGTAAGTAAACCTGGGTCTGATTTATCACTATCTTGGCACCTCTAAATTAAAAGGTCAAAGCCCACAGCCAGGGCAATACAATTATGTACCAAATACTTTGATTAGAAAAAACAAGCAAACAACAGTTTTGCCATTGAACTCAGTTATGCCCTCAGTTAGGACCATATGTACTCATTAACTTAGTCTGAATGCAAAGATAGCTCTAATTTCTCCTGTTGATTAGTGTTCCTATGAAGAAGCTTCCTTGGATATCTGACTATCACTTTTTTGTTAGCTTTGTTTAAGCACTTTATTCTAGTCAAAATGCCTTTACAGATCCATGATAATGTCTTCCTCTGTTTTCCCACACTGCTTCTCTTCATTCACAGTCTTCTGATGAATGGATGAAATCACAGATCTATGGGGAGGTTCTGTGATCTTAGGATCATTGCCTACAACCCGCTTCTATGGGCAAGGAAAGTTCTGGCATGGGAAGGAGCCATGTCAGCCACCAGGTGCATAGGGTTCTTCTTTGTGGTCTCTGTGCATCACACATATGGGCTCTGCGCCTGCGCGGAGACTTGTTCGGGAAACTTCCATGCTGAGTAAGTTTGGGTGGGAACCCCTCCCCCACCGTCCATATTATATACCGTGCGGGTTCCCTCCTTCCCCTCAGTTCCTTTTCAACCGCCTCAGGGTTACTTCGTGGGGAGCTTCTTCGACAATTTGTCAAAGCTGATTCTTTTTCCACTTGTTCTATCTTGCTTCTTGCCTTTTTTCTTTTTTCTTTCTTTATCTCTTTATCTATTTAAAAAAAAGAGAAAAGAGAGAGACAGAGACAGAGAGAGCTGAAGGATGAGGAGAGTTTCATTCACCTCAGCATTTCATGGCTTATGGCCCCAAAGGCCCCATTTAGAAAATGTGTGGCTTGTGGCAGTAAAGTGCCTTCTTCGGATGGTCACTCTTTCTGGCTAATTTGTTTGGGAGAATCCCACGAAGTGGAATCTTGCCACCACTGCCAATCCTTATCGAAGCAGGCCTGCAAGAATAGGGCAGATCATCTAAAAGCGATCCTTTGGCAATGGGCCCTTCAGGCAGTACACATGCCTAAGGCCCAGACACCTCGTGAACAGTCTGCTGTTGCTCCTTCAACAAGTGCGAAGGGGGCGGCTACTACAACTCAAATGTCTCCTCCTCCACAACTATGGAACAGGCTTGAGTAGACCCACCTACACCAGGAAGGACTCTAACCATCTCAGTGGCCAGAAAACTTTCCAAAATGGCAAAACGCCCCAAATCAGCTGCGGATGCACCGGAAAAAAAGAAGAGGAAGAAAGTCACTAAGGAGCAAGAGAAGGAGAGGGACATTCCACCTCCCCCTCCTCTAATTCTCCTATATGTATTGTGGCCTCTCCCACATGAGTAGTGGTTTTGGACCTGGCCTCTACCATCTCAGGGGATGAATTGAGGGACACACCAACCCCCACCCCATCCAATTCAGACAGCTCAAGACTGAAGATCTAGGTCTCTGATGCCAAACCATCAGGATATGCAACTGCAGTCTCCTCGGTACCAAACGATATTGTCTCCTTGACAAAGTGCCTTGCCTCCTTGATACCAATCTCCGGATCGATAGCGTGAGGACTATCAGCGTGGGTAATATGACTGTGATCATTCTCACTCTCCAATGCGTGATTGGGATCGGTATTCTGATTGGTCTTCTCCCCATAGATCATGGCGAGATGAGGACTGGAGACTTAGAAGAGATTGAGACCTTTTCCTTGATCGCTGTCATTATTTGGGAGCTACTTCTCCATCCTATGCTCCTTTTCAGCCAGAGCAAGTTCCACAGTCTGAAACCCAGGATGTTTTCTTGCATCCTCCTCCAGTACCAAGACGTACTACCTCTATGATGTTTCAAGAGTCTGGTCGGGATCAACCGGCTCCTCCTCCAGTTCCACCTCACAGTATGACAGAAGTGGCACAGACACAACCTGCCTCATCGCCTGAATCGGGAGAAGACTACCAGTCTGACTCTTCCTCTTATTCTTCTATTCCTCCTTCGGTCTCATCTCCGGATGATGTCGTTGGAATGAGAGATAAAGCATTGCCTTCTGAGGATATGGGGCACTTTTCTGAGCAGGTGCTTAGAATGATGCAATCGTTAGGCGTTGAGGTACAACAGCCTACAGAACAACTCCACAATCCAGTGTTGGATGCCATCTGGATGGATATGTAGAGTCTCGTAGCCATTTCCTTTCTCCCAGCTCTGTTATGTATGGTGCAACAGACTTGGAAAATGCCTTTGTCCTTGGCCCTGACTTCTAAGTTCTAAGACACTTGAATCCATGTATCAGGTTCAAGAGATGGATGCCTCTTTCCTCTTTGCACATCTAAAACCAAATTAAATAATTGTGGAATCTGCTCGAGGCCGCTCTCACAAATCACACGCTTCGCCTGTAGATAAGGAGGGCTGTAAGTTAGATCTAGTGGGATGTCACCTCTACTTTTCAGCAGCGTTGGGACTTCGTTTTTCCAACTACCAGGCCATTATTGCTAGGTACCTATTGTTACTTTGGGAAAAAATGGATTCACTTAGCACCTACCTCCTGGAGGACCAAAGAGAGTTAGCAAGAATGTTCCATGCGGAGGTGTGCAAATTCTCACCAGCAGATAAATATGGCTCGTCACCAGGCTGACTGCAATGCAAAGGCGATAGTTGGTTCTGTAGCCTTAAGGAGACATGCTTGGCTCCACTCCGTGGGCCTGACCCCAGAAGCTCAGTCAACAATAGAAGATCTACCCATTGATGGAGAGGGATTATTTCAAGTGAAAATGGACAAGCAAATGGATTCTGTACAGAAAGCAAGAACTACTGCTTGTAAAATGGGTATCGGCCAAGTGCAACACCAACAGCTACAACACACTCCTTATCGTCCTCATCGTTGGGACCAACAACACCAAACGTACACCCCTAGGCAATCTGGGGATTGAGAAACAACAAAGAAAAAGCTATCCCTTTACTAAGTTTCAACAAAAGACGAAGGGCAATGGGTCCTCCAAATGTTGTCTTTGACTCCAGACGTTTTCCTCTGCACACTGACCATTACAACCTACCTTTTGGGGATCTCCTGAACAAATTTTATCTGGCTTGGACAACAGTAACATCAGACAAGTGGGTACTAACTATTATTCATCAAGGATACAAAATAGAATTCAACACTTTCCTGCCATTAGGTTTGATACAGACCACGCCATCTTCAAAAGCCCTACAGGAAGAAACACAATCTCTTGTAATGAAAGGAGCTATTCAGTACCTTCATCCAAAGCTCGGTGTGGAGGGCTTATTTTCCAGGTACTTCACCGTGCCAAAACAGGATGGCGGTCTTCAACCCATTTTAGATCTTCGAGGCCTGAACAAAGTTGTCACTGCCAAGAAATTCAGAATGACAACTCTAGCTATGATTTAATACTCCTTCAAAAGGGTTCGTGGTTTGCCACAGTCAATCTAAAGGATGCATATTTCCACATAGCAATAAAAAATCATACAGGAAATTCCTCCGTTTTGCCATCGGCCCAGATATTTTCCAGTTCAAGGTTCTTCCATTCGGATTATCAACTGCTCCATGCATATTCACAAAGTGTATGGCCGTGGTCTGCGTTTACCTCCGTATCAAGGGCATAGAGATCTACCTGTATCTCAACAATTGGCTTTTAGTGGATGTCTCCCAGGAAGCCCTGTCATGCGCTATTGTAGTCATTCTGAATCTCCTCCATGCACTAGGACTCATGATCAACAGGGAGAAATCCCACTTGTCCCCCACACAAAGAGTACAGTTTATAGGGGCCATACTTGATTCCAGGATTGGTCAAGCATATCTTCCCTCAAATTGTGTCAAAGATTTGGTCAAGCATACCGCTTCGGTATTTTTCGAGCACCATACCAGAGCATGCAACATTCAATGTCTTCTGGGTCATATGGTAGCGACGGTATCAGTGGTGGAATGGGCCAGACTGCGAATGAGGCCCTTACAAAATTGGTTGATTCAGACTTTCAACATAGCCAACAATCCCTTCTTGGTCAGGCTCACAGTACCGGGGGAGGTAGCTTCCAGCCTGAAGTGGTGGATGAACTCCCAGCATCTGATCCGGGGGATGTCCTTTCTTCCCTCTCCTCTGTCCATGGTCCTGATGACAGATGCTTCCTTACTAGGCTGGGGAGCCCATTGTGGACCTCTACAAATGCAGGGTCTCTGGTCCCCCACAGAAACTACCCTCCCACATAAATTTCCTGGAGTTAATGGCAGTCTGGAAGGCTCTGCTTGCCTTCAAGCCGTATCTTCTGCATCAACATATCCAGATCCTCACAGACAACACCACTGTTTTATGGTGCCTAAACAAGCAAAGGAGAACACATTTCTCAAATCTTCTTTATCTCACCATGGACATTTACAACTGAGCCGTTGCGAGAGATGATATAGAGAGTCTGACAGCTCTCTATATCGAGGGAGTAGACAACATCCTAGCAGATTCTCTCAGTCGCCTTCACCAGTGCTCCCATGAATGGCAATTGGCCAGGACAATTCTAGGGATGATCTTCAGAAACTGGGGTCGACCCGAGGTAGATCTTTTCGCAGCTCCCAAGAACGCAACTTGCAAAAACTTGTGCTCCAGAGCTGGAGTCGGTCAGAGATCATTAGGTGATGCCTTTCTCCTGGAATGGAGAGGAGCCCTATTCTACCTTTTTCCTCCATTTCTCCTTCTCATGAGAGTAATCCCGAAAATCAGAGAGAATGCCACAGACTGCATCCTACTCGTCCCATGGTGGCTGAGGCAACCTTGGTTCAAAATACTGATGGACCTGGTGGAGGGACATTGTCTGCCAGTTCCACAAGTAGATGACCTAATTTCTCGGGACCAAGGTCAGGTTCATCACCCCGATCTCCACACTTTGAAGCTCATGATGTGGAGGATTCGGTGTCCAGAGAGTGCCCTCCATCGGTACCAGCAAACATACAGACAATATCAGATGCGGCAAGAAAGCTATCGACACACCGTTCCTAGTCCACCAAATGGGCTGCTTTTGTTAATTTTGTGACTGCAAACAATTATGATCCTAACTACCACTTATTTACAGATATTCTATGTTTTCTTCAACAATTATATAGTAGAGGCCTGAAATACTCCTCTATAAGAGTATATACCACAGCAATATCTGCAATGAGAGGCAATATAGATGGGTGTTCAATTTTCAGCCACCCCTTATGCAAGCAATTTCTACAGGGACTTAGGAACTTGGCCCCTCCTATGAGAGACTTCGTTCCTCAATGGGACTTATCACTGGTGCTTAACAGTCTAACTTCGGTCCCATTCGAACCTCTCGCTACCATAGACTTGAGACTACTTTCTTGGACGGTTGCCTTTTTGGTAGCAATTACAACCTTGAGGAGAGTGAGTGAGTTTTCTGCATTATGTATAGGGTCTCCTTATACCATTTTCTACAAGGAAGAGGTAAAGCTCAGGCCAGACATAGCCTTTCTCCCAAAAGTCATGACTGACTTCCATGTAAATCAACCAATCATACTGCCTGCCTTCTTTCCTTCCCCAACTTCAGACTTGGACAAGAGATTACATGCCCTAGATGTCCAAAGAGCCCTGGCTTTTTATAAATCGAGGACTGAGGCTTTCTGTAAGTCACAGCATCTATTCTAGGGGTGCACGAAAGCCACTTACCTGGTCTCGCAGCTTGCTTCACGGTGGGGGGGAGGCGCTTTGCTGCTCCCCCCGAAGTTCAGGCTGGGGGGGGAGGCTTCCTGGCTCGTCCAGCCGAAATTCAGGCCGGGGGGGAGGCTTCCCGCCTCGCCCGGCCGAAATTCAGGCCAGGGAGGAGGCGCCTCGCCTCGCCTGGCCGCGAAATAAAAAGTAAACAAAAAACAAAAAACGCCCCCGTGATAGGCTACGTGACGATTTACATAGCCTATCACGGCTAGATCTGCAAAGTCAGCCGTGATAGGCTATGTTAATCATCACGTAGGCTATCAGGGGTGACTTTAAAAAAAAAAAAAAAAAGCACGTATGCAAATGGCGGCCCCCATAGGGAGCCGCCATTCGCGTTCCTTATTTGGTCGCTGTAGTCTACGTAAATCTTTACGTAGACTACAGCGAAAATAAGGGCAACGCAAATAGCGTTGCCCTTATTTTCGCCGTAGTCTACTAATCTTTACGTAGACTACAGCGACCAACGTAGACGTAGACTACAGCGACTTTACAGTGACTACAGCTGTACTCTACAGCAGTGACTACAGCTGTACTCTCATCCGTACTGAAGTGGGACACCAACCCACCTCTGGTAAGTCAGCTTGTTATTCTCCCATATGTGTGATGCACAGAGACCACGAAGTGGAGGTATTTTTTCTCCTTGGACTCAAGACTACTTT
Source organism: Heloderma suspectum (assembly GCF_057233095.1). NCBI lineage: Eukaryota > Metazoa > Chordata > Lepidosauria > Squamata > Helodermatidae > Heloderma > Heloderma suspectum. The sequence goes on along the minus strand of NC_139458.1, from coordinate 70,470,207 downwards.
TGCAGTCTTAAGGAACTGAGGGGAAGGTGGGAACCCGCACAGTATATAATATGGATGGTGGGGGAGGGGTTCCCGCCAAAACATGCGCAGCTTGGAAGTTTCCCGAACGAGTCTCCACGCAGGCACAGAGCCCATATGTGTGAATGCACAGATGACCACTCAAAGAACTGCAGTTACAGGTAAGCAACCTGTCTTTCTTCCTGTCAGATGTTACCGGAGAAGCCCAGGACCCATCCACATCAAAGCAGCCCCCATGCCACTTGGCTAACACATGAATTGGCCCTGAATTGTACTACCTAGATGCTGCCTCCGCATACATCGGATGCTGTTCAGGGGGACAAGTGTCTAGTCTAGTGTTACTTGACTGTGCAGCAGTGTTTAGGCCAGCATAAAACCTCCTCCTGATGACTGGCTTGCAACATGTCAACAGCTTCTAGACGATATTTTTTCAAGAAACACTCACATGGAGGCTGATTGTTTCCTGGATGATATTCAGCTAAGACTTTTTACTGGAGTATTAGAATAACAAGGCCTACTAATTTTAGTACTGTGGGAAACACAGTAGATATTGTTTTATTCAGTAGTATAACTCCAGAGGTGTTGACACAAAAGGCCTGGCGATTTTTTCTTCCGGTCGTGTAAGAATGCATAAGATGCATTCTTGCACCATACTGTAGCATGGTGCCAAGAGAGCTGGTGATATTTTGTATAAAGGGCACTGATGTTGCTAAACCCAGCTGAAGGTGCTTGTCTAATAGTTTTCAATAGCTACTGTTTACTACTTGAAGGAATTTCTTATGACCTTTCCCCTCCTTACACTCGTTCATGCTCAGGTAAGTTTTGGAGACAAACGCTTTGGAAATTGGAATGTAGGAGAGAAAAGTCAGAGTTTTACAGTTGGCTGGAGGGCCCCAAGTGCATACAGTTTGCTTGGCGGGGAACAGTTGCTGAACATCTAGTGCTGACTGGATGCTTGCCTGCTCTCCAGTGCTTAAATTGTATATTTGTAAATAGGCAGCCCAAAACACTGTAAGCCCCCAGTACTCTCCCCACAAGGAAGCTGAGCATGCATCAGCTACCCCTGGATCTTTCTGCTTTTTGGAATACAGTAGTGTTTGCTTGACACAGACATGGGCTGTGCATAATGTCATGCGTTCTCTCTCTATCTCCCCCTCACCCCTCCTTCAGGGCACTTGGACATGGGGCATTTGGTGAAGTTTACGAAGGCACAGCGGTAGGAATCTCTGGAGATCCCAGCCCTTTGCAAGTGGCTATCAAGGTTAGTGTCTACAGCAAATGGTCAAAAATTCTTTCTTTCTTTCTTTCTTTCTTTCTTTCTTTCTTTCTTTCCGAGGTTTTTATCAGGCCTTTCCACCATTAAGATAGCTTACAAATCAATTAAAACAATATAAAATAACAAGTCACTTTGAACCCCCACCCCTCACCACCGCCACGAAATAACAGCAAAAAAAACAAAACAGTGGGCAGGTTCACACATCATACTAAGCCACCCTGCAAATAAGCCACAGTGGGTTGGTTGTTCGCAGAAAAACCCACAGTACGCCCATCAGACAGTCGGGCTTGCCATGGCTTGTTCTCCCCCTCCTTCTCCCTCATTCCTCCAGCTGGCTCTGGCATGTATCCCAGGTGCCTTTGCAGCAGAACCTGTCTTGTTTCCTCACCCCAGCCCCTCCCCACTCCAGTCACTACCCCTTTTCATTCCCTAGCTTAAAAAAAAAAATGGGGGCCTCAAAAATGTGCAAGTTGGGTCATAATTTTTTTTAATTTTTTTTTTTTTTTGCAAGAGTGCACTTAATGACTGTCCAATATGCATAGTCTTGCCTGGTCATTTTCCTTGTATGTTCTAGCTGTCAAAAGGCACAGCCAAGTCAGGTAGGTAACATACAAGGAAATTGACAAGACAAGGCTGCATATAGGCTAATTTGCACACAGTTGCAAAGGACCAGGGGAGAAAAAACAGTAAGAGACAGGAGGGACTCAATAGCGTAATTCAGAAAAGGGGGGGAGGCAAACAGAGTAAGTGCACCAAAAGGGGGCTGGGGGGACAATATCTCCCCACTTAGCTATGTGACTCTCTCACTTTTAAGTTTTGAACTGGCACTTCTCAGCGTCTTCCACATTTTCAATGCTTTCCCGAGTCTCCAGCTACTCCAGAAAGGAGAGATATTAACCCCCCCCCCCCCGCTGCTGCAGTTACTGCTCTTCAGCAGTGGCTTGTTCATGAAAATTAAACCACCTGCAGAAAACACGCTGGGTTCAGTGGTGCCCATGGCTGCCCATGATGGATTGTCATGTCGTGCAAACCCAGTCAGTGTGTTGGATACAGATAAAGCCTTCCACAGATGGAAGGGCTCCTTCCTTCCGTCCACAAGAGGCTTTTGATCCAGCAGTTTTTCTGCTGGCTGAACAGGGGAGGAGACAGTCTTCACTGGTTCCCCCCACCTTCTGCAGTTCCCTATATCCCCTGAAAATCTGCTCTTGAGACTTGGGGGAGGTGGTACCAGGCTTTGGAGGCCTCCAGAGAGGCTGGGCAAGTGTCAGCAAATGTGGGGTGTCATTTGCTGCCAAGGATCATGAGGTTTGGCTACAAGCCCCATGGTCCCCAGCAGGACATGACATTCCACTTGTTTGCAGACAGTTAAGGTTTTTTTCCTCTAGAAAGGGGGACTGGTAGGGAGGGCAAGGGAAGGGGCAGCAGCAAGGGGACCGAGTGCCCTCCTGCCGCCAGTTTACCTACCCCCCTGCTTGCAGTGGGAAATTGGCACAGGACAGAAGGTAAGGAAAACCCATGTGGACTTGGTGAATACTCAAAAGGAAGGTCAGCCTACCCCTGAGATATAGAGCAAACTAGCAGAAGATATGAAATAACATTCTATTTTTTTATTGTATTCAGTTTTGATAATGTGTAGAGACAGACTGTAGCCAGCCTTTGTGTGGGTGAACATAAATATTCTCTGAAAACTCAGTTGAATACATATATTCCACCCCCGCCCTCTCCCCTCCCCCATCATTCCCACTCAGAAACTGCCACAGAATGATCTAATGTAATCCGCGCTGTTTTGGAGTGGAAAACTGTTGCACACCGATGCTCGATTTAACCTTCAGTATCAGATGCACATACACAACATCACCATTACACTCACGTTGCTTTAATTTGCTTTTAGAGTGTTATGTTTTAGTTTTCCAAACTAAATGTTAGTTTAGTTTTCTAAACATCTTGTTATGTTTTAGTTTTCTTTACTGTCTCAGTGGGATTTTTAGGTTTAAAAAGCAGAATAAAATGCGGGGGGGGGACCACACACATACAAAGCAAAGAGATGTTCTAACAAAAGACTTCAGCTGCTCTGCCTTTTCATTATCTCATGCCAGTAATTTTGTTTCTTTGTAATGAACTCAGCTTTTTCTTCTCCTTCTCAACAGACATTGCCAGAAATCTGTTCTGAGCAGGACGAGATGGATTTCCTAATGGAAGCACTGATAATCAGGTGCGTTTTAAACATTCCTCCTTGAGAGGATCATCTGCTTAACAAGACATGGCTAGAAAATAAATCTACCCGGGGACTCAACTCTCGCTTTCCTTGACTTCACCAACAGCAACTTGAAGGAGGGAATCATACGGTGCACGTTCTGTTGACCATTTAATTCATATCTCCATGAGCAGGCAGGCTCCCAGTTCTCTGAGCATCCCTCCACCAGCTTAAAACCCCACATGTAAAAGGGGGCTTTCTGCTTCCATTTTAAATGCAGGATCACAACTGATGCCCTTTGCCCATGCTTCCTCTCCCCCCTCCTCTTTCCCCCCCTCCCCCTTATCTGAGTCTTCCATATGTTTCATTGGTCTCACTCTTCTTGCCACTTTTCCTTTTTCGCAGAGGGAACTCAACAGAACATAAGTGGGGTAATTTGATAGCTCATTATTGCCGATCTATTTAAAAATGAAATAAAGGTCATTTAGTGCCAGAGACACCCTAGAGGTTCACAAGGTCATCTAAAGGGCCCGCAAACTTCTGTGAAGGAGCAATCTCAATAGCAAGATAAAAGCTCCATGTGAAGAAGCCCTCTGTCCTGCTCCAGAACCAGGAACCAGCAATGGGATGTGTTACGAATGATTGTGGACCTTTACGAGTACTGCTGTTGAATGTCCAACTTCAGAAGCTGTTGTGCAAAAATCTGCAGGCTGCTGCTGTCCAACATGCCTCCAATTTCCTCCCACCACCACCCACATCAGCAGAGTTCTGTGGCCGAATTTGCCTTATGGTGTTAGGCTGCACAGCTGTAGCCAATATGAAGTTGCAAGTGTGCCTGTCTGCCTGGCTTTGCTGTCCTTACCAAGCTCAGTCACCATAACAGAGCACCCACTTTGCATGCAGAAGTCATAGGAACTTAGGAAGCTGCCTTCTACTGAGTCAGAGTCTGAGTCTGCCCCATTTAGGCCAGTATTGTCGACACTGACTGGCAGCCGCTCTCCTAGCCCTACCTGGAGACGCTGCCAGGGATTGAACCTGAAACCTTGGGCATGCAAAACACATGCTCTTCCACTGAGCTATGGTCCCAGGTTCAAGCTTCAGCATCTTCAGTTAAAATGGATCAGATAGCAGGTAATGGGAAAGACCTTTGCCTGATAGCCACTGCCAGTCAGAGCAGACAATACTGGGCTTGATGGACAAATGATCTGACTTGGTATCAGGCATCTTCCTGTTTTCTGTGCAAGGGGGTATCTGGCTTTTCATCTCTGACTTGAAAACAAGCTTAAGTGTTCCACACCAAAAAGGAAACATCATATAATGTAAATGTTATTTTAATGACTGTCATCATATTCCATGATCTTTGATGCCCTTTTTGAGGTTCTCTCCAGGTTGCACCCAGGCCAGGTGCCCCTTATGCCTCCCTCTGCCCCCGCCAGTAACACTCATGCCTGTAAAAATTGATTGTGCCTGCCAAAAGGAACTGCATAATTTCCGTACTGTATTTGCCTGTTAAGAATGAAAACTTGGATCGTTCTTGGAATTCTTAAGCCTATGGTGCATGCCACTCTCATTCAACCCACACTTAGGTTGCAATCTTCTATACACACTTACCTGGGAGTAAGTCCCATTGAATTTATTTATTTATTTATTTATTTATTTATTTCTATACCGCCCAATAGCCGAAGCTCTCTGGGCGGTTCACAAAAACTAAAACCAAACAGCACACAATAAAACAATTTAAAATATATAGAACATTTATATAGAATTCAGTGGGATTTACTTCTGAGTAGACATGCATAGGGCATAGGACTGTGGGGTTACTTACTTCTTATAACTTGCCCTTCTACAGGTTCCCAGAACAGCTTACAAAAGTTAGATTTGCAATAAAACAAATTAAAGGTAAAAAAAAAAAAAAAACACCAGCCGCACAGTGTTGCCAGGAACACTGTATAGAAGAAAAGATGGCTGCCCCCATGGGTAGAATGGTCCACTAGGTGGAATATTTGGCCCAGCCCTTGCCCGTGGGGGCCATCATTTTTTTTCTGTAAGATGTCCCTGGCACTGATGCTACATCGTCATGTAGTGACTTGTTAAAATTAAAGAAGGGGGAGGGGGTGAGTCATTTTAAGTGGTTTTATTTTACTAAATAAAAGTAAGTGCTACATCCTGTTTCCCCAAATCAAAAGATTTTCTTGACCTTCCCTTCTCGCTAATGTTACCAGATTCCCCCTCCCACCTCTGTCCTGATGAAGGGGGGTGTTACCCAGCTCTAGCACAGACCCAGCTAAGGAGTCCTAACCCTGTTAACATGTTACTCATGTGTAGTGCTGTCATGTGGAGAAGGAGCAGCAGGATGCACAGCTCTCCTTACCCATGTTGATGCTCCCTCTGCTGGCCCTGCTCCCTTGGCAGCTGTATCCAGCCTGGGGCTTTCTTCACATGGAGCTTTTATCCTGAGATTGAGATTGCTCCTTCATGGAAGTTTGCGAGCTCTTTACATGACGCCGTGAACCTCCAAGGCGTCTCCTGCACTAAATGCCCTTTGTTCCATTTTTAAACAGATCACAGATAATGAGCTATCAAATTACTCCATTGTGTAATTACCCCATTCCGCCTGAGTTCCCTCCGTGAAAAGAGGAAAAGAGGCAAGAAGAGGAGTGAGATCAGTGGGAGATAATGGAAGACTCAGATACAGGGAGAAGGAGGAGGGGAGGGGAGGAAGGGAGTCGTTGTGATCCTGCATTTGAAACGGAAGCAGAAAGCCCCATTTTAAATGCGGGATTTTAGGCTGGTGTAGAGATGCCCTGGATGTCTGCCAAGAGCTGCCTACAGGTGAGTTGCTGGGTATGCACTGATACGCCACGCAACATGGACCTGCACATGCCTGTGCACATTCAGCTACCCACACAGAGGTGACCCTTTGCAAACATCCATGCTGAATCAATGTGTTGAGGGGGCAGGACCATCGGTGTGTGGTGGCTACCAGAACATGTGGTGGAGAGGACGGGTTTGTGCAGGTGGCATGGGAGCGACAGTTAGCCGGTCTAGCTCCTGCAGGCACACTTTCCGTGCATCGCAGTGTTCGCTACGGAGGTTAGAGAATGGACCAAGGGACTTATCTTTCCCATAACATGGGATGTGTTCCTGCACCCCAGGTGAGCCTAAGCAGCCAGGCGCCCATTACATCCATTCGGGGAGCCCTTTAGCTTCAGGGCCAAAGCACACATCACATCTCTATTTGGCAATATACGTTGCAAGTTCAGGAGGGCCAATTGGATTGGGACCGCTGTGGGAAGGAAAGGGCTAAAGCCCCACATGCTAGGGTCCCAGTGTGAATCAGGACCCCTGTGCTTACTCTAGAGTAAAAAAGAAACCAGACATAGCTGCTAGCTACATCTTTAAAGTAACGTCTGCTTCAGATCTAACTGTGGGCAGGGCTGAGGTGATTCCACCCTGACAGATAGTGCCAAAGACATGCTGTGAAACAGCTTGCCTTTTCTTCTCCTTAACCACAGAAGTAAGACACACCGTAGTAAGGTTTCTTGCAAGTTTTTACACATCAAACTACCAAGTAAATATGAGCGATTACATGATTTATGGCTCGGCTGATCCACATTAATTGCTCTCTGCCCTTCCTCGAATGTCTAGAATAAAAACACTCTTGGAGGCATTTGTGGGAGTTTGCCATTTCCCCACCTCCAGCTCAAGCAAGCTGCTGGGACTAAACTGATGTCAACTGTCTGCCTCCCTCACAGACTGATGGACCTTCCAGTGACAACTCAAGGGAAAGGAATGCTCGCCCATGGTGGTGGTTGTTTTAAATCTGCTATGCAGATACTTTCAAATGTGTTTGAGTTATTAGCTGCTCCCATCTCATGAGGAAACCATAAGTTCAGATCTAACACAGCCTAGCTGTTGTGGACATTTTGCTAGTAATAGTTGTCTTGTAAGTACTAGAAAAGCAGAAGTTGTATTGCAAGAAATCTAATTGTATTTATTAACATTTCTAACCCTGAAAGCTTTGGGTGGGTATCAGTTCAATGAAAATATCTATAACATATTTCTCTGAGACAAGTGGTGCCAATCTTTTTGGCTGGTGCACCACAAGTCGTCTCCAAAGCAGGATTGGGGCAATCACTTCCTCGCCTCAAGGGGCTTCTTCACATGGAGCTTTGATCCTGCTATTGAGAATGGTTGCTCACGGACGTTTGCGGGTCCTTTAGATGACACCGTCAACCTCCAGGGCATCTCCCACATTAAATTACCTTTATTCCATTTTTTAAAAGATCAGAGATGGTGAGCTATCAAATTACCACATTTGAATTCCCTTGTGAGAAAGGAAAAGCCCCACAAGAGGATCTAGACCACAGCGCCACCTAGCAGCTGTATAATGACACATATGGGAGACTCAGGGGGAAAAGGAGGGGAAAGGGGGGGAAGGAAGTGCATGTAAAGGGAGTCCGTTGTGATCCTGCATTTAAAACAGAAGCAGAAAGCCCCATTTTAAATGCAGGATTTTAGGCTGGTGTAGAGATGCTCAAGATCTCTCCGCCTCAGGCTTACCCTCAGATCTCTCCCCTCCTTCCCCCAGACCACCTCTCACTGTCCCCGTCTTGTCTTGCCTTGTCTCAGGATTTAATGTATAGAAAGAACCCTAGCACTCAAATTATGGAGGAAAAGATAGGGGGTCCTTCAATTAAATTCATAGGTTCCACCCCCATTCACCCTAAGTTTAGCCAAATCATGCCCCCTAGTAGCCATCTAAAAACATGACTAAGGAGGCAATCACAACCGGTAAGTGGACTGGTCCCCCTGCAATTAGAGCACTGAAAAGCTTCATGTAGCTCTTCAACAGGGAAAATTTGAATACAGAGACAGAGTGCAGTTTGGTGTAGTGGTTAGTGTTAACTGGGACTCAGGAGACCCACGTTCTAATCCCCACTCAGCCATGAAGCTGACTGGGGGTGACTTTGAGACAGTCACTGACTGGCACTTATTTGTAACTGGTTGCAACTGGCAACCTGTAGGCCAAGTTCTGCCCATGGCAGACTTCTCAGTTGCCAACCCAGAAGCCAGAGGGTCTATGGCCTTAGGACTTGCCAGCAGTCCGCTGTGGGGGAGCGGTAATGAGGGCCTGGCCCACTCAAAAGTTAGGCCTCCAGTAAAATTAACATCCATTTATTGGAACAACTCCCAGGTCTAAAAGCTCTATGCTTCATAGAATTTCAAGGAAGATACCACTCAATTAACCAGAGTTTAGCAAGAGATTGAGTCAAGGCTCTTGGCCAATATCTAACATGGATATCAATGTTCTCTCCTCTCTGCCATGCTGCTGTGTGGTGTCTGATTTGCAGTAAGTTCAGTCACCAGAATATTGTGCAGTGCATCGGAGTGAGCTTGCAGACTTTGCCTCGCTTCATCCTCTTGGAGCTTATGACTGGTGGAGATATGAAGAGTTTCCTTCGGCAGAATCGGCCTCGGGTGGTGAGTCAGCCCTAGTTCTCCCCCTTAGTGTCTGCTACCTAACACCAGTTGCTGGGGAACGTGGGTGGGAAGGTGCTGTTGCACTCATGTCCTGCTTGTGGGTTTCCCGTGGGCATCTGGTTGGCCACTGTGTGCACAGAATGCTGGATTAGATGGACCCTTGGTCTGATCCAGCAGGGCTCTTCTTATGTTCTTATCTTGTTGATGTAAGATTGGATCCAGATTTAGGTGTGTGCAACTGGGCTGGTGGAAGCAGGTGTTTCCACCCTCTCCTCCACAGCAGCTCCACCAACCTCCTGCAAATACTATACTGGGGGTGAGGGTGCCCTGCTGAATGGGGTGAGCTGTGTTGGTGGGTGAAGAGTGGATCCCCAAACATCGGGCAGATGCACGTTCTATGAATGGAGCCCTTCTGTCAATGGAAGGCAAATCCTGGACCCAGTCCATTGGGCTTGTTGAGGGAGCACATCATGAGGGAGCATTAATAAAATAATTATCTGTTACAGACTTCATGGAGTTTATTTTGTTAAAAAGTAGAGAGTTATAGCAAAAAAGTATAAAGCCTATTGATAGTCAGAGGATTGAACCCAAGTCCTTTTGTGTAATTGCTCATGGCACCAAACTGTGCTCTCCCGCTCTCTCTCTCTCTCTCTCTCTCTCTCTCTCTCACACACACACACACACACACACACACACACATTAAGCTTCCACACATTACAGACTAGATCGGTCCTTAATGGGGCCATTTCCATTACATGTAAATGCGCAGATGGCCTCTCAAAATTCTCCACCTTATTTGTGGGTAGAGACATTTGGGAGATAATTTCACCAAATTTCTCCAGGGGAAGGAGAAATTCTCCACAGTTTCTCACAGGTAGGGCTCCCCATGGGCAGGGCTTCTAACACACCTTCTTTCATTTTTGGTGAGGGTTTGAGGGGCGGGGGTTGTGCTGCAACAGCATCACCTGTGTTGGCAGGCTGGCCCCCCATTTTGCATCCACCGCAATGCAGGTTGGGGGGCAGTGTTGTGTCAAGCTTCAGGGATGCGGTGGAGGTAGTGCTTTGCCGAAATCTGTCCTCCAATTTCCAGAAAGTTTTCTTCCCCCGTGAAAGGGGCTTCCATTGTTCTGCCTCATTCTCAGGACAGTCTATAATTTATGTTGAATTTCTTCTAGCCTCCCAGGCTGCCTGCACTTCCTGCTCTGAAAAAGCCCTAAGGGAGGAATTAGCTCATGATGCCTTCTGCTGGGCTTCAACTGTAGTGTAGGGAGCTGAGGAGGCTACAGGCTGCCACAGAGATGATTGTACAATGAAAGATAGGATGCTTGTGCTCGTCCCTTGGCCACCTCCTAAGTAAGGTAAGCCCAAGAAACCCATCCCCAGCTCTTGAGAATGTCTCCAAAATTTCTTCAGTATTGAATTTCTTTTTATGCAATTCCTCTTCTATCAAATTGAATGAGAATGGTAAAAAAAAAATGTGGGCGAAAGTAGTCCCAAACTCTCCAGGCTACTCACTTTTTTCATTACCAAGTCTAACTCAAGATCTGGTGTCCAGACTGTTCTGCTGAGAACTAGATAGGCTTGCCAAACCTTTGTTGCAGTTTCTGTGGTGGAGGGCACAATCCTATGGCCACTAGTCAGTGGCTAAATGGCCATAGGATACGTCGGTTTCCGGGAACCAACCTCAGAGCCCGCGCTGCAAGGTCGGTTCCCTGAGAACCGGCCTCCACCCCCTCCCATGCTGTCTCGTTGGCAGCGTGGAACGGCCCTGCACTCCACGCTCAGAAGAGCAGTGTGGAGCAGCATAAAAGGGGCTTTCCTGGGGGCAGGCCAGGGCAGGGAGGGTGGAAATGCCGGTATGACACATCCTATGTGTTGTCCAGCTGCTGCCGCCCCTGCTCCAACTTCCCATGACTAGACAGCCGAAATCAGCTGTCTAGCCATGAATTCAGGGCAGGAGAAGCGCAGAGGAGACAATCCCCTCTGTTCTTCTCCTGCCCTGCATTGGATAGGTGGTTGCCTCTGAGTTCGGAGGCGGCCGCCTATCCCCATAGGATTGCGCCCTAAGTGTACCAGCCCTGGCAGTCAGAGACTTGTCAAGTCCAGGCAAATGGTTCTCTGCCACGTGAACCCAGGCCCAAAAAAAGAGAGCAGGAGACTGAAGGCAACCTAAATTCACTGCCACTGAACAGATACTTCCAGAAGTACCTGTATGGAATGTAGGCACAGCCTTTCTACACATAGCAGGTGCAAGTGATACAGTAGCAAAAGGCTCAACTAACAAAAGCCAGGGATAGTGAGGCATGATGGTGTCATCCTTCGTGCTTTCTAACTTTGTGCTAATCCTTGTTTAGTGGTGCGCTGGTGGGTATAATGACAGGACTGGCATTAAGGGTGGGGATTGCCAGGCACCTGCTATGGGCCCATACCCCAGTAGGGGGCTGACAGATAGGCGCCCCCTAGACCGACTCCTTCTCTTCACCCTGCAACCTGCTTCTTCACCCTCCTCTTGCTCTGGACCAGGCAGTGGTGATGGTGTGAAGGAGGAGCAGCGGATGCCGCTGCATATTTGCTCATTGGCTCTCTGCCTGGCAGGCAAGCAGGCGGTAGCAGTGATGAGGAAGAAGAGCAGGAGGAGGAGCAGCTGGCGACAATGCCGCGAAGAAGGCGGACTTACTGCAGGAGGGGCATCTTGCCCAAGGCCCCTCCGACACCCGGAGCTGGCACTGAACAATATGCCTTTTTGGCTGCAACTGAAACATCTCACCTGACTATTCCAGGCTCTTGGCAATCTTTTGTCAGGTATTAGGAGGCATTGTCTCAGGGCAACCCACACAGATAGCTCCCCACACACAAAACTTAGGGTCAAGAATCAAAGAGTTGGAAGGGGTCCTAGGGGCTCATCTTGTCCAACCTCCATCCCATAACAATATAATTTTGTAGGAAATGTTCATGGGTTGGATACAAGAGAAACAAGAGGGGAACTTCACTCTCACAACAGAGCTTTCCTAGTCCCACTCCCACTGCAGCCCTCCAAAGGTTGCTCCTGCAGATCGAGGGCCCCCCTGGAACAGCATGCAATGGGGCAGCGGTGTGCGTTGGGACAGGGGGATGAGCAGAATTCATGCCCTACATGACTGGAAGTACCTTTCCGCTCATGCAAGACATCCTTGAATCCAAGCCAGGGTTTTTTGGTTAAGAAAAGAAAGAAAAGCAACATGAGTCACAAAGGTGATAATACACCCATTTGAAACCTCTAACGTGCCAGCTGCATAGCTAAAGGCACAAATGGGAACACGGCAAGAACCTTTCTGCGCTATCCATTTCCAAAACTTCACTCAATCTAGTGGTAATTCTCCTCTCCCCCCTGCCCACTCCAACCCCAACTGGGAACACACTGAAGCAGAAGGACTTTCCTAGTGACACTCCAAGGGATCTTGCCCACAGGGAATGATGCAGCTAAGTGGGACTCATTAGCTCCATTTTGTGAAGTTGGATTCCTTTGGGCTAACATCCTGCACTGGGTCTGCAGCTCAGTCAGCGTTACAGGAGTGGTTAAGAGTGAGCCAGCTTGCTCGTGCTGCCCCATGAGCAGTCCTTTACATCCCCCCATGAGCAAACTGGAGAGCCAAAGAGAACTTTAGAGGGCTCTTTCTGTCTACAGACTTTGCATGTTTGGGTATGTTAATGCTTTAATCATCTAAAATGCTGTTGGCACACAGTTTGGGCTTGATAAAAAGCATGTTTTGTAGCATTCCATAGCCACTCAGCAGGCCAGGAAGCCAGCTGCCTTCTCTCTTCCATTGGTCTCCAAAAGCAGCAGTGCAGAACCTCGGGCCTGGAGGGCCAGATCTGATCCCCCAGGGCTCCCCCAGATGGCCACGCCTCCTCCTTCTTTCCACTGGACACCCACCCCTTGGTGGTTTCCCAGCTTTTGTGCCGTTTTCTCCCCATTCTAAAAGGTTGAAATGCCTCTCCTAAGGCCTACTTACTGGCAGGAAGAGCTTTAAGCTCCCAGATGGCATTTTGGCCCCGCTCTGTTTGCCTTTGGCCTCATCTACCACTGGAGCCTCCCCCCCCCCCCGAAAGCTCCTCCAAAATGGAATTCAGCCCTTGGGCTGAAAGAGCGTTCTGCCTCCCTGCCCAAAGCCCTCTTGATTTTCATACAGCTCAGTCACCAAGAGAAGGCATTTCTTTGGTTTGATTAGTTTTTACACCTTTTATGGGAGTGGGTTGTTGATGTTGTTTTTTACTTAATTCAGAGCTGAAATGGATAAATGCGTCTAGCATGGGCAGGGAGGGCCAGCCCTTCCATGTCCTGTACAACCCGCTTTTAATTTAAGTTAGTAACCCCACTGTTAGGGGGAATGAGGCAGCCGCCTCAGGCAACAGATCCTCTGCCCAAGTGTCGGGGGGGAGGGAGGAATGGTTAATATCTAATAGGCAGCATTCGGTGCTCCCCATGCTAGCAGGACCCTCGGCTAGCACAACAGGAAGCTATCAGATCCTGCGGCAAACAGAAATGAGCAAAATGCTCGTTTCTCGAGTGGGGCAGGTCAGCAGAGCTTGTTTGTTATGCTAGCTTGCATGTTTATTTGTTTATCTGAAGTATTTTTATACTGCTTTCCTGTAAAAACCACCAAGGCAGTGTACTACAAATCAACAGCATAAACATTAAAATGAGCAATACAGCCTTCATTATAAGATTTAAAGAATGACAATAAAAGCCACTAAAAACAATGTAAAAGGCCAAGTTAAAAAGACATGTCTTGACACCTTTTCTAAAAGCAGAGAGTGGCGATGGATCATAACTCCGAGGGGAGTGCGGTCCACAATTTGGGAGCAACACAGGAAAAAGCCCTCTCATGGGCTCCCATCCGCCAGCAATGGTGTCCTGAACACAGCCCCTTCTGCAGATCCTAATGACAGGACAGGTTCATAGCAAGACAAGTGGTTGCTTAGGCTTGCACTGTACATTTTCCTTTCACTCCAAACTTCTCTTTCATATTTAAGAACATAAGAAGAGCCCTGCTGGATCAGAGCAAGGGTCCATCTAGTCCAGCATTCTGTTCACACAGTGGCCAACCAGCTGTTGACCGGGAACCCACAAGCAGGGCAGGAGTGCAACAGCACCCTCCCACCCATGTTCCCCAGCAACTGGTGTACACAGGCCCATAACCTCTGTTATTGGAGGTAGCACATAGCCCTCAGGAATAGTAGCCACTGATAGCCTTTTCCTCCAGGAATTTGTCCAGCCCACTTTTAAAGCCATCCAAATTGGTGGCCATCACTACATCCTTTGGTAGCAAATTCCACAGTTTAACTATGTGCTGTGTGAAGAGGTACTTCTTTTTATCTGTCCTGAATCTCCCACCAATCAGCTTCATAGGATGACCCCAGGTTCTAATATTTTGAATGAGGGAGAAAAATGTCTTCCTATCCACATTCTCCACACCATGCATAATTTTGTAGACCTCTATCATGTCTCCCCTTACCCTCCTTTATTCCAAGCTAAACAATCCCAGCTGTTGTAAACTTCCCTCATAGGGAGATGCTCCATCCCTTTTATTATTTTAGTTGCCCGTTTTTGCCCTTTTTCCAGCTCTACAATATCCTTTTTTTAGGTATGGTGGCCAGAACTGTACGCAGTACTCTAAGTGTGGTCGTACCATAGACTTACATAAAGGCAACCTCCTTTGTTTTCCTTTTTCTCATTGGCACCTCATGCAGAATCAGCCATCTGCCTTGACGATGCAGGACCTGCTAAACATAGCCAGGGACATTGCCTGCGGCTGCAAGTACCTAGAAGAGAACCACTTCATCCACAGGTAAGAGAGGCTCCTCCATACAATGACCCTCGTGCTGTCATCCTTGGTTTGTTTTCCAGGGAATCATGGGTGCGTTCTTCAGTACACTGGCCCTGAACGGGCTTACGTCTCCAAAGATGGTTTGCGTTGCATCATGTGGCCGAGAAACGTGTTTCCAACTTGATTTTGACAGAACTGTGGGAGTCTGTGGCTTGGTGTTCTTTCTGAGATCAGCTTGAATATAATCCCATACGTATTAGGAAGAGTCCTGAATTCCTGAAAGCCCTGCAGACAGAATTGTCGCAGAGGCAAACACCAGGCGGGACTGACTTTTCACCACCTGACTCATATCAGCACAATGCCTTTGCCAAATGACTGATTGACCCTAAGTGCATCGCTAGTAATGGAGGTACTTCTGTAACGGCAACATTAGCGAGAAATGTCTGCAGGGGATTTCTAGTTCTAGTTATTCCACTTAGGTAGCCAGTTTTACCAATGGCTCATTTTCCTGTGATAACAACAGAAATTGTGTGAACTCTTACTGACGTTGCACGTCATGCAGTGAACACCTTTACATTTTCAAAGTCTAAAAGGTGGGTGATAGAGTTCCACTGAATTTCAGAGGAAAACAGATAAGTGCCACATCCTCCTTGATACTTTTGAAAACATTTTAAAGAGGGACAATTGCTCCCTGGTAGAGTGATGGTTCTGCATTTTACAGTCCTCGTATACAATCCCCACCATCTCCAGTTAAACAGTTCAGTTAGCGGGTGATGGGAAAGACCTCTGCCAGGGGGCGAGAGTCACTGCCATTCGGAGCAGACAGTATTGGGCTAGATAGACCAATTGTCTGACTCAGTACAAGGCAGCATCATGCATTGATATAAAACATCTGATCTGACAATGCCTTCTTTGGTTACTTCTACTAACTATATGAGGTTCTCTCCCTTGCCCACTAGATGGTAGTGTTGTATCATAGGACTAAGAGAGTGTGCTTCTCCGCGGGATGTTGGGGGAATCCACCTGGAGTGTGAAGTTTGCCAAGCTTTCAGCAGCTTGGCCCCCCAGACTCTGGCTCGCTAACCTGTGAGCTAGCCCAGCTCTAACTGTATGAGTCGGGTCAGCTCATGGATTTCTGTCCCCCCCCAAATCACAATTTATGCAAATTGCAGCTATAATTTGCATAATTTGTGCAAATTGCAGCCATAGATCACTTACTTTGCACAAATTGTGGCTGCAATTTGCCCAAAATCAAGCAATTTACGGCTGCAAGTTACACAAATTAAGGCCAAAGTGTGCATAAATTATGCAAATTGTGGCTGCAGTCTGTGCAAGTGGCAATTTTAGGATGGGGGGAACTGAGAAATTTCCTGGATTCTGGGAAAAAGACTCAGGAGCTCAGCTCGCAAATGCAAGTCAACCCGGGGGCTCCGGGGAAATCCATTGAGCCCCAAAAGGGCCGGGTTTCCCCACGACAGCCATCTCTAACTTTTCCCCCTTCTATTTTCCATATAGCCTATGAATTATTCTTTGTGTGTTTATATTTGTTTGTAGACATTGATATATATTAGCATCTGTAACAAAGTTTTATAAGAGCTATGCCAAATCAGACCCAAGCCCTATCTAGTCCAGCATTCTGTTCACACAGTGGCCAACCAGATGCCTGTGGGAAGTCCCATAAGCAGCACATGAGTGCAACAGCACACACACTCACACTCTTGTGTTCAATAGCAACTGGTATACAGAGCATACAGCCTCTGATACTGGAAGTAGCATAAAGCCAACATGACTAGCCGCCATTGATAGCCTTCATGAATCTGTCCAATCCCCTTTTAAAGCCACCCAAATTGGTGGCCATCAGTACATCCTGTGGTAGCAAATTCCATATTTTAACTATGCGCCGTGTGAAGAAGTGCTTCCTTTCATCTGTCTTGAATCTCCCACCAATCAGCTTCATGGGATGACCTGGGTTCTAGTATTATGAGAGAGGGAGCAAAATGTCTCCCTATTCGCATTCTCCACACCAAGCATAATTTTGTGTTGAGTTATTGTGGGGTAGCAAAGGAGAATCCAAACTCAGTCCAGGCCCTTGTCCTCAGCACCAGCTAACCAATCTTCTATAAGTCAGGACCAGCCTTAACATGATGAAGTGATTTCAGAAGGGGTGTCATTTTCTTGCTTCCAACCTCTATTTCGGTGTGTCATTAAAAACTGAGCACCAATTGAGGGTAGATGGGTTTCTTTCTTTTAATTGTGTGTAAGGTGGAAAAACTCCAAGGCTGGCCCTGGTCACAGTGCAGGTCATCTGCTGCGGAGGGGCAACCTTTAGAGTGACTCAGGAGAGAGAACTGACTTTATTGCCCATGTACTCAGATATTGGAAGACTGGGACATTTCATCAAAAACTGGCCAGGTGGCAAACCCAACCTATATTAAACCTTTCAGGTATTAAGCCAGACCTGAAAGGGATTTTGTCAGAAGTGCCCCGTCCTGTCCCCCCCGGTCACCTACAGTTTTGTATATCTGTCCTCAAATGTTTGCAGATGCTTTCACTTGTGACGAAGTAAGTGTGAACTAATGTCAGGGCTCAAATGATGGGAGAAAAGCTAAGAGATGTCATTGATTAACTCCACAAGCCTCTGACCTCCACCAATTATGGCCTTCCTATGCCTCTTCACCCCTTCATGGATCACTGCCTTGTTGTGGCGAAGGGGCTTGCGTAACTCAGTGAAGCCATAAGCTATGCCGTGCAGGGCCACCCAAGACGGACAGGTCATGGCAGAGAGTTCTGACAAAATGTGGTCCACTGGAGAAGGAAATGGCAACCCACTCCATTATTCTTGCCAAGAAAACCCCATGGAACGTATCACAAGGCTAAAAGAGATGACACCGGAAGATGAGCCCCTCAGGTCGGAAGGTGTCCAATATGCTACTGGGGAAGAGCAGAGGGTATTTCCAAGTAGCGCCAGAAAGAGTGAAGCGGCTGGGCCAAACCCGAAAGGACACTCAGCTGTGGATGTGTCTGGTGGTGAAAAGAAAATCCGATGCTGGAAAGAACAATATTGTTTAGGAACCTGGAATGTCAGATCAATGAATCAAGGTAAGCTGGAGGTGGTCAAACATGAGATGGCAAGATTGAACATCGACATCTTGGGAATCAGCGAACTAAAATGGACAGGCATGGGCGAATTTAATTCAGGTGACCATCATATCTACTATTGTGGGCAAGAATCCCTTAGAAGAAATGGAGTAGCACTCATAGTCAACAAAAGGGTGGGAAAAGCAGTACTGGGGTACAATCTTAAAAATGATAGAATGATCTCAGTACGAATCCAAGGCAAACCATTCAACATCACAGTAATTCAAGTCTATGCCCCAACCACTGAGGCCGAAGAAGCTGAGGTTGATCGGTTCTATGAAGACCTACAACACCTTCTAGAACTAACACCCAAAAAAGATGTCCTCTTCATCATAGGGGATTGGAATGCTAAAGTAGGAAGTCAAGAAATCACCGGGATAACAGGCAGGCATGGCCTTGGTGTACAAAATGAAGCAGGACAAAAGCTAACAGAGTTTTGCCAAGAGAACATGCTGATCATAGCAAACACTCTTTTCCAACAGCACAAGAGGCAACTCTACACATGGACGTCACCAGATGGTCAATATCGAAATCAGATTGATTATGTCCTTTGCAGCCAAAGATGGAGAAGCTCCATACAGTCACTAAAAACAAGACCTGGAGCTGACTGTGGCTCAGATCATGAGCTGCTTCTTGCAAAATTTCGGCTTAAATTGAAGAACGTCGGGAAAACCACTAAACCAACCGTTCAGGTATGACCTAAATCATATCCCTGATGAATATACAGTGGAGATGAGGAATAGATTTCAGGGATTAGACCTGATAGACAGAGTGCCTGAGGAACTATGGACGGAGGTCCGTAACATTGTTCAGGAGGCAGCAACTAAATCCATCCCAAAGAAAAAGAAATGCAAGAAAGCAAAGTGGCTGTCTGATGAGGCTTTACAAGTAGCTCACGAAAGAAGGGAAGCGAAAAGCAAGGGAGAAAAGGGAAGATATACCCAACTGAATGCAGAGTTCCAGAGAATAGCAAGGAGAGACAAGAAGGCCTTCTTAAATGAACAATGCAAAGAAATCGAGGAAAACAACAGAATGGGAAAGACTAGAGATCTCTTCAAGAAAATTGGAAATCTCAAGGGAACGTTTTGTGCAAAGACGGGCATGATAAAGGACAAAGAAGGCAGGGACCTAACAGAAGCAGATGAGATGAAGAAGAGGTGGCAAGAATACACAGAAGAACTATACAGGAAAGATCTGAATGTCCCTGATAGCCATGATAGTGCGCTCACTGAACTTGAGCCGGACATCCTAGAGAGTGAAGTCAAGTGGGCCTTAGGAAGCATTAGTAACAACAAAGCTAGCGGAGATGACAGTATTCCAGCCGAGCTATTTAAAATCCTAAAAGATGATGCTGTTAAAGTGCTGCATTCAATATGCCAACAAATCTGGAACACTCAACAGTGGCCACAAGACTGGAAAAGGTCAGTTTACATTCCAATTCCAAAGAAGGGCAACACCAAAGAGTGTTCAAACTACCGCACAATTGCGCTCATTTCACATGCCAGCAAGGTGATGCTCAAAATCCTACAAGCTAGGCTTCAGCAGTATGCGAACCAAGAACTACCGGAAGTACAAGCTGGGTTTCGAAGAGGCAGAGGAACTAGAGATCAAATCGCCAACATTCGCTGCATCATGGAGAAAGCAAGAGAATTCCAGAAAAACGTCTATTTCTGCTTCATTGACTACGCTAAAGCCTTTGATTGTGTGGATCACAACAAACTGTGGCAAATTCTTAAAGTGATGGGAGTACCAGACCACCTTACCTGTCTCCTGAGAAACCTGTACGAGGGTCAAGAAGCAACAGGAAGAACCAGACATGGAACAACCGAGTGGTTCAAAATTGGGAAAGGAGTACGACAAGGCTGCATATTGTCACCCTGCTTATTTAACTTATATGCAGAGTACATCATGAGAAATGCCGGGTTGGATGAATCAGAGGTCGGAATTAAGATTGCTGGGAGAATTATCAACAACCTCCGATATGCAGACGATACCACCCTAATGGCAGAAAGCGAAGAGGATCTCAAGAGCCTCTTGTGGAGGGTGAAAGAGGAGAGTGCAAAAGCTGGTTTGAAACTCAACGTTAAAAAAACTAAGATCATGGCATCTGGCCCCATCACTTCCTGGCATATAGAAGGGGAAGAAATGGAAGCAGTGACAGATTTTACTTTCTTGGGCTCCAAGATCACCGCAAACGGTGACTGTAGCCATGAAATTAAAAGACGCTTGCTCCTTGGGAGGAAAGCTATGGCCAACCTAGACAGCATAGTAAGAAGCAGAGACATCACCTTGCCAACAAAGGTCCGTCTAATCAAAGCTATGGTTTTCCCAGTAGTAATGTATGGCTGTGAGAGCTGGACTATAAGGAAGGCTGAGCGCCGAAGAATTGATGCTTTCGAACTGTGGTGCTGGAGAAGACTCTTACGAGTGCCCTGGACTGCAAGGAGGTCAAATCAGTCCATCCTAAAGGAAATCAACCCTGAGTGCTCATTGGAAGGACAGATACTGAAGCTGAAGCTCCAATATTTTGGCCACCTAAAGCGAAGAGAAAACTCCCTGGAAAAGACCCTGATGCTGGGAAAGACTGAAGGCAAAAGGAGAAGGGGACGGCAGAGGATGAGATGGCTAGATAGCATCACGGATGCAATGAATATGAACTTGAGCACGCTCCGGGAGAGAGCGCAGGACAGGAAGGCCTGGCGTGCTATGGTCCATGGGGTCACGAAGAGTCGGACACGACTGAACGACTGAACAACAACAACAACATGCCTCTTCTAAAAACAGCAGCTATTGGGGCGATCTCTCACATGGTAGGGGAGACCCCCACCCCCACCCCACCCTGCTTCTGCAATTCAAGCAATTACTTGAATTACTTGGATTATTAATTCAAGTAGTAATAGTGTACATATGCAATCGATTCCACTGTTTTTAAGAGTATTCCTGACTCTTTTAAAATGTATTTCTTACAGTGGGGTTACTGAGAATTGTGTCCCTTTTTTATTTTGCCCGCTTATAAATGCTGTGTAATCTAAGAGACTGCTTATTTCTACAGCAACAGAAATTGATCAGCAGAGCCATTTTGCATCTCTTACCATTTGAGAAGACGAGTTGAGCAACAGTTGACTACCTTGCCATTGTAATTTACATGTAAAAGAATTAGATATTTTCAAAAGCTTTTCACATGGACCATAAATCCTGCCTCGGGGTGTGCTGCTCCTCCAAACTCATGGCTAAACATGAATGTTAATGGCTCCTTCAGCATATCTGAGCCCTTTGAGCTGACTTCAGTGGCTAAACTTTTTTTTTCCTGCAGTCATCAACTGGTTGCATCCTGTTCCTTTGCATACACAATCAATACAGGAGATGCTTATGATGCTTCACTCAGTTCTTCCTCCTGATGCAGTAGGGACTGGAGAATAGACTAGGCACCATTTCCCTGAACCCCTTTAAAGCATTTATTAGTGGCCTTCTTGACACCCACTCACAGGGCTCCATCACACTGGTGGAGAATTCCACATCAATGCTGGTTCTTTCCCCACCCAGTATCATTGCAGGACTGGGTTGTTCTCTTTCGATTGCTGTCCCCCATCATGTTACTTTTCATTTTTTTCCTTCTCACGGGAGTGGTGATGCTGCTTGGAGTGTAGTAATAATTCCCCCCTGGTTCCGGCCCCTTTCCCTCCCCTTGCACGTTACTGGTGGATGGGAACTGACACACAGTAAGTCTGCAACCCTCAGCACACCTACTTGGGAGTAAGCCCCATTGAACTTAATGGGGTGCTCTGAATCAACAGAGGACGTTGATTCTGAGCTCGGTGGGGTGGCAGATCAGATCTGTCTCTCTTGGTTGCAGGGAGGCATTTTACCCTCTTCTCCCTCCAGTCAAGAAATGTGCTCGAGCATTTACAAGGCAGACACGTGGTTTGAGAGCAATGCACTTCTTTGGCGCCTTCTGGTTCTGCTGTTGCCGAGTGGGCGGCACACTGCGGCCAGGATTCGGGCAGTTTGGCAGGGGGGTCACCTTGAAGCAAAGGGGAAAATCACCAGCGGGGGGGAGGGTCAGGCGCAGATCTTTCCTTCCTCAGCAAGACTTGAGCTGAGGCAGGAGTCGCCCTCAAACCATGCGCCCTCCCCTCCTTGCAAGGAAGGGAGAGAGCACAAGCCCTCACACCTGGTCTCTTTCCGAGCCCGCTCAGGACACGTCCCGCAGCCCCTTCTCAGTGCCTTTGTCATCCTGACCACACCCCCAACAACTGAAAACAAATGCCCACAGCTGGTTTGTTCCGCTATTGGAGAATTTCACGGGGAGGTTATGGTGCTCCTGTTCCATGGGCTGGAAAAAATACCACATTTTTTGCGTTTGGGGAAAACACAGGATAGGCTGTGGAAAATGGCGGGAGACACCCTGGAGGGTAACGGTGTCATCTAAAGAGCCTGCAAACTTCCGTGACAGAGCCATCTCAACAGCAGCATAAAAGCTCCATGTGAAGAAGCCCACAGTGTCATGGGAACCATGTATCTGTGGTATGATCCCATTTCACTGTAGGATGCATATGAATACCAGAGTCCCATGAGCAGGGCAAATTGCCGGGCTGTTTCTCACCCCATCGTCACCTGTCTGGAAGAGAGTGTTTAAAACACGGGACTCTGATATTGTGCTCTGCTTCTATGGAAGTGTAGCATTCCAAAATAAAGAAACAGCTGTTGCATTCTCTAGCACTATTTTACAGTCTCTGAAGTTACAGCACAGAGTCTATTAATGGTAAATGGTATTTGAATGAGACAATGTACATCACTTGGTAACCGTACAGCAGGGCCTATCCTTGCAGAAATAATCCATTTATGTAATGCTTGGAGGATTGCTTGAAGTGCATTTTTATGGTGCCCACTTGAGATTCAAAATGACTAGCTTCTACCTTATGCATGTCTGCTCTTTTTAAAGAGATATTGCTGCAAGAAACTGCCTTCTGACCTGCACTGGGCCTGGGCGAGTGGCCAAAATTGGTGACTTTGGAATGGCTCGAGATATCTACAGGTAAGATATAAAACCAGCAGGGGAGGGGATTGGAAATTTCATCCCATTAATGTGATGCAAGAAATGTATTTGAATGATTGATCTGCATGTCTGAAAACATAAAGCCAGAAATACAGCCATGTGAACTGTTCTTTGTTTTCTTCCTATACATTTTGACTGCCTAACAGTAGTGGCAATGGTGCTTAAAGGGATCTTTCCCCTGTAGCTTGGTGTCACAGGCATTTCAGCTGCAGACCATGGAGAAGAGCCAGCCCTATCGTTAGGCAAAGTGAGGCAGTTAGTTTCCTCAGGCGGCAAATGCAGGGAGGCAGCAGCACTGTCTTGGAGGAGAGAATTGTGTGCCACGTGGACTGCCCTGTGTCCCCTAAGCTAGCTTGCTGCTTTCAGGTGTCGTGGAGGAAGCTGTCCTGTTGTTCATGTTGAAGAAAAATTCGACTGCCCATCCAGTTGGCTTTTGTACATGGAACGGGGATGGGTGGGGAGGCACCATCTTATTCTTCTCCTCAGACAGCATAATGTCTTGGGCTGGCTCAACTCTTGGGGGTTGGACTTGATGGTCTTATAGGCCCCTTCCAACTCTACTATTCTATGATTCTACAGTCCTATTCTATTATGGAAGGCAGGCACTGCACAGTGGTAAAGCAGCATGCATCTTCCAGACATCTGAAAATGTCTTTATATCAATGGTAATGAAAAAATGTATGTTCCTGCTTTTAGGAACAGATACCCAAACCTGTTTGTGTTAATTGCATTTGCAGTGAAAAATGCTGGAATGTAGGAAAGATAGGGCTGTTCACTTTCATACAACCCCCCTTTTGTAGGTCTTAATTCTTCTCATCTTTGGCCTTGCCAGGGCAAGCTACTATCGCAAAGGAGGAAGAGCCATGCTTCCAGTCAAGTGGATGCCCCCAGAGGCTTTCCTGGAAGGAATCTTCACCTCCAAAACGGACACTTGGTAAATGCCTTTAACAGCACAATCCTCTGTGTGAAGTAAGTCAGTCAGAAGTAAGTCCTATTGGGTTCAGTGAGGCTTACTCCCCGGTAAGTGTGTATAGGATTTGCAGCTTAAGTCACTTTACAGTTTGAACTCAAATGCCTTTTCTTTTGCATGCTCTTGTGCAAATATTTTAATGATTTAAACAAAAGTATTTTAGTGCAATTTTTAAAGATCAGTTAAATGAAGACAAGCCTGCTACTAAAATGGCACTGATCAGAAAGGTAATAGTGAAGGTGTGGTAAGGTGAAGAGGTGGCAGGGCTCAATTGGCTGAAACGGTGCTGCAGATGACAAAATCACACCTCTTCAACAGTAGTGCTAAGGAAATCTACACCCGTGGAGGATGTGTTGCTGCTCTGTTCTTTCTGAAAAAGTCATTTTGTGAGTTCCTCAGAGAAACAGCGGCAGCACAGAAAACACACATGAGAAAACACACATGAGAACAACAATCTGAAAATGATGTCATGGAGATGCCCTGTAGAAAGCAAGACCAAATAGTAGCAATTCCAGAGTGAACATCTTATGTGGTGGCTCCGATGTCAGTGGGGCAGTGAATCTGCTCCGGGTTTCAGTCAGAACTCTAAAGGAGCTTCGCACCTTGGATGGCTCCTTTAGAGTTCTGACTGGTTCTGACTGAAACCCAGAGTGGATTCACAACCCCACTGACACTGGAGCCACCAGCCTTCGCTTATGCAAGCACCCCAGGAATGCAGCTTGGCTCTCTAGGGTGAAAAGAGCGCTTATGGCTGCTGTGGAATTGCTGTTGGAACAATTATGCAACTTTTTCCTCTGTTACCTAAGGGGAGGATCATAGCTCAGTGGTAGAGCACAAGCTTTGCATGCCAAAGGCCCCAGGTTCAATCCTTGGCATCTCCAGATAGGGCTAGAAAAGACTCCTGTCCGTCTGGAACCTGCCAGTCAGTGCAGACAATACTGACCAAGATACACCAATGGTCAGACAATAAAAGGCAGCTTCCTATGTATTTTAAAGCTGATCCAATGAAATCCAAAATGCTGCCAGCCATAGAGGGAAGTGCCAGGTTGTTGCTGAGGAAACCGCATTTCACCAGCTGTCTTTCCATGAACTCTGAGTTGGAATTTCAGATGAAAATTTCAGCAGCACATTGAACCTAAGAAGAGCCCTGCTGAGTCAGACCAAATGTCTGTCTAGTCCAGTATTCTGTTCCCACAGTGGCCAAGCAGATGCCTATGAAAAGCCCACAGTGGGACACGAGTGTAAAAGCACCTTCCCAGCAACTAGTATTGAGAGGCATACTGCCTCCAATTCTGCTCAGTCATTATGACTAGTAGCCATCGATAGCCTTATGCTCCATAAATCTGTCTATTCCCCTTTTAAAGCAGCCCAGTTTGGCACATCCTGAGGGAACAAATTGTGTAGTTTAACTGTGGCCATTTCTACATGAGGCATTTATCATGAGCTCGTGATTGGCCACTCACGGACGTTTGTGGGTCCTTTATACGACATCATCAGCCTTCAGGACATCTCCTGAGGTTTTTTCTAGCTATCCCGCCTTTAAAAAGACTGGAGATAAGCTGAAGATTTTGAAAAACCTGCCATTTCCACAGTGTGTAGTGCTGGCATATTACAATAATTCCACCACTAGATGGCACAGTTTCATTGAAAAATATAGAAAGCCCCAGTAAGGCTGCTGAGAAAGAGCATTTTCAACTCTATGTCACATTCGGTGTCTGAAGGAGCCAATCCTAATCGCGCCACAGAAACAGAAGCAAAATGCTCCTGTAGGGTTGCGGGATTTTCCGTTAATGTAGAGACATCCTATGTACTGTGTGAAAAAGTACTATTTCCTTCTGTCTGTCCTGAATCTCCCTCTATTCAGCTTTCATTGGATGACCCAGGTTCTAGTATCATGAGAAAGGGGAGAAAAAGTCTCCATATCCACTTTCGCCACTCCATGCATAAAAAGCCCCAAATTGCCTGGCCTGCGGCATCCCCTTAAAATCTCCCAGCACATTTCTGTTTCTCTGACTTACACTGAGAGAGACCTAAGACAGTGGAGATCAGACCAGCCAAGATAGTGGCCTCAAAGCAAAGGAATGGGCAACATATTACCATGTGCTGTACAGGTATAAAGCTAGTAAAGTACTAACCCAAGGATAATGGGTTGCATTCACTGGTTCTCTCCTAGGTCCTTTGGAGTGCTGCTTTGGGAGATCTTCTCCTTGGGCTATATGCCTTACCCTTGCAAAACCAACCAGGAAGTGCTAGAGTTTGTCACCAGTGGTGGGCGAATGGATCCGCCAAAAAACTGCCCAGGACCTGTGTGAGTATAGCTTAATCCTTAAAAAAAAGACAGAAATATTCAGAGTGACTGTACAGTCTACATCAAGGTTAAAATATACACAGACTTCAAATAGCCCACGGAAATAACAAGAACCCTGGCCACTGATAAATGTTGCATTTACCATCTACACACATTGCAGAAATTGCAGATCATGCTAATAATTTGCGTCAATTTGTAGAGCACAGCCGGGGGGGCGGGGGCGGGATTCCTCCTGGGGGGAGGAATCCAGCTTTGTGTTTTCCTTAATAGCATTCCTCTTTCAGAAGGACACTGGCAGGGTAAAAGAAGGCAGACCGTCTCCCTGGTCCCGTAATGCAATTGCTCTGAAAGTTTTTGGCACCTCTCCTTTTTAAATTAAAGTTAAACATCTGGCATTTTAGTTGGCCACTTTCCTACCACCTGGGAATTTGCCAGAGAGCTCCCATCATTTCAGACTCTTTGACTCAAAGACATCCACTGTGAAACTGATTTTGACCAGAATCCTTACTCTCTTGGACACTTCTTGGTTAAAGTCACTGTTTTGAAGCTCAAAACCCAGTCCCTGAGAGAAAGGAGAAATGTGACTAGGTAATTTTCTCCTCTCATCTTTCTGATGTATTTTTTAAATTTCTTCTCCCAAGTTATCGGATCATGACACAGTGTTGGCAGCATAGTCCTGAGTACCGACCCAACTTCTCCACCATTCTGGAAAGAATCAAATACTGCACACAGGTAGGCTCTTCTAATGAAATATGGCTGCCTTTAATCTGGTGTGGTGGTGGGCACCTAAGGGACTTGCTCATTGCACCAGTCCTTGTGACGTTACATGTACATATATTATTAGTTGTACATATATTATTAGGTATAGATGTGCATTCATGTTATAATTCTATGTGTTTTATGGTAAATATATCTAGAGAGTGGGATGAGCGACAGGAGGAGTGGTGTATCAGCATATATGGGAAATGACTGGCTGAGTGAGTGAAGCAGGGGTGAAATGTGTCTGATATATAAGCTGGGTGCTGTGCTTGTGTGAGTCAGATAGGTTTGGAACAGAGATTGGGAATAGATCAGAAAGAGAGAAGTTTGTGAGAGATGGAATTTGTGTTGGGTCGGTGAAGAGTTAAATTGAAGAGAGTCTGGAGAGAGATGCTAGGATTTATGCATATGAGAAGATATACACAGACAGAAGCTTTAAAACTTACTGATTGACTGTTTAACATCTTAATGTTATAATTAATAAAGTTTTCTTTATAATATCCTACACCTGCTCTCAGCTATGTAAGGGTTAAGGTAAAAACGGAAATTATACAGGTTATAGAACAAAGCCAGTGTGACCTCAGTTTGAGGACAAAGTAAAAAGGGTTGGACCTGACCCTAAAGGTCCTGGTGGCAACGTTACTGTGTGTTTGGGGGAAGGTGTGGTCTGCTGTGGGAAGGGCCTTAGTGAAGAGGAATTCTCGCTGGGGGTATGCAGGAACGCCACAGTCCTCATGTGCACCATGGCATTTAACCCCCCCCCCCCGCCGCCCCCATATGAACGTATGAAGCTGGTTTATACTTGTTGTTGTTCAGTCGTTCAGTCGTGTCCGACTCTTCGTGACCCCATGGACCATAGCACGCCAGGCCTTCCTGTCCTGCGCTCTCTCCTGGTGCGTGCTCAGTTCATATTCATTGCATCGGTGATGCTATCTCGCCATCTCATCCTCTGCCATCCCCTTCTCCTTTTGCCTTCAGTCTTTCCCAGCATCACGGTCTTTTCCAGAGAGTTTTCTCTTCGCATTAGGTGGCCAAAATATTTGAGCTTCAGCTTCAGTATCTGTCCTTCCAAAGAGCAGTCAGGATTGATTTCCTTTAGGATTGACTGATTTGACCTCCTTGCAGGCCAGGGGACTCGTAAGAGTCTTCTCCAGCACCACAGTTCGAAAGCATCAATTCTTCGGCGCTCAGCCTTCCTTATAGTCCAGCTCTCACAGCCATACATTACTACTGGGAAAACCATAGCTTTGATTAGACGGACCTTTGTCGGCAAGGTGATGTCTCTGCTTCATACTATGCTGTCTAGGTTGGCCATAGCTTTCCTCCCAAGGAGCAAGCGTCTTTTAATTTCATGGCTACAGTCACCGTCTGCGGTGATCTTGGAGCCCAAGAAAGTAAAATCTGTCACTGCTTCCATTTCTTCCCCTTCTATATGCCAGGAAGTGATGGGGCCAGATGCCATGATCTTAGTTTTTTTAATGTTGAGTTTCAAACCAGCTTTTGCACTCTCCTCTTTCACCCTCCACAAGAGGCTCTTGAGATCCTCTTCGCTTTCTGCCATTAGGGTGGTATCGTCTGCATATCGGAGGTTGTTGATAATTCTCCCAGCAATCTTAATTCCGACCTCTGATTCATCCAACCCGGCATTTCTCATGATGTACTCTGCATATAAGTTAAATAAGCAGGGTGACAATATGCAGCCTTGTCGTACTCCTTTCCCAATTTTGAACCACTCGGTTGTTCCATGTCTGGTTCTTCCTGTTGCTTCTTGACCCTCGTACAGGTTTCTCAGGAGACAGGTAAGGTGGTCTGGTACTCCCATCACTTTAAGAATTTGCCACAGTTTGTTGTGATCCACACAATCAAAGGCTTTAGCGTAGTCAATGAAGCAGAAATAGACGTTTTTCTGGAATTCTCTTGCTTTCTCCATGATGCAGCGAATGTTGGCGATTTGATCTCTAGTTCCTCTGCCTCTTCGAAACCCAGCTTGTACTTCCGGTAGTTCTTGGTTCGCATACTGCTGAAACCTAGCTTGTAGGATTTTGAGCATCACCTTGCTGGCATGTGAAATGAGCGCAATTGTGCGGTAGTTTGAACACTCTTTGGCGTTGCCCTTCTTTGGAATTGGAATGTAAACTGACCTTTTCCAGTCTTGCGGCCACTGTTGAGTGTTCCAGATTTGTTGGCATATTGAATGCAGCACTTTAACAGCATCATCTTTTAGGATTTTAAATAGCTCGGCTGGAATACTGTTATCTCCGCTAGCTTTGTTGTTACTAATGCTTCCTAAGGCCCACTTGACTTCACTCTCTAGGATGTCCGGCTCAAGTTCAGTGACCGCACTATCATGGCTATCAGGGACATTCAGATCTTTCCTGTATAGTTCTTCTGTGTATTCTTGCCACCTCTTCTTAATCTCATCTGCTTCTGTTAGGTCCCTGCCTTCTTTGTCCTTTATCATGCCCGTCTTTGCACAAAACGTTCCCTTGAGATTTCCAATTTTCTTGAAGAGATCTCTAGTCTTTCCCATTCTGTTGTTTTCCTCGATTCTGTTGATTTTCCTCGATGGTTTATACTGGGGACAGACTATTGGTCCACCTAGCCCGCTGATGGTCCCCTGGGCCTTGGCCCTCCTTCCTATTACGGTCTTGTGCCCCTGAGAAGATGCTTCTGAAGGGCCAGTGACCCCAGAGCCAGCATCAAGGGCCTGCACCCCAGCAGGGGGCCATGGACAAGATTCCCCTGCATTTGCTCCTCCTCTTCATCATTTCCGCCTGCCTGTTCACCTGCCTCTTGCTCTGGCCCAGACGACAGTGGTGACAAGGCGGAAGAGCAGCTGATGCCACGGCCTACTTGCCCACCGGCTCTCTGCCTGACAAGCAAGGAAGTGATAGCAAGGATGAGAAAGAGGAGGAGCAAGAGCAGCTGGTGACAGTGGCAGTGAGAAGAGCGAGGCCATTGAGGGCGTCTTGCCCAAGGGCCCTCAAAAACCTGGAGCCGGCACTGAATCACCATTCAGTGGCACAAGCAGGTGTAGCCAGGGAAGAATCGGTTCTCTCCACCACTGGGGAAATGGCAGGCGAGCAAAGTGTTGAGCCATGGAAAGGGTATGTGGAAAGGGTTAAGCCTTTCCACATACACAACCATCATTCCTCCAGTCTCGATTTTTCTGAATTTAAAAAGGGTCATGCAGCTGTAATATCTACTTTGGTTTTATATGCATGCCTGAGAAAGTGTCATTAACTGATAGTATTTGAGAAATCCAATGTACTTTCTTGTCTTTCAGGACCCTGACGTGATCAATACAGAGCTGCCCATTGAAAGCAGCCCAACACCAGAGTATGAAGGAAGCACTGTGTTGCATCCGAATAGTTCCACTGGGATGAGTCATTTGCTAGGGAACCCTCCCGTTACACCTCCAACAAACCCCAATACACTGGAAGGCCATAATTCAGAGAACAAACATGGACAGTGTCCCCAAGAGCTGCGTGTGGCAAACCTTGGCAACTGGATCACGAGAGGACCAAGCACACCTTGCTTCAGTAACTCCAGCAGTGAGGCTTGGGCTCCGCCAAAGCTGGATTCTGCCAGTCAGCCGGCGCCCAAGTTGAAGAATAAAACCAAAAACCTTTGGAACCCAACATATGGGTCGTGGGTCCTGGAGAGCATTTGCCAGCCCAGCCCCAGCTCCAAACTCAACCCAACGCAAGAGCGAGAAGATTCAGGGTTTGATGGAAACTGCAGTTCCTCCCCCAGTTCTCGGGCATCACCTTCATCTCCAAGCCAAAGCCGTTCTCCTCACATTGATATTGGTGGGATTGAACTGGTGAAGCTGCAGAATTTTCCCTGTGGCAATGTGAACTATGCTTATGATGAGCTCTGCTATGAAACAGGTCAGCCTTTTCCTTTGGCAGCTGAGCCAGCTGCAGTCTTGAGGAGTGCCAGCCTTCACAGAAAGGGTAAGCTTTTCTCTAAGCCAGAGAAAACCTCGAGGGAGAGAGACTCTGGCCTCTCCTTGTCCGATGACCTGAGTGTTACCCCTGTATAACAGGGAATACTCTTCCAGAGTCAGCCCTTCGCTCTGGAAGTAGGTCTGCAAGAGCAATGAAAATGGCATTTGCTGTTGTCTTCCTTCCTCCCTCCATGCTCTAGAAACAGATGGATTCATGTTGTCTTGCTCTGGCCTCCCGCAATATGAATGCCCAGTGAAGTACTTCAGAGTGATGAAAGTGGCTCCAACCTGTTAAGCCAATGCCAGTGGTTACAGGATGCAATGGTGCCCTTGTTACAATGCTTCAGGGTCTAATGGTCCGTGGAGATTGTCACACCCAATCACTGCTTGTGAAAAGTGGTCTCTACCATTACATAGGATAGGTAAGAAATGGCAAAACGATGAGGTACCCACACAGGCCCGTGGCCTGTAAAATATTGTACTTTACAGCTGATTCATCCATCAGGCTGGTGTAATGAGGAGGAAATAAAATCAACCAAGTTTGCATTGGACATAATAGCCCCAAAGTATAGAAACAGCAAAAGGGAGACCAATGTGTTCATAATAAAAAGGAGCCAAAGTTTAGGAGGGCACAGAAAAATATTTGTGCTCTTCAGCAAGAGCACTGAAAACTCAGAACCCCCCCCCAAAAAAGAATTTAAAGGGTTGATAACATCCTTTTGCATTACTGAAAACTACACCACAGTCCAGTCCAATTCCCAATGCCTGACCCTGGAGGTCTCAGGAATTACCCTTCAATGTCTATAACAGACGGGACTGTTTCTTTTTATGAACGTTACTTACCTGGAACTGTTTTTAAAAGCACTCATGTTCAACAGTAGCCATTCATGCTTCGGTCATAATACCTTTTGTAAACTGAAGATTTAGGATGCAATTTGTATGTGTGTATAACATGAAAATTCTTCTAAGGTAAAATGTGATAAAAGCCATTGCTTGGAGCAAGGCCAAAGAAACATTTTAATTTTTAAGGAGAAGCCTGAATTAACAAGTAAAGATTGGTGTTTGTTCTGGTGGGTTACAATACGTACTTGCCATTGACAAGTCGAGCTGTGGCATGGGCATGAAAAGATACTTTGAAACCATGCTGATCTATCGCAGGACATAAACAGAGCTCCTTAAAACATAGGGTGCTTCTACCTCCTAGCGCTACCAGTCAAAAAACATTGTGCAGCTGTCTCATCTTTTCGTCCTTTTCTTTGTAGAAAGAAAGAAGACGGAAGAAGTGGTGGGAAAACAAGGGAGGGTTAAAACTGGAAGATGTCATTATCTGAACCCTTCATAACATTCCATGAATAAGGCAGGGCTATTGCATGATAAAGGCTTTGTCTGGAAGCACCCTTGGATCTTTATGGAAAGCCCCATTTTTGCACAAGTCATTGCAGGGATACTCCACCCACCACCCCCCTTTTATACAAGAAAAAAACAACCTGGGTGACCTTCATTATAAGGGAGGATCACAGAGTTTAGAGCAATCCATGGCTCTGGAATGTCTGGTATGTTCATGTGTCTCACACATTTGAAAAGAAGGTAGTGTTTTGCCAAATGCAGAATGTCCTTGACACAGACAGATCTCTGAAACACAAGCTCTAAATCCAGTGACTTCGAAAGAAAGTCACCTAACTCTCCATACCAACATAATAGAAGAACTCTAGCTTGTGTCCTTCAGGTAAAAAGGTAGGTTCATCTCACACAACCCACACACATGTGGCTTTCACACGTAACTGGCCACAGCGTGCACAAGAAGTTCTGCTATCAGTGCAGGTGCTCCATTTCTGCTGTGCCAGAAGAGTAAGTCTATTGGTGGGAAAGCAGAGAACTGAAGAAATTGTTGAATCACACCAGCAACAACAACAAAAAAGGAAGAATTTGATAGTGCCAGGTTTCTCTGCAGATGAAAACCTGTCTTAACTTTCACCTGCTTATTTCGTATCAGCAGGTAGTATAGAATGATCACTTGCTTCAACATTACCTGTTTGAAGCATCATTTAGTATAGTAAGCTCTGCATCTGAGAAAGAAGCTTGTATTGAGACAAACCACATTCACACAGAAAATATATATTTACACATCATAATGATTAAATGGAACTGGGCGCAACTCTCTCAGAGGGAGAAAGGCATTCATGACTTCATTAATGCAGATTCCATAAGGTAAGACAAAATGCTTGCTACTAAAGGGCTGGATGCGCCCCATCTCGGAAGCTAAGCAGGGTCAGCCCTGGTTAGCACTTGGATGGAGGACCGCCTTGGAATCAGGCTTCCTGCACTGAGCAGGGGGTTAGACTCGATGGTCTTGTAGGCCCCTTCCAGCCCTATGAGTCTATGTTAAGGTTCTATGTCTACACAGTCCTTTTTTCCTGACCTCACACTACCCTAACCTCTAGCAGAAGGCCATTACATTTCATAATAGAATTCTAGTTCCTGCAATCAGCACATGGAAACGAGTAGTTAAAGCCCATAAAAGAGCCCCTAACATCACATTGCCAATTATACTCCTTGTCAGAATTGACTATGTGCGTCCTTGACGTTCTCCCTCACATGTCTTATATAAGTTGCATTCCCATTAAGCCAAACGTTGAACATTTTGGTTACAATCTTAAGCATGTTCAGGATACAATCCCATGGTCCCTGGAGGCGTGACACAGGGGCCATAGAGCAGAGCGGCTCTCTCTCCGCCTGCACAGAGGGAGGTCTGTGGGCAAAAGATATTTGACCCCACAAAGGACAAAAACATCCACTGCCCTTCCCACCCCGATGTGGGTGCACCAATGGCAGTAATGGGAAAAAGGGAGCATGCCATTGGCTTATTGGGGGAAGTTTTGGATCCGCCAGATCCAAAACCCTCCTGTTCCCCCAACATGCCCCTGGGAAAAAACACCATGCAGACAAAAAAGTGACACCCTCCCTGCCCTAGAGGTGTGAGCCCACCAGGGCTGTGAATATAGTGGATCCTCTGCCTCGGAGGCTTCCTCTCTTGCCCCCATAGGATTGCCCTGTTAGAAGAAACAAGACCCACTGAAATCAAGAGGAATGAACCGAGGTCCTGTCAGCCTCCTACTACAGTGACATGAGAGCTTTTCAAACCAAGAGACTTGCTTTTTAAAACAACAACAACACAGCTTTGCTGTACCTGTTATGTATGAAGCTTCCTAAAACTACAGAAGGCAGACTCTTCACACTGTGTTCAGTTTGAGAGCCACCCAAGGGAGAATAAGCAGTGCATTCAGTTAAGATCCCTTAAGGTATTTATCTCCTTGTAATTTGGTATAAAGTACAATATTTGTGTGCCATTTTCATCATAGATGAAAAGATCTTGCATCACTTCTCATTGACACTAATGGGCCTCTTTCCATTGGCTCTCAGAGAGAGATGGCTCAGACCCGAATACGTAATAAGTACTCAAATAAGATTCAAGTCATGTGTTGATTCAGGGAAAGGGGTGGTAGAATTGACAGTGCAAAAGCAGTGGGCACTCTTACAACCTTTCCTTCCTTTGCTAAGCTCAATTATTCAGAACCATTTTCCAACATTCTTGCTTTTGTACTGTTGTTTTGGGAAAATAAGGCCCTGGCTGATAGCTCACTATGTTTTTCATGTTATATTTGTGTGCTCTAAGCTTTAAAGTTTTGTAAAACTTGTTTCAGAGGGGCTTTGTAACAGAGATACTAACAAAAAAATAATACAGCATTTCCATTGTTGGGGAGGTTTCTGTGCAATTCCTTGTAATAAATCCTGGTTGCACCTTGACTTCTACACCTCCCATGCAGGCCATTTTCCTTTCTCCCAATTTTCCCTCACTCTACTTGATGTCCTGTGCTATTCTGTCTCACATTTACTTGATCTGGACACCATTTAATCCACTGCCCTGTTCCATCTCTCTTCCAAGTTAACTTCCCGCCCCCGTCCTTTAAATTTGGCTGTGATCAGCTCCATTTCCCCTTTCCCTTTTTCTGTGCTAGCATAGAGAACCCAGACAACAGCTTACCATGATGAAGCTAAGAAAGATTCCACCCTCTTATACTTACATGAATTGCTTTTGATCTGTGATTACCTCTAAGAATGGCAACACTGCTTGCCAGATTGCCCTCTGGGGTCACTGTAAATGCGTGAGTAACAAGCCTGCTTCTATGCAATTTCAAATCAGATAAGATGTATACTTCTATATTTGCAACACAGAAATAAAGACATCCTAACACAGCTGTTCAGTCTTCTCTGTTGATAACTAACTCTCTATGGATATAAAGGAAGAAAAGGAATGCCATTTTGGAAAAGAAAATAAAAAGTTTTCATCTCTGATTTAATTTGTAGTGCTCTAACGCAAAATTTCAGACACTTAGTTTGTCAGTTACATAAAGGATTGTATTGCTCAACCATTCTTAATGTTCACCCACTGCTGACAGATGTTCCCATTACTCCAAACAAACAAACAAAAAATATTGCTGAATATTTTTGCACACTTAACTAGCAATGCCAATTCTCTGCACACTTTTAGTCCAGATGGGTTGATAAGAACTCTGTTTGTCACTATGGTATAAAGCAATAACTGTAGCTGTTGCCACTAAACAGTTTAGGGCACAATCCTATGCATGTTTAGACAGGAAAGTAGTCCTACAACTCCCAGCATGGCTGGCTGAGGCATGCTGGGCATTGTGGGACTGTCTTCTGTTTAAACATGCATAGGATTGCACCCTTAGTTGTTTGGTGGCAAAAGAAAGCATGGCCTGTTTAGAGTTTTAAAAGTTCAAAACTAAGACAACTTAGGGCCAAAGTAGGAAAAAAACCATGCATGCTAAATGCAAGTAGTATCTGCTGGAGAAGAATGATGATGATTAGGATCCCAGGAGGTGAAAAGGGGGAATTTAACCGTTTCTTCCCCCTGTTGTGGGCCTGAGGAAAATCCATCCTCTGAAGCCAATATTTGTATTGCAGGAAATCTCTAATTAGCACCAATACGTGATTATCAGCTCCCCAGCCCTTGGACGCTATTTGCGGCACTTTAAAAATGTGTATCCTTTTAATGTTTCCTGTAGTTTTGCCCTTAACTGTCAATCAACACAGAAAAAATGGAAAGATTAAATGCTACAGACACAACAATATCAGATATAAAAAGGGAATGGACATGTTTTCAGTTAAATTTATTGGTTATAGCACATCTTGGAAGTACTAACATTCTCAATCTATACAGTTAGGATGACAGAATAAGTATATCGTTTGCACTGTAGTGTTCGTAGCAACATCCTCTATAGATGAGACAAGCTTTTTTTGTCTGGTTTGTAGTAACAAAAGTAGAGTTGTAGCCAAAGTCAACTTAGGGTTCAATCCTGTGCATGTTTAGAAAGAAAAAAAGTTGTAGCTGGGGAATGCTAGGAGTTGTAGGGCTTTTTTCTGTCTAAACACGCATAGGATTGAGCCCTTGACCATTTGAAAACATGATTTCCCATCACTGAAGTCTATTCATGGAATTCAACGGAAGGAGAGGATTAGCCCTTTAGTGAACTTTTCTCACTGAATATGAAAGGTACACCTGCCCTTTCTGGATTGAAGTTTCCACAATTTTATATCCTCTGATGTATTATAAAACCCACTATTCCATAGCTACAAAAATTATTTGTTCTCTATATTGCACTTTTCTTCCACAAATCTAAGTAAATGCATTAAAACAACTTATGGATTCCCCACAACAGCCCTGTGAGGTAGGCATGTCTCCATTTGCATTTTAAAAGGGCGGGGAAGAGAGATCAGGCTTGGGGGAATGTTCATATCTTCCAGTCCCAGTGATGTTCTACACCTATTTTGTTCCCATACCAAAACCTACCACATATCTTTATTTAAAAAGGCAAAGGAAGCAATAGTTCACAAGCTCTCATGGTCAGGGAATTTTTAAAGAGTCACCCTTACCCTTGGCTCCAAACAGCAGCAGTCTGAAGGAAACATCTGCTGCAGCAACAGATGGAAGAGACTTTCCCAGTATTTCTGCTGCTGAGAAAAGCTGGGGTGAAGAATGGGAGTCTCACACTACCATAAAGCACTAGGGAAAGGCTAGACAACTGGAAAGGGAGAGGACAAGCAAGACAACCAGTGTGCCCTGGTTGTGTGAAACCTGAACAAAAACAGCTTGCCAGAGACTGTGGACTAGCGATAAACTCCAGGTTGGGCTAGCATAATGGTGAGAATTGTAATAAATCACAGAGTTGGCAAAGATGAGTGAAGAGCAGCTGTCAGGCCCAGAAATTATATGTGTAATATACTGAGGAGAGAAGGAGAGTGTCCGTATGCATCTAAGGCCAGACCTCTCAAACGAATGATAGGGCCAGTGGAAATGTAGGCTCCATGGGGTGGGGGGAGGGAGAGAAGCTGTTGGGACTTCTTCATCTTGTTTTGTTGTACTTTCAATATTTTAAATGTTGGTTACAGTACTACTGTAGTGTAATGCTGTATTTTTTAATTTTGTTTTTAGAATGTAACCCACCTTGGGAGTTTGAGATAGGGCCAGATAAAGACTGACAAGCAAGAAGATCCCTGCCCCCCCACCATCTCCAAACTACTCCCTTCAGACCTCTAGGAGTGGACAAGATGGTGCCATCCAGATATTTTGGACTACAACTCCCATGATCCCTAGCCATTAACCATGTTAACTGAGGCTGATGGGGGTTGTAGTCCAAAACATCTGGAGGGCACCAGGTTGCCTATCAGATATCCCTTGCAAACCACCATCTGGAAGTCACTATTCTAGAGCAAGCTCTCTAGCAGACCAAAAAAGCCATTAAAAACACTTTTGCTACCCATACCAGTAAGAAGTTGACCAGCTCCACAGCCTCCTTCCCAAAACACACCAGCAGCAGCCGTAGTTTTCAATGAAATATGCAAAAGGACTTTAAAGATGAAATACAACCCAACTGGTATTTTACAAGTCACCGTTTTTAATCTTGCTTCTACTTATCATTCACAACTGTACTTCCACTAAATACTTTATAAACTCTGCTAGATGAGATTTTTTAAGCTTATCTTATATTTCTTAAACTATGACCCATCAATAATTAATTATGAACTTAGCTTGTTTTAAAACCTCACCACACTGTGCTCCAGGGATGCTATGAACATTTGAAAATGTTGAGCACTAGTTTTGAATCCCATAATGAATGTATGTTTTAAGATTTTTTAACCTATTGGCCAAGATTTTACAAAGCTTTAGCAAGAGTTTTCCAAGAACAAGCAGGATAGGCCACGATGGTTGAAGCAGCCTCTTTTTACTGCATGTTACAGCCTCCTACCAAGAAATGGCAAACTTTTTACTTCCCCCACCCAGTCCAGGGAGAGCCAAGGGCCCCTTGCCCTGTCTCACCCAATGCAGAGCAGCCAATGCAGAGCAAGCAGAAGGGATGGAGTTGCTTCTGCTGTGGCGGCTGAAGCTAGTCTTGTGGCAAGGTCTGATGAAACTAACACCAAGCAATGGCAGAGGAATGGAAGACCAATTTTTTTTACCAATGCCCATCAGCTGGCCTACTGAGAATGGGTGAACAAATGGTATTTGGGAAGTGGGGTGTTAAAAAAACACTTCACGGTTAAATATTTGAAAAACTGAAAGATACATGTTAGCAGTTCTGGCCACAAATATTTCAGCTATCACACTAGGGATCCCTAGTACCTATAGAGTTGGAACATGCGATAGGCTGAATCATGCAGAATTTACAGATCACCAAGACCGAGTATGCATAAGATGTAGCCACCATCACCCAATTGTCACACAATGGCCACTGGTT
Organism: Heloderma suspectum; assembly: GCF_057233095.1. Taxonomy (NCBI): domain Eukaryota; kingdom Metazoa; phylum Chordata; class Lepidosauria; order Squamata; family Helodermatidae; genus Heloderma; species Heloderma suspectum. Next base: position 70,431,428 of record NC_139458.1, on the reverse strand, counting down.
TCCTCCCTACCTCTTATGGCATGTGCACATATGGAGCTCTGGATCGTAGTCAATAATACTGCAAATGCATCACTAAGCATCATGTGATTACTGAAACTGTATGACTGGGCTGTTGAACACAGGAAAATGGATTCTGCAAGATCAATCCATCATGATTTTTGGTCAATGTGACTTCAAATCCCTCTCATTTCACAGGAGGAAGGCATTTTTACCACAGCATTTTCTTGTCACATAAAACTATCACCTTCAAATCTGAAATCAGGCTAACTCCTATAATAACCAGTTCCTGTAGAGAGACCACATTCTCACAGTTTCTGGTACAAATATGTGTTTAGAACCTTGGCCATGTGGTGATTCTGGGCACTCAGGGCCGAGTATTTGTCATCAGGAGGCAATTTCTAGGTATTAAAGGGGGCTATTTTGATATTGTGAGGGTTTCAGAGAAGAGAAAAGCAAAAGACAAGCACTTTTCTTCTTACAACCTCACTCCTCTCCCAGAAAGACCCGCCTGGCATGGAACCAATACCACACTCCTCTAATATACTACGTGGATCTTTAATCATTTGCCCAAGTGAAGTGCTCACCACCTGACTTTTTCAAGTCCACAATGCATCTCTCTATATGGGGATCATTATTCTTTTTTTAAAGCTTGCAGACATTTGCTGATATAATCAAGTAAAAGTGGCAGGTCTGGAAGCGATCAAGAAGCAACACCATCTTGCCACCAAGCAGCAAAACTGGGGTTCTGATCCCTGAAGGTGAAACATTTCAGTGTCAACTGCACTCGTTAGTCCTTTTTTCATTTACTACACTGAGTCAGTAAAACATGATCCCACAGACATTCAATTGCATGCCAGCTGGCAAGAGGTCATTTGTAGGCCATCACCAGCCTCACTAAAATTGTGGTTAAGCCACCCTCAGAGACATGAGTGATTTCTCTCTGGAATGTGTAGAGTCTCTTGGATAATAAAACTTTAAAACCTAAACAGCTTTAAGCACAGTCTCAGCTGAAGATTAGGACATACTAGGAATCATAAAGAGGCACTAATGCAACACCAGAGGCGAACCAGAATTTCCCATTATTAGCCTTTACTTCCCTAGGGTAGGACAGCTCCTCTAACAGGTAGAGTTGAACCAGGTGGCTCTGCAATTGAATAACCATGGGGAGGGACATTCACTCAAACCAAATTCTGAGCTCACAATAAAACCATGCAAGTTCATGTCTTTTACATGAATTTCCTTAGGACTGCAAACCTGCCCACAGTTATTTGAGAGTGTCAGTTTGAAAATTTTAAAGTCCTATCTATACATACTTGTGGGCAAAACTACAAGCTAAATTTGCATCAAATATTTGGGTGGGATTTTGTTTTGTTTTGTGCTGACAAGTTGCACAATATTTTGGCCAGGACTGGAGTAGTAAAAGTAACGCAAAGGAAGGAAGAGGGAGAGAAAACATGGACTGGCGGAGAAGAGAGACTAGGAAACACAGAAGGGTATGGAGGGGACAAGCAGCTGCATGGGGTGCAAAGGCCGTCGCATTGCTTACTTCTAGTAAGCCCATGGTGTCCTTTGGTTTCTGAAGCTTCAGCAACATTTTGTGCACATTTTCAAACTTTTCTGCATCACCATGGGAACTTGATTTTTTTTAAAGAAAAAGAAAGCTGAGAGTCTATAAATTCTATACCAAGTTCCAAGCTGCATGGCACACAAGTGAATGCATGGAATGTGAACATCCCTGTCTATGTGCTACGGTTAATCAGGATGCTTGTCTGTTACTTTTGAAGATGGCTCCTTTCAGAGGAGAGCTCTGATCTTTTCCATCCTACATCCTCCAAGCAACTTTTACTCCCGTTCACTAAAAGGCAATCCAGAATTAGTTGGTTCACCAGTAAGCAGTTGTCTGGGTCCAATGTCGAAATGTTCATTCAGGATTCATTCTGTTTGTTGCATAATCTGACGTTCGACTGAAACATTCATGGCTAACCCTGGACTGCGCAGGTTTCCGGGGGATCACCACAGACTGGCTCTCAGTCCCCATCTCTTTTGGCAGCAGGCACCTATTTCCTGATGTCCCCAGAGTCTGGCAAGAGTTTTAAAAGGCTTCCCTCTGACTGAGTGATTGATTCTGGAAAAGTTAAAACCTATGGAGCAGTCCCTCAGCGACCCTGAGCCAGTCTCTCTCATCTCTCCAAGATACTTTCTAAGATATCGATCAAATTGTCCAGTCCAAGTAAGTAGCCATCCTCTCGGTTTCCTTCCAGCCAAGTGATCCTATGATCCAAGGTCTGCCCATCCGGGAGAAGCGTAGTCTTTCCAAAATCAATGAGCCATACGTTGGCACGCCCTCTGTCATCATGCACAAACAGCAGTGAACTTCCAATTACCTGCAAAAAAGGGAGAGACGAATGCCTGTTTTATGAAAGCCCCCCAAACCTGCTGCTATGTGTAAGGACTGTTGCTGCTGCTGGCTCCATCCTCCATAAACGGAAGAGCCCACACCAGCAGTTTCGAGCCAGGGAAGAGTGTGTCCGTGCTTAGGGCAGGGGTGGGCAACATGGGGACCACACAGGGCCCCTGCCACCACTGCCAAATTAGGAACATAGTATAAGGCAGCTTCCTATGTTCCCGAGTCAGACCATGGGTCCATCTAGCCCAGTACTGTCGACACTGACTGGCAGCAGCTCTCCAGGGTTTCAGGCAGGATTCTTCCCTAGCCCTACCTGGACAAGCCAGGGATTGAGTCTGGGACGTTCAGCATGCAAACGATGGCAATAACGCCCCCCCCCCCCGACACACACACAAATTAACAAAAAAAAACTTTTAGCACTACAGAGCACTTAAAGGTTCAAATTTAGCTTGTTCGCAAGCTAACTGTGACCGTTTTAATACTCCACAGCCACTACAGAGCGCTTAAAAGGGTCAAATTTAGCTTGTTCGCAAGCTAGATGTGACCGTTTTAATACTCCGTAGCTGCTATGGAGCACTAAAAGGGACAAATGGAGTGGTTCGCTGCTGAATTTTGGCAACGACCCACTCATTTTTTTTCCAGAGGGCCTCCCTGACTGTGTGGCATCCCACGGAGTACAGCCCACCGGGGGCGGGGGCAGGTGGAGGGCTAAAATGGCCTCGGACCTCCCACAGTTGCCCACCCCTGGCTTAGGGCCATTCTCTGTGTAACAGACTGATCCACATGTTCTCTGCATGTACTGTAAATCACTGCCCAGCCTAGACTTGCCCACCAGGGCTCTGGGTCAGTCTCTGCACTGTATGGGCTGGCATGCTATCCAGAGGCATACATACAATATTCATACACTGTACTCGCCAAGATTCTACTACATTCACCAGTTCAGTTTCAATTTCAAGACTGGAAAAACAGAACATGCAAATAGTCCCTCAAAGCCTTTCCTCTGAAGGCTGGTTCTCACACAGCTGAGTGTGTGAGCTAACTCCATTGAAAAGCATCAGGTTCAAGCCTGTGGGAATCTTTGGTCGGTGATGTCTGACAGCTCATTCAGGCCTAAAATTCAGCCCTTGATGCTGCAGTCATGAAACTGGATGTCTGAACTGGCCCATAGGGTTCACTTCTTCCTTATCCACAGAGCTTTTCCTGTAACATGTGGCAGGACTTAGCTTCACTCACCACCTCAGAGTGCCCCTCCTGCTCTCTGCTTATGGCATGTCATAATTTGGATTTGGACTGGTTCGTAGAAAGTGGGGGTGTTGCATGTCTTTCAGCCTGAGGGCTAAATTCAATTTCAGAGACGCTCCCAAGGGCTGTATTCCAGCATTGCGAGGAGCCAAAGGCAAAATGTGCTGGGTCCAAGAATACCAGCATATTTTAGCTTAAAGTTCTTCCTGCCAGTCACTCAGCCATAGGAGAGGCATTTCAACCTTTTAGAATGGGAGGAAAACTCCACCAAAGCTGGGAAATCACCAAACACTTGGCGGTTGGGGAAAATGGGTGGTGCCAGTAGAAGGGGCGTGGCCATTTGGGGAACTGAGGAGGGCCAGTCTGGGATCCTAGGTGAGCCAGATTTGGCTCATGGACCTGAGGTTTGACACTTACTAAGAGTTTGGGTAAGCAGGAACTTGCATCTGAGAAAGGAGTTAGTATGAGGTGACTTTCAGGTTGCTTCCAGGCACCCTATACGTCTAGCATTTCCCGTGACTACCATAATACTTTTCCTTGAATGGAAATGGAAGTCATTTATGAGGATGTTGTAGTCAGTGCCGGGCTGGACTTCAGAACTGTCACCCACAACTCACCTCATGCCGTTTAAAGAAGTCAGAAGATTCGACGACACCACGAATTTCATACAGACGCCTCAAATATTTTCTCTGTTGAAAAGAAGGGGGAGGGGTGGGGGCGAATCATTTAGCATTTTATTGTCATATAGACAAGGATTAACCCTGACATGGTAGAAATTGCATCAGAGACTGCTTTGCCAGTGGGGAATTTGAGACATAGTCTGGCCGGAATGTCAGCACAACCCCCCAAATCATCTAAGAATGGGAGTTTCAGAGGACAAAACATTGGCAGATGATGCCCTGCTGATATTGCCATTCATATCTTGCAAAACCGTAATGCCTTACAGTACCAGAGGCAGCCATTAGTAATGTTATTTCTGAAGGATTTCAGCTGATCAGTTCAGAGGAAAACCAGCGGATGGAAGCATGAAGCAAAGCGCCATCCATGGCACGATCTGAACAATGCTACTTCGTGTGTGAGAAAAAATAGGATCTAATATCTGCTGCAAAGGTTATACATCTGTAGGTAAAGCCTGCAAAGCAGAAGGGTTTTTATGCTTTGTAGGAATTCTGTTCGGAGGATCAAAAATCTATGTTAGAACTGGTCTGTGTTCCTGGCATAAGAAGGGTTTCATACTTCACTACAACACTTTTCTGTGAGTGTCAGCCTCCTTAGATATGTTTAAGCCACAAATTAATTTATACGGCCACATAAAAGCCATAGGAGAAATGCTATTTATATTTATTTACATTCAACCACTTTTTAGCCAAAATGGCTTCCAAGTGGCATCCAGCAATTATAAAATACCACCATTTTAACACTAGGTATAGCGCAGATGCCTGATTCTGTCTAGAGTCCGGCGGAACTCCCTCCCCCAGCACCCTGAGCCGCACTCGCCAAGCCCTTGCCCCCACTCACCAAGCCGCCCACACTGACCTAGGCAGCCTCCTCGAGCTCCATGATTGCCAGTTTTGTAAAATCAAATGTCGACCATGAAAATGCACGTATTTGCACATGCACAAATATGTGCATTTGCGAAAATGCGCATATTTGCACATATGCGAATATGTGCATTTTCGCAGTTGCCATTTCATTTTTCAAAAAAAATGATGATCATGGAGCTCGACAAGGCTGCCCGGGTGAGTGCAGGCAGCTCATGAGCAGCGGGGAGCTCGAGTGCGGGTCCAGGTGCACGCGAGCAGGGGCGGGGGGAGCCTGGACAACCCAGATGGGGGGGCACCCACCCATCCCTATTTAAAACATAAAAAGAAGGAAAGCAGCCAGCATCAATGATGGCAAATCTGCTAAGGGGAACAAATAACCACATGTTAAAAGACTGTTTAAACGATGTGGACTTCACCGATTTCCTAAAAGTTGACAGGAAAGAGGCTAAATGGGCCTCTTGAGACAGGGAATTCCAGAGTCTGGGGCCACAACCAAGTAGGGCCTGTCCTGTCTGCCCACTAGCTGTTGTTCAGATGGTAGTGGGATACACAGCAGAGCCTCTCCCAACTGATTATCTTGATGGATGGGCAAAATCATGTGGGAGTACATGATCCTTCAGATACCCCAGACCTAACCAATTTAGGATGCAATCCTATGCATTTTTAGATAGAAAAAAAGTCCTACAACTCCCAGCATTCCCCAGCCAGCCATGCTTGCTGGGGAATGCTGGGAATTGTAGGACTTTTTTCCCTGTCTAAACATGCATAGGATTGCACCCTTAGATCTTTAAAGATGATAACTAGCACTTTGAACTGGGCTCAGAAACAAACCAGGACTCAGTGCAGGTTGAATAATACTGGAGGAATAAAGTAAAGGTAAAGGTGTCCCCAACCAGTCGTGTCCGACTCTAGGGTGCGGTGCTCATCCCCGTTTCTAAGCCGAAGAGCCAGCGCTGTCCGAAGACGCTTCCGTGGTCATGTGGCCGGCATGACTGAACACCAAGGTGCACAGAACGCTGTTACCTTTCCCGCCGAGGCGGTACCTATTTCTCTACTTGCAATTTCTTGCTTTCGAACTGCTAGGTTGGCAGAAGCTGGGACTGAAGACGGGAGCTCACTCCGTCACGCAGCACTCGGGTCTCGAACTGCTGACCTGCCGACCTTCCAGTCTGCAGTTCAGCATCTTAACCACTAAGCCACCGCGGCCCCATGCCACCACGGCCCCATATGCTTGACTAAAATACACACAGCAACATTCTGCACCAGCTGCAGTTTCTGAATACTCTTCAATGGCAGCCCCACATACAGTGCATTGCACTCATCTAACCTGGATGTGATCAGAGCCTGGATGTGACAGGGGCCAGGCCTACTGTGTTCAGAAAGGGCCTCCAAATCTATGCAAAAGCATTCCTGCCACAGCCACAAACGGGCCACCAAGGAACGACGTTGGGTCTAGAGGCACTCCTAGACTGCGAGGCTGGTTCTTCCGACTGAGTGCTATTGCTAAACAGACTGAATACCCAGTTCCCAGATCAGCTTTTCTACTGACGACAGACACCTCTGCCTTGCCTGGATTAAGTCTTGCTAGCCCACATTCAGCCTGTCACAGCCCCTGGACACAGGTTCAGGGTTTCTTTCCAGGTGCTTCCCTGGAATGAGATGGAACGGACAGATAGAGTTGGGTGCCATCAGCATACTGCTGACACTGCACTCCAAATCTCTGGACACCCTCCCTGTGGTTTCATGTAGGTGTTAAACACCATGGAGGGTAAGATGGAATGCTGTGGAACTCCACAGGCTAATGGCCAAGAAGTCAAATAGTAGTCCTGCAGCACGACCTTCTGAACCTGTTCTCCGGGTAAGGCAGGAACCAGAACAAAACAGCACCTCTCAGCCCCAATTGAGCCAGGTGATCTAGAAAGATATCATGGTTCATGGTACTGAAAGCCATTGAGAGATCCAGTAGAATTTCTCATCCACTTTCAACATAGGTTGTTCACCAAGATGACCAAGAAAGTCTCATCCAAAGGCTGGCCAGAAGTCGGACAGAAATGGATCTAGTTAATCTGTATAATCCAATAACACCTGGAGTTGGGCTGCCACCACAAACTCTAGGACTTTGCCCAAAGAGGAATGTTAGGCTAATAATTATCCAGAATGGAGAGATTTGAGGAGGGTTTTTTTTAAATGGACTTACCAACTGTTTTGAAATATTTGATGGCATCCTGGCTTCCTGTAAAAAAGCACCCATAGTCTCCTCCATCCATCTGGCCATTTCCCCTCTGGCAGCTTTAATTATCCAGCCCCAGCAAGGGTAAAGAATGCAAACTTCCAAGATTGGCTTACCAATATAACCGTATCACCTTTAATGAATTCCACAAAAACCTGGAAAACTTGCTCCCGTGTCTTAGTTGTCTTGAAATTTGTGTTACAAGTCCCATCAGCCTTCTGTAAGTAATAAAAAGGGAGCAGAAATAGGTCATTTTGCATGCAGAGAAAAGAAGAAAGGTAACAGCACAGGGGCAAAGAGAAGGGGAAGCCCCCAAAGGTGCACTTAAAACAGTTTATTCAAGGCCCAACACAATTTGAGTTGGATGGATGTTTTTCAGATACAACTGAACTAATTCCATCAAGACAGCTAAACCAACTCTGCATATTATCTGCGAACATCTACACTAGTAGATCGTGGTTAGATAGTGTTAAAGCAGCCTCCCCCAAATGGGTGCCCACCAGATGTGTTGGACTCCAACTTCCAACATGCCAACTACTGACTGGGGATGGTGGGATTTGTAGTCAACTCATCTGGAGGGAACCCTGTTGGAGAAGGCTGGGTTAAAGTGTTGGCCTAGGGCTGGGTAGGCTCAGGTTCAAATCCCTGCTCAGCCATGAAGCTCACTGGGTGACCTTGGGCCAGTCACTCTGCGTCTAACCTCACAGGGTCATTGTGAGGACAAAATGGGAGAGGGGAGAAGAGAACAATGAGCTCCTTGGAGGAAAGGTAGGATATAAATGTAACAGAATAATATATTTATGTGATACAAACATGCATTTTAGGACGTAATTTACATTACATTGGATCCAGTCTTAGTCATACTTAAGAGTAGACCCACTGAAATGAATGGGACAAGTTAGTTGTGACTAATTGATGTCCCACGGGTTTCAATCAGTCTACTCTTAAGCATGACTAAGTTTGGATCCAACCCATTATAAAGAAGGTAGGTGGGAGGGGTATAACGAATGACTCCCAAAGAATATTACGTTATGAAATCATACTTCTGTCTATTAAAAGATGCAACGAAGAAACCCTACAACTGGATAAAACGCAGCTCTGGGTTGTAGTAGAATGCCTAGTCAAATTTGGCCTTGTACATATCCATACTTACAGAATTACCTTTAAGCAGAAACAACTAACTGCATGGTAAGCCCATGTTCAACATCTTCCCATTTCATAGCCTCTCCTTCAGCAGAATAAACTTATTTATTTATTTATTTATTTAATTTAATTTCATTTCATTTCTATACCACCCAATAGCCGAAGCTCTCTGGGCGGTTCACAAAAATTAAAACCAAACAACACACAATAAAACAATTTAAAATATATAGAACATTAAAACCACAATATAACAATACAACCACAATAAAACCTAGCAGCAGTACAGGAGTTTAAAATACAGATTTAAAACAGCAAAGATAAAAATTTAGAAAGCTAAAATGCCTGGGAAAATAAAAAGGTCTTCACCTGGCGCCGAAAGGAGTACAATGTAGGCGCTAGGCGAACCTCACTAGGGAGCTCATTCCAGAGCCGGGGTGCCACAACAGAAAAAGCCCTCCTCCTAGTAGCCACCCGCCTCACTTCCTTTGGCAGGGGCTCACGGAGAAGGGCCGCTGATGATGATCTTAAGGTCTGGGCAGGCACATATGGGAGGAGGCGATCCTTCAGGTAACCTGGCCCCAAGCCGTTAAGGGCTTTGAATGTTAACACCAGCATTTTGAATCGGGCCCGGAAATGGACTGGCAGCCAGTGCAGCTGGAAAAGTACTGGCGTAATATGAGCTCGCAGGCTAGTCCCTGTTAACAATCTTGCTGCCCTATTTTGGACCAGCTGAAGTTTCCGGACCGTTTTCAAAGGCAGCCCCACGTATAACGCATTGCAGTAATCCAGACGAGAAGTTATCAGAGCATGGATAACTGTAGCTAGGCTATCTCTGTCCAGATAAGGGCGTAGTTGGTATACCAGCCTAAGCTGATAAAAAGTGCTCCGTGCCACTGAGTTCACAGTTCTGGATCCAAGAGCACCCCCAAACTACGAACCTGATCCTTTAGGGGGAGTGCAACCCCCTCCAGAACAGGTTGAATATCACCTAGCCAGGCAGACGAACCACCCACTAACAGTACCTCCGTCTTGTTTGGATTGAGTTTCAGTTTATTAGCCCTCATCCAGTCCATTACCGTGCCCAGGCACTGGTTCAGAACAGCCACTGCCTCACCCGGTTTTGATGAGAAAGAGAGGTAGAGCTGGGTGTCATCCGCATATTGATGGCACCTCAGCCCACACCTCCGGATAACCTCCCCCAGCGGTTTCATGTAGATGTTAAACAGCATGAGGGATAAAACAGAGCCCTGTGGAACCCCATGGCACAATTGCCATGGCACAGAGCAATAATCCCCCAGCACCACCTTCTGGAATCGGCCATCCAAGTAGGAGCGGAACCACTGTAGTGCAGTGCCTCCAACTCCCAACCCAGACAACCTATCCAGAAGGATACCATGGTCGATGGTAACAAAAGCCGCTGAGAGGTCCAGGAGAATCAACAGGGTCGCACTCCCCCTGTCCCTCTCCCTATTTTGCTTGAAAACTGTGGGCCAGGCTTGGATACACATGTACGCATCTCACAAGACATTGGAAAGTTATGCAACTGCAGTGGCACATCGTGGGAAGAGAAATCTAGAACTCTGAAGTGATATCCTGCAGCATGCCTGTGAGTGCTGAGAAAAGATCCTTTTCAGTCTGCTGCCAGACAGCACACTAGCTGCGTACAGTGTTCTGTGTCACCAGCATAAGATTAGTGGGGAGGTGTGGGAGGGAGAGAGAGAGAGAGAATCTGACAGTATCCTCCACATTTTTTGGCTAAACATCAAAGTCTGACTCATGACCTATGGTTGGGGCGGGGGGGGGGGGAGACACCTTCCATTCAAAAGGTTGTTTTATTTATGTACCACAGAAGTGTCTTTTAGAATTTTAGGACCAAGAGCAGCAAAATTTAAAACACCACACCTACATTCATAGTCACAGACACACGAGATGACTAACAATATTGCTGCTTCCTTCAAGCAAATGCCCACCACTGGGGAAAACGTTTCTATATCAGTGTGAAGGGAGCCAAATTGCAACACTCACACAGTTCAGCTGACTAAGGCAGAGTCCTCAGAAGCGCCACCAACTGGGTATTGCTCCACAGCCCCCACCCCAAATCAGACAGCAACAGTGGGTGGAAGGAATGTAAACACAATGCTTTTCCCAGCAGGTCACATTGAAACGTTTCTGGCTTGTTACTGGTCAGATGAAGACAGCGCACCTGCAATCATGTTCCTTCCAGCTGGTCTTTCAGTAAATTTAATCCAGCCTTCCCCGGCCTTGTGATCTCCAGATGTATTGGACTACAGTTTCCAGCATCTCTCGTAAAGAGTTTCAAATACTAGACCCAATTATAATAAAACCAGTGTATAGATGAACAACTTAAAATAGACAGTCACTATCATGTTGCTTTGGCCATGTTAACATCAAGTTAAAATGGGAAATACACTGCATACAAGTTCCCAATACCTAGCCAGCGGTTAAGCATCAAATCTATCTGTTACACTAGAGGCCAAACTTGGAGGCAAAGCTAGCAAGGAAAAGGCGCATCATATTATTGGTGGGGTTAGGAAGGATCTTGTGTAACCCACAAATCCAAATTCGTAGTCTCTAAACCTATATTTTGAGTATGGTTATGAAATAACGCTCAACTACTATCTTGTAAGTGATGATTTCACAGGCTATGGGGAGAACAAATAGCGGGTGGACTATAGCACTAAAGAATTGATTTTTCTAGGACTAAAAAATCAATAAGACACACAAGTGGGACTGTTTCCAATATGGTGTTATGCCGTTTAAGTTCCCTTCTCCCCACCATTGTTACTAACGGGCAGAGGGATAGCTACAAATGGTGTGATATAACAAAGGTCTGTGTGGATTTGGAAATGTGTAGGCATTGCAGTTCACATTCATAAATCAGCATGTGTTTAAAAAACTACTTCCAGCTAGAGATGACCACTTCTTGGGCCAGGAAGAATCTCTAACCAGCCACTCCAACCACTTCCCTTTGCCTCACTTTTATTTCCATTCATTCTTCCTGTTGTTCTTACTATGCCTCGTGTGTGTGTGTTTGATTACATTTTTTATGCTTCAAGAGATTTTTCTTGTACAACGGAGGAATCTAAAGAACGTGCTGGGCTGCTCCATCTAGGAAATGCCAGGGTAGGAGTGGAAGATGTCCCACCTTTATCCCCTCGATCCTGAAACCCAAGTTGGCACTGGAGCTGATGGTCTCCCTCCACTGCATGTACCGGGGTTTGGTCACTGCATGCTGCATGTTCTCCTCAGGACTGGGTGCCAGAGGATCCACATCAATCATTTTCTTATACATGTCCTTACGTAGCTTTGGTTTCTCTCGTGCTTTAGTCAGCTCCTCCTCCAAGTATGTCCTGCAAAAATAACCTGACACTGAGCACTTCTTTGATACTTGAAATTACAGCAAGAATCTGCTTTTCGTGCCATCTGTCACATATGGCGCTCAGCCTTTGGTACAGGCAACTACAGTCGTAACCCACATCCAGGTGCCAACATTTGTTTATAGTGCACTTAGATCCACCAAGGCCAGGACTTAAAACTCTGAACCACAATACTGCATAGCCATGGCACAGGGAAGGGAGACCCTGTGTGTAGCCAGAGGCATTCTTACAGTTTTTGCTGGAATCACGCACCTGGCTGAACAAACAAGCTACTGCTAAATTAAAAGCACTATGACTGACTAGGGTTATATGGCCCTGGAACCTAGGTATGTGTTGGGCTCCACCACCACCACCACCACCACCCCCCCAGTGTTTCCTCACTGCTTCTTCCATATTTTTTCTTATCACAAAAAATCCATTATGGAGGAAACGACAGCTGCACAATGTCTTTTGACTGGTCTCATTAGGAGCCCTCCATCTGGAAACACCCAGAGAAAAAAAGACACCATTAAAGTGAGAAATTTCAAACAAATGTCATATATTTCAATAAAATTCAAATTTTATTTTAAACAAAATTTTGCTTAAGAGTTTCTTAAGAGTTTCCTTAAGAGTTTCTTAAAAAGTCTCATCAGGAAAAAAAAGATTGATCGCCACTTTCAACTTTTAGCCCTGAACTTCAGAGAAAGGCTTAAGTCTGAAGAATGCACTCTGGGGGAAATCGATAATAAGAAATCTGATGTGGGATTTCATAAGCAATTCATTTCCTTCTCTTCTATTTTGTCATATGAGAAGGAGAAGTCTTTATTCTTCTTCCAGGCAATATTCTGCTAATTTGGAACATAGTAATTTGTAATATGATTTCAGGACATGAAAATGGAATGGGGAGCTGGGGTGTGGGGGAGAGAGAGTATGACAACAGTACTATTTTCAACAAGGATCATTATATTTATTTTGGTTTTAACTTGCTTTATTATTCTTTTGGGGAGGAGAACATGTGGCAAGTAAATTATTTCATTTTGACATTCCAAAATTAACATTTTTGCTAAGGTGCTATATAAACCATGCAGGGTTACTGAATTTAGGGGTTTTGTTTTGTTTGATTTACTTTTACACTGGCGATTCAAGCATACCTGAAGCCGCAACCTCTGAACATGGAGCCCTGCCTCCTAACCCCAGCAGCATGGCGAGGCAGGTTGTGACCACTCCAATCTGACTGAGTATCACTTCACATACAGTCAGGGCACTACCCTTTCCAGCCAGAAAAGTAGATCTTAAAGCCTCATAATTCTGGGGCCTGACATCAAGTGCTGGGGATAAATCAGCTGGAACTCAGCCAAAATTAAGCCACAACATTGACTCTTCTATTACTCTTGCTAGGCAAGTGACCAGGCTGGATATATCTAGCTGGAAGATGCACTCCACATCCATGGATGAGTCTGAATCTGCAGCCTTGGCTTTTTAAATTGCTAATATAAAGGGTTAGGAAATCATCTTCCTTATGCAGGAGGTATGGCCCCAAACACATTAATAACCTAGTCACAGGTTCTAGCGCTAGTTGAGAACAGATTCTAGAGATCAGTTTCATTATGCAGGTATTTATGTCTGGGCATGATGGGGGTAGAATTTTAATTTTCACTTTTTTGAGTTGCTAAAGATTACTGAATTGACAATAAAGGAACATCACAGAGAATGCATGTTGTCCAGAGCTGAAAACTAACTTTGAAAATTATTCTCAAAGTTTTCATAACTCTGATATTATATGGCAGGAAACCTGCTATAATTCGTTCTGGATTTTTTCCTTATGGATTTATCACAGCCTTCCCCAACCTGGCACCCTCCAGATGTGTTGTACTTCAGCTCCCATCACCCCAGCCTCCCAGCTAGTTGGCTGCCCTGGTTGGGTATGATGGGAGTCGTAGTCCAATGCATCTGGAGGGTACCATGTTGGGTAAGGCTGGTTTAGCCCAAGCAGATTACTGTACCAAAAAGGCAACATCTGGCTCCCATCTCATCTAAATCACAGATAACAAAGAAATAACCCACAAACTCAGCAGGTGGTGGTTATTTTTAAGGGCTCCCACCTGATACCCATCTTACAGTCCATCACACAAGGCCCTTCAAAGTTAGCTAGAAGGTCGTCCAGTTGCATATAGGACTCGCCATCTCTCTCTACCACGCCATGGAAGACAGGGACACAGGAGCCCAGCGGATCTTTCATCAGCAGCTCAAAGCACTTCTCCTCATTCTCAGAGTAGCGCTTCAGAATCGTCCCAGCATCAGCTGCCTTGAAACTCCCTGCAGTAAACAGAACCACCATGACATGTAACTTTCAGTGTGTTGCAAAGGAAAGGCCTCTCCTCCCAGTTTGATTGCCACATCCTACCTTCCATTTAAAAGACCTTCCTGGAAAGATAACACATGCCTTGTAAAAACAATGCAAACACCAAATCTGGCTATGAAAACCCATTTGGACAAGATCCCATCTTAAAGTGTCTACATTTAAACACATAAGCATGTCCAAGTCCAGATACACTAGTCTGCACAGAAAGTTAACAGGCCAGACCATGTTATTACTTTGATAGCCGGATTCAACTATTAAATGTAAGCAATGCTACCACTGTGCCCTGAACTGAGCTCCATGCTGTACCTACTTGTAGCACACAAGAGAGAAGCAATCACTCACCGATCATTAACCAGAAACCAGTCAAGGAGCCAAGTCCTGCATTTTGAGTACATACATACACACACACACTTCTCTAGGTACTACATCACCCTTAGAATCCTCCAGTTCCACTGTGGTACTACTCTGAGGTTCAAAAGGTAACAAACTAAACCACACAACTAATGTTGCATGAGCAAAGGGCCAGAGGAAGCTACTTCTACAACTGTAGAGGTGATTGTGATGTCAGAGAAGAATCTTTTTTCCTCGCCTAAAGTGTCTATTAGTCCATGTCTCCTGAAATTATGCCCCAGAAGGCAGACAAGGCTGAGACTGAATCTTACATGATAAGTTGCATTATAAGTTGGTCCACCTTAGCTGCAATCCCAGAATTCTGTGCAATCAGGATTTACGGCGTTCTCTTGGAATCAGAACAAGCCTAGCTGTAATCAACTACATTAATCATCTTCCTAGTAAAAAAATAGATGCTACACAAGAAAATACTTCCCAGTTCTCTTCTTCCTCCTCAGAAACCTGCACATAGCTCTGTTGGCTTCTGTCTTTCCACAGACAGTTACTACAGGAGCCAGGCATAAATCACATGAAGCCAGTAATAAAAACTTGGCCAAGAGAAATTCTACCCTTTTCTACAAACACCAAATTAAACATAACCTGCTTAAGAAGCTCCTTACTCAAACTTTCCTCTCAAATGTTCTGTTTAAGTTCTTTGTGATGTGCACCTTCAGAAGACTCCAGCAGTGGCCTCATGTTAATTTCCTCTTGAGAGTTTAGGTACAAGGAACATTCATGTGGCAACAAGGAGACAGTGAACACTTGGACTGCAGTATATGAGGCCAAGACACAGATAGGGAAGCATGCATATGTTTTGTGGACACACACTGAAAACCAGGTCTGGAGTCCAGATATAATGTGCATGCTTTATGTCTACTCCAATTTGCGGAGAAAAAGCAGCTGACAGGCTAGTGTGGTGGACAAGTCTTATCTCGAATGCCAAATTTTCCACCCAGCTAAGTGAAAAAACATTCTTAAAAGACAAACCATTTAAAGCATGATTTATACTTTTAAAGCATGAGTTGTCTTTTGAAAAATTACAAAATGGACTAGAATCACAAGTATTTTGTTTTTGAACTTCATGCTGACACTCATGATCAATTCTCTGGTTATTGTGCCTCTCAGAAACACTGAGCCCATATCCAGGGCTGTGTGCATTAGTGAAGGTGGGGGAAAACCCCCCACTGTGCTATATGAAATCCACTATTTTCAAGAGTCTCATGGAAACTCAGGAATCACACTGGAACAGCTCCAGGACCACAGGCAGCTCATAACCTGTCTGCTGAACAAAATGACTGACCTACTCAGTTACTTAACAGGTTCCATCTTTTTAAAAATGTGATTATTGAAATGTGCGCGCTGCCTAATCCAAAAGGCCCAGAGTGGGTAGCTTTTAAAAATCAGATATAAAACACAGCTCTCTCTGTGTTATTTCTCAATCCCCAAAGGCAAGCTGGACACTTAGGGTGAAACATTTGGGAGCATTCAGGTAAAGAGTACCATCTCTTTTCAAGTGCAGAGGGCACATTAATAACCCATTCAGCCTTTCAAATTTATTAACAATTTTGGTTACAAACTTCCCACTTGCAATGGGCCAAGCAATGAAAGAAGGTTCTCACCTGTGTGACCAGCCAGTTGTACCCAAGAGTAGCGCTTCTTGAAGGGACTGATGACTGGCAAATTGACAATTGTTTTTATTGTCTGCCATGCTTTTTTCTGAAACACAGAAAAGAGAAGCCATTAGCATCCTCACATACCAAGCAAACAAACATCTGTGCACATGGATGATTGGCTTCCCATTTGTTCTTATGGATCCCCATCAACTTCCAAGGTAAACCAGCCACTATATCGAAGCGGATCTCACATTGGTGATGTTGATAATCGCACTGGCCATGCTGGCTGGGAATTATGGGAGTTACGGTCCAACACAACAGGAGAATGTCAGAAAGGGGAAGCCTGGTTTAAAAGGTGTGTGGATCAAAGGCTATCACAGGCATAGCTAACTTGTGTTAGGCATCATCAAACCCAAGAAAAAGCCCACATTGCTGGAAAGTCTGATTTGTAAAAAAAAAAAAAAAAAAAATCACAAGCTCCACACCACAGCATGCTGGCTGATCCTGGAATGGGTAGCATGCTTCAAACCAGGTAGAAAATAGATATCTCTGCATTCTTGCTCTTTCCTCCAAAATAATCGGGATTATTTGGGCTAATCTGTTGTTTGAATTTCTTGACCACCAGACATCCTTTTCAATATACAGAGAAGAAAGCTAGGAGGGAGTAGCTCAATCCAGACAAGATAAGGTTGCTGTTAGCAGATGGTTTGACCTAGGAGGTAGTTTCAGCCTGGTGTGGATGAAGCTGCACTTCCCCTAAAAGCACATGTGGGCAGCCCATACTGGGTGTTCAAAGCTACCTCTCACCAAATTCCCCCCACAGCTGCCAAACTTTGCTTCCTTCCTGTTACTTTTCCTTCCCTGCTAGGCTGGGAGAAAGAGAAGACTAATCTTCCTAATCCAGCATGAAAGGAAAGTGAGCTGCTAGCAGAGAACCAGATCACTCAGGGCTGAAACAGACCTTTACTTTGAATCCTGTGCTTAACAGCTATGTCTCCCCCCCGCCCCATTTTACACTAAGGTAAGCGCAGGGGAGCCAATTCATATTGGGAGCCTAGCATGGGAGACAGGGGGGCTTTTAAGATCTGGATGGGCCCACTGACTCTACTCCAGAGTAAAAATGAATAACAGATGTAGTTGCTAGGCTACATAATGTGTGTTTTGGCCCTTAATTTCTCCACTAGCAGCTCACTTTCCTTGCCTGCTAGGCTGGAAGAAAGAGTCGCCTGTTCTTCCAGATCCAGCATGGAAGGAAAGTGAGCTGCAGAGAGAGAGCGAGAGAGAGAGAGAGAGAAATGAGTAGAAGAGTGAATGATTGGATGATGGATGAATGAAGGGTAGATAAAAGGGATGTTCCTGCCCATTTTTACTTTGACCCCGCCTACTTTTGATTTTGTCCCCAACCGCCACTAGTGTGCATCCCCTGACCACTTTTGCCTGAGGGAAAGCAGCCCTTGTCCCCAAAAGGTTTCTCACCCCTGCTTAAAGGATCAAGCCCACAATTTGGGAAACACTGATTGATCCATGGAAACCCAAGTGGTTTCCATGGCACATAGCGCCTTCCACCAGCTGAAACTGGTATGCCAACTGCAATCTCTCCAGTGTACAGATGACCTGGCCACCATCTGTTATCCATGTCTTAGTAATATCCAGATTCGATTACTGCCATGCATTATATGGAGGCTGCCTTTGGGGAGGTCTCAGGAATTTTGATTTGTTCAGATTGTGAACTGGGACCAGCAACAGGGAACATATCTCAGTGGTTCTGAAACACCTTCCCTGGCTGCATTTGTTTCTAAGCACAATTCAGACTGTTGGTGCTTATATTTAAAGTTCGATATATGGTATAGAAACAAAATAAATAAATAAATAAAACTGGGGACCTAAGTACTTTAGGGACTGCCTCCTCCCTCATCTGCTTACCCATGCTTTAAGATAATTATTGGATGACCCTCTCTGAGTGCCCTGAAATTAGGTGGCTGGCACCAACTGACAGAGCCTTTTCAGCTATGGCACCTCACTTATGGAAGATTCTCTCCAGGTAAGATTGCTTGGCTTCTACAGTTACATCCTTTCACCAGCAGGCAAATTTTTTTTTTCTCAAACCTTTGTAAATGTCAGCTGAACGTGGTTTTAATCCGATATCTTTTATTGACTCTTGCAGTTTTTAGCTCAATTATTATTGTTTTGTTGTTTTTTCCCTGATAGCTGCCTTGAGAGTATTCATACTTCAAGGCAGGATATAAAGTTACAAATAACTTAATAATTTTCGTTTTCCACTGTCCACCTTATTAACATTTTAAACAAGGCCAGACAGCACTGCTACACTGTCACCTTGCTAACACCTTTCTGGTTCAGCTGTCACATCTCTGAATATACTTCTGTTGGCTGGAGGGGGAACAGAACAGGTGTCATGTCAACAGAAGAAAATGACCTTTAACACCCACCAACACACACACACACACACACACACACAGAGAAATCTTGCTCTCTGTAACTGAAACTGGGATAATTAGTACAACAGTATTTCTACTATAAAATATTTCAAAGCATTTTTTCTCCCCGACTGATCACCTCCATGTTTCGCTGAAAAATTATTTCACAAAAGCATTGTTCTTCAGTCATGGTCAGAGAAGCTATTTGGAAAGCAAAACAAATGAGAATAAGAATAGTTTTATTAAGATAAAAAGCACTCCATATTCATTTTCTCTCTCCCTCTCTAACTGGGTTCGGATGACATGATAACCCATGATGGGTTAAATAAGCCACCATGGTTAATTTAATCCATCATTGGTTATCTTGTCATCTGGCACTCAGCATGGCTTATTCCGATTGCCTACAGAGTCAGCTAGCAACAGCAGTCAAAACTGTTGTGGCCACTCTGCTCCAGCCTGCACAGCTCTTTTCTTGAGATCTGACAAGCAGCCCAGGGACAACCGCAGCCAAACAAGCACAGCCTTCCCTGATACCTTGCTACAGTTACAAAATGACAGCTTTCCCCGAGTGCAATGATAGCCTTGTGATATCTTGCTACAGCACAGTGACAGGCTTCCCTGATTGCTACTTTGAAACTGCGCAACTTGGGAAATGGGGGAAACAGGGAAAGAACTGCTCACTTTTCCATGAAGAAACGCAGTTCAGTAGTAATCAACTACAGCATCTGGAGGCTCCCCATGAAGGCACCCCACCTGTGCAATTTCGCCAAATTCCAGCAAACCGTCAGGGAGTTATAGCTCCCACCCCTTTTTCTTTCTCTTGTCATTTTTCCATGAAGAAGCAAAATGGCAGTGGGGGGAGGATGCGCAATTTCACTTTTGCACAATTTCACTTTAGTGCTAAAGCGCTATAGCAAACCAAAGCAGCTCTTATTTATTTTATTTATTTATTTCATTTCTATACCGCCCAATAGCCGAAGCTCTCTGCTTCTGCCCGCAATGTCAGGGGGGGGGGTGTGTGTGTGTGTGAGAGAGAGAGAGAGAGAGAGAAAGAGAGAGAGAGAAATGCACAACTCCACTTTATTGTTATTGATTCTGGACAATAAAGGCATCTGTGCTAGCAATGGCAATGGGGGGAAATGCTCAGTTGAGGGTTTTGTCCCAATCATGCAAACCCGCAAGGGTTTATTTGTGCTACCCCCTTTTCGTTGCACCTGGGACCTGATATTAGACCTGATAGAGTGCCTGAAGAACTATGGATGGAGGTCCGTAACATTGTTCAGGAGGCAGCAACTAAATCCATCCCAAAGAAAAAGAAATGCAAGGAAGCAAAGTGGCTGTGTAATGAGGCTTTACAGGTAGCTCAGGAAAGAAGGGAAGTGAAAAGCAAGGGAGAAAGGGGAAGATATATCCAACTGAATGCAGAGTTCCAGAGAACAGCAAGGAGAGACAAGAAGGCCTTCTTAAATGATCAATGCAAAGAAATCGAGGAAAACAATAGAATGGGAAAGACTAGAGATCTCTTCAAGAAAATCGGAGATCTCAAGGGAACGTTTTGTGCAAAGACAGGCATGAAAAAGGACAAAGACGGCAGGGACCTAACGGAAGCAGATGACATTAAGAAGAGGTGGAAAGAATACACAGAAGAACTATACAGGAAAGATCTGAATGTCCCTGATAGCCATGATAGTGTGCTCACTGAACTTGAGCTGGACATCGTAGAGGGTGAAGTCAAGTGGGCCTTAGGAAGCATTACTAGCAACAAAGCTAGCGGAGATGACAGTATTCCAGCTGAGCTATTGAAAATCCTAAAAGATGATACTGTTAAAGTGCTGCACTCAATATGCCAACAAATTTGGAACACTCAACAGTGGCCACAAGACTGGAAAAGGTCAGTTTACATTCCAATTCCAAAGAAGGGCAACGCCAAAGAGTGTTCAAACTACCGCACAATTGCGCTCATTTCACATGCCAGCAAGGTGATGCTCAAAATCCTACAAGCTAGGCTTCAGCAGTATGTGAACCAAGAACTACCAGAAGTACAAGCGGGGTTTCGAAGAGGCAGAGGAACTAGAGATCAAATCGCCAACATTCACTGGATTATGGAGAAAGCAAGAGAATTCCAGAAAAATGTCTATTTCTGCTTCACTGACTATGCTACAGCCTTTGATTGTGTGGATCACAACCAAGTGTGGCAAATTCTTAAAGAGATGGGAGTACCAGACCACCTTACCTGTCTCCTGAGAAATCTGTACGAGGGTCAAGAAGCAACAGTAAGAACCGGACATGGAACAACCAACTGGTTCAAAATTGGGAAAGGAGTACGACAAGGCTGTATATTGTCGCCCTGCTTATTTAACTTATATGCAGAGTACATCCTGAGAAACGCCGGGTTGGATGAATCACAGCTCGGAATTAAGATTGCCGGGAGAATTATCAACAACCTCAGATACGCAGACGATACCACCCTAATGGCAGAAAGCGAAGAGGATCTAAAGAGCCTCTTGTGGAGGGTGAAAGAGGAGAGTGCAAAAGCTGGTTTGAAACTCAACATTAAAAAAACTAAGATCATGGCATCTGGCCCCATCACTTCCTGGCATATAGAAGGGGAAGAAATGGAAGCAGTGACAGATTTTATTTTCTTGGGCTCCAAGATCACCGCAGACGGTGACTGTAGCCATGACATTAAAAGACGCTTGCTCCTTGGGAGGAAAGCTAGGGCAAACCTAGACAGCATAGTAAGAAGCAGAGACATCACCTTTGCGACAAAGGTCCGCATGATCAGAGTTATGGTTTTCCCAGTAGTAATGTATAGGTGTGAGAGCTGGACTATAAGGAAGGCTGAGCGCCGAAGAATTGATGCTTTCGAACTGTGGTGCTCGAGAAGACTCTTGAAGAAGAGTCCCCTGGACTGCAAGGAGGTCAAATCAGTCCATCCTAAAGGAAATCAACCCTGACTGCTCTTTGGAAGGGCAGATACTGAAGCTGAAGCTCAAATATTTTGGCCACCTAATGCAAAGAGAAGCCACTGGAAAAGACCCTGATGCTGGGAAAGATTGAAGGCAAAAGGAGAAGGGGACGCAGAGGATGAGATGGCTAGATAGCATCACTGATGCAATGAATACGAACTTGAGCACACTCCGGGAGAGAGCAGAGGACAGGAAGGCCTGGCGTGCTATGGTCCATGGGGTCACAAAGAGTCGGACACGACTTAACTACTGAACAACGATGTTAAATGGCTTACCCTGAATTCGAATTGAGATAATTTGAATTTGGATCACCTGTAGCTTGGCATAAACAAGCTTCACTTCCCAGGCACATCCCAGGCCCTGATAAAATGCTAGCCTTCGTTAGCATGGAATGTGCTGGGCCGCGCTACCGACCTTTGACTCATCTCACATGCTCAGAGGCCCACTAGCAAGGGAATTGCACTAATAATGAACCTAAGCAAAGCATTATGGATCTCTAGGCCCTTCTAGAACTACAGGTGACTTGGTTACAGGCCTGGGGCCAATACAGGTCCCGATCCTGCAAACTTCCAGCACTTTAGAGCCACCACCCCCTTGTCGGGGTGATGCTGGAAGCGCTGAATTAAGCCCCTGTACTTCACCACACACCTCTCCCCTCTCATTGGGATATTTTGGAAGGTTAAAACAGGCTGCTGCGATGTTGTCAATGGGTGAAAGAGCGCCACTGCTCGGGTGGGAGGACTGTGGGACGGGGGAAGGGGGATGACTCAGATTATGCGCAGTCACTTAATAAGCTACTCACAGTAGTTTATTAGCATGATCATGTGGTGGGGCATTGTGGACTATTTCAAAAATAAGCTACTGTGAGTAGATGAAGCCACCATGGCTTAAAGTGACATCTGAACGTGGCCTCTCTCTCTCTTGCTGGGAATGACGTGAGCTGCAGTCCAACAGGCTGCTCTGCTGCTCTACACACATACACACACACACACACACACACACACACACCATATCTTCTAGCTACATCAAAGAACAAGATGGTGGAAGACTTACTACACCCTGGGCAACATCTTTATCCAGGTCTGTGTGTATTTTATAACTCTAATCAGGCTGCTCCCATATGATCACGAACTGGGAAATGCATACAGTTTCTGCATGGGCTGCCCCATGGTTAAATGAAGTTTTCCCCTCCCCAGCCCACTCCTTGCAGCAGAAGCCTACAGAACCCCCACCGCAGCAGAGCCATGTGACCCAAAGCCTGTTTCCATGCTAGGGCTATTCTTCCAGGCTGCCGTCATTCTCATTCTACAAGCTCCACCCATCACACAGCAGTTTTATCCCATCTAGGAGATTGAGCTAATACTGTATATATTTGGGGGTGCAAAGGAATGGGAGAAAGACACACATTTTCCTGTCAAGATCTCACAGTTCTGCTAATCACACATTTCACTTAAAGTAATTATAGGTTAAAATGTGTAAGAACTGACGCTGATGGACTAGCTTAAAATGTTGGGTTTTTCAAAAATCAAGTTCCATTAGGAGTGGGGGAAGAATCCTACTGCCTAGCCGGCCTACACTGGTTAATTTTTATGACCCCTGGATCTTTCTTCTCATTTTCAAAGGAAAGCTCTGCTGGTGTTTTGAGCGAAATCATGTTGGAATTTCCCCCCCACCCCGAGCTTTCATGCTCAACAGTACAAGCCTACACAAGCCCTGAAAGTGCTATTGTGATAGCAAGAAACAAAAGGGGAAGACTCTTTCTTTATAGTCTGAATTGATTTCCAGTCATCCTCCTCTATTATTCCATTCACTTTTATATGTCCCTTGAGCTGAATGAATAATTAATTCTAAGGCTCAATATATTGCGCCTAAATCTGTGCAGAATGTGTCATGCTGCCTAACACCACCTAGGAACATAATGGAGGGCCAAAGCTATTCCTTTACATCAGGATGTAGCAGTTACATCTTTTTCTCATTTTTACTCTAGAGTAGATACAGGGGGGATTTAAAATAATACCTGTTGTGTAGTATGAACCCAGCACAGTGGCTTAAGCGGAGCTTTTAACCATGGACAAACCACGCTGAGAACCCATGGCTTGTTATTGGGTTGTTCAGGGTGGCCTTTTTCAGAATGGCTTGTCATGACATGCAAACCTGGCAGCGTGGGTCGCAGATGGCTTGTTCAAAAGGGCTACAGAGATGCCTGGCAAGAGTGGCGGAAAACCCAGCTGCTCCTCACAATCTCGCTTGCCGAAGTCCATGCTAGTGCAGCCTCTGTCCTCCCTCGCCAGGGCCCTCCGCCCCTCCTCCTCACCAACACTTGTTTGGAGCACCTGAACTGTACAGTTGAAGTTCAACAGACAACACATTACCAGCTTCTTTTAATTCTCTGCACTTATCGCAATTTTAGGTTTCCCTTTTTTTCCTTTAATCAACCAACAAGGAAAACATTGAACTACAATAAACATCCGCTTTCCCCCTCTCATTTACCCTATTTGTTTTTTACCATTTTTGCTTGTTTGTTTTGGGGTTCCCTGTTTGTTTTCTTCTGACAATATTACAAAGGAACATTATTTCCATTTGAACAATCCATTCACGTCTTCATTCTCATCATTAGCACTATGGACCATAGCCCCACAGGTATCAGGCATCTTGCAAAAAAAAACCCAATTATGTTGCTCTTCAATCTGCTCCGTTTTTACCCAAAGCTGTTCTAGTTATCTCCTTCTCTGCTTATTATTAATTAATTTAAAACAATAAGACCTTAAAACAATAAAAAACAAGAACATTAAAAACAGCAAGACATCTAAAACTAAATAATGTAAAAGGCCAAAGTACAAAGATGTGTCTTCATATTCTTTCTATAAGCCAAGAGAGTGAGGACCAATCATAATTCTTCAGGGAAAGCATTCCACAGTTTAGGGGCGACACAGGAGAAAGTCCTTTCAGGTATGCCTGACAAACAGGCTTCTGTGAACAATGGTGCCTTCAAGAGGGCCTCTCCTGCAGATCTTAATAGCAGTACAGATTCATAATGAGACAAGTGGTCCTTTAGATAGCAAGGCCCTAAGGCGTTTAAGGCTTTAAAGGTTAAAACCAACACCTTGATTTGAACCCAGAAAGCAACTGGCAACCAGTGCTGGTCTTTCAAGACAGCTGTTATATGATCCCTATATCATGCACTGGTTAGTCGCCTACCTGCTGCATTTTATAGCTACCTTATAGCTACTTTTTATCCGCCCGGTCTCATGTAGTTAGTGCCATAATATTAAGAATATCAGTCATGAGCATGAACTTTCTGTCAATTTACCCTTAAGAAACACAAAATAAATCAAATGATGTTGGCTTTGGAACCCCACTGTATTCAATTTGGCTAACAATTATCTAGGGAGACATCCCTGCAAGATGTATACAGGCAGCCACCCGTTGCTGCAGTAAACATATATCTAAGGTCAAACTAGACGGTATATTAATTAAGTGAATACTTGTGGGTCCACAGATTTTTTTCACACTTGCATGATCTTTAGTTTTGTGCCCATAAGATGTGTGGTGTTTCAGTGACACTCGCAATTCATTTCATGTTCCTTCCCAAGTGTCCATTGCAGATGTCATGTGGTGTGTCCGGATGAAGTTAACAATACCTGGATGTTGTCTCATCAGAACCTTTGGAAAGTCTTTGTCTACTAGTAATTCCTTTTTATGTTGTGTTACTTGCTCTTCCTCTAATTCCTTGTATGACGGAAACATATGTCCCCCCAGGTGTCATTGTTACAT
The DNA here is from genome assembly GCF_057233095.1 of Heloderma suspectum. Classification (NCBI taxonomy): domain Eukaryota; kingdom Metazoa; phylum Chordata; class Lepidosauria; order Squamata; family Helodermatidae; genus Heloderma; species Heloderma suspectum. The sequence continues at coordinate 70,405,942 of NC_139458.1, read as the reverse complement.
GCTCCAGTATGTGTGGAATTATTCCCTCAAAGTATTATATCCAGTGATTAGTATTTTTTGCTTTGATAGAAAAAAATACATTTTGTCATTACTCACTGCTGTTGCATGAAGGCTTAACAGTGATTATTTATTAGTGAGCGACAGACATTCTGCACATGCCCAGAGGCAACCAGCACTGAGCACACAGTGAGCGAGAGCATTCAGTACAATCAAGAACTTCCCAATAACAAAACCATGCTTTTGTGGCCAGAATTAAACACAGAGGTGGGGCAGACTAACTCTCAAATGAGGCAAGCTGCAATGCAGGATAACAGAGATCTGCGTTATGAAGACACTGAGGGGATATTTTGTGTTTTAAGCACAATTTTCACTTTACTGCACTCAGGTTCGTGGTTAACCTGCCCCAAACCAATTCTTGTAAACTGACTGAGTTTAACAGTCAGTGAATAGTCTGAGCCAGTGTGGACTTCTTTCAATATTTCTTTACATGGGAGGATCTCACTAATGCACTTGTATAGGTTCCTTGATATACCTTGACAACCCATCATGGCATATTGTGGGCCCTTTCATAGAATGCATCTCATGGGAGGCCTTTCTGCTTAACTCTGCAAGCATATCCTGCGAAGCATGACCTGACAGAATGTCTCGGCCAGAAGTCCCTCCAGAGCGTGCAGCAGGATTCTAATGGTCTGGCAATATATGTTCCAAGGCACAAGAAAAATGCCTACTTGACCACTTGTGTCTCATCCATTGCAATAATAATGGACAGCAGCAAGTGCTGTGGAAATACACAACTCTTCTTTCTATATATACACAGGCATACAGTTGCACATAAGAGAAAAAGACTAAACCAGCACACAGTCAATAACAGGAAAGATATTTATTAGTCCTTTCCCACCCAAAATTGTATGGCCATCAAGTGGGACACATCACAGCTTTAAGGCCAAATTTCAGAGGGCAACCAAGACCAATAGATTTTTTTAGATGCACAAATGGGCACTTTTTTTGTAAGAACTCCTGATTTCAATGGCAGCATTACTTCTTTGTACTTCCCCAAAGGCTTTGGACCCAGCTTTGAGACTCACCATGATTAAATTGTTTCGTAAAACCAAGATCACATGGAGCTATTTCTGCACAGAAATGATCACATGGAACATTTGTGGATTTCTCTGTGGCTTAAATGAGGACATATCTATATTACTGGCTACAACAGAGAACTTTGTGTATATATCTGAATGTACATACTATCACAAATAATATGGGTGGGGGAGGGGGAGAGAAAGAAAAGAAGCAGGCTGCTTGCAAAGAGTGACCATTCTTCAATACACATAGTGAAGAATAAACAGAGAAGCCATTCAGGTTACCTAAGTGTTCTATGCTTCAGTTAAGAACCAACTCTCTGCTTCGAAATATGTGAGCAGCTGTTGTTGAAGTCCACAAATAATCTACATGCAGAAATCAGACACACATTTTGGTCTGAGACACAATCTATATTTGCAAAAAGGTATTTTTGGTTCAAAAAGGTGACAAGAACAATTTACAGTAGGGAGAAGATCCCTCTGTTTTGGTCCCCTGTAGTGTATTTTAGTCAGCAACTATTTGCTTCCTGGTAAATATTCTACTTCCTAGCCAAATCAAACATGACTCATAGCTTGTCAGAAAAATTTATCTGGGTGGGATGAGATGATAAAAGCAGGAATGCTCTTACAGCAAGCCCTGACAGGACAAGAACAATCACATACACAAGTAAAGAAAGCATTTATATTCTTCACTTCAGATGAGATAATCTGACACTCCAAAATCCTATAGGAAGGCCCATGAAACAGTTGAAAATTATAGGTAAAGCTCTTAGCATGTTAAATATCAGCACAGCAAACCTCACATGGGCTTATTTATTTGATTTGCACCTTGCCTTTCTACTAACAAAAATGGCACTCAAGGCTTGCTATGGATTTTGTCGAGAAGTTGCAGTCTGCCAAGAAGCAAGCCCCAAGAATGGTCAAGCTGAAGGTAGGAATCTGGAGGCACATACTGGTTTTATGAAACTGCAGTCACAAGTACTCCATTTCCACCTGGATGCGGTAATGGGCTGAATGCCAGATAATAAACAGCCTCAATCCAGACAAAACAGAGGTACTGTTAGTGGGTGATTTATCCGCCCAGCTGAGCTGTGTGTGTTAAACCTGTTCTGGAGGGAACTGCACCCCCTGCTAAAGGATCGAGGCTTGCTGTTTGGCGGTGCTCCTAGATCCAGCACTTACAGGCACAAGGAACACTTTTTATCAGCTTAGCCTGATATAGGGGGTGGGGGACAAATTTCTTCAGTTCACATTTTAATGAAAACTATTTAATTCACACTTTCTGAACCAATTCACAAACCAAAATGCAACTATCCTTTGATATCTGCACTTCTCCGAATTTTACAATGCAGTTCTCCAGTCAAAAAAATGTGCACAAAACAGTATGTATTAGTGAAAACATGATACAAAAATGTGCTATACTAGGGAACACTGCTTGCAAAAACATACATTAAGAAATACTGTGTACAACAATGCATATATCAGGAGAAATGAACATGAAAATGCATACACGTTTTGTGAAGACTTTTTCAAAAATTCGCAAGCTGATGTAGAAGCAGGATGAAATGAAATTAAGGGTGGAAAAACAAGAAACTATGTGGAACCAAAATTGACAGATTCGTCCATTCCCAGTACTGATATAATTGATATACCAGTCTGGATAGAGATAGCCTTGTTACAGTTACCCATGCTCTGGTAACCTCTCAGTCAGACTACTGTAATGTGTTGTACATGAGGCTGCATTTGAAAACAGTCCAAAACCTTCAGTTAGTCCACAACAGGCAACAAGGCTGCTAAGTGGGAAAAGGTCATATGATCATATTATGCCAATGCTTGTCACCTGCACTAGCTTCCAGTCCATTTCTGGGCCCAATCAAAGTGCTGGTTTTAGCCTTTAAAAACCTAAGAGCACAAGTATTGAGTGAAATCAACAAGGACTTTGGGAGATCTTTTCTGCCAGTATAGCCCATGCTCAGTATTACAGGGGCAGTCAGTCAAACAGCCAGTATAGCCATGCACTCAAGGAACCTTACAGTGCCATCTGTAAGGGGGGGGGGTGAAATTAGTGCTAGGAGATGCATGCCCATGTATTCCTGGACATGAATTCAACTGCCTCTCTGACCAGGATATTATAAGCTTTTTAAAAGCTCTTACCACTTTGCAACTAAGTATATGGGGGAAGCATCAATTAATATCAAAGGAAAAGTGCTTCCTCCGATCCTAATTTTTCCCCAGCCAGAACGTGTTTTTTTTAAAACGGTGAAGGGAACCTAACAAATTACATTATTCTGGAGCAAGGGGGGTAAAAATTTGCATTGGGGGTACCTCCAATTTTGTCAGGAACCCTCCCACTCAGTGTGGGGAGAGGAAGGTACAATATCTCCATCTCCGTACTGTACCAATGAAGTTCAAGGGCTGGTTCTGCTGCAAGATGCGCATTCAGTCTTGAAAGTGAGCAGAACTTCACTACATGGCTGTGGGGCTCAAGAAGCAGCCTAAACCATGTAAGACTATAGCACTGCACTACCCAGGCTCAGGGCCATGTCACTCATTCCCAAAACCACAATCACAGTGTAACTACTAAAGCACAATTACTTTAGAGCGCAATCCTATCAGGATAAGCAGCCGCCTCCGAACTCGGAGGCGGCCACCTATCCAATGCAGGGCAGGAGAAGCGCGGAGGGGATCTTCCCCTCCACACTTCAGCCGCCCTGCATTCGCGGCTAGACAGCCAATTTGGGCTGTCTAGCCATAGGAAGTCACAGGGGTGGGGCGAACACCAGGCAACGCATAGGAAGCGTTGGAATGGCACTTCCGCCCCCCCCCCCCGGCATGTCCCCAGGAACACCCCATTTTTACCGCTCCGTGCTCCTCTTCTGAGGAGCCTATGAGTGGGGGCCTACGAGGCAGCACAGGAGGGGGTGGAGGTCAGTTCTCAGGGAACTGACCTAACCTATGGCCGTCTAGCCGCTGACTAGTGGCCATAGGATTGCGCCCTTAGAGAACTACAGTGTTCAGGTCTGGGGTTCCATGTGGCGTAAAAGCTGCTCACCGAGCCCTCAAACTAGACAATGTAGCACTATAGCTGCTCAGGTTTGGGGCTGGATGAACAACTCACAGCTAAACTGGAGCACCACAGCCTGATAGTACAAGGTTTAGAGAAACACCACAACACTTGTTTGTTTTTTGCAGGTCCCAACTTGTGATGGATAAAAGACAGGCTAGGATGGCCCACTAAGTTCAATATTTGAAGTCAGCAGACCAATATTTATCAAGATGGATCATAAAAATTCACACCCAAGGTGAAGCCTGTCTACGAATCCTTTCCAGGAAGAAATGGAGGGAAAGGCTCACACCTCTTCTGCAAATGGATCCATGCAAAATGAAACATAACCCAGCCAAGGAGCTGGGGAGAGGCTGGTGGCGACTACAAATAATGGGTAACTATTAAGACAAGGTAATATATTTTAGCATCCAACAAAAACCTTCCATTTTGCATTTGCAAAAAATGCAATCACATTTGACCTTGGTTTTATTGAATTCCACGGGGACAGGACCACGGAAGTACATACCAGGATAAGACACCTAGGCCCCTTAACTCCATCCAAATGCTTTCAGAGCAGAAGAGGCCAGCAGCAGCATCAACCCATTTCTACAAGATCACTGCAGGGTCTGATAAACAACCCCCCAAACTGGCTAATAACAAAACTAGGGCGGGGAGGAAGACGTCCTACACTTCACTAGGTCACTGTGTTGCTCTGACGAGGCACTAGTTTTTCTTCCTACTGCATGAGGAGGCAACTAAGTAATTGCACAGCAATTCGCAGGCACCAGTACCACATGCCTTTGCAAACCAAGTGTGTGGGGGGCGCAGGGGGAGACATATGCCTAGCATACTTTTGGTGGGAATCAAAAAAAATTTTTTTCCATCCTGAAACCAAGAAAACTGCCACAAAGATAGCAAAAAAGCCCATCATTTAGTTCTAGTGAGGCAAAAGAAAGCACAGGCAATCAGAGAATGTTCTCTGTATATTTGGTGGGGTCAGAATTACGATGGTTGTAGGGATTTTGCTTGTTACATTAATGTCTACTGCTGCTCCTTCCACTCATAATGACAATGTATGTTCTGCAAAGAAAGTCTAGTCATGCAACTGTGTGACTCCACAATGCGCTGCAAGTCATGAAGTACAGGCAAAATCTGGTGTGCGATGAGGTTTGCATCTTGCTGCCTTGCCTTTATTTCAATGACTATTTCTCCTCTCTCTGGAGACCTAACTCAGCCTGTCCTGTGATATAAACAGGAAATGTGAACCCCGCAGAGGATACACCTGCTGAAGGTTTAGTGAGCAGCAGCTGTGACCTTTAGCCACGTCTTGAGCATAGAAACCAGAATCACCCCAGGGTGGTTACAGTGTAAGCATGTGGCTTATCAACATATTCATGGAAGTGTGGACAAAAAAAGGGCGAGCACTGCAATTTTATTGTCAACAGACATGGGATGCACAGCAAGGTATTGCTCATGACACACAAATCTGGATCTACTTTGCCGAATGATAAAGACATGTATCTCTCTCTAAGCAGTAGGGTTATTTGAGAAGGCAGACGGTATTGGTGCTGCCTGATCTCTCCTTTAATTAATAGGTAAACAAAAGAGTATTAATTTATTCAGCTGGGAAACTGTGAAAAGTTCTTTACAATCATGTTAACTTCCCTCAAACGGTCAGTAATATCACTATCCTTTACTTACTACAATGGAGAACTGGTTAGGTTAAAAAAAATTGGAGGAAATTCCAGAAATGAGGGCTGACATTTCTAATCCTCATGCAGCACCATGTCCAACACTGAAGTTTGCCTCCAGTCAACAGCCTTGTTAGGAACTAAACTGTGGATGATGGGATCTGTGAACAGATCTATCAATTTAAAAACAAACAGCTGTGGGACAGAAATCTCCTAGCTGGATTGGGGCAGTAGCACTGGAAGAGGGGGAGTTAACCCTTCTGCATGCACACTATTTTCCTGATCCAAATCTTCCCAAAAATGCTATTAGCCCTATGCCACTACCCCAATCCAGTTCAGATCTTCCCCTCCTTTAAGGTGTGTGTGTGTGTGGGGGGGGAGAGATCAATCACAGATCTCCCAATCACTTACAGCTAAACTATAGGAGTAAAAAGCAGGTTTAGGTGGACTACAACTGATGTATTATTTGATCTACTGCATTTCAGGAAACATTACAGGCAGGACATGGCAAGTTAAACACTGGGCAAAAATATTTTTAAAACACATTCCAATTCCATTAAACAGGAGCTCTAGGAAAATACTGGGTTGTCTATTAAGTTTCCTTCAGTTATTTCTATATTAAGTCCACTAACATATTTGAGTAAAGCATGCATGTTATCATTCATATACACAAAACAAAAGCCATAGGTCTAACAGAATACTACCAGCATTATGACTTCTGATCACTGTGTTTACATGATCAGAGGACAGGAATAAACAGAAAGCTTTTGTAAGAGAGGAACATAAACACTGGGGTCCCTGAAGAATCTACACTGAATTAGTTCTTTTTAATTTATTCATAAATCAATGGTCAACAATCAGACAGCCAAATCTGAAGATGACACCAAATTGTTCAGGATGGCACAAAAGATTCAATGTAAGTGCAGACTAATGCACAGTGAGATAAAGAATCTTAACTCTGGATATATGCTGATGGGATCTAATTTGGCTAAAACCCACAGGAATCAAGTCTCAGGAGCACAGTAGAAAACTCACTGAATATGACAGCTCAGTAAGCTGCTGTAATGAAGAAAACAAAATTCACTACTAGAAATGATTAGGAAAAGGATGAAAAGTAAAACAGCAGCTATAAATGGTCATAAATATGAATTTATGGTTGCCATCTCCTCCCCACCCAATAAATAAATAATCATAGAGCTGGAAAAGGTACAGAAAAGGGGAACAGGCCAGAGGGCCAGAAGAGGTTAGACATTGTGGCTAGTTATCCAAGTGAAATTCACTGGTAGTAGGTTCAGAACAAACAGGAGCCTTCTTTAGGCCACCATAGAATCAGCTTATGGAACTGATGACAGCCAATACTTTAGATCAATGCTGGTTACACCACTTCCATATTGACCAACATGCTGGCAACAGGTGTACATGTATAGGGCTCCTTCATGTGAGGGGGAATCCTGGGACAATCAAGATTCCCCTTCATATTGAGAAGCGCTACTAACAGAGATATTCAAATGCTAGGAACTCTTCACATAGACAATGGGCACATGTGAAAGTAGTGGGAGGCAGGCCTGGTGAGAGCTGTCCCCTCAACATGCGAGAGCCATTCATTTGGACACCCTTACAGTCTCTGGAGCTTTCTACATGAGGTTTTTATCCTGCAATTGAGATCAGTTACTCACGAAAGTTTGCAGGTCCTTTACATGACATCGTCAGCCTCCAGGGCCTCTCCTGTGTGTTCTGACCTTTATCCTGTTTTTTTAAAAGATCAGAAATAATGTGCTATTAAAATACAACATGTTGAATTTCTACATACAAAGAGGATGTCATGCAATAATAGGTGCTATTCCACAGCACCATCTAATGGCTGTATAATGAAACATACAGAACTCACAGATAAGGGGTGGAGGTGGGGAAGGGAAGTGCATGTAAATGGCCGATCTTAATCACACAAAGAATCCAGAAGCAGAAGCCCTGGTAAAATTGTTGGATAAAAAGCCTCTGTGTGGAGAAGTCCTATATCTCATAACCAGATGCCAGGTATAAACAACTGGGAACAGGTACCTCCAGCATGGCCTATTTGTAAATTTCCTAGGAAAAAGGGGAAATGTCTAATCAAAGCTATGGTTTTCCCAGTAGTAACATATGGCTGTGAGAGCTGGACTATAAGGAAGGTTGAGCGCCGAAGAATGGATGCTTTTGAACTGTGGTGCTGGAGAAGACTCTTACGAGTGCCCTGGACTGCAAGGAGGTCAAATCAGTCAATCCTAAAGGAAATCAGCCCTGACTGCTCATTGGAAGGACAGATACTGAAGCTGAAGCTCAAATATTTTGGCCACCTAATGCGAAGAGAAAACTCCCTGGAAAAGACCCCGATGCTGGGAAAGACTGAAGGCAAAAGGAGAAGGGGACAGCAGAGGATGAGATGGCTAGATAGCATCACCGATGCAATGAATATGGACTTGAGCACGCTCCGGGAGAGAGCACAGGACAGGAAGGCCTGGCGTGCTATGGTCCATGGGGTCACGAAGAGTCAGACATGATTGAACGGCTGAACAACGACAACAAAATGTTACGGTGTTTCCAGAAAAAAAATCCCTTCATAGAAGATGGCTGGGGAAAGCAAGATTCTGATCATATAAAGGAGGAAGACCATATATCTGCTACATTAGCTACTCTATCGTTTTTTGAGCAAGGTCCAAAAACAGCTCTGCCTGGTAGAAGCTGGGTAGGCATTATATTATTATTATTATTATTATTATTATTATTATTATTTTTGCATTAACCACAGCCGAACCTACTAAGGTTACACCTCCCACGTTTTATCTTAAGACTGCTAGAATCTACAGACGTGGGTGTTTTCATCTTTCCCAACTATATCCTATTTCTCCTCATCCCACCCCCTGCTGCCTTTATTTGTTTATTATTATTTTTGCTTAACATCCAGTTGGATTAAGAATGCTGATGAACTCAAAAGCTTGCTCACCTCTTTATAAGTTCTTAGTTGGTCCTAATAAAGGCATTACTCTACTGATACTTCTGGATTTTTTTCTAGAGGACTGACATAGTTACCTGATTAGGGGGTAACCCTTACAAAGTCGGCCCATGGTAGACATGTCACCTAAAGACCCTACTTTGTGGATCTCCAGCACTAACCCACCAAGACAAATAACCCGGAATGCATTCATTGCAATGGATCAAATACTCATGTAGACAAGTTAGCCAAATCAAATTCCCAATAATATGGAGATAAATATCAGAGCTTAGTCACCACTGCAACTAACCCAACTGTACATATTAAATAACCACAAAGTTTATTTATTTTTATTTTTTAAATTTATTAATCGCCCATCTGGCTGGTCACCCAGCCACTCTGGGCAATGTACAGCATATAATAAAACAGTTTAAAATAATAAAATTCTACAATAAAAACATTTTCTAAAATACCTAGCCCACCCCCAAATGCCTGCCTGCCAACCATGTTTTTAATACACAGCAGAAGCTCATTAAAGAGGGAGCATGGCGGAGTTCCCTAGGGAGGGAGTTCCACAGAGTGGGGCCACCATAGAAAAGGCCCTCTCCCTCCTCCCCACCAGCCTAGCTGTCCTGGCTGACGGGACAGAGAGAAGGCCATCCGAGGCTGATCTTGTTAAGCAGCCTGTCTGGTGTTGCTGGAGGCGCTCCTTAAGATCGGCTGGGCCGGAACCATATAGGGTTTTAAAGGTCAAAACCAACACCTTGAATTTGGCCCGGAAAACAACTGGTAACCAGTGCAACTCCATCAGCACTGGAGTGATGTGATCTCGCCGGCGGCTGCCTTTAAACAGGTGAGCCGCCACGTTCTGTACCAGCTGCAGCTTCCGAACCGTCTTCAAGGGTAACCCCATGTAGAGCACATTACAGTAGTCTAAACGAGAGGAGACCAGGGCATGTACTACCGATGGGAGCAGATGGTCGGGAAGGAAGGGGCGCAGCCGCCGTATCAGATGGAGTTGATACAGCGCTGTCCGGCTCACAGCTGACACCTGAGCCTCCATGGACAGCTGGGAGTCCAAAATGACCCCCAGGCTGTGGACCTGGTCTTTCAAGGGTAGCCGTACCCCATTCAACACCAGGTCAACACCCCCCAACCTCCTCTTGTCTCCCACCAAAAGTACCTCGGTCTTGTCAGGATTCAGCTTCAGCTTATTCCTCCCCATCCAGCCACTCACCGTCTCCAGACATTTGGACAGGGATTCCACGGCCAACCTTGGTGAAGATTTGAACGAGTGGTAGAGCTGCGTGTCATCTGCATATTGATGACACTGCACCCCAAACCTCCTGATGATAGCCCCAAGCGGCTTCACATAGATGTTAAATAACATCGGGGAGAGGATGAAACCCTGTGGCACCCCACAAGTTAGTGGCCATGGGTTCAAAACCTCCTCTCCCAGTGCTACCCTCTGGTACCTGTCAAAGAGGAAGGACCGGAACCACCGCAATACGGTGTCTCCGATGCCCAACCCCTCCAGGCGGTCCAGGAGGATACCGTGGTCAATGGTATCAAAAGCTGCTGAGAGGTCGAGGAGAACAAGGAAGGAGCATTCACCCCTATCCAGAGCCCTCCTCATATCATCCACCAAGGCCGTTTCTGTCCCATGCCCAAGCCTGAAGCCTGACTGAAATGGGTCTAGATAAACGGTTTCTTCCAAGTGTGCCTTCAACTGCATCGCCACCACCCGCTCAATCACCTTGCCCCAAAATGGCAGATTCAAGACTGGGCGAAAGTTATTCAGAACTTGGGGATCCAAGGAGGGCTTCTTTAAGAGCGGTCTTATCACTACCTCCTTGAGGGCTGATGGCATCACTCCCTCCTCAAGGGAGGCATTCACCACCACCCTGTGTCAAGGGCTCCTTGGAGGGCTCTTTCAGTCTAATTTAGTAGCCAAGTCCGGACACAGACAAAGGGATTCTTTTCAAAGCTTTATTCTTCTTTTACAACTTACAACTCTACAGGTAGCAACTAGATCTGAGCAGCAGCATCCCTATGCTCTAAGTTGGAACAGTTGGTCCCCGTTTGAAAGGCAATTACTGGCAGACCCCTGAATATAAGGACTAGGGAGAATCTAGTTGTGGAACTGAGAAGTTTAACGTCACCAGATAGTGATCTGACCATGACAAGTGGGTGGTGGATATACCCTTGACTTCCAGATCACTCCTCACTTCTCCAGTAACAAACACAAGGTCTAGTGCATGACCGGTTACATGGGTGGGCCCAGTTAGAATATGGTGCAGCTCCCAGGAAGCCATGGTCTCCATGAAGTCCCGAGGTGCCCCTGTGAGGATGGCCTCTGAATGTACGTTGAAGTCCCCCAACACCAATAAGTTAGGGGACTGTACACGCACATCAGAGACCACCTCAAGCACCTCGGCCAGGGAGTCAGTCGTGCAGCGGGGTGGACGGTACACGAGCAGAATCCCCAGACTGCCCTTCGGGCCCAACCTCCAGTACTTACACTCAGCAACCTTGGTCTCCCGGAGGGGGGGTCTGGTGAAGACCAAGGACTCTCGTTAGATAACAGCCACTCTCCCTCCTCAATCCCCAGCCCTCGGCTGCTGTGCATACGAAAATCCGGCTGGACTAGGGATGTACGAATTGTGTACCTTCCGTGCCGCTTGACTTCCGCAGTTTGCGGCCAGTGCTCCGTACCGTCATTTGCAAGTCCCCAGAATTCTCCTCAGAAATTGCAAGTCCCCAGAATTCTCCTCTTTCTTTTCCGCTCCAAGAATTACGAAGATAATCCGTACCGACAGCCATAATTCTGCATAACTTCCGTAAGGAAGGCTATTTTTCGTAGATATTTACGTATTTTTCCCCCTGCCCTGAGACGTGCAGTAATTACTTTCAGCCAAAACACTTCCTCCTCCTCGGGGCTTCCCAAAACAAGCCTGCCCTAGGTGTGCCTGAGCGATGCACTCTTTGTTTAAAGCAACGCTGTTGAAAGAAAGAAAGAAAGAAAGAAAGAAAGAAAGAAAGAAAGAAAGAAACCTTTAAAATGACCATGCCCGTCTGGAGCCCTGCACGAGTATTATTCCCTCTGCTAGGCTTTCTATTTCCACATCCAGCCTTGGTGACGTTGTGAGGCTAAAATAGAGAGGAGAACCAACTCTGGGCATGTTTACTCAGAAGTAAGTCTTACTGAGTTCAATACAACTTACTCCTACACATGTCAGCACCCCACTTGCCCCCAGCTCAGCTTTGTATTTCCACATCCAGCCCATTAGCAAACCTCCTGTTAGTTATCTCACTGGGTGACTTTGGGCTGGACTGTCACCACTGCACCACACTTCTGTTATGAAACTCATGAAGAAAAAGAGACAGTAGAATGGAAAGTTCTTTCTGAAGCAGTCACACTTATACAAATGCAGCATGAAGGGAAAGATCAGCAACCTTCTCTTTGTTTGAATAAAAAACACACTCTGCACATGCTCAGGGAATGGACAAAATGAGGAATAAAGACACCAGGGAATATGAAGAACTATATTCTTCTAGTGTGTGTGTGTGTGTGTGTGTGTGTGTGTGGAATCTCCCTCCATCCAGCTGTTTCCCTGGAAAACCCTCCCCACATTCACCCAAGGGTCTTCTGAGATAACTAACAGGAGGTTTGCTAATGCGCTGGATGTGGAAATACAAAGCTGAGCTGGGGGCAAGTGGGGTGCTGACATGTGTAGGTTGCATTGAACTCAGTAAGACTTACTTCTGAGTAGACATGCACAGTGTTGGTTCTCCTCTCTGCTCAGCTTTGTATTTCCACATCCAGTTCATTATCAGACCTCCTGTTTGTTATCTCAGAAGACCCTTGGGTGAATGGGGTTTTTTTTTCCCCCAGGGAACAGCTGGATTGAGGGAGATTTCCCCCCACACACACACACACATAATGGAAGAATATAGTTCTTCATATTCCCTGGTATGTTTATTCCTCATTTTGTCCACTCCCTGAGCATGTGCAGAGTGTACTTTTTATTCAAACAAAGAGAAGGTTGCTGATCTTTCCGTTCATGCTGCATTTGTACAAGTGAAGTGTGACTGCTTCAGAAAGAACTTTCCATTCTACTGTCTCTTTTTCTTCATGAGTTTCATAACTGAAGTGTGGTGCAGTGGTGACAGTCCAGCCCAAAGTCACCCAGTGAGATAACTAACAGGAGGTTTGCTAATGATCTGGATGTGGAAATACAAAGCTGAGCTGGGGGCAAGTGGGGTGCTGACATGTGTAGGAGTAAGTTGCATTGAACTCAGTAAGACTTACTTCTGAGTAGACATGCCCAGAGTTGGTTCTCCTCTCCATTTTAGACTCACAACGTCACCAACAAGGCTGGATGTGGAAATAGAAAGCCTAGCAGAGGGAATAATACTCGTGCAGGGCTCCAGACGGGCATGGTCATTTTAAAAGATTCTTTCTTTCTTTCAAACAGTTGCTTTAAACAAAGAGTGCATCGCTCAGGCACACCTAGGGCAGGCTTGTTTTGGGAAGCCCCGAGGGGGAGGAAGTGTTTTGGCTGAAAGTAAACGGAGACGGAGGATTGCAATTGAAAAAGAACACCCACAAACAAGGCGGTGAGCACAATTCATTTTTTTTTTTTTTAAACTTACGCATATATTATCGAAATATACTACCTTGCGTTTTTATTTACAAAAATTTCGCGACTCTGTGCGGATGACCAAAAAAAAGCCGCATGACTGCTGGCTCTGCAGGACCTCGTGGTGCCGTTCCACAGAGGATTCCGTTGCACAGGTTGAAGGGAATTCGATCCCATTTCAGTCCGTGGCAGAATTGTCTGACTTCCCTAGGCTGGACACATGGCCGTGAGAGTTGGAGCAGCGGCCTCAGCCAGCCAGGTCTCTGCAATACATGCAACGTCTGCACCCCCATCCAGGATCATGTCATGGATGAGGGAGGTTTTTTGGGTAACAGACCTGGCATTACACAGCAGCAAATGAAGGCCAGAAGATGGAGTCACACCTCCCCCAGCCATCCTTTGGCTCTGGACAAAGCCAAATATATCCATAACAATGCCTGCCCAAGTCTCTCTGCAGCGAATTTTATTATTTTATAGTATCACATGGTGAAGGACTATTATATATGACAGGCATATAAAATGGGCCAGAATTGCATGCAAGTGGCATTTTTAACAGTACTGGAACTACAGGAATCCTGGTTATGTGCTTTCCCATTCTCAAGGGTCATGTAGAAATAATCTGATTCATATAAAATGTGGGTGTTTTTGAATACCAATACATACACATGCATAAGAAATATAACTGCACAAATTCTAACACCCAGGTGCTAGGAGTGAGTGCTACACTCTTATCTTTGGAGAACGGCCAGTGATCTTGGGCAAAGCCAAATAACTTGCTTAAGGTCTCTCTCACCCACAGCTTCCGTAAGTTTAAAGTACAGATAATGCTGCCTACTTCACAGAGAAGATTAAATGCTTCGATTCATTAATGGTCATAAAATGTTTGGGGATTCAAACTTGTCAAAGGACAAAAAATAATATGCAGGAAGCAAGAGGAGAGTTTTCTATCTATTCTTCTAACCTTTGGAAAGCCAAAGTCCAATATCTCACCTCTCTTCGTTTCAGCCATTCCAATACCCCACACACCCCTTGAAAGATTACAAACAGTTACTGTTTCATATAGCAGGTACTATGCATGTATTTACAAATAAGAGCTAGATTCCATAGAGGAATGCAAAAGCCAACAATATGTGTTATATAATAGGGAGTGGTGTTTACCTACAGAAAAGCCACATCCTTCAGCAATTACTTTGCTTAATAATCCACGACTTTCACATCATTGCAGGGCTGTTCCAAACCACTGTATCAAAGGGTGGATTTACTCATGCCATAATCATTGGTTATAGCACAGATAAGAGTTGAAAAGCTTGTAGTAATCTGTAGCAGAGGAGGAGTTTAAAAGGGCAGAACTGTCACAGGTACAATCTTAAAGTGAATGAGTGTGTGAAGTCACCCTGGAATGATGCTGTGTTTTCTTCACATAGGCAGGTAGTTAAGGGTTCTTTTTTGGCTACTCACACAAATATTTAGCCAGTCTTGAGGCCCCCTTGGGGATCTTTGCCCCTGGAGCATTCCTGAAAGCTGAGGCTACACAGGAGACACTTTACCTCCAAAGATAGCTAACATATTTTACAGGAATATACATTCAGTGGGAGGCACAAAAAGGGCCAGGAAATATGTGCTCCCTCCAAGCAGATCATGGAAAAGCAAAATAATTATGAGGATGGTGACACTCAGGATTATTTACATAGTACTATCAGTGTGGGTGGTGCTTTACAAGTAGCATAAGCAAAAAGATAGGTCTGTGCCCCAAAGGGCTTACAGTCTGTTTTACCCCAGACAGAAAGAAAATGGAAAAAAGGACAACAGTGGAAGCAATATATGCATATACAGTTACATATCCTTCAGCTTGGTTTCAGTATGGGATGGAGACATGAAAACCACATTCTGAATTCATCAGGAGTAGCATGTGTCACTATTCCAGGATTATTTAGCGGGCTTCTCTATATGAGGGTAAAATCCCACACCAAGGCTTCTGCTTCTGGATTCTTTGCGGGATGAAGACCGACTCCTTTACATGGGTGGACACGGGCTGTTTTGGGGGGGATTTTCTTTCTTGACAAGTTCTATATATTTCATTATACAGCCAATAGATGGTGCTGCGGTATAGCAGAATTGAGCATTTTCATGCAGCTTCTATGGCTGGACAGAGTGGGATGGAGATAAAATACTAGACTTTCCTTGTCATGAAAAAAACAACGACAAAGAGCAGGAGAGGCCCTGGAGGATGACGACACAAAACACCTGCAAACTTCCATGACTAACCAACCTTGATCGCAGAATAAAAGTCCCACATGGAGAAGCCCAAGGTGTTCACCAGAATATTCAAATCCCAGCATAAACAGCCTTAACTTCAGCCAGTCCAGTAGCATTTACACTCAGTTGCATTAGATCTGAAACTCTCCTTTTTGGAGATATAATTCATTCCAGTACTATATTTCACCTCTGCTTTGTCCTATAAGCAAGCAACAACAACAAAAGCATCCAGGCCTGGGCGTCTGGGGACAGACTAGTCTTTCATGCAGTTCAAAGAATTATAAATTATAAAGAAAATATATTATTTTGCTAGGATAGTAAATACATTCAGCTTACTCACAGGTTACTAAATCAGTAATAAGTTAATGTTATACCCTCTCAATAAAACCTAAGCATGCAGCAACATACAGACACTTTGTGGCTATGCCATGAGCCTCTGGCAGCATGTTTGCACGCTACACTGCCTACGTCTTGTGGACGGACACAGACCAGCCTCTAGAACAACGGTGGGCAACCTGGTGCTCTCCAGATGTTTAAACTGCAACTTCCACCAGCCCCAGGCAGCATGGCCAATGGTCAGGGATGATAGGAATTTAGTCCAAAACATCTGGAGGGCACCAGGTTGCCTACCCCTGCGCTGGAAACCTGAGAAAGCAGCAGCCACCATGTCTCACTGAGCATGGATAGCAGATTCCATGAGTGACCTATGACAATGCTACCTAGGACAGCTTGATGGGTGCAGAGAATAATATCTCACAAGTTAAGTGTACCTTCAGGCAGAGGGCTCCTTGGTTTGCTACCAATCAAAGGACATTTATTTATTTATATTTATTTATTTAAAATATTTATTGGCCGCCTTTCAGGGCAGAAGCCCTCCCAAGGCAGTTTACAACAATAAAATAAAAATAAAAACAGTTAAAATATTAAGCAGATATTCTATCTCTCCCTCCTTAACAGGTTTTCTGTGGTAAGGAAAAAGATGGAAGACAGTGACTGTGTTCACACAACACACTAACCCAGTGGTTGAGTGTGAGTTGTTTGTTGAACCATGGGTTCGCATGTTGTCTGAACGCAGGACATTTTCCACAAGGTGGATTGTTAACCATGCTGAACAACCCAACAACAAACCATGGGTTCTCAAGGTGGCTTGTTCGAGAAAAATAAGTCACACTGCATGGTTAACAAGCCACCCTGCAGAAAATGTCCTGGGTTCAGACAACACGCTAACCCATGGTTCAACAAACAACCCACCCCACAGTTCAACAACAACCCACCCCCAACCACTGAGCGTGGGCTGGCGTGTTGTATGAACAGCCCAATGAACAGAACACACTGTGGGAGGGTAACAAATGGAAGATGATGTCTGGACCCCTTCATAAAACTCCATGAATGAGGCAGGGCGATTGCACAATAAAACTTCATATGGAAGCACCCTCTGACTAACAGTTCTGTCTTGGCTAGATGAGATGTCTCTCTCTCTCTCATATAGACAGACACACACACACACACACAAATGAAAAATAATACTCCAACTCTGTTCATTGTTAGGAACATTTGCCCTTATAAATGTAGTTATTTGTTAACATTTCAGTCTGCACATCCTTCAGGGAGCTCAAAGTACAGGCTTAACCTCACAACAATAGTGTGGAGTAGGGTCAGGCTGAGAAATAGCAACTTGTCTAAGGCTACACACTAACCTTCCCAAGTTCAAATCATTGCTCAGCTGCGTTTTCCACATCCAAACTTTCTAGCCATACACTGGAACCAAAACTGGATCAAGGTCATTGCACTACAATGGGCGCAAAAAGGAAACAAAAAATGAAGGCACTATTTTCCAAATGGAAGTACTTAAACAGAGGAATCATCCAGTGGCCCTAATTCCGAGGCTGGGACTAATTATTCAGCTTTATCTTACTCCTCCATTATAGTATGTTTCCAGAATAGCTTTGACCAGCTAGCATAGGGAAAGACCCAATGGTATCCAGCTGCTAGTGTTATTTACGTTGTGCTAATGGAAACCAATGCTTGCGCAATGTCAATAGCACTGGCTAGTGTGACAGAAAACCCGTAGCACCAGCCAGCACTATTTATCAAGTGTTGATTTCTGCTAGCGGCTGGATATCGTTGGTTCATCTCCTCGTTCTCCTACATCACTGGTTCTCATTACCTACCTATAAAATGAAAATAACAGTATCTCTCTTGCATTGTAGTTATACTGCACTGACAACTACACTATTTCCCATAATTACCCTCTACCCCTACAAATGATGCAGTCAAAACTTTAGCACACAATGATTATGGGAAATAAATTATTTTGTTTTTGCTCTGATTCAGCTGCCAGCTTGGGGGGTTAAGGTCACGTGTGGCATACTTTCTCCCTATGTAGTGCCTTTGTTGGAGAGGGAGTTTAGGGCATTCTCAGAATGCTTATGGGAAGTCCTATAGAGCTATATCTAGTAGCAATATATACTAGCTATCCTGTACACTTAGCCCAGATTAAAACGTGTTATTAAAATCTAAGGCCATCTCAAGAGTGGAGAAAAGTACAGCTTTGGGGGTGGGGGGTTAGTATACTTGTAGTAAGCAGCATGGAATGAACATGAAGATGAGCATGAATATTTTGCAGAATTAAAGGCACCATAGGAAAAGCAACTCTATATTTTCTGACTTTTGGGAATTTGAAATCAGGGGAAGCCAGAAAGGTACATATGTATATCCACACGCAATATCAAAACACCTTATTGAAAGTATATGGCTATAATAGGAAGTGATATCAACCAAGACTGGATACAAGAAACATAATAGTCCTGGTTTGGTGGGCAGAATACACTTCCAGTAGAACAACCTGTGCAGTTCATACACCTGCTGGGTGGGGAGTAGAAGCCATGAGGCCTTACGCTGACCAGTCAGCAAGGTGGGTAGGGGTAAAAAAAAAAAAGAGCAGCTGTAGAGCCAGGTGGATAAAGCTACTATGCCCCCCCACACACACCACCACCACCACCGGTGTGTGGGGCAAATCCTGGAGACTGCAGCTGCTCGTGAGGCTGCTTCAGGCAGCACCAACTTGCAACACAACAGCAGAGTGATTATCAGTTGTATGGTATTGCACTGCTCACCAAACGGGAGATAACAGGGGAGGGTGTTTCCGGACAGATGGCTCCTCGTGCTCCCAATCAAAAGACACAGTCTAGCTATTCCGTCTTTCCCGCCTTAACTTATTGTTTGTAGTAAGAAAAATGGTGGAAGCAGCAGTGAGAAAACACAGGAGGGTTACAAATGAAAGAAGCCATCATTTGGAATCACAGCCCCACAATAAAATTCTGTGAATGACAGGGCAACTACACAATAGAAGCCTCATCTAGAAGCACCGGGAATGGTGCCTGTGGAGTTATGTAACCTGGCACATGTTCTGGAGTTGCAGAAGGCCTACAAGAATATGGTGTAGCTCAGGGGTGGGCAGAAAACAGATCTCCAGATGTTTTAGACTTCAACTCCCAGCATTTCTGACCACTGGCCATGCTGGAAGACACCTCCTAAACATCTGGAGATCTACCTTCTGCCCACCCTTGCTTTGGCTGCATGTCACCATCCTCTGTATAGCAGGGTCAAAAGGAACTCAGTGGGGTAGTGAATCTCTGAAGGTGAACATGGCCAAAACTTTGAGAACTCCCTCCTTTACATTAGTTTTCTCTAAATCATGGATCTACAACTTTCCACATCCCATACCTCTCCTTATGCATTACTTTTGTTCACTTCACAGTTTACTAAATGCAACGTAGAACAACCTGCAGATCACAAAACAATCATGGCTTCTTCTTTTCTTTTTCTTCATATTATTATGAAATATTATGTCACTGCTAGGAATTAAGCTAAATTAAACATTCCCAAACTTCCTCGAGTTTGGAAACATTACCTTAGGCTGATCCTCATTAACTCTCTGTAGTATCTAAGTTTCTGATAGATGCCAAAGTAACTGGGCTGTTCCAGAATGTAAGGGAAGTAGAAGATACATAATTCACATTATCACAGACTGAAGATTTTTTAAAAAGAAGAGGGCAGAAAGAAGTATGCAATATTTCCACCAATTGCTTGTACCAAACATTTACTGCTATTTTACATAAGCAAGCGGGGTAGATAGATTAGATGTTATGATGCAGTTGACATAACAACAAACCCACAGGAATCAGGTGGAAAACAGACGAATATGGGTACACATATCAGCTTTTGTACTACGAGTAAATAGACAAATGCAGCAAGGGAATTACACATCAACTCTAAATTAGCTTTGAACTCTGGTAAACCAGTAGTGTAGAGAAGCCAGTCTGGGATTTCTCCAAACAATTAACAATATCGGCTCCATTAGTTACAGATGCAGCATAATTCACCAATACCCACAGCAGTGGCTTTGTATGAAGCAGAAAGATGGGTGGTTTTCCTGGCTTCCCCAAACAGGACAAGTTCTCCCCTGAACAGAATCAGACCATTGTAATAGCAAAAAGTGTTGCCTTCCAATGTCCATGCATGACTTGGAAAGACAGTCAAGGTTGCACTAGATCAGGAAGCAACAGCTCATTGTGAATACAAAACTAAGCAAAGCTATTCACCCCACTCAACGTCTAGGGGAGGAGGAAGGGGAACCAAGGACTTCTGCAAGCAAAACAGCTAATTTGCATGCTGAGAAGCTGTTTCCTCACACAAACACTGTCCTTCCCAAGCAGTCATCACAAGTGCACAAATGCAAGAGCAAGGTTTCAAGCCAAGATTTATCAGCAGCCCAAAGTTATAGATCCACTGCTTTTATCACCTCATCTAACATATGCAAAGTTAGATTTGGTATAAATAGAAGTTGCCATTTTGTTCCCAGAAAAATATTACTGCCCCCCTCCATTTGGGGGGGCAGTTTAACTGGAAACGTAGTATGAAAGTCCAAGAATAAAACTGTACTGTTTTTTTTCTGCAACTCAGACAACTGAGTTATTACTGCAGATACTTCTAATCACTTTAGATACATGGTCACCTAATTACAGACTTTTTGTGTGCCACTTCAGACATACAGTTAGCTGTTACAAGAATGATAAAAAGAGGAGGGGAGGCACACGTGCAGGAAAAAACAATGGAGAAAAGAAAATGGAGAAATCCCAGGGGCCTACAGAAAAAGGTTTATTGCAGTTCTTTTATATTGGCCCAACGTGTTTCGGAAATACTGATTTCCTTCAGGGGCTTACAAACCTCATCTGTTTCCATTTGTGGTTTATAACAAGTATATAAGTTTATAACAAGTTTATAACAACATTTAATCCATATCACCAGAGACTGGTGGCTCCAATTTCAGTGGATCTCTGAATCCGTTCTGGGTTTACCAGAACCAGTCAGAACTCTAAAGGAGCTACCCAGGGTGCTGAGTCCTATCCCCCAAATGGGTTAAGAACCTTGGATAGCTCCTTTAGAGTTCTGGCTGGTTCGGACTGAAACCCAGAATGGATTCACATCCCCACTGAAATTGGAGCCACCAGCCTCCACTGATCCAAATATGAGAAACTACGGTTGTCTTTGTACAAACCACAGTTACCGAATCAGGATGGTTTGCACAAACCACACTTTCCCATATTCAGATAAAACTGGAAAGTGCACTTTGTTACAAACTATAAACAGAAGCTTCAAATTTCCTCTCATTGTATGTGAAGAAAGATGGAAGAAGTTGGAGGAGCATGCAAGGCTGAGACTCACTGCTGCATGCCCTTGTTAACCACAACAAAACAGCAAACCATGGTGTGCTATGTCTGAGTGCAGCCAATCAGTGTTAATTTCCAGGTACATCTTGGAAAAGGATTACCAAGATTTATCTTTCAGAAAAGGGGCAATAAAAGATGCCACCTTTCCTATGTCATCTCTCTTTAGTGCCAATCTGCCGTTGACCGTGGAATAAGGGCCCAGCAGTAAATGTCAGAAGAGAGAGAGAGAAAAAAAAGGAAAGAAAGGCCAAGGACATCTGTTACAGGAGCAGAGGGCAACTTATGAGAGATATGTGAAGGTCTGTGAAAAAAATGGAACATTCAGGGGGAAAGGAGTTTTCCCTTTTTTCCCAAAGGCCTTTTTTGTTTTTCCCCCAGAAAATGGGGCAGGGGGAAGAGATCAGTGTTGGATTATGAAATATTTTCTTTAGAATGTTGAATAAAATATGTAAGAGAAGGTATTCATATAGTGCTACCCAGCTTTTACTCTTCCAAAATGATTTCTAAAAATCACGCAACAGGAAGACTTCTATAGGAAGACTAGAGATGTAAAACTTTGAAGCTGGAGGGTGGGGAAAAGGTTTTTTTTAAATCCTCCCTATAAATTTCCTAGCGCAGTTATTTCTTTTGTTCCTTATTAACATTCTTTACCTAATGTATCTTTTAGTAATAGACATTTAGAGATGTTCCAAGTCATGCTGTTTCTCAACATTTGACTAAAGTCACCATATGTGAAGAAAATGTGAACTCTTGATAGTTCGGGTTTCGTTTTATGGATTCCTGTGTTTGGGGGCTTGTTCTACTTAGATGCTATAGCAGTCAATGAATGTAGTCCTATGGCCCACACGTAAGAGAAACTCTGTAGGTTATCCCATCACTGCCATCACATCTGACACAACAGCATGTGAGCTATCCCACCTATGTTTTTTTTATTTAAAAAACACCTTTGAGACTTGGGTCTATGGAACTCAGTGCCACAGTTTTTATTAAAGTTCCCAATTAGACCTCACTATTATGGAATGCTGCCTCAGCTTTAAATAAAGCTTTAACCGCGGCTACCAAAATAAACCCTGTATGCATAAATGAAACTTAGTAGCCTAGTTCCTATGGCATAGGCATGGGATCGACACCACCTAATAATGGTATTATTCCAAATAGGTAAGAGGTTTTCCCAGCCAAAAATATTTTCAACAGCTTTTCCTTCAGACCAAATTTCCCTAAACATCACCCCAACCAGTTCCTCACAAACAGGAACAGATGCGGAACACCAGTCTCCCTTTGCCTCCAGCTCTTCCTGCTTCTTCTGGCCTCTAGAATGATTCAGATAATTCAGGGACAACCTGCTAGAGTTCCCTACGATCAGACATGAAATAGGAACCTAAAATTATGATGTATAACTTGGTTTGCTCATAAAACTATCATGTTTGGTATAGTAAAATTAAATGTATAGTTTATTCAGTCAATAATTGCAAGTTTACTTTTCAGTTTGTTTAATCTTAATCACAGTTAATGAGCAAACCAAGTTATACATACTATATTTTATGTTCCTAAAGTAACATTACTTTAGATTTGTAAAGAACACTAAAAAAAAAAAGTACTGCATATTTTTCCATCGCCATCCGTTTTTTTACTGGAAAAAAATGGGGAAACCTTTTTCTCCCAATGGTTCCAGTGCCAGTGTAGTGTAGTGGTGAGAGTGACGGACTGGGAGCCGGGAGATCCGGGTTCTAGTCCCCACTTGGCCATGGAAGCTCACTGGGTGACTTTGGACCAGTCACAGACTCTCAGCCCAACCTACCTCACAGGGTTGTTGTTGTGAGGATACAACGGTGAGGAGGAGGATAATGTAAGCCGCCTTGAGTTCCTTGCAAGAGGGAGAAAGGTGGGGTATAAATGCAATAAATAAATAAATAAATAAATTCCAAAATTTCTGGAAATTTTACATGCAGAATCCTATGCATGTCTACTCAACAGTATGTCTTATTGCACTAAATCAGACTTGTCCCCAGTTAAGTATGCATCAGATTACAGTCTTAATCAATGTGCTCTGAATAGTTAGGATCACTCCAATAGGATTATTCTTTTCCACTTTCTTGGCAGAACTGGCCCGTGATGCATCCATAGAGAAATCTACAATGGAATGGGTTAGGAAAGAACCACTGAGCACTTTAAGTACAAACCTTCATAAAGCTCCCCTTGAGTATTGTTGAGACTGTGCCTTTTCCAGGACTGGTGCCAAATACCACAGAAAAGAGATAGACCATAACAACTAGGCATGGAATTAACACATTATTCTGCTTATTTTACAAGACATAATTTCTACTTGGCTCCAAGAGAGATTTCCACAATTTGCACTGTCTATAAAAGCTTGGCAGTCTCTTCAATTTCTGCTTCAATTCCTGTGTGGGAGTTAGGATTTTGTTTTGTTATTTTAAAAGTTATGCAATAATCATACTGAATCTGAGACTTCAGGCTGAGCTGAGGAATCCATCTACCTAGGACCTTGTGCAAGCAGCCAGAACTAAATGCAGAATTGGTAAGATAACCACACTCAAATACACAAATTCTACCCTTAACATTGTAACAGGATAAATACTGGCTGCACACACAAATCCTTTCCCCAAATGTTGGCTGACTACTATGATGTCATGGAATTATTATTATGAACATTTCAGTTGCAGAGGAGGAAGGGGCAGCTTACATGAAAGGAATGTAAGCTCAGCCTATAAGGCTTTAGACAGGGTCCTGGGGCAGGAGGGGGACAGTTTGCTATTAGTAGGAAGGGCAGAAGTAGTGACCAAGAGACTGAGCTATAGTTCAGAAAGCTCGTAGTTCCAATCTTGTCTCTAGGTGGCTTAGGAAAGACAGTATTCTGTCAGCCTCAAGTGTCCTATCTACAATATGAGTACAATAATACTTACTTTACAGGGTTGTTGCAAGAATTACAACAAAGTAACATTTATGAAGCACTTGGCACACTCAGAAGTGCTATAACATGCTTTTTTTATTATTACTAATTCTGGACAGGAAAAAAGGGAAAGGTCTAAGAAGCTAAGCAGAGAGAAAGCCCAAAGATGTGCAGAAACTAAAAAACAGGGAACTCAGATGGAGGATAAGTTAAGAGAAAGGGATGGAGTCATCCCTGGGATTAATATAAGGGAGATAAGTGTAGAGGAAGGAGTTAAAAAGGATCACAGATCATAGAATCATAGGGTTGGAAGGGGCCTACAAGACCATCGAGTCCAACCCCCTGCTCAGTGCAGGAAGCCTGATTCCCAGGTGGTCTCCCATCCAAGTACAAACCAGGGCTGATTCTGCTTAGCTTCCAAGATCAGGCACATCAAGCCCCTGCCATGGACGAAGGTGGAGTTAATGAAAGATTGGCTAGAGTCATGAAGGGGGATTGGACAGAAGAAGGAAAAAACTCCCTAAGAAGAGCAGTTCAAGCAAACTGCTACTGGGTCGGTGTGTGTATGTGTGTGTGTGTGTGTGTGGAGGTGAAGTCACTGTACATCACTGTGAGTCAAGGAAGTGGGAGAAGGTCAATTTTCATGTATTTCTTTGAAATAACCAGCCAGATCTCTGCCTGTTAGTTTCTAGGATCCCATTCAAAACTGCTCTGAAAAATGGCCTCCCTCACTAGGGCTGCTCTGAGAATGAAATAATTAGGATCGTCATTTCCCCCTCCCTCCCAATTGGCTTTGAGGTTCATGTGATGATCAGTCTGACAGAAATGAAGCTGAGCTACAAATTTGGAACCCAATTATAAACTGTTGAAAAGTCTGAGATTGTCTGGACTCTGTACCTTGGCTCATATCCATCTTTAGCCTTCTCATCTACAGTAAGGCACTTTTTGTACAAACATCACAAAGCTCCTTAATTAATTAAGCCTGACAACATCTTTCTGAAGTAAGTAATAAACACTGTTATTACGTGCTTCGTTTTATTATGTGGCTTGCCCACAGGTACAGAATGAGTCAGTGTAAATTACAGCTTTCCCCTTAATTAGTTTGGGGTGGGGGGAGATAGCAGTCCTTTTACAGAATTGGTGTTTGCCTTTCTTCCTTTATTTTGTACGGTTTACTATTATCTATCCCGCTGGCAGACATAATTTTCTGGTATTCTCTCATGTGTATAGATGGAGGGACCTTCTGTGAGCAGAGCCCTTCCTCTCATGGAAGGCAGATCCTGGATTCACCCATTGTATCACAGCCCACTGGGAAGAATCTAATGAGGCACTGATACCTGCACCGATTCTCTTATGCCCTAGAATTCCCCACAACTTGGGGACCAGGGGCAGAATACAATGGGAAGCTTTCACCCCCCAATTCCTTTACGCCCCCCCCATTCACTTCCACAAGTCGTGGGTCCTGCTGGCTGCGCTGTGCAAGTGGCCCCCATCGCTTGCACAATGGCGATTTAGTGCTTCCGGGGAAACCCGAAACAAGCAGAAATACTCATTTCTGTAAGGAGAAATACTCAATTCTTCTTCAAGAAACAAGTAGTTCCACTTGTTTCGGGGCTTCCCCTAGGAAGCGGTAAATCTCCCTTGTGTAAGCTGTGAATCAGTGGGACCAACCACTTGCAAAAGGGAATTGGTAGGGCATAAAGGAATGGGGAGGAGGGTGTAACTGTCCTGTTGGATTCTGCCCCTCATCTCCAAGTTGTGGGGAGTTCTAGGGTAGCCATTTACAGGGTCAAATTTCTGCAGGATATAAGAGCCCTGGAGATTTATGATAGCTTTGTGCTACAATAGCTCATTTACAAATATATTATTTTGTATTTGTTTAAGGCATTTCTATACCACATGTCAGGGATTCTCAGCCCTCCCGCCCAGTGAAGCAACAGAGACTCACTCACTGTGCAATCCACAAACGCTTTTATTCAGTTAATAGCACCTCTTCACACCTAAAGTGAGTACAAAGGCTGGGAGCTGTCCTCTGGGCTAGTAAAGCTGAGAGCTAGTAAAGCAGGGCAGTTGCCTTTCAACTACTGGACAGGTTTCCCACCATACTCAACAAGCTTTTTCTGGGCTCCTCCCAACTCATCTTCTGATGGTCCACCAGTCTGGTGGAACGCATCCCACCTCCTCTCAGTTCCACCTGCTTAACTCGATGGCAAGCTCCGGCATCTGTCAATTCCAGTGCTTCCTCCACCCCATCCCCCTGACAGAGTCCGGGTTCCCACGGGGAGGGGGGAAGATGGTCTCTGAGCCAGGCCCTCCTGCTCAATAAGCCCCTGGAAAGGTTCTTCACTAACTCTTGGAGAGTCTTGGGGGATTTCCTCCCCTGCTCCCTGTCCCGGCTGGGCTTCTTCTTACTCTACCTCTGAATCAGAGTTAGAAAACCAATTAGGAAGCCTGGGCCCAATCCTGAGACCACACGTCACAAAATATACTGTGGGGCAGCTCACAATATCAATCAGTTAATATAACTGAGATCATTAGGAAAATAATCAAAAATAAAACTGCCAATACAATAATGCCTTTATACAAATCTACAGTACAACCACACTTCGAATACTGAGTACAGTTCTGGTTATCAAACCACCAAAAAGGATATCGCAAAGCTGGGGAAAAATGCAGAAAAGGACAGCCAAAATGCTACAGCAGCTACCATCTGAGGAACGGTTACAACATTTGGGGCTGTTTAGCTTAGGGAAAAGGTGAATAAGGGAGGAGATGACAGAAGTGTATAAAATTATGTATGATGTGGACGGTATTTCAACCTCTCACTGGTATTGAGAGGCATACTGCCTCTGATACTGGAGGTAATAATAAAGCCATCATAGCTACTAGCCATTAATAGCCTTATCCTACAAGATCGGTGATACTTGGCTTAACAATACTACAAGTGAGAAGGATCTTGGAATTGTTGCAGATCACAAGCTGAATATGAGCCAACAATGGGATATGGCTACAAAAAAGGCAAATGCTCTTTTGGGCTGCATTAATAGAAGCATCGCTTCCAAATCCCGGGAAGTGCTAGTTCCCCTCTGCTCAGCACTGGTTAGGCCTCATCTGGAGTACTGTGTCCAGTTCTGGGCACCACACTTTAAGAAGGATGCAGACAAACTGGAGAGGGTTCAGAGGAGGGCAACAAAGATGATCAGGGGACTGGAAACAAAGCCCTAAGAAGAGAGACTGAAAGAACTGGCCATGTTTAGCCTGGAGAAGAGAAGACTGAGGGGAGATATGATAGCGCTCTTCAAGTACTTGAAAGGTTGTTACAGAGAAGAAGGCCAGGATCTCTTCTCCATCATCCCAGAGTGCATGACACAGAATCATGGGCTCAAGTTACAGGAAGCCAGATTCCGGCTGAACATCAGGAAAAACATCCTGACTGTAAGAGCAATACGACAATGGAACCAATTACCTAGGGAGGTGGTGGGCTCTCCCACACTGGAGGCATTCAAGACGAGGCTGGACAGCCATCTGTCAGGGATGCTCTGACTTGGATTCCTGTACTGAGCAGGGGGTTGGCCTCAATGGTCTTATAGGCCGCTCCAACCCTACTATTCTATGATTCTATGATTATCCTTCTTAATTGTGTCTAATCTGCCTTTAAAGCAGGGATGGGCAACTTCAGGCAGTCTGGGGAAGAATCCCCCCCCCCATTACAGGCTACACTCTTGGTGCAGTGGCAGCAACAAAACAAAACTTGGCTTGAAAACAAGTTAAATGTGAACTTAAGCCTCAGTAGTGGTTTACCACCAGATTTTGGTAGAAAACCACCAATTTCTTTTTTTTAATCTAATTTGGGGGGGGGCAACATGGGGCAGCAACGGCTGCACTGGGGGGGCAGCAGGGGCCAAGTGCAGCCCATGTGTTGCCCTTCCCTGCTTTAAAGTCATCAAGATTGATGGCTTTTGCTTCATCTTGTGGTAGCAAATTCCATAGTTTTAGCTATTCCAAGTTCAAAGGGTTCCTCAAAAGTGAAAGGGACAAACAGGTGAAGAAACTCACCACTCTCCTTGCTCTCGCTTTCTCCAGATACCATGCCCACTTGCAGTTTGTCTTCTTATATTCAGCTTCTGTGTGATCAGAGACTGGAGTTTTTAATATGTACGCCTGTACAGAGTCTGTGACAACTGACCCCTCGCACCTAAGTGCTGTCAAAATTGTTGTTGTTGTTCAGTCGTTCAGTCGTGTCCGACTCTTCATGACCCCATGGACCATAGCACGCCAGGCCTTCCTGTCCTGCGCTCTCTCCCGGAGTGTGCTCAAGTTCATATTCATTGCATCAGTGATGCTATCTAGCCATCTCATCCTCTGCCGTCCCCTTCTCCTTTTGCCTTCAGTCTTTCCCAGCATAAATAAAACAATAACTTATGTTCCAAAAGCAAACACTACAAACAAATATAAATGTCGTATTAGTTAGCACACAAGCAGACGTCTTAGAAACGTCAAGCCCCTGAATAAGCCAGAGTTTAAATTAACACTGCAAACGGAACAGGACCACAGCTCAAAGATTCTGCTCCTACTAGAAATGGATGTGCTGCCCCAGCTCAATTCATAACTGGCTCATTTTTTCTGAGCTTCCTGGGAGAACTTTAAGGGTGTATTGGCCCCAGGAGTGTAACCAAGCCACCTGTAGTGTTAGAGGGGCCTAGAGATCCATAATGCCTTGCTTAAGTTCATTATGGGTGCAATTTCCTTGCTAGTAAGCCTCTGAGCATGTGAATATGAGTCAAAGGGCCGATAGCGCAGCCAAGCACATTCCATACTAATGAGTATGGAAGTATATGTAATCAAGTATGAGTATATCTAATCAAGATGTGCCTGGGAAGTCAAGTTTGTTTACCTTAAAGCTACAGGTGGCTGTGCTGAGAACCAACTGCTGTTAGTCTATCCTGGGAATGAACGCTAGGGGGTGCTTGCTGCTGTTATGCTGCCTCATTGCTAACATGTATGGCATAAAACCCATTGTACCCCATGGCTCTGGGTTCAGAGAAGCTGTCTGATCCAACCATTGGGCATGCCTGTGTGCTGTAAGTTACTCAATAAAGTATCTCCTGGTAAGTAAACCTGGATCTGATTTATCACTTTCTTGGCACCTCTAAATTAAGAGTTCAAAGCCTACAGCTGGGGCAATACAAGGGAAAAGCTCATATTCTTTCCTCCCCTCAAGAGTTATCTGAGAGAGCTCAGGAAAAAAAAACAGCCCCAAGGGAACTCCCTGCCAAAGTTCTGCCACCACAAGTCCTGGGCTACTGCCATCCCATCCCTTCTCAAATTGATTTTGCAGTGGGAGGGGCACAAGCACATCAAAAGCTGGTGACAGCAGAGGCCTCATCCAGCCTCCCAGCAACAACAGAGGTTGTCAAGCATGTTTAGAAGCATTCACTGCCGTGGGAAGCCTGAGAACTGTAGTTTTTGATCCTTTGAGCCAAGTAAAAGGGAGAACTACAGTTCCCATAC
The DNA here is from genome assembly GCF_057233095.1 of Heloderma suspectum. Lineage (NCBI taxonomy): Eukaryota > Metazoa > Chordata > Lepidosauria > Squamata > Helodermatidae > Heloderma > Heloderma suspectum. The sequence goes on along the minus strand of NC_139458.1, from coordinate 70,376,108 downwards.
TTGCTGGCAACAACAGATGCCAGAAGTTGGATATTATTTTATTTATTTCATTTAATTTCTATACTGCCTAATAGCCAAAGCAAACAAAATTTAAACCACAGAATGCAACATAAAGCAATATAAAATATGAAAGCTTAAAACTACCATATAACAGTACAACCAGAATAAAACCTAGCAGCAATGCAGAAATTTAAAATACAGATTTAAAACACCAGAGTTAAAAGATTAGGATGCTAAAATGCTAGGAGAATAAGAAGGTCTTCACCTGGCGTGGGAAGGAGTACGGAAGCAGATAAGATCCCCTCTCTCACATTGCAAGGATAAGCGCAGGCAACACCAAGGCGAATCCATTATGAGCCAAGCCAAAGCCACTGTGGGGAAGAGGAACTCCTTTCACCATTTGAATTCCCCGAATTATGAGATGGCATGCCACTTTTTACATCTTGATTTCAGTTTCCCCTTCCCCATGATAGAAGTAGTAAGTCTGCCCTGAAAGGTGGTTGGTTTTCTGTGTGCAATCAAAGGTCTTTGGAAGAGGTTGCTCTTTCTTTCAGCCTTAAGGTTAGAACAACTGCAGCGCAGGGTAAATAGCCCACTGTTTAAAACCCTTGATACTCGCTCCCTCAGTTCTTTAGACAATGAAGTCATGTCATTTCAGTAGCCGATTGTCATCATAAAATAAATAGAAACAATATATTGCATGTATGCAGGACCTTTTCATCAAACTGTGTTAAGGGCTTTACAAACACAAACCCTAATAAAAAGTATTTCAAAATGGAAATAGCTAAGAGCTGCTGCTGCACATGTGGCATTAAACATTTGATGTAGGCCTGCTTCTGCCCTGTAATATGATGGCAGCACCTCTTTTTCACAATGTATTCAAGCATGGAAACATGCTGCAGGTAGCCTCATAGACTATGTGGTAGAAGCAGATATGCCTGCTAAATGTTTAATGCCTACTGATTTTAATGTAACATATGAAGGAAATGGCCCTGACACAAGCATAAATAGAAGCCAAATCATAATCTTTAGCAGGCTACCACCTAATTCTCAGACAAATATCCTTGCTTTGGGCACAAGCCCATCTTCCAGGCCTCACTAAAATGAACAAGAGGCAGACAAGACTGTAGTGCTGCTTCGTTCAGTGAGGCTGCTGGAAGAAACATTTACAATGGATTGTGATGTTGTTTAGGCCGTGCCAGCACTGCTAGTTAGCCCACGACTTCCATCTGGGGTGTTATTAGTCTGCAGTGTTTATAGCACAGTGGTAGCTTTTTATCTGCGATTGTCTGTGCTCCATTAAAGACACATCATGCGTGTGTGTGCACGCACAGCACGTTCAACAGGAGGAGGCAACTGAAGGACCCTGAAGAGATGAATGGATGAGGCTTGACGTTCATCCTACTTGTTTTGTTGTGCTTTGCTTTTGTTTAGAACCCATGCCTTCTTGTACATCAGCATGTGTGTCATGTTGTGTTATTCGCCATAATACAGATTGTGGAATTCTGCACAGAATGTGATTCAATCACACTGACTGCACCTTTTGAACCAGGAAGAGGGGACGGCAGAGGGAGAAGGGAAAGAGGCAAAGGAGATACAAAGATGCGAGGCTTGTCCCAAAGGCAATTGCCATGATCAGGCAATTTATGCAAAATTAATCTATCAATGAAGAGGAACACCCATGTCCAGTGGCATTGTATCTCCCCAATACCAGATGCTAGGGACAAACAACAGGAGCTGCTATCACCAGCACTGTCCACCTTGCAAGCTCCCCCAGAGGCATCTAAATGACCTATGGTGAGCAAAAATGCTGGACTTGACAGACCTTGATCTGTTTTGTTATGTAGACAATTGTTACGTTTTCCAGTTGACCAAGTCACAGGATATATATTGACTAACTGTGACATACATATAAACACACGCACACAAACAAGGTACAGTCTCACCAAGTGAGAAAAGGAGCTCTTCCTCAAATTAGCACTTCAAATTTACACTGACTTTTACCAAAGCTTCAATGTAGACAAGGCTTCAGTGATTGTACGGAACCAAAACACAGGATCCTTCCTCAAATATGAAGACGCAATGATACAGGTGAAACCATGTTACCCTGATACAACAGATACACCGCACCTTACAAAACAGGTTTCACTATATTATGTTCATGCTGGAGACATAGGATGTATCTAATTCAACCTTTCTACAACTTACTTAACAAAAACATACCCGTTCCTCCCAGTTAAACCTGTGTGGCCACTGCCTGCAAGAGTGATTACCAATACTTGCGCTTTGAAGTATTTCAGATACAAACATTAACATGCATGCTTACTTGAAAGGCAGTACAATGAGCTTTGCAATGAATATGAACTTGAGCACGCTCCGGGAGAGAGCGCAGGACAGGAAGGCCTGGCGTGCTATGGTCCATGGGGTCACGAAGAGTCGGACACGACTGAACGACTGAACAACAACAACAATGAGCTTACTGGAATTGGCATGGATAGGCTGACTGAACAAAACAAACAAACAAACAAACAGTTACAAAACTAAGGAAAGGTGAGAATTTTGTTAGGTTCGGGGGAGGGTAAAGAACTTAGCAAGATTCACAAATTTCTTCATAAATGGTGCAGAAAGGATTTGAGATTTTAAGAATGTGAATGGGAGAGAAAGCAAACATGTCAGATTGGTCCATCGAGGCAAAGGGCTTTGAGAAATTAGCTCTTAAAAGCCTGGCCTTGAATATTTGTGTATTCAGCCATGTTTGTAGTGATGAATTAGGATTGCCACCTCTTTCTCTGGCAGCCACTTTACATGTCATGACTTTCTCAGTCATTTTACATGGCAAGCAAGGAACAACATGTTGTCTCCTTGCTAGCAATAGCTGCACCTATTGAATTAGAGCCAGTGTCGTGTAGTGGTAGAGTGTTGGACTGGGTGTCGGGAGATCCGGGTTCTAGTCCCCACTCAGCCGTGGAAGCTCACTGGGTGACTTTGGACCAGTCACAATTCTCAGCCCAACCTACCTCACAGGGTTGTTGTTGTGAAGATAACATGGAAAGGAAGAGGATTGTGTATGCTGCCTTGGGTTCCTTAAGGAGAAAAAGAGGGGGGAAATAAATGTGATAGATAGATAGATAGATAGATAGATAGATAGATAGATAGATAGATAGATAGGCAGGCAGGCAGGCAGGCAGGCAGGCAGGCAGGCAGGCAGGCTAGTGCAGATGGAGAGAGTTTTGTTCAGTTCATTGTTTGATAAGATTACAAAACTTTGCAAGTTTCTTCATAAACAGGATCAAAAGAACTTGAGTTTTAAAAAAAATCAAATGTGGGAGAAAGTGAAACTGACAGATTTGCACATTCCCTAGCCAAAATAATGCCCTAGTGTCCCGGTGGATGAGTTCAGCACTCGGGGCTACATAATAAGGCTGCAATTCTATACACACTTACCTGGGAGTAAATCCCATTGAACTCAATGGAGCTTAATTCTGAGTAGACATTTAAAGAATTGCATGGTAAATTACTCAAAAGTAGAGAGCAATAGTTAATTTGCATAGATAGTTGCCTTTTATTTCCACCAACCTTGCAGATAATTTGAAATTTTCCCACACAATTCTTATTTTAGAAGTGGATCTTCTTAAATGTAACTATCTCGGAGTCTCTGTGCATTTGAGCTGAAGAACAATTGTTTTGAACTCTCCTGTCCCCTAACATTTCATGTTTTATCTATTAACAATTTGTGTCATTACACTTTCAACAAATCTTTCCGATGAGTGAGGGCTACAAACCTTTTATTTTCTTTTTAACTGAAAAGCTGCATCTCAGCATTTAACATGGGCTTGTGAGATAAATCATAGTGTCTTAGAGGGGCACTCCTAAGGCTCGACCCAGATTCTAGGCCTAGAGGCTTGCTTCCCACAAATGCTTTTAATAGTGTGTTGTACAGAATGAGTTAATAGGTTGCTGAAGAAGGGTTCACACAAAGGAGACAGCAAACAAAGAACTGGAACTTTAAAGGATTCTCATGGCCATTTCAGATCTATTTAGGAAAAATGTGAAGTGTGAAGTAGCCCTCAGGCAGCTAGTAATGGCTTGAAAGAACCAAAAGGGTATTGAGTCTAATGTATGTGACCCCAATAAATAGGCATTGTATTTGAGAGAAGTACAAATCAAAAATGTTCACTATTCTTTGTACAACAGAGAACAGCAGGGTCTAGGGGTGTTACTGTCAATCCAGCATGAAAACCCACACAGTTTTTAAACTACCACTTAAAAACCCATTAGAAACCTTTCCCTCAAATTTTGGTTTTGAAATATAAAAAGGTGTCTTCTACACTTTTAGCTTATGTAACCTGTTTCTGAACTGAAATGGTTGATACTTTTACTTCAGTTATGAAATATGGTTTGTGAAAGACAAAAAAAAGGTGAAAAAATAAATCTGAACAGTATTTAAGGTACCACAACATTTTTTGTTATCTTTACAGCCAAAAAACCCCACCACAGTAAAAATCAGACCAAAGCTAATAAAGAGCAATGTAGATACATGCTCCTTCCCCTCCCCCCAAAATGTCACACTTATCACCGCAAAAACAAGGAGACAATACCTGTTTCTGCTGGGTACTTACTGGCTGTTTTTAGTGTTACTATTAGAAGCGACTTACTTTGTAGCCTACATGACATCCATTCTTAATCTAGTAATTGTCATTCACCACTCACCTAGTAAGTGCCTGCTGCATAAAGGATAACTTATTCTAATGACCTTATTTCCCCTGCCCCTTGCCACACCCAAACACTGTGCATATTCTGTGACCTGCCATTGTACCACCTACTGGGTCCAGAATTCAGCATCCTGAACATCTCAAGCCTCTTTAAAAAAGAAAAAAGAAGACGTTTCTAGCCCTTCAACATACATGATCGCCTGGTGAACTACAGAGCCAAAAGGTAGGAGAGAATGATCTGAGCAGTCAGTACTTCAATGTCCTGCATAGACTGTTCACTCAATGCTTCCTGCAATGACTAGCAAAAGTATAATTATGCAAAATAAGTGCATGCGCAAATTTGTTAATTCACCTAACTTATGCAAGTGGCGGAATTCCACCCTTAAAGGTGGCCTAGAAATAATTTTAGATTTTAATATATTTATGACACACAATCCTGCATATGCCTATTTGAAAGCACAAAAGAACATCTAGAAAATCAGCCCTTTCACTAAGAGCTGCTTCGCATATGACAGGACAATAATCTCAACTGAAATAAAAATCATGACACCAATATAAACTGTTGAATATGTTTCAAAAATTATTTTGCCATGAATATCCGGGCTGAGAAGCTGATACTTCAACTGATTCTCCAACTGTAAATGACCCAATAGGTTTCTGCAATATGAATGCTAAACTATGGTTTAGAACTACGTGAACGAACCTCAGACTCGTGCACTGCCCCTTCTCACAGCTGCAAGGAGATCAGAAACATTTCCTTCAACCGGAAACATTTCCTTCAATTAACGGCAGTTTAGCATTATATCCAAAACACAGACCATGGGTAATCTTAACTATGGTTTACTGAAACAAGCAAGCTTCATAAACCATGGTTTGATTTGGTTAAGACTAACCATAGTTTGTCCCGGTTTGGACATAACACTAAACTTCCTCTGGAGTGAAACTACCAAAATATTACATTACAACTAGCTCTCAACTAAACCAGACAGCATTTTAGCATTTTGATGTTCATAAAGAGAGAGCTTCGGCTATTGGGCAGTATAGAAATGTAATAAATAAATAGGTTACAGCTGGACCAAATGGACCTGCTTCCTTTCTTTGGGCTAATGAAGAGCTGCCAGTAGACTTCTCCTAATCCGTAGTACTAACAAGGAGATGCGTACATACTCAAAATTATCTATACTAAACATCACATTCACTCACCAGTGCAATGGCAGAAAAGAATGAACAGAGGAAAGCAAAATATAATTTTAGTATTTACATGACAGGTCAGGTTTTCCAAAGTGCTTAAAGTTGGGACATAATGCCTACTTAAATTAATTCTTATATATATTTAAATTCCTGTACATGTTTTGCTTGGTTTTTTAAAGAATAAATTCTGCTTACTTCAAGGCAAAACTAAACATGATGTAACAGATCTATGAACAAGATCTCCTATAGTGTTTAAAGGGATAATAACACCCATGGGAAGAGGATTTGACTAGAGCCACAGTCTGGAGAAGATTAACCCTTGCCCTTCCAAGCTGCTATTTGCCCATACGGGAAAACATACAAGTACCATAAACGTCATAATCTGAATTGGGTCTTCCTGAAGCTGCTATTAACTATTTATTTATTTATTATTACATTTCTAATCTGCCCCTAATGTTCACTGGGAGGATTACAAACAGTTAAAAGACTAAAATGCCATAGAACAGTTAAAAATATAAAACACAATGCAAATATGTATTGTATATTTAAATATTTAAAAATCATAAGTGATCTTATTCAGAGATCTCTCATGTCACATCTAGTTTAGTGCTTAGTGTTCTAATTTACCAGAACACACCTTGCCAGTTTCAACAGAAGCTCACTCCAGCCTGCTCCGCTGTGCTGAAAGAAAAGCTTGGAACCATTTACTTATCTGACATTGATCCAAGAAGCATCTCTGAAACTATTTTGCCAACAGCATAACAAGACACTGTTGAAATCTCATACAAAATCTCCACTTTTCTGTGGTTGCAGATAAACAAATAACATGCAAAATGACTTTTATAATAGCTTTGCTTCCTACACCTATTCCAGCAGGTAGTTTGCACCATGTGTAAATGGACACTGTTTTAGCTGCTTCTTGTGGTTTTGTATCTACTTTGGTTTGGGATTTTACTGTTTTAATTAATTATTGTTTTATGATTATGACTACTTTATTGTAAGCCACTTTTGAGGGTCTTTGGACTGAAAGGCAGGATAGAAACATTTAATAATAAATACATCTGCTTCTTAATGAGGAATATAAAGCACAAAGATTAAGACAAAGTAATCAGCCATTGCAAACATCGCTATAAAAAGAGGAAAGTTCAGTTCACTTTAAAGATCCAGTTTTTAAAAGCAGATAAAAACTACAAAGCTAAGTCCCTGAGAATATGATTTTATGGACTAAACAGATCAAAGGTCATATGATGCCTCTCCTCTGATCACAAGGCTGTTCTTCTAAAGCAATCCTGTGAGTATTACTCCAACCTGTAGTATTTCCCATTCAACATATTTCAGTTCATAGAATTATAGAGTTCGAAGGGGCCATTTAGGCCATCGAGTCCAATCCCCTGCTCAATGCAGGAATCCAGTTTAGAGCATCCCTGACAGATAGCTGTCCAGTCTCTGCTTGAATACCTCCACTTCCCTCATCTCAGTCCTTTCAAAAAATGTGCAGTTTTTCTTAGAAAATATTCTGTCCCAATTGCTCAAATGACTTGAATTGTCTATATTAACCACTCTGTGTGCTCTCAACATGGTAAGAAAGGGGATTTTCTAAGGAAAACAGATTGCAGTTTAAGCTCCCCCAGAAAATCATTACAAGAACCAAGTTAAATAGCTGAAGTAAATGCCATAAGAAACAGCTTGCTTTTTCTTTAAAAACTGACTTTATGTATATGAACACCTGCCAAATTGCAGAACAGATTTACTGGAAAGAACATATTATTGCCAAAATTGACAAAAGCACGCATTCTAATCTTTCCAAACACCTCCCAATCACCATTCACACTCACAGCAAGAAGCAGTTTTAAAATTGATATGTTGAGTCAAAAACTATGTGGGGACTGGAATACCTGCTGGTTAATGCCTAGAAAAAATGTTTTTAATCTAATGTTGATAATAATATTAAAAATATTTCCAAGTCAAAATGCAAATAAATAGATAATAAAGGTTCAAGAGAGGTAGAAGCAATGTCATAGTTACAAGAAACCTGTTGGCAGCTGTTGTTTTGGGTGTCAGGAGGTTTACAAACTCTTAAATATTATTATATCTAGGTAATCCATCTTTACCAACCTCTAACCCTCAGATACACAGAGGATTTTCATATGAAGCAGTTTAATGTATATAAACAGCTATTGGACAAAATACACTGGGTATGCATCTTAATACTTATATCTTTAAAATGGAAACTAGGGATGTACAGATTTTGTTAAATCTGTTCCATCTATGTTTCGCAGATTGTCATCCGTCTTTTGTTCTATTCTCTACTCATTGAGGAAACTGGAATGTTTTTAGGGATGTATGAGAATTTCATTCTACCTGCTCATTAGCGCTAGTGCAAATTTGCACAAATCCCTCCAATTATTTCTAAACAACTAGATTTGCTGCAAAGAATGTTCAAAACAACTAACAACAGTCCATGAAAACATATATTGTAATAAATGTGTTAGGGCACAATCCTGTGGGGATAGGTGGCCGCCTCCGAACTCAGAGGCGGCCACCTATCCAATGCGGGGCAGGAGAAGCACGGAGGGGATTGTTCCCTCCGCGCTTCTCCTGCCCTGCATTTGCAGCTAGACAGCCTATTTCGACTGTCTAGATGAGGGAAGGTGGAGTGGGGCAGGAGGCTGCCAGTATGACACATAGGATGTGTCGTACCGGTATTTCCGCCTTCCCTGCCCCAGAACACCCCCCAGGACACCCCGTTTTGGCCACTCCGCACTCCTCTTCCAAGCATGGAGTGTGGGGCTGTTCCATGCTGCCGGTGAGGCAGCGAAGAAGGGGGGGAATGTCAGTTCTCTGGGAACCGACCTTAGAGAATGGGATCCGAGGTCAGTTCCCGGGAAACCACATATCCTATGGCCATCTAGCCGCTGACTAGCAGCCATAGGATTGTTCCCTTAGTTGTTAAGGTGCTACAAGCCTCTTTGCTGTTGTTCCCAATGAGAGAAAAACTATACGGAAACAACAATGCTTACACACAAGAAAAAGCTTACAGTATTTCCAGTGAACCATAAACCATAAAATGTGTTGGATGAACCTGTTCATGCTCTTGCGGGACAAATAGCCTATGAGGCTACATCTACAAAGTATAACACACTACAACTTGCACTGCTTCTAATGCGAGGACATACACAATGACACATTAAGCTCACCTGGGCCTGCCAGTCTATTACACTACAAGTCTATGCTATAAAGGAGGTGGAGGGGATATCAGCTAACAACCCAATCGATCGTATGCAAACTGAGGCACACGTAAGACTGCTAAAATCCATGGACATCACACTGGACTGGAAAGTATCAGAAGTACTTTTGCAATGAAGAATCATTTAGTGCAGAACGTTAAGATGAAGCTAATAGTGCCATCTTCTTTTATTAGAGATTTCACTGATAAGCTAACTTTGAGCACAATCCTATGGTCTTTGGGAGGGCATCCCAGGACCCCCAGGATACTGCAGACTTAGGTGGAGGAGGAGGTTCACCACTGGAGGCCTCCTTGTCATGGTGGTAGAAACCTTCATCACCATCCTCTCTCTGCTGTCAGTATCCTGACAGTGGCAAGAAGAAAAAAGGGGGGAATGCCAGGAACATGCCATGTGTCTAACGAGGGCCCTTTGGTGGGGGAGGGCAGGAGGCTCAGGGTATTTCATATCCTGGCCTCTTTAGTCTCCTCCCCTGCTCACCCACTGGAACCGCCCCCCCGAGGTCACTTTTCTGACCGCAGAGAGCAGCCAGCACAGTTCTTTCTGCACCAGTTCGAATTCCCCCTCCCAAGGTTAGAAAGCTATTTCTGACCTTGGAAGGGTTTTTCTGAGCAATCCTACGGTCCCTGGGACGCTCTCCCAGGGACTACAGGATTGCTCTCTTAGTTGGTTAATTAGTCATTTTCATTAATTAATTCTGCATTAATGTGTGGATGAGCAAAACAATTGTTCTGAAAAAGCAGGCATACTTTGTTTTTAGACTTTATGCACGCAAGGCCAAAGAAAGAGGTACTCATCGTCTAAGATGGCACATGCTACCCACCATTTTTATGAGTACTTGTACCAAAAAAACTAATTTACAATTTTATAAAGTCTACTGCTTGATTTATTAGGGGCCCCTTTTTAATCAACCCAAAACTACAACCCTAACAATAATAATACTGACCCATCTCAGAGGACTGTTGTAAAGATTACTGACCTTAGGGCAGAATTTGTATTTGGTTTAATCGCCAACAAGAACTACTGTCAAGCATGGTGTTCTCACTTTTCCACATGCCAGGCTGCAGAAGCCTTATATACACACACCAAACCTCTGCACGCTTATTCAGAAACAAGTACTAATGATTTCAACAGAGTTTATATCCAAATAAATTTTCTTCAGATTAGTATTCTGAACTTCAATGCATCTACTTTCATTGAAATGAGTGGGGAATTTTCAAGTTACCATACTTAGGAAGCAGGGTGCCAGCCATAACCTTAAGCACATTTATTTAGAAGTAAGCTCCACTGAAGTCAGCGCAATTTGGAATTACAGAAATTCCAAGTAAACATGCTTAGGATCAAACCTTAAAGGCTGGTATACACAATATATCCTTCATGTGAATATCCCAACATTCCTTAGATGCATACTAGCATGGCACAACTTCATCCAAGTTAGTATATACATATCTGATCTTATTAAACTGAGATATGCCCAGGCCTTGAGCCTGCACACTTCATCTTCGTGCCATACCTTCCATTCTCTCTTCTTGGAGTCGTATGATTGAAGACTTAACTACAGTTTCCCAAACTGGGAAAACTATAGTTACCAGGCTCAGAACAAGTCAGGAGCTGAAGCCAGAGTTTGAAGTTGGTTTCGGATCCTAATTTGTTCCAAGCCTGATAATCATAGTTTCCTAGTTCTGACAAAACAGGAAACTATGTTTAATTAACCCAGGAAGTCTTCAATCACGGTGTGCCAAGAAGTGAAGGGGCCAAGTGAGGGTGGAACATGTGGACACCATCATTGTACATATCTTGGCTTGGCACATCTGAGATGAATATGAACTGGTCAATCATCACTAATAAAGCTGGCAGCAATACCTGAGATCTGGGGAAATTGTAGTAATCGCTGGAATTGCTGCCAACTTCATCTATGATTGACCCATTCGCATGTTATGTTTTCATCCTTAGGACGTGTGTGACGACAGTCAGGGCTGATTGATTACATTGAAAACAAATATTACGTAAACTGATCCAATGGCTTTTTTTTTTTTTTTTTTTACATATTTCATTGTATTTCTGCTACTCAAGGGAAAAGGCAAAAACATATGAAAGGCACAGCACCCATGATCACTGGAAACTAACCCCTCTGGTGGCTGAAATTTCATCAGGCATTTGACATACAACTTCAAGCCCATCTGTGAAACTTCCCCTCCCCACCATTACCAATTTATTTGCTTTTCAGGTTGATAAAACAAGTGTAATGAGACAGACAAATGCAGCCACAGGTGAAATTATGCTAACAAAGCTAACAGCACATACATTATAATATGTATGCATACATATTTTCCTCATCTTAAAAGTCTTAAAAACAGAAAGAAAGCTGATGCTAGATTTTATGCTTGGTATAAGACTCCATACTTAAACACATGCAGTTGCACAACTGTGGCATATACCATCTCCTGCCTAAGCATCACAAGATTCAAGTGACCATCTACTTTAGCCCTCAAGTTTCATGCAAACACTGGCAAATAATCATGCCAACGTGAACTGTTGAAGAATCACTATATAGACTGTAGCCTAATTGTTTCGTTGTTTAAAAAATGCTCCACCCCCCTTCCCTTATCTGACTTGTTATGAGTTTTTACACACCTGGCTTGTAAGAAGTGATGAACCCCCTGGTTTGGCATTAAACCATTCATAGCCTTAACTAAAATGTTCTCAAACAACTGAGCACCATTCAGGTGGTCCGTAGAAAGACTGGGGAATAGTTGAGAATATCTGTCCTTGGTATTGCACTTGATTTATTTTTCCCAATGACAGAGGGCTTCTTCCCACCAGGCTTTTTATCCCACAACTTTACTGGGGCATCTGCTTCTGTATTCTTTGCGGGGGGAAAAACTTCTGCTTTTTTCCCCCCTGGGGAGCTCCTTTATCTGCAAGCGCCATAGGTTTCATTACACAGCCACTAAATGGCACTGTGTTATAGCACCATTTCCTCTTTTTGCGGAGAAAATCAACTTGCAATATTTAAATAGCTCATTATCTGTGATTTTTAAAAAACAGGATGAAGGTCAGAAAGCACGGGAGAGGTCCTGGCGCTTGCCGACGTCATGTACAGGACCCGCAAACTTCCATGAGTAACCAATCTTGATCACAGAATAAAAGCCCCATGTGGAGAAGGTCAGAGATTGAGGCTGTTTTGACCAGGGCCAGATTACTAGATACGCTAACAAGACTAGGGACGGTGTTTTTCATAATATGGTACTGGTGCAGTCTACTAATTTGTCCCTAAAAATTTACCAGTGAAATGACCCCTTCTCAGTGGCCCAGGCTAGGCACCATGATTTTCATAATATAGAGGTGGTTTTAACAATGATGAGAGAACTGAAGAAAAACTGTTGTTTTCCTTTCATATTTAATCCAGAAGCAAAGCATGTCCTTGTCCTACAAAGCTGGACAAAAAAAAAAAGTCTATTAAGTGGTCACTAAAACCATCACAAATTTTCTTATGTTTTCCTCAGGAAAAAGTTTGAGAACTGCTACCTTAACAAGTTCAAGTCAGTGAAGAAGCCACATGTGAGATGTCTACCATATTATCCACTGACAGATGTAGACCTGTTACTAACACATGTTACACACCACAAGCAGTCTTAGATTCATATTGTCTCTAAACCACAACAGCTGGAAGCTAGGCCAATGGGTGAGGGAATACATGACTTCATATTTGCCCTGTTTCTTTTACACTTCCATTGTTAAAGCTCCTAAAACCCAATGAATGTGTGGGTTACTATTTGGGTGCTAGCACTGACAGAAGTCATTCTGGGCATACCCCCCAAATTATATACTTGTCTTTAGCATTCTCTCTCTTGGTAACTGGGTACAAAATTGAAGAACTGATGAAGCCATTTCTGTTTGTGAAACAACACAATGTAAACTTTTGTGCCTCACAAAGTTCTTCTTCAGGCTGAAGTTAAAAACAGAAAGCACTGGTCAAAACTTAGTTTACACATAGTGACCCTTCCATCTAAAAAGAAAAATGGTGTGGGGGCAGGATGTTCGGAAGGACGGCAGAAATCCAGGGCATTGCATATGCAGATGTACATGTATATGACTACACTGAAGATTACGCTGCATGCACAGCGTGGGTTGTGCATGCAGGCCAACTGCTTCATCACACATACAGTGTTTTCTGATTGTGTGAACTGTCTCAAACAAAAATAAATAACACTGCATTCACATCAGACTAACTTTTGCAAGTTATTCCTACCTAGAAGGCACTACTGCTAACCCATGTGCTTTGCACACTTAACACTTGGACAGCACTTTCCTTAACTACTGTAGGTATAAAGTGGCACATGCGACAACCAGCATGCAGTCCTCCGTGTCCCGTCCCCCCACACACACACGGAGAAGCTGCTGAAATTAAACCTCTAGGCAAAGAAATCACAACATGTAAAACGAACAAACTTCTACACAATATTTACGACCCTTCCTATTTATGTCATGTTTTCCCTGAAATGCGCAAAACCCCGATTTCGCAGGGAGGCCGCAATCATAACAGGCACACTTACCTGGAAGTAAGCCCTACTGAACGCGGACACAGGGAGGCTTACTTCCACGTAAGCGTGCCTCGGGTAGCGCAGTCGGCGTCGGAGCCTTGCGACGCGCGCAGGGGCTCTGTCTCAGCCTGCAGAAGGCGACGGAGCGACAACGCCGAGCCGCCGATTGGCCAGCCGGAGGCTTGGTTCGGCTCTCCGAGCCAGCCAAACTCGCCACAGCACTTCGGAGGAGCCCCGCTGCTGACGGCGGAGCGGGTCGCACACGTGTAGGCGGCGCACGAGCGAAACCCCGACTCCGGCGCGCCGCGGCCGCGCCGCGCGGTACCTGGTGCGTTTCCTCGCCGTGCTCCAGGTGGACGATGCCCTGGCTCCGGCCTTCCGAGTCGCTCAGCAGGTCGTCCTCGGAGTCCTCGAAGAGAGACGACGAGCCGGTGGACGAGAGCGACGACGTGGAGAGGCGCCGCGAGCAGTGCAGCAGGTGCAGCGAGCTGTCCGTCGTCAGCCAGGCGCCGTCCGGCTCCGTGCGCGGGAGTCCGGCCGGGCTGCGCTGCGCCTCCTGGCCGTCCTCGTCGGCGGTGACGGTCAGCTGGGGGATCACCGGCTGCAGCACCCCATTGCGGGGCCGGCAGCTCTTCTTGGCCGGCTCGGGCAGCCGCCCGCTGGTCGTCGCGCAGCGAGCCTCGAAGAGAGAGCGCAGCTCCCCCACGCTCAGCCGCTTGCCACGGCCCAGCTCCGGGCTGCCGCCGCCGTCGTGGGCGCCTCTGGGCTCCATGGAGGAGGGGGGGGAGGGGGAGGGGGAGGTGCTGCTGCTGGCGCCAAGCGGCTGTCGATGAGCGCGGCGAAGAGCGCGAGCGGCGGGGACGCGGAGGAGGAGGAGAGTCCGGTGCGGCGGCGGCGGCGGCGGGGTGCTGCTGCTGCCTCGCGGGGAAGCTGGAGCCGTCGCCGTCGCCGCCCGGCGAGCATGGCCAACCTGCGCCCTGTCAGGCCGACCCCAGCCTGCTCTGACTCATCCCCGGGAGCCGCTGGGATTGCCTAACCGACCCGCAGCCCGGCCCATATGGGTTCCTCGCGGCTCTCGCTCCACGCCGCCGCCAGGCTCCCACAGGCACCCGGGAGAGGAGGAGCCAGGCTTGCCCGTCCAGGGCCAGCCCACCGCTCCCGCGCGGGGCGTTTCGCCTGCCTCCTTCTACCGAGCGCCGCCCCTGCCGCCGCCCTCTCGCTTTCTCTTCCCAGGGAGCCTGGAAAGCCCTCTCGGCGGCACGCGGCGAAGGGGGAAGCGGGCAGCGCCGCGGAAACGAGCCACGAGCTCGCCCGGGAAGCGCGTGTCTCTCCGCGGTGCTGCTCGCTGGCCCCGCCTCGGTCGTGACCTCCTGGTACAGGACGGAGTCCCGCGGCTCCCCGCCTCGTGTTGCCTGCGCGTAGGGCCAGCTGGCACACCCAGAGCGCGGGGCGGCCTTCCCCGACGCGGCGCCCGCCAGATGTGTGGGGCCACGACTTCCGGGATCCCTCGTGGCTGGCTGGGGCGTTCTGGAGGTTGTACAGTGCAGCTAGAGGGCACGAGGCTGGGGAAGGCTGGCTTGCGGTTGTTTGGATGTCGTCCGGAGCCTCCAGTTTCGATTCTGTTTTTAAGCGCACTTGCGGGGGGGGGGGGGGGGCTTGGAGTGGGAAAATGGGATGTTATTTCTGAAAGCGAAAGAAATAGTGTTTTCCTACTTGTGTAATTGTGATATTCCACTATAGCGCAGCGTCACGCAGAGGATACATCGCTGAAAAGCAGGAAAGGAAAAACTGTGTAGAGCTGGGATCTCAATTCTGCCATGAAACTGAATGAAAATACAACGGAGTAACAGCCTCGTGTAGAAAAGCTCAGGGTCACAGCCTGATGTTAGGTGGGTTGCCACAGCAGCATTCCCACAATACACATATATGGTAAAATAAATAAAGTCCCATAATGCCTGTTTGAACTAAAAGTGTCCGAGGCCTGAAAAGTTTGAAGACTATAGTCTAGAGCAGTAGTTGGCAGAAAGTAGATCTCCAGATGTTTTTGAGTTGAACTCCCAGCATTCCTGACCAGTGACCGTGCTAGCAGTGGTTGGATTATAGAAGATATACTAGTGATTTTTCTTTCATTAGGTGTGAGCACTGTAGGTGCTTCCAGGCGGAGGGGTCCTAGCGCTAACGATCAGAAAGCATTATGCAGGTATTCTGTTTTTTCTTTCTTAATGGATGCTGGCTGGGGAATGCTGGGAGTTGTAGACCTTTGCTCTGTCCAAACATGCATAGGATTGCGCCATAAGCTATGAATAGCCACGGAAATCACAACAGCTCCTCTCCCTACCCCACTGAGCTACCAGAGTGGCTCACCTGCTTGCTGCCAACACTCATTGCTCATAGTGTTGGCAGCCAGTAGCCAACGCTAACAGCACTCATCGCTCATAGGCCAGGAATAGGCACGTGGAGACCCAGAGACCAAACTTAGCCCCCAAAAGCTTTCCATCTTTTTAAAAATTATTATTACATTTCTATACCACCCCATAGCCGAAGCTCTCTGGGCAGTTTACAAAAGTTAAAATATTAAAACAGAATATACATCGTTTAAAGGCCATTTACATAAAAGCATATGGACAAACAAGATATAACTAAAAACAACTTTGAGCTAAAAACAATTCAATAAAAACATAAAAATCCAACAATAAAACAACACAGCTTAAAACAACAAGGCTTAAAAACAGTATACAAAAGTCAGCAAAAGGAACAAGGGTTCTAAAAAGGGAAGGCCTGCCGGAATAATAGAGTCTTTAATGCTTGCTTTAAAACCCTAAAAGATGTCAGAAGGTGCATTTCAACCTGCAGGTCACTCCACAACTGGGGGGCAGCAAAGGAGAAAGTCCTCTTGCATGTGGCTGCCAGTCTCACATGAGGCAGCCACAGCAGAGAGCCTGCAGAGGACCTCAGGTGGTGGACTGGGACATAGGTAGGGATGTCAGAGAATTCCGCCACGAATCTCGGGGAGGCCGAATGCCAGCGCATTCGGCCCCCCGAAATCGGTGGCGGAACGGTCTGCCCCCCCTCCCCGGGATGGGACTTACCTTAGGCGGATTTTCCTGGCGGCAGTGGCTCCGGCGGCAGTTTGGCGGCGGCAGCAGCCGGTCTTCCGACTGGCTGCCGCCGCCGCCATTTCCAGTTAAAAAAAAAACAAAACGTGATAGGCTACGTAAAGATTTATGTAGCCTATCATGGCTAGATTTTTAAAAAACACCGTGATAGGCTATGTAAATGTTTACGTAGCCTATCACGGCTGATTTAAAAGAAGGGGGAAAAAACATGCGTATGCAAATGGCAGCGCCCATGGGCGCCGCCATTTGCGTTCCTTATTTTGGCATGTCTTAGTCTACGTAAACATTTACGTAGACTAAGACGGCGAAAATAAGGGGAATGCAAATAGCTTAGCATCTACGCTATTTGCATTCCCCTTATTTTCGCCGTCTTATTCTACATAAATGTTTACGTAGACTAAGACGTGCCAAAATAAGGAACGCAAATGGCGCCCATGGCCGCCGCCATTTGCGTACGCGCGTTTTGTTTTTTTTCTTTTAAATCAGCCGTGATAGGCTACGTAAACATTTACGTAGCCTATCATGGCTGACTGCAGGGACGCAAACGGCGGCAGCTACGGCCGCCACCATTTGCGTCCCTGCTAGCCAGTGGCCGGATGTCCGGCCGCTGGCAGAGCCAGCCGGCGGCTCCGCAGAATCCCTGCGGAGTGGAGCCGGCCGGCCAGAATTTCGGGGGGGGAGGGACAGAGTGCCTCCCCCCCCACCTCGAATCAATTTCTCTAAAAGGTAAGTGACTTTCGTACATCTCTAGACATAGGGGAGGAGGCGCTCCCTAAGGTACCTTGGACCTTGACCATGTAAGGCCTTAAAGGTAAGAACCAGCACTTTATATTTTGCTCGGAACGGAAACAAATTGGCAGCCAGCGTAAAGATTTTAAAATCGGTGTAATATGGTCTCCATGGGATGTTCCAGGGACCAACCTGGCTGCCATATTTTGTACCAGTTGAAGTTTCCAAACAGGCAGCCCTAAGTACAGCGCATAACAGAAATCAAGCCTAAAGGTTAGCAGTGCATGCACCACCGTTACCAAGCCCACATGTTCCAGGAATGGGTGTAGCTGGCATATCAGCCAAAGGTGATAACAGGCACTTCTCACCGTTGCTTCCACCTGGGCTGCCAGGAGCAGGGTTGGGTCAGGAAGCACTGCCAAGCTACGAACTTGCTCCTTCAGGGGGAGTGCAGCCCCATCCAGAACTGGTTGACATACCTCAATACCTGAATTAGGATCCTTCATGTTGAGCACCTCTGTCTTGCCTGGATTCCCCTTCAGCTTTTTCTCTCTCATCCAGCCCATTACTGACTTCAGGCAGTCATTCAGAGGAGCCATACCTTCCTTGGATAAAGATGTTAAGGAGGATGGCCTTGTAGGCCCCTTCCAACCCTACTATTCTATGATTCTAGGAATAGATTTGGGTGTCATCAGCATACTGATAACACTCAGCCCCAAACCTCCTGATGATCTCTGCCAGTGGTTTCATGAAGATATGAAACTACATGCTATTGAACAGCATCGAGACTAGAATGGAGCCCTGAGGGACTCCATATAACAGCTCCTTTTTCGAGGAACGTCTGTCCCTGAGCGACACCATCTGGAAGCATCCTGAGAGAAAGGAGCGGAAGCACTGCAGAGCAGTGCCCCCAACCCCCAACTCCCTCAGGTGATCCAGAAGGATACCATGGTTGATGGTATTGAATGCCACTGACAGATCCAAAAGAAGCAACAGGAATGCACTCTTCCTATCGATTCCCAGGCGAGGATCATCCACCAAGGCGACCATGGCAATCTCAACTCCATATCTCACTCTGAAGCCAGTTTGAAATGGGTCCAGATAACCAGTTTCATCCAAGACTGCTTGGAGTTGAATGGACAACGCCTTCTTGATTACCTTGCCCCAAAATGGTAAATTACTTACTAGCCTATAGTTATTGAAGTCTAGGGGGTCAAGGGACCATTCAGAAATGGTCTAACAATTGCTTCTTTCAGACACGATGGAAAATTACCTTCCCTTGTTGCTGTTGTTGTTCAGTCGTTCAGTCGTGTCCGACTCTTCGTGACCCCAAGGACCATAGCATGCCAGGCCTTCCTGTCCTCTGCTCTCTCCCGGGGTGTGCTCAAATTCATATTCGTTGCATCGGTGATGCTATCTAGCCATCTCATCCACTGCCGTCCCCTTCTCCTTTTGCCTTCAGTCTTTCCCAGCATCAGGGTCTTTTCCAGTGAGTTTTCTCTTTGCGTTAGGCGGCCAAAATATTTGAGCTTCAGCTTCAGTATCTGTCCTTCCAATGAGCACTCAGGGTTGATTTCCTTTAGGATGGACTGATTTGACCTCCTTGCAGTCCAGGGGGCTCATAAGAGTCTTCTCCAGCACCACAGTTCGAAAGCATCAATTCTTTGGCGCTCAGCCTTCCTTATAGTCCAGCTCTCACAGCCATACGTTGCTACTGGGAAAACCATAGCTTTGATTAGACGGACCTTTGTCGGCAAGGTGATGTCTCTGCTTCTTACTATGCTGTCTAGGTTTGCCATATCTTTCCTCCCAAGGAGCAAACGTCTTTTAATTTCATGGCTACAGTCACCGTCTGCGGTGATCTTGGAGCCCAAGAAAGTAAAATCTGTCACTGCTTCCATTTCTTCCCCTTCTATATGCCAGGAAGTGATGGGGCCAGATGCCATGATCTTCGTTATTTTCATGTTGAGTTTCAAACCAGCTTTTGCACTCTCCTCTTTCACCCTCAACAAGAGGCTC
Source organism: Heloderma suspectum (assembly GCF_057233095.1). Classification (NCBI taxonomy): domain Eukaryota; kingdom Metazoa; phylum Chordata; class Lepidosauria; order Squamata; family Helodermatidae; genus Heloderma; species Heloderma suspectum. The sequence goes on along the minus strand of NC_139458.1, from coordinate 70,356,552 downwards.
TTGAGATCCTCTTCGCTTTCTGCCATTAGGGTGGTATCGTCTGCATATCTGAGGTTGTTGATAATTCTCCCAGCAATCTTAATTCCGAGCTGTGATTTATCCAACCCGGCGTTTCTCATGATGTACTGTGCATATAAATTAAATAAGTAGGGCAACGATATACAGCCTTGTCATACTCCTTTCCCAATTTTGAACCAATCAGTTGTTCCATGTCCGGTTCTTACTGTTGCTTCTTGATCCTCGTACAGGTTTCTCAGGAGACAGGTAAGGTGGTATGGTACTCCCATCTCTTTAAGAATTTGCCACAGTTTGTTGTGATCCACACAATCAAAGGCTTTAGTGTAGTCAATGAAGCAGAAATAGACGTTTTTCTGGAATTCTCTTGCTTTCTCCATAATCCAGCGAATGTTGGTGATTTGATCTCTAGTTCCTCTGCCGCTTTGAAACCCAGCTTGTACTTCTGGTAGTTCTCGGTTCACATACTGCTGAAGCCTAGCTTGTAGGATTTTGAGCATCACCTTGCTGGCATGTGAAATGAGCGCAATTGTGCGGTAGTTTGAACACTCTTTGGCATTGCCCTCCTTTAGAATTGGAATGTAAACTGACCTTTTCCAGTCTTGCGGCCACTGTTGAGTGTCCCAAATTTGTTGGCATATTGAGTGCAGCACTTTAACAGCATCATCTTTTAGGATTTTAAATAGCTCAGCTGGATTACTGTCATCTCTGCTAGCTTTGTTGTTAGTAATGCTTCCTAAGGCCCACTTGACTTCGCTCTCTAGGATGCCCGGCTCAAGTTCAGTGACCGCATTATCATGGCTATCAGGGACATTCAGATCTTTCCTGTATAGTTCTTCTGTGTATTCCTTCCACCTTTTCTTAATCTCATCTGCTTCTGTTAGGTCCCTGCCTTCTTTGTCCTTCATCATGCCCGTCTTTGCACAAAACGTTCTCTTGAGATCTCCAATTTTCTTGAAGAAATCTCTAGTCTTTCCCATTCTATTGTTTTCCTCGATTTCTTTGCATTGTTCATTTAAGAAGGCCTTCTTGTCTCTCCTTGCTATTCTCTGGAACTCTGCATTCAGTTGGGTATATCTTCCCCTTTCTCCCTTGCTTTTCGCTTCCCGGCTTTCCTCAGCTACTTGTAAAGCCTCCTCAGACAGCCACTTTGCTTTCTTGCATTTCTTTTTCTTTGGGATGGATTTAGTTGCTGCCTCCTGAACAATGTTATGGACCTCCGTCCATAGTTCCTCAGGCACTCTGTCTATCAGGTCTAATCCCTAAAATCTATTCCTCACCTCCACTGTATATTCATAAGGGATATGATTTAGGTCATACCATCTCCCCTCCCTGGACTACAAGCCGGGATGGGCAGGGACCAAGAGGGCAAGTTGTCTTTTTGATCAAACCAAGCAGCTTGTCCACATCATCAGGACTCACAAGCTGAAAAGGATCTAGTTTAACCATGCAAGCAGAGTTGCTGGACACCCCACTGTTGATTTCTGTCCCCACGACAGTGTCCAAGTCGGCTCATATCCAAGAGATTTTATCCACAAAAAACTCATTAAAGGCGTCACAGCAAGCTACTGAAGGTTCTAAGATCAGATTGGGGGTGGAGGCTGACTCAGCTCCTTAACCACCCTGAACAGCTCAGCTGGGTGCAAGTTTGCAGATGCGATACGTGTAGAGTAGAAAGCTCTCTTTGCTGCACGTGTCGCCACCCTATAGGTCTTCAAATGATCCCTATGATGCATCTTGTTGGATTCAAGTTGAGTCTTCTGCCATCAGCGCTCTAGTTGTCGTCCTTACCGCTTCAGCTCCTTCTGTTCTGTAAACGGTGGAGCTTGTTTGGAAGCGGGTAGGAGAGGACATCTAGGAGCAACGATGTCAGTAACCCTGGTCAGACTTAATTCCACACTGAGACCAGGGGCTTGATGGGGTCAGCAGCAGCCAAGACCTCTCCCCAATGCATTTTGGGATTGCAATGGATCCATCAGCCTTCGGGCGTGGACCATCTTAATTGGTCCTCCACCCCTGCAGTGGCGGGTAGTAGCTGTGATACCAGCCCTGACCAGACAGTGATCTGTCCATGACATCATGGAGACAGATTGAACCTCCACCCATAGATCATTCTGATTGGAGCAGAAGATCAAATCGAGCGTGTGAACAGCTTCATGTGTTGGCCCCTCGACCACCTGGGACAGGCCCATGATTGTCATGGTCACCATGAACACCTGAGCTGCACCTGGCAAGCTGGACCCAAGGGGGATGTTGAAGTCGCCCAGGATTAAAAGCCTGGGTGACTCCAACACCAGCTTTGAGACCAGCTCTGTGAGCATAGTTAGGGACTCTGTTACGTAGCAAAGTGGCCGGTACACTAACAGAATCCCCCATCTGTCCCTAGTCCCGAGGCTGAGGTATACACCCTCGATGTGAGCCAGTTCCTTCACAGTGAGTCTGGTCAGGGGGATGTTATCTTTGTGGACTGCTGCTACGCCACCTCCCCGCTCGCTTCTCCGTACCTGCTCCACCACAGAGTACCCAACCGGGAGAAGCTGCGTCCCTACAGGCCCACTTATCTCCCCCAGCCAAGTCTCTGAAATGCATAGCAGGTCAGCCTCTTCATCTGAGATAAAATCATGGATGGTTGCGATCTTATTCTGGACTGACCTGGCATTGCAAAGGAGCAGGCAAAGATTCTGCGGGTGGCTTGGCCCGCTCCCCAGGGTACCTGGGCTGACAGGGCAACCAGAAGGCTGGGTAGGTGTAAGATACCTGCCCTCCCTTCTCCTATGGGTTTGTTCTCTGCCAGTACCATATCTCCCCATGCCCCCACCACTGTTATTGCCTCTCCTACACACATAATGCTGACTTTGTCTCAGAAAAGATGTCAGACTCAGCAATATTCAGCAGAACAGAACACAGTCAAGCCCAACATCCCATCTCTCACCTGGAATGCACCTTAACACTCCCCTCCCATCTCTCACCTGGGGGGGGCACAATTTAGTACCAGCAGGCTCTCACCCTGGGGTATAAAAATCACTTCCCTCTCACCTTCAATACTTAACCCATAAAATAATAAAGAACCTAACTGGAAAAACAACACACATTCAAAAGGCCATACACACCCAACCTCGAGACAACCCCAGAACCCACCCACCCACCCACCCACCCACCCACCCACTCACTCACTCCAACAAGGGGAAGAGAAGGAAAGGAAAAACAGAGAAGGGGAAAACCAAGGGATATGGCCCTCGCCCTCACTTCTCCCCCAAAGGGGCAATCCACATCGGCTTCCCTTAAGTCCAGGCCTCCTGGAGGGACAGCCAATGGCTGGATGCCAAACACTCCGCAGGGAACCAGGCTGTCAGCTGTTTCAGGGAGCTGGAAATAATGAGCTCTTCCCAAGGCCAGACAGGCTGCTGCAGCAGCGATGAAGCGGCAGGGAGTCCAGCAGAAGAAACGACTCCCACCTGCTCCCTAGATGATTCCCCTGCTGCCACAGTTCTTGCTCTGCTGGGATGTTGCTGATTCATCCTGCACCAACATCTGGCCCTGATAACACTACCTCTACCACCGCATAGCAAACACACTATTAAACACCTCAGACATTTTCTCATAAGCAGACACAGACTGCCAAACCACACATTACCTTTAATATGTAGCACGCAGGTATGTCTGTTCTTTTTCTTCACTGAAAAGTAAGTGCAGAGGGTGGGGTGGGGTGGGGTAGGGTGGGGGGTAGGGAGGCTTTAACCTTTCCCCCTGTTATGGTCCGAATCCAGATTGGTTTCCCCACACTTACTTTTGAGTAAGGAAACTGTGCTGTAACTGTGTGCTGCGTCTGAAAGGTAAGTTGTGGTTGGGTGAGAAACAAAGGGCACTTTTAATTCTGTAGGGCAGACCGCTCTGAAGGCTTTGGCAAAGCCCTTCACATTAAGCACCTTAGCTGCTCACTTCCTTGCATACTCGTTCCCATGCACAAGCTGAAACACAGGGAAATGGTAGTAAGTAGTGGGTCAGCAATCCTGTGTCCCCTAGACAGCATCTGGGGGACACAGGATTTTTTGGTTTCTGGGCTCTGACTTTGGAGCCCAGAAACTGCACTGCTCTCCCCCACCCCCTTGTAGCCGGCACGGTTTTCTCCGTGCCAGCTACGTCTCCACACTTGGAAATGGAGCATGGAGATGGGAGAAAGGGGGAGGTCCCGGGGTGGGGAGGAGACTGTGGAAGCCATGTTATGCAGCTTCCTATGTGCTGCGCAGCCTCCCCACCTCCCACTACGAAGCTCCTTGGCTAGACAGGCAAAATTGTCTGTCTAGCCAAAAATGCAGGGTGGCTGGAGCACAGAGGATTGCTTTCATGCTCTGGCCACCCTGCATTGGATAGTCAGCAGCCTCCGAGTTCAGAGGCTGACAACTATCTCCACAGGATTGTGCCCTGAGGTACCTAAAGGACTCTCTTGCTGTTTACATTGGGGGAAAGGGTGTTATAGAGCCTTTTGTCTGTGTTTCATCATGTGTAGGGGGAAATCATTGGTCAGAACCCGATTTCCTGCTGGTTCTTCAAGCTTGCTCAGTTGTGGTGATGATGGTAGGGATGAGAGACTGGTTGACCAGAACTGTGGGTTGTGAGAATGCCAGTTATAACCACAGTAACATGTAGAAGTTTTAATATGAGTCAGAGTTTCTCTGACCTTAGGCCTGGAGTCTGTTCTGAATGTCAGGGCTCTACAATGGAACATGTGAAGCCATGATAAATTTGTGGGCATGTGTGAAATGCCCCCACCTTGAGTACTGAGTAGCCACAATCTTTCCCCAAACATCTGGGATATCCTTCCCCACGAGATTTTGAAATTTTCTTAACACAAGTTGCAAAAACAGAGCCTAAGTCAAAGATATTATCATGAATACTAATTATACAACTAATTATATTCTATTACTAGGTTAACAGCAGTTTATGGAGAGGGGAGATATTCTGCACTGCAGGTTGTGTACAGAAGTGCATGCTTGTGCTCTCGCTCGCGCTCTCTCAAGGCCTTGCCTCTCTCTAAGTGCAAAGATAGAGAAGGTCAATGAATAGAGAATTTGGGGAGATGGAGGAGGAGTCTGGATATAAATGTAAGGGATAGGGGAGGGGAATAGAAAGTTAAACCAAAAGTGAACAGAACATGAATTCATGCAGTCCTGACTCCTGAGGAAACTTCTGCTGCATGTATCCTCCACATGTATCCTACCTTTAATGAAACCTGCATTTCTGAATATGTATTATGGTTATATTAAACAATAATGTACTTCTACTAAAAATGATGAGTAAATAGAACCTTCCTCCCTAGTGATTTAAACTGTGATTTAAAACATTACAACTGAGTCCTTCAGAGAAGTGAATTAAATCATGATTTAAATCAATTTGTTTTAAATAAAATCAAACCTGGTTTACTGTGTTCCAAATGCCTAGCTCCTACAAGCCTAACTGCTGCATTGTGCACCAATTGTAGTTTCCAGACAGTCTTCAAGGGTGGTCCTAAGTAAAGCTTGGAAAGTAAAGTAAAGCTTTACTAAGTAAAGTAAAGCATTTCAGTAATCAAGCTTGGATGTAACCAGAGCATGTGTTACTGAAACATGGTCAGCTTTCTCTAAGTAAGGCTGCAGCTCGTGAACCAGCCAAATGAGCAAAGGTATGCCTCACACACAGAAGAAAAGTGGAAGCAATATTCCATGATTCTTTCAGCGGATTCTAAGAACGGAGTGGGTTATTGATCTTGTGCAAAGCAATACCCCTTCATGGATCACTGCCTTGCTGTGGCAAAGGGGCTTGCATAACTCAGTGAAGCCATAAGCTATGCCATGCAGGGCCACCCAAGACGGACAAGTCATGGGGAAGAGTGTTTAGGTGGTTCAAATAATGAAGAAGTAACATTTTTGCAGTACATTAATTAATTAACAAATTAATTAAAACATTTCTCTCCTGGTCTTCAGCTCTGAAGGGCATCCAGATTGGCTAACAATTAAACAATAAACTACAATCACAATCACTTATATATGTCGCCCACAGAAGACATTCTCAAAAATATGATATGGCCATAGCCCTCTGTATTCTTCCCTTCTCAAGAAACTAAATTTTGTCTGCAAGTAATTAGATGCTAAAGCTTTAAAAAAGGGTGGTGGGGGGGAATCAGATACGCCAATCTACCTAAAAATAGCAGTTTGGAGAGTCTCTCCTTTTTCACACTGCTTCCATTTCCCCCTCTTCCCCCATTAGTTCCTAGGAATTCATAAATGCAGCCATAATTAATACATCTTCTATGAATACATACACAAGAGCAGCCCTTTTTATTATAGATTGATCAATCTGAAATTACGACCCTTTAAAGTATAATTTAACTATAGAGTCCTTTGGAATTCTGACTGGTTCTGACTGAAACCCGCAGCAGATTCACTGTCTCAGTGACATCGGAGTCACCAGTCTCCACACTCCACTGGAACATTTTGTGGCACATCCCCCTTGTGATGCTGAATATGCATTCGTGACCTATGGGGCAGTAGGCCCAAGGCAGATCCACTTCCTCCTTTTTTCCCCAGAAAACACCCACACACATTTTTATTACATCAGTCAATGTTTGAAGGTTCAGTTCTGCAAGTTTCAGCAGGGTCTCTGCTCAAACAGCAAACACAATTCTCTGAAGATTACAAGAATCTATAAGAGCCAAAGACACTCGACTATTTAACAAATTCGTAGTCTTTCCAGTGCTGTAAAACATTTTGCTGCCAATTGCATAGGTTAGTTGACGTAGAATGCTGCTGCTGGGTGTGTCCAAGAGAGGTAGCAAAACAAAGACAAAAAGAGCATTCCGGGCATGGCCTTCTCTGTGCCTGGGTTGGCAGGGTGATCTGTCTTGAGAATTCCTTTTCCTTGTGCTCAGGCAGGCTGGCCCTGGCCCTGTTGATTTTTTTCTGTGGGAATAAAAGTCACACTTGCCTACCTACAGTGCACATTTTCCAAATTAGGCCTAGGTGATCTGCTTTTTTCATATTACAGGAATACATAATTCTTCACTGGGTGAATGTCAACTTGTAAATGTTCAGCTAGGGATTCCTGCAGTTTGCAAAAATCAGTACACGCACAGGAGGATCCCACCTTGACATTACATTATCTGTGTGATCGCAAGTGTTGAATAATGAAGAGGCATTTAATCAATCAGGTTATTTGAAGTGTTGCTAAATTAGCCGCTGTTTTGCTTCCATAGTTCTGTTGTATATTTCAACAAAACAGAGGGCAGAGGGCATTCCTGCCCATGCACGCGCATACACACCCCGCAGTCAAACTGCATCCCTGAGCTGGAATTTCAGGTCTTTTGGTGATAGTTCACATGGCTTGGGAGCACAGGAAGTGAGAGGGGGGAATCTTCATATACCTTGATTGAATTCCCCTGCCTGATACCCTCCAGATGTTTTAGACTACAACTCCCAGCATTCCTAACCATTGGCCATGCTGGCTGGGGCTGATGGGAAATGAAGTCCAAAACATCTGGAGGGCACCAGTTGGGGAAAGCTGCCATATATGAATGAGCTTCATTCGGTTTAGGTTGCTGCTCAATTCATCTTAGTCATGTTCAATGCCCATTTGCCAAATGAACTTCATATCTTTGTACATTGAAAGCATGATCACCTATTTTTATTGCCTATTATCTCCTACTTTAGTACAGAAATTGTTGTTCAGTGCTGCAATAAGCCTTGCATTGCCTGTCTTATAGATCCATGTATGTGTTGTGCACAGACACATGCCCACATCTCGCCCCGTGTGCCAGCATAAATATTCATGGGGGCTGATAGATGGATAGATGGGTACAGGGGGCTGATAGATGGGAAAGAAACTAGAACTGAACTAGTTTCCTTGTCTGTTGTAGAAAATGAATGGGTTTGGGAATGGGAGGAAATTAAGGAGGTATTGCCATTCTGGCCTGTACTAAGTCCCTTCTTGCACTGACCTGACTGTCTAAACAGATATCTTGAGGGTCTTACACTTTGTATGCATCACCCTCACCCTAATACGAGGCTGGTTCAGGGACATCTTGCACCACCAACCAGCCTGGAGGATTCAACTGTAAAACAAATCATAGATTTGCTTTTTATGCAATCATAGCATAACCAGTTCGCCCTGGTTAGCGGGATAGCAAATAGTCCACAATGCCTTGTGGCAGTGCTACAGTCATGTCATGCCAGATAGGGTTTTTCGGAAGAAATAGCAAAATGTGCTATGAGGCAAGAGGAAATGGTAAGAATGTTCACCTTGAAGGACTGCATTCATATTCCTGAATGGATCTTCCCATGTGGCATTTCTTTGAAATAATGTATGGAATCATCAGTGAAGGTGATTTTTATCTCGCTGGAATCTCTCACTGAGGTACTGTTGGCCCCCATGCAATAAACAAGCACTGCTGCCATTTTTCTAGGCATATATGGAGACACAAAGAGATCCATAGCTTAACGGGGGGAGCGATCCTATGGCTGCTAGACGGCGGCTAGATGGCCATAGAATATCTGGTTTTCCAGGAACTGACCTCGGATCCCGCACCCCAAGTTCGGTTCCCGGAGAACTGACCTTCCCCCCCTTCTGCGCTGCCTCGGAGGCAGCACAGAAAAGCCCCGTGCTCCAAAGAGGAGCATGGAACAGCCAAAATGGGGCTTTCCGGGGGGCGTTCTGGGGTGGGGAAGGCGGAAATGCTGGTATGACACATCCTATGTGTCGCAGAGCATGATGTGTTCTGCATACAGGTTGAATAGGTAGGGTGAGAGTATACAGCCCTGCTGTACTCCTTTCCCAATCTTAAATCAGTCCGTTGTTCCGTGGTCTGTTCTTACCGTTGCTACTTGGTCGTTATACAGATTCCTCAGGAGGCAGACAAGATGTCTTGGTATCCCCATACCACCAAGAACTTGCCACAATTTGTCATGATCCACACAGTCAAAGGCTTTAGAATAGTCAATAAAGCAGAAGTTTTTCTGAAGCTCCCTGGCTTTCTCCATTATCTCACCTCACTGAAACAGAGTTCATTAACTACCGTGAGTAGGGAATGACAAGTGCACAATAAATTCCTCAGGTAGGAAAGCCCTGTATCTTCTTGATTAAAGAACAGAAATGCAAAGTCTACTTAAATTAGAGTGCAAGGAAACTCATGTCATAACTACATCCCAAATTACAAGATGCTAGTACAGAACCCTAAAGGGCGCAATCCAATGGCCACTAGTCAGTGGCTAGATGGCCATAGGATCGGTCATTTCCCGGGAACTGCCCTCCACCCCTCCAGCACCGCCTCATCGGCAGCGCGGATTGGCCCTGCGCTCCGTGCTTCTAAGAGCAGCGCGGAGCGGGGAAAATAGGGCATTCCTGGGGGTGGGGCGGGGAGTTTGGGAGTGCTGGTATGACACTTCTTTTGTGTCGTCCAGCCTCCCCATGCCAAGGTCCCGTGGCTAGACAGCTGAAATTGGCGACAGCAGCATGGCGGGAGTGCAGAGGAGATCCACTCCTCACTGTTCCCCCCGCCCTGCAGTGGATGGGCGGTCGCCTCCAAGTTCAGAGACGGCCTTGCCTCCCCACCCCATAAGATTGCTCTCTCAAATAAGTTTGGAATATATTTGCACAAATCAGGATTCTTCCAATGGTGGGATGTTCTTTTTCTGGTAATTCATATACAATTTATGCAGTCAGGAATTTGCAAGTGTATTATTCTGACCATTTTCTATTATTAACTAGCGAAATGCCCATTCATTATAATGGGTGAGATGTGTGTGAAGCTTGACACCCTATATTGCAGGAACCGGGGAAGCTGCTATGCATCTCTCTGTGTTCTGCACAGTCAAAGGCTTTGCATCCCCTCTCCCCAAGATAAATGGTCTCACTTTTTAAAATACATCTTAGGTACACTGTCTGAATTATAGTCCAAAATTCTTCCTAGAAACCATAGCTCAGTGGTAGGGGATATGTGGGCATGCATAAGGTCCCATGTCCAGTCTCCGGCATCTGCAGATGACAGGATAGATCAGGTGGCAGATGATGTGAAAGATCCACCTAAGAGCCAGGGAAGCCACTGCCAGCCAAAGTAGAAATTAGTGCTGGGCCAAAGTATTTGGCCCAGCGATTCTCATTAACTGTAGGGGGGGCAGAAACACCCCCTGGAGAATGGATTAATCTTCAAGGGAGTGGGTAATGTTCTGAGAATTCTGCCCTGGTATAAGGCAGCTTCCTATGTTCTACTTGGAGATAATCTAAGACTGTCCCCTAGTGGTGACAGTAAGAACAGAAAGTAAAATATTTTAGACAATGTGCTTAGCGTGCTTTCAGTTTTTTGGATGGATGCACTGTTTGGAGTCTGGAATAATGTTATTTCCATGGATGCATACATGCGAAATGTACAGCAGAAGATACCAACCCAGAACTAGTTCAAAGACAATCCCATGAAGGAGAGATTCTGGCTTTTTATTGGTTTCGTCTCACAGGATTGCCCTTTATTAAGTCCTCTGAATGACACTTTCCGATTAAACACTTTCAGGCATATACATACCTGAAAATAACTCCAAAGTCATCCTGTGGAAATCTAAGATGTCAAAACTACTCTTAGGGAGCAATCCTATGGCCTCTAGACAACAGCTGGACAGCCATAGGATATCTGGTTTTCTGGGAACTGACCTTGGAGCCCGCGCTCCGAGGTCAGTTCCCAGAGAACCAACCTCGCTCCAATTCTGCACTACCTTGGAGGCAGCACAGAATAACCCTGTCCTCTGTGCTCTCTAGAGGAGCGCGGAGCAGCTGAAAAGGGGCGTTCCAGGAGGCATTCCGGGGGGGAGGGCGGAAATACCTGTATGACACATCCAATGTGTCATACAGCAGCCTCCTCCCCCACTCGGCCCTCCCACGGCTAGACAGCTGAAATCGGCTGTCTAGCCGAAAATGCAGGGCAGGAGAAGCGCAGAGGGAACGATCCCCTCGGTGCTTCTCCTGCCCTGCATTGGATAGGCGGTTGCCTCCGAGTTCAGAGGTGGCCACCTATCTGAATAGGATTGCACCTTTAAGGATTATAGACCTAAGAAGGCTCTGTCACTAATATTATTCACACTGTGTATAGATTAATTCGTGAATATGATTGAAATGGCTGTAAGTTCACAGGCATTAAATCACTCTTAACTTAAAATTAATATTTATGCTGTTGATGTGCAGCCAGCTTTCTTTGATTAGGAAAACAACACATGGTCATCATTAAATTTAATACATTTTGGCAACATCTAGCAACTATTATGATAACAAGCTGAATATGAGCCAACAATGTGATGTGGCTGCAAAAAAGGCAAATGCTATTTTGGGCTGCATTAATAGAAGCATAGCTTCCAAATCCCGGGAAGTACTAGTTCCCCTCTACTCAGCACTGGTTAGGCCTCATCTGGAGTACTGTGTCCAGTTCTGGGCACCACACTTTAAGAAGGATGCAGACAAACTGGAGAGGGTTCAGAGGAGGGCAACAAAGATGATCAGGGGACTGGAAACAAAGCCCTATGAAGAGAGACTGAAAGAACTGGGCATGTTTAGCCTTGAGAAGAGAAGATTGAGGGGAGATATGATAGCACTCTTCAAGTACTTGAAGGGTTGTCAGAGAGAAGAGGGCCAGGATCTCTTCTTGATCATCCCAGAGTGCAGGACACGGAATAATGGGCTCAAGTTACCGGAAGCCAGATTCCGGCTGAACATCAGGAAAAACTTCCTGACTGTTAGAGCAATACGACAATGGAACCAATTACCTAGGGAGGTGGTTGTCAAGGGCTCCTTGGAGAGCTCTTTCAGTCTAATCCAGTAGCCAAGTCCAGACGCAGACAAAGGGATTCTTTTCAAAGCTTTATTCTTCTTTTACAACTTACAGCTCTACAGGTAGCAACTAGATCTGAGCAGCAGCATCCCTATGCCCTAAGTTGGAATAGTTGGTCCCCATTTGAAAGGCAATTACTGGCAGACCCCTGAATATAAGGACTAGGGAGAATCCCTCCCCTTTTCCCTTGGGTCCTCTGGGCGCAACCATTCTTTGAGCGCCAACCGGGCGCTACTCCTCCTTTCCGCGCTCTCCATTTGGCGCCGCTCTCTGCGTCTGTGCCACGCATCCAACCAGTCTGCTATCGGTGCTGGGTCACTCCCTGGACTGCTTTCTAATCTAGGAATGTTGGTGGGAGGAATCTCTGTCAGCTGCGGGCCCTGGGAGAAAGGGGCACGCTCCTTAGGAGCGACTGCTCTTCCTCCGAATCAGAACTACTCTGGGATTCTATGGGCTCTGTGTCCACCCTGACAGTGGTGGGCTCTCCCACACTGGAGGCATTCAAGACAAGGCTGGACAGCCATCTGTCAGGGATGCTCTGACTTCGATTCCTGCATTGAGCAGGGGATTGGACTCGATGGCCTTGTAGGCCCCTTCCAACCCTACTATTCTATGATTCTATGATTAACATATATGTGTTGATTTCAATTTATTTTTCTGTTTTCATATGTCTATTCAGAAATAAGCAGGACAATCCTCTGCAGGACAAGGCACAGATGGAAGCAGGACTGAATCACTCGGCAACATCTTCCTCTGGCCTCCTCTGCCTGGCAGGGAAAAGCTCTTATCTTCTATCAGCAGCTGATTGGAGATAAGAACTTTCCCCTCCATAGCAGAGAGGGCAGGGCCAGGAGGAGAAGAAGCTGCTAGGCTGGATAGAGAACCTCCAACGGCTTAATCAGATCTTCAGGCCAGAGGTTCCTCATCCCCACTTTACTGGAAAAGGTAAAAAGTCAGCTTGGGACACATGGAACATATTTCCAGATGTTATAGATGCATTTCCGAAGCTGGCTGAAATCCCAACACACACCCCTCCTTAAGAGAGGGGATGGTCTTAGACAGTCATTAGATCTCTCCTTCAAAAAACCTTATTTGGACCTTGAGAAATGGACCTTGAGAATCAGACTCAAAGAGTGCTTATCTTCTCAAACTGGGGAGGGGTAATGAGCAGGGTACCGCAGGGCTAAGTCCTGGGCCCAGTGCTCTTCAACATTTTTATTAATGACTTGGAGGAGGGGAGTGCAGGTAATGCTTATCAAATTTGCAGATGACACAAAATTGGGCGGGATAGCTAAAACTTTGGAACAGAAACAAAATTCAAAGTGATCTTGATAGACTGGAGCGCTGGGCAGAAAACAACAGAATGAAATTTAATAGCTATAAATGCCAAGTTCTGTACCTCAGAAAAAGAAACCAAATGCACAGTTACAAGATGGGCAATACTTGGCTCAACGATACTACAAGCGAGAAGGATCTTGGAATTGTTGTCGATCACAAGCTGAATATGAGCCAACAATGTGATGTGGCTGCAACAAAGGCAAATGCTATTTTGTGCTGCATCAAAAGAAGCATAGCTTCCAAATCCCAGGAAATACTAGTTCCCCTCTACTCAGCACTGGTTAGGCCTCATCTGGAGTACTGTGTCCAGTTCTGGACACTTTAAGAAGGATGCAGACAAACTGGAGAGGGTTCTTCAGAGGAGGGCAACAAAGATGATTGGGGGACTGGAAACAAAGCCCTATGAGGAGGGATTGAAAGAACTGGGCATGTTTAGCCTGGAGAAGAGAAGATTGAGGGGAGATATGATATCACCCTTCAAGTACTTGAAAGGTTGTCACAGAGAGGAAGGCCAGTATCTCTTCTCAATCTTCTCAGAGTGCAGGACACGGAAGAATGGGCTCAAGTTACAGGCAGCCAGATTCCGGCTGAACATCAAGAAAAAATTCCTGACTGTTAGAGCAATACGAGAATGGAACCAATTACCTTGGGAGGTGGTGGGCTCTTCCACACTGGAGGCATTCAAGATGAAGCTAGACAGCCATCTGTCAGGGATGCTCTGACTTGGATTCCTGCACTGAGCAGGGGGTTGGACTGGATGGTCTTGTAGACCCCTTCCAACCCTACAATTCTATGATTCTATGCTCTGTGAAAAAAGAACAACCCTATTCTATTGGAACAAGCCCTGTGTGTTTAGTTAATGGGAGGTGGTTTACAAATTATACATCAGGGCTCTTCGGAGCAGACTTAGGGGGCACAAGAGGCGTGCAGTGGGGAGGAAAGAAGGGGAAGTCCCATTGTGTATGGTTGGATGTAGCTCCAAGCTGGGGACTGCTACAATGCAGCTTCCTATATGTACTTATCATAGCAAATCTACCCAACATACCAGTGCACATTCAGAGTGTTAAAAAAGAAGGAAACACAAAGATGTAAAAATAAAACATGAATGAGATACAACATGCACAGTCCAATGAATGTTTGCGATGGCATATAAAGAATATAATCTTGCACATGGTCATATACAACCTGCAGGCCATGAACTGGATCTGGATGCAGTACTTCAAGCAGTCATGGTGAGCCTGAAGGATGCATGAGTCAGTCCTAAGGGACACCAGGGGCCCATCTACACCCAGCTTTTACCCCGGGGAGGGTGTGAGTCAAGGTCCCTCGGGACAGATGACGCAGTTGCCACTTCACAGCCTTCCGTGGTTTCCTCCCGGAAAATGCAGATTTCCAAAGAGGCGTTTCGCTGCGATTCTTTGGGCTGCTGGGTTTTTCACCATTTCTTCCATCTTCTTTCTTGCCACAGAAAATCAGTTTGGAGAAAAAGGCAGAATTGCTGCACAGTGCCTTCTGATTGGTAGCGCTAGGAGCTCTCCATCTTGAAGCTCTCCATCTTGAAGCTCTCCATCTTAACCCAAGGTCGGTTAAGAAGCAGATACACACACAACCGGATTGTTTGTTTTTTAAACCAAAAATTAAAAAACCAGCCTACGGTTGAAAAGAAAAGGCAGATCAAATGACCAGGATGGAAGGTATTACAAAACGTTTATCCAAATTGTCACTGCTAATACATCATCATCGTCATGGTGATCACTTGTGACTCAGTAAGATTGTCTTCCAGGGGTAGAGTCTTAGCAGTGGGTCTGTAGGTGGCTGTGAAGGCCAAGTCTGGATCCACACAGTCAACAGTTCACTAGTCTATCAGGACCCTTTCAAACCTGGGGCCCATTATCAAAATATGTACACACAGTTCATGCATACAAGAAATGGAGTACTTTACTACTACAAATGCTTTACGGAGATACCACAAAGGCCTCCAATGTTTAGTACATTGCATAACTGTTTTAATATTATTTATGTGGTTTAAATAAATGAACACACAAAATAAGATTTTATTCAGTATTCTTAAAAAACAAACAAATACTATCCCACCTTTTACACTACAAAAGTCCTCAAGATGGCTTACATCTAAATTAAAATTGTGAGAATGACTACAACCAAACAAAACTGAACTAAAATAAAACCGTTATCAGTTAAAAAAAAAAAAACTATACAGAATAAAAGCACAAAAAACCCCAATAAAAACACTGATAATTGAATAGAATCGCCTTTTCATTTAGGTGCCAAGCTAAAAATGAAGGCACCAGGTTAGCCTCCTAGGGCAGGAATTCCAGAGACGGGGGGCCATCACAGAAAATTTGTTTGTTTGTTTGTTTATTTATTTATTTATTTATTTATTTCTATACCACCCAATAGCCGAAGCTCTCTGGGCGGTTCACAAAAATTAAAACCAAACAACACACAATAAAACAATTTAAAATATATAGAACATTAAAACCACAATATAACAATACAACCACAATAAAACCTAGCAGCAGTGCAGGAGTTTAAAATACAGATTTTAAATGGCAAAGCTAAAAGTTTAGGAAGCTAAAATGCTAAAATGCCTGGGAAAATAAGGTCTTCACCTGGCGCCGAAAGAAATACAATGTAGGTGCCGGGCGAACCTCACTAGGGAGCTCATTCCAGAGCCGGGGTGCCACAGCAGAAAAAGCCCTCCTCCTAGTAGCCACCCGCCTCACTTCCTTTGGCAGGGGCTCACGGAGAAGGGCCGCTGACGATGATCTTAAGGTCCGGGCAGGCACATATGGGAGGAGGCGATCCTTCAGGTAACCTGGCCCCAAGCCGTTAAGGGCTTTGAATGTTAACACCAGCACTTTGAATCGGGCCCGGAAATGGACTGGCAGCCAGTGCAGCTGGAAAAGTACTGGCGTAATATGAGCTCGCAGGCTAGTCCCTGTTAACAATCTTGCTGCCCTATTTTGGACCAGCTGAAGTTTCCGGACTGTTTTCAAAGGCAGCCCCACATATAACGCATTGCAGTAATCCAGACGAGAAGTTATCAGAGCATGGATAACTGTAGCTAGGCTATCTCTGTCCAGATAAGGGCGTAGTTGGTATACCAGCCTAAGCTGATAAAAAGTGCTCCATGCCACTGAGTTCACCTGTGCCTCAAGTGACAGTTCTGGATCCAAGAGCACCCCCAAACTACAAACCTGATGCTTTTGGGGAGTGCAACCCCCTCCAGAACAGGTTGAATATCACCTAGCCGGGCAGACGAACCACCCACTAACAGTACCTCCGCCTTGTCTGGATTGAGTTTCAGTTTATTGGCCCTCATCCAGTCCATTACCGTGCCCAGGCACTGATTCAGAACAGCCACTGCCTCACCTGGTTTTGATGAGAAAGAGAGGTAGAGTTGGGTGTCATCTGCATATTGATGGCACCTCAGCCCACACCTCTGGATAACCTCCTCCAGCGGTTTCATGTAGATGTTAAACAGCATGGGGGATAAAATAGAGCCCTGTGGAACCCCATGGCACAATTGCCATGGGGTTCCACAGAGCAATAATCCCCCAGCACCACCTTCTGGAATCGGCCATCCAAGTAGGAGCGGAACCACTGTAGTGCAATGCCTCCAACTCCCAACCCAGACAACCTATCCAGAAGGATACCATGGTTGATGGTATCAAAAGCCGCTGAGAGGTCCAGGAGAATCAACAGGGTCTCACTCCCCCTGTCCCTCTCCCTTTTCTCTAGCCTTTTCTCTAGCAGACACCCGCCTTACTCCTGAACACAGGAGAATCCAGAGAAGTATGATTGAACCTTTCAGAAAAAATGTCCTGTTTTAATGCTAAAGAATAGCCAAATGAAGAGAAATCTATCTGATAAAGTTCCTTGAGCTTTTGCACTTGGTCCCAACTCAGTTTGCTGAGGTAATTCAGGGTGATAGTGTTATTGGTCAGCTTCTTCCTGTATGGACAGTGGAGACTCCTTGGAGCTCTAATTCTCCTTAGAACATGGTCAACATCTTGAATCAGTGTCTCGAACTTCCCCAGAATGTCATAACGAATATTGCAAGGATCACAGAGCTCAAACATTGGCTTCCAGTGTGTGTCTAAATACTTGCGATCCCTTCTCACAATGAAGTTAACAAACTCTTGGAAAGTCACTCTCTCTGAGGAATTTGGTTCCTCCTGAACAAAGCCTTGATCTGATTTGCCATTGTGATGCTATAGTAGGGCTCAGAGTGCAAGAACTTGTCTGTGCAAGCAGAGACCAACCTTTCTAGAGGATGCCTGGTGAACATCACTTTAGTGTAGTTGTTCAGAAGTTCAGCTTGCTGTTCAGAAGGGTAAGAACTAGGGTTGGCGGAGAATTTCTCCCCGAAACTTCGGGGGGCCGAGCGCCAACGTGTTCGGCCCCCCGAACAAGTTTCGGGGAGAAATCCTCCGAAACCCCCCCCGCACCCCCCCCCCGGGACGGGACTTACCTTCGCCGAATGTCCCTCCCGGCGGCGGGTCCGGCTGGCGGTTCGGCGGGTGTTCGAGCGGGGCGGGAGCGGCAGCCGGTCTTTTGACCGGCTGCCGCCGCCGCCATTGCAATAAAAGAAAAAAAAAAGCCCCCTGATAGGCTACGTAACGATTAACGTAGCCTATCACGGCTAGATTTGCAAAGTCAGCCGTGATAGGCTACGTCAATCGTCACTTAGCCTATCACGGGTGACTTTAAAAAAAAAAGAAAAAAGTGTGTACGGATAATGGCGGCCCCCATAGGGAGCCGCCATTCCCGTTCCTTATTTGGTCGCTGTAGTCTACGTAAATCTTTACGTAGACTACGGCGAAAATAAGGGCAACGCTATTTGCGTTGCCCTTATTTTCGCCGTAGTCTACGTAAACATTTACGTAGACTACAGCGACTAAATAAGGAACGCGAATGGCGGCTCCCTATGGGGGCCGCCATTAGCGTACGCGCTTTTTTTTTTTTTTAAAGTCACCCGTGATAGGCTACGTGACGATTGACGTAGCCTATCACGGCTGACTTTGCAGATCTAGCCGTGATAGGCTACGTGAATCGTCACGTAGCCTATCAGGGGGCTTTTTTTTTTTTTTTTAAACTTTCGCGTTCGCGGCTGGGCGAGGCGGGAAGCCTCCTCCCTGGCCTGAATTTCGGCCGGGCCGAGGCGGGAAGCCTCCCCCCCAGCCTGAATTTCGGCCGGGCCGAGGCAGGAAGCCTCCCCCCCCCCGGCCGGAACTTCGCAGGGGGAGCAGTGAAGCGCCTCCCCCCCACCGCGAACGTCCTTCAAGGACAGGTAAGCGACTTTCGTCCACCCCTAGTAAGAACTCAACCTCTTTAGAAGTTTGGTTGTGTGGATTGTTTCCTGGTTTACTTCAGAGGCATCCCTGCTTATGTTGAGTGTGAGGAGCAGAAGGATTTTTTTCCAGTTGGAGCAACTTTGGCACTTCACAGTAGGGATGTACGAAAGTCACTTACCTGTTCGCGGATTATGCTGATGCTGGGGGGGAGGCGCTCTGTCCCTCCCCCCGAAATTCTGGCCGGGGGGAGGCGCTCCGTCCCTCCCCCCCCCCCGAATCTTGGCTGGCCGGCTCCACTCCGCAGGGATTCTGCAGAGCTGCCGGCTGGCTAGCAGGGACGCAAATGGCGGCGGCCGTAGCTGCTACCATTTGTGTCCCTGCAGTCAGCCGTGATAGGCTACGTAAATGTTTACGTAGCCTATCACGGCTGACTTAAAAAAAACAACCAAAAAAACACGCGTACGCAAATGGTAGACGCTACGCTATTTGCGTTCCCCTTATTTTCGCCGTAGTCTACGTAAATGTTTACGTAGACTAAGACGTGCCAAAATAAGGAACGCAAATGGTGGCGCCCATGGGCGCCGCCATTTACATATGCGTGTTTTTTTTTTATCAGCCGTGATAGGCTATGTAAACATTTACGTAGCCTATCACGGTGTTTTTTAAAATTTAGGCGTGATAGGCTACGTAAATCTTTATGTAACCTATCACTTTTTTTGTTTTTTTTGTTTTTTAAAACTTGGAAATGGCGGTGGTGGCAGCCGGTCGGAAGACCGGCCGCCACAGCTGCCGCCGCCGAACTGCTCCCGGAGCCGCTGCCGGAGCCGCCGCCGCCAGGAAGATCCGCCCCAGGTAAGTCCCGTCCCGGGGGAGTGGGGGGCCGTTCCGCCACTGATTTCGGGGGGCCGAATGCGCTGGCATTCAGCCTCCCCGAGATCCGTGGCGGAACTTTCGTACATCCCTACTTCACAGGAGATCAATTTGTGATTCTCATCCACAAACAGCTACCTAGCAACCTTATACTGTATAGTTTCCATTCCAAACTTGCCAATGTCTTGTTCAGGCAGGTGAAGTTCAAGGTGCCTCTACGGTCCCTTTGCTCTCTCAGCCAATCTTCTTCAAGATCTGGGGGGGGGCGGGAAATGGGACCTTGGCACCATGTATAGAAGGATGGAGGAGGAGAGAATGAACCTTGTGGATTCTTAAAAATTCAGGAGCTTTTTCAAATTTATTTTCAAGATTTTGCCCTTTTTTTATATAGAAAAACATTAAAGTGGCAGAAAATGAAACAGAAAATTAAAAAAATTATAACTAAATGTAATGATCCATAAAATGTAGCTAAACATTAAAAATCAAAGTCATTTTAAAATAGCAGCACCCAGAGAAATTATTTTTAAAAGCAAAAGCTGAACAAGCTTACTGAGGCTGCAATCCTGTACACAATTACCTGGGAATAAGACCCATTGCACTCAGTGGGGCTCAGTTCTGAGTTGATATGTATAGGATTGCACTATGAAAGAATTTTTATTGACAGGAAAGCTGCAAAAGGGGCAGGAGGACTTTCTTTGGCAAGCCCTCCATTGTCTTGGTGGAATAATGATTTTGAGGGCAGACGGAGGGCTCCTAGCACTCCCAATGATAGGGCATTGCACAGCAATTCCATCTTTTCTTTCTCAGGATTTTCTGCAGTAAGAAAAAAGACAGCAGAATTGGTGGGAAAATATGGGAGGGTTATGAAGTGAAGACAACATCTAGAACATATAGATGTGTGAAATTCAATGAATGAGGCAGGTTGATGGCACCATAAAAGACTCACCCTTTGTTGAAAGCACCCTTTGTTTCAATTTATGACTAATAAAAATAGAAATGAGTGCTGCTAGGGTACTAATTTGGAATTACTGCTGCTGGTGTACTATTCTTTTTTTAGACTGCTGGCTAGTAGCCTGGGATGGTTGGTTGATATTTCATCAGGAGGAATTGATGGTGGAGATGATCTCCGGTTTGAAGTACAACTGGGCTGAAGTGTTTTGCCCAATCTTTGTTTTGCAGAGGTTGAAAATCGTCACCAAATGTGGTGACATCACAATGCTGGAATCTGGTCATTTCATGATCCCATGTCTTACCTGTCGTTTCTGTCTTCCAGTTATGGAATATCTGAAGAAAGACTCCAAACAGAGTACCAAAAAGGAGGAAAATAACTTTTCAAGCATGCTCTTCATATTCATAATGTTTTCCCAATAAACCAAATGCCATAGCCTTTATGATGACAATCTCTAGACAATCAGAAAAGTAGAGAGAGGCATGTTAGAAATGGGACTATAAAAATCACATCACACAGGAGGATTCTAAAAGGCTGAAAGGCCTCTCTTAAGGTTTCGTTACTGGCAGTGAGAGCTTTAAGCTACAATATGCTGGTGTTTTGGGTTTTGGCCCTGTCCCTTTAGCCCCTCCCACCACTGGAATGCAGCCCGCAAGCGCTTCTCCTAGATGGAATTGAGCCCTCGGAAAGTTCTGCACCCTTGTATCAGGGACTGCATGTTAGTCTGATCCAGCCAGGGGATCTGCATGCACAGCCCTGGGTACTGAATGTTCCCCCCCACCTCCCCAACTCTTTTGTATCAGGAGGAGCCACGCCAGCAAGGAAATCACCATGCAGAAGCCTGTTCTCACAAAAATTACAAGGTGAAAGGATAGCAAATTACTCGCATTTAAATAGTTAAGGCCCCTTTATTAATGCTTGAATTCCTGGTGGAGCAGGATGGGGTGATGCCCTCCATGCCTCCTACCTTTGGTTATGTCCCACTTAGCTACTGCTTTGAAAGCTGTACTGTTTGAAAGCTAGCCCACTATTGGCGCCCCCCTCACCTGCTCCCACCTGAAACTCTTCACCATGTTGATCCATGGCAGGGTCCCCAGTTGAATGGGATTCAATTTTACGCAGCGC
The DNA here is from genome assembly GCF_057233095.1 of Heloderma suspectum. Taxonomy (NCBI): domain Eukaryota; kingdom Metazoa; phylum Chordata; class Lepidosauria; order Squamata; family Helodermatidae; genus Heloderma; species Heloderma suspectum. The sequence continues at coordinate 70,335,101 of NC_139458.1, read as the reverse complement.
ATCCATCTCACCGTAACAGCTAGCTGCATTTCCTGTGCCCCACACTCCTGCACCTTGTAACAGGAGGGGGGGCTCTCCAGGTAGAGCCTCCTTCCATTCATCTAGTATATGAAAGTTTTTTCAAAAGGTTGGATTGCTTTTTCCTGTAAACAGATCACCGGCACGCTTCTCTGATGTGGAGGCTCTGCATCCAGCAGGGTGTGTGCTGTGTGCTTTATCCATCTGCTCCCATGTGTAGAACGCAGCACAAACACCCACAGAGCCGTATAAAGTATGCTGTGCCCACACGTGCCACCCAGTCACACACAAAAAGCAGGGCGATTAAAATATTCTGAAGCAAGGGCCAAATCCTTTCCCAGCCACCATATGTATTTGAAAAGGGATGTATGCCTAATTGTACATGTACACAGCCTTTACACCTGATGGGATGCACATGCACTTTGTATTCTCGTCTCTGTGCCCAGGCACAACATATAAAGTGAAAACTAGCCTGCAAAGGCTTGTGCTGGGTGGGAAGCTTCCTGCCCTGGAGCATGTGGTTTGGCTTAGTCTTTTGCATCTCTCCATTCTGCAGGCACCTTATGCAGGTACACCCTGTCGCTCCTGCCCTCTGCTTGTGGCATGCTGTGGTCTTGACAGTGTGAGTTGATCCAGGAAGGGCAGGGGGGTGGGGGGGGGTGATAGTCTTTTCTTGTGCTGCTGGAACAATTGGCCTTCATAGTCTCTTGGCCCCTTCAAACAAAGAGATCTTACATAAGTTCATGGATTTACTGAATATACTTGGGGTGGGGGGGGGGTGTCTGTTCCTAACCTCCACCCATTCAGCGGAAGGTATGCATAGAGGGGCCTGAATGCATACAACTATATGCGCTTAGGCTCTGTCTGCATGATCAGGGGCCTTAGCTTTAGCAGAGCATACGCACGTGTAGGACTCTATGCACCCTTTCAGCTGAATGCATGGAGGCTGGGGTCATGGACAGTGGGGACAACCTCTCTCTCCCTCCCTGCATTCACTGAATGTGTGAACTGGCCTTGCTGATTGATGGGAGAGGATGGGAATTGAGCCAGGATCCTCATACATGCAATACAGACAGCACGCTTTGCTCCACCCTCCATTAAGATGACACTTAGTACAGTAAGTCCCATACTAGGCAGTTAGTCTGTAGCATCCTTTAAACCTTTGTAATGCTTATTTATAGAGTCTTATGTTGTCTTATAATCCTTACTATCAACATGGCTGCCATTCATTTTCTTGTTTCCTGAGTTTGCTCTAATCCCTTTCTTCCCATACCCTGAATCCAAGATGGTGAGAGCACCTCAATATTATACCATAGCCATAAATGATTATTGTTGTAAGGTTAGGAAGGTCTAGTACAGGGTGAATAGCACCATACCTTCTCCTGGAAACTCTCTTATTATCCTTTGTACAGTTGCCAAATACCCCTTTTGTTAGGGAGATTACTGGCTAACGGGCTAAATATCTGGCAGATCCTGAAAGGGAGCACTGCAAGATGATGTAACTGAGGTGTCTTGTGAAAGGCAACAAAGGAGACACTGCTGTTTGCAAGTGGGGCACAGACAAGAAGAGGCACAGAGAGCTGAATCTGGGCTCTGTAAGCATTGCATGGTGCTGGCTGCCCCTCTGGAGATCTACTGTGGGGCATGTTACTCAGATCCCTTTTGGGGTTCAAGTGCTGGGAACAGAGGGTGTAGAAGGAAGCCACGGCATGGAATGGGAGTGAAACTGTGGTTCATAAGCAGGCCTGTCTTTTCTTGAGGGCAGGAAGTTTCACTGCCTGGAGTCTGAGATGTAGGCAATCATGCCGACAAAGCTGTGGTCAAGCTGTGTACCAATGGACCAGTATGAGAAGAAGTTACAATGTTTGTTCTTCACAGCAAGCCATTCCATCAGTCCAGAATGTTCCATATACCCTGATAAGGCCTAGGGTAGCATTAGATGCCTAACTTTGGGGAAAGACCGTTTTTGCAGGTTTCTGCCCACCCAATATGTCTTTCACCAATCCAAAACCAAATTTCTAGTTGACAACTGGAAAGAAAGAAAAAGGACAATCAGAAGGCAAGCAAATTTAAGGGAGTCAGGGCGCAATCCTATGGGAACTCGGAGGCGACTGCCTATCCAATGCAGGGCAGGAGAAGAGCAGAGGGGATCATCCCCTCCATGCTTCAGCCACCCTGCATTTGCAGCTAGACAGCCGATTTTGGCTGCCTAGCTGCAGGAAGGTGGAGCTGGGGGGGAGGCTGCTGGACGACGCATAGTGTCAGGGTGGAAACTGAGTCCATAGAGCCCCAGAGCAGTTCTGATTCTGAGGAGGAACAGCTATCCGTGGGGGAGGAGCCAGCTCACAGGCACAGCAGCTGGCAGAGATTCCTCCTGCCGGCATTCCTGAGTTAGATAGTGATTCTAGCAGTGAGAAAGTGTGGGAACGAGGCTTGCTAGATGCTCGACGCAGACGCAGAGAGCGACGAGCGATGGAGGGCGCGGAAAGGAGGCGTAGCGCCCATTTGGCGTGCAAGCAACGGCCGCCTCCCATGGACCCAAGGGAAAGAGGGAGGATCTCTCCCTAGCCCATAAGTTCTGGGTCTTCAAGTGTCTCTCTTTCAAATGGGGATCAACTGCCTATTCGAAGCTTAGGCCAGTCTGCTGTTCCTTGCTTTAGTCACTGGTGATTAGCATCTGAAAGAGTCATTAAGTTGTAAAAGGATTAAAGCTTTGAAAAGAATCCTTTCGTCTGTGTCTTGAGTTGGTTATTGGAGTCTACTGAAAGAGGCCGCCAGGGAGCTCCTGACACATAGGATGTGTTGTGCTGGCAGTTCCACCTTCCCTGCCCTGGATGCCCCCGGAACGCCCCATTTTCGCTGCTCTGTGCTCCTCTTCCATGCACAGAGCGCAGGGCCATTCCTAGCTGCCTGCGAAGCAGTGCAGGAGAGGGGGGAAGGTAGGTTCTCGGGAAACTGACCTTGGAGCATGGGCTCCAAGGTCTGATCCTGGAAACCGATGTATCCTTTGGTTGTCTAGCCAGTGACTAGCGGCCACAGGATTGCTCCCTCCGTGAATCAAAGAGAGTCTGAACCCTAGGAGAGAGACGTCATTCAGTTCTTTCAGTTGCTTTTTCTTTTATGCATAGCTCTGGTTTTTGCTGACAGAGTCGTGCTAGTTTGGGGGCCTTGGGGGCCATAGCTTGCATGCTTGCTTGCTTTTTGAACATGGAATTTCTGACTTAGGCCATGTGCCTTCTTCAGTTTTTAAGACTGCAGCTGGCCATTGTTTCTGAACTAGCTTTTGGGGCTAGATGTTTGGCTCCTGAGTAACTTAGAACAGATTCATTCCCCCCCCCCATTTGTTTTATTCACTGGTGAGGTTCAGACTTCACCCTTCTTTTCCATCTTAAAACATCCTCTTCAATTCCTACTTGGATTAATTTTCTTATCTGGAATTTGCTGAGTCCTACGCCTTTGACTCTGGGAGAAGTCTCTTCTAATCTACATCTGAGTCCATGTAAGCCTCTTCTTCCAATCTTTGCTTGAGGTAGCTGTCACTTCCCTTTCCAATTTCTCCTCCCTTTCTTCTAAAAGTTTGGACTACACTGCTATCTAGTTGAAAGCTTCAAACATTGCCCTTAACTAGTTTAGACTGGTGGGAGTTTGAGGGAGCAGTCTGATGTCTGGGGGACACAGGGTATTTCTGTTCCCTGGATCTGAGCTCACAGCCAGGAAACTGCTCGCCGCCTCCTCACAGCCACGCGCTTGCTGCCGCTGCTGCTGCAAGCTTGCGAACCCGAGTTCATGGGGGGGGAGGGGGCATTCCTGGGGAGGGGAGGAGACCGGGGCAGCAGCCATTCAACAAACCCCATGGCTGCTCCAGCCTCCCTCCCCCAAGCCTCTGTTAGATAGGTGAAAACACCCGTCTAGCTTAAATGCAGAGCAGAGGGGCGCAGTCCCTCCCGCTCTGCCTAGGATATTTGTCAGCCTCCAAGCACCAAGGCTGGACCCTGTAGGACTGTGCCCTAAGTGAAGCTAAGCAGCAATTCAAACTGCTGCTAGTTGGGCCTACTATGGCTTCTCTGCATTACAGCTATTCCATTGGATGCTCGGATACAGTTTTTCTAATACGGTTTTCTATTAGGCCAGTTTTTCTGATACAATTTTCTGATACTGTTTTCTATTAGGCCTCAGCAAGAATTAAACTGTCGTTTACTTTGCATGGTGTCATCTTTGCATGTCACACAGCTTTGTCGTTCATGGGCACAAACGTATTTTTTCTGTAATCATTGCATGTTTCACATGTTCCTTCTGCATATGATGTTCTTTCACATTTACTTTCCTCTATGAACCACTCATATCTTAAAGCATCCTGTGTGCATGTTTTCGCTTGTTTAACAAGTTAAAAGGGCATTCACTGTTTTTTTGGTTAAGTTTTAAAATATATTTTCAAAGATATTGAACTTCGAAATAGCTGTAAGTCAGCTCTGCCCATTGGGACAAAGTCGGAACCTCATTTTCATTGGTGGCCCATATGGGGAGAGTTGAGCAGATACTGACTTTTAAAAGGGGCTGTCTGTTCATTCCTTTTTTCCCTCTACCCATTCATTTCTTTCTCACCGAACCCAGCACTGAATGTACCATAAAGCATTACAAGGGTAAGGAGTTTCAGCCATGCCCTGTAGATAAGGGAAGGCGGCTTTGCCTGCAGTTGGAGGCCAGAAATATACACTGAAGTCCCACTCCGGAGCTGCCACGCTGATTTAATACAGCAGACGTTCCTGATCACCATCCCTGTAGACAAGAGGGGCATTAGAAGCCATCAATTTGTTCAGCCTATGATCAGTCAAAAGACCTTTCAATTGAAGGGCAAGAGAGGACACACATAGTCTGGGTTCGGGGACACATATATATAGTCCAGGTTCGAACGATCATTGGGTAAAGAAACCATCATGGCTTCTCCTCCTGCCCTTGTGCATGCGCCTGTCATTTGCATAATTACCCATGCTACAGTACGGGTTGGTGCATCCTTCGAACCTGGCGTGCAGCACAGCGGGGTGTCTTCATACTCACCCTACAACACACGACGTGCAGTAGGGGTTGTAGGGTGGGTACAAAGCCATCCCTGCTGCATTGTGCGCTGGGTTCAGACGACACGCCAACCCAAGCTGCAGCGCGAGAAAGTATGCAAAAGATGGGGGTGCACAGCATGCACGGGGATGGGAAGAGAAGCCACGATGGCTTCTTTAACCCCCTGCGATCGTCTGAACACCCACATAGAGTGCTTGGACATTGTTGCTGATCATGAGGCAGTGCAGACAGTGAATGTATTTAACAGTTTGCCTGGTGTGTAGTTCTTGGAGTTAATTTGTTTCTGTTTTCTTTGTTACTTCTCCTGAAATGATTGCTACAACTTTTTTGGAGAAAAACATTTTTTTTTTTTTACAATATGCATTAACATCACAGCTTGAACTCCAGGCAGCATTCCTTAATTGACCAGTCACAGTTTCTATTGGTATTCTGTTTTAAAATAGCATAACTTTAATCTGGTGTTTTAATCTTTTTTATCCTTTTACTGTTTTATCTCTTGTGTTCACTGCTCCAAAATCTGTTCTCGATATGGAGTGGTATACAAATATTGTAAGTAAGTAAGTAAGTAGGTAAATAAAATTGAATTGTTAGCAAAGCGTATTATCCAGCGTTAGTGCTATCTACAGTAGACCCATTGAAATGAATGGGACTTAGGTTAGTCCTGACTAGCATTTCAGTGGGTCTACTCTATGTAGGACTAACATTGGATACTGCCCAAAGAGCCCTACTCTACTGAAACAACAGCAACCTTTGGGGGAAAAGTGGGGGAATTATTGCCCCACCTGCTGGTTTTACAGTGATGCTATCTAAAGAAATTAAAATTGCGGTCTTGTTCATGTCCTGAGTTTAGTGAGACTTGCTCCTGGGTGAATGTGCATGGGATTGCAGCCTGAATAAGTCATTGGATGTTTTGAAGGAGGAAAGTTGTAAATTTAATTTTTCTTCGAGTCAGTTTTTGCCTTTACTGAGAGATTCCTGCTGTAATGTCTGGCATTGTTTCAGGATCTTGTGGGACCAGCATGGAGATCAGTATATAGACCTTTCTTGAGTTGCAATACCCTGCTGTCTGAGAATCTGTGATTGGAATAGGGATGCTAGGTCATTGTCCCGTTTGGTCCTGTGTTCTGCCGGAGTAAGAAATTGAACTGAGAGAACTGGTCACACACACACACATACCCCAAGAGTTTCCTGGACATATTAGCCCTTAAGACTTGTGAGCTGGAATTACTCAGATTTGGTCCAAAGGGCCCTACTTTGGTTTTCCTAGGTTGAGATTTGGTGGGAGAGCACAGCCAGTTGAATCAAATCCCAGATAGTTTCCATTGGCTTTTTCTCCAAACCTTTGACACATAGGGTCACAGTTAAGCTTAGTTGGCCAGAGGAAAATTGTTTTTGGTTCTCCCTTCCTCCTTTTTCTTTCACAACCACTAGTTTTGAAATTTTGGCCTAAGGGGAAGAAAAGAGTCCCAAGGTGCTGGAAGCTGCCAGTCTCTGGTTTTCAGGCACTCAATTCTAACTTTTATCTGGATCAGGTCCTCAAGTTCATTTTTGTTTTAATGGATTTTCCCTCTTCTTTATCACCGTTGTCTTCCTCCTCCTCCTCCAGCTGTGCACCCCAGTATGTAGGGGGAAAGTAAACCAATACCTGGAGCTCGTTTGTGAGCTGAGTTGAGAAAAAGGGAAAGCAAATTCCCTCTGCTCTTTTTCTTTCCTTTTCCCCGAAGCAACAGGGCCCAAATTGTACAGTGTGGTTTAGTCAGCAGAATTTGTTTTCTCTCTTTCCCCCTCTTAAAAGGGGAGGTGAAGAAAAGAAGGAACAGAGATGAGTTCACATGACACGACAACCCACCCTGCAGAATGAGCCACGCTGTGTGTTGTTGTTTGAACATCCCACGGTGAGCCCAACAGACAGTTGGGTTTACCATGGATTATTCTAACCGTGGATTGTTCTCCCGCTCCTTCCCCCTCGGTCTTCCACCTGGCTCCACCCAGTATTCCAGGGGACTTGGAGGCAGAACCCAGCCTTGTCTGCCACAAAGTCCTCCATCCCCTCTCCAGTCACGACCCTGGTCACGTTCGGAGCTTTAAAAAAAAAGTTTGTCCCCACATTTGCACAAAACAGGGCCAAAATAACTTTTTAAAAATTGCCCCAATGATGTGTGCAAACATCCTCCGTTTTTTTCTTTCTGTTGGTGTGTGTGTGTGTGTGTGTGTGTGTGCGCGCACGCGCAACTCTGACTGTTAATAAAATATAGGCTTGCTTTGTCTGCAGCCTTGTATGTTTCAGCTGTCAAACTAAATATGATTACTGTGATTAATGGGTGTGTGCATGCACTTTTCTATGGAAAAGAGTTGCCCGCCAGGTTGGGGAGGGGTGGACTAGAAGGGGGGTACCCCCAAGGGTTGGGGCAACATTTGAAACCCCACCTTGCTAAGCGGGTGATCTTGAGCCCTTTTCCGTCTTGACAGGTGGGGAGCCCCATTTTGCACAAATGTAGGGATGAGCAAAACATTTTTTTAAACCTGGGCAGCCTGTGACACCCTCTCCAAAGTGCCATTTGGGCACAGTTGGAGGAGCGGTCACTGGCAGGGGGTGCCTGAGGCAGCTTGGCTGCGATCACAAAGTGGGATTGCAGCCGTGTTCGGGAAGAGCGGCAGGAGTTTCTGTCACTCTTGCTGAGCGGTTCATTGCCCAATGCCTGCAATCCACGATGGGTTGGCAGTGCCATGTTTGGATAACACACCAACTCATTGTGGGTTCAACAACCCCAAGCACAAGCCATGGGTTGTTAGGGTGGCTTGTTGCCCACACACAAGCCACCCTGCTTGTCGTATCGTGCGAACGCAGTCACTGTCTGCCTGGTGGTTTTACCTGGCAAAGTGCCAGTTTCTGAGAATATCATTACTTGGGTCTTAAAGGTCAATGAAAGCATGGCAAAATGCTTAAACATGTTTTCAAGAACAAAGCAAAGCCACCCAGCATAGGAAATGCTGTGGATGAAGGGGAATTTCCCCTTGCCACAGATCCACCTGATTCTAAATTGTGGCAAATTTGTGAAAGTGCAGGATGTAATCCATGGAAGCCACACCCTTTATCTTTCCTTCTTCAGGAAGGTTGTGCAAGCAAACTCTTTGAGCTCTTCTGCTGTGAAAGATGGCTAAAGCTGGGATGCAAGAACCAGCTGAGTGCATGTATATGGTTAGGGTGTCTGGGTCTGGAACAAGTGATGGAAGAGTTTAAAAAGGTCCAAGAGAAGCTTGAAAGAAAAGAAGAATGCTTAAAGCTACAAAAAGAAAAAGAAGAATGCCAAAAATTACAAAAGAAAGAATGCCTAAAAAGTTACAAAAGGATAAAGCAGAATGCCTAAAGTTAGAGAAGGAGAAGGAAGAAGAGTGTTGGAGGGTGCAATCCTACTGGATCCGTCCTGGGTACTTGGAAGCCTCTGAACTAGTATCCAATGCAGAGCTTCTGCATTTTAGCTACACGGGCATTTTCACCCATCTAGCAGAGGCTTCAAGGAGGGGGAGGGAAGGAGGCTAGGGACGGCTGGGGGTAGCTCATATCCCCGCATCCCCACTCTCCTCCCCTCCCTGCGGCACATACCCCTTTCACCCCTCTACAAACTCATGTTTGCGAGCTCGTAGAGTCAGCCGGTGCAGTTTTTTCCGGGCCAGCTGAGAGGGAGCAGGAGCGCCATCTTTGACCTTAGATCCGGGAGTCTGAAATATCCTATGTCCCCCAGACGCTATCTAGAGAGCACAGGATTGCTCTCCCCACCTACAGAAGGAGGAGGAAGAAGAGTGCCTAAATCTGCAAAAGGAGAATAGGAGAAGTGTGGATGGCTGCAAAAAGGGAATGAGGAACTCATGAATGGCAGCAAGTTATAGAATGTGAGTCTAGTAAGAGAAACAGAGGAGATTAAAGAAGAGTTAAGACAGACAGGACAAAAGGAAGCTAAAATCAGATCTCAGCTAGCAGCAACAGAAGGTATTAAGGGAGCTGTCAGAGTTATGGCTTTGCAACATAAACAGCAGAAGCAAGCACCAACAGGAGGTCAAGAGGACCACACCCATTGCCTGGCTTTGATTAAGAACTTGAAAGAAGCCTTGAATGCAGGTGTAACCCACTAGTATATTTTTCTTTAAAAATGTTGAGTGGGAATATTCCCGCACATGCTCAGTAAAGGAGTGAGATAGGGAGTGGCTACCATTTTAGGCAGCTACCAAAATGCAGTGTGGAGGAAGCTTACTTTCTCCTCTCTGTAAGACCCTGAACACTTGAGACAGGCTAGTAGGGAGGTGTTCTTTTTGAAAAAAAATTAAAGAGTCATGATTTTTGTTACAAACACTATGAGTTCCTTGTTTGTTTATGTTCTTTTATATTATATAACATCAGGAGAAACGACGGGTTGGATGAATCAGAGGTTGGAATTAAGATTGCCAGGAGAATTATCAACAACCTCCGATATGCAGACGACACCACCCTAATGGCAGAAAGCGAAGAGGATCTCAAGAGCCTCTTGTTGAGAGTGAAAGAGGAGAGTGCAAAAGCTGGTTTGAAACTCAACATTAAAAAAACGAAGATCATGGCATCTGGCCCCATCACTTCCTGGCATATAGAAGGGGAAGAAATGGAAGCAGTGACAGATTTTACTTTCCTGGGCTCCAAGATCACCGCAGACGGTGACTGTAGCCATGAAATTAAAAGACGCTTGCTCCTTGGGAGGAAAGCTATGGCCAACCTAGACAGCATAGTAAGAAGCAGAGACATCACCTTGCCGACAAAGGTCCGTCTAATCAAAGCTATGGTTTTCCCAGTAGTAATGTATGGCTGTGAGAGCTGGACTATAAGGAAGGCTGAGCGCCGAAGAATTGATGCTTTCGAACTGTGGTGCTGGAGAAGACTCTTACGAGTCCCCTGGACTGTAAGGAGGTCAAATCAGTCCATCCTAAAGGAAATCAACCCTGAGTGCTCATTGGAAGGACAGATACTGAAGCTGAAGCTCAAATATTTTGGCCGCCTAATGCGAAGAGAAAACTCTCTGGAAAAGACCCTGATGCTGGGAAAGACTGAAGGCAAAGGAGAAGGGGACGGCAGAGGATGAGATGGCGAGATAGCATCACGGATGCAATGAATATGAACTGAGCACGCTCCGGGAGAGAGCGCAGGACAGGAAGGCCTGGCGTGCTATGGTCCATGGGGTCACGAAAAGTCGGACACGACTGAACGACTGAACAACAACAAATATTATATAAAGGGCTGTTTAGCAAGTTGTTCCTGTGTTGCTGGATCCTGGTCCATTTCGAGAAGATTGCTGCGGAGCTGGAATGAACTGAGTAAAGACTGTTTTCTTTTGTCGGCCAGCAGAAAAATTAAGCTTCAAAGAAAAGTTTTATTTATATTTTTGTTGTGGACTCAAGCTGAAGCAGATAATTTTGGGAGATCTATGCTCTGTTTTATTGTTTGTTGATAAGTGAATTATTATGCATGTAAAAGTATTACTTGTGAATTATTATTGTTTTTAATTAAGAAATTAAAATGATATATATTGTCCCTGTACAAGGCCTTTGCTATGAGGCCTTTGTACTGTACAGTATTGTACAGGTTCCTCTCCATCCCACTACAAAGTCAATCACTGAGACACAATCTCATCATCTGAATGAAATGGAAAAACAAAGCTCTTGGCAAAAAATCCATAAAAATCCTTTGGGGAGGGGCTGTAGCTCAGTGGTGGAGCACCTGCTTTGCATGCAGACGGTCCCAGGCTCGATCCCAGGCATCTCCAGGTAGGGCTAGGAAAGACTCCTGCCTGAAAGAGCCGCCAGCAGTCAGTGTCAACAATACTGGGCTAGATGGACCCAGGGTCTGACTCAGTTTAAGGCAGCTCCCTAGGTTCCATGTGTATATGTAAAGGTAAAGGTGTCCTCACCAGTCGTGTCCGACTCTAGGGTGTGGTGCTCATCCCCGTTTCTAAGCTGAAGAGCCAGCGCTGTCCGAAGACGCTTTCGTGGTCACATGGCCGGCATGACTGAACACCGAGGTGCACGGAACGCTGTTACCTTTCCCGCCGAGGCGGTACCTATTTATCTACTTGCAATTTCTTGCTTTCGAACTGCTAGGTTGGCAGAAGCTGGGACTGAAGACGGGAGCTCACTCCGTCACGCAGCACTCGGGTCTCGAACTGCTGTCCTGCTGACCTTCCGGTCTGCAGTTCAGCGTCTTAACCACTAAGCCACCGCGGTCATGTGTATATGTACTATTTATTAAACTGATGAGTTATATAAAGCTATTAGTTGGATTTTAAAAGATCTAATAAATCATTGACTCAGTGCCAGAACCAAAGCTTTGGTTTGCCCCACATGACTTATAGTTATTTTAGTACTATCCAATGCATAACTAGAATGATTTTGGTTATATGTTTTATGTATACAAATTGTTTTTGCAGTAATACATTTTTCAGAATTCCAACCTTAAAAAAAAAACCCAACCCCACACCAAACAACGCATAGAAAAAGACAAATTCTGACATGAAAATAGTCATTGTTAAAATAATCACTTTGACATTTGGCTCCAGTACAGAATAGAAGAATTAAAAGTTGGCATCATCATAATAACAGAATGTACATGTTTTAAGATGAACCAAAACAAAATTTGACTGTGCATTGCTGATAAAATATTTTTGTATTACTCAAAAGATCTACATGTCTGTGACTTGTGCTTCATCTAGTCATGATTGTCTTGCATGTTCAGCTTTGTTTACAATGCTGCCAAAGCTCAGTCTTGCTGAATACCATATGACTTTATTTTATATCCACCTTTGCTTCCCTTTCTTTCTGCAATTGTACTTAATTTTAAAATTAAAAAATCCACAATTAATTCATCTCACACAATTAAAGGGGGAAAAAAAGACCACGTTGATGAATGACATTGACAGCATAAACTAATTTGGTCTGATTGATGTGAGATCCAAGTTTGGCCTCAAGCGGGCGAAAATTATTCATCTCCCTCTGCGGGTTCAAGTGCTGGGAACAGAGGGCTTAGATTTTCTCCTTCCTTTTTTCTAAAAGTTTGGACTATACTGCTATATAGTTGGAAGCTTTCAACACTGCGTTTAACTAGTTTAGACTGGTGGAAGTTTTTAAGTCGAGCTAAGTAACAATTCAAACTGCTGCTAGTTGGGCCTACTATAACTTTTGCATGTCATAGCTATAACATTTGATGCTCGAATACAGTTTTCCTAATATTGTTTTCCAATAAGCCTCAGCAAGAGTTAAACTGTCGTTTACTTTGCATGGTGTCATCTTTGCTTTGTCGTTCATGGGCAAAAAAGTATTTTCTCTGTAATCATTGTATGTTTCACATGTTTCTTCTGCATGTGATGTTCTTTCGCATTTACTTTCCTCTACAAACCACTCATATCTTAAAGCATCCTGTGTGCATGTTTTCGTTTGTTTAACAAGTTAAAAGGGCATTCACTGTTTTTCTGCTTCAGTTTTAAAATATATTTCAAACATATCGACCTTCTAAATAGCTGTAAGTCAGCACTGGTTATGCTCTCTTGCCTGTTGGGGCAACGTCAAATCCTCATTTTCAGGGCAGTGGGTTTAGCTGTCTGCTGGAGGGCTTGAGCTGTGCCTCCACCTCTGCTCAAGCCACATATTTGTAAATAAAAGTAAAGGCTACAAAAGGGCAATAAACCTCTTTCCTCCTTCCGAAGAACTGCACCCCGGAACCACTTGCCCGAAACAGGGCAGGAGGGACTGTAGCTCAGCGGCGGAGCCCCTGCTTTGCATGCAGAAGGTCCCAGGTTTGATCCCAGGTGTCTCCAGGTAGGGCTAGAAAAGAACGAACCTGCCTGAAATCCTGGAGAGCCACTGCCAGTCAGTGGGTTCGCATGATCAAGGGGGGCAAATAAGCCACAGTGGCTTATTTTCCCACCCTGCTGGTGTTGGTCGCAAGCCACCCAATTAGCTTAATTACCCTCACCAAGCACGGGTTGTCATGTCATCTGAACCCAGCCAGGGTGGCTGACTGGGATGGTTGACAAATCACCCTGAAACCATTCCACCCACCCACCCTTGCTGGGTTCAGACATCATGACAACCCATGACTGGCATGTATGAGGAGGGAAATTAAGCCATTGAGGCTTATTTTCTGCCTATGTGATGGTGCGAACGTGGTCAGTGTCAATTATACTGAACTAGATGGACCAGTGGTCCGACCCAGTGACCTGGTTCACATGTAATGAAAAGCCACTGTGGGTGAATTTCCCTCTGGGTCTTCTTGTCATGGTGGCGACTGCCATTTTAAATATTCAGGGCGCAGCAGGGGCATATTGTAGCTTTTTGTTACGTGTGAACCCGGTGAGGGTGGGTTATGGGGTTGGTTGACAAGCCACCCAGAACCCATGGGCTGTTTTAGAGTTACAGGTGGCTTGGCAACTACCCCAACAAGCCACCCTCACTGGGGTCACACATAACGGGAAGCTACAGGACATCCATGCTGTGCCTCAAATATTCGAAATGGCAGCTGCCACCACAACAAGAAATCCCACGGTGGCTTCCCATTGGTAATGTTCACACAACACACCAACCCACACTCAGCGGTTGAGTGTGGGTTGTTGTTGAACGGTGGGTTGTTGTTGAACCTTGGGTTAGCATTTTGTCTGTACCCAGGACATTTTCCGCAGGGTGGCTTGTTAACCACCCTGGACAACCCAGCAACAAACCATGGGTCCTTGAAGTGGCTTGTTCGAGAAGAATAAGCCACACTGTGTGGTTAACAAGTCACCCTGCAGAAAATATCCTGGGTTCAGACAACACGCCAACCTACGGTTCAACAAACGACCCACGGTTCAACAACCACCCACACTCAACCACTGAGTGTGGGTTAGCGTGTTGTGCAAACCCAGTCATTATGTGTGAACTGAGCCAGTTTCCTTCCTATGGGGCAAGTATCACAATAAGTTTTAATGTGGCCTCTTTGGGTGTCAGCTTGATTTCATCTGCTCTTTAAAAAAAAGAAAAGAATGAGTGACTTAAGATTCTTATTGAATTTAAAACATTATTATATATTTTAATTGTTATTACTGTTGTTAGCCGCCTTGGAAGATATGTGCAAAAAGGTGGGATATCATTCAAATAAACAAATGCACCTTCCGTGGCGGCAGCTCCTCCCCACCTGCCACAGAGAGGGCAGAAGGTGCTCCTGCTGCTGCCGACTGCTCGGCTGGACGGGGGAGAGGCGAGTGGCAACAGCAGACAGGCCGCAGTCCTTCACCGGTGTTTTGCTAGGCAGCTGCTGCTCCTGCTCCTAACGCCAGTCATGACTTGCCAATTCTGGGGTGGGACGGGGCGGGGTGGGTGGGCACGAAGAATTGGCGGTGGCAGAAGGGGTAGCTGCTGTCCCTGTCCAGAAGATGATAAATGAGTTGCTAGGGCTCCTTCGGCTACCACTGAACAGGCTGGGCAAGTGGCAATGGCAACAAGGACCAGAAGTGGTCACCACTGCCTGTGCCTCGTGAGGTATCCCCCACCCCTAAGTTCACTCTCCCCACTCATTCTAAGCCAAGGATGGAGAACCTCTTCCAAGCCAAGGGCTGAATGCAGTTTTGGAGAAGCCCTCAGGGCTGCGTTCCAGTGCTGGGTGGGGTCGAATGCAAAGAGGAGGGGGCCAAAGGCAAAAGGGGTGGGGCTAAAAGTAAAAAGATCCCAGCATATTGTACCGTAAAGCTCTCACTGACAGTAACTGAGCCTTAGGAGAGGCGTGTCACCCTTTTTGAAGGCGTGGGGGCAGGGAATGGCGCAAACACCAGGAAACCACCCAACAATTGGTGATTGGGGTAAAGGGAGTGTGCCATCTGGGGAAGCCCGGCGGGCCGGAGTGGGACCCCAGGAGGGCTGCACTTGGTCACCAGGCCAGAGTTCCCCACCCCTGCTTTAAAACTGTTAGGGGCTCTGGTTACAAGGAGGTGGAGGGGGGGATTAAGAAGCATCAGAGGAAGCACTTTTTCTTAATCCCCAGGCCTCAACAGGGGTAGGTGGCAGTGGTGGTGAGCCCTGCTGGGGCCCCGGGGCCCTGGCATTTGCCAAACCATGACAGGTGCCGATGGGAGGCCTGAGTGGAGGCAAGCATCACACTCATTTCTACTAGGCAGCAGATCCATGATCTCACATCACCTCCAGAAAGAGGCATCCTGCATCCCAAGGTGCCTCCAGCCTTTAGCCAACTCTCTGCTTCTGCCTCTCTTGGTCTCTGTTCCTAAACTGCTGTTTCTTTGCACACCTTCATCAGCCCTCTCCCCTCAGCAAGGAGAGGAGAGTTGTATCACCTTGCCCCAGGTACTGATGTTTTTTCTTTCCAAATATTCCAGAGAGATCTCAGCACCAACTACCTTCCATCAATGAGCTCCCCTGACCATCCTGGACTGTTAAAAAATATTAACATTCCGTTGTCAAATCCCACCCTATGATCAGATTTTGCTTTAAAGCAAATCCATAATATTACCATCCATCTTACTCAGAGAACAATCTCACAACAATAGGAACAAAACACAGTAGTATCTCTTACATTTTTCTTCTTTCACTGGATCACCCACTAGTCCAAAACACACATTAATTTCTTCTTCTGCTGTTTTACTTGTTTTGGGGAACTTCACGGGCTTCCAGTGTTTCTGCTTCGTTGAAACTGAGGTATTTGAGTGTGCACAAATGTTCATAAGAAGCAGAAGTTGCAGCATTTATTCCTCCTGTGGACCAAAGCTAGTTTCCCTGTTCTTTTACAATGCCTCTGATGCACATATTTACAGCAACTCTACCACCAGTTCGGCCACCACCCTTACCCCTCCCACCATGTTTCAGTTTGGGTTCCCACTTAAAAAACAAAAATCTAAGTGTCACTTAATTTGTTGCCTTATTTTTGAAAGAATGACATCCCTAGAATCAAGTTTTCAAACACAGCAAAACCTCTCCTGGGAGGCGGGATTCTTGGAGTGCTTCCAGACAACACTTTTATTGTGTAATTGTAATTCTGAATTCACAGGATTTTACAGAGGTCATCTTCCATTTGTAGCCCTTCTGTGTTTCCCCACCACTTTGCCCATCTTTTTTCTTACCATAAAATATTTGTTAAGGAAGAAAAGATGGAAAAGTTGCACAATACCTTTTGAGTGTCCATGCTAGGAGCCTTTCATCTGGAAACACACTTGATGTTACAAGGCAGCTGTCGGCCTGCCACTCTGTGCACAACTGACTTCTGCTGCAAACCAATAGAACTAGTTTTCCCTGGCCTCAGCTCTGGAGAGGAAACCAATACCTAGAGAAAATATTTCTTCATGCCTGTGTGAAAACAGTTCTTCAGTGATCCAGCTTAATCCTTTGATTTGCTTAAAGACACAAATGTCTTGAATTGCAAACAAAAATGAAGATTCCTCCAACCCAGCTTCCTTCTTAGACAATTAATTTATTTCAGAAGAACGCTTATGGATATTGGAACTCTTTGTTGTTGTTGTTGTTGTTGTTGTTGTACAGAGAGGACACCTTGTCTATACTTAATGCCCTTTTGAAGATTCTGCTTCACAACATAAGGAAAGCAAGACAAAATTTGGAAAAGAGACAGGGAGAGCAATCCTATGCCCACCAGGCAGCACCTGGGGGCCCATAGGATCATTTGGTTTCCTGGCTCTGAGCTGCCTCACCTCTTTTCCCATGGCTGCCCCAGCCCCTTCTCCTCCCCCTCTGAGGCACCACTGCTAGATGGGTGAAATCGCCCATCTAAGCAGAAATACAGGGCAGCTGGAGTGTGGAGCCTCCAAGGTCAGCAGCTGCTGTCTGTCTGGACAGGCCTGCACCCCAAGGGCACCACCCTATGCCCTTGGGTCCCAGCTGGCTGGGGAATGCTGGGAGTTTTAGGACTTTTTCCTGTCTAATCATACATAGGACGGTGCCCTAAAAGAAAATATACAATTGTTCTGGCTCTCTACTCCCCTGAAAGAAGGGAACTTTAGACAAAAGCAAATGGAAATTAAAACCACATTCCTGATGACCGCTTAGCATGTAGCTGTTGAAAGAGGAGAGGTAATACTTTGATTTCTCACACCTGGATGTCCATTAGACACACTGCCTCTCAACCAGTCCAAGCTTTGCACCAGCTTAATTTATTCCTAAATGTTCCGTTAATAGATTATGCAATCACATCTTAGCCAGCTTTCCCCAGCCTGGTGCCCTTCCAATGTTTTGGACGATAGCGGTCTTAGCCCATGTGCAGATTAATGCTTTCACAGCTTTTAGAATGTATATTTGTACCCCGCTAAACAGGTACTAAACGTCACATGATGTCCCTCTTTTAAACAGACTTCTTACAAAGCCTCTTGCCTGGCTGTAGCCCTTCTGCTCCTCCCTTCTTAAAGTCCCCCACCCTTTTACCTGATTGTGCACATCTACACCTTGCCACCCATTCCCCAGTTGGATGCTCCAGTTGTTTTCCTACATTTAACAATCCTAGCTGTTTCCTGACTGAATAGAAACAGAGGTCCTCTTCCCTCTGCTCCTTTTGTTGCTGTTGCATTGCAGTTTCCATCCCTCTGCTTCACTAACTCATTTGTTTACCTTGTTTGCTCACCTGTTGTGGCCAACTCCAAAAAAGTGGTCATGATGCATGATGACTGGCTGGGGGATTTTGGGAATTGTAGTGCAACATATCTGGAGGGCACTAGGTTGGGGAAGGCTGTATTCATGGATATCAACCCATTGGATTGCATCCAGATATCCATCCATAGAAGGGGGTGGGCAGAAGCTGAGTCATCTCCCCCCATCAGTCCCCAAAGTCCTCTGTGAATGTTCCTTTGAGGGATGGGAAAATCAAGATGGAGCAGAAAGTGCCTCCACCAACTTTCTGCAGCCCCCCTTCGCCTCACTCAGCAGGGTCATGTGACCCTCAGGGGAGTATTTTCAGAGGACTCTGTGGTCTGGTGGGGAGAGGAGGCAACAGGAGAAACCTCATTCCTCAAGCGGATATCTGGATCCAACCCATTTCATTTCTTATAGGGTGCAAATAGCAGGTTTCATATACTTATTTAAAATATAGAAGACAATGGTGCAGGCATTCCAAAAGAGAAAGGCTTGGATCTTAACACTCCATGAGCTGAAGAGCTCCTCCCATCTGTGAAGGGACCCCATCCAGTAGAGACTTCTTCTGGAAGAAGGATTTGCAGCCACACCTTGGCTGGCAAACATTAATTGCTGCCCGTTTTCATATCCTGCATTGTCAACCGTGAGTCACCACTGCACAGCAACTTTTGCCAACACAAAAATTTAGGAGTATCATAACAGATTACAGCCACAATCAAAATTCATAAACACTTGGCTCACATAAACAGAGACCTCTTAATGAGAACATTTCTGAAAGTGTGCAAAAGCAACCTTAGATATGGCTTTATATGAGTAAAGGAAATGATTTCTGCTGCCCACTCCATCAGATACATGGAGTATTATGGAGAGTTTCAGGTTTATACATTGTGCATATGGTGATGGTGATGGGGAAGAATTTGTAAACAACGTGGTCAGAAGGAAATTAAATTCAGGAAGTCCTGCATTGTGAGTGACCACTGTTAATAATGTGATGGTCATTCTCAGTACTTTCTACATTTAATTTCTTTCTGATCTCACAGTCTACAATTCTGTCCTCCCACCACATGTGTACCTTATGTCCCTGAAAGCCTATGCTAGAAAAATTTGCTAGGATTGAACATGCTGAAAGACTTTTTGTCACTGTTTTTTCTGCAACGGACTAACACAGCCAACTTAACAAAGAATAGCACCACACAAATTAAAATGGTTTAGCTGTAACAGATCAGATACAGGTGCTATTGTGACCCAACCTTTTCTAATCAGTACCTCTATGAGCAAACTTCTATGCTGGATGGCACTGTAGTGTTTGGGGCCTTCTGGCTATTCGGAAGCTTGGTGTAGTTCAAGGGCTGTAGGAAGTGGGAAGAAAGAAGTTAAGCACTATGCCAAGTGGATCACGCACCAGTTACGATGCATCCATTTTCTTTTATATTTTCCTTCTCTTTTGCTGGTTATCAGGCAATACAACCTTTTTGTCCCTGAGGTGAAATGTCCAAATGGTACTCCAAGAACTGTCACTGAGATGAGCCAGCTCACCTCACCTTGCCAGTAAGGCTCTTTCATTGTACTGCACCATTCTAATTCTCTGGGAAGAGCCCGGTTGCCTGTTTACCTCTCTCTCTCCCCCCCCCCCTTACCTTACACACAAACACGAGCTGCCCTAGAACTGTGTATGCTGTACTGTGACTTCATACCACACTTCAGCCATCAGAGAGGTCAACTTGGCCTGTTCCAAAACATTGCACTTCTTTCTTTTACAAGTCCTGCTTAGGCACCATACAACACCCCTCCCCCTCCCTCAAGACATCGTTCAACAGAAGGGTGGGAAAGAAGTGGAGTATGTGTAAAGAAGTGGGATGGCCAGTTCTTGTATCTCATGGAACCTGAGGGAGAAAAACAATATCCCAGGTTTAATCATAGGTCACTTTAAAAGAAGAACAAAAGCAAAGTTCATACCAGCCTCCCCCAACCTGGTGCCCTTGTATTGCAACTCCCATCATTCCCAGCCAGCTGGCTTGGAATGGCGGGAGTCACAGTCCAAAATATTTGGAGGGCACCAGGTTGAGGGATGCTGATCTACACTACATGGTCTATACTACACTGACAAAGCTTTAATCTCTGGCATAGTACAAGACAATGACCTGGTTTGCATAGCTTATTTAAGCTGTGGCATGTACAGTCATCATTTGCCTAATCTGATGCTACCATCTGTCCAATTTTGTGGGATCAGTTCCACTTGCTGTGGCCTGATGATGTGACCAAGGTGCTTCCAGCAATGTGACCAACCACCTGCCCTCTCAATCCCTGCCTCTCTTGGCTAATAAAAGCTAGCCGAGGAGGTATGACTGGGTGGATTCAGGGAGTGATCAATAGCTTCCCTATGGGAAGAAGTGGTCCCTGCTGTCCTTAAGGAGGCAGTAGTGTGGCCACCCCGGAAGAAGCCCACTCTGGACCCAATGGTATTAGACAACTACCGCCCAGTCGCAAATACCCCTTTCTTAGGGAAGGTACTTGAGAGGGTTGTGGCGGAGCAACTGCAGGCACTCTTGGATGATACTGATTATCAAGACCCATTCCAGTCTGGGTTTCGATCTGGTTATGGGACTGAATCAGCCTTGGTCGCCCTGATGGATGTCCTTTATCAAGAGAGGGACAGGGGGGTGCAACCCTGTTAATTCTGCTCAATCTCTCATCGGCTTTTGATAGCGTTGACCAGGTATCCTCCTGGATTGACTCCATGGGAGGGTATCGGAGGCACTGTGTTACAGTGGTTCCAGTCCTACCTACGGGGCCAATTTCAGAGGGTAACATTGGGTGACTATTCCTTGGCTCCTTGGCGATTGAGCTATGGGGTTCTGTAGGGTACCATCTTGTCCCCAATGTTGTTTAACATCTATATGAAGCCATTGGGAGCAGTCATTAGGGCACTTGGCACCAAGTTCCATCAGTATGCTGATGACACACAGCACTATCTCCCTGTGACATCTGAATCAAAAGAGGCTGTGCAAGTCCTGGACCAGTGCCTGAACTCAGTAATGGGCTGGATGAGGGCCAATAAACTGAAACTGAATCCTGGCAAGATGGAAGCCCTGTGGGTGAGTGGTTCCTGAGTCTAGGAGATAGGTTTATTGCCTGTTCTAGATGGGGTTGCACTCCCTTTGAAAGACCAAGTTCATAGTTTGGGGGTACTCCTAGATCCATCACTGTTGCTGGAAGCCTGAGAGACCGCTGTGGCTCAGAGTGCCTTTTATCAGCTTCGGCTGGTTCACCAACTAGGGCCCCTCCTGGATGGGGATAGCTTGGCCACAGTAGTACAGACATTAGTAACCTCAAGACTGGATTACTGCAATGTGCTCCATGTGGGGTTGCCCTTGAGGCTGGTCTGGAAGCTGGAGCTAATGCAGAATGCAGCAGCCTGTCTGTTGTCGGGAGGGGCCCTTTTCAGCACGTAACTCCTTTGCTGAGGGAACTGCACTGGCTGTCTATTTGCTACCGGGCCAGGCTTAAGGTGATAGTAGTAGTCTACAACTACAAGTTGTCCCCTCAACAACTTGGGACCAGGATACCTGAGAGAGTGCCTTCTTCTTTACCAACCTGCCCAGTCACTGAAGTCATTGAAGGGCTTGCTCCTGGTAGTTCCACACAGCCCTGTGGCCTGGTTGGAGTCCACCAGGAAAAGAGCCTTCAGCATGATGGCCCCCTTCTTGTGGAATTCCCTGCCTTTGGAAGTCAGGCAAGTGCCAACGTTGTGTAGTTTTTGGTGCCTCCTGAAGACATTGCTATTTTGAGAGGCCTTCCCTGAGTGACCAGCTGCGGTTTATTAAGTTCAGAAACTGTTTTTAAAATGTTTTAACTATTTTAATTGCGGGGTTTTATTCTTTAACTTGTTGTTCACCACTCCAAAATCTTTGATGTGGAGCGGTATATAAATATTGTAAATAAAATCACCACCACCACCACCTGCCCAAGCATGGCTTGTCATGTCATCTTAAGCCCAGGTGGCATGGCATGGCTTGTTGGAGGGGGAAACAACCCTCAAATGACCCAACAACAGCCCTTAGGCAAATCGCATGCACCGTGGCTTAAACAAGCCACCATAGCTTAAGCTATGGTGATTGTGGAAACCAGGCCAGTAAATGGAAAAGGGGAGGGGCCATGGCATTCTTCATTATTGAAAGGTTTCTCCCTTCCCTATAACCACTCGACTCCAAAGGAAGGCTGTCTGATCATTTGACAACCTGTCATAAGAACATGGTAGCTCTCTCGTTTTTT
This sequence comes from Heloderma suspectum, assembly GCF_057233095.1. Taxonomy (NCBI): domain Eukaryota; kingdom Metazoa; phylum Chordata; class Lepidosauria; order Squamata; family Helodermatidae; genus Heloderma; species Heloderma suspectum. Next base: position 70,313,111 of record NC_139458.1, on the reverse strand, counting down.
ATTGTTTGCTTCCTGATAGGATGGTACTAAAATGATCAAACAATTCCACCCCTAAAACAAACACAACCTTTAAAGAGATTATTTCCAAGGATGAGTGAGAAAAAATGTACCCTGTAACTGGAAAGCATGACAAACCAAACTGACACGTCATGGTATCAGTTCTACTGTCATTTAACATGCAAGATGACTTGAATTTGAGAACCGTTTTCAGAAGTGGTTTTTCACCTCTTCGTAAGTACGTGCACAATTCCCTTGGAACTCAATTGTATTACATCCTTGGTCACAAATGCAGAGTTCCATCCAGGTGGCAGTGAGAAAGCCCATCAGATTTATCTCTTGCAGGTGTGGAAGCACATTTATTTGCACAGCTTATACAAGGCTAAAGTCCACCAAAGCTAAGATCAGAACTTGCCTCTCAAAACTGCCATGCTGCAGGCACTAGGCCACTATGTTGGAGTGGTTTTTGCAGACAGCTTTAGTTGACAAGTGGTATTCTGTCACTTTCTCTTCTAGGTCTGTCCTCCAGGTGATTATTTCTGGATACCCATCTGGCTTGATCTGCTTTTTAATTTCATTGGCTGGGCAATAGAAACTCTTGATGGAAATCTTTAGTGAGTCTATGTCCCATGTGTCAGAACAGATATGGTTGTATCATAGGAGTTGTAGACCATGGATTTTGTGGTATGTTTGGTGTGGAAGCATGTAGATCTGTTGTGGTCAGTAGGTTTCCGATATAAGGTGGTGTTTATATGACCTTGTGGAGAATTTGCTCCTTCACTGGGGCAATCCCACTGCTACTAACACCGAAATGGAGAAACCCCACATAGGTTCTCACCTTTCACTTCCACTTCCACCATTAATCTAGACCCCCTTATTTAATATACCTCATTTCCTTAAGATAGCTGGTCATTGGGCATGAGATAAACAGATCAGAGGTATGGGGTTGGGGGGGGGGAGATAGAGTATTTTATTAAAAAGGAATAGAAGAGTTTATAATTTATGGTTATCTTAAAAACAGGGCTTTTAAGTTGTTACTGTTACCACAGATCAGTCTATAGAAGCTACAGTTCCTAACCCTACCAAGTCAGTTCCCCTATCAAGCTCTACCCCATTTAGCACACAAGCCTGGCAAGGAGGGCTTGATATTCTAGTAAGGTCTGACTTCCACCTGGGCCCTTTCATGACAGTTTACTAGACTTCCCTTGAAGTCTTCAGTCTGGTCCAGCAGCTTGCTCTATCTTTCAACTCTTCCCGAAGGCTGCTTTTGGAGTCTTCCTCCCTATACTTGCTGGCCTTCTTCTGCCTTGCCCCATTCCTGGTTGGTTTCCTGGTCTAGCTGCTGCCACTTTCCTCAGGCTCTCAGCTTCCTGAAGACACTCTCAGATGTACCTACTCCAGACAAAACTCTCTGGGAAAACTCCTCTCAGATGCTGCTCAACACCTCCTTATATCTGCTCCTGCCAAAACCCTCCAGCCAATCAGCTTTCTTGTGGCCAACATTCCATCACACCACATCTGTTGAAACTCAGGACCAGCAGGCATTTTTAGACTGTTGAGCTATCCTCCGATCAGATGGTGCCAATTTCGATTCTACCATACTACAGACAAGATAGAAACTTAACCTCATATTCCCCTCTCAATGGTAATAGTAACTGCCACTCTACCAGTACACCATATTTACATTGTATCACCCCTGAAGCATAAGCCTCTAGTAAAATACACACATTTTCCCCTTCTACTTTCAACCCCTTCATCTTTAGCCTTTGTAACAAAACTAACAGACTGGGGAAGGCTGCATTACACTTTCCAACGAAAGAAATGCACTAACAAGTATGATAGCCAATTATTTACTCTGCTGGAAAGGAGTATTCCTTGTTTAGATTGCACCTGTTTATACTTCAAAAACCTAACTGAGCTCCAATCTAATCTCGACATGCTGAGAATTGCCCCTGGTCACATTGCCTCAGAAATATGACAATCATTTCCTTTTACCTCAACTGATGAGTAAATCTGAAGTGGATTTAAAAATGTTGAAGTAATCAAATGACGATCTGGACTAAATATAAAGTATGTATTTTATTCTGTATTTGTAATTTTAGAGTCATGATTTTAATGGTGTTCAGGTGTTGTTCGTTTTATATGGGCTGTTAGCTGCCCCAGACTCCTTGAAAGTAAGGGTGGGATATAAATATAAATAAGTAAATATTGTGTTGTTCAACAGAAACATATGAATTCGCACATTTTTGGTGTCTAGAGCACCTTACAGCAAAAGATTAAACATAAGCAGCTTTATTAAAACCAACCAAAGTTTATTTATAGAAGTCTATACATTTGTAACGAATGCTGCCGAGACATCAATGAATTAAAGCAAATAAACCCATCCCTCCCATTGAGCCTGTGCTGTCATCACTCACTGTCACATGCACTTAAAAGAGGAGAAAACATTACACCTTCATACACAATTAGTTCCATAGCTATCTGAGAAAAATTACTCCCTCAATGCATTATTCTCAGTGAAAAACAGATGGTGTATAAGGACATGTCCATTACCTCTGTGAAAAGCAGAACCTCTTGCTTCTACGTTTGGTAAATAGGGGATACATGAGGACAGCTACCTCATTCACTTCTGTCCTAAATAAGTTCCCCACTCTGTTTTATTTGATCAACTCCTCTAACCCAATTGGAAAGGGAAAAATTGATGCATTATTTACAACTTAGGGAGGTGTTCAGTGCTTTGATTATGAAGCCCAATGTCAGGAAGTGTACCAGTGTTGTAAATGTCTGTTGTGGACTACCATGATATAATTAGGTGGTATCATAAGAACATCTGCTTGCTGTTTTCTTGCTTCTTTGTCATAGCTTTGTAGAACTTGGTGGGCAGCCAAAACCCTGCAAGAGTTTCGCACTTATTTTCTTCTACATTAGAAATGTTGCTACTGGAGAGACTGGCTACTAATGATGTTGCTGGCAAAAATCAGGTGATAGAGATGCATATCTACATAGTATATCATGATGGCTCCCAAACAGCTATACACTGGCAGATTCTAGAAATCCACTTTCAGAAAAAAAAAGTCAGAAGCACATATGTAAATAAGAGTCTACAAGAGCTCAAGAGAAATAGCTAGAAAAAAGGCAGAAAAACAGAATGATTACATATTTACACAACAGTCCGCAAACGTATGGACTATCTAGTAAATAAAGCCACACAGCTTACACCACTTGACAAGAACCCACTTCAGGAGGACCGTGTGCTTCCCCTCTTCATTTTATCAGGTTTTACACAGTTACGTGCCGCCCTGGTCTTAAATAAGAAATCAAAGAAACAGGATTAAAGCATTAAGAAGGACCCCACAGATCACAGCCACAAGACTCAAAACTTTTATTCAGATGTAAGCAAAGATTTTCTGGGCCTGCTTAAGAACGCTCCTTACGTGGGAGGGTTTTCTTTTTAACCCAGTCCAGAAAGCATCCTTTGCTGAGGGCACTTTCCAGCACTGGTGCTAGTGTGACCTGTCAGATCACTGGTGTGTTATCAATGTATGGAGTTTTCAGTTGAGTATAGTTCTCTGTAGTTCATTTTGAAGAGCTCTTTGATAAAATGTCATTTATTTACACTTTGATCTTTACACCTGAGTGATTATCAAGCAGTCATCTTGTTCCTATTCAAACATTCCATACATACAATCCTTGTGCTAGAGTTCCACTGCACATGTTGTACCAGTTACATATAGGTCAAATAACTGCCCTTTTATATTTTATTTTTTCCACTGTATCCTTCCCATTCCGCAAAACAAGATAAAAAATTAAAACAGAAGGCAAATGAAAAAGATTTCCGGCCTGGAAAAGATGAGGTGACAATGAGACAGAGTGAAATACTGGATGATTACATAGATCTGTTAAGGGGGCAGGGGGACAGGAGAGGAGAGAAAGAGAAAAAAGATCCAAATAGCAGCCAGGGAGGATGAACTGCCCCACCTACCTGTAGCAGGGAATTCAAGGGCACGTGTACTACTGCTTTACAAAACAAGACACTGGAGGGAGAAGAGGGAAATTAATTCTTATAAGAACCAACAGAGAAGCGCGAAGTTACACAGTTATTGTCAGCCAGGCTTTCTTGTTTGTTAAAAAAACATTTACTAAATTGTCCCTGCTGTTTTGGATGCTCAAATGTAGCTGGTAGAAATTCAAGACAGCTTTAAAGAATTGTGACAGACAGATACAAATTTACTGCAGGTTAAAAATGATAAAAAAAACTATCTGGAAAAAATTTGCACAACCCACCCACCCCCACAAAAATGTACACTTTCAACCTAAACCAGTTTGTAAATATGCCCTTCTCCACAGCTAGGAGCCAGGGGGAAGAAGAGGAGGAAAAAAGTGCAGGCGACCTTCACAAGAGGTCTTGTGCCACTGTTTAACTTTCCTTGCTTGTGGTGGTAAGACAGCCAAGTGCTAACACACTGCTTCTGCCACCAATAGATTCCTGCAGAAATCCAGACTTCAGGTTAACACTGAATGCATACAGCCAACTGCAAAGAGCTGTATTAAAAAAAAATACACCCCCCAACCCCTCTAAAAATAGCACAGATCCATATTTGTGGGTGTCAGGAGGAAAGGGTGAGAAGGGAGGTCTATACAGTAAAGAGTCAATGGTTTATATTACAGATGGCTGGCGATTTTAAAGAGTCTCTTCCCAGCTCTGTTGCTGCTCCAACCCAGAAGGGCAAACTGAAGAGAGAGGGAGGAAAATAAAGGGTGGGACATCATGTAGCATGCAGGATCAGAAGCAGCAGAGAGTGGGTATGCTCAAATTAGCCCCCGCCTTTTCTTGTAGTCCTCAAGATTCAGCGATCGCCGAGGGGCACCATCTTTTGCTGGGGGAGCCTTGGAGGTGATCGCCAGTGTTTTGGACTCTGTTGGAAGACAAGGCGCGCACACATGTGTAACTCACCTGACTGTGACTCAGCAGGTTCACTGCTCTCTTCAAACAAAACTTAGAGGTAACATGTTCCCTTCTGGGGGCTTTCTACAGGGGATCATCATGATCAATATAGTACCATCAGTAAACAAAAGACAGATTCCTGCTCGAAGACACTTAGCAGAAGACAGTCCTAGTGAACAAACTCCCAATTCCTGCAGTATAGTTGACTTCTTCTGCAGTTGCAATTGTAAAGAAAGGCAGCAAAGCTTGCAAGACTCTGCAGTAGCACCTACAGAGGGCAACGGTGAAATCTGTACTACCTGAGGTCAAACCAAGAGTAGCTTCTCTCAACTATGAAGCAGATCCTGTATTTAGAAGCTGCACTATTCTTTCATTTCAAGTTCCTTCAACCCAAGGGTGGGCAACTTGTAGGCCAAAACATCTGGGAGGCCTCAACTCCCATGAGCCCTCCTCATCAGCTATACTACACAGAGCTGATGGGAGTTGTAGACCAAAATATCTTGAGAGCCACAAGTTCCCCCTGCTGTTTATCCCAAACATAACGAGCAAAAGAGCAGGCCTACTAGTTCAGGCTCATCTATTCAAGTCAGGACTGAAAGATACAAATAGCCACAAAACAAATGTGTACAAAATTTGCTTGTCTTCCATCCACAGGCTTTGGATTTTTGCTTTTCAGAATTGACATTTTGTGCAGCAGAAACTCACGTCATCCTCTCCCTTTTTTGCCACCTTCATATTTCACTCCCCAAGAAGCAGCACAAATCGCAGCACCTACCCGAGCTGGGAACCTGGAGATCAATCTTCACATCAAAATCATGCACTTTGAAGAGATCCTCTGAGAGGTCACTGGCCGATTTTGAATTCATATCTTTGTCTTTTCCCTGGCTCTGAAAGAAGAGAAACCTTTCAATAACAAGGAGCACAGAAAATCAGTCAGGTGGAATCAAATTCGGATAATAGTTCCAGAATGGAGTCTTCCTTTCATATACCAAACAGACCCCATTTGATTTATACAAACAAGTCACACATAGGTGTAAGGCAGGGGTGAACAACCTGTACCCCTCCAGATGTTTTGGACTAAACTCCCATCAGCTCAAACCAGCATAGCTAATGGTGAGGGATGATGGAAGTTGTAGGCCAAAACATCTGGAGCGCCACAAATTGCCCACTCCTGGTCTAAGGCTTAAAATGAAATTACTTCACATGGCTACAGTTCTGCAAACTAGAATAAGTTACTTAGGATTACAGGATAGAAGCAGATATAACAGCAAATACTTGGGGGCACTTGCCTTGGTCATGTCCTTTGGAGCATCTGGCAATACACCAGATCCATACTTTGCGTTCAGCTGGGCAAGGATAGCAGCTTGGACAGCAGGATCTCTGGACTGTGGCAAAGGGAAGAGATTTAACATCAACATGACCTCCTCCTAGCTTTCAAATTCTCTTTTCATACGGAATGCATGCCTATTCCACAAACTAATAAATGCACAATTAGATCTTTCCAATGGAATACGTATTTTCAGTGATTTTCGAAGGGGGACATTAAGTATTCTGCTTCAGCTATATAACCTGCATTTGCTCACCAATATATCACTCTGCTGGTACAGGACATGAATGTACTGCTTTTCTGTGTCACAGACAATAAGATTACAGTGTTATGTTGATCCTGATTCACTCTTTAGTTAACTCTTGTACTATCTGGATAGCTATTTATACTGATACCTCTATATGTAGTCAACGATGCTCACAAGTGCGCTCGTTCTCCGCATTTTACTTACATTTGAGACTATTGTGGGTTTACACTGCCGCCTAGTAAAGGGATCCATCTGCTGGTTTTTCATACTGTGGCTTTCAGCCTGCAGAGAGAAATATAAAGTATGGTGTCATCTTTTGCCTTGTTTATGGTTTCCTCAGCATCGCTGACACAGCACTATAGCAACAGCACTACCTTTAGGATCAGAAGCAGCATGCCTGCAAGTACCAGTTGCTGGGGAACAGCAGGAGAGAGCTATTTGCTCTCTGTGCAATGGGTGTCAAGAAAATGGATTTGTGTCTTAGAGCTCAAATTGCACCTTTTGTCTTGTACTTAGGTTCTTGGGCAAGTTGATTTTCTTTCGCCTTAGTAGTTTGCCTTCTGGGAAGTGGATATTTTGTGACAGCCATTTTGTGAATGGCCAGTCGCAGCCCCATGGCAGCTATTTTGTAAGAGTGCCCACAATAATCTCAAAATTTCAAATGCACTCACCATTCCAAAAGTTGCTACAATAGGTGGGTTGTACTGCACTTCTCATTCTTCTGATTGTGCAACAGGCTTCACACAAGCTCTTTTGTAAACAGATCTTAAATTTAGATTCACTTTTTTTGTGCAGGTAGCTGGTGTTGGGGTGGGGAGTATGAAGCACACCCCTATATAAGTAGCTTGCCCTCCACTTGCTTGCCCCCTGCAGTTATTTTAAGGAAAGGTACTTTTTACATGCTATTTTTTTTACATGTGCATGTAAAGGCAGGAGTACTGAGCACTTCCCTTGGCTTATAGAAAAACCTCTTCACCCCCAGATTCTTTCTCTTCTTTCAATCAAGTCAGGCATTTACAGGTTGAGATAGTTTCAAAGTACAAACATATGGTGGTGCTGCAAAGCCAGCTATGCCCCTTCATCACTCAGGTAAGAATATTCTGCTTGATAGGGGAAGCCAACCTCCAGCAGCTGTTTTACTCATGATCCAGTTTTTGTAGACTGAAGACCTTTCAGCTTTTTGCAGACTGACTGTCCTCTTTTGAAACAAGAACAGAATTACAAATAGAGCATTTTCTCACTAAGCAGAAAGCAATGCTGCTTGGCAGATCTGCAGTTATTCCTTGATACTTAGTAATACTTTGGCATGACTACCCAGAAAACAGTATTTTGCTGTAAAAAGCAGCAGATCTTCCTGAATAAGGAGAAAGTCTAGTAGTTCAGTTCAGATAGCCAACTTTTCCATAAAATGTATTTTGCCTTCTCTTTGCATGGCTCCATCATCAATATCACTCACCACTAAAGCCTTTTCAGACTCCACAATGTTCCATTCTCTATTCCTCTGATTAATATAACTGAAAAAAGAAAAGATAAAGTGTCTGAATATATTAGCCCCCGACCCTGAAGCAAATTCACAGTCTAAATAAGCCATTTCTCCAATCCAAACAATTTTTCCAGAAGTAACTTCTTGAAAACCTGGAAAATGGTAGATTCTTTCCCGATAAAGAGAATTAGCAAGATCTCTTTGAAATAAGTATTAGTTACCCTGTGATAAGAAGAGGGTCACAGAATAGTATGCTGGTTTTCTGTTTTCTTGTCATCATTGTTAGCTACCAACCTTATGGCTGAAATATTTTTTGTTCGCTGGCGATCCAAGGCCTCTGCTCTCTCCTCCAATTCATTAAGCTGATCTTGAATCTGCTTTGCCCTGTCCTGATCTCCCATGTCTTCTGCCATGGCCTTCAATAAAGAATTATTTGTTAGACCTGAACAATCACCATAGCACCAGTGTATGGGTTGGACTTGATTAAAAAACATACCGAGTTATCATCATCGTACTTGTTAGGTCAAGTTAATTCTAGATAAAGATTTACAGGGCAAGAGGAACAACTGGTAGCGCACTTATGAATTTAAGGGTGCAATCCTATAACTTACATCCCCGATGCTTGTAAGCCTCTGAACTTGGGACAGCTTATATCCCGGCCTCTCCAGTCACCTCCCTACCCACAGACACACCCGTTTTATCCCCCACCCCACTCCGAGGTCAAGTTCTCAACTGCGGAGAGGTAGCTGGCACTGTTTTTTCCACCCTGGCTGCAAGGGGGAGGGGTTATGGATACCCAGCTCCAAGGACAGAGTGCTGTCTCTGACCTCGGATCCAAGAATCTGAAGTATCCTATGCCCCCCAGACACTGACTAGGGGCCATTGGATTGTTCCCTTATCCCACTTAACAAAATAGTAATTTTAACTACTATTTCATAGCGCAATATCTACCATAAGGTGGACCTGTTAGGCCACCTATTGGCAGTAAACATTTCCTAAGGTTTACAGCCCATAAAACTCAAACTGCACCCGTCTTCACCCTCTACAAAAATGGAAAAGCAACTGTTAAGTGGTTAATCCAAAGTATGCATGATTAAAACTATTACATTCATGCAACAAAACTTTCATTTACAAGAATTGTAGGGAAAGAGACTCGATGGTCTTGTAGGCCCCCTCCAACCCTACTATTCTATGACTCAAAGCAGGGAAAGATTATACTGTTCTCTTTCAGGAAGAAAGCCAAGTCAAATTACTGAAAGTGACTGGATTCGTACGACACACCAACCCATTGTGGGTTGGTGTCTGGAATAACTCACAATGGGTTAGCATGTGTCTGAACCCGGACAGCTTCTTGTGGGGTGGGTTAATTTTTTGAAACAATCCAAGGCAACAACCAATGGCTTGTTCTAGGGGTTGTTTTACCCAAGATGGGCTGGTGTGTCATCTGAACCTGGGATACCCAATCCATCATGGATTGAGGGAAACGGTGAGCAAGCCGCTTGGCAAGAGCAGCAAAAACCTCTGCTGCTCTTCCCAATTGGAGGCGTGACTGCTCTTTGCTTGCGACAGCCACCTTAAGCCTCCCTCACCAGTGGAAGCCCCTCTAACATTGCCCAAATGGCACTTTGGAGGCTCTGTCACTGGTTCTCTGCCTTTTTAATTTAATTTTGTGTTCAGGCCATTTGTGCAAAGGGATTTTTTAAAATTATTTTTTCTTTTGTTGGTCTTTCACTATAGCGGAATAGCACCACAAATATTTTTTTAAGTGCGAAAACAGGGTCTTGCATGGCAGAACCCGTCTTGCCTGCCTGTCCTGACTCCCTGCCTGGCCTGATTGCTACGCCTTTCTGGTCACCAGCATTTTTAAAATTTCATTTCATTTTTGTTGGTCCTTTGCAATAGTGCTATAGTGGAATAGCGCTATAGCACCATGAAGAATTTTTTTTAAAGGTGAGAAGTGCATTCCCCTTTCGTTCCAATCAGGAGGAAAAAGTGAGATGATGCGTACTTTTCTATGAAAAAGATGGGATGCCAACTCAGGGAGATATGGACTACAAAGAGACCCCCCTCCTGGGGTCAGGTCCACCTGAGCATCCCCTTGCAAAGTCGGTAATTTGAAGCACTTTTCCCTTTTAAAAAATAATTATTCATGATGTTATAATGCTATCTGCCACACAGCACCCTGGGATATTGGGTGCAGGACTGAGATGGAAGAAGGGGAAGGAGGGGGGGAAACAAACTGTGAGTTGCACAAACCATGCACTGTGGGTTGTTCATGGAACAACCTTGAGTGCGTAGCTTGTCACCCACGATGGGCTAGCACGTCGTGCAAACATACCCAGTTATTTAGAAAGACCAGCACCCAAGGCAGCCTTAACCTTCCTGCAAAGGCTATTTGGGGGGCCATTTTCAATCACCACTGCATTTTACCTTCTCTTTTAGTAGCTGCGTTTTCTTCATGGCATAGTTTGGTGGTGCTTTCCGGAACCTCTCCTTCTCCTTTACTATCTACAAATGGGGAACAAAAAAGTCAATATTATGTAACACCTGGATTTTATGAAGGGAAGGCCAACTGACTATTAGCTACCACACATCTATTCTTTACTTTTTCGTAGGCTTTACGAGCCAAGCTCAGCTTCCATACCATTCACTTGGTGCCTTACTTATACTTCTGTTCCCAAGCTATATTTATGAAGTGCTAGAACAGTAAAGAAGCACTTTAGAACTTATGCCATTAGAACATACTGGCTGCAAGACTAACAGTACATACCAATCTATCAAGGGTAACCTCAGACATTCATTGTAACATAATTACAGGTAGCAGCTGCTGCAGAGCAAAGCTAAATTTTCCCATGGGTAGATGCTGCACCCCATCCTGTCCCAAACCTAGTCTTCAGTGTCTTACTCGTCTCTATGCAGAGTACTGGTCCTATTTTAGCTGTGACCTAACTTTTACAAAACTGAATTAGACAGAGCAAAGGTGATGTACAAAGTAGAGTCACCAAAGCAGGGTATTAACAGTCTTTGACTATGTCTTTTCCATCACAGAAATTACGTCTCTAACCCATCTTATCTTTATAAAAGCAGAAACTGGCACCTGAGAACATTTCTTTTAAGGCCTCACCTACCTTTCCATTGTGAACCTTCAATTGAATGGTTCCAGCTCAAAAGAACATTTTCTTCATTTACCTCCTCAATGTCCTGGTCATTAAATTTATAGTTGAGGGCTTCTTTGATGGACACTTCCTTCTTGTTTATCTCATCTAGTGTAGGTAGCTGCATCCCGGCAGAGAACATCTAATTACAATTATAAGAAAAGGAAGAAAGTGTCAGAAGACTTCGTTCACCGCTCAACACTATATTCTTGTCAAAGCTCTTAAGAATATTCTAGCAAACTTACAGCTTCCTTCCACTTCATGAATTCACTCTCTGTGAACTCTTGATTGGAGACAAACTCTAAACGGAACACACGCTGGTCACTACCATGCCTGTGCATAGAAAAAAATAGTGCTTAGGAACTTGTTCATGACAGCAGCTTCTCTCGCTTCCCAGTCTCTGAAGAGAGGGGTAGTGATAGAGAGACATCAAGCAAAGTGCATTTGTACCTGGCTATTAAATTCCTCAGCATATTGGACTGTTATATCAGGCCCAGTTCTACCTTGCTATAGGAAGATACATTCTGAATGCAATAGTACTGGTGAAGAAAAATGTTTGGGCACTCCATGTTTTTCCTATCTCTAGTGAAAATGCTGGCAAGGAAACTCTAAGAATAAACTTACCAACTTCCTACTAATGAAGGAGAAAAGAATCGTAGCATTCAACTGTTCCATTCTCTTATTACCATACCCTCCAAGTAATGCAATATGAATTCCAGATGTCTTACCTTAACTGTAGCCCTTTGTTTGTCCTGGTACCCCCAAGCTGATAAACCTTTGCAGTTTCCACAACACCAGTTATTTCTGCCACCTATACAAATGAAGAAGAGAAAACTAAAAAGATGAGCACTTCTATATATACTTTTTCTAACGAAGGAGAAAAAAAGATTCAAGAGCAGGCAGACTCAATAAGGAGAGAGTACAGAAGGAACGGGAGAAAAATGGCATTCCTAATGATACATTTATCATTACATTCTTAGTTTATCATTCACTCTGAAGCAGGAAGGCCTTATCTGAAAAGACAGAAGATAATAGCAGCATTTTCAATGTTATGGTTGGTTCCAGATTTTGCGTTCCGTAAATGGAAGGACTCTTTCTGTCAAGAGACAGCATCTGATCCAGCAGACAAACCCCCTGCTAGTGGAAAGGGTGGGGGAGAAATTTGCCAATCCCCCCTCCCGCTGCAGCCTAATTTGCATATTCCTGCCTACCGGGGTGAATGGAAGGAGCAACTCATCCAAGGATATCCTCCTCCAGTGAAGGGAACATTGTCCCCTCCCCCCGCAAGCTACTTGCACCATTTGAAAAACTGCTCCAGGTAACTGAAGGGCCCTCCAGAGCACACTTTGGGAGAGTGCAAGCCAAGGTGGGAGAAGGGAAGGAGGAAATTGCCAAAAGTTTCCTCACCCCACTGGCGGGAGGGAAGCCTGGATCCAACCCCTTGGCTTTTAATGAACAGGAAATTATATGGATCTTGTTTACTAAGAAAACAGTATGGTAGGACAAGTAAGACAGCACTCACAACCAATACTGCATTGTGTATTTAACTGCTTTGCCTTCACTATATTTTCTAAAGTTAACTTTTCATGGCTCTGAGAGATCATAAAAAAAACCCCTAGAGCCAGGAATGCTTTCAGTTCTAAGTGCCAACAGGAATTAGGTCCACTTGAGGATATCCTCACCCTGTAAACTGGTTTGCTATTGTGGTTTCCTATCCCAATGCGCACAAAGCAGCCAGTGACTGTCTTGGCGAAGAAAGGCATGTGACACCACCGCTCCAGCTTATGTCGAGATAATCGAACCCGATTCAGTTCTTCAGGCAAGGACACTGGTTGCGATTTGGGAGGGATTTCTTCTTTTCTATTGTGACAGAGGAGAAAAGAAGGAAGACCATTCATACCTTCAAACAGAATGAGAGTCCATAGTAGTTGCTGCTTTGTTGGCCTAATTAGTACTTTCACCGGTTCTGGTCTCTTTGTTGTTGATGATTGTTAGCTTTGTTGCATTTTTAAGCAGTGTTGCAAATTAAATAAGATGCCAGAATCCCAAATCCACACACTATGGAGAACAAATTCGTATTTCCACAACAGCACTGATTTTTTTGTTACTCAACTGGATAGGATTGGAATTGGCCCTGGATAGTCAAATTTTAGATTAATCTCCTCCTATATATATATATATATATATATATATATATACACAAATTTCTATTCCTAATTATATCTCACCTTTGTTCCAACTGGCTCAAGGTGTTGTAAATGGTTCTCCCACCCTCCATTTTAACTTCACAACAATCCTGTGAGGTAGGCTAGACTGAGAGACAGTGCCTGGCCCGAGGTCCCCCAGTGGATTATTCAACTGGATCTTCCCAGTCCTAGTCTGACACTAACAATTACATCACACTGGCTCTCATAAGAGGAAAACAAGTCTATTGAACTGGGAAGAACTATGATATAATGCACACAGCCTCTGCTGAACACAAAACTAGTACTACAAACAGAAACACATTCAGCTGTATCCTTTGCCCTCAAACATAATGGAACACTCACTCTTCCTCCTCATCAGAAGATGAAGATCTGGATGAACGATCAGTTTTCTCACTCGATTTATCATCTTCTTCTTCCTCTTCATCATCTGAGTATACTTCACTTGTTTTTAATGGCTGCTTCTTTGCCAGCAACTCAGCTACAAAGGAAAAAGGAAACTGGTTTCATTTTCTGTTCAGTTTCTCTCTGTCTAGGGCCTTCTTTAAAAATAAGCATAAGCCAGAGAGATATCTCAATACAATCTGAAAACCAGCATTCTTCTGTAACTAAATTTATAGCAGGGTTGTTTGATGAAGTTTTAAGAGCAAAAATTAAGATTTCCCCTAAATGTTAACATTTAAAGTCTGCCCACAGATCCATAGAATGTGCAAGTAAGTCCCAAGGGGGCTTTCAAAACAGCATCCACACATGCCTATGCTAAGCCACTCTGAAACAGCATTTGGAAACAACTTAGTGATATGGCATGGTAGTTTACTGTACAATGAAGAAAGTACAACTAAGAGTGGGCAACTCTTGGTTACAAAGGGGATGATACACACTTGAAGAATGCCAGCTTAACCATCAAATAGTCTAACTCCACTGTGAATGTCACTGATGCATAATAAAAATATAATATCTTGGTTGTAGTAAAAGAAAACGCAGAGACATGGTGACGGCCATCAACTACAGCTTTAAAAGGGGATTAGGCAAATTCATGGAGAATAAGACTACCAATGTTGACTAGCCTACTAGTCATGATGGCTGCATGTTCCCAATACCAGTTGCTGGAGAACAGCAAGAGCGGACTATTTATTATTTATTATTAAATTTATTAATCGCCCATCTGGCTGGTCACCCAGCCACTCTGGGTGATGTACAGCGTACAATAAAACAGTTTAAAACAATAAAACTATGCTTTTGCATAGGACTATTGCTCTTGCTTGTGCATTTCCCAGAGGCATTTGGATTGTCCCAGTGGGCAACAGGATGCTGGACTGGATAGGTCTTTGGTCTGATCCAGCATGGCTTTTATGTTTAATAAGGCGAAGAAATCTGGCATTATTAGAAAATGAACACGGCTTCCTTTTTGGAATAAGAGGGTTCTAACCTTAAAGGTGGCCTAGAAATAATCTTAAATATCAAATAACTAAAAACACCATCAATCAAAAAGAACTAAGGAAATAATAAAATGTGAAAAATAATTTGTGCGTAGGCCTGATACAATCAAAGCTGATTTGGCTAATCACACTGGATAACCCATGAGTTCAGATTGATGGCATAAGTCATAATTTTCATAACTTTGAAACTATGTGAAGTCACCGGATAAAAAGTAATCAAGAAAACAGAAAATATATGGAAAGACTGAAATGTGCCTCTCTCCACAGCAAAGAATCTCACCACCATATAAGCAATAAGTAAAGAGTGCAGTCTTGGGCATCAAATGGCATCCACATTATATGAAATGTACTTCATAGTATATCTTTATCAACTTAGCCATAAGCTTTTGAATTTACCTGTTCTGTTCTTCCTTTTCTCCCTTTCTGCTTTCAGTTCTTCCATGGCTTGGGATTTCTTATCCAATTTTTCATCCCGCTTTGACCGCCGCTCTTTATTGTGTGACATTACCTGAGGAAACAAATTCCTGCCTAGATTGACAATTCCACAAGGTGGTGCTGGGGGTGTCTGGCAGTGGCATTACTCAACTCCTTCACACTTTTGCCATGGAATCCCTCAGGGTTCAATTTGTCCCCTATGCCTTTTAATATCTACATCAAAGTGCTGTGTAAGGTCATCCAGATATTTTGAGGCAAGGTGCCATCAATATGCAGATAGTCAGCACTATCTCTTTTTCATGTCATTAGGTGAGGCAGCAGAAGTGCTAAATTGCTGTGTCCTTCTCAGGATGGAGACAGCCTGGCCTGTTATCCATATGCTGGTAACCTCCAGATAAGGCTACTGCAACAGGTTATAGGTAGGCCTGCATCTGAAGACTGCTTGAAAGATGCAGATAGTCCAGAATATAGCTGCTAGACTGCCAGCTGGGATAAGGCATTATGATCACATTATGTCTTTTCTTTGCCATTTGCACTGGCTCTCAATCTGTTTCCAGACCGAATTCAAAGTGGTTGTGTTGACCTTTAAAGCCCTTCAGTTTGGAAACAGGGCACCTAAGACTGCTTGTCTCCACATTTATTTATTTATTTATTTATTTATTTATTTATTTATTTCTATACCGCCCAATAGCCGAAGCTGTCTCCACATGTGCCTGTTCATACTTTGGGATAATCTTCTCCAGGTTCGCCAACCATCTGAGGTATAGCAGACTGATACCGGGCAAAGAGTCTTCTCAGAGGTGGTGCCCTGGCTTTGAAATGCACTCCCCAGAGATGCTTGTCTGGTTCCCACTCTAATGTCTTTCTGGTGCCAGGCAAAGGGCTTATTATTTTCCCAGGCTTTTAAACTTTTCTGTTTTATTCCAGCTTGTATATTATTTTCATGGTGCTTTTATGGATCTGTTGCTTTTAATTTATTTTTTTATATTAGCTATTTTACTGTGTATGTAAAATATTTAATTTTAAGCTCCCCTGATAACATATTGAAGGGCAGGACATAAAACTTAAGAATAAAATAAATATTTTCTGGCAAAGCATCTTTTCGGCAAGCACTGGAGCTAAATATTTGGGAATAATCTAAGGGAAAGCAGATGAGAGGAAAATGTGTCAAATGTATTAATAACATACTGCTGCTCTGCCATTGGTCACATAGGAAGAGCAGAAATTGCTCACGTAGTTTAAAACACTGAGAAAAAAAGGAAAACATATTCCAGGAACAGGCTCTATGGTTCCTGCCACGGAAGCCCTGTTCCTAGCAGGCCACATGTCAGGGCTTGCCTGTGGGCTACAGTTTTGGCATTCCTGCAGTAAAGTGAGCTTTCTCACCTGGGATTCCTGTATCTGTGTGAGCTTTTTCTTTTCCTGTTCTTCTTCTTGCTTTTTCTTTTTTTCTTTCTTTTCTTTCTTTTTAGCTGTCTTTAATTTCTTTTTTATTTCAAACCTGTGCTCAAAACAAGATAAAAAAGATGAATAAGAGGCTACAATCAGTTATTTGGAGGCTACAATCCTGGATGGATTCCTGTGCCATCCCTAGTTTATTTATTTACAATGTTTATATACTGCTCCACATCAAAAGATTTCAGAGCGGTGAACAGCAAAGATAAAAGAATAAAACACCACGTTAAAACAATGAAAACAATTTAAAAAGAAACATGTTCTGATAAGACCGAATTTAATAAACTGCAGCTGGTCACTCAAGGAAGGCTTCCCGAAATAACAACGTCTAAAGGAGGTGCCGGAAGCAACACAATGTTGGCGCCTGCCTGACCTCCGAAGGCAGGGAGTTCCACAGGAAGGGGGCCACCACAATGAAGGCTCTTTTCCTGGTGAACTCCAGCCAGGCCACGGGTTCATGTGAACCACCAGGAATATGCCCTCTGATAAACTCGGTGACTGGGCAGATTGGTTAAGGAAGAAGGCGCTCTCTCAGGTATCCTAGTCCCAAGATGTTTAGGGGTTTGTACACTAGTACTAATACCTTAAACCTGGCCCGGTAGCGAATCGGCAGCCAATGCAGTTCCCTCAACAAAGGAGTTGCATGCTGAAAAGGGGCAGCTCCTGACAACAGCTGAGATGCTGCATTCTGCACTAGCTACAGCTTCCGGAGCAGCCTTAAGGGCGGCCCCACATAGAGTGCATTGCAGTAATCCAATCCTGAGGTTACTAATGCCTGTACCACCGTGGTCAGGCTATCCCCATCCAGGAGAGGCTGTAGGTGGCGAACCAGCTGAAGTTGGTAAAAGGCACTCCGACTTGCCATGGCCACTTGGGCCTCCAGCGACAGTGATGGATCTAGGAGTACCCCCAAACTACGAACCTGATTTTTCAGAGTGCAACCCCATCCAGAAAAGGCAATAAACCTATCTCCTGGACCTGCGAACCACTCACCCACATGGCTTCCATCTTGCCAGGATTCAGCTTCAGTTTATTGGCCTTCATTTGGCCCAATACTGAGTCTGGGCACTGATCTATGACTTGCACAGCCTCTCCTGATTCAGATGTCACAGGGAGATAGCTGCATGTCATCAGCATACTGATAGCATTTAGCTCCAAATCCCCTAATGACTGCTCCCAGCAGCTTCATATAGATGCTATACACTGGGGACAAGATGGTGCCCGGCAGAACCCCATAACTCAATTGCCATGGGGCCGAGGGAAAGTCACCCAATGTTACTCTCTGAAATTGGACCCGTACTTAGTACAGGAACCACTGTAGCACAGTGCCGCTGATACCCATCCCGTGGAGTCCATCCAGGAGGATATCATGGTCGAAGGTATCAAAAGCTGATGAGAGATTGAGCAGAATTAACAGGGTTGCACTCCCTCTGTCCCTCTCTTGATAAAGGACATCCATCAAGGTGACCAAAGCTGATTCAGTCCCATAACCAGATCGAAACTCAGACTGGAATGGGTCTTGATAATCAGTATCTTCCAAGAGTGCCTGCAGTTGCTCCACCACAACCCTCTCAAGTACTTTCCCTAAGGGGTACTTGCGACTGGGCAGTAGTTGTCTAATACCATTGGGTCCGAAGTGGGCTTCTTCAGGAGTGGTTGCACTACTGCTTCCTTAAAGACAGCAGGGACCACCCTGTCCTGAAGGGAAGCACTGATCACTCCCTGGACACACCCAGTCATACCCCTTAGCGAGCTTTTATTAGCCAGGAGGGACAGGGATCAAGAGGGCAGGTGGTTGGTCGCACTGCTGCAAGAACCTTGTTCACATCATCAGGCCGCAACAACTAGAACTGATCCCACAAAATTGGGCAGATGCCAGCATCAGAAACCTTGACTGGAAATGCACTAACAACAGCATCAAGCTCACTGCAGGTACAAGCGATTTTGTCCTCAAAGTGTGATGCAAAGAGGTCACAGCAGGTCCTCGATGGGGCCAGGGCCCCATTCATTGGGGAAGGTGTTAACAGCCCCTGGACCACCCAGAAGAGCTCCACTGGACGGCTAGTTGAGAACACAATGGAGGCAGCAAAATAAGCCTTCTTTGCTGCCCACACTGCCAAGCAATTTGCGCTCTAGTTGTCATCCAGCCTATTTCATTGACCGCGGCTCCACAGCGTTGGAGGGTACTCTGGTGCAAGCAAGTCGATGGCCCCCCACATCTCACTGTTCCACAGTGAGGCTAGGACCTCGGCTGGATCATAAACTCTCTCCACTGGAAAATCCCCAAGAGCATTTAGAAATCCACTGGATTCCATCAGTCTCTTGGGGCAGACCATCCCAGTGGGTCCCCCAACCCCTGCAGGAGGGAAATAATGCCGTAAGTTCAAATCTCACCGGGAAATGGTCTGACCATGGCAATGGGGTTACTTGGATTACAACTTCCGTCACTCCCAGTCAGCATGATACATCTGCAGGGCCGCAGGTTGGGGGAGGCTGTTTTATTGTATACATCAGAAGCTCGAATAGTCTTTACAGGCAGATTTGGCATGGTCAGAACAAAACAGCAAACACTTCGCCATTGCGTTATACCAGGAAACAGAGAGCTTTATGTGACCAAGTTCTTTTTAGAAATCTGCAATTCAAACAGCTGCAGGTGAAATCCTACCAATGATTTGCACTGCAGAAGACAACCAAAACTCCCCATCCAACTTCAATTCCAGACTAGATTGAAAGAAGAGCCTGGAGTGCAGCAGAAGGGACGGACACTGTGTGAACTGCAGATAGAAAATGACTACTTGATCCTTCTAAAAACTCCAGAGTCAGAAGATGTGTCTAAAAGTGGTATAAGATTTATTCCTCCTGGCAAAAGCAGATACCATCTCTCAGTGCACTTAAGTTCTGTCAGGCTCAAATAGCAGTGTGTGCTGTTTGGTAGCTAACTCTTGAGCAGTTAAAGTGGAACACAAAACTAACACATGCTGGTAACCTCTTGCACCCTGAGAAAGGGCAATTACTTTATGCATTGGCATTTATTCTACTTTTAAGCTTGGTTTTTTTGCAAAATAAACCAAAGGCCAACTAGGTACCGATTTCCAGGCATCCTCCCAGTTCCAAGTGAAAGTAGGTATGGAGCAAAGGGAAAGAGGGCAGATACGCTAAGAAGACTAAAATGGGGTGGGGTGGGGTCTGTATGTGCAGAGTGCCCTGAAATGGTTGCGCGAGTCAGGTCACCTTCTCTTCAGAACCTCTCTCTTCTCTATCCGGTTAAATAATTCCTGCTCCCTCTCCTTTTCTGTCATCTGTTCTAGACGAGCTCTGTCTTCTTCATCACCCATGAGGTCCTCCCCATAGCCATCAGTGAACTCATCTTCAGAAGTTGAATCAGTGTCTGAGGTGGAACAAGAACTGTTGCTTTCAGAGTCAGATACTTCACCTGAAATAGAATAGAAAGAATTCACTATGCTATGGAGCCAAGAAACTCCAGGTGAAGCCCAATGACATCATAAAACTGTGCTTGCTCACATCCATTCCTTGTTACCCTTGTCTCTCCCTAACCTTCTCACCCCCGTATCCATCTAAATTTGGACTCTAAGCTTCTCAGGCAGGGACCTGTATTTTGCTTATACTGTTTCAGAGTGTGTCATGTACACTGATGGCACTAAAATGCATACATGCCTGAGAGGAAAATGCAAGTATCACTGACAAACTTTGACTATGCTAGGAGAAAATAAATATTAATATATTCCTTGATAAACTGAAATCAAAAGACTTAGGTGGGCAGAACTCTGCACAGTATTCAGTTGCAGGAATCAAACTTTACCTAAAGTTACTTTTAGGCCAAAGGTCCAATAATGTCAAGAAGATTACAAAACTGAGAATACTTGAAGCTACATTTATTTAGGTTATTCATTCTACTCTGAGGGCAGGTTACAGCAAAATACATTACAGCAATGACATGGATGAAACACATTCCTGAAGGTAAAGGAAACTTCAAAACTTATTAAAAATAAAAGTGGCCAAGTAGTCTAACTCTCCAACTAACTTAAGCTGTTTTTCCTTTTAGCCTCCCTCATTCAGCCAATACTTCAACATTCTTCCCAGCTGAATTCTTCCTACAGCTGAGTACACACTCACCATTCTCTGTCTCAGCCCTTCTAGCCCAGAACAGAGATTTCTGCTCACAGAAATCAGAGCAACTTGTGCTTCAGTACACAGGCTGAGTACTAGTGGCTTTGGGTAAAGAAGATGTTTTTAGTGTGCAAGGTACTGGTATTCCCTAATGTTTCACACACTTTTCAGCATCAGTTGTGAAGCCCTGTACTAGCCAATAGAGTTGGACAAGAGAGACCACTGCTTATGGCAGGCTGGGCACTTCTCAGATAGCATTTATTCATCATTTCTTTTTATTATGTTTATATTAGATAAGCAAGGAAATGGCTTTTCTGCTAGTTTCTGTAACAATGTGTAAAAAAAAGAGCTTGATACAGTTTACAGAATAAAGGAGCAACATCATACATCTGAAAGAGCAACAGGCTGATAACTATTTTTATATAGCTAAGACAGTCACAAGAATAGTTCCAAGACACTAGATTTGCATATGGAGGGAGAAAGGACTAAGAACAGACCAGGAAAATAAAACCACCAATATCTTATTAAAGAAGACATAAGCTATCCTCCCTTTCTTCCCATTTATTTCTAGGTTAAGAACAGAGAAGGAAACAGACTTAAAAAAAAAAAGAAAAAGTAAGTAACTGCACCAGTATTGTAGACATGCATTTAGTATATCAGACTGGCCTTCTGCAAATATCTAGAAAAACAGTGTTATCTAGAAAAACATCCATGATCCCAACCCAACAGAAAGTGAGTGCCCCAATGACAATTCTTCACATTGCCACATCTACTTTTTTACCTTCTTCAGGTGCTGAGCTCTCTGGAGAGCTGTCTTTATCAGAGCTGCCTGATGAGGCTGCTTTGTTCATTTGCTTCTTCATGGCACCTTTCTTCTCTGCTTTCCCAGCTTTCCCTTTCTTTTTGTTTTTAGAACCTCCAACTGTCCACTGCAGCATAAGAGCAATGAAGGGAATCAAGGCTGAAGTTGTTCTCCAAATATAGCACAAATTTAAATACCAAGACAAGTTAATTTTATAGGAGAAATGGATAAACAATAAGCTAAAGGGAAGCCCAGACTGTAGGGTAGATTCCAGCTGCGGAAGCCATGTATCTAATTGTGTTTGATGCCTGGGATCAGAGAGACAGAAGAACCAAGGCTTGAGAAGTCATGCTAAGTTCTTGGATCATACTTTTTAAACAAATGAATCAGCACATTTTGAGAGTTTTATTGTGTAAGAAGTGGGCTGCTTTCCACTGGAATTACTCTTCATATTGATCGATTGATCGATTTGTACCCCATCGTTCTATTGAGAAAAATGGTAATCAACAAGTACATTTAATGTTCAGAAGACTGCTCCTCTAAGAAGACTAGATGACCATTCACAATCCAAATTCTC
Source organism: Heloderma suspectum (assembly GCF_057233095.1). NCBI lineage: Eukaryota > Metazoa > Chordata > Lepidosauria > Squamata > Helodermatidae > Heloderma > Heloderma suspectum. The sequence continues at coordinate 70,290,917 of NC_139458.1, read as the reverse complement.
AGTTCCAAGCAAAATAGAAAAATAGCCAATAGCAGCTGCAGTAGGCTACTTCTCTAACTTAAATGCAGTTTCTTCTAGCTGTGTAAAAGACACAGTAGCTGCGCTCAGATGTAATGCTAAACCATAGTTTACCTAGCCTCCCATAAGGCTTGTGTGCTCCTCCTTCCCTTCTCCACCCCTGGCATGGCCGCAAGGAGGGGATTGGAATATTCCACTTCTATTTTAGATTGAATGCAGTTTAGAATGTCATCTGGACCCTAAACTGTCATTAATCTTGACAGTAGTTAGGAAAAACAAGCCTGTTTCAATAACTACGGTATGAAACTGGCTTGTTTCCATTCACCACAGTTTAGAATTTGTGTTCAGACGATATGCCAAGCTGTAAATAATCAAAAACAGAAGTGAAAGCTTCCAAACTCCTCCTCCCCGCACAGCCACTAGGAGACTGGAGCTTTCATTTCTGTTTTTGAAAGGGGAGTGGGGTGCGTGTGAAGGACACTAGGTTCATTTACATAACACTAAACTATGGCTTAGCATTACATCTTAACCAGAAACCAGCTAAGTGTGAAATACTTTTAAGTTTTGCTCAGCTTTCCAACAGGCCTGTTTCTGAGGTTTTCTGCTGCATTTTAAATTGCCAACGCTCTTCCAGCTTTGGGGTTTATGCACAATGGCCCTTAATACATTATTAAAGAGAAGGTGAGAAAGAAAATGTAACTGTAATCACATCTCATGTAATTGTAAACCATAATTTAGGGTTATGTACATGAGAAGGAATGAGTCCAGGCAAAGTGCCATGCTCATACGCTCCCCCTCCCACGTGACCAGCAGGAGGAATAAACCAGGCTTCCATTTCCTTTTTGCATGTTCCAGATTTGTCGTTATGTACAAACCAGGAATTGTGATTTAAAATAAACTCTAGCTTGCTGAACCCTGCCACAAACTCAATCCAGGATTTGAAGTTGGTACGTATAACAATTGACTAGAGTTTATTTTAAAACACAATACCTGGTTCACATGTAATGAGAAGCCAGGGATTTGCGAAAGTGAAACTAAATTCTGGGTTATTCCTCTTCCCAGTCATGTGGTATGGGAAGGATGGAGTGCTCAAGACTGGCATGGGCATACTCCTGCAAGTAACCCTGAATTGTGGTTTACTGTTGCATGTGTACTCACCCAGTAACTTTGGAAACTGAGGAAGCAGCACTTTCAAACTGACATTGTCATAGGTGAGGAATATCAATAACAAACAAAGTGTGAAGTTACCATGTGAATAACATGAAGCTATTAAAGCATGCTCATCATCATGTAGTACTGTTGATTTCCCTCCCGCCACCCATATTTCCCTTCATGCCTCATAATTGATTTACTTACAGCCTTTATACCTCACCCTTTAGCTAAAAAGGCTCCCAGAGTGGCTTACAAAGATAAATAATGTGACAATCCCTGTCTTCAAGTTTACAAGCTAAATGTAAGTCAGTATCCACTAAAAGTGAGAATAATGCAAATCAGTATTTGGATTTTGCCAAGCAGATTGTCCTTTCTCTCACTGCCAGAGCTCTTAGACATTATACTTTCCAATGAATCTTCTCGAAGTTAGATAAGATAAGAGAGGCCTTTTCAGTGGTAGCACTCTGTGGAATGCTCTCCCCAGATAGGCTCACCTACATTAGCATCTTTCTGGCACCAAGTGATGACCTTTTTATTCTTCCAGGGATTTTAAGAACTATTTTTAGTGCTTTTAGTACTCTATCCTGCTGCTAGTTTTATTTTTGGTTTTATGATATTGCAATATATTTATTCTTTGTTGGTGGTTTTATCTTGGTTTTCTTCTGCGCTGTTTTTGTTTTTTGTTTTAACGTGTTGTACACCACCCAGAGAACTTCAGGTATTGGGCAGTTTAAAAGTACAGTAAATAAACAAATAAATAAGATGCGTGCTTGCCAGCAAATCCCATTACCCTAGAATTTCCCATCCCAACTCCACACCTTTCTCCAGCCCAGTACCTAGGCTATTCCAATGATTACACTAAAATAATAAAACTTTGGGCAAGGTTATTGGCAAAAGGAGAAATACAAGTGCCAGAATTTTAACAGGTACAGCCTATCCAGGTCATATCTTGCCAGTATTAAAGAGCTCCATTGGCTGCTTTTCTGTTTCTAAGCACAATTCAAAGTGTTAGTGTGGGCCCTTAATGGTCAAGAGACAGGTACCTGCCCAAACTCTGTGATAAGCAGAGCCCCTTCTCACGAGTCCCTTCTTGTTTAGAGGTGAAGTGGGTGACACCTAGGGACAGGGCCTTTTTGGTTCTGCTGCCCCATCTCTGGTGCACCTGGGATGAACGTTATATTCTTTTTAGGCACTAGGCAAACCCATTTTTATTCTCCCGTGCTTTTAAAGTATTTTAGGCATTTTAATCGCTTGCTAAATGCTCTTTTTAGCTCCTAGTTGGTTATATTATGTGGCTTATGGTTTTTTGTTGTTTTAATTCTGTAAGCAACCCAGAAACCAATTTTAGTGAGAGGCAGTATATAATTTTTTTTAAATAAATAGATACAAATGGACTTTGCTATGTGTGACATAAGTGAACAAAATTATGCATCTCCAGAGGGCCATATTAGTCAGTTACAACAGAAAACAATCTCATGGTGCCTTAAAGACTAACACATTTATTATGGCATAAGCCAGTCTTCCCCAACCTGGTGCCCTCCAAATGTGTTGGAGTACAACTTCCATCATCCCCAGACAGCATGGTCATGACGGAAGTTGTAGTGCAACACACCTGTAGAACACTCGATCGGGGAAGGCTGGTATAGGCTTTCATGGACTAGAACACAATGATTATTTTAAGTTGGCAGTGGGAGAAGAGAAAAATGTAAACAATGAGGTCAGATGGAAGTGAAATTATTATCTCTATTTAAGCCAGAAGTGATAGGGCTGAACTTCTTGTTATGTTGTATTTTCAGCAGCTCCATGCTGGAGTCTCTCTCTCAAGTTCCTTTGTTCAAGAATGGCCACTTTCAGGTCATTACTTATGGCAGGCAGGGGAGCACAAGTCATTTTCTAAATCTAGACATATTCAATATAAGCATGCAACACCAAGTGTACCAAGCCTTCGTAGGAGGAAGGCTATATAAATGTTTATTTGTTGTTGTTCTTGTTATTTATATTCCCATCACTAATACTGCAATAACTCACAGTTTGTTTGATACAATCCAACTTACCTCAACATCACTGTCTGAAGTCTCAGAGTCTGAAGATGCTGTAGGCTTGCTAGCAGGTGCTTCCTTTTCCTCAGAGTCACCACGTTTCCGTTTGGCCAATGACAGCAGCTCCTGGTGGAAGCAGTAGTACAGAGTTAACTTAAAAATGAACAGACTCTTCCAAACCTGAGAATTACAATTCCTAGTATAGTACTTCACCCACTACCACACCCATATCAGTATTTTAAAGAGTCTCCATTCGAATACGGTAACAACGGTATGTTATTGCGTAGTCTGCTGTACAAGGCAAAAACTGAAACATTCACCAGGTGCACACAAGCAGGGCTTTTTCTTTCACACCCCTACTCCTTTGAATTCCCTCCTGAGTCAAGCTGACAGGTACCTGACCTTATTAACTTCCAGAAAATGTGTTAAATGTATTCCAGAAAGCTTTAAAAACATCTTATCCTTGTTATGTTGTTAGAGTTTTTTTAATAGCTAATTTATGTATGTGCGTATTTGATGTTAAGTATTCCAATTAGATAACATTTAAAAACACTGTAATTCACTTACAATTCATTCAAGAAAGCCAATATATAATTAATACAAACAGCTAGACACATTACAAAATAAGCATTACACATGGTCCTTAAACATTTTCTCAGCCAGATACTACATTTGTAAAAACACACTAACTAATATATTTGTTACCATACAATATCACTAGTCTGGATGTTTGGAACATGCAGGCTGCCTGTCACATTAAAACATTTGCTTATGGGAGTGCTCCCACAAGTTAACACCCTAACTAAAATTGCTCCCGGAGGGGGGGTTGGTGGTATCACTTGTGACTTCAAGAGTCAAACATCTACATAGATCTACTACAGAATTCTATGCAGCCCAGCATCTGACAACCACAAAGTCATGGATATAAAGGAAACCTCCATCTATCCCATATTCAACCACTAGGAGCATTAACACAGGGAAGAGGCTGAGACTGATTTCTAAGTGTCAATGAGTATGTTAAAGAACAGGAATGGAAAAACAGGTACTGAGCTCCACAGAATCTGCAACCCAAGAGGCCGGTATTAAGTGCCAAAGATTATGACAGTGGTCTGGTCCAGATGTCATACTATCTGATCTCCAAGCTTGGTTTGGCCATCAGAAGGCTCATATCCCCCCTTTCCTAGTTAATGAGAATGATGTTTCCATGACACCTGAACCATAGTTACCGCTAGCCCATTAATTGCTCCCAAACCAATGGTTCAAGCCAGGATAGTTTCAGTGCTATCAGGTACTCCCAACTGCCAAACAATGGCTTGAAAAATCATGGCAGTGTGATATATTAACTAGGCCTTTGTCTGAGAAGCAGGGCTTTGCCTGTTTGCAGGTGAAAAATGCTACAGCTCCTAGCAGAGTGTTTAAGTAGCAATCTGACTAATGGCTTGAAACATATAAGGAGTTGGCAGCTCCCCAGGTGCTGAAGAAAGATGCTTTGCATTTTATTCTGACTAGTATTCCCCTATCCCCCCTATCAGCTTCTACTATTTGAACTATTCTATTTCTCCAATTCTGATTCTTATGACCTAGTACTGCCTACAGTTTTCAAGCAACTAGAAAAGAGTGCAATGCAGAATTGGTCAGGGATGTAGAACATGTGGCCCTCCAGATGCTGTTGGACTGCAATTCTCATCAGCCTTAGCCAGAGTAGCCAATGGTGAAGGATCATGGAAGTTGCAGTCCAACAACGTGTGGAGGGCTTACATGTTTCCTTAGTTCTAATAATCATAGACTCTTCTTTTTATTTTAAATACTGAACTGTAAGCAGTTCTCAAGCCCAAAATTCTCAGAGATATTCTGGCGTATATTAGCTGGACATTTGGAAGGTTAACATCACAATAATTAAAGGTTCGTTTACACATTATGCCAAATATAAATACTACAAAAAGTGATGATTTAAGCATGTAGAAGAGAGCTTTGTACTGATATAAATATATTTTAAAATTTACCAATTACAGCTAATAGTGTACACTGGTACACACATGGCACCTCTGCTTTACATCTTCAGGCTGCAAAACCAGACAATATCATTTACGACAGATTAAAGCTAATATTTGCATAAAGTAAGTAAGCATCAATTTCTGTCTTTCCAGATTCCTGTGTAACCCATCAATCTAATACTAAGAAGATGTATTTGGATTAAAACTGACCGGCAAAGTTCTTATGTTTACGTATCTAGGGACAGTTCCATTGAATTCAATGAGGCATATTCCAAGTGATGTGTTTTAAGAGTATGGTGTTAGTCCCGTTGTTGTCAATTGTCTTACCTGTGTAACCAGGTTGTTACGTTTTGAAACTGTCTCTAGCAGAAGTATTGCTTAGCACCCAACCAGTCCAACTTTCCAGTCTTGGTCAGCAGGGTGGTGGAACAGGCAGCAAATCAATAATGAAAATCAGTATTCTCAAGTCAGGAGAGGTAAGATTACCCTACAGCATCTGCTGGAGAAACTGTCCTATTGAAGGGTGCCTCAGCAGGTGTGAACTAGTCGATCTTATAATAGTGTATGTATGTGTAAGGAGTGGTGCAAGTGGCTGTGCTTAATTTGTCAACAAGGGGAGTGTCTGTACCCAATGTTATGGAAGCAGCAGTGAAATGTGATTCCATTTGGGGTGAAGGAAGTGGCTCTTACATTAGTTAGGTAAAAGTAATATATGCCTGGAACAATCTACCAATAGTTGACCTGGAAACCTTTCTCTTTTGGTGCATCCATCTTGTAAGATACAAACTATGAGACCATCTCAACTCCTTGGAGCAATACTGATAGACCCTAGGGCACAAGCTTGAACCACTTCTCCCTAGGGTGGGAAGAGTTTGGGCAAAATTATTTTCTGAGTTCTGTGGAAGACCAAGTTTATCTTGGGGATGAAGGCCAGTTCTGGACAGAGGACAACCCTCTTGGAATGGAACATGAGAGAGCCCCAAGCTTGTCTACCCTCCAGGCAGAGATGAGAGCTACCAGGACATAATCTTCCAGGTGACTTCTTTAAAGAGAAAGGAACAAATTGGTTCGAAGGGCGGGACAGTAGGAGCACAGAGGACCAGAGGCAAATCCCAGCTTGAAAAACCTGTGAATGGGGGGTGAAGGAGGAGAGAGATGAATGAAGGCCTCACAGGAACCATTTTCTATGGGAGGCAGGAGAATAGGAATCCACCCCATGCCCCAGCAAACTTCCTTGGGGTACTACATGCCTCTTGAGAGTATTATGTCAGCTCCTGTTCCAAGCTGGATTGGAAGAAAGGAAGATGGTTGGACATCTGGGTGGTGTCAGACTCAATGAACTGACATTTGCACCACCTCTAGAACATCACCAACTCATATCATAACTTGGTGGAAGACTGACAGGAGACCAGGATGGTATGAACTGCCCCATCTGACCGTTCCAAGTTTAAGAGCTGTCACTATTCAACTTCCAAAATGTGCAGCTAGAGGCACTTGAGCTCCAGATAGAGCACTGAACCTTGTGATCAGACAACTGGATAGACTGGTATCCAGTAGGGTTGGAAGACACCAAGGTCCATGAGATCCGAAATCATAGCCCCCAGGCCAAAATTAGGACTTGCACCTTTTGTGCTCAAAACTTGCACAGAGTTCTCATAAACAGCGGGAGGACATAGAGAAGTCTCAGGGCCAAAGGACTGACAGGGGATCTGTAGTTTCTGCCCTGAGTCTTGGAAATTTGAGAAAGACTTGTCTGTTTTGGTGTTGAGGCTGCTTGTGAACAGAGCAATGGACAGCATTCTCCAGAGGTTGACAACCAGTTGAAACATCTCCATTTCCCTCAACTAGTTCTGAAATACTCCACTAAGAGTGAGGTAAATCTATACCCAAGGCAGGGAAAGATCTTTCTGACTGGGAACTGTTGGAACAAGTGTGTCCCTCATGGTCTGACCCTTGGTGGCCATGTTGTCTGTCCAAATCAGTACATGTAAAACCTTTTCCGAGAAGAAAAGTAGAGCAAGCTGTGCTGCCCATCTCTCCAGGCAACTGACTGGGTAGGAGGCTTCCACAAGCATCCACTGCCCTTGTGCCATGGCACTCCTACAGCATGACCTTCATTAACTTTAGCAGTCACTTTGATGCAGAGTTCTTCTTATAATGGCATCTCACTATTTAGGTGGGTTAGGTTCAGCTATTACTGAAGGGGAGGCATATTTCCTGGGGAATCCCGAGCCTCAGTGGTATGTTGCAGGCGATCTGGCATTAATACAGCATGTAGTAATGGGCCATAGCTCAGTGGAACAGCACATGCTTGGCGTGCAAAAGGTCCCAGGTTCAATCCCTGGCATCTCCAAGTACTGCTAGGAAGAATCCTGCCTGAAATCCAGGAGAGGCACTGCCAGTCAATGTTGACAATACTGCTCTGGTCTGACAGTATAAGGCATCTTCCTATGTGAAACCACTGCAGGATCTAAGAGTGAAATAGGGTGATGGGAGCAACAATGGATCCCTATAGTTGGGCCAGGAGCATGAGGGTCAATGTCCTTGACAAGATCACCCATGTAGTGAGTGACAGGAAAACTTTGAGAAAGGAGGCTATTATGAACCCCAGATATTGAAGCCCTTTTGCACTGGCTGAAGCGCAGTTTTGGACTGGTTTATCATGAAGCCATGCTCTTCCAAGCAGGAAATTGTGACGGCCATATCTTCCTCAGACCAGGGTGCTGATGGAGATATGATCAGTAAATTGTTTAGATGGGTGTAGACATGAAATCTTTAGGTCTGGAGGTAGGCCACCATAACCTTTGTGAATATCCTGAGGGTGGTGGAGAAGCCAAATGGAAAGATCTTTACTGATACTGTTTTATTCTGTTAAAAATCTCAGGAAACACTTGTGGACTGGTAAAACTGGGATATGGACATAGTCTTCAGTGAGGTTGATTAGTGCCCTCAGTATCTCCATTCTGAACTTCCTCTGTTTGACAGAACTATTCAGGAACTGGAAGCCCAGAATAGTTTACCAGTGACCATTCTTCTAAGGCACCATAAGGAAAGTAGAGGAGTCACCAGAGGACCTTTCAGGCTATGGGACTGTTTGATAGCTTCTGCAACCTGAGTGCATTTCAGAAAGGGGTTTAAGGCTATTCACAAGATGGGGCTCAGGATAAGCAATCCAATCCTGCTCATCAATGGAAGATAGAACCAAGGACTGGAAGAGTCTTCCTCTCTAAGAAGTAAATTACCTTTTTAATTTAATTTGGATTTGCCTTCTAGAAAAGAAGAGATAATCCCTTTGCTACGGGCTCCACTGCCCTACTGACCAAGAAAAAAAAATAGCACTGGTTTGCTCGTTTGCCACAATCTGTATCTTGCATACACTGAGGCAAATATAGAAGAGTAGTGGGCAAATTAAAGGCTGAGGTGCCAGAGAAACATCCAGAGTGCAACAAAGCACTCAAAACCAAACAGCAGTGATTGGACCCTGCAAACAGCCAAGGGACACTTGCAAAATGCTCACTAGCAGTACTGGGGTACCAAGAAGGAATCAGTAAAACTTTAAACACAGTATATACACCGAGAGTGGAGAAGCTGGCTAAAGGAAGCACTAGTGAGAGTTAGCTATGGAGGTCGGAGCACTAAGCATGAGAGAACTTTTGACATAAGCCAACAATGCAGACATTGGAAGGAGAAAAAAAATCTCATGTGGCGCTCTCCATCCCCCTGGCAGCAGGGCAAAAGTAGACCACGCCAATATGAACTGAAATCAGACATCACATGGGGAGTATCCTCTTGGTGAAGAAATGGTAACACCAGAATTATTTGTTACAAGGCTTCCAAGAACTACTAGACTATTTATCCTTCCATCACAGCCACCGAGTACCATTAAAATAGGAGTCTTATTCGGGTGGACCCCAGCCTCATAATTATCCATAGCCACAGCATATACCTTGCCTACCCATCCTGCCACTTGCTACAGCAGACCCTCCTAGCCCATCGCTCCCAGTTCTCCCTACCCCCTAAGTGCATCGCCCACCGCTGTATCTCAACAACCTCACTACTTCTGAGGTAGGTTGCATCTACCCCCCCACGCCCCTTCCGTCCCCTCAACCACGTTTGTTGCCAAGAGACCTTCTCCTCCCCGCCCCCCCAACAACCAGTTACACACACACCCCACACTCCCTCCCTCCCTGGGGTGCCAAGACGCTGATCCCACTTCTCCACAAGCCCAGAGCGGGAGGGAGGGAAACACAAACCAGACCCGAGGAGCTCCCTCAGGCACCCACGCAGAGCGATGCCGACGGAGACGAAGCTCTGGGCCCAGCTCGGCTCGGCGGCGGCGCGACTACCCACCTGGTCCAGGTTCTCCTCGCTGCCGCTGTCCTCGGTGTCTGAGTCAATGAGGACCCGACCTTTCCGCTTCTTCACCATGGCGGAACTGGCCCGCCGCCGCTCCTCTCCTCAAAGCGGACCCGCAGACGGAGCGGGACTCTGAGCGGCCGGGCCTTCGCCGAGCCAGCCGCCCGCCAGCCAACCAGCCCGGGACACAAAGGGCACCGAGCATGCGCTGTGCGCCGCCCCGCCTGTCAGGGCGGGGCCAAGGCGCTGGCGTCGAGCGTGGGCGTGGCCAGCGAAGGAGCGCCACTGGCCGGCTGGAACTGGATGGGAGGAGCCTCGAGGCGGCCCCGCGTCAGTTGAGTCTCGTTTCTTGTCCCGGAAGACGTCTTGGCGGGAGGGAAGGGGGGCATTGTAGTTTTTTTCTGGGGGAATGTCAGTAGTTCATTAGCATTTTGTGGTCAACGGGAACATAAGAGCCATCCCTCTTACTGTTAAAGCATTCTTTGAGCAGCGTCCTCCTTAAACGACCGTTTGAAGGGCAGGGCCTTGTAGGACTTCCTGAAGCCTGTTAGTCGTTAGGCGCATACCAGACGTTAGACTGATCTGCGACGGTTCCTCGTTACCAAAGAAGGGTACCTATTAGGAACGCGGAAGCGCCCCTTCTTCTCCTTTCGGGGTGGGGGCGTCAAGTCCGAAGCACTTCCAGCCGGAGGAGGAAGCGCTTTTGTTCTGGGGGCGCTGAAGGAGGAGGGCTCTCGTGTGCAGCGCGGAACCCTTGGCGCTGAGCTCTTGTTTCTTGGCTGAGCGGAGCTTGGTGGTGGACTCGGTGTCTGGGGACGTCCGGACGGCTTTCATCGTGGGACTCGCTGGCGGAGAACTCTTTGGAAACCTCACCGAAGACAGGTGAGGGTGAGCGGGTGGGAGAGGGAGAGAAGACTTTACTTCGCGAATAGGAAGGGGCCACGACGGCTGATATAGCGCCCCGACCCGTGTCTTTCCTTGTGCTATGGAAGCTGGCCTTAGCCAGCCCACTTGTTCGTAACCGCGTGGTTTTTCCTAGTTTAAGGTCTCGCTAAATAAGAACTGGAAAAATTCCTGAGATTCGTTTTGGGCCCCTTTGCCGGGAATGCTACAGAGAATTTAGCTTTTGGTTGTTATTATATACAGTTTGTGACTTTATATACATCCTCTTGTTTTCTTTCGCTACGTGAGATTTGCTGAACTTATAGAATCATAGAATAGTAGGGTTGGAAGGGGTCTACAAGGCCATCGAGTCCAACCCCCTGCTCAATGCAGGAATCCAAGTCAGAGCATCCCTGACAAATGGCTGTCCAGCCTCGTCTTGAAGGCCTCCAGTGTGGGAGAGCCCACCACCTCCCCAGGTAATTGGTTCCATTGTCGTATTGCTCTTACAGTCAGGAAGTTTTTCCTGATGTTCAGCCGGAATCTGGCTTCCTGTAACTTGAGCGCATTATTCCGTGTCTTGCACTCTGGGATGATCAAGAAGAGATCCTGGCCTTCCTCTCTGTGACAACCTTTCAAGTACTTGAAGAGTGCTATCATATCTCCCCTCAGTCTTCTCTTCTCAAGGCTAAACATGCCCAGTTCTTTCAGTCTCTCTTCATAGGGCTTTGTTTCCAGTCCCCTGATCATCTTTGTTGCCCTCCTCTGAACCCTCTCCAGTTTGTCTGCATCCTTCTTCAAGTGTGGTGCCCAGAACTGGACACAGTACTCCAGATGAGGCCTAACCAGTGCTGAGTAGAGGGGAACTAGGACTTCCCGGGATTTGGAAGCGATGCTTCTATGAATGCAGCCCAAAAGAGCATTGGCCTTTGTTGCAGCCACATCACATTGTTGGCTCATATTCAGCTTGTGATCGACAACAATTCCAAGATCCTTCTCGCTTGTAGTGTTGTTGAGCCATGTATCCCCCATCTTGTAACTGTGCCTTTGGTTTCTTTTTCCTAGGTGCAGAACTTGGCATTTATCCCTATTAAATGTCATTCTGTTGTTTTCTGCCCAGCGCTCCAGTCTATCCAGATCACTTTGAATTTTGTTTCTGTCTTCCAAAGTATTCACTATCCCGCCCAATTTTGTGTCATCTGCAAATCTGATCAGCATTCCCTGCACCTCCTCCTCCAAGTCATTAATAAAAATGTTGAAGAGCACTGGGCCCAGGACTGAGCCCTGCAGTACCCCACTCGTTACCTCTCTGCAGTTTGAGAAGGTCCCATTGATAAGCACTCTTTGAGTCCGATTCTGTAGCCAACTGTGGATCCACCGGATCGTTGTTTCATCTAGCCCACTTTGAGCTAGTTTGCTCATCAGGAGATCATGGGGCACTTTGTCGAAAGCTTTGCTGAAGTCGAGGTATATGATGTATACAGCATTCCCACATTTTACAAGGGAGGTTACTTGATCAGGGAGGTTACAAGGTTATGATCTAACCTTGTGAATGCTGTTCTTGAGTTACTGTCTGATGTTTTTCTAGTGGAGCCATTGGGGAGCAACAAGGCAGATGTAGTGCTTCTTCCCCAGTCCTGCTGGCTCATGCTAGCTGGGGTGGAAGATGGTGGTGCAGTTTTGCAGGGCTATTAATTCTGGTAGATACGTATTTACACCTATCCCACCCCAAATTGACAGTAGGAGGGGCAGGAAATGGTTGCACTAGCATAGCTGATGGGCCCAGCTTGGGCCTCTCTTCGGGAGCAAACTGGCTTTTGATCTGGAGGCTCCAGAGCCAGTACCCCTCCTGATACAGGCCACCAAGTGAACTCATGACTAAAGTGAGTTTTTTTTGCTGATCTACAATTGAAGAGATATGATTGCCATTGTCACTTGTCATTCCTGCTATTTAGCCAGCTCTGGAGTACACTTAAAGCACAATCCTATGCATGTTTGCTTAGAAGTTAGTGCCACTGAGTTCAATGAGAGTTACTCCCAGTTAAGTGTGAATAGGATTGCAGCCTTAGAGACTTTTCATGGTGCTGAGTGTATATGTGTTTGTGCAGGTTTTTCTCTCCAAATGCAAATGGGATATCAGCCTCTGGTTACCTACCTGATTTCTCTCCTCTCCATAGTGGTAAAATAAGCACAACAGAACATGCTAGCTTTAATAACTTTATTTTTAAGAATATTTAGCTAGGGCAAAGTGATATCTGTTTTTATTTATGAGGCAGCCATTGCACTCATGCTGTTAGTGATATTACTCATGGTGATGAAATTAAGAGCATATACAAATCTCAGTAGGTTTGGGAGAATAAATCAAACCAACAGGTTTGTTTCAAAAATGTATCTCATTTTCTATTGTTACAGATGGAGGGAAACAACATTAACCAGAAATAGACACCAATACTTTTATTTGGATTTAAAAAAGCTTGTTGGAAGCTGTTCATCAAAGCAGTTTGGTTTCCTGTGAATATTGTTATGGCTCTATTTCTCAAGGTGCTGGATGGTGTCTTCCTTCTAAATAAATGTCACTGGCAAAATGGCTTGTGTTCCTTGTTTAGGCCTCTTGTTGATGGTTGCCATCAAAGATTGTATAGTAGCTATAAGAGACCAGGCACATCTCCTGACAGGACCCCACCATGGAAGAAAATTGACTTCAGCTTTCAGAAAGGAGTAGAAGGGATCAAGACACATTTTGGGCGCTTAAGAAAAGAGATAGTTGACCACGTAAAAGGGCCTGAGGGACGTCCACTATTGGAATACATGTTGGAACAGGTTAAAGTGGCTTGGGAGTTTCGTAGTGAAGAAGATTTGAATAAATGGGTGGTCTCTTCTGATGTTGAAATTGGAGGGAAAAGTGAAGTCTGCCTAAAATTAGGTAAGAATAATCAGTCTGCTGTGCTGTGTGGGACCCTCAATACTGCAGTACCTTGTGATGGAGAGACAAAGTATAGTGGCTATTGCGCCATGAGATCAAAACCACGACTGGTAAGTACAGATTATAGTAATTATTCACTTCAAATTGAACTGGAATCTCTACTGTTTAAGCTAGGACTAGAATTCCAGACTTTAATGATGGCTTCTCTTCTTTTAGTACTTTGTGTAGGTTTTTGTCAACTTTGCAATCCTTTGGATGAATTTTTTTGAAGTGGGATATGGACTGATACTAATGCTGCGTTTCTAAAGTTATATCCAGTTAGCTCCTCTGGCTGAGCAAACGGCATCCATCAGCAGAATGGGAAGTGAGATGATTCCCTCTCGGCATACAGCCCCTGGGGGCACCCTCCAGAGCAGATTTGGAAGGCATGGAGGGCTACAGTTGTGGGGAGAGGAAGGGAAAGTCCTGGTGCATGAGTGACAGTTCATTTGTGCATTTTGGATTTCATCTACTTGCATGGAAATAACTTCTACAGAACATAGTGGGATTTACTTCAAAGTAAACATGTACAGGATTGTGCTACAAGAGACTGGGAATAACTTACATTTACTATAGATCTTTAAATTATCTATTTGCACAACTGGGAGAAAATACTGCGTGTTCCTTGGTTTTATATCCTTGGAAAAACTAACCTCGTGAAATATCACTTCGAAATAATGCCTAAAAATGAAATTTCACAGCCCTAAACTCTGTACTGAGTATGTTGGGGCAAGAAGGCAGAATCCATAATACTGAGTCACTAGATTAATAATTGAAGTTCCAAGGGGGTGTGGGGAACAGTCTAAATGAAACATTTCAATATGTTAGCTGCATTTGGCTTTCAAACTCATGGGTTTTTTTTAAAGCAATAATATTAATTTGTATGTTCCATAGCTGTATGGAAAGAGACTTACAGCACAGTCCTATGCACGTTTAGACCATCCCTCTAGCCAGCCACGCTAGCTGGGGCATGCTAGACATTGCAGGACTTTTTTCTGTATAAACATGCATAGGATTGTGCCTTTACTATCCAATCCTATACATGTTTACTCCAAAGTAGATTCCCTGCATTTACTGGGGCTTGCAAATTTAGAGCATAGGTAAATGTAGTTCTTGCTGTGCCTCCAGAAAACCAGATTTTGAAGTTTGAAGTAAGTTCTCCATTGTACCAATAACAGAACTAAAGAGCTCCAGCAAATTGTGTTATCTATAAATCTGACATGTTTGTGTTACTAGCTCTAGTTTAATACTGGAAATCCTAGTGATTTGAAGAGGTTTGCATAACACACGAGTATTTTCAGGACTGAAATTGCACTGGCCTTGGTTGGCAGACCATGCCTCAATATTGTATTGTAGGCCAGAAAACACTTTGGAACAGGGAAGAGGGTGATTTTTTTAAAATGGTTCTCCCTTCCCCCTTGTGCGCCCCCCCCCCCGCTCTGGAATGCTTAGGGATCCTCTGGAGCAGATTGGAAGTGTGTGAGTTGGGGGCTGAAGGACTGCAGGGGGAAACCATTATCTCAAGATAATAGACTAAGGTCTATACTTTTTCTTGTCTCTTCCTGCCCCCAATTTCACCAACAGACAACTACAGCTATAAAACTGCTGTCTCCATTTAGGGGCCTCTGTGACTGCCCAGTGCTCTGTCCATAAGTTGTTGAAAACATTCCTCCCAATTAGAGCAGGCCATATGTTGTTTTTGAGCACCAGGAATGGCTAGGGCTTCTAGGATTAGTGTCTCCATGCAGTGATCTTGAGTCATGTGGAGAAAGGAGCTATGGTTCCGGTCTTAAGGTTCTGGTAGGATAGAGTGAGACGGTCCAGTTGTCATGACGGTAGGACCATCAGAAGGGATAGAGTGGATTAATAGCACAAGCAAAGCATCTGTTCTTAATTTAACATGCCACATAAGGGTTTTCAATGTTCACAGAAGAACCGTATTAAAATCTTAAGAGCTCAGTTTTCAAGTTGGGATAGTAGGGAAGTTGAGTTTGACTGAAAGTAATAATTGATGAAACACTTAGAGCAGTATTGCATATTTTGGTAGGTTGCTTTTGATCGAAAGAGTCCTTATGATTGGTCAGGTTTCAATAGCCTGCTACTACGTGTTCGTGGTGATGGTAGACCCTGGATGATAAACATCTATACAGAACCCTACTTCTCTCATCAGAAGGATGATCTCTATCATTACTTCATGTTTACACGAGGGGGACCATATTGGGAGGAAATCAAGGTAACGTAATGGGTATTTCAATAATGTTGTAGAAAATGAATGACTCCGCCATTGGGAATTATGCAAATTCAAGGGTTCCTGGTTTGCCAGAACTCATTCAGTAAAATGCAGTACTAAACATTGTCATCAATGTAAATTGAAACTACTTGTTTAAATGAAATCGATGTGTAGTGTTATAGCAAGCAAAAGTCCAAATTGATGTTTTCCAGGCTCTTCAGACTTATATACATAAAGTAGTTCAGTCAAAACAACAATTTCTCAAAAGTGAAAAAGTAGGATTATTTTTATGGGTGGGGTTTTTCCTAGCTCTCAATCTTATAAGTTTTAAGCATTTGAAAACTAAAAGGAAACTACAGAATTGGATGCTGCCGCTAGATAAATCAGCTTAGAGAGAGCCTAAACGTGCTTGCCTCTAACTAATCTGTAACATCTTACTTACAGATTCCTTTTTCTAAGTTCTTTTTTTCAAGCCGTGGGAGAATCCAGGATAATCAGCACACACTCTGGGTAGATAAGGTAAGTGTTTCTGCATTTTAATCTGCTATGTGAAAGTGCAAGATTTAAATTATATGGTCAAAACCAAGATGAAAAATATGTCCACAAATTTCACGCCAGTGATGATCTTCTGGCTGGTCCCTGCCCTGAATATTCGGCACAAAGATCCCTCCTTTCCCCTGAATCCTTTGAATTGCAAAGCACTCTGGTACATTTAAAGACACCCCCTCACACACTCAGAGATAAGAGACAAGACATAGAGTCTGGGTTTGGACGATCATGGGGGGGAAAAGAAGCCATTGTGGCTTCACCCCTCCACCCGTGTGTGCTGTGCATGCGTCATAATTACCTGCGCTTTGTACCCACCCTACAACCCATGATTTGCAGTAGAGGTTATAGGGTGGATATGAAGCCACTCCTGCCATGCGACAGGTTCAGAAGACAAAGCGAACTCACACTTCAGCATGGGTAATTATGGAAATGAAAGGTGCACATGTGTGTGGCACGCACAGGGGGAGAACCTTCTCCCCCTGATCATCCAAACAGCCTTGTAGTGTTTTCTGCATGGGCAGAGGGATCTCGTACTAGACATTGTAAAAACAGTGTGTTCCAGCTCTCTTCTCTAAATCCCAGTGCAAAATGAGGACTGGCCCCCTTTTTTGGTTCTGCAGTCATATGGCAAATTGTGCACTGGGCATATATCTACTGTCAGGAACTTATATGTTAATTCTCCAAACATAGCTCCTATACACAAAGGCACTTACCTCTTCTATTTTTCCATGTAGAAGGTAATCATAGAACATTGTGTGAATGGATTTCTGCTCTCGCCATGGGACATTTCCTTCTCCCCATCTCCTTCTGCAGTTCTCAGAAATAGGTTCGAGGGTCACCCCAACCCTCTGGGGCAGAGAGGGGTCAGATCACAGACTCCCCCTTCCAGAGCCGAAGCGCTGTCTCCAACCTCAGAAAGGATTTTCTGAGCCATCCTCTGGTCCCTGTGACGCTTGCCCAGGGACATTGGATCTGTAATAGTTTTAGAAAGCAATCTTGAGTTATCCTCTTTCAGCTTTGTGTCCAGGTAAACATTCATCAGAGGTTAGGACTGATATCTTACAAAAGAAGTGAACATTTAATGAATTTGGAAAAAATTGAGAGATGTGAAGGTAGGCCAGTCTGCAGAGATGGTTAGATTAACTGCCATAGACTGTAACCTGTACACGCACCAGGGAGGAGTTGTTGTTCAGTCATTAAGTCATGTCCGACTCTTTGTGACCCCATGGACCATAGCATGCCAGGCTTTCCTGTCCTCCACTCTCTCCCGGAGTGTGCTGAAGTCCATATTCATTGCATCAGTGATGCTATCTAGCCATCTCATTCTCTGCCGTCCCCCTCTCCTTTTGCCTTCAGTCTTTCCCAGCATCAGGGTCTTTTCCAGGGACTCCTTGAACAGGAGTATGTCTCCCCTTGTATTTCCTGCATTTCCATTGGCATGCTCAAGTGGACTAACAATATTGTTCAGTCGTTAAGTCGTGTCCGACTCATCGTGACCCCACGGACCATAGCACGCCAGGCCTTCCTGTCCTCAGCTCTCTCCTTGAGTGTGCTCAAGTTCATATTCATCGCATCGGTGACACTATCTAGCCATCTCATTCTCTGCCGTCCCCTTCTCCTTTTGCCTTCAGTCTTTCCCAGCATCAGGGTCTTTTCCAGGGAGTTTTCTCTTCGCATTAGGTGGCCAAAATATTTGAGCTTCAGCTTCAGTATCTGTACTTCCAATGAGCAGTCAGGGTTGATTTCCTTTAGGATGGACTGATTTGACCTCCTTGCAGTCCAGGGGGCTCATAAGAGTCTTCTCCAGCACCACAGTTCGAAAGCATCAATTCTTCGGCGCTCAGCCTTCCTTATAGTCCAGCTCTCACAGCCATACATTGCTACTGGGAAATCCATAGCTTTGATTATACGAACCTTTGTCGGCAAGGTGATGTCTCTGCTTCTTACTATGCTGTCTAGGTTTGCCATAGCTTTCCTCCCAAGGAGCAAGCGTCTTTTAATTTCATGGCTGCAGTCACCGTCTGCGGTGATCTTGGAGCCCAAGAAAATAAAATCTGTCACTGCTTCCATTTCTTCCCCTTCTATATGCCAGGAAGTGATGGGGCCAGATGGCATGATCTTCGTTTTTTGAATGTTGAGTTTCAAACCAGCTTTTGCACTCTCCACTTTCACCCTCAACAAGAGGCTCTTGAGATCCTCTTCGCTTTCTGCCATTAGGGTGTTATCATCTGCCTATCTGAGGTTGTTGATCATTCTCCCGGCAATCTTAATTCCGACCTGTGATTCATCCAACCTGGCATTTCTCATGATGTACTCTGCATATAAGTTAAATAAGCAGGGCGACAATATGCAGCGTCTTACTCCTTTCCCAATTTTGAACCAGTCGGTTGTTCCATGTCCGGTTCTTACTGTCGCTTCTTGACCCTCGTACAGGTTTCTCAGGAGACAGGTAAGGTGGTCTGGTACTCCCATCTCTTTCAGAATTTGCCACAGTTTGTTGTGATCCACACAATCAAAGGCTTTAGTGTAGTCAATGAAGCAGAAATAGACGTTTTTCTGGAATTCTCTTGCTTTCTCCATGATCCAGCGAATATTGGTGCTTTGATCTCTAGTTCCTGTGCCTCTTTGAAACCCAGTTTGTACTTCCGGTAGTTCTCGGTTCACATACTGCTGAAGCCTAGCTTGTAGGATTTTGAGCATCACCTTGCTGGCATGTGAAATGAGCGCAATTGTACGGTAGTTTGAACACTCTTTGGCATTGCCCTTCTTTGGAATTGGAATGTAAACTGACCTTTTCCAGTCTTGCGGCCATTGTTGAGTGTTCCAAATTTGTTGGCATATTGAGTGCAGCACTTTAACAGCATCATCTTTTAGGATCTTAAATAGCTCAGCTGGAATACTGTCATCTCCGCTAGCTTTGTTAGTAATGCTTCCTAAGGCCCACTTGACTTCACTCTTGAGGATGTCTGGCTCAAGTTCAGTGAGCGCACTATCATGGCTATCAGGGACATTCAGATCTTTCCTGTATAGTTCTTCTATGTATTCTTTCCACCTCTTCTTAATGTCATCTGCTTCTGTTAGGCCCTGCCTTCTTTGTCCTTTATCATGCCCGTCTTTGCACAAAACGTTCCCTTGAGATCTCCGTTTTTCTTGAAAAGATCTCTGGTCTTTCCTATTCTGTTGTTTTCCTCGATTTCTTTGCATTGTTCATTTAAGAAGGCCTTCTTGTCTCTCCTTGCTATTCTCTGGAAATCCGCATTCAGTTGGATATATCTTCCCCTTTCTCCCTTGCTTTTCGCTTCCTTTCTTTCCTCACCTACTTGTAAAGCCTCATCAGACAGCCACTTTGCTTTCTTGCATTTCTTTTTCTTTGGGATGGATTTCGTTGCTGCCTCCTGAACAGTGTTACGG
Source organism: Heloderma suspectum (assembly GCF_057233095.1). Taxonomy (NCBI): domain Eukaryota; kingdom Metazoa; phylum Chordata; class Lepidosauria; order Squamata; family Helodermatidae; genus Heloderma; species Heloderma suspectum. Next base: position 70,271,324 of record NC_139458.1, on the reverse strand, counting down.
ACCTCTGTCCATAGTTCCTCAGGCACTCTGTCTATCAGGTCTAATCCCTGAAATCTATTCCTCACCTCCACTGTATATTCATAAGGGATATGATTTAGGTCATACCTGAATGGTTTAGTGGTTTTCCTTACGTTCTTCAATTTAAGCCGAAATTTTGCAATAAGAAGCTCATGATCTGAGCCACAGTCGGCTCCAGGTCTTGTTTTTACTGACTGTATAGAGCTTCTCCATCTTTGGCTGCAAAGGACATAATCAATCTGATTTTGATATTGACCATCTGGTGATGTCCATGTGTAGAGTCGCCTCTTGTGCTGTTGGAAAAGAGTGCTTGCTATGATCAGTGTGTTCTCATGGCAAAACTTTATTAGCCTTTGTCCTGCTTCATTTTGTACAGCAAGGCCATGCTTGCCTGTTATCCCGGTGATTTCTTGACTTCCTACTTTGGCATTCCAATCCCCTATGATGAAAAGGACATTTTTTTTGGTGTTAGTTCTAGAAGGTGTTGTAGGCCTTCATAGAACCAATCAACCTCAGCTTCTTCGTCCTCAGTGGTTGGGACATTAAATTCAGTGGGACTTCTGAGTACAAGTGCATATGACTGCACTGTTATTAGGCATAGGTTCTCTATGCTAGGGGTATGCCAGTACACAAGGAAGAAAAACAAACACAAGTACAAAAATAAACTTACTGAATTTTCTCCTATTTTAGAGTTATAGTATATACAATGCTCCTGGACCTTGCTTCCTCTTAAAAATTTTTTGGCTGTAACTAAATCTATAAATTAAGAAATTAGATTTATCGTAATTGTCTTTGGCCAGTTCTAATTCTACCAGTTTGAGAAAGAAGATTAAGTCTTCGGATAGGTTGCCTGTTAGAAGTTCTGCTCCTTCCACACACACTTTCATCTCTGAGCTACAAACTGCTTAGTTATCATAGTCCAACCGCTTTACATTACTGCATTTGATTTAGCTAAAGCAAAAGTGTATTCTCAAACTTTCCTGCACAGTCTTCATTGAAAGCTTTGTGGGGTTTCTTTTAATATGTAGTGTAAAAGAAAATAATTTTTGAATACTTCAACTTTTAAAAGCTCTTTGCATCTAGACTTGCATCAAATGGAACAGCAAACCATGTGGAAGATAATTTGGATAATGCATAGTATAGACTTAGAATACCCCTGGCTTAGATCCAGAGATATTTTGTGCAAGCAGAAAGGCATTTTGCTTGTACAAGGCAGCCCAAGTTCTCCTGATTTCCCCATCCTGCTGTGACTCCATCATATGCTGTTCCAGAGGTGCTCAACCCTTGTGAATGGCTAGGGGGGATGGGCACAGAGACAAGGACAAGGAGACAGGAAACCCCCATTGCATGAGCACCATTGTTTATCAGTCTCTGTGTTGAGGACCCCACTCGATTACGCATATAAATTCACAAAGTTTAAAATAAAAATAATTTCTATCCATGTTTGAGAATTTTATTTAATTTTATTTAAAGTAGATATTCTGTCCAGTGGCTTGGTTCCAAATTCACAGGTACCAGGGCTTTCCCACTTATGCATTTCTGCTGCATCTTCTTGTGTGCCCCCCCCCCCCCAGCCTCTCCTAATGATCAGAGGTCTTGCAGAATAGTGTGCAGTGCAGCTCAGCGGACCGCACCCAGAGAGAAAGGAACTGGTGCCAGTGCTGTGCATAATTCATTTAAGAGAATGCCATTAAAGTTGCAGTCTTACCCCCCCCCCACACCTGAGAATAAGCCCCATCTAATTGATTAAATGGGCCTTAGTTATGAGTAGACATAGGGTTGCACTTGAAACAATTTAAGTGGTACTTTGTTCTTCTAAAGACCTATATTGAGCAAAAAATATTCCAATAACTTAAAATGGAGAACTCATAACTGATTATTGTTGCAGTTACCAACTTGAAGGTAAATAAGGCTATTAATTCAACATAATTTTTCAAAGGAATTTGAAAATGTTTTAAATTGTGTGTATATGTGCTTAACAGATCAGTAGCTTAGGATTCACTTTGGGTGACAAAGTAGATGGCCCGTTCCAGTTGGAAATCGACTTCATTGGATTGATCAACGACAGAGCACACACAGAGGAATGTGCCTACGAGCAATATGAAAAAAATCCCCGGAAGTAAAACGCATTGAATATCTGCAGGACTGGTATTCACCTGAACTGGGAACCTGATGTTATACATTTCTGTAATTACCTATCATACTTTAGTCCTCCCACAGAAGCCATCAACTGTAAGGATGAGTCGGTTGGTATGAGCTAAAGCACCAGCTGGCAAGGAAAAACAGACTACTGAAATGATTTAGGACCATTACAGAAGAGCCTAGTCCAGCGTGTAGCTGTATTCTGGTGTTTTGTTTTAGGATGCACATGCTAGTTCATCCCCCTTGTTGCCCTCCATAAGATGGCGATGAGGATGGAAGGAGCTAGCATGCTTATCCTCATTCTTCTCCTGCCCCCCTCCACCATATGTTAATTACATTCTAAAGCAGAATGGCTGAACAGAACTTAAGAAGTTATGCAACTGGATATATCCTAGCCTTGTCCAAGCTTTGACACATAGTTGTCTGAAGTAATAGCTGAGTTATATTTGATATTAGCATGAAATCTGTAACCTATGCCAGATGTTTCCTTATGCTATTGTAGGTGAAATGTTTATTTTATGAAGACTATTGTATGGCAAATAAATACAGCTAGTACCCTAGTTTGTTCAAATGACTGCTGACTAGTGGGTAGATTAACTGGTGTTAGTTGTTGCTCAGGCACTAGCACTACATCTTGTGTTTGGAAGACTGGAAAATCCCAGTCCTTATTTTACCCTCATCCTGTATTATGGGGGACTTTCCTTCCCCAGGCTCACACTGTTTAATTTTCACATAAGTAGACCTACAATTTAGCCTTTCTAGGATATTGTCGCCTGCATGGTAGTAAACAATGTCCTCAAATTTCAGCCATCTGCCTTTTAGTTTTCTTTCTATAAACCAAAACATGCCTGGGACTTAAAATGTCCCACAAGGTCTATGGATTTTTGCTAGTGCGGTGCTTTTGGCACCCCACACAATGTAATATATTGAGGCACAAAATGTCCTGTGCTTTTTTGATTAAACTAAAGGTAATCTTAGACTCTTTTGAGTGCCAGGAAGAAGAGCAAATCCCTACCTCACCCAAACACTGAGAAACTGAAACCTAAAGTCCATTGTTATGCTGATTGTAATCTGCTGGGGGAAAAACCAGTCTCCAGTGGAGAAGGTTGTAATATCACAGCATGATAATAAGGCAACGAGGCTTGTAGAGCTACTGAAAAGTTCACTGGCTTTTGGGATATCTGGACCATATTTGTAGAGCGGCTACCCAAGTGGTACACACGAGGGATAGACCTCATTGTTGATGAGCAGCTGGTGGAATTCAGGGGGTCATGTCCATTCAAACAATATATGCCAAGCAAACCAGGAAAATATGGCATAAAGGTGTGGTGCTGCTGAACATCTATCCTTTCAGGGGAGATGTGTACCTCACCAGGCTGCCTGGAACGCCATGGGAAAACCAACTTGGGTTCAATGTGGTGATAGAGTGCCCTGGACTGCAAGGAGGTCAAATCAGTCCATCCTAAAGGAAATCAACCCTGAGTGCTCATTGGAAGGACAGATAATGAAGCTGAAGCTCCAATATTTTGGCCACCTAATGAGAAGAGAAAACTCCCTGGAAAAGACCCTGATGCTGGGAAAGACTGAAGGCAAAAGGAGAAGGGGACGGCAGAGGATGAGATGGCTAGATAGCATCACGGATGCAATGAATATGAACTTGAGCACGCTCCGGGAGAGAGCGCAGGACAGGAAGGCCTGGCGTGCTATGGTCCATGGGGTCACGAAGAGTCGGACACGACTGAACGACTGAACAACAACAACAATTTCCACACTGGGAGAAATGTGAACAACTTATCCCCCACCACAACTACTGAACTTGCTGAAGCATTGATAATCAAAGACTTAACTTATGTAGGCACGCTGAGAAGGAATAAACTGTATATCCCACCTGGGATGTAGCCACATCCATGCAGGGAACCACTGTCATCACTATTTGGTTTTGACTGTAACTCTACTTTAGTATTGTATGTTCCCCCAAAAGGGAAAGCTATCCTTCTCCTCTCCTCAATGCATCATGACATGGTGGTACATGGGGAGTCCAAAAAGCCAGATATAATTGCACATTACCTTGCCACCACAAGCGGGGTGAATAACCTGTGTATTCAGAACAAAAATTCCACCTTACGTGATTTGTGTTTTCTGGATCTGGGTTTTTTGGTATTGTTAAACACACTTCATTATGATTAACAAAAAAAGTGATATTGTGGGATATTTTATACCCCCAAATGTATTGGAATTCAGGTTGGGGTCCAAAATGACATTTGTTAGGTTTTTCTAAAGACCAGATGAGGGTTAAGGCCATTGGAGAGCTCACACCTTCACCTGAAAATCCATATAGGCACCTTCTTTCATGTGCTAGGTGCTACAGTAGTAGCTAAGAGACTGAGCTATGTGAAGTAGAGAATGCCCACTTCAGAAGTCACGGCAGTATCTCAATACACCCCAGCATCTTTGCCAACTGCAATATAGGGATAGTAATACTGATACCACACAGTGTAAGAGGTGGTATATTTACTGTATTTTTCTCCTACTGGGCCTGATGGGAATTGAAATCCAAAACATCTGGAGGGCACCAGGTTGGGAGTGGCTGCTATTGAGCATATATAGCAGGGGTGGGCAACTTGTAGGCAAGACTATCTGAAGTGTTACAAGTTGCCTACCCTGATATATAGGGAAAGGAAGTTTGACTATACACAGTAAATAAATGATTCCTCACCACATCAGAGCCATTGCTCTTGTCAAACATTAGTGGTTTGGGGCACCTATAACAGCTGATGGCAGAGCTGTGTAATAGTATTCGTTGATTAAAATTGGCTTTTACCCAAGTAGCACAATATATCATCAACACCCATATTTTAATTATAATAGTAAATTAAGCTAACTGTATAAAAACACTCTAAACGAAATGAATCTAAAACTTGCTATTGTTCCTGCTGTCCAATACAATAAGACCTTTTTGGTCCATGCTTTGAGAACATTTTAGTTTCCAGATAGTTCATTTCTCAAGCTAAGATTTACAAAAGAAAAGGAAAAAAACTGTTGTGCTGAAGCTGTACACAAGCCTTTTAGGATTGTAGCCTAAGTGGCAAAATAACTGAATTCAGTGCCACTAACACCCTATATCTGCCTTCTCCAATCTGGCACCCTCCAGATGTGTTGGACTACAACTCCTATTATCCCAACACATCTGGAGATCACTAGATTGGGGAAGGCTGCCCTATAGCCACAGAAGGCTAGCTTTGTACAGACAGCAGGCTGACTTAAGCATGTCACTGCATAGAAAATAAGTACAATATTTTACAAGAAAGTAAATTTTGTATATAGAAAGTTATATACAGAACAATTTCAGAGTTAGCCTTAAATGACACTCAGTCCTCTCCGGGTTCCAAGCACTTGGTCTTTTCTCTGTTTTCTCCCCCGTACATGTCTCTCCCGCCTCTCTTCTCTGTAAGTGAAAAATGTTGTATTAGGTTACTCTTTCCTCGGCGTTAACAACATTATCAAAGAGGACGAAGACAAACTGATCAGCATCCTTGTTAGTTGTAATACCTCCTTCCAGACTGAATAATTTTTTTGCAGAAAGTATCCTTGTGAAAGTCTCAGAAGTTTAAGCATCTGTGATGCAGTGCATGGATGTTAGACCTTGAGTTAATGAACCACTTGTTCAAAATCAGGGTAGAATCCTACATGTCTGGATTTATAGTTTATCTTCACTATATTCAGAAACAATTATATTGTTGGATATATGATCTACTTCTACAAAACTATTAAACTATACACTAAAGTTGCACGGTAAAATTCCGGACAATGTTAAAAATGTTTTTATGTACTTCCAGCTGCCACTAAGATACATATTCCTGATCCAATGCCATATCACTGACCTCAAATCCGAATGCTACAGCACTGCGGCAATACTGGGGGATGAAGGAGGTTCCAACCCCCAAGATATGAGTACAAGAGGAAAAAATCCCTCCCATGTGCTGTAGTGTGAATTCTCTCTCTTACTGGAGGTCCCCATTTATTTTTTAAATCATTTCCATTTAAAAAGAGTGCTCAAGGGGATGTACTATAAAAAACAGGATTCACAACTTTGCAGTAGCTACCTTCCATGCTTGGCACAGCCTAATTCAGAAGTGGGCACCTTGTGGCCCTCCAGATATTTTGGCCTACTGCTCCCACCATTGCCTATGCTGGCTAGGGAGCTGTATGCCAGAACAACTGGAGGGCTACAAGTTGCCCACCCCTGGCCTAAGCATATTCTCATGCTGCTCTTTTCAATCAGGTTTTCTCTGCCCTCCCACAGGACAAGAGGGTTCTTGGTTAGCAGAGGAGTGGGGCCAACAGCTAAGGGTTAACTCCTCCTAGTTGAGAAGGCAGGGCCAAACAAAGTTAATCTCTTGCCCTGGAAGAGGAAACTCCCTTCAGCCTTGGCTCCGTTAGAAAAGCAGGGTTAACTTGCTGTTCCTAGATAACGCTGGGAGTGGCAACTTTAAACCACACAGAAAACAAATTTAAGGTTATCAGGTGTTGCAACATGTCATCTTCCTGCCCATAGGAGATACTGCTTTTGGAGGTGGCCTTCTGGTCAGCAGAGTGTGGACCCAACAGCCCTACTCAGTTGGGGGACTCTTGTGTGTCTTCAGGGGATTTAGTATTCACATTCACATGGTTTCCCACTCGATAGGGTCTCCTTCGCCTCTATCACATCCAGGGTTGGTTAAGGGTTCATGTTCCAAGTTGGTTTTGGTTTTACTGCTGAAGTTCTGTGACTAAAGGGGTTACCTCCTCCAAGGGCAGAAATGGAACTTCGGCCCTGCCTTCTCAACTAGGAGTTAACCTATGCCTGTGGGGTTCACTCTCCACTGACCAGAAGGACACTTCATGGTAAGTCCAACTTTCCATTCCTCAGGGGACTTGCTTTATCACAGAACTTTCAATGTTTGCCTAACAGGAGGTAGGTTCAGGTGTATTCCCCCATGTTTAAAGCATGTGCTGAAAGCCCTGGCCCCCAGCAGCCATGAGTTTGACACGCATGAGAGGGGGCTTTGCACACAAAGCATCCCTTCTGCATTTGGCCAGAATCCCCCCTTGTGTGGAAGATGGTTATACATACATTGGTATACAGGCAGGGCCCCTTCCCACATTTGCCAAAGGTATGGCCTATGTAAGGCCTTCATTTAGAAGTAGTTTTGTCTTTTTGCAAAATTTTCCTGCAACCTGACAAAGCCTTACTCAGTGGCATGGGGCCACTAAGATTTCTATTAGTTAAGTTACCTATACTGATTGAGATCAGTGTTAGAGTTTGAGCATCATGCCACTCTCATTTGAAAGTTAAAGCCCATGCCTCATAGGGAATTGAACATTTTAGTGCAGGAAAAGTATGACATGATGGGCACAGCTCTTGGACATAGTTGGGTCATAGACTTGCCTTGTCTGGAGAAGTGGCTGTTTATAGTCTCTCTTGTGAGAACATGTGTTCTGGCAGTTCTCCTTTGATTTGCCCCAAGGTTTCAGTCTTCCTGTATTGACATAGAAAGTAAAGTATGCCAAGGTTTAGCAACTGTACCTTTTCTATCCTCATTTGTTCTACCAGGTAGCACAGAGGGCTTGAGTGAATTTAGAATAATTCCCCCCCCCAATCTATGTTGTTGTAATAACTTTATTAAGTCAACTGAAAGATTACCACCCGCCCCAAACGCGCACACTTTCAAGATCCCCAGATCGCTTAGTCAGACATGAGACATTTGTATATCTTGCCTGACTGGGGATTTCAGAAGCTTGCACAATTTGGGGGGTAATCTTTTGGTTGGCTTAAAAAAGGTATTGCAGGAACATGGATTTTGGAAATTTTCTTATGGTCAATATGGCAACCTTTGCTTTTTTTGTGGGACTTGTAGAATAAAACAGCCTGTGTAGTTTTGCCTGTGTTCTTCTTTTGCTGGGGGATGGGGAATAGTTGGTGTTTTTTATTTGGGGGTAAATATGTAGGTGTTTTGCCTATGTGATTATCTTTTATTGCTGATGGGGTGTTTCTTTGAGCATCACCAATTTTTCCTCTATAAAATGGGTATTTCATTGTGCTTGCGGAGGCAAAAGGAACGCTGGTACTTAAAGCGAAATGTTCGTTTTCTGAAGTGTATGGAGGATATCCTTGTATGGGTTGCTCCTCCCACTCGCTCTGATTGGCAGGACGTGTAACTAATCAGAATTGCCCTTCATGTGGGAGAGCAGCCTCCTCTTTCCAGATGTGGAAAATGTCTCAGCACAGAAAAAACAATATAAAAAACAGAATGGCCAACTACAATGAACAAGGGCCAAAGTAGAGAAGAAATTTACCTCCTTCCCCAACAGCAAACAAAACAGACTGCCAGGTGGGTAGGATATCCTCCATCCACTATAAAAATTAATGTATCATGGTAAGTAACAATGTTCCCTTTTTGTGTAGTGGAGGATCTAGAATATAGAACAGCAACACCCAGAACGGAGGTCTGCTTGCAGCCCATGTGTGCACTTAAACAGGAACTACCTGTTGGAGCACACTTGGGCTGAAGAAGGCTTCAGCCAAAGCAAAAGTGTCCAGCTTGCAATGCCTTATAAAGGAAGACATCGATTTCCATGTGGCAGCCCCGCAAAAGTTAGCAAAGGGAGCACTGATTCTAAATGCTGCAGATGTGGCTGCACTCTTCATAGAATGTCCAGAAATGCCCACAAACAAAACAGAATCAGAAGATTGGTAGCAAACTGATGCAGACTGTGATCCACCTTGCCAAAGTTGATTTAGAGACCTCCTTGCCCATAGAGACTGGCTGAAATGAAAGAAACAGATCTAGAAACATGGAAAGAAGTAGCCCACTTAAAGTATATCTTGAGAGCTCTCTTAACATCCAATGAATGCCACTCTCTCAAGGGGCTAACTTGGCCATGGACAAAAGGAAGGCAAGATGAGTTCCTGAGCCCTGTGGAAAATGGAATTAATGTTACGAATGAAAGTTGGATCCAAATGAAGAATGGCCGTGCAGGCTGAAAAATGCAAAGCTGACAGCAAGCCCAGTTCTGACATTCAGTGAGCCGAAGTGATGGCTACCAGAAAAAGAACTTTCAAAGTGAGAAATTTGAGAAATACTTTGCAGATCAGCTCACACAGCAGTCTTGGTAAACGCCTTAAGCACCTTGGGCAAGTCCCAAGCTGGATACCTGTGAATAGTGGGCAGCTTCAGGACAGATGCACTTCTAAAAAAGCATGGAGGAAATGGCCGTGACTTGTTTCTTAAGAGTGTTAGGTCTTGGTCCCTGATCCAGTCCCTCTTGTAGGAATGCTAACACCACTCCCATGGTGGCCTTGACCAGATCTCCCCCTTTTCACCACCGGCAGAATGCTCTCCTGATCGTTTCATAAATTCTGCTTGTAGATGCTCTGCTAGAAAATATGATAGATATGATTTTAGTATTGTCGGACTAACCTCTCAAGATTTGAGTGTGGAGCTATAGCCATCCTAGATCTGGATAAAACACATCGCCCTGGCTGAGAAGGTCTGCCAAGTTTGGAGTAGGCCATGGTGCCACCAACACATGTAAAAAGTCTGATTACCATACCCACCCGGGCTGGATGGGTGCTACCAGGACGTGTGCCCTCTGTCCAGATCCTACGCAGGAGCCACGTGGACGGAATGGTGTACAGCAGAGCTTTCCAAACTGTGTGCTGCGACACATTGTGTCGGCAGCAGTGTGTAGGTGTGTCGCGTGAAATGCAGAAAATTGTGTGGAAGGGCACTGCGGAGATTCCTTACTCACGTTTGCTTCCCTTAGCCCCTCCCCCGGAACTTCCTAAAGCAGCTAATGTTAAAGCAGATTAGCTGCTAAGGCTTAGGTGCTTTAACATTAGCTGCTTTAGGATCATGTGGCATCTTGACGTAGGATGCACGTGATTGGCGGTGTTGGAGCGGTACAGCGAGGAGTGTGGTAACGCTGGCTGCACGAGGAGTGTGGAGAATTCCAAGTTAGCAGAGCAATTAGTCAAGCAATTTGCAATCAGCTCGGGCGAGAGGCTTCCCCGCATCCTCGGTGCGGCTGCAGGGCAGTGGGGGAGAACAACAGCCTGCTGGACGCCCCCAGAGCAGGGAGGGCTGCGCCGGGCAGGCGAGGCGCTTCGAGCCTGCACTCCCCAGAAAGGTAGAGGTGCGGGGCAAAGAGAGGGGAAGAGGCACTGCCCTGGGAGCAGAGCTCAGCTGACACTGGCGCAGAGAAGTGGCAGCAGCCACCAGCCCTGCGTGGTTTTGGGAGTGCCCTTTGCGGACTTCTGCACCACGCTGCCAGGCCAAAGTAACACGCAGGTGGAAACGCCGCCTGGGACTGCACCGAGCAGGCCGTCCGCCATCTTGGCCAGTCGGAACGGAGCTCAGTTGATTTCTGCCATTTATTTTTACTCTGCTGTAATTGTGGATTAACCACCCACTGGCAGCGTACCATCAGAGAGTGCTGGAACTGGACTCTGGACATAGGCATTGCAAATATTTACAGCAGTATAGCCTTGTAGTGGGACATATATATTTACACCATTTTTGTTGGACTTTTGCTTCTCTACTTCATGTGTTTTTGCAGCTGAGCTCCTAACTGGACCTATGTGTCCTAATATGTATTGTAAATACTTTATTTTTGTTTATTTTTCACATTTTCTCCTGGTCCTGATTCCTATCTTTATCTCACTTTATCACTGTGGGAGTGGAGTGCAGGTGCTGTTATTTTCATAAGAAAAAACAGAGAAAGATAAGCGCTAAAAACAGTCCTGTTATTTTCATATTTAGTTAATGCTAAAACCTAGAAATAAATTTGTATAGATTTATTCATTAAATTGCAGTTGAATTACCCGTAAAATGGATACCTTTCTAATTAAGAAAAGGAAAGCTGGTGAAGATGACGTTTGCAATGAACAAAATGTAGCCGCTATAGAGGAAGCTACGCAAGAATCAACTGTTGAATGGTCTGTATTAGTACGTAAGTAGTGTAAAGGAACAATTTCCAAGCCTCGTTTATACAGTAAAGATTATATGAAACTGGGGTTCACATTTTCTGGTAATGAAAACAATCCTTGTCCCCAGTGTTTAGTTTGTGGGAATATACTTGCAAATGAAAGTATGGTACCAAATAAATTAAAGCATCATTTTACCTCAAAACACTGTCATTTGTCAGAAAAACCAGTAGATACTTTACTGAGCTTTCAAAATCTATAAAGAAGCAGTTTGCATCATTCACAAAGAGAAGGAAGACATCAGAGAAAGCTCAAAAGGCAAGTTACTTGGTTGCTCAAATAATTGCCAAAAACAAGGACCCACACATTATTGCCGAAACCACCATAAAGAAACCTTGCTGTGCTATTGTTCGAACAATGTTTGGGCCCGAATTTGAGATAGAAGTTAATAAAATCCCTTTGGCAGATAACACAATCGGAAGACGTATTCAAGACATGTCTGATGACATTAAGCAGCAAATGAAGGATATTTTTCAAGACAATATAATCTTTACATTGCAATTAGATGAAGCAACAGATGTCAGTGGGTTAGCACAATTATTGGTTTTTATACGTTTCCTTCATACTGACAGAATTATTGAGCAATTCTTGTGTTGTCTAGAACTTCCAATGAGAACTAGAGGTGAAGATGGGGGTTGGACTCGATGGCCTTGTAGGCCCCTTCCAACCCTACTATTCTATTCTATGATATATTTAAAACTTTTGATTGCTTCATGAAGGAAAATAATTTGCAATGGTTAAATTGTGTAGGAATATGCACAGATGGTGCACCCTCAATGGTTGGTTCAACAAAAGGTTTTATAGCTTTAGCAAAGAAAGAGAATGAAAATATAAGTACTCATTGCTTTTACATCGCGAAGCACTAGTCGCACAAACCATTGGAAATGAATTAAGAAAAGTTTTGGACAAAGTGGTTCAAATGGTCAATTACATTAAAAGTAGACCTCTTCAATCAAGATTATTTGCTCATATTTGTGAAGACATGGGGGCAAGGTTTAAAAAGCTTCTACTACACACACAAGTTTGTTGGCTCTCAAGAGGTCGAGTGCTTTGTCGTGTATATGAATTGAGGGAAATTATGCTTAAACTTTTTGAGGAAAATCAGCAAAATGAATTCTGTGATCTAATTCAAAGCAAACTTTGGTGCACAAAATTGGCATATCTTGCTGACATATTTGAACATTTGAATAAAATAAACACCAGTATGTAAGGAAAAGGAGAAAATATCTTAACAGCGGTAGATAAAATTTGTGCTATGAGAGACAAAATAGCAATTTGGAAAATGAAAGTGAAAGAAGGAAATTTTGAAATGTTTTCCAAAACTGCTGAGTGCCAGCTAAAATGTGATATCAGCTCGCTAATTGTTGACCATTTAACATTGCTTGGAGAGAAAGTTCATCATTACTTCCCAAATGTTGAAATCCAAGACTATGATGGGATCAGAAATCCATCTCTTTCAACTGCAGTGAGGAATTTTTCACTTATTGAAGAAGAATTAGCTGACATAAAAAATGATCGAAATCTGTTAATGATGCATGAACAGGGTGACTTAGACAGCTTTTGGATTCGCATTGCAAAAATGCATCCAAACATAGCTAAAAAAGCGTTAAAAATTCTTCTGCAGTTTTGTACTACATACATTTGTGAAGTATCCTTTTCATCAATGGCAGACTTAAAGACACTGAAACGTGGAAGCTTAAAAATGCTTGACAACGAAATGCGAGTGTCTTTATCTAATATTCCACCAAATATTGAAAAGCTGTGTTCATCCCATCAACCTCATATATCCCATTAAAATGGTAAGAAGTTATTGGTGTTATTCAACTTTTTAAAATTCTTGCACATATTTACATACTGTTACTCATAAATGACAATGTATGTTATCTTACAAATCATATATTTTTAAAAATATAAATGAAAGGTTTTCATGAGATAAGTTGTATCCCCATACATTTCGTTATTACAATTTATGTATGTGTCCGTATCTCTTATAACGGGTTAGTTTAACCTCTGGTTTGCTAGTAAAACTGAATTACCGTGTCATGAAATGTTGCATGTCTAAAAAGTGTGTCACCAACATGAAAAGTTTGGAAAGCTCTGGTGTACAGGATGCCCGATGGCCAGGGAGCAGACATGGCACCAATGTCTTCCACACCCTCTGCCATGTACCTTGATAGGAACCTGCTCACTTTTTGATTTACTGCAGAAGAGAACAAATCCATGACCAGATTGCCAAAGTGTCCGGCTATCTTCTGTCAGTGGCTCCATTCTGTCTGGTTGACATCCTGTCAATTCAACCAGTCCACGGTGGTATTTAAGACCCCCTGTATGTGTATGGCTGATAGGGGTATGTAATTTAACTCTGTCCATTTTAAAAGATGTTCTGTTTCAGCCATGAGAACAGGACCTGGTGCCACCTTTGAGAACGAAATGACAAAATCACGAGGGATTTTGACGAAATCCAGAATATAACCTTCTCTGACTGATCTCTGTGCACCCACTGATCTGTGATGGATTCTTCCCAATTTTGGATGAATGTCTGTAGTCGCCCTCCTACAAGAGGATTGGGATAGTTGCCTGCATTTTCCCTTAGTGGGTGCAACAGAGCTGGCTCTGTTAAGCTACAAAAAAGCTGAAAGGAAGATGTGAAGCCCCCTAGATGAAAGGGCTTACAGAATGAGCCAGAAGAAGCCCAGCCAAGTCTCTTCCCCCGCTTAGTGGCTCTAAATGAGGGGGTGGCTGTGCCGTGGCTAGCTCAGCTGATCTTGCCCATGTGGCATGACCAAGATGGTGGCTGTGCAAAAAAAAGGCGGGAGTGAGAGCATCAGTGTTCCAACTGGGGAATGGCTGCAGCACCTAACTGAGAGGAAGATAGTGGGAATGAGAACGATTCTCTGTCCTGGCCTACACTTGGGCTGTGAGTCTCTGCTGCTGGCATCCTTCTGGCACAACCAGCGCTTCTCTTGGCACACTAAGTCACTGTTTTAAGGACTCTGGCTGGGTCCCCTCCTGTGAGATAATCTGCCTAATCCAACGTCAGAACTCAGGATGTAGCACCTGGTCTTCAATGACTGGAGGTAGAGATGAAGCAGGATCAGTAAAGAGGGTGGAAATCTCTGAACACTCATCCAGCCAGAATCCTCCTTGGCTCACTCCCAAGCGGGATCAGAATGCGGCATTGTGCAAGGCTCACCCTGATTCTGTTAGGCTTGCCTGTGTTAGGATGTCAGCACTGGGATCACCTGAGGAATGCTGGACTCCTGAGGAGATCGTGACTGGGCAGACTGTCTTGCTTTCAGAGGCCCTGGTGAATAGCAATATTGGTCCTGTGACATGCTGCGGCTGTCCTCTGATGGGTTGTTAAGTATTGCAGGTGCAGAGAAAGGTAGAAGGGAATTTTTTTAATTGACAAGTAAGGGAAACGGCTGGGGAGAAAAGATAGGAGATAATAAAAGAAGTAGAGTTATGATAGGAAAAAAGAGGCTAGACGCTGAGTAACGTCTCCAGCGGCCTGCTTGGAACTGTGGCAAGAATGAAACTGGAAAGAGGATGTTGCTCTCCCACATGAGAGGAGAGCAATTCTACTTAGTTATATGTCCTGCTAATTGGAGCAAGTGGGAGGAGCAAGCCATACAAGGAAATCCTCCTCCACTACAGGAAAATATGTAGTTTGGCATTTGGGACTCAAATCAAGCCACTGCTTTGTGCTTAAGTTTCCTGGGGAAGTTACTTGTCCATTATGACTAGGAGGGCCCCTACAATGACCATTTTGCATTGGTGATCATGACAGTGTCTCAGATTTCCAAATGTGCCCATGAAGACATAGTTGGAGACCTTTGGTCTAGAGCTTTAGAAAGTTCTGTTCTGTGGCCTGTATATGCTAAGAATGAACTCAAAATCTAGGAGGAAGTCACTTCAACATTGCTAAGCGTACTTTCAAGTAGCCAAGACAAGTTCAACTGAATGTCTGTAAAAGGTGGGGTCGGTCTCTCTCTCTCTCAAAGTGCATTAACCTCAGGGGGAAAAACCTCATCCCGCAACTATATTGCCTTGAAGCATGTGACCAAAGTACTGATTTAATCACCATTGTCTGTAATCTTGTGTATCTTTAGAATGAGTTTTCCATAAAAATATTTCAATACCTTTGTGTGGTTGATAACTAAGTGGCCTTGACAGACTTGCTTGCAGATCAAAGACTGGCTTCTTGGTGCTTGTGGGTTCTGCAGTCTGAGTTACAAACTTGAAGGGGGTAACAGCTATAAGGGGAAAGAGCATAGTGATAATCAGTAAGCCATAAGCAGGTGGAAGTTAGCAAAAGATACAAGTTAATTTTATAGCTGTTTGAAGGAACTATGTATAAGCTTGATTAGGCCAGTTTACTGTATTCTACACATATTTGCCTTCTAATAGGTCATTAATACTAAACTTCTACAAAGTAGAAGGTTAAGCAAAGGGTGATCTTGCTGAAATTTATTGAACTGAACCAGGCTTGCCTTTTCCAGATATTTCACTCACTGACGAAATAAATTACAACAGTAGAACTGTTACATTATAGAATGGCATCTCCAGGTAGGGCTAGAAAAGAATTCTGCCTGAAACCCTGGAGCTGCTGCCAGTTAGTGTTGACAGTTCTGGGCTAGTTGGACCAATGGTGTTACTCAGGATACAGCAGCTTCCTATGTTCCTATGTCTGTAATCCCAAGAAGCATTAATGCTTTTCAGTTAGGCAAGCATATCTTAAGAGGAAAGATCAACTCTTTCCCATAACCAATGTGGGCAATAAATGGTGAGGTGGAGTAGCAATGGCACAACAGCTTCAGTTAACTAAGAATACCAAACAGGGCTTCAATAGAGGCAAGGGAAAGGAGTAAAATTGCCACACTCTTAAGGCTCCAGAGGCCTTAACTTTACTTATAACACTGCATTGCGCTGCATATTAGAGGACAAAACTGTTCAAGCTTTATGCTATAACAACTTTCCCTTCTCCCATTCTTGCACCCCCTTAAAGCAGTGAAAAATCATTTCAATGCCTTTGGCACCAGGAAGGGAGGGAACCCAATTCTGGCTGCATGCAACAATAGCCCAAAGATCCTCTACCAGAGGTCTACCCTGCTCCTTATGCACTGAAGTGCAGACACCTGCCATTGTGTTTATTTGCAAGTTCCTGTTACCAGAGTTTGTTGGGGTTTCTGTCAGCTGGCATTTGGTTGTACTTCCTTTGACATGCTTCCTAGTTACAGATTTATTGCTCTTGTGGCTGTCTGGGGTGCATTTGTTCAGGAATGGAGATTTTCTAGATGGAGTCTTGGTAAGGGAGCGCTTGTGCTCATTGTCCTTTGTAGATTCAGAGAATCTGAACAAAAACAATTATTTTCAGGATTTAGTGGCTCAGTTTCAGCTATTCCTTAAATCCATTTCACCCAAATAACTATTGCTGCCAGTGCACAGACCTTTCCTATATTATTGAGAACATGTAATGGAACCTGGACTACTAAGGCCCCAAATGTTTTTTTTTAAAGTAATGGTGGTGTAATTAAATGTTTTGAGGCCTTGACTCCATATTGTTATATAAACTTGATAGATTCTCACATTACCAGATGAATACTAAGTACATATTTATTAGTAGTTAATGATGCTTATGGTATTACTTACCTGACATTCATTTTGGTTGCTGAGAGGCCAGTTGAGTCGAATGCTGATTTCTGAGATAAAATACTTTTGTTTGCAGTGCCAAGAGAATTACGTGGTGAGCGTCGTAGGTGTACAGGAGTATATGTAGCAGAGAGCATATTCCTTTCAGAAAGCGGGCTTAATAAAAACCCTCTGGAACATGTCTGCAAACATGAGGAGTATTTGCACATTTTAAAGTCTAGCCTGAATGATTTAAAGTAAAACATAACAGATCAAAAAGACCATCTGTTTTAATGTAAGCTTTAACCAAGAAGTTATCCTCACCTTGGAATTACTATTTAGAACTTCATTCTTTATGGTCTTCAAGTAGTTACTCTTCTTAGCCAGCATCTGCCAAAATTGGAAGACTATAGTATATCTGTCTGATAATAAAAGCCATTACAAAAATCTCAGGTTTTCTGTGTAAATGCTGTTCTAGGGTCCCTACCTGGTCATGGTGATGTTGCCAAATTAAAGCTCTTTACCAAAAACTAGTAGTTTCCTTTGCCCCCAACCCTCTCCCAGAGTTGAAAGTCACATAAAACCTACCATACACACACCCTGCCTATTACTGCCAGTATATGAGTCCTATATAGCCATTAAGAGACTTGCTACATATACCAGAAGCTTAAAATGGTAGGTGGAAAGCAGCTGAACAGAGAGGCATGGGACTAG
Organism: Heloderma suspectum; assembly: GCF_057233095.1. NCBI lineage: Eukaryota > Metazoa > Chordata > Lepidosauria > Squamata > Helodermatidae > Heloderma > Heloderma suspectum. The sequence continues at coordinate 70,253,794 of NC_139458.1, read as the reverse complement.
CCTGAATCCAGAGTTGAAGTAAGATTTTCTGAATTCCAGAAAAATTAAACATTTTAAAAGTCAGATTGAGATCCTCCTCAGAAATGCTTATTGGGACTAGTTGTTTTAAATATATTACTCTAGCACTGTGTGAACTACAAAGGTTGCCAGTCAGTTTCTGGGCCTAATTCAAGGAGTTGGTACTGCCCTTTAAAGCCCTAAATGGCCTAGGACCAGTCTACCTGAAGCAGCACCTTCTCTCATATGTTCCTGCCCGATTACTAAGATCATCTTCAGAGGCTTTTCTCTGGGTGCCACCGCCCACAATGGAGTGATGGGTAACTACTAGGGAAAGAGCCTTCTCTGCAGTGCAGTATTCTTCATTACAAGGCCTGGGGCCACTGGCAGCTTCCAATAACCTCGAGTGCAGCTCCCTGCCTCTCTCACTCTTTTTGCAGTAGCTACTCTCAAGCTTTGCATTGTTTGCTTAGTGGGGGCTGGCTACTGTGACCTGAGCCTAGGGGTGTATGAACCCCGCGACTTCCTCTTTGGGCCCTGTGGATTTCCCTGGAGTCTTACCGGATTTTGCAGGGTGGCTCTCCTCCATGAGGGCTGGCTGCTCCAAGACCCTTCTTCCCTGCGCCGGCTGTTACAGAAGCCCTTGACAACTGGTGAGGCGAAGGCCCTCAGCAGCACCCCAACAAACTCACCCCAGAGCTGCTTGGAATGGAGGAGAGCTGCCCCACAGGAAATCCGACAGACCCAGAAGTGAGTGGGGTCAGTACACTGCAGACTTCACAGGTTGGAATCTTGAGAATCCAGCCTGTTTTGAATCTGTGGTGGATTTCTCTGCCATTCCTACCTGAGCCACTGGTGAGCTTTGGGCCTCATCAACTGTAAGGTGGTGGGGGACACAATGCAAGAGCAATCAGCTGGGGTGGTGGAGAGGCCCCAAAGGCAAAGAGCAACATGACTGGCTAGCTGCTGCTGCGCGCTGCACAGACATTAGAGGGGAAATTGAATATGTATGTGCATGTAGTGGGGGAGAGCACACATAAAGTGGACCTGCACTGGGAGATTTTGCAACACAGAGACCACAGCATTCTCTCCACGATGAGAAAAAGATCCATCCCCATCCAAGGACCAAGTGAGCCTGTCATAATTTGCCTGCCTGGTGAGGGAGGTCCTTATGTCAGGGGTGGGATGAAGAGTTACTAGAAGAATGGGGTGAGGGGGTTGGGTTGATCAGCCAGGCTGAATGTTCAGTTACCACAGGAATGCCAAACCTTTCAGCCCAAGGAGTGAATTCCATTCCAGAGAAGCTCTTGGGATGCTGCATTCGGGGGGGGGAGGCACAAGACGGCAGGGCAAAATACTAGCATATTTTAGTTTAAGAGCTCTTACTCTCAGTAATTAAGCAATAGGAGAGGTATTTCAACCATTCAAGACTGGGGGGAAAAGCTGCAGAAAAGCTGGGAAACCACCTAAATTGCTTTATTCTGAAGATTCTACATATATTTTGGGTGGGGAGGAGGGACCTTAATACTTACCTTGACCTCATTAACTGAATTGCTGAAGTTGCGAATCATTTTATTTTTTCTTTCAATGTAATCATCAATAGATTGCATTTTCTTGAACTGAGCCTCGTGAAGTTTCTTAAAGTCTACAGAATTAAAAGAGTATATTACTAATATTTTTTTGAAGTACACATACTAATAATTTGTAGTTCATCCACGTTTGCAGCTGCTAACAAAGGAGCATTTAAGATTGAACACATATCTGGACTCAAGAAATAGCCAGTGGGGACGAAGTATGCTTGGGCTATTTTGTTTAAAATCTCATGCTCAGCAAGGACAAGGAGTTATATTCACAGGAGACATAAATTAGCTATAAGTACCTAAAGCAGGCAAATGCAACAGTTCCTGTTTGTTAGCTGTTGAAAAAAGTTTTTACTTTTGGACACACAAAGAAATAAATGGAGTGTGCCTTGCTGTTTGCATAATTTAACAGACCTCAGTTTTCATTAAATGTTACATTGTTATTGTCCTTATCTTCCTCCTTTAGTTCTTATGTAGGGTGTTAATTTTACCACAATTGCATACTCATGTAATTTATTCTCCCATTCTTTAGCAGTAGGATCTCATTCCTTTCAGTACTTGCATAAAAGGTTCCTGCTTCTGTGACCATATTAAATGCTGGCCCTGACATCTATTGTTTTTAGTTTCACAAATCTCAATAAAATTATAAGGGCACAGTATAGTAATTCTGTTACTGAATTTGATATTAGACTAGTATTTCTTAGCGAAAGATCAAGAATGATAAGTTATTTTCCCTTTACATTTCAGCATGGCTGTCATAAGTGGCTGTAACATTTGGGACACTGACTCAGTTTGCGTGATCAAACAATCAATGGTTAATAAACTGTGAGTTGCTTGTTAGTGCATGGAAGTGAGCGAGCATGCCATTGCTGTCAGCTCACCCACTTTCCTAAACAATGCAGGAATGCCCCATTGTTATCATTATGTCCCAAACTGGAAACTCTGGGTTGTTTAGGGGTTAAACAATTCAAAGTTAATCCATGGTTTACTATTGGTTATTTAGGGGTTTAACAACCCAGAGTTAAACCAAGTTTCTGGGTTCAGACATAACAACCCAGGAACAAGTTCCTAGGTTGTTTAGAAAAGCAGAAGTGATGAGCATGCAGTAAAAAGTATCAATAAAGTATCAATAACAGCCTGCAGATTAAGACCGCAGTCCTGTGCACACTGATATAGGTGTAAGCCCTGTTAAATACAGTGGGACTTATTCTGAGTAAACATGCACAGGTTTGTGCTTAGAAAGACAACTTTTCAACAGCAAATGCAACATGATAGAGACTGGAAAGTCTGTATCTTTAGTTCGTTAGAGTAAACAGAGAATACAGAGTGGCCCCAAAGTAGGTATGCAGTATAGTTTATTTGCATTTTGTTACGGTGTTTACTACATTTACATTTGTTTAACACTGTTTAATCTCGTAAGTGCTTGAAATGTATTCCATCAACGTTGCAACATTCCTCAAACCTGTCCAGAACACTGTGACACACAGTACAACACAAATTCTGGTCCGCATCAATGTCCATACATGCTTCCAAGATGAACTCTTTTAATTCATCGACTGTCCGGGGATTTCTCCCAAAAACCTTATTCTTTACTACGCCCCCCCCCAAAGAAGTTCAGTGGTGTTACGTCAGGTGAACGTGGAGGCCATTCAATGCTGCCACGTTTTCTGATCCAATGCTGTGGGAAGGCGTTGTCAAGATAGTCCCTTACTGCAAAAGCATAATGAGGAGGTACCCATTCTTGTTGAAGGAGCAGTTCGGCGAAGTTAGCCCTGGTTCTGAGTTGTGGCACTACCACGTCGCATAACATGTTTAGGTAATTGTTACTATCCACAGTTGTATCGAAGAAAATTGGTCCTACAACACCTTCGCTGGACAGCACACCCCACACTGTGGTTCAGTTACACAGCCTGGCTGGTTCAGTTGAGATGTGATAGTCAAATGAGGATTTTCACCTGCCCAATACACACAGGTATGCCTGTTCACATGGCCTGACAACTTGAAAGAAGCCTCATCTGACCAGATGATCTTATCAAGAAGGTCTGGTTCGTTAGAGATTTGGTTACGCATCATCTCACAGAATTGCAACTGACGGTCTGGGTTGTCCTCCAGAAGACCATGTAACAGTCTTGGACGGTAGGGCTTCAATTTACGCATTAAGCATTGCAAGGACGTTCTAGGTATGGATTGCTGCTTAGACGCACGTCGTGTGGACTTTTTTGGACGGTTCACAAAAGTCAGAGCAACTCTCATCTCATTTTCCTCTGTCTCAGACGTCCTAGGACGTCCAGATTTTGGTGCATTAGCCACTGCACCTATTGCTTCAAATTTATCTCTAAGACGATAAATTGTCAGGCGTGTTGGTGGAGGAGTGTCAGATGCTTCTGGCCACGCTGTGTGCACCCGCTCGGCATTTTCAGTCTTCCAGTACGGCTTTAGAATCCACGTTCTTTCTTCTTGACTCAAGTTCGCTGCCATCATTCACAGTATCAGTTAAAAAAAACTAAAAAACTAAACAACTGTATACCTACTTAAGGGCCTCACTCTCTACACTTAATGATTTAATTGTCACTCACTCTTCCCAACTGTCATTCTGACTCCACCCACACATGTTCTACTCACACATTCTCTCCCCCTCTTATCAACATTCTAAACAACTGTATACTAACTTTTGGGTCACCTGGTATATACGCTATAGCACTACCATTATCAACATCTTGTAGCTGATCTTATCCCCAAAATATTAAAGTACTTGACAAATATACTTAGAGAAACAAGTTAAGCCTTTTACTTAAGGACCTTCTTGCCCTGAGTGGAGACAAAAATTTATTTATTTATTTGTTTCATTTCTATACCGCCCAATAGCCGAAGCTCTCTGGGCGGTTCACAAAAATTAAAACCAAATGGCACACAATAAAACAATTTAAAAATATATAGAACATTAAAACCCAATATAACAATACAACCACAATAAAACCTAGCAGCAGTGCAGGAATTTAAAATACAGATTTAAAACAGCAAAGCTAAAAATCTAAAATGCCTGGGAAAATAAAAAGGTCTTCACCTGGTACCGAAAGGAATACAATGTAGGTGCCAAGTGAACCTCACTAGGGAGCTCATTCCAGAGCCAGGGTGCCACAGCAGAAAAAGCCCTCCTCCTAGTAGCCACCCGCCTCACTTCCTTTGGCAGGGGCTCACAGACAAGGGCCGCTGATGATGATCTTAAGGTCCGGGCAGGCACATATGGGAGGAGGCGATCCTTCAGGTAACCTGGCCCCAAGCTAAATGTTAATACCAGCACTTTGAATCGGGCCCAGAAATGGACCGGCAGGCAGTGCAGCTGGAAAAGTACCGGTGTAATATGTACCGGTGTAATATGAGCTCGCAGGCCAGTCCCTGTTAACAATCTTGCTGCCCTATTTTGGACCAGCTGAAGTTTCCGGACCGTTTTCAAAGGCAGCCCCATGTATAATACATTGCAGTAATCCAGACGAGAAGTTATCAGAGCATGGATAACTGTAGCTAGGCTATCTCTGTCCAGATAAGGGCATAGTTGGTATACCAGCCTAAGCTGATAAAAGGTGCTCCGTGCCACTGAGTTCACCTGTGCCTCAAGTGACAGTTCTGGATCCAAGAGCACCCCCAAACTACAAATGCGATCCTTTAGGGGGAGTGCAACCCCCTCCAGAACAGGTTGAATATCACCTAGCCGGGCAGACGAACCACCCACTAACAGTACCTCCGCCTTGTCTGGATTGAGTTTCAGTTTATTGGCCCTCATCCAGTCCATTACCGTGCCCAGGCACTGATTCAGAACAGCCACGGCCTCACCTGGGTTTGATGAAAAAGAGAGGTAGAGCTGGGTGTCATCCACATATTGATGGCACCTCAGCCCACACCTCCGGATAACCTCCCCCAGCGGTTTCATGTAGATGTTAAACAGCATAGGGGATAAAATAGAGCCCTGTGGGACCCCATGGCACAATTGCCATGGTACAGAGCAATAATCCCCCAGCACCACCTTCTGGAATTGGCCATCCAAGTAGGAGTGGAACCACTGCAGAGCAGTGCCTCCAACTTCCAACCCAGACAACCTATCCAGAAGGATACCATGGTTGATGGTATCGAAAGCTGAAAAGATAGAACTGCCTGAAAGCTGCTCAATCCAGCTTCCAGTGGAGCCAGCTGAAGTAGCCCCTTTGTCTTTCAACTATCACTACAGGGCTACTGAAAAACTACCTTGCCCCTAAAGGGGGAGGGCAGGGAGGGAAGAGACAGAGGGCAAAACATCCTGTCATCAAATAACAAAATTGAAAAAAGCAGGAAGACCAGCCAAATGAGATCATATACTACGTAGTCAATTAGTCTGCGAGAATAATCCAAGGGAGCTACAAATTTTTAACTCCTAGGGTGTATACGTATTTTAAACATTTGTATGTATGTCTATGCATCACCTCATCCACTTGTTTTTAGCAGTGAGGCAATTAATAAACACTTAATCAGATGAATCGACTCTGAATACTATCATTTTCTTGGACAGCTCTGAAAGATAGCAAAACTTAGGAATATTTGTACATTAATTACAGCAGCATCAGAATATGGAAGAAACCAAGGTTATTCTAAGCAAGCAAGCATCTTAAAAGGGCCTCCCACATGACAGATGCAACACGAGGAAATGAAGTGGTCCATATTAAGCAACAAGCAAAATGGAATACAAGTCCCACAAAAAGTGTTTTTAAAATCGCTACTCTCTAAAACAGAGATGGGGATGCTTTTTTAGCCAAAGGACCAAATTTGCTCTGGGCAAGAATCTCAGGTCCACATCCCAACGTGGGTGGAGTCACCCCACTGCTGGCATGTGGACCCCTGATGTGACTGACAAGTCTCTTGGTCCTGAAAATGCTGCCGCCTGCCTGCCCGCATTTAGCCCTTTAAAAAAGCCTGACTGGAATGTACGGAAGGGGGTGATTTTTCGAGGGTAGGGGTGGGATTCCTCTCCCCAGCAGTGACCCTCCCAAAAATGGACAGTGGAGTTAGGCTTTATAAAAGCCTCCAGTGGCAGCAATGGAAGCTTTTTAAAAGCCTAAATGCAGGCAGGTGGGTGAGTGGAAAGAGAAGCATGGAAAATTTCATCTTTGCTCAGCAACTGGTGAAGAGAAATTTTCTGTGGAATTCCCTGCCTGGGAGAGAAGGGGGCAGTGGGCCCTGTGGGCTGTATCCAGCCTACACTCCAGAGGCTCCCTATCCCTGATCTAAATATATTTCCATATTTTTCCAATAGCAACCTACAACCTAACCTTCAAATTTCCTTCAAGAGATATTATATCAATCATTATCAGCTAGAATCTTTTGTACACAACAATTTCATGCCCAGAGAATTGCGTGAAAAGAGCTTAGGGAAACAGTTAAAACCTTTACACAGAGTGAGAAACAGAACAGCAAGTACAAGGGTATCAGACAAGATATTTCTCAGTTGTCATTGGATTCAAGTATTATATAGGGGCAATATAGGAAGCTGTCTTATACTGACATCAGATAATTGATCCATCTAGCTCAATATGTCAACATTGACTGGCAGCAGCTCTCCAGGGTTTCAGGGAGGAATTTTTCCAAGCATACCTGGAGATGCAGAGGATTGAACTTGGGATCTTCTGCATGTAAAGCATGTGCTGTACAACTGAACAACAGCCCTTTCCCTAAGTATTAAAACAGGGTTGCTGGATGTGTTATCAGTGTTTCTGAAGCATGCTTTTCTGCATAATTTTTTCACAGAAAAAATATTACACACATTTTTTAAAGGAATCAGAGTCAGAAAACAAACTATCAGAATGCGCAATCGGGTAAACACAGTGAGCATTGATAACTGCATACCACTGTCCATTTCTAAACCATTGCCCATGATTTGTGTACAAGCAAGTTACTATTTCATGTATGGATTTTGTTAGTATAGTTTGCCTGCAACTTACTTGGAGTGGTAGAAGTTATCCTTTTTCTTGCAGATATGGACAGGCTGTTTGTGTAACAAGGTTTCTTTCCAGAGAGAGAATCCGTAAGAGTCTTATCTGATGCAGACAGATCAGAGGCATAGCTTTAACATTACTGGGAAATACATTAATACTACATAATTTCAAAACCATGCTTAAAATTCTCAAAACTCTGAAATTAAGCTGGCCAAATTCAACTCCTCAAGTTTCCATCAAGAATCGTATTCCCTAAGATGATTCTTACGTATGCTAGGATTCGATTACTGTTTTGGGCAGCAGTAATATCATTAGCCCCTCCATGGATCACTGCCTTGTTGTGGCGAAGGGGCTTGCGTAACTCAGTGAAGCCATAAGCTATGCCATGCAGGGCCACCCAAGACGGACAGGTCATGGTGGAGAGTTCTGACAAAATGTGGTCCACTGGAGAAGGAAATGGCAACCCACTCCAGTATTCTTGCCAAGAAAAACCCATGGAACGTATCACAAGGCTAAAAGAGATGACGCCGGAAGATGAGCCCCTCAGGTCGGAAGGTGTCCAATATACTACTGGGGAAGAACAGAGGAAATTTTCAAGTAGCGCCAGAAAGAGTGAAGCGGCTGGGCCAAAGCCAAAAGGACACTCAGCTGTGGATGTGTCTGGTGGTGAAAAGAAAGTCCGATGCTGTAAAGAACAATATTGTTTAGGAACCTGGAATGTCAGATCAATGAATCAAGGTAAGCTGGAGGGGGTCAAACATGAGATGGCAAGATTGAACATCGACATCTTGGGAATCAGCGAACTAAAATGTGCGAATTTAATTCAGGTAACCATCATATCTACTACTGTGGGCAAGAATCCCTTAGAAGAAATGGGAGTAGCACTCATAGTCAACAAAAGGGTGGGAAAAGCAGTACTGGGGTACAATCTCAAAAACGATAGAATGATCTCAGTACGAATCCAAGGCAAACCATTCAGCATCACAGTAATTCAAGTCTATGCCCCAACCACTGAGGCCGAAGAAGCTGAGGTTGATCGGTTCTATGAAGACCTACAACACCTTCTAGAACTAACACCAAAAAAAGATGTCCTCTTCATCATAGGGGACTGGAATGCCAAAGTAGGAAGTCAAGAAATCACCGGGATAACAGGCAAGCATGGCCTTGGTGTACAAAATGAAGCAGGACAAAGGCTAATAGAGTTTTGCCAAGAGAACACGCTGATCATAGCAAACACTCTTTTCCAACAGCGCAAGAGGCGACTCTACACATGGACATCACCAGATGGTCAATATCGAAATCAGATTGATTATGTCCTTTGCAGCCAAAGATGGAGAAGCTCCATACAGTCAGTAAAAACAAGACCTGGAGCTGACTGTGGCTCAGATCATGAGCTGCTTCTTGCAAAATTTCGGCTTAAATTGAAGAACGTAGGGAAAACCACTAAACCATACAGGTATGACCTAAATCATATCCCTTATGCATATACAGTGGAGATGAGGAATAGATTTAAGGGATTAGACCTGATAGACAGAGTGCCTGAGGAACTATGGACGGAGGTCTGTAACATTGTTCAGGAGGCAGCAACTCAATCCATCCCAAAGAAAAAGAAATGCAAGAAAGCCAAGTGACTGTCTGATGCGGCTTTACAAGTAGCTGACGAAAGAAGGGAAGCGAAAAGCAAGGGAGAAAGGGGAAGATATATCCAACTGAATGCAGAGTTCCAGAGGATAGCAAGGAGAGACAAGAAAGCCTTCTTAAATTAACAATGCAAAGAAATCAAGGAAAACAACAGAATGGGAAAGACTAGAGATCTCTTCAAGAAAATCGGAGATCTCAAGGGAACGTTTTGTGCAAAGATGGGCATGATAAAGGACAAAGAAGGCAGGGACCTCACAGAAGCAGATGAGATTAAGAAGAGGTGGAAAGAATACACAGAAGAACTATACAAGAAAGATCTGAATGTCCCTGATAGCCATGATAGTGCGCTCACTGAACTTGAGCTGGACATCCTAGAGAGTGAAGTCAAGTGGGCCTTAGGAAGCATTAGTAACAACAAAGCTAGTGGAGATGACAGTATTCCAGCTGAGCTATTTAAGATCCTAAAAGATGATGCTGTTAAAGTGCTGCACTCAATATGCCAACAGATTTGGAACACTCCACAGTGGCCACAAGACTGGAAAAGGTCTGTTTTCATTCCAATTCCAAAGAAGGGCAACGCCAAAGAGTGTTCAAACTACCGCACAATTGCGCTCATTTCACATGCCAGCAAGGTGATGCTCAAAATCCTACAAGCTAGGCTTCAGCAGTATGCGAATCGAGAACTACTGGAAGTACAAGCTGGGTTTCGAAGAGGCACAGGAACTGGAGATCAAATCGCCAACTTTCACTGCATCATGGAGAAAGCAAGAGAATTCCAGAAAAACGTCTATTTCTGCTTCATTGACTACGCTAAAGCCTTTGATTGTGTGGATCACAACAAACTGTGGCAAATTCTGAAAGAGATGGGGGTACCAGACCACCTTACCTGTCTCCTGAGAAACCTGTACGAGGGTCAAGAAGCAACAGGAAGAACCGGACATGGAACAACCGATTGGTTCAAAATTGGGAAAGGAGTACGACAAGGCTGTATATTGTCACCCTACTTATTTAATTTATATGCACAGTACATCATGAGAAACGCCGGGTTGGATGAATCAGAGGTCAGAATTAAGATTGCCGAGAGAATGATCAACAACCTCAGATACGCAGACGATACCACCCTAATGGCAGAAAGCGAAGAGGATCTAAAGAGCCTCTTGTTGAGGGTGAAAGTGGAGAGTGCAAAAGCTGGTTTGAAACTCAACATTCAAAAAAACTAAGGTCATGGCATCTGGCCCCATCACTTCCTGGCATATAGAAGGGGAAGAAATGGAAGCAGTGACAGATTTTATTTTCTTGGGCTCCAGGATCACTGCAGATGGCAAGTGTAGCCATGAAATTAAAAGACGTTTGCTCCTTGGGAGGAAAGCTATGGCAAACCTAGACAGCATAGTAAGAAGCAGAGACATCACCTTGTCGACAAAGGTTCGTCTAATCAAAGCTATGGTTTTCCCAGTAGTAACGTATGGCTGTGAGAGCTGGACTATAAGGAAGGCTGAGCGCCAAAGAATGGATGCTTTTGAACTGTGGTGCTGGAGAAGACTCTTATGAGCCCCCTGGACTGCAAGGAGGTCAAATCAGTCCATCCTAAAGGAAATCAACCCTGACTGCTCATTGGAAGTACAGATACTGAAGCTCCAATATTTTGGCCACCTAATGCGAAGAGAAAACTCCCTGGAAAAGACCCTGATGCTGGGAAAGACTGAAGGCAAAAGGAGAAGGGGACGGCAGAGAATGAGATGGCTAGATAGTGTCACCGATGCGATGAATATGAACTTGAGCACACTCAAGGAGAGAGCTGAGGACAGGAAGGCCTGGCGTGCTATGGTCCGTGGGGTCACGATGAGTCTGACACGACTTAACGACTGAACAATATTGTTAGTCCACTTGAGCATGCCAATGGAAATGCAGGAAATACAAGGGGAGACATACTCCTGTTCAAGGAGTCTGTCTTTACAGCAGTCCAGCCTTAAATGTCTCTGCGCCACCCCCTCCCCGCCCCAAATAAAATAGTGGCACTGCATGAATATTTAAGAGAAGTCACAGCAGACTGCACAGCTACAAAGTTAAAGCTTGTTTCATGTTAGACAAGCATGAGACTACCAGGTAGGGCACTGTTGGGCACTGCTGCCCCACATATTGCTGGTTCTGAACTACTGTTCAGTTCCTGAGAATCCCAACTTTTTACTAAATATGAATATACAGATAGCAAATTTCCTAGCTATAATCAACAGACTGAAGTTGCAAACTCTTATGCTGAACTATCAAATCACAAGAAAACAAGTATTCATCTTATAAGTTTCAAGTTACTTTCAACTGTTTTTTGTATAGTAGAATTGTTCTCATTTTGTAGGCTTGGAATGGCAGAGTTCTCTGCACAGCTTCCTGCCATTCCGCTGTTTGTTAGGCATTCATTTTGGGTTATATTCAGTGTATTTCCAGCATCCTGGGTCTCTTTACTTTCTTTCAGCTCTGTCAGAACCTGCAGTTCAAAAATGTGGGTCAAATATATTTGCAGAACAACATCCCATTTCCATCATATTTTCATATTTATATCCCTCCTTAATATTGGACACAAACAGGAAAGATTAATACAGAAAGCAGAAATATAAAACACTGTCACATGTTATTGATCCGCATAGGAACTAGTAAAACATAGAATTCAGGTGCAATCCTATATCCACTTACCTAGAAGTAAGCCCCAATTGTACTCAGTGGGACTTACTTCTGAGTATAGGATCGCAGCGTTAGAACACTACTCTTGATTTGCTTTTTAGCTACAGAAAAATAGTAAAAGAAACCCAATTCTTGCACTAGTCATCTGAAGATTTTTTATAGATTTAACTTAAGCTATTATGAGAGTTAAAGAGTCACAGCACATGCATTTCTCCGACATTTTAGAATCAATGGGCAGAATCCAACGAGGTGCTTATGATTCTGCTGTGCAAGTGGTGGGTTCTACCGATTCTGTTGGGTAAACAGGACCCAACACTTGCACAACTGAGATTTAGGACTACTCAGAGGAAGCCAAGTGGAAATGCTTGTTTTTTGATTGGGACAAGTCAGTGGAGTTCTGCAAGCTCTGCTGACCTGTCCCATTCCAGAAATGAGCATTTTTGCTTGTTTCTGGTTGCTCCCAGAAGGGTTAAATCTTTGTACCACAAGTGGTGGGCCTTGCTTGCAGGCAGGAATCAGCAGGGCACAAGAGAATCGGCAGAGGCACAAGCACCCTGTTGTGTTCTGCCCAAAGATCACAAGACAAAGGCTATTTAAAGACATGCAAGATACTAGTATTTAGCTCAAAAGGTATAGTATGGAGTTTTTTGGTTTTAATAGAAGTATAAAGTACACACACCAGATATTAACAGTGCAATCCTATGCATGTATATTCAGAAGTAAGTCCTATTAGTTCGGTCAGGCTTACTTTCAATTAAGCATCTATAAAATTGTAGCCAAAGTAAACACATGTTTTCCTCATTCTCAGTCCTTCATATGTAAACAATTAACTGAAGAGGGGTACTGAGAAATATTAAGTATTCCTGAGAATCTCAACTTTCATTTTGATTTCTTAAAAATCAAGTTTTTACACATGCAATGAAATTACACATGCAATGAAAACCTGAGCATGTTTACTTAGAAATCCTACTGTGCTAAATGGGCTTTCTAAATAGGCTACTAAGGTTGCAATCCTATGCAGGTTTAGACAGAAAAATGTCCTACAACTTCCAGCAAGCCTCAACCAGCAATGGCTGGCTGGGGCAGGCTGGGAGTTGTAGGACTTTTTCTTCTCTCTAAGCTTACATAGGATTGTGCTCTAAGTGTGTTTAAAAAAGGAGTCTTAAAGCTAACTAAGCTTGTAAATACATGGACATAACGGGAATGAGAGCATGAATTCAAGTGATAAGAGGAAAGTATTCAGTGTCCTACATAGTCCTTTGCTCCTCCTGATGATCAACAGAGACAGAATGTTGCAAAGTTAGGCAGCATCGCATGATCTATACAGGTTGCAAATTTAACTTTCTTGGCATATATTTTGTAAAGTACACAATACACAACTCTTGTTAATGCTTTATCCATTTGATTATTATGTGATGACATAATTCTGTTTTATATACATTGTTTTATATGAAAAGTATCAAAAGCAAAAAGCATAAGATACCAACAGCTAATATCTATAAAACAAATGCCTGATGCACATAAAATTACCTCAACTTCTGGATGAACTTCTATTTTCTCTTCATTAACATTTTTTCCTTTTGGATTCCTCTGAGCATTATTATCTTTCTGTTTTCTACGCCTTTTGGTGACCATGGACAGGTTTACAGGAATTTGACTGCTGTCACACTCCTCTGTATCTGTAGAAGAGGAGGCGGCTCTTTTGATATCCTATACAAAAGAAACTGGGACTATATTATTTCTGTTTCCAAATTATTTGAAGTCATCAGTAAAGAAATATGAGATTTTTGCAGCTAGTAGCAGCCAATAACTTGTTTGGTCATACTGGCTTATAGTTTATGCCATGAGAACAAATTTGATAAAGAAAGCCCAGTAACTAATCACTTCATTGCCATCACATTAACAGGTGTTTCAGAGGCAAAGTACATTTCATTCTGTGGAAAGCACAGAAGTTGTTCAATTTGAGGGTACCTTTCTTAGAAACAGATTAATAGTTTGTTAGAACATTTTTGTGCTTACCATATTTCCATTTTCCTTTATTGGCTCACAGAAGTGTTGCTTCAACACATTTAAGAGCTTATCTGCCTACAAAAACAGTTAGAACATAGTTTAAGAGCTTCAGTATATAAAGATTAATTTAATAGTTTTTCAGGATATAAAATGCAAAAAGAAAAATACACCAAGTGATACATAAAGTAATGGATAAAAAAGTATTTTCATTAATAGTAGGTTTGTCTTGAAATAAGTTTAAGTAGATTGTTTGTGAGTTGGCAAAGGACATAAATGTTAAGAATAAAAAGAAGTTATAGATGCCTTACTTGATATATGTCCGATATCAGAAATTAGGAAATGCTGTAATAGGCTTTCTTTGAATTACATGGGGTAGAATTCAACCTCAGATGCACTTATCATTGCAGAATTACAGATGTGGACGTACAACATAGTCCTTCCAAAAACAGCCTGGGACAAAAAAATATCTCAAGAAATCTATTGGTATTTCTATTGGGGTGGTTTGTTACAGCCACTGGAAAGTATTGAGATAAAAAACTCCAGTATCAATTTTAGTGCAATACCTACTATCCCCTTCATGGATCACTGCCTTGTTGTGGCGAAGGGGCTTGCATAACTCAGTAAAGCCATAAGCTATGCCATGCAGGGCCACCCAAGACGGACAGGTCATGGTGGAGAGTTCTGACAAAATGTGGTCCACTGGAGAAGGAAATGGCAACCCACTCCAGTATTCTTGCCAAGAAAAACCCATGGAACGTATCACAAGGCTAAAAGAGATGACGCCGGAAGATGAGCCCCTCAGGTCGGAAGGTGTCCAATATACTACTGGGGAAGAGCAGAGGAAATTTCCAAGTAGCGCCAGAAAGAGTGAAGCGGCTGGGCCAAAGCCAAAAGGACACTCAGCTGTGGATGTGTCTGGTGGTGAAAAGAAAGTCCGATGCTGTAAAGAACAATATTGTTTAGGAACCTGGAATGTCAGATCAATGAATCAAGGTAAGCTGGAGGGGGTCAAACATGAGATGGCAAGATTGAACATCGACATCTTGGGAATCAGCGAACTAAAATGTGCGAATTTAATTCAGGTAACCATCATATCTACTACTGTGGGCAAGAATCCCTTAGAAGAAATGGGAGTAGCACTCATAGTCAACAAAAGGGTGGGGAAAGCAGTACTGGGGTACAATCTCAAAAACGATAGAATGATCTCAGTACGAATCCAAGGCAAACCATTCAGCATCACAGTAATTCAAGTCTATGCCCCAACCACTGAGGCCAAAGAAGCTGAGGTTGATCGGTTCTATGAAGACCTACAACACCTTCTAGAACTAACACCAAAAAAAGATGTCCTCTTCATCATAGGGGACTGGAATGCTAAAGTAGGAAGTCAAGAAATCACCGGGATAACAGGCAAGCATGGCCTTGGTGTACAAAATGAAGCAGGACAAAGGCTAATAGAGTTTTGCCAAGAGAACACGCTGATCATAGCAAACATGCTTTTCCAACAGCACAAGAGGCGACTCTACACATGGACATCACCAGATGGTCAATATCGAAATCAGATTGATTATGTCCTTTGCAGCCAAAGATGGAGAAGCTCTATACAGTCAGTAAAAATGAGACCTGGAGCTGACTGTGGCTCAGATCATGAGCTTCTTGTTGCAAAATTTCAGCTTAAGTTGAAGAATGTAGGGAAAACCACTAAACCATTCAGGTATGACCTAAATCATATCCCTTATGAGTATACAGTGGGGTCACGAAGAGTCGGACACAACTGAACAACAACAATACCTATTATTCTAACATGGATAATATGGATGCTGGCATTTTTCTAATAATCAACATGACTATCTGGTTTTGGGAGGATAAAAATGTGTCCCATCGTGATAAAAAAAGTCCCACAATACAGAGAAGCATTACTAACTTTCCCTCTTCTGTAGCCAGCCACACAACAGGTCTTCATTTTACTACCCTAATATACATTTGAATGTGGCTGGGAGTAATAGAATACATCCCAAATCTGTGTTTCTGTTTAGGAAGGGTAGCGAACGAGGAACACGTTGTCACTAATTGCATTTAAATCTGAACTCGCTCTCTTTTTGCCGCTTTTCCTCTTTTTCTGGAGGGAACTCTAGCGGAACGCAACGCGGTAATTTGATGGCTCACTATCTGCGATCTACTTAAGAACGGAACAAAGGGCATTTAGTGGAGGAGACGCCCTGGAGGTTCACGGCCTCATGTAAAGAGCCCGCAAACTTCCGTGAAGGAGCCATCTCAATCGCAGGGTAAAAGCTCCGTGTGAAGAAAGCCTGTCTCGCTCGCTTTAAGACAGCTGAACAACGGCTCGCTTGCCAACTTTCCAATGTATACAGCGATGGTGGTAGAAATCGTACGCTATGCCCACGAATATAGTAAACGGTTGCAGCTGTCCCATTACTCCAGCCAGGGGAAAGCCACGCGGCCGTAAGGATGCACAGCGCTTAGGCAGGAAATGTGCGTAAGGGGGTCCTATTGGCAGGGCGAGAGGGGGGCACCTTTTTTACCGGACGTAACAGCGAAGCTTTCTCCCTCATCGCCCAGATTAAAAAAAAAGCCGTCCAGCTGTAGTTAGGAGCAGCAGCGCTCCACGTGAGGCCCAGCAGCCTCTCCCATTCCACCTCAGCTCGCATCCTGTCCGTCCCCAAGCCCCTTCTCTGTCGGTCCAACCCGGACAGACGTTCCCTCCACCTCTCGCCCGCACCTTGAGGTTGGCCTTCAGCCCCGCAGTCTTGGCCAGGCGCTGCAGGTCGCTATACTTCAGCGTCTCCAACTGCTGCGGCGAGGGCACTTCCATGGCTGGGGATAAAAGCCCCGACACCCGCTTCGAACAGACGAGGAAAAGGCTCGCAACCTCCTCAGCTCAACCGCCGCACTTCAAATCTACCCTCGCGGCGCGCTCCCTCTTCTACCCACCCCCGACCTTCGAAATCGCCATTCGCGGTGCTCCATTGGCCGAGACCATCCCGAAGAGGGTGGTGCTCGAAGGAGGCCCACGGCCAATAGGATCCCCGGATGAAAGTGTTTGTTTATTTTTTAAAAGGAGGAAGTGTATCTTTGGTTCCCCTTAGACCTCAGGGAAAATAAAATAATCATATTACGAGGCGCCTTTGAATTAGAGCCTCGTAAAGTGATTGGGCAACATGCAACGAGAGACGGGAGTGCTGTCCAATCAACAGGCTAGCCTGTCTGACGGCGAGAATGAAGGAGTGCTCCAATAGGCGCCACAGGAGGCGGGAATTAGGTTTGAATGTTTGGCGGAAAGCAAAATGGCGGTCCGGCGGCAACTACGGCTTCTTTTTCAGGAGCCCCAAGTAGGCGGTGCAATTATGGTGGAGCGGGTGGCACCCAGGACCGCGAACTGCCGCAGCGCGCAGCAAAGCGCAAAGGCGCTGGAGAAGCCCGGAGAGTGCGTCCCTGGCGCTCGGGGGCTCAGGCTGGAGGACTGTGCTCTCTATCAGTGTCGGCGGTGCCGGGCGGTCCTGGGAGACTCGCTCCATCTGTGCGCTCAGGAGGAGAAGCTCCGCCTTCTCGTTTGTTTCAGTGAGTTAGTCAGAGTCTTGACCGCGGGATGGTTTGGTCGCCACACCGGGGGGGGGGGGGGCTTTCAATTGAGCGTGAACTTCCGAGTTACACCGAACTCTTCACAAGCCCGGCTGGTGTTCAAAGGACCTAGTAAAACAGATACTAGTCACAGGTGACCACATACACGGGTTATTCTTGAACTCGTTACGCTTGTATAAGGGTAGTGGGGAGCGGCCCGCAGTCATTTTTTCAAATTGTTTTGGTAAAATAAAGTGAGCGATTAAAAACATAATGGCTTATTTAGAAAGTTTTAAAAGATCCAAACCGTTGACTTGATTAGCATGGAAAGGCTGTTAGTCACTTTTTCCGTAGACCCACTACACGCGTGCATGCGTATCACTTGATGACTGGCAATGTATGAACCGACTCCATTGGAAAGCGTTGCATGATGTGAGGTGATATGGAAGTTCTCTCTGTGATGGTGTATTATTCACACACATACAAATCATGCCATGAATGATCTCGCTGCCCTCTTTTCTTAGCTTGCTAAGCCTCCCAGGATGCAGTGTAAGTTAGTATGCCCAAATTGCTCTGTTGAAGATAGGTATTAAGAGGATCTATGCCAAACAGTGCATTCTGAAATACTTGCAGGATCACTTGACCACTTTTAGCCCAGGGGATGGTTATGATGCAACCACTCCTGCTTTTGGCTGGAACTGGTCAGATAGTTAGGATCCATCACACCAGTAGTTATATCTGGAATTTTATTTTTGGCCGCCGAGGTTTTATACTGCTCCTAGCTTATAACTTGCTACCAATGGGGGACAAAGATAAGTGTTACCCTAGGGTGAATGTTTGTGTTAAACCACAAAGAGCATAGCCTTTTGCGTATGTATCTATTATACTGCAATATTTGTGTACCTTGGATTCAGTCATAATTCAAATACTGGCATTCTTTGTTGAATAAAAGGGACTCTAAGGGCACAGTCCTATGTATGTTTAGACAGAAAAAATCCTATAACTCCCAGGGGAATGCTGGAAGTTGTAGGACTTTTTTCTTTCTAAACATACATAGGATTATGCCCTAAGGCAAACCTATTTAGACACAATATGTCTATTATTATACTTTAATCTTGCCCTTCCTACAAGAAGCTTAGGGCAGCATATAAGACCCCTGCCACACCGTATCACCACAACAGTTCTGTGACCTGGGACCAGTCTAGGCTGAGAGACTGGTCCCTGGTCACCTGGTGGGTTGTATCCAATATCAGTCATACTTAGGCTGGCTGCACATAACACAACAAACCAGAGTATGGGTTGAATGTGGGTTGAATTGTGGTTTGTCATTGAATCCTGGGTTGTGTTGTGTGAACCAAGCTGCTCTAACAAACCACGGTTGTTAACTACGAACCAGTTAACAACCCAACAACAAACCATAGGTTCTCTTCGTGGGTTGTTTGTGATTAACAAACCATGGTTTGTTTGCCCAGCTGGGTTTATACAACATAACCCCACAATTTAATGACAACCCAAACTCCCACACGATTCAACAACCTGTATTTTGGCTTGTGTTGTGTGAACCAGATCTTAGAGTAGACCTATTGAAATGAATGGGACAAGTTAGCCTGACATTAGATAAAACTCAGTGACTGAGCAGCAATATGTACAGATTCCTAGTTTAACCCTCTATCCACTATACTACACCGGACAAGAATATGTCAATTTGTTTGAGAGCTACACTGTGACCTGGAGATTAACATTTGATGATTTTTAAATAAATTAAAATGAACAGAGTAGCAAAAATAATTGAGTCCACAATACAGATTAACCTTTTTATCATTATGAAAGGCCACTAATGCAGTTTTTAGTGAGACAGTGTCGTTTTTAGTACAATTTGGAAGTGTGCCATTTTAATTTGGATCCTAGTTTATACAAAATGTTTTAATAATTTGGGGAGCAATCCTATGGCCCCTAGACATTGTCTGAGGGACCATAGAATAGTGGGGATTCTCCCCCCCCCCCCCCGCTGTTGCAGAACTCAGAGTCAGAGAGACCACGGAGTGAAGGAAAAAGAGTTTCTTTATTTAACGCGCGGGCTTAAGGCTGGAATCATTTCCAAAGAGCCAGAAGCCCCGATTTACATCAGCACATTGTTTTTATAGATATTGTGACACATAGGAAATTGCTCCTCCTCTCCCTCCCATGTGGGGTTGCAGTCCTCAACATTTCTTCTTCTAGCACCATTGTTTGTATCCCAGGAACTGGGTTATAGGGCATGATAAACAAAGAACATAATATGCAAGAACATGATATCCACTATTCTGACCTTAGCCTTGCTAACTAGATAAGACATTCCTGCATCTTGTCAGCTTACAAACATATATTTCAGAGAGCAAGAGCTCAGCAAGAACATGAAGCATGAGACTGCATGAGGCTACTTAGTCTGACCCCCGATATGGCTGCTACACCGCCAGCAAAGTCAAGACAGCACTCTGACCTCAGAAGGGGGAGTCAGAGATCTGCCCCCCTTGTAGCCGATGTGGAAAGAACTGTGCTGGCTGACCTCTGAGATTGGAAAATTGACCTTGGAGGGGGGGGAAATGGGGCATTTCAGTGGGAGGGGAGGAGACTGGGGAGGCCAGGATATGAACTATCCTGAGCCTCTGCCAGCCTTGTTCCCTCCCCTTCTGAAATGTTGGTAGACAGGCAAAAAGCCTGTCTAGAGAAAAATGCAGGGTGGGAGGATGGGGAGGCGAAGATGTCCTCCACCGCTCCTCCCACCTTTCATTAGATTATTGGAAGCATCTGAGTTTGGGGGCTTCTGACCATCAAGGGCACAATCAATAGGATTGCGCCATTAGATACTCATTATGAAATGTCTGCAATAATATATATTAAAGTGAATGTTGCAGGGGTTCTAACAATAGATGCCTCTTGCAACAATGAAGCCTGGAAATATTTGGGTTGTATGAAACAACAAAAAGAAGAACTTTACAGGGCTCTAAAAGATACCAGAAAAGAGATGAAGGAATAAATTAAAAAAATGCTTTTGATTCAAATATGTTGGTGACTGCTTAGCATCATGTAATTTTCAAAAATTCTTCTCTTTTTAGAGGTCACAAATGATGTTGTTGTGGAAGATAAGTTGATGGTCTGTGTTGAGGGAGAACTCATTGGATGGTAGGTTGTTTTTTTTTAAAGTTACCACTTATGCTTGTCTTAACTTAAACTTAAGTTAGAAGATTTTGGAACCCTATGCAACCTGTTTTAAAAACTGCACATGACTTAAAGAAGGTGCCTAATGCAATAAATTCTGCTTTGATTATGCTTTTTGAAAATAAAACACGCTAAATAAATGTATCTTTCTCTTTCTGTGTTTTATGAAATATGGTCATAAAACAGATTATGGGACATGATTTGAAACTTTTAACTGGCTTCACATTCTGATATTTTCTTCCAGCACCTACAACATGTTGAAGTGTCGGTCCTGTGAAGCAGCTATTGGCTTCAGACTCTATTGCTCCAAACCTCTGGCTTACCTGCGAGGCCTCTTCTGTCTCTTTAAGGACAACATCATGTGGTTAGTGTCTTTCAGATATGTACAGAATTGTTCAGATGTTTAACTCTTGAGGGTACGCTCCAGTCATATGAAGCGTAACAAGTCGACTCATAAAAAGCATCCTACACATATTTATATATGAAGTCTTCCATAAAAGGGAATATGTAAGATTAAAAGAACCTTTTCAGAAAGACAACAGTCCTGATTGTTCTGGCTGATAGTGTCCTATGTATGCACTCTGTTGTGGTAGTTAAACCAACACATCTGGCTAGAGGTGGACATCCTTTCTGAGAGAAAATTTCTGTACCAATAGCAACATCATGCAGTTGAGTGCTGATCTGTCACTAAGTCTCCAAGGGTAATACAAGTTTAGGAGATTTATTAAATTAGTTTTAGTTAGTACATCTCTGGAATGTGTGATTGAACACCTTTTTTTGCTTGAAATTAGAGGTGAGTTCATTTAACGAAGGGCTGATAGATTAGTTTTATCCCACCCTTTCTCCAAGGAGCTCAGAGTGGGATACGTGGCATAGCTTCATCCCAGTAATCCAGCAATTTAGGTCACAGTCTGAGAGAGTGCAGGTCCAAAGTCATGAAGTAAACTTCATGGCTGAACAGGAATTTGAATCCAGGTCTCCGGTGTCTTAAGCCCAGCATTTTAGTCATTACACTGGACAATGACCATGCAATGTCTGCAACATTGTGTGATGACTTGCATGCGTGAAACAACCATAACAGATCTAGATCAAAAGCAGAGCTTTCATCTTACCTGACATCATCTTAAAGATGATGCTCTTCAGTGGAAGTGGTTTATAAGTTTTGAGTCAGGTATTTTTGAGTGATGAGGCAGCGGGTATTGAACATGCATGTGTGAATCAGCCTAAAATTGGTTCGGATGCAGAAGAGATGTGTGGCCACAAACATGTAGCCTACCTGAGGGAAGGATATGAAAGGTGAGAATTTCTTTTGTTGAAAAGAAAAGTTACATAATGAGTAATTAGACAGAGCTTTCAAAATACATTGTCATTTAAATCTGAAATCTGCTGTACTATGATATTGTGGTAGTCTGTTAATTTCAGAACATTAGTTGTGACATAATTGGAACCTAAGTAGTAAAATTAGAATGTTAGCAAAATACTTCTACTTGCGAAGAATATTGATAATCACAATCTGTTCTGAATATTTAGAGAGTCCTCTTGGTGAAGTAGACAAAAAAGGTTCAGGAAGCTGAACACAATATTCAGAAATATTACAATAGTCAATGTTCAGAAATATTATGTAACAATGGTTGCATAAGTGAACTTTGACTCGCACAATAGGATTTCCCCTCCTCTTCTGCTCTTGTGCCCCCCAAAGTTGCTCCATATGGCCACAGTGCTGGAATACACAACAGCCATTAGTTTAAACCCACTGTATGGAGGACAAAATAGCTAGCTGAAAAGCCACTCAATGGTTAATGCATGAAGGGAGTTGGGGTGCTGGTTTTGGTATCAATTTGCCCACTTTATTTTACCTGTTTTAGTTGTGACAAGATGTGTGTTAATATTAAGTAAAGGTCCTGTTTAAAGCTTGCAGTTGTCTTCTGTCTCAAGTGAGACAGGAGATAACTGATGGAGTGGTTTGAGTGTTGGACTGGGAGCGAGGAGATCTGGGTTCTGGTCCCCACCCGGCCATGAAAGCTCACTGGGTGACTTTGAGCCATTCACAGACTCTCAGCCCAACCTACCTCACAGGGTTGTTGCTGTGAGGATAAAACGGAGAGAAGGAGGATTATGTATGCCACCTTGGGCTCCTTAGGAGGAAAAAAGGTGGAATATAAATGTAATAAATAAATAATAAATAAATATGTGTGGTCAGACAAAACACCCCTAACCCTTTGGAGCAGATTTTGAGGGTGTGGGGGGGAGGGCAGCAGGGGGAGGGGTATTGCCCTCCTTCCAGTTCTGCTGATGAAAGCAGTTCTGTTGGCAGGAGGGGTTAATTGGATACCAGCCAATATAAATTAATGTGTTTACATTACTCTCTCTTCATACATTCATATAATGACTGATGAGCTGATATTCAAAATGTATTTTTTGAACTTATTTTTCAGTTACTTGTTAAAAACTAAAACCACAATTGAAGCCTCAAAGATGACCTGTCCTCCAGTGAGCCTAAAGGAACATGTACAAAAAGTAAACTTCTATGTTCATTTTTTATTAACGTATATATGTCTTGTCTTCTCACAGGGAAACTGAACAGATGGCAATATAACTAAACCATATTCAAATATGTACAATACAAAACATGTTAAGTGCCTTGCCTCCTATGTGAACCCTGACCCTGAACCCTGTGGAAGATGTCTTAGGCTTTGAAAGGACAAAATTTGATTCTCTTTGGCTACTCTACCTGTTGAACTAGACCTGTTTGTGTGGATGAAGCCCTTAACCAGTCTTTGTGACATTGATGGGATGCAGGAAATGTGGCTGTCTCTTATTTTTTATGTAGGGTGCAAGCTATTTTGAGGGTTCTCAGGCAAAGGTAGCACTTAAAGTGTATGAAACGGTGTGTTGGACTACAACTCCCAACATCCCCTACCAGCACGGCAATTTAACATACAAAGTCAGCTTCCACACCCTCTTCAGATATGCTAAATGATGCCATTTGTTATTTCAAACACAAGGTGGGTTGTGTAATGTGATAGAAATTGTAATCCTGTCCCTACTACTGGGAATAAGTCCTATTGAACTCACTTGGGGTTACCTCTGAGTAGACCCATAGGATTGTGCTGCTGGTTAATATCCAGAAAACGTTTAGACTTCAAAGGTAAAAGTTTATATAAACAAGTATGTATGTATCTTTGTCAAAAGCTGTGGTAGAATTTAGCTCCATGTAGTTCACCCTCTGAAAAGCCACTCCTGAGGGTCAGAGACCCCTTCTGAATGTCACCAGATGAGCTATGAGGGGCTGCAGTGGGAGGGAGGGAGGGGTCAGAGGCTCCACTTATGTAAGTCTGGATCCAGGTCTGTGTTTATTATAGGACAACTGTTTTTTAAAAAGTATTATTGACAATTTATGAGACTAGCAATAAAATATGAAGGAAAATGTGGTATTCAGTACTTATAGCCAAAGATCTTTAAACCATGGGCTTGTTTCAACCCTAATCTGAGCAAAATGGAACCTTATGGTAACAAGGCTCTTGCTACTTGGGTAATACCAGAAATATTGTGGTATATGGGAATAGTCCGTGACATGGCTCCTTCCCAAATCAATGTTATCACAGTTGCAGATGGGACACTACTAAGTGTGGAAAGATTGCATGTGTTTGAAGACTTCTGACATTACCCAAATAGCATGAGAAAGAGTTGTGCTACAATGGGTTCCACACTCCTTGGCTAATGTTGGAACAGGCCCTGTGTGGCAGCAGCATCTCTCTAAAGCAGGGGTTAGCAGTTCGTAGATCTCCAGATATTTTGGACTTCCACTCCCATCATTCCTGACTGTTAGCCATACTGGCAGGGGCTTCTGGAAGATGAAGTCCAAAACTTCTGGAGATCTACCTTCTGCCCACCTGGCTGTAAAGCAAGTAAAACTGTTTAAATCTTACCAAGTATGATCAAGATTTGAAAGTACTGCTCAGCTGACAGTACTGGCTTTAATCCTAGATCCGCGTCTGTAGGTTAAAAGTGGAGGGGTGAGTGGGTCCATATCGGCATGCTATAATAAGTTGTTTATGGAAAGCCAGTAGCCATGGGCCAGGGATCATTAACAGTGTAAACTGGCCTTCCTCAACATGGTGCCCTCCAGATACTTTGGAGTGCAACTCCCAGCATTCCTTACTATTGGCAATGCTGATGGGAGTTATAGTCTAAAACATCTGGAGGCAGTAATGTGGGTTTTCTGGAAAAATGTGAACTGGAAAAATTTTCCAGTGTAAATTATGCTAATTTGCACTTGAGAATTTTCAGTTTGCATTGGAAAATTACTAGAAAGTGATTTCATTTAATATGTTTACTAAATACAAGTAAAATAAACAAAGCTTTAGAAAGTACCCCATGTTAATACTTCGTCCCAGTACACCACAGGCATTTGTCCTGAAATATCTGAGGGGGAAAATTAAAGCACACTTAGGGCACAATCCTATGGCTGCTAGTCAGCGGCTAGACGGCCATAGGAAAGGTCGATTCCCTGAGAACTGACCCCCCCCCCCCCCCGCTGCCTTATAGGCAGTGTGGATTGGCTCCACGCTCGTAAGAGGAGCGCGGAGTGGTGAAAATGGGGCATTCCTTGGGCGGGGCAGAAGTGCAGTTCTCACGCTTCTTATGTGTTGTCCGGCGTCTGCGCCACCCCCCCGCTCTGATTTCCTGCAGCTAGACAGCCAAAATTGGCTGTCTAGCCATGAATGCCGGGGGGCTGAATGCTTCCCCCCGCACTGCTCCTGCCCTGCATTGGATAGGTGGTCGCCTCCAAGTTTGGAGGCAGCTGCCTATCCCGATAGGATTGCACCCTTAATGTGATTTAGGGCACAATCCTATGGGGATAGTCTGCCGCCTCCAAACTCAGAGGCGACTGACTATCCAATGCAAGGCAGGTGGAGCACGGAGGGGGTCTTCTACTCCATGCTCCAGCCACCCTGCATTTGTGGCTAGACAGCTGATTTCAGCTGTCTAGCCGGGGTGCCTCAGAGCTGGGGGGGGGGGGGGCGCAGATGATGCATAGGAAGCATCGTAACGGCATTTCTGCCCTCCCCGCACCCAGGAATGCTCCCTTTCCCCTGCTCCTCACTGCTGTTACAAGCATGGAGCCAGAGACAAAGAGCGCCGCAGGGGAAGGGGCAGGGAGGTGTTTTTCGGGAAACTGACCTCAGAGTGTTGTCTCCAAGCTTGGTTCACAGAAAACTGAAAATCCTATGGCCATCTAGCCGCTGTCTAGTGGCCATAGGATTTATTTCATTTCTAAACCGCCCAATAGCCGAAGCTGTCTGGGCTGTTCACAAAAATTAAAAACAAACTGCAGCATAAAGCAATATAAAATATGAAAGCTTAAAACCACAATGTAACAGTATAATCCAGAATAAAACCTAGCAGCAAATCAGAGATTTAAAATACAGATTTAAAATACCAAAACTAAAAGTCTAGGAAGGTAAAATGCTAAAATACTGGGAGAAAGTCTGGTTGCTTACCTGTAACGGGAGTTCTTCGAGTTATCTTGAGTCCACAGTTATCTGTGCATTCACACATATGGGCTCTGTGCCCGCGTGGAGCCTCGATTCAGGAAACTTCTATAGCTGAGGAAATTTTGGCGGGAACCCCTCCCCGCACCATCCCATTGCACACACTCCAGTGGGTTCCTGCTCAATCCCCCAGTTCCAAGGAGACTGCCAATTGTGGCCTCCTTACAGACTCGGGGACCTCAGTACCAACACCAAGGATGACATTGACACCAAAGTGGGGATGGTGGATGAGTTCGTGAATGCACAGATGACCACTCGAAGAACTCCAGTTACAGGTAAGCAATCTGACTTTCTTCTTCATGGTCTGTGTGCATCACACGTATGGGAGCTGGGTCGGTGTTGTCATCTAAGAACCTCATAGAGCAGTCCCTACGAGCTTGAACGTCAAGATGATAATGCTTGACAAAAGTGGAACGGGTAGACCAGGTTGCAGCCCATCAGACTTCTGGTATCGACACCCCTCTCTCAAATGCCACTGGGGTCACTACTGCTCTAGTCAAATGCGCTGTCACTGGACCAGGCAAGTCCAAGCACTCCAGTTCATAAGACAGTTTAATAGCTTGGACTACCCAAGACACCAGACACTGGGAACAGATGGGAAGTCCTTTCTTAGATCCCCATAACGGGCAAACTAAGGCTGGGATCGACGAAACAACTCCGTTCTAGCTTTATAGAAATCCAAGGCCCTGTGAACATCTTAGGTGTGCAGCATCTTTTCAATTGCTGATGAGGGCGAGGCAAAAAAGGCAGGAAGAACTATATCCTGACCCAAATGAAAACATGGAACAACTTTAGGCAAAAAGGCAATGTTAGGACAAAGTACCACTTTGTCCCTATGAAAGCATAAGTATGGAGCATTGACTCAGAGAGCACATAACTCTCCAGAGTGTCGGGCTGAGGTAATGTCCTGAAAGTGGTGTTTTTAGTGGCCGAGAAGACAAAGATCTGCTGTAGCAAGCGGCTAGAAAGGTTTTTTTGGTAAGCGCATGCAGTACTACAGACATGTTCCATGCAGGCTCCGTAGGTTTCACTGGGGGACCAAAATTTTTAACTTCCCTCAAAAACTGATGGAACAGAGGATGTGAGAAAACTGAGGATCCATCATCACCATGACAGGAGGCTGAAATGGCTGCTAAGTAAACTTTCTAAAAGAAGAATCTTTAAGCTCATGAAGTGACAGTAAAAATTTCAGAATGTCCGGTATAGTACAGTGGACAGGGTCGAAGTCACTGTCTCTAGCAAAAAGTGAAAAACGTGCCCGCTTATTTGCATAAGACTTTCTCAGAGCCTAGCTGCCTCAAGAACAGTTTCCTAGCTGCCTCAAGAACAGCCTGAAGCGGAGCAGGTAAGTTTATTCGATCCACTGGTGGATCCCCCATGCTGTGAGATGCAAGATAAGTAAGTCTGAATGCCTCACTTTGCACCTGGAGAAGAGGGCTGGTGTTGACGGGAGCCGAAGATAATCTCCCCTGGACCGACGCAGCAGTTCGGCAAACTAGGGTTGCCTGGGCCACTACGGCACCATCAGGATCCTCCCCGTCCTTCTCCACAGGTGAGAAGAGGGAATGATGGAAACATATAGAGGAAGCATCCGCTCCAGTCCTGGGCAAACGTGTCTCCAAGAGACCGCACGCCTCTGCCCGCTCAACTGCAGAAACTGCAGCACACCGCGTTCTTCTCAGATGTGAACAAGTCCACAGAGGGTTGACCCCATTGCTGAAACAAACAGTTGTGGACACTCGTATTGAGCTCCCATTCATGGGAGACTGGGAAGGAGCGACTCACATGATCCGCCAAGGTGTTGTCCGCACCCGCAATATGTATTGCAGTAAAGTCAATGGCCCAGGCGATACACCACTCAAAGGTCTGTATCTTAAGCCAAATCAATGCTACTAAGTGAGTCCCTCCTTGTTTGTTGAGGTGAAACACAACCATCGTGTTTTTGGAAGAGATCTGGATGTGACGACCATGGAGCACCATCTTGAAAGCCTTCAAGGCCTTGTCGACAGCAAGAAGCTCCAGGCCATTGATGTGACTGCTCGCCTCTGTCTTCAACCATCGGCCCTGCACCTTGACGTGCCCACAGTGAGCACCCCAACTTAGCATTGTGGCATTCGTTGTGACTGTTAATGTTGGAGTGGGAAGCTGGAAAGGCAAACGGAAGGGAGCTGTAACCTGACTCTCAGTGCATCCTGCCCTGGGTCGAATGCCCTGATGAACCAGTTCTGTAACATCCTCATGAAAAGGCAGGCATATGGGACCACCACTGCTGAAGCCACCACCAGCCCAAGCAGTTTCTGTATTGTGTAGGCCCATGTGGTATGGCAAGCCTGAAGGTCCATTGCAAGCTTTACTAGTAGTAGTATCCAATCTCGAGGAAGGAATGCCTGCCCTTCCAGAGAATCTATTGAGGCCCCAATAAACTGGGCAACTTGGGACGGCACCAAGGCTGACTTCTCCATGTTCATGCATAAGCCAAGGTCTTTCAGCAAATTCAATGTAAGCTGAACGACCTTCTGCAAGCAGTGTTTCGACTGAGCAACTAGAAGCCAATCATCGGTGTAGGGATAGATCTGGACCCTCTGAAGTCTGAGATGGACGCACACCATGGCTATGCATTTTATGAAAACCCATGGAGCTGTAATAAGCCTGAAAGGCAGCACCCTGAACTGGTAAGACCATCAACTGTAAACCGGAGAAAATGCTGGCTGAACTCTTCTATTACATTATGGAAATACTCATCCTTCAGATCTATGGTTGCGAACCAAACTCCTCTCTGTCGCAAGGGTAGGATCAAAGTCAGTGTAGTCATTCTGAACTTTCTGGATGGAATGAACACATTGACCCCTCTGAGATCCAGAATCAGGTGAAGCCCACCATCCTTTTTAGGCACCACTAAATAACAAGAATAGCAACCCTCATGTATCTCCAATGGAGGGACCAGTTTGATTGCACCTTTTGAAAGAAGCTTGTCTATTTCCTCTAGAAGCACTGAAGATGAAGGCACGGTTGTGATGCCCAAGAAAGGAGGAAGAACATAGAACTTGATTCTGTAAACTCGACGTATAATAGCGAGAACCCAAGAATCCATCAGTATTCTCTGCCATGCAGGAAAAAAGGCTGCGAGACAGGAGCCAAAGAGAGGAGAGTGGTCCAGGAGGAGGCGCAGCAGAAGAGGACAGTCAAAGATGTTGTTCCTTTGCATACTCCGATCTCCTATGAGAAGACTGGAAACGTGACGCCAAAGCAAATTGGCGCTTCTGTTGGAAAACTTGTTGTTGTCACACTGGTTGATCCAGATGAGGTCAAGACTTGGGGAAAATCGACTGACTGTACCAACAGCATTGTCTAAAAGGTGGTTGAACCTGAGACAGACCCATCTTCCTTGCCGTAGCTTTGGCCTTCTGAATAGCATCCATGGCCTCGTCAGTCTTTGAATTAAATACATCTTCACCGTCGAACAGAAGATCCTCAATTCAAGAATGTGTTTCCTGTGTAAGACCCGCCAACCTCAACCAGGCATGTCTGTGGAGTGCAATAGCCCCCATCATTGCTCTGACATCGCAATTGGCTTGGTGCCTGGCAGTGTTAATTTGTTGCCTCGCTACCTTCATGGGCTCAGACTGAAACCCTGTGCCAGTTCACGCTGATCATCAGGAAGGTAGTCACACAGGGAGCCAATCTTCTCCCATAAAAAGAGTTGGTACTGAGCCATAGTTGCTTAAAAATTTGTAACCCGTAATCCAAGGGAAGCAGAGGAGTAGATATGCCTGCCCATCAAATCCAGTTTCCTGCCTTCTTTGTCCACCAGAAAGGAATTAACTCAATGAGACCTGCCTTGTGGTGACTCAACAATAACTGAATTGGGCGGAGGATGGGTGAACAAAAGCCTCACATCTTTCTCCTGGATCCTACACATGGTCTCTAGCCTTTTAGAGTTCAGATTCATGGAAGACAGTGCTTTCCAGGAAAGCTGTACTATTTGCAACAAAGTGGGAAGAAATGGAATGGCGACTGGAGTGCTAGAGTTGGTATGGAAAACACTGAATACTGGAACCTTAACTCTCTCCACAGGTTGTTGAGTATTGAGACCAAGTGACTGGGCCATCCTAGAAACCTGTACAGAAAAATTACCCATACCCTCCAAAGGTGGGGATGGGTTCTGAGAGCCTACCGCACCCTCAGGTGACAAAAGTGATAGCGCAATGGATGAAACAGAGGCTGAATCGGATTGGTAATCCTCCCTATGGGAGCAGGAAGAGCCTCTCTGAGCATCTTGGTCATCAGGCTTAGGCAACTCAGCTTGTGGTAGTGGAGAAGACTCCCTACATTCATTGACTTTCTGCCTATCAGAAGTCTCATGAACCAGCTGCTGAAGAGGAGGTAGTGGAC
Organism: Heloderma suspectum; assembly: GCF_057233095.1. Lineage (NCBI taxonomy): Eukaryota > Metazoa > Chordata > Lepidosauria > Squamata > Helodermatidae > Heloderma > Heloderma suspectum. Next base: position 70,223,209 of record NC_139458.1, on the reverse strand, counting down.
ACTGTGGAGCAGGCATCGGCAACACTGGGGGAGGTAGTGGTGGCATAAAAGTCTCTGTAACCTGTGGACATAACACATAAGCCGATGGACAAACTTCCCAATGGCGCTGATAAGCTCCCAGGTAGGCATAACGTGCAGAAGGATAAGGGCGAGGTCAATCATCATTCCAGTCGTCCCACTTGTGATGACGACCTGGAGGAAGAGACCAGTCTGATCCATGCTCCCAGTCGGAATGGGGAGAACGAGACCTCTCCCTGTACGATATTTGTCGAAAAACCGGTACCTCTTCACCCCTACAAGAATAGGTAGAGCAGACTGACTGTGGGGATAATTCACCATGATGTGCATGCATTGGAGCCATCCCGACATCCTCTTGATCCTGAATTGGTGTCAAGTCTCTTATCTCCCCCTCCGAAATAATGCTATCGGCGGCAGTACCAAGGTCAATACTGAAGGAGCAGAAACCACTGGAATCGGAGAATCTAACATTGGAGGAGGAGACGGCAGCCAGATGGGCATTTTAACCGGAGAGACAATCTTTTTTTACTCTTTCCCCTTTTTCTTTTTCTTCTGTGCTTCAGAAGAATGAGTAGCGCTTGCATTTTTCAACAATTTCTTAGCAAGAAAAGCTGCCAAGGAGCGCCCGGAGGTAGGAGGATCAGAATGACCCACGGCTAGAGCCGGAGCTGACTGGGAAGGCGAGAGCACCACCTCTTTATGAGGATGCTTACCAGTGCCTTCAAGCGTAGTTGCTGGTTGATCAGACCCTGATGCCATAGATTGGGAGGGGGGCATCTGCCGTCTTCAGCACCTCCTCCCAAAGAATCGCCTTGAGTCTGTCAGCATGGTTCTTCCTTGCTTGCTTGCTAAACAACATGCAGTGATGACAAGCCTCCATGATATGACCTTCACCCAGACAGAGAAGGCACAAGGAGTGATTGTCCGTTGGTGGAAGCTTTCCCCCCAAAACGAACGCACTTCCAAAAAGAGGCCTTAAGGGCCATACGCCCAAAGGTGCTGCGCAATCAAAGGATCACAAAAGACTGAAATAAAGTATAAGTAAAAACGAATAAACTGTAAAAGGCAGAAGAACTGGAAAAGGGAGAAAGAGAGAAATCTCAGTAAGTCCAAAATGAGAAGTCCCTACAATCAAGTACTACCACAGTGGTGGTCGACGAACAACTGAGGGATTGAGCAGGAACACGCCGGAGTGTGTGCAATGGGATGGTGGGGGAGGGGTTCCTGCCAAAATTTCCTCAGCTATAGAAGTTTCCTGAATCAAGGCTCCACACCCCTCCAGAGCCCATATGCGTGATGCACAGAGGCCACGAAGAATAAAACGGCCTTCACCTGGTGCCGGAAGGAATACAATGTAGGTGCCAGGTGAACCTCTCTAGAGAGCTAATTCCACACCCAAGGTACCACAGCAGAAACGGCCCTCTTCTTGGTAGCCACCTGCCTCACTTCCTTTGGCAGGGGCTCATGAAGAAGGGCTGCTGAGGATGAATAAGGGTCTGGGCAGGCATGTATGGGAGGTGGCAATCCTTCAGATAATCTGGCCCCAAGCAATTTATGGCTTTGAATGTTAATATCAGCACTTTGAATCGGGCCCAGAAATGGACTGGCAGCCAGTGCAGCTGGAAAAGTACTGGTGTAATGTGGTCTCATTGGCCAGTCCCTGTTAACAATCTTGCTGCCCTATTTTGGACTAGCTGAAGTTTCTGAGCCATTTTCAAAGGCAGCCCCATGTATAACGCATTATACATTAGTAATCCAGACGAGAAGTTATCAGAGCATGGATAACTGTAGCTAGTCTATCTCTGTCCAGATAAGGGCATAGTTGGTATACCAACCTAAGCTGATAGAACATTTTCAGTACCACTGAGTTCACCTGTGCCTCAAGTGACAGTTCTGGGTCCAAGACTACCCCCAAACCACAAACCTGACCCTTTAGGGGGAGTGCAAACCCCTCCAGAACAGGTTGAACATCACTTAGCTGGGCAGATGAATCACCCACGAACAGTACCTCCATCTCATCTGGATTGAGTTTGCTTATTGGCCCTCATCCGGTCCATTACCGTGCCCAGGCACTGATTCAGAACAGCCGCCGCCTCACCTGGGTTTGAATAGAGAGAGAGGTAGAGCTGGCTGTCATCCACATATTGATGGCACCTCAGCCCACACTTCCGGATAACCTCCCCCAGTGGTTTCATGTAGATTTTAAACAGCATAGGGGGTAAAATAGAGCCCTGTGGAACCACATGGTATAATTGCCATGGCACAGAGCAATAATCCCCCAGCACCACCTTCTGGAATCGGCCATCCAAGTAGGAGTGGAACCACTGCAGTGCCTCCAACTCCCAACCCAGACAACCTATCCAGAAGGATGCCATGGTCGATGGTATCCAAACCTGCTGAGAAGTCCAGGAGAATCAACAGGGTCGCACTCCCCATGTCCCTCTCTCAGCAGAGGTCATCCCACAGGACAACCAAGGCAGTTTCCATTCCAAAACCAGGCCTGAGGCCCGATTGAAATGGTGCTAGATAATCCCTTCCATTCAAGAGTGCATGGAGTTGCCCTGCCCTGGATTGCTCCCTTAAATGTTATATTAGGTAGATATTATTATTGGAATACTTGTAAAATTTTAAAAACAATAGCATGTTGTTGTTGTTCAGTCATTAAGTTGTGTCTGACTCTTCGTGACCCCATCCATAGACCATAGAACGCCAGGCCTTGCTGTCCTCCTCTCTCTCCCAGAGTGTGCTCAAGTTCATATTCATTGCATCACTATGCTATCTAGCCATCTCATCCTCTGCTGTCCCCTTCTCCTTTTGCCATCAATCTTTCCCAGCATCAGAGTCTTTTCCAGGGAGTTTTCTCTTCGCATTAGGTAGCCAAAATATTTGAGCTTCAGTATCTGTCCTTCCAATGAGCAGTCAGAGTTGATTTCCTTTAGGATTGACTGATTTGCCCTCCTTGCAGTCCAGGGGACTCGTAAGAGTCTTCTCCAGCACCACAGTTCGAAAGCATCTATTCTTCGGCGCTCAGCCTTCCTTATAGTTAGCTCTCAGAGCCATACGTTGCTACTGGGAAAACCATAGCTTTGATTATACGAATCTTTGTCGGCAAGGTGATGTCTCTACTTCTTACTATGCTGTCTAGGTGTGCCATAGCTTTCCTCCCAAGGAGCAAGCATCTTTTAATTTCATGGCTACAGTCAACGTCTGCGGTGATCTTGGAGCCCAAGAAAATAAAATCTGTCACTGCTTCCATTTCTTCCCCTTCTATATGCCAGGAAGTGATGGGGCCAGATGCCATGATCTTAGTTTTTTTAATGTTGAGTTTCAAACCAGCTTTTAAACTCTCCTCTTTCACCCTCAACAAGAGGCTCTTTAGATCCTCTTCGCTTTCTGCCATTAGGGTGGTATCGTCTGCATATCTGAGGTTGTTGATAATTCTCCTGGCAATCTTAATTCCGACCTGTGATTCATCCAGCCCGGCGTTTCTCATGATGTACTCTGCATATAAATTAAATAAGTAGGGTGACAATATACAGCCTTGTCGTACTCCTTTCCCAATTTTGAACCACTCGGTTGTTCCATGTCCGGTTCTTACTGTCGCTTCTTGACCCTGGTACAGGTTTCTCAGGAGTCAGGTAAGGTGGTCTGGTACTCCCATCTCTTTAAGAATTTCCCACAGTTTGTTGTGATCCACACAATCAAAGGCTTTAGTGTAGCTAATGAAGCAGAAATATTCTTTTTCTGGAATTCTCTTGCTTTCTCCATGACCCAGCGAAAGTTGGCGATTTGATCTCTAGTTCCTCTGCCTCTTCGAAACCCCGCTTGTACTTCCGCTAGTTCTCGGTTCACATACTGCTGAAGCCTAGCTTATAGGATTTTGAGCATCACCTTGCTGGCATGTGAAATGAGCGCAATTGTACGGTAGTTTGAACACTCTTTGGCATTGCCCTTCTTTGGAATTGGAATGAAAACTGACCTTTTCCAGTCTTGTGGCCATTGTTGAGTGTTCCAAATTTGTTGGCATATTGAGTGCAGCGCTTTAACAGCATAATCTTTTAGGATCTTAAATAGCTCAGCTGGAATACTGTCATCTCTGCTAGCTTTGTTGTTAGTAATGCTTCCTAAGGCCCACTTGACTTCACTCTCGAGGATGTCCGGCTGAAGTTTAGTGACTGCACTATCATGGCTATAAGAGACATTCAGATCTTTCCTGTATAGTTGTTCTGTGTATTCCTTCCACCTCTTCTTAATCTCATCTGCTTCTGTTAGGTCCCTGCCTTCTTTGTCCTTTATCATGCCTGTCTTTGCACACAACATTCCCTTGATATCTCCGATTTTCTTGAAGAGATTTCTAGTCTTTCACATTCTATTGTTTTCTTCGATTTCTTTGCATTGTTCATTTAAGAAGGCCTTCTTGTCTCTCCTTGCTGTTCTCTGGAAATCTGCATTCAGTTGGGTATATCTTCCCCTTTCTCCCTTGCTTTTCACTTCCCTTCTTTCCTCAGCTACTTGTAAAGCCTCATCAGATAGCCACTTTGCTTTCTTGCATTTCTTTTTCTTTGGGATGGATTTCGTTGCTACCTCCTGAACAATGTTACGGACCTCTGTCTATAGTTCTTCAGGCACTCTATCAGGTCTAATCCCTTAAATATGTTCATCACCTCCACTGTATATTCATAAGGGATATGATTTAGGTCATACCTGAATGGTTTAGTGGTTTTCCCTATGTTCTTCAATTTAAGCCGAAATTTTGCAACAAGAAGCTCATGATAGCATGTACTTCCTACATTGTTTAAATGTAGGAAATAAACAAATACTGATAACGTGACACACTAATTAAGCCTTCCCCAATCTGGTGTCCTCTAGATATTTTGAATTACAACTCCCAGCATCCTTCAGTCAGCATGGCTGGCTGGGGATGCTGGGAGTCATTCCTCAACACATATGGAGGGCACCAGGTTGGGGAAGGCTGTACTAATTAATTTTAGCACCCCAAAAAACTGTGCATGATATGCTGACAACTACTCATCTATTTCAATAGAGTTCAACTCTCTTCCACTGAGATTGTTGGGGCACCTTCAGTTTCACTGTCACTATTAGTTCCATTTCACACCGGGGCATATATGTATTTCAGTGACATATGTATTTTCTCCCATACTCGCTAGGGATAATCACCTGGAAAACATTAATTACAACTTTGAAACTGCCAAGCTTACCTAATAATTGTATTTGCAATTTGCATCCATTCATTGTTACTAATTAACTTATGAAATGGAAGAATTTCCATGGAAAAATAAAGCACTGGACAGTTTTCCACTCCACATCATTGTCTGGATGACTCTAGGTTGGAGAAGGCTGCTGTAAATCATTTCCTACTACTCTTGCTGGTGGGAGGGGTATCTGTCAGCATTCTTGCTTCACGCCCATCAAATCCTGGGAGATGTCATGAAGGAGTGCTCACCTGCCCAAGTCACTTCCCCAAGCTCTCCTTACTCCCAAGAACCAGGTTGACATGAACCGTTACTTCAGTTTAAGTGTTCTTTGGCCCTATTTGATTCCTATGCTGTTAACACTGAGTTGAAGAGTTAAAGCAAAGAAACAGCAGGAGCATGGATTTTTTTTTTTTAAGAATAATTAATCACCTAACTTCTGCATTGTTTATATATTTTTCCCATCACCAGTATAAATTGTTTTTGGAAGTTCTGCACAGACTATTGGACATTTTACCAGTAAGCATTGGACTGTTTAACCAATGATTGATTGGTGTTTGGTGTCACTTCATTTTACTTATACTCCGTTTAATTATTTTTGTAGTTAAAAGAAAGCCTTGTACTAGTGCACATGCGTATAGAACTACTGATTAAGAAATTAGGAGAACTAAATGAGCAGAGGACTGCGGCTGAGAAGCAAGGCTCCAAAGCAAGACCACATGGCCAAGCATCTGGATGTACAAGGAGGAAGTTGAACAATTAACTTGTAGGATTTTGGCAGTTGCATATCTTGGCTGTGAAGAACATGGGAGAGTTTGAAATCATCTTCACACAACTGCTCTGGTTGTATTTGAAAATGGTAGCTGGCATGTGTTTAGACTGGCAAATAAACTACACAAAACTTCATAGATGACTTGAATGCTTTGAATGCTTCTTTGAATATGAGCAGCTATGACAGAAGATTATCTTTACGTATATGTACAAATGGCTGTACTATACTTTATTATACTACTGTCCTATGAACGTATTGTAAATATCTTTGGATGCTCTGCTGTCTTAAGGAAATGTAACACTTGTACAGTTTCTTTTTGGAGTCAACTTGTCTTTGGTTGTTACTTTTTCAGTTTAGCTTGGAACAGGTCTGTTGCCCCAGGATTCAGTTATAAAACAGCTGTCAATTAAAAAGCTATTAAAATCAGACTAAAATTAAATACTATAGCTGAAACCAATTTAATTCCACCACAAATGGGTTTTAAAATGTTGGCCACCCTACCAAGGACGGGGCAAATGAAGCACTACAATTGTGAGGCAACCCTCATGCAAGATTCTCATGACTTTGTTTCATGAATATACTTATGGGATGCAGTAATTAGGTGTCCTAGCGGTTTTGATTACTGCAGATAATCTTCAGCTGGGGGGCTGTACATTGCTTTCTTTCACAAGCAGGAGTTATGCTCCTTGGGAGGAAAGCTATGGCACACCTAGACAGCATAGTAAGAAGCAGAGACATTGTCAGGGTGGACACTGAGCCCATAGAATCCCAGAGTAGTTCTGATTCTAAGGAAGAGCAGTCGCTCCTGGGAGGGGTGCACGCTCCTCTTTCCCAGGGCCAAGAGCTGACGGAGATTCCTCCCACCAACATTCCTAGCTTAGATAGCAGTCCAGGGAGTGACAGAGCGCGGGAAGCAGACTTGATGGACGCGCGACGCTGACGCAGAGAGCGGCGCCAACTGGAGGGCACAGAAAGGAGGCGTAGTGCCTGGTTGGCGCGCAAACAACAGCTGTGCCCAGAGGATCCAAGGGAAAAGGGGAGGGACTCTCCCTAGTCCTTAAGTTCAGGGATCTGCCAGTAATTCCCTTTCAAACGGGACCCAAGCTGTCAAGGGCTCCTTGGAGGTCTCCCTCAGTCTAATCCAGTAGCCAAGTCCAGACACAGACAAAGGGATTCCTTTCAAAGCTTTATTCTTCTTTTACAACTTAACTCTACCGTTAGCAACTAGATCTGAGCAGCAGAGTACCTATGACCTAAGTTGGAACAGTTGGTCCCCATTTGAAAGGGAATTACTGGCAGACCCCTGAACTTAAGGACTAGGGAGAGTCCCTCCCCTTTTCCCTTGGATCCTCTGGGCGCAGCCATTGTTTCCGCACCATCCGGGCTCTACGCCTCCTTTCTGCGCCCTCCAGTTGGCGCTGCTCTCGGCGTCGCACGTCCATCAAGTCTGCTTCCGGCGCTCTGTCACTCCCTGAACTGCTATTTAAGCTAGGAATACTGGTGGGAGGAATCTCCGTCAGCTGTTGGCCCTGGGAAAGAGGAGCGCGCACCCGTCCCAGGAGCGACTGCTCTTCCTCAGAATCAGAACTACTCTGGGATTCTATGGGCTAAGTGTCCACCCTGACAGACATCAGCTTGCCGACAAAGGTTCATATAATCAAAGCTATGGTTTTCCCAGTAGTAATGTATGGCTGTGAGAGCTGGACTATAAGGAAGGCTGAGCGCCGAAGAATAGATGCTTTCGAACTGTGGTGCTGGAGAAGACTCTCACAAGTCCCCTGGACTGCAAGGAGGTCAAATCAGTCAATCCTAAAGGAAATCAACCCTGAGTGCTCATTGGAAGGACAGATACTGAAGCTGAAGCTCAAATGTTTTGGCCACCTAATGCAAAGAGAAAAGTCACTGGAAAAGACCCTGATGCTGGGAAAGATTGAAGGCAAAAGGAGAAGGGGACAGCAGAGGATGAGATGGCTAGATAGCATCACTGATGCAATGAATATGAACTTGAGCACGCTTCGGGAGAGAGCGGAGGACAGAAAGGCCTGGCGTGCTATGGTCCACGGGGTCACGAAGAGTCGGACACAACTTAACGACTGAATAACAACAACATCTTCCTTTGGTGGATATTCATGGCTAAAAAGCTCATTGATCATAGAATCATAGAATAGTAGGGTTGGAAGGGGCCTACAAGACCATCGAGTCCAACCCCCTGCTCATTGCAGGAATCCGGGTGAGAGCATCCCTGACAGATGGCTGTCCAGCCTCATCTTGAATGCCTCCAGGGTGGGAGAGCCCACTACCTCCCTTGGTAATTGGTTCCATTGTCGTATTGCTCTTACAGTCAGGAAGTTTTTCCTGATGTTCAGCTGGAATCTGGCTTCCTGTAACTTGAGCCCATTATTCCGTGTCCTGCACTCCGGGATGATCGAGAAGAGATGCTGACCTTCCTCTATGTGACAACCTTTCAAGTACTTGAAGAGCGCTATCATATCTCCCCTCAGTCTTCTCTTCTCAAGGCTAAACATGCCCAGTTCTTTCAGTCTCTCCTCATAGGGCTTTGTTTCCAGTCTCCTGATCATCTTCATTGCCCTCCTCTGAACCCTCTCCAGCTTGTCTGCATCCTTCTTAAAGTGTGGTGCCTAGAACTGGACACAGTACTCCAGATGAGGCCTAAGCAGTGCTGAGTAGAGGGGAACTAGTACTTCACATGATTTGGAAGCTATGCTTCTATTAATGCATCCCAAAATAGCATTTGCCTTTTTTGCAGCCACATCACATTGTTGGCTCATATTCAGCTTGTGATCGACAACAATTCCAAGTTCCTTCTCTCTTGTTGTATTGTTGAGCCAAGTATCCCCCATCTTGTAACTGTGCATTTGGTTTCTTTTTCCTAGGTGCAGAACTTGGCATTTATCCCTATTAAATTTCATTGTTATTTTCTGCCCCGAGCTCCAGCCTATCAAGATCATTTTGAATTTTGTTTTTGTCTTCCAGGGTATTAGCTATCCCGCCCAATTTTGTGTCATCCGCAAATTTGATCAGCATTCCCTGCACCTCCTCATCCAAGTCACTAATAACAATGTTGAAGAGCGCTGGGCCCAGGACTGAACCGTGCTGTGCCCCGCTCGTTACCTCTCCCAAGTTTGAGAAGATCCCATTGATAAGCACTCTTTGAGTCCGATTCTGTAGCCAACTGTGGATCCACCGGATCGTTGTTTCATCTAGCCCACTTTGAGCTAGTTTGCTCATCAGGAGATCATGGGGCACTTTGTTGAAAGCTTTGCTGAAGTCGAGGTATATTTTGTCTACAGCATTTCCACAGTCCACAAGGGAGGTTACTTGATCAAAAAATGAGATCGGATTCGTCTGGCAGGATTTGTTCTTGACAAATCCATGTTGGCTTCGAGTAATCACTGCATTGTTTTCAAGCTGCTTACAGATGGATTGCTTTATCATCTGCTTCAGAATTTTCCCAGGGATTGATGTCAGACTGACTGGTCTGTAGTTCTCAGGTTCCTCCTTTTTGCAGATAGGGATGACATTAGCCCTCCTCCAACGATCTGGCACTTCACCCATCCTCCGTGATTTCTCAAAAATAATAGACAGCGGTTCTGAGAGTTTTTCTGCCAGTTCCTTTATTAATCTAGGATGCAGTTCATCTGGCCCTGAAGATTTGAACTCATTCAAAGTAATTAGGTGTTCCTTGACCATATGCCTATCAATCTCAAGCTGCAATCCTTCCCCTTCAGCCTGTACTTCGCCTTTACCAAGGGGCTCATAGTCCCTCTTTCGGGAGAAGACTGAGCCAAAGTAAGAATTGAGCACTTCTGCCTTTTCCTTGTCATCTGTTATCATTTTGCAATCCTTATTTAATAGCTGAACCACCATTCCTTTCCTCTGTCTTTTACTATGCACGTAGCTGAAGAAAGCCCTTTTTTTGCTTGTTTAGCATCCACTGTGGATTGGGAGTAAATCCTACATAGTAAAATGGGACTTATTTTTAGCTAATATGTGCAGGATCAGATATATTGAAACCAATGAGATTCACAAGTAATTATGATTAGGATTCTGCAAATTAAGTCACTGCATAGGTAGTAGGGGGCAGCCTGACTGCTCAAGGTTGGTGCCCACTTTGAAAAAAGCATTGTAAAGCTGGGATTGCCACTGAGCTGCCTGTGGATGTCACAGTGCCCCAGGACAATTCCCTCAGTGCCTGTGGAGCCTCCTGCCCCTGCATTAAAAAAAATATTAGCATGGGCATGCTGGAAGGAAAAGCATTATCCTCTTACTAGCCTTCCTCTTCTCCAGCATTCTTAGGAAAGGAAGAGGGTAGGGCAGCTGGAGGTCTGTGCTCTGCATTCTAGCATAAAACATTCAGATATAACTTTTTTAAAGAAATAAAAAGGACCCTGCCACTGCTTGGTAAACACTGCAGGGAGCAGCTACTGATAGCATCTTCCTGGAGTTTGTGTATGTGTTGCCTGTGGCTTTTCAGATTGAAGGGGCTGTTTGCCTGTGTGGTGGTAGTCTCTTATTTCTCTGTGGTATAGTTTTGCCTGTTCTTTTGCATGGTAGGTTGGGTGTTTCTTTGATCATCACCAGTTTTCTTTCTGTGAAATTTCTTGGGCAAGTTATTGCCTTTTGTGACCAGGCAGGCCCCCATGGCAGCTGTTTCTGTGCTGCCCAAGAGTTTCTCAGGTTTCCAAATGTGCTCATGGGCCTGGAGATCCCTGCTGTAAAATATTTTTAGACAGGTTGAAATACTAAAAGAAAAAAACCCAGAAAAATTAGGTTATCAGTAGCCATCTTTGTTCAAACTCCATTTCTTTTCCCTCAAAACTTTAGTAACACAGGAAAGTGAACTGGATGAGAGATCAGTGGCAGGTCAACTCCTGAGCAATTGTTTAAAATTGTTGGGATTTTTCTCTTGTAATTGTTTAGCTAGCTCTATGACTGGCTAGGGGATGAGCCAACCTAACTCCCTGCCACGGAGACAGGAGTGTGGACATGTGAACCATTGGAAGTTAATGACTGAACCATGAACGTGGTGGTGGTGGTGGTGAAGAGATCTTAGCCATAAAGTGGTTTTATACCAACTCATCTACTTATCCCAGCTCAGTCTACTCTGGGAGTGAATTGTTGTGCAAGAAAAAGGGGGATTCCATCTGTGCAACACCATATAATTTTCCAAAACCAGGTTTGGGTATTTAACCTCTTGGGTTGTATTCAGGATCAGGTTTCCATTGACATAAGGGCTCTGCTAGTGGAAGGTGCCTCCATCCAATTTTGTGGGATCCCCTATTCCCTTACCCCACAGTTCATCCCATTCAAGTTTTTGTATTTAGCCCTACATTCCTAACGTATAATTACCCAAAGCTTGGCATTTTGCCAAACCCCAAACAAAAATCCCTAAATTCAGATCAGAATGTGACTACTGCACTATATAGTTCTTTACTGTAGCCAAATGATACAAATCAGGAGGTAACAGTACTTAAGGATATATAAGAAGCCAGAATAAGCAACTTTTGAGTTTTGCTTTCTTAAATAAACAGTCATTAAATACCAAATAGGATTTCTTGAGTTTTCCCCACACTAAGTATCAAATATTTATTTTTGGAATTTGCATGTCTGTGGACTATTCATAAACGCTGATTTCTTGAGTTTGCTTAGTGATGTCGAGTGCTTGCTTTGTTTCAATGTGAGCATTTTTCACCTGAACTTCAAAGGAAAACCTCTTTGCAGCTACAGATTCATTTCTGTACATTTAACCTTCGTAAAGGTAAAGGTGCCCCCTACCAGTCGTGTCCGACTCTAGGGTGCGGTCCTCATCCCCGTTTCTAAGCTGAAGAGCCAGCGCTGTCCGAAGACGCTTTCGTGGTCACATGGCCGGCATGACTGAACACCGAGGTGCACGGAACGCTGTTACCTTTCCTGCCAAGGCAGTACCTATTTATCTACTTGCAATTTCTTGCTTTCGAACTGCTAGGTTGGCAGAAGCTGGGACTGAAAATGGGAGCTCACTCCGTCACGCAGCACTCGGGTCTCGAACTGCTGACCTGCCAACCTTCCAGTCTGCAGTTCAGCGTCTTAACCACTAAGCCACTGCAGCCCCACATTTAAAATTTAACCTTTACCAACAAATTTATCTTTCCTCACAGGAATGACACAATAACATTTTAGTGCATTCTCAGCCCATGCTGCTTTATTGCTAAAAAAATTGTATACAGGTGCAGAGTTACCAAGTTCTTTTTTGAACAATTATTGTTTACAGTGTCAAAATAATAAATTTAACACCCCTCTTCCCCTCCCCCAAAGATGCATAGATATAAAAGCAAGCTGCCTTTTGGAAAACTTCGGATATATACAGGGCTAGATTTTTCATATTGTTACATAATCTGTGCTATGGAGTAAATGTAAGTGTGTCCTGTACCTTCTACTTATCCAGGTGAGCTAACAAAACTTACATTTCTAAGATCTGGACAACTTTTGTAGGTTTATCAAGGGTCTAGGCTTTGCTACCCATTATTTTCAGTACATTCCTCTCACATGCATTTTCAGACTCTTGAATAAACTGTTCATTATGAAAAAGAAATTAAGTAGCAGAGACATAAATTCCACCCTTTGGTTATACTACCTGCAGAGATTTGCAACCTCCAAGAGGAGCAGAACTTTGAGGGAGGCATTTAGAGATAAAATACTGTGGCCTATTTTGCCTATTAACATGAAATCAGAGGGGCAGTCAAGCTTATGTCAATACAAGTTTTCACTCTCAGCTCCATTATCTTAAACTATTTGGCAGCTACAAATTACTGACACTGGCAGTATAAGAAAAAATATGGCCTCTGCAATGAACTGGAAATGTATATGCCTGGAAAAAACATGAAACAGAAAAAAGACCTGCATAATGTATTTTTGTGTCTAGGGAAAAGGACAAACTTTGATATAAAGTGTTCATATTAGCTAAGGCTGCCCTTCAGAAACTAGTCTAGCCATTATCTAAGGAATTTTAAACTTGGGGTTCCTTTTAAACAGCACCTTCACATTAGGAATATAATTTTCCAATCCAGGCTTTGCTACAAGAGCTATGCTTCACTGATGTTTCTAGCATCCACTACTTAATTTATGATGTATTCTTCAAGTATTTGCTACCAATAAATGCACCCACTTTTCAAAACTTATCTATCATTCACTTTTGTAATTGAAGCAAAACTGGGGCACGGGGTGGGGGGTGCTGTCATTTGTTCTATAGCAGATCAAAAGTTCCTCTCCTACTTAGCAAGTTTTATCTTGTCTTGAGTGTGTATCAGACAGAAATTTCCAATTTTCAGATTCTTGTAAGGTACCATTATTGCTGGTTTGAAACCAGTTCGTCTTGATATAGCTGCCTAGGTGGTAAAAGAATTCTGAAAAACAGACCTCTCCTTGGAACAATTCAATACCTGAAGAGTATGGACTGCTCACTGATTTAATTCACTCATTTATTTGCTGCAACAGGCTTTGGCCAAGGTTCCTTCTGCCTGCTACCTGAAAACCACTCAAAAATCTTCTACTGAAGACCATTTTTCTATTGACCTATTTGGGTTTCATCTATTGCCTTCTCTGTACTCTGAAACTCTGCACCTTTTTATTTGTACAATTGCAGCAGCCAAGAAACCCATCTTGCCACCAACCATATTCATATTATGCAGGCTCAAGGGACCACTGTGAACCTGGTAAGAGGTCAAAAGGGCTCATTCTGCTGATTCTTTTTTCCAATACACAGTTTTGGTGTCATGCTTCTTCCCTTATTTGTACACTCTGCCCCCTTTTCTAAAGGGGCGTGTTTTCTAAAAACAAAAATCTGAGAATCAAAGCAGTAAATTCAAGCTATTGGTATATCAGTTCCTATTGCTTCATAATGTATAAATGCATATATCAATTTACTGGTAATAACTATAACACTAGACATCTTAATCATGCATAATTAGACTACTAGCTCTATAAAAGACCGTTTGTGAGCCTGTGCGCTTGTGCCACCATCACTTTTCCATGCAAATCTTTAATTCTGAGGGCTCCACAACCCCTACTGGCATTCACATGTTCTACAAACCTTTTTTGCATGGAGGAGCACAGCAAAGTTGTAACTTCCTGTCTGTAAGAAATGCTAAGCCTTGTGGAATATTTATTGTGCTGTAAGTTGGAAAACTTGAGAACTCCACCTAAAACCAACTAGCAAGTGCTCGAACACAAAGCCTCCATCTTAGCCATCTCTCCCCACCCCCCAAGATAGAATGAGGTCAGTTCCCCACTCCACACATGCTTCCTTCTCCCCTCTTGGTATGCAGGTAATTTTCTGCCTCCCCCCTGCCCCCAAGTATGATACAGTCTCATTCGCCAGTCCTTTGCTTTCCAGATTCTAGTCAAAAGGAGACTTTTCATGCAAAGGAGTTTTGTTCCCCCCTGTTACACAGAGACCGTGGTGAGTTTTTATTCTTGAAGTCTTTGGGTGGGACAAATATCCCGCAGGCCATTTCCCTGAATTTCAGGGAAGGGATAACTCACTGCCTATATAGAGAGGACACAGACCTCTCTTGTCCTCCCCCGCTATCATACAAGCATGAGTACTATGATGTAAAAAACCCCTCAGGTCAGCTTAGATACTCCAGATTCTGGTTGCACAGTCCCAGAACCACCAGTTGCAAACTTGCTATCTATATACTGGAAGCCTGTTGTGAAAGGTATTTACTGGCACCTATGTATTCTTTGTCAATATTGTGCTTGGATTACTATGCCTCTGTATTTACTGTTCTTCAAAGTGCAAAACAAAGAAGGAAAATAAAAAAATCTAAAAGGGAGATATTTAGTAAAGGAGTTTCACCATAAAAAAATAGAGTACGGGCTAGAAGAATAGAGAAGAATCATAGCACTAGAGGAATTGAAAGACAGGTAAAAAAGCACACCCTGTGCAGCTGTTCCTCAAGAATAGCACTAATGTGCTTTGAGTGAAACTGATCTCCAGTCAAAGGATGAGGGCTATCAGGAGAATCATTATAATGCAGAGGAGGAAAACACACACACACACACACACACACACACACTCACACACACATGGATTGCTTAAATACTATGAAGAGCCACTTTAGAGAAGGATCTTTTCTCTCATTATCTGTGGATAAAAATAAATTTCAATGCTAAACAGCAACTGCTGAAGGGTATCATAGCTCCACACTTCTATAGATCAAGGCTACAATGCTCTCCATAATGAAGCTGTGTTAGATAGCCAGGCATCTCAAGCAATTACCCACATCCTAACTAGATCTTCCTGAATAGCACCATAGCTAATGCAGCAAATCTTGCATGCAGTTAAGAAGTCCACACATTCGTGACCCAGTTACCCAGCTAAAATTTCAACTACTGACTAAATTGGGCAGCAGTACTGTGATGTTAGTCTGGCACCAGTTTTGCAAATAGTGAATAATATTTGCAAACCACCTGTTCAAAAGATTTAGAGCAGTGCAAGTTCTACTGGTATAGCCATGAGATGCTTTTCTGATTCTTCCAATGTATGTTCAGAACAACCACATAGGTAACTAGGTGCAAATAATTTCCTTAGCTAACCAAATCCAGGGAATTTTTCTGTTTGCAAGATTAACAGTAAAAGCTTCCTGTATATTTTGTGAGAGCAAAATAGTTATACAAGTTTTGTTGACTGTCCACATATACAGGACACATTCATGCTTGATTCAGATTCAATCTCCAGACATTATTTGGAAACTATTACTAACTTTAATATTCCTGTATAAATATCTAGGGGTAGAGCTTTGTACAGAATATATGCGGATGCTACTTTTAAAACAGGAGCTTCCTCCATCCACCTTAACACAAGACCACTAATCAAACTGCTGGTAGATAATAGATACCTCGTAATTAAGAATAGAAACAAAGGTAAAGCCACCTTCTTCAAGTATACATACCAACTTTGCAGATGAATCTGGTCAAATATGCACATGCATACAAGGTTAGTGCAAGCTGCATTTTAAGGAGGTATACACTGCACGTGCTTACTAGACTGGTAGGGTTAAAAGATTGCCAGCCATACTGAACTGAAAGTTGCTCTCCCCCTTCCAAGTCCAAAAGTAGCTTTGTTAAACTAAGAAAACGTGAAACCATGTAACAAGTTCAAAAGTTGAAAGAAAAGAAAAGGAAAAGTACATTTTCAAAAGACATCCACAACTCTTGGTAGAGATATTTGGATGATCTGTATTTTGCCTAAATTCCTCGACAACTTTGACATGTCCAACCAGTTTCAGGTAATGGCACCAAGCTTCCACAACTTCCTACATTACATATCTGGGTAGAACCTAGCCCTGTTCACAGTCTTGAAAGACTTTCCTTTCATTGCAGAGGTGCATGTCAACTGCGTACTATCTACAGACAAGCAGGATAAAGATTCAACCACTTCTTCATGCACAATAAGCTTCTTGCCTAGATGCCCCATTTCTGAAAAACAAAATAGCTACTCTAGTGATTATACCAGACCCTGCACTGGAGCATTCAAGTGCCAAGTTCCTTAGAGGAGAGGAATTTTCCAACCTTTTAAAGAGAAACTTATCTTCTCAGACAACTCCCTGCAACACAAGAGCACCACAAACTTATTTGGTTAGTACCATTTATACTACTGTACAATTCTTGCTAATGCAAGTTAGTTCCTATTACATGCAAACAGTTATTGCTACTAATGTTCTATTTATTAAGTCATCTTATGGCTTTATTTGCATCAGGGATTCTTCCCCCTACATACTGTGCTATTTTGCATTCCAGTTTCAGAGGTATTTTTCCATCAATTGATTCTCCCAAGCACTAAAACTACTTCATTCAATGGTACAAATACACAACAGAACCTTGACAGAGCTCAGGTCCTCACAGGTCATCTGTAAATGATTCACCTTCCCAATTCATATGAGAGAATAGGTAGAGACCTTTAAACGTAAAACTACTTCTGTAAGATCTCTTGCCTCATAGTTAATTACATGTTTCCTATGAATTGTTAGTCAATCAACTCAAAGCCAGAAACATTTCATCCCTCACCAAGGTGGCCATTTACAGATGAGACCAAGAAAAAGATGCAGTATCCTCTCCAGGCTAAAAGTACAACTTTTTTAAAATGAGAGAACTGAAGCAGTCCAAACTACAGATCTACAAAGAAACAGACGCATGACTTAAAACTGATCCAACTGACTTGCTGGAACCTAAAGCAAGGGGCTAAGTAGAGGAGAGTCACCCACTTGGAGTATGCTCAGAAAAGAAAGGAGACATCCTAGAGATATAAATAACTGAACGCAAGTAAATGAGTTTGAATTGCAAGAATTATGTCCAATAGCTAGAGTTACCAGAAAACTTCTACAATTGCTTTTCTTAGGTAAATAGACATTTTTAAATCATTTGCTTTTAATACTGGACATTATTAATAATTTAGTATCACAAATACAATTTCTGATTTAGTCACAGTGATACCTTGGCACAAGAGTAGTTCAAGTGCATATACAATTAGTGGGTAACTGATTCAAACAAACAGGGCCTTCTGAATGGAAAACAAAGATATATGGAGGGACATTTATAAGAACGCGAACTGGGAGTGATTAGCCATATGCTCATGCTAATCGCTGAAACTTTAAGGGTACAATCCTGTGCATGTTTAGACAAGTCCTACAACACTCATGGCTGGCTGGGGAGTGCTGGGAGTTGTAGGACCTTTTTCTGTCTAAAGTGCATAGGAGCACCCTAGGAGTTTACATAATCAGTTATTTCTCTGATTATTGCAAAATATGTACTCACAGAGAAAGGGCTTTGTTAAGGACAAAGGGTGTCAATCTGGGGTTCTCTTGCAGTTTCTGTTAGTTAGATGAACCTAAAGTTTACCTGGATGTTTACAGATACAATTTCCATTCAACCGCCAACTCACATTAATGATTTTATGCAGCCGTTTCTGCTACCATTGCCTAGAAAGGACACTGCATCCGAAGACCATGATCATAATTTTGTCAGTTTCTTATGAATTACACCATCAGCACTGTTAATTTGTCACTCTGAAATTGTAAAAAAAGCACTACTAGGCTCATGCACTGATCCTAACATGGCACTACAGTTTTGCTACAAAGCACTAATGCTTATGGAACTATACACATCTCAAAATGGAAGACATTGGTGATTTTGTTGTTCTCAAACAACTTGTAACATTTTGTCCACAAGTATTAAAATATATTTATATGTATATATTATACTATTGCACATGCCCCGTATTTGTTTAATCTTTCATATGGGAAAGATTTCCTGCCAACATGGAGAAACAGATGCAGATCAATATGTAAAACCAAAAAATTAAGGCAGTATTGCCTTTGCACAGTACTGTTAAGAAGATGCTACAGAACAAGTACTGCAATAGGATTTCCTGGGCAAGTACAGCAGACTTGTTTCTCCAAGACTTGAAATTCATTCCTAATGTAGTCCTATTCAGCATAAATGGGTACATAGAATTGGGTTTAGAGGAAAGGGGGGGATGGGTGAATGTCTTTGCTGGAGTTCTGTGTAACTGGTATGACCGCTCTCTTATATTCATTCGGCTAGCTTGGGAAAGTTAGACAACATCCTTACTCTGTACTATCATATTCTTTTACAAATAATATTTCTGAGGTGTAAGTTGCTAAGACAACATAACATTTAGACTGAATGTTATGAGGCATCATCCTGCTAGATGCCTTCTAAATTTTCAGTATTAAAATTGCAGAGAACAACTTACATTTCATTAAGATATCTGACCCTACATCTAGAATCCTGATGGATTTGATAGGAATTCCTGAACATCTTACAAGGATATCCAATTACTTTAAATTTTGCACTTCTATTTGTCTCAAGATTTCAGTGTAATTCAAAGCTAGTCCCATTCTGAACAACAAGCTAGCTAACTATGACCATTTCCCCCTCTACACTGACCAGTCACAGATCTGATTATGTCCTGCAGCTACAAATTTTTAGCAGTTTGAGTATTCTATCAAAAATTCCATTTTGTTCCAAACTCAATTTTCAATAAAGGAAAGCAGTTGAATAAAATTCCTTACGTCTTTTTGTGCATCTTTAATGATATAGATTAAATAAGATGAGAAGTAATCACCAAATACAAGTGCTAATTTTGGTATGCTCCTCTTATTAAATGTATTATTATAAAACCACACAACAGGAAATGTGTTCTTCGATCAGCCACTACTTTCCCTCATAGAAAATGCCTTTGCTACCTCTCACCAGACATCAGATAGCATTCAAAATTTTGTTAGCCACAACTGAGCATTACTTCAATATGTACTCCCATTTTTAACTTACATGGAGGATTTCTTTTTAAATCAGTTGGCAAACCTAAATTCACATTTTAATATGTCTAAAATAAGGTGCAGTACTAAGGGCTCCGGGGTTCAGCACAAGAAAGTACGTAAGACTTAAACAAACAAAAAAATATCCAGGAAGCCACCCACCCTGGCATACTGTGGCTAAAGATCAGCTATGATCATGTGCTGAAAGAAAATGTCCTGTACAAATCACACACAATAGAGACAAAGAATCTTCTGTAAACATGTTAAAACCACAATTTCCACCTTAACTGTGGATAACACACCAGAGAAATAGTGAAGAAGCCCTTCCTGAGCATGTCTAGTCTTTGTTCATCTAAGTGGTGGAAAGTTTTACATACACCTTTATACTATCACTGTTGTTCCCTTTGGGTAAAAGCTTGAATTGGAGAAAGCTATTGTCCCTTTTGCTGCTGAATTCCCTAGGGAAGACTGGGGATGCCATGTAGACCCCATTCCCCAGGCTTGTTTTTTTGTACTTTTAAGCCTTCAATCACCTTCTCCTCCTCCAGAAGGAACATTAGAAAAGTGGCAATATCATTCCTTTCCACCCATTATGGAGATTTATATGTGCAGATTTGTTTTGTTCATTTGTTTTGCTTTAAAACATGAGGATGTACTCAAACAAAGTAGACAAAATGACTATTAGCTGTTGTGCATCACCTGCTTTACATAGTGGCATCAAGATGATTATCTATAAATTGGCCCTTTTAAGGACAAGAAAAGCTGTTTTATTTTCTATTAAAGTTATTTTTCATTTTAGAACACATAGGGAGTAGGCAGTTACCTTACTAAGGTAGTTTGAAGGAAGTAAACTGTCAACCAGAACTGGCTTTTGCCTGTATCTGTATGCAAAATCTTTTCTAGAGTTCAAAACTCTGAGAAAAGACTTAGCATAGTTGACAGTGCAAAAGCAATAATCTCCCCCCCCCCCCTCCCAAATACAGGCTTCACATCGCAAGTTTTATGTTAAGAAGCTGGAGCAGAAACAAAGCAGTGGTTCTTCTTTTTCCCTAGTGGAAATAAAGGAAGGAGTTTTCCAGAAGTGCATTCATGGACAGGCAAAACTTCAGAATCAGCCTTTGCTGGGTCGAGAGGAAAGAACCTAGAAATACACACGAAACATTAATGTTACTAAATTGAAACTAACTTTTATGCTCAATTTGATATACACACATATTTTATGAGTATGCTGGATCTTTAACACTTTTGTGGGAAATATTTTGCAGATGGATTACAGGACAAGGTAAAAAATGGGAAGACTGCTTTGCCCTTTAACATGCCAGTCATGGCCATATTCCTGCTTACTCTGGACCTATCAACTTTCACACATACAACACTGATCCTAATTGTTGTGGGGAATTCTATTTGCATAAGGCTAAGCTTGCCTCACACTGCAAATGTAGCTGAAATCAATTCAAATCATTGTCAAAAAGAGTTGAACATGGAGGAAAAATCCACATTTTGTTGTACATGAAGATATGAGTGGTGCCAGAAATAGTGCATATCTTCTAGTAAGAACCCTAGAACTTATGTAGTAGTATAAGCAAATGATTGAGACTGAACGGGAGCCCATCTGGTATGCTTTGCGGGATGAAGGAGGGACTTCTTCAATGCTGATGAATCCAAAGACTACAGTGGAATAAAAATACTACTACAGGGAGAAAAAAAGGCTTCAAGTAATAGAGTAATGGTTCATGAAGCTGCTAGCAATGTTGATGGATGTTTGGTCATTTTAATATAATACACAGACTAAGTGTAGGTCTCATGAGGGGACACCCTTTTAAGCATGCAATGGGACTTCCAACACCAAAATACACTTACCCACTTTCTATCTTTTCACATTCCTAGAATTTCAACGAAGAACCTGAAACCATTTCTCAAATATTAATAGCAATGTGAACATAACACCCCCTTTCCATACTTACTGTTGCATAAAGACCACTGTAGTTTCTTAGCTTCCAATTCCTTGACTGAAATCACAAGAAAACATTAAGAGCTCTTAAGGCTCACAGTCAACATATGTCAAGTTAAGCAAGATCATAAAAACCAAATTCAAAAGCTTTATAGGTGAGGTCTTCCCTTTTTCTAGAAGAAGTTGTTTCCAATTACTCTTTTAGAACTAAATGAGTGAGCTAAATGGACAAGAAAACAATGACGATTCTTGATAGCAGCTCAAAACACAGAAACATAGAATTGGAAAGCACCTCAAAAATTGTCTAGTTGAATCCACTCCCAATACAGGAAATCCACTACCACAGCATCCCTGATAGGTGGCCATCCAGCAGGGTGGATTGATTTTAATGAATTATTTAAATCAGCAAGAAAAAAGGCCAATTTAAATCAAACTTCCCATTGATACGTCATATATTTCCTAAGCAATGGTGAAAATCTGACTACTAAACCATGTTAATTTACAACTGTTGTTTCATTCTTACAACCAGTGCTTGCATCTTTGTGGCACTGTCTCCATTTCACATACTTTCCCTTTTTGCTTTAAAATGTATAAAATATTTCTATATAGTCTTTCTTATAACCAGATGTTAATTAAAAGAATATAGGAAAATGTAGACTGCACAGTTTTCTCTTCTTTCCAGTGTTGCTCTTTTCTGCTTCACTCTGTCTTGGCCCAGCCCCACCCTCACAAAAACAAAGCAGCAAACAAGAAATGAAGTGCCCATGATTGATAGGTTGAGACTAGACCAGTTTATCTTCATCAGGTGAAAATGAAATGCTATGTTTATAGGAGAGTGCAAATATACATAATTGAGAAATGATCAAACTGGTTCATTTATGTAGAAACGTTTCCTTTAAGTCAATGTATCTGGTAGAGTCATTCCATCCAACCTCTGCTCAAAAACTTCTAACAAAGGAGAATCCACCACCTTCCAAGGCAGCCTGTTCCACTGTTGAACAGCGTATACCACCAGAAAGTTCTTCCTGATACTTGGTCGAAATCCCCTTTCTTGTAAGCTGAACCCATTTTTTCATGCAAAAGAAAACAAATTTGTGCCATCAACCATGTGACAGCCCTTCCAATATTTGAAGAAGAGCTATCATATCCCCTCTTAAGTATCTTTTCTCCAGCTAAATATAGCCAGTCTTTTTGCACAGGGCCTGGTCTCCAGAAACTTCACTATCATTTGTCACTCTCCTTTGGACATGTTCCTGTTTGTTAATATCCTTCTTAAATGCCAGTGCCCAAAGAATTTCAGATGAGATTTTACCCAAGCAGAACAGAGCAAAACTATTACTTCACCTGATCGGGATGTTATACTTCTGTTGATGCAACCGAGAATTGCTTTAGTCTCTTTAGCCACATCACACTGCTGACTCATGTTTAGGTGGTGTCTACTCAAACCTGTACCTGGGACCTTCTGTATGCAAAGCATCTGCTCTACCACTGAGCTATAGCTCCTCCCCACAATCAGGATCTCGTGGTAGATCTTTGGGAGATCTGCAGTAGACTAGGAAAGATTTCTGAGTCTGAATTATATAACAATAGCAGTAACAAAATGGCTCACCACTACCACCTCAAATTTATTGCTGAAATGAAGAATGCTTGAGGTAACCAGGAGTGGATTTTTGTGTGGAAGGACTGTGAGCTTCATTCAGTTTTAGAACTCAAAATACATTCTTTGGGCTCAGAATTCTTCAATTTTAAGTGTATCTACCAGGCTAGCAGCTATAAAAGATACGATAAGGTTAGTTTCCCCCACCTTTTTGAAGATGGGACATTTGTTCATCTACGATCTTGCAGCACTTCACCTGTTCTCCAAGAACTTTAAAAAATATAAAAAGAGGCTCTGAGATTACACCTGCAAGTTCCTTTAGTACCCAAGGATGCAATTCATTTCATCCTGAAGACTTAAATTAATTTAGAGTGGCTAGATGCTCCTGTACCACCTCTTTACTTATTTTGGGGTGCAACTCCTTCCCTTCATCCTTTGATCTACTGTTGCAAGGTCAAGTACAGTTTCCTTTGTGGGAGAAGACTGAAGCAATTCCACCATCACTGACACCCACCAACTTTTCTCCATCTTCTTCATGCATCAGACCTACCATTTCCTTGGTAGGCTCTTATCAGAATAAAGCACAACACAAATTCCGTTCCAGGACTTAGCAAACTGCTTTCACATAGTCAAGAAGCAGGCCAAACAGCTCCATGGACAAAATATTCTTACCTTTTGCTTCATGGCTGCACAAATCATTTTTGCACCAAGAACCCCTGCCTTTAGCTTTCTGGTAATGCAATTTTCTTGTTTTGACTGCCATTCAAGATGATCCATAGATGGACCTGGGGGTACACAACAGGAAAAACAAACCTAAGTTCTGACCATTGAAAAGTGTCTTACATATTAATCTTTCCCACCTTGCAACAACTGAAGATCTCTATGCTAAGACAGGATACTAGGAACAGGGCTCTAACCTATTTCATTTAATCTAATTTAAATCACAATAACAAATGTCTGTCCCTAAATTTTAGCCGCCCTCCTAAATATGTGGTCACACATCTCCAATTTTAATGAAGACTAACTAAAATACACTTTGTAATCAACAGGCTGTGTGGGTTTAGAGTTACATGCATAGGTAGGTGCAACCGCCTGTCTTGGGCAGTCCCTCTTCCTCCTCCCTCATGCAATGCAATCAGAAGCTTCTAATCTCAATTAGTGGCAAACTGTAATTTACATTGCCTCTGAACCTGGCTAACTATGAACACCACAGGACAATGTATATCTGCAAGGAAGATGCACATCCCAACCACTTAGGGCAGGGGTGGGGAACCTCAGGCTTGGGGCCCTTTCTCCCGGCCCCACCCTGTTTCTCCCCAACTGCCAATAATTTGATTGTTTCACCAGTTTTTGTGCAGTTTTTTCCCCATTCTGAAAGGTTGAAATGCCTCTCCTATGGCTTAGGTACTGGCAGTAAGAGCTTTAAGCTAAAATATGCTGGTATTTCTGTCCCCACCCCTTCTGCCTTCAGCCGTGCCCACCACTGGAATGTGGCCCCTAACAGCTTCTCCAAAATTCAATTCAGTCTTCTAGCTGAAAGACGCTCCCCACCCCGACCTATGGGCATCTATAGAGGACCTACAATTCATCCTGCTCTCTGGCACCTTTCCACTAAATGTTTAGAGATAAGTTTTCCTCTTCACATTTCATCATTATTGTTACAAACACTGGTACCCAGGCTGTCATGCAAAGCATGAAACAGCTCTTACCTTCAAGAAAATGCATTTAACATCAAGGTATTATTAATTAAAATCACATATGCTTAGCCCTGACTAAGAATACCCAGAAATGCAATATTCAAATGAATGCATTTTTCAGTCAGACTCTGCATTTCTTACTATTCTCAGTGAGGAAGAAATTGAAAAAACACAAGGGGTAATGTTCCTCCTGCCCCGCTATATCTAATCAAGTAGTACATCATTCTTGGTAAAAGAACGGAATGTTTTCAGATAGGTATGATCAGGAAACCTGCATATTTTTGCTTGAACCTCTCTGAAGGGGAGGACTACAGTTAGCCCTCAAGAATGCAAAGCTGACAAGGCCAGCAGTAGAATGATGAATCACCTGTGAGCAGAGCTGCTTTATTATACAGAGCGTACACAATTAAACACACACTCCTAGTATACACAAACAAAAGCGTTCTGGTCCTTATTATCCTCCCGCAATGCGGAATATTTTCAAAGGCAAGGAAGAATCAGCACCCGCAGCAAGATGCAGCCCTCTGGGTTTATTGCAGTTTCTAGCCATATACTATTAAGTTAGTCCTTACATTTTCCTGCACTCTGAATTTACATGTTCAAATCAAATTCCACTAACCAAGCAATTTTAAGGCATGTGGACATAATATTAAATTCGCTTAGACTTCCCATAGTAACGTATTTGAATCGCTGGAGGTACTTGACTAATAAGAGAGCACAGAGGGACTGGGGTGAGGAAAGAAGGACTTGACTGGTACACTACTTCGGTTCCAGTCATCTTCGTCACATCTGTGGGTCATTTTTTTTGGAACAAAATTATACTTTATTTTCAGTGGTGCAGAGTACCTGCAGCTCACATGAATACTCATGGACGGTGAGGGTACATAGTATTTTGTAAGTCAAGGAACAGAAACGGTCAATTCAAAATCTTAAAGCATCTAAAAATTAGTTTATACTCCTAAAACCATTGCTATATTCAGGAGCAGGCTGACTGCTCCAGAGTTGTAACAGGATTCCCCTACTCCTACTTCCCCCAGTCAGCAAACATTCAAATGGCCTGATATATTAATTTACTATTATAATGCCAACATGCTGTTGTGTAAGAGGGAGAGATGGCTATGTTGTAAAGCAAATCAATTTCCAGAACAGCTCTTCCCCATTTCCAAGATTTTTTTCATCAATACTTAAACTAAGAACAAGACTAAAAATCTGAACCTCTATCTCCCTACTCCATTTGGCAAAATAGAAATTGGAAGTTATGGTTAAAATTGACCACATTTTGCACTGGCAGACCAGGAGATGAAAATATGACATGGCTTATAGACAGGACTGTGATTCTCTAGCACCAAGTAGTTTTCTTTTGCTATTTCTGGGTAGCAGATAAAAGCAATGAAGTCACTGAAGAGCCACAAGAAATATAATAGAATTTTTTCTACAATTACTCTTGCTAGTTACAGATATTGCACTAGAAATTCAATAGTAAAGAGCTGTCATTTCCATTTAAATTTCTATAGTTCATACATTTAATTTACAGCAAGATGCTATGCTAGCATAGCACCACAGAGGCTCAAGGGCAAGGGTTATAATACTGTAACTCCAGATCTCATAGCCTTGGGCCAGGGCCCAACCCCAATACAGCAGCCATCAGCTCTGTAAAGTGACATTTGTGCCACATGACCAAATATGGTAAGAAGACAGGATGGCAGGAGGGAGGGATCAGCAGTTTTTGGAGCTTTTAGTTCTATCACAGCAAGAAAGGCCATCCCCACCCCTTCAACTGGCATTGTTTTGTAGTAAGCTTCACTTTCCTACAAAAGAAGCACATAGTATGAGCTCTACTTCCCAGTTTTACTAGGGATAGGATATCTTTTTGTGCTGCTGCAACTGACTCTCAACCCACATTTTGTGCCAAAACCAAATATGTGGGGCATAAAGTTTTCCACTGCTAAATTTTTCTACAGAAAGTTTTCTATTCCTAAAAATGCATTTCAGTGCATTAATTTTTTCTATTAATTTAAACAAACATAAGGCAACTGCATGCTATTGACTGTTCATGCCTTAATATATTCCAAATATTCCAATAAAATAATTTCTAAGTAAAGCTTAGAATTTGTTTGAATATATCATTTAAACCATGTTAAGTGTGCTGCATTAAAGTTTCTTCCCAATCAAATATTTCAGTTCATTTGCTTTTGGCAATTAGAAAAAAAGAGGCATTTAGAACATGGCATATATTTGGTAAATAAAATTTAAGTAGTAATTCAAGCATTCTAAATCAGTCTCAGTCAGTTTCCAAACACCCACAGTGCTGGCCAAAACAGAAAGTACTGTTCAATTTGCTATGCAGTTTTTAGAAATAAGTTACATATTTTCCCCTTTTGGTAATTTAGGGCCACCATTTCCTCAAATATATTTGTACAAACATTCAAATTCCACAGCTATTTTAGAAAAAAAAATCCAACAGCATTGTAAGGATCTAAAAACATATATTTAAAGCTGAAAGAGTACAAAAATCTTCACTTGTTGCTGTGGCACCAGACAAGCCTCTTCAGGGAAGGCATTCCATAATGGGAGCCACCCTGGAAAAGGCCCTCTCCTTAGTAGCTGCCCAACTCACCTCATTTGGTAGGGGCACCTGGAGGAAGGCCTCTAAAGATGTTCTTAGGATCTGGGTAGCTATATACAGGAGGAGGCTCTCCTTCAGATAACCTGGCCCCATACTGTTTACAGCATTAAAGATTAATACGAATACTTTGAATTAGGCCCAGAAATGAACTGGAAGCCAGTGCAGATGGCAAAGCACTGGCATAATATGATCATGTTGTCTAGTCCCATATTGTAACAGTCTTGCTGCCCTATTTTGGACTAGCTGAAGTTTCCAAATAATTTTCAAAGGTAGTCCCATGTACGGTACATTTCAATAATTCAACCTGGTTACCAGAGTATGGATAACTGTAGCAAGAGTTTCTGCCCTTTCACAGTTGGTGTATCAACCTAAGCTGACAAGAAGCATTCCTAGTCAGAGAAGCTGCTTATCCCTCCAGTGACAATGCTGGATCCATGAGCAGTCCCCAAATGCAACCCCCCGCTAGAACACGTTGACCTGTTGCTGGATCCAGCTGGAATTCCACCAAACCACAGTTTATCTCACAAGTGGGCAATCTGTGGCCCTCCATATGTTGTTGGACTGCAATCCCCATCATCCCTCACCTTTGGGTATGCTCGCTAGGGCTGATGGGAGTTGCAGTCTAGTAACATCTGGAATGCCACATGTTGCCCAATCCTGGTTTATCTGAATGCAGCCAGACAGGTATTTATTTATTTATTTATTTATTCATTTCATTTCTATACTGCCCAATAGCCGAAGCTCTCTGGGCGGTTCACAAAAATTAAAACCAAACAGCAAACACAATAAAACAATTTAAAATATATAGAACATTAAAACCACAATATAACAATACAACCACAATAAAACCTAGCAGCAGTGCAGGAGTTTAAAATACAGATTTAAAACAGCAAAGATAAAAATTTAGAAAGCTAAAATGCCTGGGAAAATAAAAAGGTCTTCACCTGGCGCCAAACGGAATACAATGTAGGTGCCAGGCGAACCTCACTAGGGAGCTTATTCCAGAGCCAGGGTGCCACAGCAGAAAAGGCCCTCCTCCTAGTAGCCACCCGCCTCACTTCCTTTGGCAGGGGCTCACGGAGAAGGGCCGCTGACGATGATCTTAAGGTCCGGGCAGGCACATATGGGAGGAGGCGATCCTTCAGATAACCTGGCCCCAAGCCGTTAAGGGCTTTGAATGTTAACACCAGCACTTTGAATCGGGCCCGGAAATGGACTGGCAGCCAGTGCAGCTGGAAGAGTACTGGCGTAATATGAGCTCGCAGGCCAGTCGCTGTTAACAATCTTGCTGCCCTATTTTGGACCAGCTGAAGTTTCCGGACTGTTTTCAAAGGCAGCCCCACGTATAAGGTATACTATCAGAAAGAAGGAAGAAAGTGTGTCTAGAGGTGGTGTTTTTCAAACAGTTTCAGACTGGGCTGCTCAAGTCAAGACAATTCCATTTGGAGATGCTTGGGAGGCAAGACGATTAATGGAAAGATTAATGGAAAGCAGATAAAAAGAAAGAGGGAGCAGGCTAACACGGGCATAAATAAAATGTGTATTAAACTGTGAGAGCAAAAAGCTTTGGGGAAAATTAAACATTAGTACTGAAACGCTACATGAAGATTGGGCCAAAAGACAGTGCCAATCAAAACACATTCTAATATCTATGAGGACTCCCTGGCAACTACCCATCTCTCTCTAGAGGCTACCCACCCCGACAACAAATCTGCCCATTCAGAAAAGGAATATGGTACAGCCCTCCCTGGAATATTTCTTTTTGACACATCAGGTTTCCACAGGTATCAAGGCTGTGGCACTTAAGTTATGCAATTCTCTATCTGTTCTCTGAAGAGGCACAATACCAGGATTATTGTTGTTGTTCAGTTGTTATGTCGTGTCCGACTCTTTGTGACCCCATGGACCTGCACGCCAGGCCTTCCTGTCCTCCGCTCTCTCCCAGAGCGTGCTCAAGTTCATGCCAGGATTATACCATGAGCTTTTTCTGAATACATTTATCAACCTTCATACTCTTAATAATTACTGGTCAAAAGTGTTTGGTTTTCAGAGGCTTGCTGCTCATTGCATTGCATTGTCACCGATGAAATATCAGAAAATTTCAGTAAACATCCATACTTTTGAAGGTTACAATAAGACTAACTACAGTAACTTAATTTTTTAACTGGAATGAGGATTTCCCCTAAATTTCAGAATTTAGTATATTATCAACAATTACTCACTCAATTAGAGAGAAAAAGAATAATCTCTTTAGCTTTTATAATTTCCATAAATGTACTTTACATTTAACTGAAAACTTTTCTGAAAACCAATGGGCCATGAGGCCTTTCTATGAACTGCCTGAAGAGGGAGCTGGTGGGTAGACTGAATCTCACTTGCCTCCACCTGTGGATGTGGGAGGAAAGAAAATCCTCTTAGAGAATTTCAGTTGGGAACCAAAAGAGGTACCAGACAGGCTTAGAGTGGTACTTGTATTCAAGGAGTGATCTGACCCAGACCCACTCCGCCAAATAAGGAAGGTCCCATCTGCCCTGGAATCCCTGCTCTTTAATACTAAGGATGTGGGGACAGGCTGAAGTTATGGAGCAGGAAAGGAAGCAGGGTAGAGTTAGATGCAAGCAACAAGCTACTTTCCCTGCTAGACCTTCAGGAAAGGCCGGGGAGGGTGGTGGTGGTAAAAATTGTAGACCTAAAGCACTTTGAATAAATCCTCTGATACTTCTCAACATCTGTCCCTTTTCTATTCAAAATAATTTCGGCAGCTGAATAAACAAAATTCAGAGGTATGTCATTTAGAAACAAAAAACAGCAATATCTACTTCAATAGATGCAGCTGCTCTCTGAATATAGTGATGAATACAGTGCATTTGACTTCATACATTCAATATGCATTCCCCAACCATCTGCTGAAGCTCACTAACAATTCTACATTAGATCTGCCAAGTCCTTCATGCTAGATATTTCAATGCTTTTTCTAAAGCTAGTCATAATCTACTTCATTACAGATGGGTTCATCCTTCGTAGCTTTGCCCTTTTATTCTCACTCTTTGAAGAGAACAGTATATCTGTCACTCTTATGAGTATGCATCTCACACTAGAAACAACACTGTAAAGACAAAGCAAACAGGGATAAAAAAAAGAAATTTGACGTTGGCAGCCTCCAAACTTGGAGGCTGCTGAGTATCCAGTGCAGCATGGAAGGACAGCAGAGGTGATCTTCACCTCCATGCTCCAGCATTTCTGCTAGATGGGCGATTTCACCCATCTAGCAGCAGCGCTTTGGAGTGGGAGGGAAGGAGGCTGGGGTGGCCATAGGAAACAGCATACCGCAGCTGACCCAGTCTCCTCCCCTTCTTACTCCTGGGAACACCCCCTTTTCCCCATCTCCATGCTCCATTTTCTGAGCGTGGAGAGGTAGCTGGCACCATTCTTTCCATGCTGGCTACAGGGGAAGGAAGCATGGTTTCCTGACTCTGATCCCAGAGCCCTGTCTCCGACCTCAGAGCCAAGAAACCAAACAATTCTATGACCCCCCAAATGCTGTGTAGGGGCCACAGGACTGCTCTCCCCATGATGAAAAGAAGTCTGTCTGCCTACATACGCATACAGACAGGATAACAAGAGTCCTCCTAGCCCACTAAAATCCTAAATTCTAATTCCAAGGCGCATAAGCATGAAACAATGGATAGCTGTAAAGTGACATAAGGCAAGAGAAAATGGAAGACAATCAGTTCAAGAAAGAATTCTCTGGGAACTATCAGCAGCTATTGATACCATCGACTATGGTATCCTTCTGGATAGGCTATCTGGACTGGGAGATGGAAGTATTGCACTCCAGTGGTTCTGCTCCTACTTGGTTGGCTGTTTCCAGAAGATGGTGCTGGGGGATTATTACTCTGTCCCTTGGCAGTTATGCCATGGGGTGCCACAGGGCTCTATTTTATCCCCCCATGCTGTTCAACATCTACATGAAACCACTGGGGGAAGTTAGCCAAAGATATGGACTGAGATGTCACCAATACGTGGATGATACCCAGCTCTATCTCGCCTTTCCATCAAATCCAGGTGAGGCAGTGGATGTTCTGAACCAGTGCCTGGGTGTGGTGATGGACTGGATGAAGGCCAAAAACCTAAGATTCAATCTGGATAAGATGGAGGCAATGTTGGTGAACATAAGAGCCATGCAGGATCAGACCAAGGGTCTATCTAGTCCAGCATTCTGTTCAGACAGTAGCCAACCAGCTGCCCATGGGAAACCCAGAAGCAAGACATGACTGTAACAGCACCCTTCCATCCATGTTCCCCAGGAATTAGTGTACATAGGCATACTGCCTCTGATACTGAAGATGGCATATAGTCATCAGGACTAGTAGCCATTGACAGGCTTATCCTCCATGAATTTGTCACATCCCCTTTTAAAGCCATCCAAATTGGTGGCTATCACTACATCCTGTGGAAGTAATCTCTTAGTTTAACTATGTGGTGTGTGAAGAAGTACTTCCTTTTATCTGTCCTGAATCTACCACCAATAGTGGGTGAGCTTCTGCCTGGATGAATGATATTCAACCTGTTCTGGAGGGGGTTGCACTCCTCCTAAAGAATCAAGTTTGCAGTTTGTGGGTGCCCTCAGATCCAGCACTGTCACTGAAGGCACAGATGGCTTTGTAGAACAGAGCACCTTTTATCAACTTAGGCTGATATATCAACTACAGTCCTATCTGAACAGAGATAGCCTAGCTACAGTTATCCATGCTCCAGTAACCTCTCGTTTGGATTATTGCAATGCATTATATGTGGGGCTACCTTTGAAACAACAAAGCTAGCGGAGATGACAGTATTCCAGCCGAGCTATTTAAAATCCTAAAAGATGATGCTGTTAAAGTGCTGCATTCAATATGCCAACAAATGTGGAACACTCAAGAGTGGCCGCAAGACTGGAAAAGGTCAGTATACATTCCAATTCCAAAGAAGGGCAACGCCAAAGAGTGTTCAAACTACCGCACAATTGCGCTCATTTCACATGCCAGCAAGGTGATGCTCAAAATCCTACAAGCTAGGCTTCAGCAGTATGCGAACCGAGAACTACCGGAAGTACAAGCTGGGTTTCGAAGAGGCAGAGGAACTAGAGATCAAATCGCCAACATTCGCTGCATCATGGAGAAAGCAAGAGAATTCCAGAAAAACGTCTATTTCTGCTTCATTGACTACGCTAAAGCCTTTGATTGTGTGGATCACAACAAACTGTGGCAAATTCTTAAAGTGATGGGAGTACCAGACCACCTTGCCTGTCTCCTGAGAAACCTGTACAAGGGTCAAGAAGCAACAGTAAGAACCAGACATGGAACAACCGAGTGGTTCAAAATTGGGAAAGGAGTACGACAAGGCTGCATATTGTCACCCTGCTTATTTAACTTATATGCAGAGTACATCATGAGAAATGCCGGGTTGGATGAATCAGAGGTCGGAATTAAGATTGCCGGGAGAATTATCAACAACCTCCGATATGCAGACGATACCACCCTAATGGCAGAAAGCGAAGAGGATCTCAAGAGCCTCTTGTTGAGGGTGAAAGAGGAGAGTGCAAAAGCTGGTTTGAAACTCAACATTAAAAAAACGAAGATCATGGCATCTGGCCCCATCACTTCCTGGCATATAGAAGGGGAAGAAATGGAAGCAGTGACAGATTTTACTTTCTTGGGCTCCAAGATCACTGCAGACGGTGACTGTAGCCATGAAATTAAAAGACGCTTGCTCCTTGGGAGGAAAGCTATGGCAAACCTAGACAGCATAGTAAGAAGCAGAGACATCACCTTGCCGACAAAGGTCCGTCTAATCAAAGCTATGGTTTTCCCAGTAGTAATGTATGGCTGTGAGAGCTGGACTATAAGGAAGGCTGAGCGCCGAAGAATCGATGCTTTCGAACTGTGGTGCTGGAGAAGACTCTTACGAGTCCCCTGGACTGCAAGGAGGTCAAATCAGTCCATCCTAAAGGAAATCAACCCTGAGTGCTCATTGGAAGGACAGATAATGAAGCTGAAGCTCCAATATTTTGGCCACCTAATGTGAAGAGAAAACTCCCTGGAAAAGACCCTGATGCTGGGAAAGACGGAAGGCAAAAGGAGAAGGGGACGGCAGAGGATGAGATGGCTAGATAGCATCACGGATGCAATGAATATGAACTTGAGCACGCTCCGGGACAGAGCGCAGGACAGGAAGGCCTGGCGTGCTATGGTCCATGGGGTCACGAAGAGTCGGACACGACTGAACAACAACAACAACCTTTGAAAACAGTCTGGAAACTTCAGCTGGTTCAAAATAGAATAGCAAGATTGTTAACGGGAACTGCCAATATGATCATAGTATGCCAGTGCTTTATGATCTGCACTGGCTGCCAATCCATTTCTGGGCAAAATTCAAAGTGCTGGTATTAAACTTACAAAGCCCTAAAAGGGAGTCTGCTTTCATATATACCTGCCTGGACCCTAAGGTCATCTTCAGAGGCCCTTCTCTGGGTGCCCCCCCAAATGAGGTGAGGTGGGTGGCTACTAAGAGGGCCTCTTCAGTGGTGGCACCCCAGTTGTGGAATGACCTCTCCAGAGAGGCTTGCCTCATACCTACATTGTGGCCTTTCAGCGTCAGGAGAAACCATTTCATTTTCCCAGGCTTTTTAGCCCTTCGGTTTTAAAAACTGTGTTAGCGCATGTTTAGATCTTTTCACTGCTGCTGGCTTTTATCTTAGTTACTACTTTGGTTTTATTTGGTTTTACACTTATGGTTTTATATTATCTTTTACTTTGTCATTGTATTTTATGGTTTTAAACTTTGTCTTGTAAACTACCCGAAGAGCTTTGGCTAATGAGCACTATAGAAATGTAATAAATAAATGAAATAACGAAAGGGCCACATAATAATCTTCCCTGCTCAGCAAGGAATCAAAGAGGATTGGACAGGGAGCACTGATGTAAATATTAAGGTGAGAGATTGAGGACAGCCCTGCTATGCACAACACGAGGTGCATTCTCCAGTTGGTCAGGAAAAGTTGCATATCTTTACATATGGCATCCCTGAAAGTACAAAAAGGGTAGGAGACTTTTGTTCCATTTCCCTGGAATAAGATGCTGATTTCAGGCTGCTCCTAGCATATCGATAAAGGCTGAAGTTCGTCGGACTTGCCAGAGGGCTGCAGCGCACTCGCAGAAGCTAGCAAGTATGTGGAAGCCTGGCCTACGGCCTCCCTGTAAACCTTGGGAGCAGCAGGGTTGACAAGGGGGATCAGAGAGCAACCAGCCAGATACTCACCGATCCCGCCCCCTCCCCATCTCCACTGGGGAAAAGCGTTCCGAAAGAGTGGTTTCGCCTAACGAATACATCAAGCGTCCACCAGCCTTCCTCGCTGGAAATTCTGGCGACGGCTTCCATAGCGGCTCGTCAGTCCAGCAATTCCCCAGGAGCCTTTCCAGCTCCAGAGCTGGAAAAGCTGGCGGTGGCTTCCTTGGCCGCTGCATAGCCCAGATGCCCGGAGCACCTCGTTCGAGCCATGGTCGCCCTAGCCAACAAGCTCCCGCAACCGTTTCCCGTGCCAACAGTGGGAGACAAAGAAGAGGGAGACCGTGCCTGAAGGGAATTGCCTTGGCGACCATAATGCTTGGCTACTACGGCCAGACAAGAATTGTCGACCTCTCGCTCTGGGCCCAGGCCACTGAAAGTTTACGGCTCTGAAGCTGGGAGAAAACGCGATGCTCCGACCACCACAAAGAGCAGGAAGGTGCCCCACAGGCCCTGGAATAAGTTAAAAGAAGACCTCAACACACCCGAAGTTGTTCCCATCAGGAGGCACGGAACCGAGACGGGCATCCACAGCTGGTCCCGACCAACTCAGCAACCGGGCTTGGCCAGGTAAGGTCTTAGTAGGTTTTCCGTCCAGCGGATTGTCGTACCCACAATCCTTTCCATGGTAGCTCTTATTCCCCCGAGTCTCTTACCTCAGCTAAGGCCTCTGGGCCGCAGCCCGCGGCTCTCCCTTCACTTCTTCCTCTCACTCCGCCATCTTCCCCTTCTTACTTCAGCCACCCAATAGGAGCCTCGCGCGGAACGACGGCTCGACAAACCGCTGGTCTCTCCTATTGGGCTGAGCTCCTATCGTTCACCCCTCCGCGTTTGATGTTATTGGACACCCGTCCCAGCCTTGAACAAGCGCCTGAACTCGGAGAGGTGATTGGCTAATTTTGACGTAGTGAACGCCTTCGCGAAGTTGATGGGATGGGGGTTAGGGGGTTGCTGTAACCAGCCATTCAGAACGCTTCCTACAGGGAGCGAAGAGCGGTCTGTGCGGACGCACGCACACGGGAGACCTTATCCGCTAGAGCGGGCCGACGCCAGTGAGCCCACACAGGGGTGCTGACGAAGCTGCCTGCCAACCCAGTCCCTCCGGGTTTTTTCACCTGATGGGGGGAGGTGGCTGGGGAGGACTCCTCCCCACTTGGCCAGCCCCGAGGCCCCGCAGCGCGCGATTTGAAAACATCTTTTGAGCGTACATTTTGAACTGCAGCTACCTGAACCAACCAGACCCTGCTTTCGGGGAGCACGGCCAATGGAACGACGTAAGGATCGACTTGGCCAAGCCCCTCCCCCAAAGTCAGTGTCTGATTGGTTCAGATCGCTGCTACTCAAAATGTAAATACAGCAAAAGCTTCTTAAAATGGAGTGCAGCACGGCCTGGGACAAGAAAGGGAAAGCCTCTTTCCCACAGCACTACATTTGAACAGGTAGCGCCTCTTGCACTTTTGCTGATGGGATGCCGTGACCCTAATTAGAACAGACTATACGGAGGGTGAGGGGAGAGCACTCGGATCTCCTGAAGGCTCCCTACGGATTTTAGTCTAGGAAATATATAGAACTGGCACTTGTTTTTCCTCTACATGCTTGTAAGCATTTCAATAAGTGGTAACCCCAGATATTTAAATATGACGGTAGCTTCTCCCAACAATACTTGAAATCATCCAAGACCATTCTGTGCACTCTGGTATTAATTGTTTTTGAAGGCACATTTTATTTTATACCATGTTCTAATATTTATATACAAAAAGCCTACTAAGAGTAAAAACTAAGTGGAAATTACCTCCAGACCACCCTATTTTGGCCTTAAATTGTTTTTTTCTCTTACAAAGTTACTACATAAAATAAAGCTTTACTGCTGCAGTGTATTAAAGCTTCATTCATGGTAGAAAGACAGGCAGTAGGTGGAAGGATTTTATTCATGGATTGTTGATGAATACAATAGATCTGACAAGGCACAACTGTGGATTACAGCTACAGGGCCAAACGAAGAAAGTTTATTTGAAAATAAGCACATTTCAACCTATAAAATCTAACATCTTTGTGTTACTATCAATTTCCTTTTCATTATAAAATTCCTATGTTACATTGTGATCAAAATCCTAAAAGGTTTTGAGAGATCACCCTTTAATCTTGTTCCCCAGGTGCTTCCAACTTAACCATTGGTCTGAAAAAGCAATAGATTTCCTTGTACAGTTGAAGGTGTAAAATAGTGTGCAACTCTGAAAGATCACTGGATTGTTGAAGATTTAAGTCAACTAGATAAAAATGCATTCAATAATTACAGAAATTCTGACATATGAAAGCAGCAGGGGATTAGGAGCATTTGAACACAAATGTTTTTAGCCAACACTGAAAACCCAAGTTGCACAACCCAAAACTGTTGCCAAGATGTTTTGATATTTAATACAACAAAATTGTTTACTAACAGCAAGGCAACTCAGCCTGGAAAGTTCATCACATTCATTGCTTCTGATTCCTCAGGTTTGTACTGATCTGAAGTTGCAACAGAATTTACTTTAGCAAACATCAGATTTGATCTGAATGCATGGGTGCCTGGAGCAAAATAGATTTAATATATCACCTTAAGTCACAAATTGTGCATGCGTTAGGCATTTTCCTAAAAACAATGTTCCCACATAATTTGAGGGGAACATAGTACTTCTCCAATCTTCCAGTCTGGGCTTTGACATACTAGTTGGAGACTACAAATACAAATGGCCTAGCATGGCATAATTAGTATGAAAACAAGACTTAATACAGCTGTGCGACAAAAAATAATAAAAACATTTTTATTTTTAAATTATTTTTTCAGATAATTATTATCTGAAAAACAGATAATCAAAAGCACAAGCAGGATTTCAGATCAAGTAAGTCTACAAAAAAACTACTAGTGGAATGGGATAGCAGGAAGGCATTGAACTTCTACTAGTAAAAGAAATAGCTTACACTTGTAAACCACAGTGCAAGTTACACCGTTGGCAGATGGCCCACGTCCCTGTGGACAGATTCTTAACATCTGACACACTGAGAGGCTATAATCCTCCAAGCCTTAGTGCTGAACGCAAAACCATTGGCCTTGAATTATTACTTTAAGAAGTTTAGCAGAGACTGACAGACACCTATGGAACAAAACCATGGAGGGAGGAAAAGGCTGCTTCTGTTATCCTGGCCAAACAAAATGGAGTATACCAGTATTACCAAATCAGATTTTGTTGTACATTACTTACAGCTCTTAGCCAGCTCTTCAGTAGAATTTGCCCTCCTTTCTTTCTCATTCAGAGTTTATAAGATGGTAGAAGACTACAGTACATAGGAAAAATTTATAATCAAAAAGCAATGCAGAGAACAGTGAAGAAAAGGCCATTTCAATGCTCCATTCCAAGCTGCACTGCAGCCACTTTCCTTTGTTCTGATGCAGAAGGAATGTTCACGTTGATGGAACAAACTGGGGAGGGTTTAGAGATGTACCTCACATGCACCAGTAGCAATGCTCAGGAGAAAGGTGAGTAAAACAAACTATATTCCTTAAATATTAGGATAACAAGGAATGGACCTTGATTCATCAGTGAAGAAATCGAATGCTCATTTTTTGTTCTACATCCACCTTCTCCAAAACCTGTGGAAAAGAAGAATTGTTAACCACGTGTTACACGATTCCAATTCTATATTTAGATTTCAGTCTTGCTCTAGACAAGAGCCTCATGTGGCACAGAGTGGTAGGCGGTAGTACTGCAACCGAAACTCTCCCCATGACCTGAGTTCGATCGCAGCACAAGCTGGGTCCCAGGTAGCCGTTCAGGTTGACTCAGCCTTCCATCCTTCCAAGGTTGGTAAAATGAGTACCCAGCTTGCTGGGGGAAAGGTAGTCACAACTGGGGAAGGCAATGGCAAACCACCCCGCTACAGTCTGCCATGAAAACGCCAGCAAAAGTGGCATTCCTCTAGGAGTCAGCAATGACTCAGTGCTTGCACAGGAGGAACCTTTCCTTTTCCTTCCTTGCTCTAGACAGTGATCCTGGTATTCTTTCATATTGTTTAGGCCCAACCTGATTGGATGGTTATCAGTAAAACATCTTATATGGGGAATGACTGCTGCATGTAGCAACCCCAACATTTTTAATTCAATGTATAACCTGCCTTTCTTCCACGATGGAACTCAGGGGAGCATATATAAAGTCCTCAAGCAGTCTCTTAAGTACTAACCAGACTCAGATCAGCTTAGCTTTAGCAAGGTTGCTGTATCATATGCCCTCAGACCACGGCCTGGGACAGTCACCAATATTGTCACTGTAGCTGAAATGTCAAATTCTTTTCCCCTTAAATGTGTTAACAATTGTGCTTGCAATTGCTACAACACAAAAGGGCACACCTCTGCCCATTTATATTTAGACTTTGGAAGTAGCAGAATAACTGAAGAAATGGTTCACATTAAAAAGAATGACTTGGATCCAATAGTGCACATGCGTGTGCGGGCAGCCCGGGCATGGCAGTGGTGGTGTGCAGGTGGCCACAATGTAATTCTTCCAGGGCAAGTGCCAAAATTAGTGGAAACACTCATTTCTGGAAAGGATGCGACCCTGCCAGTGGTAGGGGCCATGTGTGCGCCGCTGCCGACATGCCTGGGCTACCTGTGCAAGGGCACCTTTGAATCCAGCCCAATATATATGTGAGCCACCTATTCAACTGTTTGCAGATCTGGTCATGAAATCCTAGCACTTGAACAATCAGGTCCGTCATAATAAAAGTTACTTCCTGACCTTAACAAACTCTGCAAAGGAGATCGCACTATCACCATCTTGATCAGCCTCCTGAATTGTTCTGTCAGCAATGCTGCCCAGCTGCTCATCAGAGATGTTTACACCAACCATCATCCGCAACACCTGCAGCATACAGAAATCCAAGAGGAATGAGATATTAGGGTTTTGTTTTGTTTTTAATCCAAGCGACAAGCAATACTTTATCAAACTCAGTGTTCCAAAAGACACCAGTCTACTAAAGCCATATTTTAAACAAAAACATGGCAAGCTCTTTCTAAAAGTAGGGACATCAACCCAGATTCATTTGACACCATTAACAGCACCTGGTATTCTGAAGGCAGATAATTTAAAAAAGAGTTTACACTACCTCTTGTTTGACAATAGGCACTCATGTATTAAAAACATGGGAATTTCGTGTAAAATGTTTACATTTTGTCTCAAATTTCTAATTGCCTCAAGATGTTACATGTTTCAAAGTGATAACCCTGATACTTCACATATTTACTTGAAGCTATATGACTGAAACATAAAACAATAGGAAGGAAAACCTGCAAAAAGAAGAGGTAGATCAGATTTGTTTGTTGGTTACATTTATGTCCCGCCTTTTCCCCTCCTTAAGGAACCCAAGATGGCATCCATAATCTTCCTCCTCCTCCATTTTATCCTCACAACAACAACCCTGTGAGGCAGGTTGGGCTGAGAGTCTGTGACGGGCCCAAAGTCACCCAGTGAGCTTCTATGGCCGAGTGGGGACTAGAACCCAGATCTCCTGACTCCCAGTCCAACACTCTAGCCACTACACCACACTGGCTTTTGTTTATATGGCTATGGTTGCCATATAATTTTTCAATTCACACTAAGAGCTGATTTAATTTAGATGAACCCATAGTCTGCTTTGAATCTAGTCTAGTCTGGAACAACTTCAGGACTTTATTAAAAAAAATCTGTACAGAAATTCCCAAATACCAGTTATGTTGCATTTAGTGTATAATTCAACTTCATTCCTTAATTTCATCCTTTATGAGGTACAATGAAGGGTGTTGTCTTAAACGCTAAAATAAAAGGTGATCTGAAAAATATAGTTAATCTATGGGTTGCGCAAGCTTAACCCACCTGAAGCAGCTCATCTCGAGAGATCTTGTCATCTTTATCCAGGTCATATAGCTGAAAGGCAACTAGAGAAAAGGATGAAATTCAATGTTAGTCATCTTTTCCCACTGTTACCATATACAGAGTACATCATATGAAACCCTGAGGAAGAGTTACGAGAGGCAGGAAGAATCTTTACTTTCCACTGAGTCTGGGGGATTTGGACTGGAGGATGTGACAGAGACAGAGCACGCCTATCTATATCTATTCAGAAGTAAGGACCACCGAGTTCAGTGGGACTTACTCCCATGTAAACATGCATAGGAAAAGGGAGGATTGGGGTGGGGTGGAGAACAGATGAGGGCATGAACAGGTTTCTGCACTTTGTGTGCATGCACACATATGCAAGAGAGATGGAAGGAAGGCAAGGTAAATGGTCTCTCAGCCTCTCTGGGTATTTGGGGCTCAGACCCAACGTTTTGTCTTGTAGTCAGCTTCCTGAGCAAATTTCTTGCCCTTTGTACCTGGAATGCCCTCCTTGGCATTGCTGTACTGCCCATGATAGTTTCTCAAATTTCCAAATGCACCAACAGCCTCCAAAAGGTTGGAAACCAATGCAGCAGGACACCGGAACTAGGGGGTTGTGCCCAAGACCTCATGACAAAGGTGGATACCAACGAAGGATTTTCAGGAAGTAAGAGAGATGGTATTACACAAGTGTTCTGGGAAGTGGCTCCGTACATAAGGGATGGCAAGGGAGAATGGGTGGAGTCATTTGAGAGGGAGTAGACCTTTGACAGCTGGGCATGGCAGAGCAAGAACAGCAAAGTTTATGGGCAGGGATGAACTGGGATAAGAGCAAAGAGATAAGGGGGAAAGGCCATGAAGAGCTTTGAAAGCAAGGAAGAGCAGCTTATAATGAATCGGAGTGGAGTGAAGTGGAGAGTGGAAACCAGTGTACGGATTAAAGGAGGGATGTCATGTAAGATGAGCAGTAAGATGAGTGTTTTTGGCAGCACAGTGCCAGATAGAGAGGGGACAACACTAGACCTAAGATTTAGATGCATCTCTAGAAGCACAAAGTTAAATCAGTGATCAAAATATTTACACAGTAGCCAGAGTAACTTTGTAAACCCCCTTCGTCTCCTGTTAGATTCATTAAATATTTCCATGACAAGGAACGGACCTGAAATTCTTTCTAATTCCTAGGTTAATTATTGTGTTTTTACTCTTTCCCAGCTAGTGCAAAGTTTTCATCATTTCCTGCCTAATTCTCTTCTCCCTTGTGAGCCCCTGTGCACTTACTTTTGAACAGGCTTAGTGTATAAAAAATTATAGCACCAGGTGAGAACACGTCAGAAGCATCAGGAATGAGGTAGATTTAACCTGATCGTCCATGTTTGTGTGTATGCTTGACATTAAACATTTCCTGTAGAAAACACTCAAGCACTATGAAATATCCATGCGTGTAGCATTTTCCCCCTTTGGATCCATGAAGTTCCAATATCAAGGGACAAATGTTATGATAAAAGCATGCATATGAAAATTAAGAGCTTTGCCTTGCCAAATGGTATAAATTCAAGTTTCACTTCTTAGAATACTTTCTACTCTTACTTCCATAAGATTTGTAGCTATCTCTACACTACATTTAAAGAAAGAGGGACAGATTCTAAGATGCAGAATTACCAAGTAGGACTCAAAGCATTGCAATTAGCCTAAACAGATGTAAAATTAAAAATGTCTTACAGTGCAACTTGTTGCTCCGGCTGTTAAGGGGTTCTGGCCCATTCTGATCTTTGCTTTTTTCATTATCCTCAATTGGTCGGAAGTGGGCCAAAGTCCTCATGAATCCACGGAAATTCACCTGGTCCTCTCTACAAAGGGATTGACACACAACCCATCAATTATGGATTCTCTTAACAATATGCTTCAAACAAGTATGACTAAACAAATTTTCTGGAGTTTGTGGAATATTAAACACTTTGCCACTATTTTTGTATAATTAGTCCATGCACACCACTCTGGTCTCCTTTCTAGGCTGTTACATAACAGAATTATGTTGCTGTTCAATTGAACAATGTTGAACTATCATCTCCAAAACGTAAAATGCTATCAGGACATTAGATGTAGCCTCAACTGGGAAATAGTCAGGTTTTCAGCTCTCAGCTAGTAATTTGGTCTTTGTTAAAATACAGTGTTGGCGAGGCGAGACAGAGTTTTTGGCATTATTTGATAAATGGGGCAGAGCACTGTTGGCAGATTGCTTGCCATACAGCATGAAAAATATTTCACCGCAAATATTGGACAGGATACTGTCACTTTATAAAATTCAGTCTAGACTTTACATGAAGATGGGCCTAAAGGGCTTGTACTTCTGACTGAATGAAAAGCAATGAGCAAGTGATCTTGTCATGAGGATATGTGCATCAGGTCAGTAAGGGAGCAATCTTATGACTATTGGCTGAAATCACTTTAAGCTACAGAAACCAGGGTTCTGGAGCAAAGCCTTATAAAACCCTTCCGTCTGCCCCGCCCCAAACACTGGCTCTGGCCACTTAAGGTCCCCACTCTAGCTGAAGTGGTGACCCTCCTGCAGTCCTTTTCAAGGCTCTCTTTGCTGTACGCTCAGGCGTTTTCCTGCACCCATCTTCAGGAAAAATCCAATGGGATCCCAGGAAAGGTATCTCTGCTCTATTCTCTGGAGGTCCCTTCCTGACTCTGGTTTCCACCCTGTACTTGCTTTTCTATTGTGTGGGCGTGTACAGAAATTTGGTATTTCTTTTTAACCAGTTTTGGTCTGAAGTGACCAGGCTCCCTTTTCCATGATTCTCCTTGCTTCCTCTTCATGCCCATTATGATCAAGACAGATCTTCTGGAAGAGTTGTCAAGATACACAATGTAAGCTATAGTCAGTTCCAAATGTAAGAAGAAATACCTGAAAAAGGAAGCTAGAAGAAGCAGGTTGCGCACAGGGCTTAGCAGATGCCCAGTCTGTTCTGTCCTGTCCTCTTGCCATTGAGACTGTAAGTAAGAATTAGCCTTGGGGTGCTGTCTGCGGCCAGAGACCAACCTCTGCAGGCTCTTTTCTTTTTCCCTATTTGACATTCCCCTTCCCCAAGCCTCTTTTTCTCCTTTTTGTTTCTCCCAGTTATCACTAGTGTCCCAATTTGCTTAGCTGCAGCTCTTGCAACTTCCTTAAAACCTTGTTTTATGCTTTGCTTGTTTAATATGCCTAGGACTTTAATCTAATATGAACTGATTGAATCCATATTAGAATTCATATGTACCTTATTAACATTCCAACAAGCTAATTCACCATAATTGAACATCTGAACGTTTTAATTCCTGCTCAATAAAAAGTTTCCTTTTTAATATATATCGGGGGGGAGCAAATCTGCCTAGAACAATACAACCAATGGTGAAAGGTCCCTTAGATATACACATGTATCTGAGCATGTGTATGGGCATACGTGTATTCAGAGAGGACACTCAGCAATAGCTTAAAAAGAAGTCAATCCAAGTTTAAGAAATGCCTAATTTTACTCAAGGTTTAAGTAGCTAGTACTTGGAACTCCTAAATGGAGACCTCAACTACCAGAGGGTACTGAAACTCTGCTGCTTTGAATGGGTTGTCTAGGAGCTGAGCCATTACTTGCACCACAAATATTCTTGAAACATCACAGAATAAATTGCAGCTTTTCACTAATTATCAGCATCAGATCTGAAGTCCCAGGAGATTAATTCTGATAAGAATGGCATTTAAGAATTCACGTTTATCCTAGATGTATTCCACATTAAGCAACGAAGTCTAATTTAGAAAATACATTACCCTTCTGGAAAAAAGGCATTGATAATCCGGTCTCC
This sequence comes from Heloderma suspectum, assembly GCF_057233095.1. Lineage (NCBI taxonomy): Eukaryota > Metazoa > Chordata > Lepidosauria > Squamata > Helodermatidae > Heloderma > Heloderma suspectum. The sequence goes on along the minus strand of NC_139458.1, from coordinate 70,178,947 downwards.
TAGTGGGTTGATAGCAAGTTCTGGAATGCGTTGGAAATCTTCACGGCTACAATTTCAAAGAAATCCACGTCAGTTCTTTAGCAGAAGTAGTAAAACTTCAGAGCACCCATGTTAAACTTTCATTTTGTGTAACAAGGTTGAGTGCTATTTATGGTTCAGACACCACATAAAAGCTCTGAATGATTTTTTTAAAAGAAGGCATCAAGGTAAGGAGAAAGTTATGCCAAGCTCATAGCACTGCTATGCAGAGTGTGACAAATTTGTCCTTGTGTAAGGATTTTATGATACGGGATTTCTGTATTTAGCTGGGTCATGCATCAGCAGGTAACGTATCCCATGCCATATCCCAAGAATAAAGTGTCACTATGGAAATTGTAAGCATACAGGATTCCTGGTATTAACACACAGTGACTGGGTTCGAACAACTGCAACAGGAATAGAAGCCATTGTGGCTTCTCCCCTCACCCCCATGCATGACTATCATCTGCATAATCCACAGCAATGCAGCACAGATTTGCATCTCATCTGAACACTACTTGCATTAGGCGTTGTAGGGTGGGTATAAAGCCACCCCTGCCACGCGCCGCATTTGGACAACATGCCAACCCGCACTGCAGTGCGGGACATTATGCAAATGGCAGTCGCATGCACACCACATGCAGGGGTGGGAGAAGAAGCCACAATGGCTTCTTTTCCCGTTGCAATCATCCAAACCAGCTCAGTTTTTAAACAGAGAACTCTGAGATAAGCATGTCTTGTTATCTTTTACTCTAACATTTTGAGCAGCTTCTACTTCTATCAAACGTGAATCAAGAGCACTGATCATTGAACATAGCAAATACATAATGGCATGTATTTAACACATTTTTAAAAGTGTTCTATTTTGGACAAATATTTGCAAGGCAGCCTATTATGCAGGTTGGTGCAGGAGTATTGCAAGATGCGAAGGCTTCTGGGGCAAATATTTGTCAGAAGTGATTTAGAGAATATTGTCTTTAATTCAGAATCTGATAGCTTTCCTACAAACCGAATTATCTCAGCTTTCATTTAAAACCAACCAATTTCTACCAGCTCTAATTAAAACCTTTTATATCCAAGCAGCTTCTGCCAAAGTAACATCATATAAGTAGCTTGCCAGAACTCAGTTTTCAAGGTAGAAGCTGGATGCCCAATATAAATTTAACAATTTCATATTGCTACGCTTCCATCCCAGTTGTCCATCTCTCTCTTCTGCTCCCAATCTAAGCATTTCTTTCCACACACTGTTAACACCTCCCAGAGTTGCAGCAAGAAACAAGAGTACATATATTTTTTAAAAAATCAGCATATTACCCAAGGCACAGGATTTCTACCCAGGGAAAAATGCCTCCCTAGGATTGTTTTGCCTTCAAGCTACTTACCAGAAAAGCAAGGAACATGACTGTTTTCTCCCACCTCCATTCCCCCCACCCCCAATCTTCATGCTGTAGGTGAATACATAACCTATTTGTTGGGCTACATCCTTGGCCCTGGCAAAAACAGCTGGAGGCTGCTCTTTGACTAATAGGGCTCTTTCCTATCAGAATGCTTGATTTCAAAGTTGGCAACCTGATTAAGGCATATCTGGAAAAGTCCTCCTGAATTCTGAAGGCCTCTCTTCTTATTCAGCATACACTGGTACTCCTACTCTTGAGGCATATGATTTCTCATTTATGCACCACAAAGGTTAAAATATGCCAAAAGTATAAAGGTTTGAATTGGAAGAACTTAATTTGTACTTATTTGGTATATCGTACATTATCTATTATTTCTTTCTTAGCCAAAATAGTTTTGCTCTGTCAGCCATATCATCACATTCATAGCGTTTGGCAATTGTTTAGTGCTCGGAAAGATTATATTTTCCTCTAGTCACCTGTGAGGAGCCTTGCTGAGCATCCTTTCTCAGAACTATCCATAGTACACTCCTGTACCTCACCAAAGTGTCATGTTTTAACTCCAAACACCATAAAAACAGATGGCTTGCTGGAAAAGTGGGCTGAATTAAAAGCAACCCATTACCTATAGTTATCACTTTATTCCAAAGCATGCCATGTGGAAAAAAACCACTACCTCCCACCCATTTTAAGAATACTAGCACCACACAGATCTAGTGGTGCAGCAAAAGCCTCCTAAGTATTTTGTCCAAAGGAGAAACATCAAGGCAACAGAATGCGTGCAAATCCTAGTGAGTTGACCCTACAGTAGAGATAAGATAGCTCAAGGCACAGCCCGTTTTATGCACCAACATCCCTTACGCATCAACATCCCTCAGTCATCATCTCCCATGCAAGCCAAAGTATTGTCCAACAGCTCTTTCACCTTATCCTCTACCCCAACCCAAATGGCAATTGTTCCTCCTTTATACTTCAGTTGCCAGTTTCCATGCATGAATCAAGCTACTGGCATCTGATAATGAGCAGCTAAATAAAGGGAAAACTCTTCCAAGGCCTCTGTTTTTTCCATTGGGGAGTAAAGAGTAAGAAGCTATCTGCTTGTGCCCCTGCTCACTCAGGAGTGAGCCAGTGGGCAAAGTCAATGCTGCTGGCCCATCAGGCCTTGCTAAAGTTGAACTACAGTCCTCTCAATGATTAGTTGACAACTAGGAATGGTAGCCATAAAAGACATGACAAGTGGGCAGAAATATATACAGCCATTATGCAAATATGCCCAGAAATATGTGGATTCTAATAATGATTTGGAAATAACCAGTTAAAAGACTTCAAAAGGCAAAAGACATGAGAAACTGCAGCAGAAAACTCAACATTATGTTTACTTTTTGTATAGCATGTTTTCCACTGCCAGTAACTATCGTCAAAGTCCCTACCTACCTAGTTGTTAACACTAGAGCTTTGCATTATCGTCATACATAAGGCTTCCTGTATTCAGAAAGGACTCCTTCTCCTCTGACAACACCCCCAATGGCAGTACAGATGAAGAATAGAGACCTGCTTAACAATCTTTGCCAAAAAAACAGCAGGGGAGAAAGAAACCTCTGTACTCTCCTCTAAACAACCCAAGGAAAGTCCCTGTGTTCTAGCAACTTCAAGGTTCCAGAGGAGTGCAACAGCAAGTTCTACAAACCGTTTGCCCCAACAGTAATTTCCCAGCTTTTGTGTGGTTGGTTATGTAGCTTACACTCATACACATACAAATACCCGAATGTGTGTGCACCTGTATGCTAGACCATACGTACATGTGCATATGAAAATGTACATGGGTGTGTGTGGATGGATGCTCAAGGTACTTAGAAGAAAAAGGGCAGAATAAAGGTCACAGTAATCTTGGGATATATAAATAATTAAGTTGGACAGCATTTGGTTCGAGAATATGTATACATTACTACAATACAGATACTATATATGCATCGTAGGATCTTTGTACTTGTGTTGCCAAGCTAGATGTTACACAGGTCTCTTGGTTTTTTCTTAATTTTACAGTGGCTGGGGGATTGGAGTACAATTTGGATCAGGCCTGCAGTAATGGGGAAGGGATAATTAATGTTTAACTTGGGTCATTTCCCTAGTTTAAATAACGTACTTCTTTAAGTTATTTGCCCAGCAGGATCATTAATTTCCAAGAAAAGTAGATTTAAAATGGAAAAATAGCACAGGGAAAGAGTTAACCCTGCCCTGCTCCCCTGGCCCCCAATGATCTGACTCCTCTTTGGCCCACAGGTCCAACAAGTATAGTCAATCCATGAAAAATAATTCATTTCATATTACATGTATATCTCAAATCCACCAGTGTTCCTAACATTTTCTACTATTCCTATTTGTAAAGATTCAGTTTCAGAAATTTAAATGCAGGACATCAGTCTTTAATTGATATGCTTTATGGCTAAGGTTAAAAATTAATCACATGTAACTATGCCTTTAAAATCTATTTCTGGCACTGTTACTAGCGTTTAAACATACCATTTTGCTCATGAATGGGAGGGACATTGTTCACCAGGAACACTAACTGGAAAATCTGCACCAGTTATAAAAGTAAATGAATACTGAAAAGCAAGCTGTGCTTTGCTATATGTACTCAAGTCTCACTTTAACAAAACCTGCTTCACCTGGCTTAGGCTGGAACATACAAGAAATGTTTACTTCTCTTTTGTTCACGTGCCATAGCAACACTATCCAGTAAGATCTACCCGGGAACAAATGCCTTTTTGAAACATACTTGCGTATTTTAGATTCATTTGTTCTGCATAATGGAGACCCATGCATCTTATACTCAACAAGGAACTCTGCCAAATTATGTACTTTGTACATATGGTACCATATGTATACACAGTGGAGTATGCCTTTAGCAACAGATCCATCTTCTGTAACGTCTGCACACTGAGAACATACCAGAGCATTAACTTATGTCTGCATCGTTGGTGTGTTTTTATTTGACACTCATTGCCCTGGTACTAATCTCCATACCTTTCTCAAACATATGTGCAGCATCCTCCTATTTTTTAATCAAATCTGCGGTCAAATACTGACTATGCAGTTCCAGCCATGTACCATACACAAACCATATCTGATCCAGCATGCAAACAAAATGGGATGGGGAGGAGAAACAGAGAAGAGAAAAACAGGAACTGAGGCATACCAAGGTTGTACACAGTGGCAAACATTTCACCCCCCTACCCCACCAAAAACACACACTGAAATTATTTAGGTGCCTACAGTGAATAATGGAATTGTGCAAACCCATTTTAAGTTACTTTTAAAATGAAAGAGGCAACACATTTGCTCAAACTAATCATGGAGAGGAATCAGAGAATGGAAGCGCTAATTGAAGACAATGATAGGAAATGGGATCAGATGCTGATTGCACCAGCCACAGTCATATTTTCAGTGACAGAATGTGCAAATCCAGACTGGTGCAGACTTAATGCCAACGCAAGTAATAACTGTTTTAAAGTAGAAGGGAAAATAGATGTACACTACTGACAGCTGTCAACGGGGACAGGAAGGGTAGACAGAGCGTGGAGAAGGTAAAAACTGATCTGCACTGAATAAAAATAGGATACTCCATGGAAAATAACACTGAAGAATCAGATACACAGACAATTGTTTATCATTTACCAAGCCATTTATCAATACTAAACCACACAAAATATCCCAGAGACAGTAACATTCCATGCATTAAAATGGTCACAAGACTGCACTGTGCCCACAATCCTATAATCTTAAAAATAAACCACCTTAGTTCTCACCACATTACAAAATTAGCATTAAACTATATGCAGTGATCCAAAGGGCTGGTCTCACATACGTAAGCTTATCCCGGCTGTTACCTTGACTCCTCTCAAGGGAGTGAAGGGGGTATGGGAGAAGGATTTGGGTTATTTGTTTGGTCCTCTATTTGGAGAAAGAAACCAATGAAACAAATTAGAGAAACCTCCATAAAATTGATCTACAGGTGATATTACACTCATCAGAATTTCCCACATCATGGAAGCACGTTCCAATGAATTCTGGAGAGGGTGCAAGGGCCTAGCTTATACTTCCACATGTGGTTTACTAATAGACAAATTTTGGAAATTAGTGCTGAAATAATGGCAATTACAAATCAAACTATTACTTTCAATCCAGAGCTAGCTAAGTATTTTCACAGGTTATAACAAGGGTCTCCTCCGTAAAGGCTTAACTGCTTTCTTATGGGTGATAGTCAAGCACTGGAAAAACACTGAGACTCCATCAATTGATTCTTGACTCTTGGTACACTGTACTGGCGAAAACCTCAAACAGGTAAGGCAAGACTCAAGCACTTTCAGCACAACCTGGTATAACTTCATTCTTTCTGCAAGAAACAGTGATTCTGGAAAGCAAGCCCTACCTTCTCACAGCAGAATGTGGAACAACCCCTTTGGATAAAAGCTGTTGAATAACCTGCATGTTAGGGACACTACTGTTTATGGACCTTTAGTTCATTCAAATAACCATGTGATCTGCATAAAGCAACCACACCTTTAGTTTATATTATCCACTGGTGAACATGAATAATGTGCATTGTAAACAAAAACTCTTACATTAAAAAAGCCACCTCAGCATGAAGGTTTTGAGATTCTGTATTCTATAAATCTTGACTACATTGGCTGTATTTGATGTTTTCTGCACTGGAACATTTTATATACAGTTATACTTAAATGTCACATTTTGCCATCCTTTTTGAGTCTGATTTGAATGACACTACAAGTTTCTGTTAATCAAAACAGAAATCTTCTAAACCCTTCCTCAAGGCCACACAAGAGAAAGAAGGGGCAAAGGAAGCACACAAGCCTGTGGTTTGCTTTGTTCTCATAACGGTGAATTATGGTTTAGCGCAGTCTTCCCTAACCTTGGTTCCTCCAGATGTTTTGGCCTACAAGTTCCATCTGCCAGCCAGTAAGCCAATGGTCAGGTATGACAGGAGTTGTAGTCCACAAATCTGGAGGGGCCCAGGTTGGAGTAGGCTGCTTTAGCGTAGGGATGGATAGGTCAATCTATCTCCAGTCCATGTCAGTTTCACATACATTCAATCATAAGTCCATTCCATCTCATTTTCTACCATTTTTAAAGGAATGTACAAACATCTCTATTTAAATATACAAACATTTCCATAAAACAGAAGTGGGTGGAAGGTGGACTGAGATCTACTAGCAGATCTTTGGGTGATTTGCAGTGGCTTAATTGCTTCTGAGTTCTATTAGATCAACAACGCATTTTTTAAAAATGCTATGGCTGGTCCAAACTCTGCCCACCCCTGCCCTAAAATACACATTTTTGCCCACATTTCCCCCTAAAATAATATTTTTGTTTGTTTTTTGAGCTGAGAACTGCATCACAAAATTTGAAGTAGTATGCAGTCCGAATGATAACTATATTCTGATCTGTGTATTAGTCCAGGAATTGTGATTTAGGTTTGCCTAAAAAGGCACACTGACCGAAGTTCTCCAACATCCCTAGTTTAGTGTTACATGCAACTCAGCTAGCTCATAGTTTACATTTTGCATCTTCTCTCTTGTTGGATTTACTGCTGATTTAAAAGGGAAAGTGACAAAAAGGCAATTATGAATCAGTACAAGTCATCCTTGAATATGAACCTGAACACACTCCGGGAGAGTGCGCAGGACAGGAAGGCCTGGCGTGCTATGGTCCATGGGGTCACGAAGAGTCGGACACGACTGAACGACTGAACAACAACAACAAGTCATCCTGCCTCACTCTAAAGTTTACTGACATACTGAACTGCAGTCAATTTACACAGATTTTTTTATTTATTTATTTTTACTAAGAGTTAAGGTTTCTAGACTTTCCTATTTTCCACTTTCAGCACCAATTTAACTTGGCACCTAAAGCTGTATTTACTTTCAAATCCTCCCCACACTGTAATCCTCTCTCACAATGAGTGGGAGAATAATTAACTCTAGGTACATGAGTCATATTCTGTAGGGTTAAAGAAAAGATTTGTCAGTATGCTGGTGAAAGATATACACATATTGGATTTCTACAAAACAGTTTTGTTTTAACATTGATATCCTAGCCTTCGTAAAGGAAAATTAAGTATAGGAAAGGGCCTATACCCAAAGCAATTTTGCAATGCTCTCAGTGAGCTAAGGAGAACAAGAATACACAATAGGTATTTTAACCTTTCAGCCACTTCTGTGGGGTCCAGTAAGCTGAGAAATAGTGTCTTGCCCAGGAAGCTTCATAAGAAAGCAGGGGTTTGCGTCTTTGTTTTTCTCACCAATCTCAACATTAGCCACCACACTGGCAATTTTGCACCTCCATACTAAATATAAATTATGAACTTTCCTCTTGCTTAACCTGTTTTGACTCAGAATATAGGGGAGATTCTCAGGGGCTAACTATACGTGTTAAAACTTTCAGAAGGGTAGCCATATTAATCTTTTGTAGAAAAACAAGGAATCTTGTAACATCATAAAGACTAACAGATTAGGACATGATAAAGTGTGCTCATATCCACAAAAGCTCATGCCATAATTAATCAGTTAGTGTGTATTAAAGCCCAAATGTATTTAAATAAACAAGATGCTTCAGAATGCTGATTAAGGGCAAAGAATTGGGGTGGGGGGAAGAAGTTTTCAGGAGAGATTTGGAGCAGAGAAATGGAGGGGAAAGGATAAATAATACTATGTGCAGTTTTATGTACCATGTATTTCACCCTTCACATTAACCATTTATGTTTATGAAATTATTTGGTGATAAAGCTTCAACTTGTTCTACATTCAAATATACTATGAGTTGTATCCAATGAAGCACTTGGACAATGAGGAATTCCCTGACTCCTCGCCGCTGCAGCCTCATGGGTTACAGGATTCTCAGAAAAGGCCTAGAATGTGAGGAAGGGACTGAAGTGGAAGGGGAATTCAAGGAAAATTGGGGAGGGGCAGTTTGCATGAATGAGGAAAGTCAACACAAAGCTGTGCTCACAGTACCTACCTAAGAGTGCCATTTTCTCCTTTGTCCAGGCTGGTAAACCTGCTGTACAGACGAGTAATCTGACTGTGAGAAACTGAAGAAAAGAAATTAAGACTTAAATGGAGCAGCAACACTGACAACAATTAATCCACACCACAGAATACAGAGTTAGGAGTCATCTCATGGCAATTCAGGGGTCAGAGTTTTAATTTGGAAGACCCTTACATATTTTAAATCCTAATAGAAATTGCTTAAAAATATTGCTTCCCTGTAGGCTAAGCATTCCACTATCCATACACTTGAAGTTATGGTTGTAAGTGATACATATCACCTCAAACAGGCATGGCAATCCAGTTTTTAAAGTGATACATATTTAGCCAATACTTAAGGGTTTACAAAACTTCCAGCTCCCATGATTTTTTAGAAATGCATAATTTCATAAGCGTATCGCTCACTCTTATTTTCTAAGGTGGTACAGCCTCAAATGTTGTAAGCTTTCCTCAGCCCTTCAATATCCTTTTTGTAGTGCAATGTTCACAGTATTTCAAGTGTGGTTGCATGATAGATTTGTATAAAGATACATTATGACATTGGCAGTTTTAGTTTAGAATCCTTTCCCAATGATCTCCAACACAAAACATGCCTTTGCACAGAGGCTGCCCTCTTTGGCTGATGTTGTCATCGAGCTATCCACTACAACTGTTATATGTAGTGGATACAGCTTACCTCAGTTTTTGGATAATTTAGTTTCCTTTCTACCACAAAGTCCTTCAAATCCCTCAGCTGCCAAACCTGAGCATGAAGCTCCATTAAAACTATTCCAAATGATTTTAAGGCACTCTAAATTGTGAGAGGAACAGTTGTTAGTCCCAAGGAACATGACAACTTTTTAAAAGATCAGCACTAGCCCAGTGCAGTCATAACAAATGCTCATATACTTCTCTGATCTATGGCAACAGTATCAGAGACTAGCTTTTACCTAACAAGAATTTCAGATGCTAGGTTTCCATGTGAAGAAAAGTTCTTTTTCCCTACCTCCATCTGGGGCAAGTAGACAAGCCTTACAGATGCACATGGTCACTGGCCACGGAGCTCTCCCTGAAATAGTTTTTAGTTTCAAAGGTAGATTGCCCTTTCTGAGTTAATTTGCATTCTTCCCCAGAAAACTGGGGTTTTAGAAAAAGGTTGTGACCAAAACTTCCTTCATGGGGAGAATCCAAAGTCAAGAATCTAAAGTTACAAGATTAGGCTTGTCTTGATCTATTGCTATTAACTAGGCAAAACATCAGAGGAAGTGTTATAAAATGCACACTTTTCAGACTGAAAGCAGAAATTCTTAGCAGAAGACTCATTGTTGAACATTTAATCTGGACATTTGTGATGGCTATTCCTAGGCAAGAGCATATAATTTATATTTCACACTTCAAGGACTATTTTCCAAAGAAAGAGCTGAGAACCATTTTAAAATACACACACTATAACTGTTCAGAGACTTGTTATACATGATTTATACTTAACTTTATTTGATATACAAAGCCACAATTATTTTTACTCTAAATTATTGACAGTCATATATTGACTTTTCTATACAAGTTGACTGGCTCAAGGGTTCAAGGCACCACACTACGTAAGATACATTGCACTAAATGTATGACAAGTCCCTTGTAGACCGTGGGAATGCTGTAGACATCATATACCTCGACTTCAGCAAAGGTTTCGACAAAGTGCCCCATGATATCCTGATGAGCAAACTAGCTCAAAGTGGGCTAGATGAAACAATGATCTGGTGGATCCACAGTTGGCTACAGAATCGGACTCAAAGAGTGCTTATCAATGGGACCTTCTCAAACTGCGGAGAGGTAACGAGTGGGGTACCGCAGGGCTCAGTCCTGGGCCCAGTGATCTTCAACATTTTTATTAATGACTTGGAAGAGGAGATGCAGGGAATGCTGATCAAATTTGCAGATGACACAAAATTGGGCGGGACAGCTGGGCGGGACAGGTGGAAGACAGAAACAAAATTCAAAGTGATCTTGACAGGCTGGCGTGCTGGGCAGAAAACAGAATGAAATTTAACAGGGATAAATGCCAAGTTCTGCACCTAGGCAAAAGAAACCAAACACACCGTTACAAGATGGTGAATACTTGGCTCAACAACACTACAAGCGAGAAGGATCTTGGAATTGTTGTAGATCGTAAGCTGAATAAGAGCAAAGAATGTGACGTGGTTGCAAAAAAAGGCAAATGCTATTTTGGGTTGCATTAATACAAGTATAGTTTCCAAATCCTGGGAAGCACTAGTTCCCCTCTACTCAGCACTGGTTAGGCCTCACCTTGAGTACCGTGTCTAATTCTGGATATCGCACTTTAAGAAGGATGCAGACAAACTGGAGAGGGTTCAGAGGAGGGCAACAAAGATGATCAGGGGACTGGAAAGAAAGCCCTATGAAGAGAGACTGAAAGAACTGGGCATGTTTAGCCTTGAGAAAAGAAGACTGAGGGGAAATATGATAGCACTCATCAAGTACTTGAAAGGTTGTCACAGAGAGGAAGGCCAGGATCTCTTCTAGATCATCCCAGAGTGGAGGACACGGAACAATGGGCTCAAGTTACAGGAAGCCAGATTCCGGATGAACATCAGGAAAACCTTCCTGTTAGAGCAATATGACAATGGAACCAATTACCTAGGGAGGTGGTGGGCTCTCCCACACTGGAGGCATTCAAGATGAGGCTGGACAGCCTTCTGTCAGGGATGCTCTGACTTGGATTCCTGCACTGAGCAGGGGGTTGGACTCGATGGTCTTACAAGCCCTTTCCAACCCTACTATTCTAAGATTCTAAGTCAAAGTTTCTGGCATATAGCTGGGCTTGCAAAAACACTATTACAAAAACAGCATGATGTTATAATTAGCACGTGCTTGACTGAGAGCTTTTATGATCACCTGACCTGTTTCTTAAATAAGACTTGAGACAGCAGCAGTGTATTTGTTATGAACTGAATGATGAACTTCAACAAATGAAAGAAAAGTTATTACATTACAATCCCATTTTTATAATTTTGTTTTCTCTTATTCATATTGGAAAATGAGAAAAGGAATAAAAAGAAAGCATAAAGGAGGAAGAAACATATAAGGAAATTAGCTTATAACACACATATGTAGCCTTGCAAAGACAAAAACTCCTCTGCAGCCTTCAGGAGGAATTCTCAGCTACAGCACGGACTTGATCTCAAAAATGTATTGGTATTGTTCTCATATCAAATTCAGTTAGTGACAAAAGTTTGGATTTAAAAATACAGCAGAAAATTAGGATAATACAATTTTATGTAGCCCCTGCTGTCATGACATGTCTCTGCAGGTACATGAAAGTGTTCTATACCAAGACAGATGTATCTGTTGCTGGCATTAGGCAGATGGGTAAGAGTGTATGACCCAACTAGCACCTCACACATAACTGATCTTGAATAAAGCTGTAAACATGAGTACATTGAATACCAATATGATGAACATTATGACATTCCTTAGAAATAGAGGACTGTTTCACTGCTGTAGAGTCTAGCATGTGCACTCGTGTGCAAATTTCTGTTCCAACATGTTGCCAAGATAATTTTCTATGATGGTTCATTCCACAATTGCCAAAAAATGTGTATCTTCCTATTTAGCACAGTAATATCAGATTACTATTCAGCTGATGTCTCAATTTTAATCTCCTGATCTATTTCTTAAATGTTTAGGAATCCAGCCATTTACTGAATCCAGCCATTTACTGAACACAGTGGCTGTGGAATGTGTAATCAATAATCCTCAGGAACTGCTTTCTACTTGTTGCCAGCAAATGGATTATTTTAGCTCATTTTTATAAGCCTTCACATTTCAGACTACTACACTAATATATGGGAATGTGATGTCCTTGCCATAAGTAATATAAAGAAATCTAAAACTTAGACAATTATTAGAATTCAAAGGATTAGACAAAGATGTAACAGGAGGGTTAGCCCATGACAGATTAGCAATGTCTAAATGTCATTGCTTAACCTGAACAGAAGGAAAAATAGATATGCCCTTTCAGTTCAACATTCCTAACATTCTTAAGTCTAAGGTCAGGGAATTGCTGCAAGCCACAAGTCCACACCTAAATAATTTAGGTCTATGGCCTAAATCTTAGCTCTTGACAAAGACAACTGAACCAGCCAAAAAGAAGTTTCAAAAAGGTTAAACTGTAAGCGCCACACTCCCCACGTACATGTAAATCTCCACTATAGAAGTAGAGATCCCCCAGAAATACTATCCCTAACTAGAGGTAAAAATTTCTGGAAATGCTGAAGCCATGGGAAAAAATGGGGGGGGGGGGGGCAGAAAAAATGGGCATTTTCGGAAAAATTGAAAAATAATCAATACCTATCTTTTTGCAATCTTTACAAATCTAAAGTCACTTTGTTGCTTTCAAACAGCTTTTCCCAACGTGGTGCCCTACAGATATTTTGGACTTCAGCTCCCATCAGCCTCAAGTAACATGGCCAATGGTCAGGAATGCTGGGCACTGTAGTCCAAAACATCTGGAGGGCACCAGGTTGGAGAATGCTGCTTTAAGAACATAAATGTTCTTTATGTTCCTAAAGTTATATCATGTACAACTTGGTTTGCTCATAAAGTTATCATTATATTTAAAAACTTTAAAAAGTAAACTCAGTAAATTTATATTTATTATAAATTATATATTATACTATTGTCTGAATAAACTATACTTTAAATTTCATATACCAAAAATGTAATTTTAGGAGCAAACCAAGTTATACATAACATATCTTAGGTTCCTGTTTTCTGTCTGATCAGAGGGAACTTCAGAAGTAGTTCCTGAAACATCTGAATCATCCTAGAAGCCAGAAGAAGTAGAAAATACTGAAGGCAGAGGAAGACTGGTATACAGCATCTGTTCCTGTTCGTAAGGAAATTTACGAACTTCCTAAACTTGCTCTGTGGGATGAAGCTTAGGGAAACCTAATCTGAAGGAAATGCTCTTGCAATTTTATTTAGCTGGGAAAGACTCCCCCTAGGAATGGTAAGCAATCATATTTAAGAACCTTTAAGCAATCTCAACTTATTATAAGAATGACATCTTGTTCACTTTTGTAAATTGTTTCCTGTATTTAGCATTATTTTTTGTTCATCTTGAAAGGTTGTCTCTACAACAGGAACCAGCTACTGAGTTTCTATTAGGTAGAGAAAGTTTACTGTAGTGTCAGCAGTTAAAAGGCTTTATATCTGAGGCAGCATTCCCTAGTGGTGAGGTCTAATTGAAACTTTATTAAAAACTGTGGCAGTGAGTTCTATGGACCCAAGCCTCAGAGGTTATTTTAAAAAGGAAACATAGATGGGATAATCCACATGCTGTTCCATCACATTTATTTATTTATTTATTGCATTTATATCCCGCCATTTTTCCTCCAAAGAACTCAAGGCGGCGTACATAATCCTCCTCGTCTCCATTTTATCCTCACAACAACAACCCTGTGAGGTGGGTTGGGCTGAGAGTCTGTGACTGGCCCAAAGTCACCCAGTGAGCTTCCATGGCCGAGTGGGGACTAGAACCCGGATTGCCCAGCTCCCAGTCCAACACTCTAGCCACTACACCACACTGGCTCTCCACATTACTCCACATCTGGTGACAGTGGCGGAATAACCTATAGTGGGTTTAGATTAGAACTACATTAATTGACTGCTACAGCATCTAACCAGAACAAGCCCAGAAGCACAGGACTCTGTAGGAAAAACAGTCAAGAATGCACATTTTCTTCCATGTTATGATATGGTGACATTACTCACATGTTGGGAAAACTAAGCATGACTTGGAGCACTCCAAAATGTCTATCAGTAAAAGATACATTAGATCAACAATTTTAATGAGGAATGGAAGAAATAACTATGCTAGGCATCTTACACAGAGGATTAACAAAACAATTTCCCTCAAATCAATGGGAGAATAATGCGTACATTTCAAAGATATGCACAATTAATGCATAGATTTGAAAAAATACACACAAAATATGCAGATTTTCATGCAAAAAACCAGCTTGCAATCCAATACAGAGCTGAGTAGGAAAAAGCTTCAAGATGGAATTCAGAGAACTCTGGCAAGCCTGAGTTTTGCTGATTCACACATCCCTAGTTCTGACCCACCATTCAGCTTCACTGTATGACGATGGGAGTACTACTGAGAGGGAGAAAAGCAACTCCATCCCCTTTCTCTACACCAGCTTTCCCCACCCTGGTGTCCTCCAGATATCTTGTACTTCAACTCCCATCAGCCCAAGCCACCATGGCCATGGAAGAATGCTGGGAGATATCCAAACAACAGGATGGCAGCAGCTGCTGAGTGCTGCTTTACACCATGCATCATTTTATACATGTCTACCATGTCCCTGTTCACTCACCTTCTTTCTAAACTAAATAGCCCCAAATATTCTAACATTTCCTCACAAGGGAGTTGCTCCAACCCCTTGATCTGAACCTTTTCCAGCTCGACAATATTCTTTTTAAGGTGTCGCAACCAGAACTTGACACAGTACTCCAAGTGTGGTCGTGCCACAGATTTGTATAAAGGCATTACAGTACTGGTAGCTTTATTTTCAATCCCTTCCCTAATAATTCTTAACATGGAATTGTCTTTTTCAAAGCAGCTGCACAGCAGGTCAACATTTTCATCAAGGTATCTACTGTGACCCAGTATCTCTCTCCTGGGCAGTCACCACCAACTAAAATCCAAGCAGTGTATATGTGAAGGCAGAATTTTTTGTCCCAAAGTACATCAATTTACACTTATTTATAGTAAACTGCATTTGCCATTTTTTTGTCCATGCACTCGGTTTTGAGAGATGCTTTTGGAGCTCTTCACATTCCTTTTGTTTTTACTACCCTGAATAATTTGGTGACATTTGCAAACTGGGCCACCTCAGTGCTCCCCCTAACTTCAGATCATCAATGAATGAGTTAAAAAGCACTGGTCCCAATACAATTCCTTGCCGGACCCTACTTCTTACATCCCTCTATACTGAGAGTTGTCCATTTATTCCTCCCCTATGTTTCCTGTTCTTTAATCAGTCACCAATCCTTAAGAGAAACTGTTCTCTTATCCCATGACTGCTAAGTTTACTCAGGAGCATTTGGTGACAAGCTTTGTCAAAAGCTTTTTGCAAGTCCAAGTATACAATGTCTGCTATGCTGCTATCAGTCAGCCTCCTTCTGCACTGACACACTATCCCTATGGTAACTACAGTAGTTGCTTACACCAAGTAATTCCAGGAAACCATTAAGTGTATTTTTAGCTTCTTTCATTGAAGTTAAGCAACTGGAAAAAGGTGAAGCTAATCATGCAAGATGCCTGTAGTCCAGAGATTACCACCTGCACCACCAGGTATTGCAAGATGCTAATGTAGAGAATGGTATGCCCTATCTGAATTTTTGTGTGCCAAGGTTTTCTATTCTTCCAGGCGAAGCCCCATACAAGGAACTCAACATATTTAGATGACCTATTGTCACTGGTGGCTATGTTACCTCCAGCATCAGAGAAAGTATGCCTCTCAGTACTGGTTACTGGGGAACACGAGGAGGGGTGCTACTACACTCACGTCCTGCTTGTGTGCTTCCCTTAGGAATCTAGTTGACCACTGTGGGTACAGAATAATGGACTAGATAAGCTTCTCTAACATAGAACCAGGCAAAACAAAAATCACTGGGCATCTGTAACTAGCCTCTGATAATCTAACAGCATATTTGTCCTCTACTGTAAGGCAGTATTGCCCAATGGATACCGTTACCTTACAAGAGTGACACTGGGGCTCAAACTCAGCCCTGAATCCATCAGGAGGCTTTGGGCAAGTTGCTGTATGAGCCTCAGTTCCCCAGCTGTATAACAGAAAGTACAAGGATGGCTTGTTCATCTTCATAACAAGATAAAGGCAACAACATGTTTTACATTAGGAATACACTAAATAAACAGAATTATGCTACAAAGTTCCCAGGCCCACTCACACAACTAAGTAGGGAGGCACCACAAACCGACAATACTGCTTGGTTAACTTGTCCTTTGAATGCTCCAGTGCATGTCAAGTCGGCATTTCATTATTTATTTATAAAAGATGTGCCATCAATGTGCAAAGTGCTTTACAGACTAAATTCTACCCCAGGACAAACAAAGCAAGCGGAAGCAAGTGTCAACAGGGAAAGATGTGATTATTGCACTATCTGCATTCAGGAAGGGGGCCAAGATACATCTTTATAATTTGGATTTTTAAACTGTTATCATTTTAAAGGTCATTAAGGTTTTGCTATGGGCAGTATCCAACACATAACAGAGCTCCGCTGACCTGTCCCAACCCAGAAACTAGTGTTTGTGCTCATTTTGAGGCTTGCTCTATGAAGTGCTGAATCCCCGTTGTGCAAGCAGTAGGTCCCACTTGCGCAACGGAATTGGTGGGAGTACAGCAGCCCTGTTAGATGCTACCCTATGTCTTTATCTGTGATTTTTATTCTTTGCTTTTTTTAAAAAACTGCCTTGATTGGTTTTTTCAGAAAGGTGATACAGAAATAAATAAATAAACAAACAAATACAGTTATGTCATTTATATACACTTTGGCTAAAATCTCATACACTTACCTGTGAATAAGCGCCATTAAATTCTGTGGGGCTTACTTCTGAGTAAACATGCACAGGATTGCTCCATTAGGCGTGGTTATAGGCTTAGCTACATACAGTATGGCATGCTATGCAAAGGAGAAGTGCTTAAGGCATCATAGAAAAAACAGGTTTTGAGGGGAGGCATCTCTTAGCTTAATAAGCTTTTTAAAATTTCAGCATGTAATAAGTAATGTTTTTGGTACAGACTGAAGCATTCCCCAGACAATAAGGCTTAATTGAGACAGAACCTGTTCTAAAAGCTTATCTCTGGAGCAAGTGTAGTATTACGAGAATGTATGTGTTGAGCTTGCAACAATACTTATGGTAAATTTGTTGTTGTTTATTCATTCAGTCGCTTGACTTCTTTGTGACTTCATGGATGAGCCACACCAGAGCTTCCTGTCGGCCGTCGCCACCCCCAGCTCCAAAATCCCATTAAGGCTGGTTAAAATAATCAGATTAAAATGCTCACCCAACCCCTGCCAAGTTAAGTCTCTTGCTCCAAAATGGTAGATCTTGCAACAATACTAAAAGATGTTAAGATTATAACAATTCATCAAGAGAAGGGTGATCTACACCTGTCAGACATCAAAAACTCATCTCTGCGTGCCCTTTGTGCCAGCACCTTTCAAAATTGGTTACCATACCAAAGGAAGTATTTCACATTTTTTTAAAAAACACATGAATTCAGTCAGAACAATATTCTACAACACCATTATTGTAGATCAGGTCAGTAACTGGGGTCCTGACACCTGCTCTGCACCAACATGACTTTAACAATAGAATGAAGAATTCGGCAATAAGGCGCCTGAAGTAGAAAAGGTGCCTCTCGATGTGGAACAGAGAGAGAGACACGCCCTTGAGCTGCGTTTGGGAACATGACCTCTAGTGTCACATGGCAGAAGAAGGTGACCAGATGCAACAAGAGTATGGAGCTCTTGTACCTTTAAGCGTGGCGCAGCAGGAGGAATTTCGGCAGATGCCACTTCTCACTAGATCCTATGACAGGATATGAGGCACCTACGGAAGTTTCCTTTCCTATGTAACTCTAAGAACCCAGACTTCGCCTGCTTCGGGTCACTCGAGGCATTAAGCCACAAGCGCCTCAGGCAACCTTTTTGGACAGAAAGGACCGAAAAGATATGGCGAGGGGAGGAAAGGGGAGGGGGATTTGCTGGTCTCGCAAGAGCTAAGGCGACTAGAGGCCACTGGCAAGGCTTCAAACTACACTGGTGGGAATGACGGGTGACAAAGCACGGCGCCTCCTCGCCCAGCCCAATACACCTTTGGCTGGGAAAGATGAAGAGCCAGACGGTCGCCCGCTCCATTCGTAACAACACCGTGAATAATTTTCACCCGCGACGAGGAGGACGCTGGTCTGGTCCGGCCCACGAGCCGAGGCCCGCCCGCCGCCGCCACGAACTGCTCTTATCGGTACTCACAGCCCGTCTCCTTTTTGATCTCCTCAATCTCCTCGTCCCTAAGCAGCGTGGACGCCCGGGAGCCCATCGCAGCCGCCTCACACAACTCTTCAACGACGGACCAGTGAGACTTCGCTTGGCCTAGAGGCGGCGGGTCCTCGCCTTGGCGAAAAGGCAGCGCAAATCCAACGTGCCAGCTACCGAGGCGACAACTGACGGAGCGCGCGACGCCCTCTTTTATCACCTCAGCCTTCTCCTCCCCCTTCCCGCCCGGCTGCCACGGAGAACCACTATCGCTCCGCCTACCAGCGTTGCGCCTGCGCAGAGCAGCGCTCCGCCCTCTCGTAGGGCTCTGTTCCTCCCGCTCGGTCTGATTCTGACGTCACCGCGGGCGGTTCTCGCCCATTCTCCAGAAAACTACAAATCCCAGTGTGCAACGCCGGGTACATTTACTTTGCTGAAGTGGGTGCCGGCTTCCTTTAAAATCTTTAAAGGAAGAAATGCCGCACTGTGTTAACCTCTATGGGGCTTAAAAGGCTTGTGTTGTTGGCGTTTTCTTCCGTGCGGGGCATAGCATTGTGGGGATTGTAGTCTGTGACACTTAGGGCGCAATCCTAGGCATGTTTAGCGGGAAAAAGTCCTACAACTCCCAGCATGCCCCAGAGAGCTAGCTTTTCCTGTCTAAACATGCCTAGGGTTGCGCCTTTAGGCGTTCTAGTGGTCGCCCTGTCTTCTCGGGGGTCCCTGTCCGTTACGAGAGTGGAGTGAATGTATTCCCGGAGGTGCCCCAGAGTGGAGGAATTGTGAGGCCCTATATACTGTTGGTGTCCAAGGTAGTCTCAAAGGTTGTTATCTGGAAGTCGGTTCTTCTTGGCTGAGGAAAACGCTTAAATTTGGCTGTATAGTTTATGCCCTTTAGTTCTCCTCTGTTAACAGGCAGTGGATTCTTTTAGGGAAACAGAGCATTTCCAAAGCCAAATTTAATAAGTAATGGCGATACTAGTCTTGGGGCATTGCAGGTCAACCTTTGCCTCCCACCTTCGAAGTTGTAATGTTCTGATTTAAGGGACCGAAGTTGCTCAGTGTGGTTTGGGCCTATCTGCATGGGATCACGGGCAGCTCGAGGAAGCGTCCCCTTCTGCTACCCATATATGTAGCATAAATAGACGGTTATGTAGATTGTTGCCCTAGTGGTTTGCAATCCACCCATACTAGGGAGTCGTTCCTATTAAACTTAATAGGACTTGCTTCTGAGTAAACCTGCCTAGGGTTGTACTCTGTTGTGCTGAATATCGGTGCTAAGAGCCAGTAGAATATCACGAGGAATATTATTCCTCTGAAACCTGGGTCTGAATGGCTCTCTTCCACCTTTCTTTCTTTTGATCTACCACTTCCTTGATCCTGGACAAGAATAATATGTATGTGTCTCTTGTTGTAGTGGTTTAATTACCGCTGTGATAGTATGAATAAGGTATTTCCTACTTCCAGTTATAGCTGTTTATGATACAGTTTTAAGAAGTCTTGCTACGGAGGCAGTAGAGAAAGGAGGACTTAAGGGACCAACAAATGTTTGCAGTCCTTCCAGCAGCAGTGACACTAGCTTGTCTTAAATTCATTTTTAAAATGAACTCTATGGTGGATGCCATTTGGTTTTATAAGGCAGGTAAAATGGTACCTATGATGAAAATTTCATTTAGGGCACAATCCTAAGCAGATAGGCGGCTGCCTCTGAACTCGGAGGTGACCGCCTATCTAATGAAGGCAGGAGAAGCGCAGAGGGGATTGTTCCCTCCACACTTCTCCTGCCCTGCATTTTCAGCTAGACATCCGATTTCAGCTGTGTAGCTGTGGGAGGGCAAAGCAGGGGAAGAGGCTGCTGGACGACACCCATGTTGTGGCCCAGGCTAACTGCATAGATGTCATCTCTTCCCATTTTAGAAATAGACTGCAGTTTTGTTTGTAAACATGTTTTAAATAGTTTTTTTTCTTTTTAGAGATGTTATTAGTGGCTTCCACCCATATGGAGGAAAAACCTTTCATGTTTTACTATTTAACATCAAATTAAAGCATTAAGGAGTGTCCAAGGCGAGGTCTATTATATATAACAGCTTCTGCATATTGTTATCTGCCTGGAGCCTTTAGAGGAGGGGTGAGGCACCTTTTTTCTATAGAGGGACATTGACCCATGGAAAAAAATACCTTGGGGGCTGGAGCCACTGGTAGGTGGGGCCAGAGCCAAAAGTAGGTGAGGTGAGCCAACTTCTAGTCTTCTGATGCTTGTTGCAGAGATTGAAAGCAGCTGATTCCCCCCCACCCATCAATTTTACTTCATATGATCCAGGCTTAAACCTTAGCATGGAAAAGAGTTCCTATGGCTGAGCCTTGGCACAAATTAAATCCTGAGAATTGTTATCATGCAGTATCATATCAGTGGGACTTACCTGGAAAGACTTCCAAAAGATATTAGTGGGACTTCTTCAGAGGAAATATGCATAGCCTCCATTCATAATATATTTTATTCATGAAGTCTCTAAAGCAAGTACTGAGTGCAGCAGACTGCTACACATGAAGTTCTTTAATTTTAGGGGAAGAGTGTGGCACCCTTGCTGCTGTTTCAACACCCCCAGGTAAGGCTAGGTTTACCAGATGGTGCCATCAGGTAGAGACTTTGAACAGTGCAGATGCTCAGTTTCTCTTTCCCCCAAACTGTTGATGCTGTTCCTGCTCAGAGGGAAGGAAGAAGATGCAGAGGCAGCGTTCATAGTAGAGCTGGCACCTTCAGCGACGAGGGAGGTGCCACTAGTGGGTGAGGAAAAGGATTTTAGTTTGTGCCTCCCTCTAGCTACAGGGATGTGTGCGCTCAGGATCTGGCATCTTCAAGCTAGCCTATGAAAAATGGAGCAGCAGCAATGGTGTCTGTCTGCTTCATGTGTTCACTGCTTTGTGCAGTCCCATCTGCATTGCACTGAGCTAGCTGCAACAGGACAGAGGCAGAGCAGGGAAATGCTGGGCAGAGAAGAACCCCTCCCACCATATGTATCTGTGCTACTACAAGCCCACCTCTGCTAGCTTCCTGGCTCATGGCTGGTAACAGTGTGGGGGCTACTTGGAACTCCATCAGCCACAATCAGGACTTGCTTCCTCCCCAGGGGGCAATGAGGAAAATAATTTATTTCTAGAAATCTGGCCATGGGTTGGATGAAAGTTAGCTGGATCTTGCCCATGGGCCAGAGGTTCCCTACTCCAGTTTTAGAGAGAGGGTGAATAGAGGATAGAAATGCGTTTACACACTGCTCAAGTTTTTGTTTTTTATTTCTATTGCACACTCTAATATAAAGGTGACAGGCAACCGTAGTTTCTGCTATGTAAAGAATGAGTGCTGAGCCATTTCTGTTATAACACACAAATATCTGAAACCCAAATAGCTGGATGTTATGACTGGCCCAGCTTGGACTAACAATACCTCAGCCTAATAAACCAAGTTATGAACTTGCATTGGGCATGGATGCTTACTTAGTCCCTTCACGTGAGCTGAAAACAAATGAAGAAATTTGATTAACCCTAGTTGCTTTTTTTAATTCAGCAAGTACAAAAAATACACATTTATTTGAGAAATATACACTAACAAAAATTTACCAAGATATATTATACAATCTCGAAGCATTTCAAAGATAATGCATTACTTTCAATATATTATAATAAAGATTAAACTGTTCACAATTGTAACAAAAATGTAATAGCCCAATGGAACACAATAAGGTGTGACACACAAAACTTGGAAGGTGTAAATTATAGGAGGCTCAGGACTTATACTTCATTCTAAAAGCCACCTTTGCTGTGAGAGGAAGGGGACTAGAACTATAGAACAGTTGCCTCATAAAACATACAAAAACATTACGACTTTTTTACTTGGAGGACAATGAAATGGACCATCAGCTTCAAAATAGAAAGACGATACCTTGGCTATGGAGCCCGGGCTGACCTCACACCGTGCATCCAAACCACAACGGACCAAAAACATAGATTTATGATGTTTAGAACAGGAGTGGTTCAGAGAAAAGCTGCACACAGCAAGCACATAGAGTGTTCCTGTTGAAGGTTTTGATAAAGCTTTCCCAGATATCAGGAAGTGTCTTTGAAATCACACGACTATATCTGGGAAAGCCATTCTGGTAATTCCTCAAAGCACGAGTTCCATTATGTCTCTGATGAGAATACAGCCAGGGCCAGAAATATTGAAACAAGGATAACTGTTTTGGCAGTTGGCCTCTGTACACCACCACATTGAAGTTGAAAGGAAACACACCCAGATGGGAGCAAAGTCAGGACTTTCAGCTGTGATTCAAGGGGTTTGACAAAAGTGGGGCACTAACCATTCAGGAAGGACAGCCAGCGGCATACACACACACCCATCGTTGGTGGCTCATAGGTAATGGAACAAACCAATATCATTTCAAACTTAAGGATCACCTTTAATACCTGGATGAAAATCCTTTGCAGTCGATGACTGCTTGAAGTCTGGAACCCATGGACATGACCAAATGCTGAGTTTTCTCCCTCGAGATGCTTTGCCAGGCCTTTACTGCAGCTGCCTTCAGCTGCTGCTAGCATGCCCTATTGGGCTGAGATCAGGTGACTGACTTGGCCATTGAGGAATATCCCACTTCTTTGCCTTGAGAAACTCTTGGGCAGCTTTTGCTGTATGTTTTGGGTCATTATCCATCTGCAATATGAAGCAGCGTCCTATCAGTTTAGCAGCATTCAGCTGAATCTGAGCAGAAAGTATAGCCCTATACACTTACAGAATTCATCCTGCTGCTTTTATCAGCAGTCAGGTAATCAATAAACACCAGTGACCCGGTTCCACTGGCAGCCATAAATGCCCATGCCATCACACTGCCTCCACCATGTTTGACATGATGTGGTATGCTTTGGATCATGAGCTGCTCCTTTCCTTCTCCATACTTTTCTCTTCCCATCATTCTGGTACAAGTTCATCTTGGTTTCATCAGTCCAAAGAATCTTATTGCAGAACTGGGCAGGCTTTTTTAGGTGTTTGCTGGCAAAGGCTAATCTGGCCTTTCTGTTCTTGAGCGTTACCAGTGGTTTGCACTTTGTTGTGAAGCCTCTGTATTTAGATTCATAAAGCCGTCTCTTGACTGTAGATGTTGACAATGACATGCCTACCTCCACAAGAGCATTCTTGACCTGGCTAGATGTTGTGAAAGGGTTCCTCTTCACCATGAGCAGAATTCTGCGGTCATCCACTTTAGTTGTCTTCTGTGGTCTTCCAGGCCTTTTGCTGTTGCTGAGCTTGCCAGTTAATTCCTTCTGTTTCAAGATGTTCCAAACTGTTGTATTGGCCACTCCCACTGTTTTTGCGATCTCTCTGATGGGTTTATTTTGTTTCCTCAGCCTAATGATGGCCTCCTTCACTCGCATGGACACCTCTTTGAACCTTATGTTGGGAGTTCCAGTGAACAGCTACCAAATGCAAATGTAACACTCAGAACCACCTCCAGGCCTTTTATCTGCTTGATTGGTCATGGGGTACCCAGGAAACAGGCCACACCTGGCCATGCAGTTGCTTGTCAGCCATTTGTTCCATTACTTATGGGCCACCAATGATGGGAGGGGGTGTATGCCACTGGCTGTACTTCCTGAATGGTTAGTGCCCCACTTTTGTCCAACCCCTTGAATCACAGCTGAAAGTCCTGACTTCGCTTCCATCTGGGTGTGTTTCCTTTCAGCTTCAGTGTGGTGGTGTACAGAGGCCAACTGCCAAAACAGTCACCCTTGTTCCAATATTTCCGGCCCTGACTGTATATCACCCCTGGGATATGAAAGCAAACACAGTTATGTTGAAATAATTTTTTTAGACACTGGCTGCTGAAACGCAAGACCCCTCTGTGAAAAATGTTTGGTCCATCTCCTCAAATTGGGGGTCATTGCACAGCTTTTTTAGCCATTCCATTTTGCTACCATCAGTCCCTTCCTGCAATTTTGGGAAACAATGATTTGAATCAGACAAACATAAGTCCATCCTCAGCTTTGGAGAGGCACAGAATTCCCTTCCGGAGGTGGCTTCAACAACTTTGGGCTCAGTGCTTGACAAAGATTTATCATTCTTGGAAGCTGCTGTGACCTCTGTGAAAGCTGGGCTGTGACCTCTGTGAAAACTGCAGATTTGTTTAAGTTTTCCGTGGTGACCCATTGACATTCAGTGCTGAAGACAGCATCTGGCTCAGGTTTCTGTTCAGCACTTGGATTAAGGAGGTTGTATTTTATGAGAAGGAAAAAATGAACTTTCCTCCTCTTCCTCCTTTGCTTTGCTCTGCCAAAAGCTCTAAGACCTTTAGCCACTTATCCTTGACTTCCACTGGACAAAAAGGAAGGCTGCTGAGTTGTCCAACTTCTCCCTGAGAAGGACCACTCCCCTGGTCCACTGACGCAACATTAACATCTGGTGCATAGGCATTACCCAATCCTTGCTGTTCCCTTTGATGTAAGTTTCTCTCAGATGCATCCAAAAGAGACGTTTGTGACTCCACCATTATTTTAATGGAGCTATTCTTTTTCTCTTCCTGCTTGGAGGTTCTTTCCCTTTTCTGCAGAGACCTTCATGGTGGAAGCTCCACTTTTTAGCCACATGCTGGGATGCAGAGTAACAGGCTTTTGTGAGGAGCCCATTCCAGACTCTTTCCTCACACATGCCAAACTGCCATTATGGCTATTACTAGCTTGGTTAGGAAAAGAGGCAACCCTGATCCAAGGTGGACACCTGAGAAAGGGTTGAAATCAGGAGAAACCTCCCCATACTTCCTCTGAGGGTGAAATGCACAGTCCAGAGGAGAGGAGGTCTCTGTTGGGATAAACACAAAGTAGTCTGAAAACTGGGAAAAGCACTATCTTGAGAGCTCATTGAAGACCCTGAAGGGGAGGTGCCAGAGGACGATAGGCTAGAACAATAGGCTAGTCATTGAGCAAATGTTCAACTTAAGGGGAGGTGGTGGGAGATGATGTTTAGATACATCCTTCTTTTCACTGGTCTGACTTTCGGGACCATCCATGCCCCCTTCAACCAAACTCTGATTTATACACTTCTGGCCTTCCACTTGTAGCAAGCGAAGCTGCTTGAGATAGTCTTCATCCGGGTGGGACAGAACAGCATCAAAGCTGGCTTCATGATGCTGATAATGGATCTTTCCCTTTTAAATGGCTTTTGGCTCAATTCATTCATCTGATGGTCAGTGGCCAGGTGACTTGGCTTGAGAATGAACTGGCACTGAACCTCCTGGGGTAGCTGTTCCATCAGGAAGGCCCCTTGAAGATCCAGAAGGCAGCCACAGTCCTTTGATCCCTGTGTCTGACGCAAAGTGTCACGAACGTGGCTCATTTTAATTCCAAATGGATATTCATGTCCAATAAGGAGATATAGGGCATCTTCTTTCCCAGAATTCACCCACAGCTGATACTCCGTTTCAGTGCCATTAATTTCAAGCTGTTGCAGGGCCATGAGCACATCATTTGCTGTGTCCCTGTTGGTTATGGTTAAGGCTTTTGAATATGCACAGTTTTCAATATACTTCACAATAATTTTCAAGGGAATGCTCTTGGGATAATCCTTTGCCTTCTTATCTTTGATTTGACTTTGAAGGGAAGTGAGCCACTTGTCTTTCTGCTCGGTGGAACTGAAGCTAACAACACAGTTAGTGGTGGGCCATTCTAAAACAAAAGCGCTTTCCAGGTTAGTGCTGCCCTCACAACCCTCTTCCATACAAGATGCTGTCCACATTTCACAGAGACATGCCTGGCTCTGCAGCTTGAAATGTGACTGGGACTTGGGTTTGGCGAACCACAAGGAGATTGTTACAGAGGAAAAGGTGCCATTCCTGAGTCTGCAGACCACTCTTCAGTTGTACATGTCCATCCAAAAGTTGGGACACAGGAAGGACTGTACCAGTGGATATGACACTGGAATGATTGGGGAGAAGCAGCCTTCCCTGTGCTGAAAACAGGAGAAGCTCCCCATCGTGCCAGTGAAGAGGCCTGCCTCGCTCGGCTACCAAATGAACCAACTGATTCTGGCACAATCATTGCAGGTCTCCAGGGAACTAGGAATGCAGGATTCCATGGCCAGTTGTGAGGTCAGAGCCACACAGGAGACCCCCTCAGGGAGGCTGCTGACCATGCAGATGCTGGGCTGGTGCCAGCTGACCTCTGGGGCGGGTGGGGAGGAACCCAACCCTAGTTCCCATTTCATCCGAACTGGGAAATTATGGTTACCAGCTTTGGAACAAGCCAGGGTATGAAACCATAGTTTTAAGTTGGTTTAATATCCTGGATTGTTCTGAAGCTGGTAGCCATGGTTCTCTAGTTTGGATTAAATGGGAAACAATGGTTAATGAAAGACTTCCTGGTTTTGTTTTCAGCTTGCATGAAGAGAGGAGTGAAGTGACTGTGTGCGTACCCAAAAGCTCATTTACATCTCAGGGTATTAAGCTGAGATATTGATTGATTTAATACTGCCTTTTTCCATATCACACTGTCAGGTAGACTTGGCTTTTTTTTTGGCTTTTCCAATAGCATTGATTACTTGTCTGAAAGGTCTTATATATTTATTTTGTTACTGAACATTCCTTGCCCTGCAGGTCACTTCTAGGCCTGTATTTCTGTGTTTCTTTAATTCCATGGAACAGCCTGGTTAATCGGAAGCCAATCAATTTAAAAGTTTTGTTGTTGCAGTTTTGTTCCCTATATGAAGGTTATATTTTATGTTACTCATTGGAGAATATTTTTTGAATTTTATAATTTCTCTAGGGTGTTTTTTTTCTTGATTGTTCTAGAAATAATTTAACAAGAATTCTCTGTTTAGTTTCTTATTTAGGTTGAACACTAGATTCCTTGGAGGATAAAAACCCACAATGGATCCTAGCAGTGATTACCACTTCCTTTATGATATTCTGGGGAAAACTGTGAAAATCACATTGAAATGTGGTACATATCAAGGGGTCCTGCAACATGTGGATTCCAACCAAAGTATCTTTCTGAACAGAGGTTCTGCTCTTTTTCTGAATTTATATTACAAATTGTTATTCAAATACTAGTGAGGATCCCTGAATCTTCTAGATCAGAAATGGCATGCTTGTATCTTTTCAGGGCTCAATTCTATTTTCTAGACAGGGGTCTGTGGGTTGGAAGCTTTTTTATGCACAGATCATCACATGGTTTCATAATGAAGTACCCATCACATCAGTTGTTACACCCCAAATCCAAAAGGATATGGATCAGTATCCAGCGAGGCACAGCTGCTAACATAAATTATGTTGCGTTAGTGCAAACTACTCTAGTGCAACACCAATAGTGTTAGCTGGCATGGCGATTTCCCAAGGAAATCTTACAAGGTTGATGTGGCCCACAGACCACCAGTTGCCATCCCTTTTTTATGCACAGATCATCACATGGTTTCATAATGAAGTACCCATCACATGAGGTGTTACACCCAAAATCCAAAAGGATATGGATCAGTATTCAGCGAGGCACAGCTGCTAACATAAATTATGTTGCGTTAGTGCAAACTACTCTAGTGCAACACCAATAGTGTTAGCTGGCATGGCGATTTCCCAAGGAAATCTTACAAGGTTGATGTGGCCCACAGACCACCAGTTGCCATCCCTTTTCAAAAGACAGACCTATACAGTATTGGAAAATTGGGTGTGACATTCAAAATATTCTGAACTGGAATGGTTAACTTCACAATTTGAAAAGTTAAAGGCAAAAGTGAAGCAATGTAAATTTTATGATTTCATAGTTTGTGATATTCTAACACTAGATGAAATACTGGACCACTCAGCTCTTGTTCTTTTTAGGCTATCTAAATTTTGACTATATAAGAGCACAATCCTATCCACGTTCAGACAGAAAAAAGTCCTACAGCTCCCAGCATTCCCTAGCTAGCCACACTTTTTTCTGTCTGAACATGCATAGGATTGCACCCTAAGGCATTATATGTGTGTTTACTGTTACGTGCATATGGAAAGGAGCAGAAATGCCAGTAATATTTTAACAATGGTAAGTCCCAACCCCAGTATGATTGCTTAACATGCAGCCTAATCATATGTAAGCTTATTTGGACGTCAGCCCCACTGAGTTCAGTTGGGCATACTGCCAAATAAATGTGCATTGGATTGCAGCTTGATTTCATGCACAGGGAGCTCTGGAATCAGAGAAGGAAATTAATTGCTCATTGTGTGAGGTGTCCGGAGTAGCAGAGCAGCTTTTTCTCCTCTGCATACTGTTCTATATGCTGTCATTTCCCATATTTACGAATGTTTGATCCTGAATGAACAAGGAATGTTAGATGAACAGCGGCCCAGCCTCTCCTTGGTTGAGAGATTTAGGGTGAAATCCTATGCCTGTTGGCTGGGGCTTCCTGGGAGTTGTAGGATTTTTTTCTGTCTAAACATGCATAGGATTGCACCCTTAGCTTGCAAAGGCTTCCAGCCCTCAGCACTGGCAATTCTGGAAAGGTAGTCTTACTGGAAACTTCTCAGTGCTAAGCATTCCTGATCTTATAAACTGACCATAGCAGTGGTGTCTTTCTAGTACTCTAGTTGCACCATCAGCAAAACCGGAATTATTTACATTGGCAACATTAGCAACATGGCGAAGAGAAAACTCCCTGGAAAAGACCCTGATGCTGGGAAAGATTGAAGGCAAAAGGAGAAGGGGACAGCAGAGGATGAGATGGCTAGATAGCATCACCGATGCAATGAAGATGAACTTGAGCACACTCCGGGAGAGAGCGGAGGACAGGAAGGCCTGGCGTGCTGTGGTCCGTGGGGTCACGACGAGTTGGACACGACTGAACGACTGAACAACAACAAAAATTAGACCCCACCAATTTCAGCAATTCCTATTTCTTCCTTGTTGTTATTACCATTGAAAGGCTGCTAGCAATAGCTATCCCCTTTACTCCACAAAAGTATTTGGTTACACACATGGGCCTTTGTTTTTGTGGCTTCGCAAGGCCTTGAGCCTGATTCCATTCCAAGAGTTGCTTACCTAATACTAAATGTACTTCATAATAATGGGTTTTAATTCATTATTTTAAAAAATATCATTACCAGTTGTCCTTAAGCCAGACATGCTTAAGTTGCCCTTAAGTGCAAATATATCTCAAGCTATCTGTTTATATGAAATGTGTATCTAACCTTTACTCAAGGTTTATCTTGCGTAAGAGTGAATTTCAACAGCATTGATACATAAATTAAATATATGCATATTTTATGCTGCAGGAAGAGAGGCTGATCTCATCTCTGTGCTGTCTAGGTTACTCAATAGCTGGCATCTACTGATAAATTCCAAAGTATAACTTGAGACATTGATAGGGTAGAATTATCATGCACAGTCATGTGTGAAAAAGATTCTTCCTGCTATACTTTGTGTACCAGCTACAGTTTAATATGTTGTTTTTGAAGGGATTTAGTTTTCCTGAAAAGGACAGATACTGTAAGAATTTGATCCTTAACAGAGCAGCTTGTTCCTTAAAACAGTGAAGATGATGGGGGATTCAAACTATTTATTTTCTAGATTTATATCATGCTTTGTTGCTTAACTTCAGGGCAGCTAATAATAGTCAATACTTTTTTACACAGATAAAACCAAAAGATAAATATAGCCAAGAAGACCAAAACCTTAATTAAATGCCATTCAAAGTGAGAACAAGATGAGTTTTTCCAGGCATGTAGAAGATGGTAATGAAGGTGTTTGGCGAGTGTAATTTAGGAGGGTGAAAGGCTTTGCAAAAGAAGTGGGTCTTGAGGGATTTGAACGAAATGAAATGGAGAAAGTAAGAGGTTATTCTGAGCATTAGGAGTGAGGGTGAGGGAAGAGAACAAAGCAGGGCAATAACAGATGAGTTTACAGAGACAGGAGAGGGGATATAGTCCAGGTGGTGTCATGGGTTTTGTCTCCGCTAAATATTCAGCTCCAGTATTGAGAAAGCCCTTTGCTATCAGCTAACTGTACTGGTTTAGGCACTTCAGACAAAGAATGCACCAGAAATCACTGCAGGTTGGGTTCAGCTTTAATTTTGTACTAAGAGGAAGTAATAAGGGGGAAAAAATATTTGGATCAATTTTTCATTTTTATTAAATCTAAATCTTCTCAATAAAACCTGACATCAAAATGCAACCAAGTAGGCTAAAATAGTAGTTCCTTAGCAGAGGTGGAAAGAATACACACAAGAACTATACAGGAAAGATCTTAATGTCCCTGATAGCCACGATTGTGAGGTCACCAAACTTGAGCCGGACATCCTAGAGGGTGAAGTCAAGTGGGCCTTAGGAAGCATTACTAACAACAAAGCTAGCGGAGATGACAGTATTCCAGCTGAGCTATTTAAAATCCTAAAGATGATGCTGTTAAAGTGCTGCACTCAATATGCCAACAAATTTGGAACACTCAGCAGTGGCCACAAGACTGGAAAAGGTCAGTTTACATTCCAATTCCAAAGAAGGGCAACGCCAAAGAGTGTTCAAACTACCGCACAATTGCGCTCATTTCACATGCCAGCAAGGTGATGCTCAAAATCCTACAAGCTAGGCTTCAGCAGCATGTGAACCGAGAACTACCGGAAGTACAAACTGTGTTTCAAAGAGGCAGAGGAACTAGAGATCAAATCGCCAACATTCGCTGCCTCATGGAGAAAGCAAGAGAATTCCAGAAAAACGTCTATTTCTGCTTCATTGACTACGCTAAAGCCTTTGATTGTGTGGATCACAACAAACTGTGGCAAATTCTGAAAGAGATGGGAGTACCAGACCACCTTACCTGTCTCCTGAGAAATCTGTACGAGGGTCAAGAAGCAACAGTAAGAACCGGACATGGAACAACCGAGTGGTTCAAAATTGGGAAAGGAGTACAACAAGGCTGTATGTTGTCGCCCTGCTTATTTAACTTATATGCAGAGTACATCATGAGAAATGCTGGGTTGGATGAATCACAGGTCGGAATTAAGATTGCTGGGAGAATTATCAACAACCTCAGATACGCAGATGGTACCACCCTAATGGCAGAAAGTGAAGAGGATCTAAAGAGCCTCTTGTTGAGGGTGAAAGCGGAGAGTGCAAAAGCTGGTCTGAAACTCAACATTAAAAAAACTACGATCACGGGATCTGGCCCCATCACTTCCTGGCATATGGAAGGAGAAGAAATGGAAGCAGTGACAGATTTTATTTTCTTGGGCTCCAAGAACACCGCAGACGGTGACTGTAGCCATGAAATTAAAAGACGCTTGCTCCTTGGGAGGAAAGCTATGGCAAACCTAGACAGCATAGTCAGAAGCAGAGACATCACCTTGCCGACAAAGGTCCGTCTAATCAAAGCTATGGTTTTCCCAGTAGTAATGTATGGCTGTGAGAGCTGGGCACCGAAGGCTGAGCACCGAAGAATTGATGCTTTCGAACTATGGTGCTGGAGAAGTAAGAGTCCCTTGGACTGCAAGGAGGTCAAATCAGTCAATCCTAAAGGAAATCAACCCTGACTGCTCATTGGAATGACAGATACCGAAGCTGAAGCTCAAATATTTTGGCCACCTAATGTGAAGAGAAAACTCCCTGGAAAAGACCCTGATCCTGGGAAGGAGTGAAGGCAAAAGGAGAAGGGGACAGCAGAGGATGAGATGGCTAGATAGCATCACCGATGCAATGAAGATGAACTTGAGCACACTCTGGCAGAGAGCGGAGGACAGGAAGGCCTGGCGTGCTATGGTCCATGGGGTCACAAAGAGTCGGACACGACTTAACGACTGAACAACAAGCAATAAGAAATGCATACGATTCCAAGATTTTAATAGTTTAAACAGATACGTTATTTCCTAAACCTTTCTTGTTATCAGAGATTTTAGTCTTGACAAACTTTAAAAAATCTTTAAAGTTTTAGAAAGAGAGCTTTTCATCTAAGTCCCAGGTTGCTTATCTAACTCTAAATAAGTTGCTCGGCGACTTATATAGGCTGGGTGAGCTTCTGAGATGGTAAAGAAGCTGATATACCCAAAATATCAGAGCATGTTTACACTTCCTGCACATTACATTATTGTTTATTATCCCATTCATTTCTGCTCAGTCTCAATTCCTCAAAAATTCCAATGAGATTAAAACACACAAAAAGATGTAAGGTTAACATATATCTTTCAGGCTAGACAAGAGTTATTCTTAATCCTATCTTTGAGGAAAACAACTCCCATTTCAAAATTTTCTACTTAAAACCTAATTGTTGAAACTTTTCTAAACATCTATATGTCAGGTTTATAGTGTTTATAACAGGGGTGGGCAACTTTGGGAGGTCCAGGAGCCATTTTCGCCATCCTGCGGAATTCGGCAGTGGCAAAAATCAATTTGCCATTGATTTTTTGCAGCAAGCCACTGCAGAACATGACAGTGCCAAATGTAGCTTGAAAACCAGCTAAATGTGCCAGTTGTAACCTTCTGTAGTAGTTGGCCTTGTATCATTGGCAGCATATCACCTATTTCTTTTTGCTCTCACCATGTTGCCCACCCTTGGCTTGTACCTTATACAATATTTATTACCCATTAATTATCAACTCCTAGCCAATAAGTAAACTCTCCTAGTACATCTTTTTCCATGAGTAATAAAGTTTTGCAGCTCTTAGGGAGCAATACTAGGGCTGCTAGACAGCAGCTAGACATCCATAGGATATCTTGTTATCCGGGAACTGACCTTCCCCCACTACATGCTGCCTCAGAAGACGAGCGGGGAGTGGCCGAAAATGGGCGTGGCTGGAGGCATCCCAGGGCGGGGCGGGCAGAAATGCCTGTACGACACATCCAATGTGTTGTACAGCAGCTTCCTCCCCCACCCTGTCCTCCCACGGCTAAATAGCCGCAATCGGCTGTCTAACCGAAAATGCAGGGCTGGAGAAGCATGGAGGGAATGATCCCCTCTGTGCCTCTTCTGCCCTGTTTTGGATAGGCGGTTGCCGCCAAGTTCAGAGGCGGCCGCCTATCTGGATAGGATTGCGCCCTTAATTCCTTAAATAACCCTTGAATGCTAGGCATTAACTCAACATCCTTCCTTAGATATTATGCAGACCACTTTGCCAATTTGTCTTGGTATCAGTTACCCAGAGATCACTGTGGACCTGCTTGTGTCTTTGTGTCTCTTCTCTTTAATATTAACACTATTCCTACTTGTTCACAACTCCACATTTTTAATTATGTATAATACAGCATTTTCAATGGCTCTTCACTTGGCCTTTTATAAAAAGTCACTCCAATGAGGCCGGATTCTAAAGAATCCCCCGGAGTCCGTGGCGGAACGGACTACTCCCCCCCGCCACCCCACGAAATTCTGCCCCCCGCCACCCCACGAAATTCTCCCCGGACAGACCCTACCTGCTGCCAGCCAGTCTGGGTCCGTCCACTGCCCCGGTCTGCGGATGCAAATGGTATAAATATTTACGTAACCTATCATGGCTAAAGCAGGGATGCAAATGATGTCCGCTACGCCAGACGCCATTTGCATCCGCAGCCCAGCAGCAGACAGAAGTCCGGCTGCAGACGGGCCTGGCTGGCGACTCCGCAGACTCGCCGCAGAGCGGAGCCGGCCAGGGAGGATTCCGGAGGGAGGGACGGATCTCCCCCCCCCCCACGGATGCCCCGAACCGGAACAGTGAGTGGGGTTCGTACACCCCTAATCAAGAGAGCTGGGTTAACAAATTCTCAGTCACCATCCCAGCATTTCCAGTGAAGCTAAAAATCAGCTTTTTTGCCTTAAAGTATACAATAGTAGAAAATATTGGATGTAAGTGCAGGAGCTAGAAATCCAAACAGAAAGTAAGTTATACAAGGGCTTAATGAAAAGGGAGACAAATATTTATAGCAGAAACACTTGAAGAGGAGTCATCTAGCATAGGGATGTCTGGTGTGTATGTCTGACAGTGGTATGCAGATGTGCTAAACACATGAGAGCATCGGGAGCCAGATGGTAGTAAAAAGTTCACAATGCCATGAAATGTAGCTACTGAATTACAGTCTTTTCTGAAACCATACACATGCTGTGCAGTTGTTCCTACCACAGTCCAAAAGATACAAGTGGAAGTAATTATGGCGTTATCTATGCTTGGCTTTAAAGCCGCATCATGAAGAGTCCATAGAACTATGATTTGCAATTTAAGAAAAGGGAAGAAATCTAGATGCATACAATAAAATAAACACTAATATACTGTATATATTCAATATATTACAAATATGACATTACAAGTATGACATCCACAGAACAAGCAAACTGTGAAAATAGTCAAAATTCAAACTGTGCAAAGGAGAAAACTGTTGCAAGAAAGATCCGCAATTACAAAATGATTTCCACATTGCTCCACTGCACTGGGTTAGACAGGAATGGTATTTTATATCCTGGCTACTAAATTTTAGAATCAAATCGTAACTTTTTGCTTCAGTTAAAGGTTGTAACATATCTCTTGCTGTATTTCTTTACTTCAGTTAAGAACTTGGAAAGTGGCAGACTTGTACCAGGAGTAAAGATGTTTTTTGGCCATGATATTGTTAATGGTGAGAATATTTTTTTAGTTATACTCAGATGTTCTTTGTTGGGTTTAATGCCATCTCAGATTCCCAGCCCCCCTTTCTTCTAATGACTTTTCCTACTCAGGGTTGTTGATTTCCAGTTTTCCCATTCCCAGTTGGAAATAGAAATATTCATGTACTTAGGCTCAGCATTGGTTAAAGAATGTAGAAATGCGGTAGGTCCTAAATTTACATCTGAAGGGCCTTAAATATATTTGCAGCACAGCTTTGACTAGGCTGCAACAGCATAAGCCTCTTCTCTTTTAGTTAGAAGTTAATAATGACTAGAAGGTAAAATTGATTACAACAGAAGTAACTCTCTGCAAATCTCTGTACTATTTTATTACTGTGATTAATACCAATGATGTGGGCTCCAATCATAAATGCACTTACTTATGTGCAAAAATGGTTAACTCCTCTCGAATTTATGAAAGTTTTCTTAAAGCAACAGTTCTATGTACACTTACCTGGGCGAAAGGCCAACTGAACACGGTACAACTCACTTCTTAGTAAACATGAATAGGATTGTGCTTGCAGCCTGAAAACACAGATTAGCTATTTGCAAATCTTCACAAGATTTGTAAAATGTCCTGGGAGGCTATAATAATGATCTGTTTATCACATCCCCCAACACCTTACGCAGGTTCACTCCAACATTTTACAAAGAGCCATGTTCAATGAAATGCCAGAAGGTAGGAGGGAGGATACTTCTTTGCTGCAAAGCATAAGTGTGGACATTAATCTTCCTTTGTTTTTGTGCATCCTTAAAGCTAAGATATGCTAATCCATGGCCTTAAAAGGTTTTAATGGAAGTGGATACTGGAGTGATTTACGTGTTAGATATGTACATTTCATGTACTGTATGGTCAGCATAACTATAATGAAGTAGTGATTAAGAAATTAACAGTGCGTTCTTACGCACATTTACTAGGAAGCAAGTCCCATGGAGTTCAATAGGACTTACTCCCAGGTAAGTGTGTATAGAATTGCAGCCTGTGAACAAGGAAATCTTTTTGTTTAAACTTTGCCTGTGAACCCAGCAAGTGGACATAGGCTACAATCTTATATACACCTACATTAGAGAAAACTCTATTACACTCAGGGGGATTTATTTCTGAGTATTTATTTAAGAGTTGCACTCTTACTCTCTCATTTGCAAAACAGATATAATATTGTTATATGCTAAGTGCTTTGTTTACTCAAAATATAAAGCATCACGGTCAGCCCAAGACATTTTGCTTCCTGAGGCAGAGCAGCCAAGTGGTGCCCCTCCCCGCCCCCAAATCAAGGTGCATGGTACCTAACGCCAGCAAAATTATTTTGACATCTGAGGCAGAGAATCACACAAGTGCCCCCTTTTATTATTATCATAATACCATAATAATAAATAACAATTTGCTGCCCTTTAGTGACACCCCAAATCAGCTGCCTGATGCAGGCACCTCTCTGCCTAATGGTAGGACTGGTCCTGTCACCGTATAAAAATGTTTTATATAGGCTTCTGTCATTGGCAGGCTTCATTAGAAGGAAGGGTTGATGTGGAGGCCCTTGAAGATTGTATTGTAAACCTGTAGAATAGGGACTCCCTGATTTTTGGCCATTCCACCTTTGAGATGTTCACCACACCCACAAGCCTCATTTGCATTTTAAACTGTGATAAGGGTGTTACGATGGTCAGATTTCCATGATCACCACAGCTTAAACAAGCTATAATGCCTTGTTTAAGCCCCGGTGCATGCTAGGCACCGTTTCCATAATTACTCACCCAGGCACAGTTATCGTGTCATCCAACCCAGGGTGGCCTGGCTTGTTTGAGGGGGAAACAACCCTCACATAACTCAGCAACACCCCATGTGCATATCATCCTTATGAAGTAGGTAATAAAATCCTCATTATTATAGGTGGGGTAAAATGGACGTGCCCAAAACTACCCAGAATGTTTACAGCTGAATAGGATTTGAAAGCCAGTGTTCCATAGAAAGGTAGTTTACAGCATAATCCCATGCATGTTGACTTGGACGTAAATAGTCCAGAGCTCATAAGAGCATCCATGCTGGATCAGACCATCTAGTCCAGCACTCTGTTCACACGGTGGCCCACAGAAAACCCACAGGCAGGACATAGGTGCAGCAGTACCCTCCCACCCATGTTCCCCAGCACACTGCCTATGATACTGGAGGTATCATATAGCCATCAGGACTAGTAGCCACTGATAGCCTTCTCCTCCATGAATTTGTCCAATTGCCTTTTAAAGCCACCCAAACTGGTGGCCATCACTACATCTTGTGGAAGTGAGTTCCATCGTTTACCTGTGTGCTGTGTGAAGAAGTTCTTCCTTTTATCTGTTCTGAATCTCCCACCAATCAGCTTCATGGGATAACCCTGGGTTCTAGTTTTATGGGTGAGGGAGAAAAATGTCTCCCTATCCACATTCTCTGCACCTTTAATGGGATGTACTTTCAAGTAAGTTTGTATGAGGTTGCAGCTGTCTTTGAAGGACATACTGGAGATCTTTGTCACAGCCTTTTTAAACTTAAATCTGTGCCAGTAAGATTATAACCAATTTTATTGAGGGGGGAGGAAAGCTGTGACATGATTGTTTTACAGGGGCTGTACAAAAGGAGCTGAAAATTACCCACCATTCCTCAATTCCCTGGACTCTGTTTGCCTTCATCCCTGCCCCTGCCGTGTTCTGTCTCAAAACCTTGTGAATTTCCCATTTTGCCCCTCTCAACCTGTTCTCATTCTTAGATCCTAACTAGGTAGCCTGCAGTTGAGAACATAATAGTGGTGTAATCCTTCATGGATCACTGCCTTGTTGTGGCGAAGGGGCTTGCGTAACTCAGTGAAGCCATAAGCTATGCCGTGCAGGGCCACCCAAGACGGACAGGTCATGGCGGAGAGTTCTGACAAAATGTGGTCCACTGGAGAAGGAAATGGCAACCCACTCCAGTATTCTTGCCAAGAAAACCTCATGGAACGTATCACAAGGCTAAAAGATATGACGCCGGAAGATGAGCCCCTCAGGTCGGAAGGTGTCCAATATGCTACTGGGGAAGAGCAGAGGGTATTTCCAAGTAGCGCCAGAAAGAGTGAAGCGGCTGGGCCAAACCCGAAAGGACACTCAGCTGTGGATGTGTCTGGTGGTGAAAAGAAAATCCGATGCTGTAAAGAACAATATTGTTTAGGAACCTGGAATGTCAGATCAATGAATCAAGGTAAGCTGGAGGTGGTCAAACATGAGATGGCAAGATTGAACATCGACATCTTGGGAATCAGCGAACTAAAATGGACAGGCATGGGCGAATTTAATTCAGGTGACCATCATATCTACTATTGTGGCCAAGAATCCCTTAGAAGAAATGGAGTAGCACTCATAGTCAACAAAAGGGTGGGAAAAGCAGTACTGGGGTACAATCTTAAAAATGATAGAATGATCTCAGTACGAATCCAAGGCAAACCATTCAACATCACAGTAATTCAAGTCTATGCCCCAACCACTGAGGCCGAAGAAGCTGAGGTTGATCGGTTCTATGAAGACCTACAACACCTTCTAGAACTAACACCAAAAAAAGATGTCCTCTTCATCATAGGGGATTGGAATGCTAAAGTAGGAAATCAAGAAATCACCGGGATAACAGGCAGGCATGGCCTTGGTGTACAAAATGAAGCAGGACAAAAGCTAATAGAGTTTTGCCAAGAGAACATGCTGATCATAGCAAACACTCTTTTCCAACAGCACAAGAGGCGACTCTACACATGGACATCACCAGATGGTCAATATCGAAATCAGATTGATTATGTCCTTTGCAGCCAAAGATGGAGAAGCTCCATACAGTCAGTAAAAACAAGACCTGGAGCTGACTGTGGCTCAGATCATGAGCTCCTTCTTGCAAAATTTCGTCTTAAATTGAAGAACGTAGGGAAAACCACTAAACCATTCAGGTATGACCTAAATCATATCCCTGATGAATATACAGTGGAGGTGAGGAATAGATTTCAGGGATTAGACCTGATAGACAGAGTGCCTGAGGAACTATGGACGGAGGTCCGTAACATTGTTCAGGAGGCAGCAACGAAATCCATCCCAAAGAAAAAGCAATGCAAGAAAGCCAAGTGGCTGTCTGATGAGGCTTTACAAGTAGCTGAGGAAAGAAGGGAAGCGAAAAGCAAGGGAGAAAGGGGAAGATATACCCAACTGAACGCAGAGTTCCAGAGAATAGCAAGGAGAGACAAGAAGGCCTTCTTAAATGAACAATGCAAAGAAATCGAGGAAAACAACAGAATGGGAAAGACTAGAGATCTCTTCAAGAAAATTGGAGATCTCAAGGGAACGTTTTGTGCAAAGACGGGCATGATAAAGGACAAAGAAGGCCGGGACCTAACAGAAGCAGATGAGATTAAGAAGAGGTGGCAAGAATACACAGAAGAACTATACAGGAAAGATCTGAATGTCCCTGATAGCCATGATAGTGCGGTCATTGAACTTGAGCCGGACATCCTAGAGAGTGAAGTCAAGTGGGCCTTAGGAAGCATTAGTAACAACAAAGCTAGCGGAGATGACAGTATTCCAGCCGAACTATTTAAAATCCTAAAAGATGATGCTGTTAAAGTGCTGCATTCAATATGCCAACAAATCTGGAACACTCAACGGTGGCCACAAGACTGGAAAAGGTCAGTTTACATTCCAATTCCAAAGAAGGGCAACGCCAAAGAGTGTTCAAACTACCGCACAATTGCGCTCATTTCACATGCCAGCAAGGTGATGCTCAAAATCCTACAAGCTAGGCTTCAGCAGTATGCGAACCGAGAACTACCGGAAGTACAAGCTGGGTTTAGAAGAGGCAGAGGAACTAGAGATCA
Source organism: Heloderma suspectum (assembly GCF_057233095.1). Lineage (NCBI taxonomy): Eukaryota > Metazoa > Chordata > Lepidosauria > Squamata > Helodermatidae > Heloderma > Heloderma suspectum. The sequence goes on along the minus strand of NC_139458.1, from coordinate 70,138,960 downwards.
AATCGCCAACATTCGCTGCATCATGGAGAAAGCAAGAGAATTCCAGAAAAACGTCTATTTCTGCTTCATTGACTACGCTAAAGCCTTTGATTGTGTGGATCACAACAAACTGTGGCAAATTCTTAAAGTGATGGGAGTACCAGACCACCTTACCTGTCTCCTGAGAAACCTGTACGAGGGTCAAGAAGCAACAGTAAGAACCAGAGATGGAACAACCGATTGGTTCAAAATTGGGAAAGGAGTACGACAAGGCTGCATATTGTCACCCTGCTTATTTAACTTATATGCAGAGTACATCATGAGAAATGCCGGGTTGGATGAATCAGAGGTCGGAATTAAGATTGCTGGGAGAATTATCAACAACCTCCGATATGCAGACGATACCACCCTAATGGCAGAAAGCGAAGAGGATCTCAAGAGCCTCTTGTTGAGGGTGAAAGAGGAGAGTGCAAAAGCTGGTTTGAAACTCAACATTAAAAAAACGAAGATCATGGCATCTGGCCCCATCACTTCCTGGCATATAGAAGGGGAAGAAATGGAAGCAGTGACAGATTTTACTTTCTTGGGCTCCAAGATCACCGCAGACGGTGACTGTAGCCATGAAATTAAAAGACGCTTGCTCCTTGGGAGGAAAGCTATGGCCAACCTAGACAGCATAGTCAGAAGCAGAGACATCACCTTGCCGACAAAGGTCCGTCTAATCAAAGCTATGGTTTTCCCAGTAGTAATGTATGGCTGTGAGAGCTGGACTATAAGGAAGGCTGAGCGCCGAAGAATTGATGCTTTCGAACTGTGGTGCTGGAGAAGGCTCTTACGAGTCCCCTGGACTGCAAGGAGGTCAAATCAGTCCATCCTAAAGGAAATCAACCCTGAGTGCTCATTGGAAGGACAGATACTGAAGCTGAAGCTCCAATATTTTGGCCACCTAATGCGAAGAGAAAACTCCCTAGAAAAGACCCTGATGCTGGGAAAGACTGAAGGCAAAAGGAGAAGGGGACGGCAGAGGATGAGATGGCTAGATAGCATCACGGATGCAATGAATATGAACTTGAGCACGCTCCGGGAGAGAGCGCAGGACAGGAAGGCCTGGCGTGCTATGGTCCATGGGGTCACGAAGAGTCGGACACGACTGAACGACTGAACAACAACAACAATCCTAGCTTCCTTTGTCAATAGAGCCAAAGTTGTTTACAGAAGAGGTTCTGTAGAATAGGCCAGTTCTATAGAATAGGTTCTGTAGAATAATCTTTATTCTACTTCCATAAAATGTTTGCATTTAGGTTAACACTGTTATGATGCACACTATACATGTTGTTATCCTGTAGAGTGAGTGCCCATTTTCCATCATGTTCTTATCCTGGTAATTTTGTTTGCTTGCTTGTTGCTATCATAACTGTATTCTTCATTTGCCAGCAGAAGTGTTGGCCTATCTTCAACTTTCTGGGGATTAAGTGTAGTTCCTGGCTGGAGGCTATATCTATAATAGAAGCTATTGGTGTATGTTTCAGTGGAATTGCTTGATGATCTTGAACAACAAGCTGCAGAAGGAAAGGCAACTCCCACCAGGTCCAGGTACATATGAAGGAGTTTTGTTGTTGGGAATGCTGGTGACCTTAGATATTAGGACAAACTGTCCTAGTAGAAAATCTTATCTGTACGCTACTGACTCGGCAAACCAGTAGTCCAGGAGAGAGAGAGAAATAGTGAACCACCCAGAGAGCTTGTGAACTGCCTAGAGAGCTTTGGTTATTGGGTGATATAGAAATGAAATAAATAAAATAAATAATAGTTGGGCTGCCCTCTACTTATAAGATAGCTATAGAATTCAATCCATAGTCCGAAATACTTTTACAGGATAGCAAGTAAACTTTGCACATTGCTTCCATAGTTCATAGTTTTAGAGCCAGTGTAGTGTAGTGTAGTGGTGAGAGTGACGGACTGGGAGCCGGGAGATCTGGGTTCTAGTCCCCATTTGGCCATGGAAGCTCACCGGGTAACTTTGGGTCTCAGCTCACCCTACCTCACAGGGTTGTTGTTGTGAGGATAAAACGGAGAGGAGGAGGAAAATGTAAGCCGCCTTGGGTTCCTTGCAAGAGGAAAAAAAGCGGGATATAAATGCAATTAATAGACAGATAGATAGATAGATAGATAGATAGATAGATAGATAGATAGATTGATACCCTCTGTTTCTAGAATGAGAGGTGATACAGAAAAGTTTAAAATAATTAAATAGCTTCTTGTTACCCTTCCTCCACAACAGACAGACAGGCTGAAAGAGTACAACTATATTGTCAGAAACAATGCCAGCATGGTCCTCCTGTGTCTTGTAATTTGAAAGGCCCATTTACCCTTTGCGTTGCCCCGGCCGTGGGCGTTGAACTCTTAGGTTAGAGGTGCCAAGATAGTGATAAATCAGATTCAAAGGTTTACTTACAAGGAGACCTTATTGGGTCACTTACAGCACACAGGCATGCCCAATGGTTGGATCAGACAGCCTCTCTGAACCACGAGCCATTAGGTCAAATGGGTTTTATACCATACATGTCAGCAATGAGGCATCACAACACTAGCAAGCACCTCTAGTGTTCATTCCCAGCATAGGCTAGAAGTGTTTGGATCTCAAGCACAGCTACTTAAGACAAACAAACTTTGCTTCCCAGGCAATTCTTGATATCACTCTCACTCATTAGTATTAGGGCACTATCGGCCCTCTGAATCACCTTCACATGCTCGGAGGCTTACTAGCAAGGGAATTGCACCAATAATGAACTTAAGCAAGCATTATGGATCTCTAGGCCACTCTAACGCTATAAATGACTTGGCTATACTCCTGGGGCCAATACACCCTGAATTTCAGGGAATGTAGACTTAACTCCATTTTCAGATGTAAACAAGTGTTGCTTCTGCAAACTGGTACAAGCAAGCGTTTATCGTTAGTTTTGAAATCCTGTCCCTAATGTGTGTTTGCTTTCTACTGTTTTTCTCCTGAGCATTTCGCTTCCTTACCTATGTTTATTCAAACTGAAGATAGCTCCTTCTAACCTGAACCCCACTGCCTCCCCCGCCGCCTATCCCCTTTCTTTCCTCATCTACCTGTAGGGCCTCCATATACATCATGTCTATATTGGTGGTTTTAGGGTATATTCCTGGCTCCTGCCCTTCTCTCAGCACCCCTGTTGTTTCTTCTCCCAGCACCACCCCGATCCTTCTCTAACCTTTATTTGGGGTCTCCATCTTCTGCCCAAATCTTTCTTCTTGCTTCCTAACATTTGTTCTCTTCTCTTTCCAAGCCCTTCTTAGTAAGCTGTTGCTTCTGCTTCATCCCAGACTCGCTATTTGGTTAAGTTAGAAAAAAAAAAAAAGTGAGCCCATTATATCTGAAGCCACAGCAGGGTGAGGACTGGCACACAAAATAAATGTCCCGTTTGTCTAGGTCTTGGGTTTTTTCAACTTTTTACTTTCTTATGTATGTACAGCATTTCATAACCCCACCTTTTGGTCCCAATTCGGAATGTGTAAGACAGCTTACAGATTCAAAAAAATATACAATTTAATACTTTAACTGTAAAAATAAACTAATAAAAGCATCACAAAAAGGGGAAACACTTCACTAAAAATATTTAGTAGCACCAATATCATCTTGCTGCACATGTCTTCATAAACAACCATGTTTTCACTACTTGTCAAAAAGACAGTCAGTGACTGAGTTTGGTAGACTTTCCTTGGGATAGCATTCCAGAGCTGTGGTGGCAAAGTGGAAAGGCCCTGTTTCACATGTCTATTTATTTGCCCTTCCTCTGTGGGCAGGAGAATACAGAACAGTGTCTCGGATATTGCCCTTGCCATTGGTTTTTGTTTCAGCTAAAGTCCTTTTCTTTTTTTAATATCTTTTGAATAATTAGCCAATAAACCAAGCTTTGAAGAACTGCCAGCTCTACAACCAGGAAAGGTGTGAATATTTAACTAGGAAGTCAGAAAGAGAAAACAGTAGCCCTTTCAGTAGCTCTTTAGATCCCACTCCATGACCTGTTGAACTTTGCAATTAAGAATCTAGAGCCTGAATTTGCGTTTTTCCTCCCCTCACCTACTTGCCTTTTATTTAGTGTTGTGTCTTTAGATTGTAAGCCTGCCTTATTTCTTAACTTAAACAGTGGTTGAGAGCCACGTGGACTTTCCTTGAGGGATAGCATTCCAGAGCTGTGGTGGCAAAGCTGAAAGGCTGTTTCACATGGCCACTTGCCCTGCCTCTGTGTGTGGGGGAATACAGAACAGGGCCCTGGATATTGATCTAAGTGCATGGTGAAGCATAGATGGATGGACAGGGTGGCACTTCAGATATCCTGGGCCTTTTTAGTTGAAGAGTAGAATAAAACTGCTAGGAATAAGTCATTATTGCTTGTAGAACAGAATACCACATAGATGTTCGTTCGTGTCATCTAAAATGTAAGAAGTATCCTATCTAATTTTACAGTTATTGATCATGATACTAACGATAATGTCTTGTTAAGGGAAGTTGCAACGACCGTAAAGTCTGCTGTGGCCAGAGGAGAACCACTGAAGCAAAGCACTCAGAATCCTGATGCTGTTTCCCAAGAGAGGCAGCAGTTCAGTTTGCACAACATCAAATATACCTTTTCAGGTGACTGCCAGAAATCAGCCTTATACCTTATCTGCAAGTCATGTTTTTACATCCCATATGTCTTATGCCATCACTTTAGGGCTTTTCTTAGACCTAGGGCTTTTTGTTTGAGTGTGTGTGTGTTTTGATAATTGAAGCACTGTGATTGCCTCCAGCGAGTAGTCCATTCATGCGTGCACACATTCTCGCACTTGCGTGTAATGCTCAGGGGCATATTGGAGTTTCCGGAACGTCATAGTATTGAAATACACACCTGTCCAAAGCTGGTACAACTTCTGAATAACCCTTTTATAGAAAGCTGTTTTGTGGTGTGGATTCTGGTGGTGCTAACAGCAGTAGATACTGGGGTGTCCCCAATAGTGGCTTTGTGCCAGCAGCAAGCACCTCCATTTGAGCAAGACAAGGCACCTGATGTTCACCTGTCATGCTCTCTCTCCCACAGTCCCCCAAAAGCCCCTCCTGAGGGTTACGGGTCTTTCTGAAATGATATGGGATGTAGTATGAAGGGCTACAGAAAGTAAGGAGGATTGACAAAAATTGGATGCCTCACCTTGCCTGAGTGGAAATGCTTTCTACTAGTGTAAACCCACCATTTGCAACGGCCAACATTTGGCACTACTGTGTGATGATATGCACACTTGTACATACTTCCCGTGACTTGACAAATGATTTAACAGAGCAGTCCTGTGCATGTTAATTCAGAAATAAAATTTCTTGTATTGACTACTAGGTATTAATGCCAGGTAGGTGTGCATAAGATTAAAATCTAAAATAAGTATTTTTTTTAAGTGAAGAAAAAGTTTAAAAGACATTATAATACAGGTGGTGGTGTTGACAGAGTGAGCCACAGGACTCCATTTAATAACTTAGCGGTAAAGAGGTGTGATATGCTGCCAGACACCAACCTAGATTCGAAAAATTTCATAGAGGTGTGGGTGGGGTGATGGTGCAAAATGGAATACTTGTAGCCAGTGCTGCTATAGCAACTTGAAAAAAAGCACCACAAGGCCTCACTGGTTGTGTGGGAAAGCCTGTAATGATTCAGCTCAGACTATAACAGCCTCATATTTAAGCATTAATTTGGTAGCCATAGGCAACATGGAAGTACATGCAGGTGAGTCAGCAGGTTCACAGAGGAGGGATGGAGTGCTCTGTCCCTCCTCTGCCTCCAGCAGAGAAACCAGTTGGGCTGCCAGTGGAACGAAGAAATGCAGTGAGCTACGGGAAAGTAACAATTGTTACTTTCCTAAATTATAAAGAGTATAAATACCATGTTAACTATGATAATAGAGGCAGTCTTAACTTTCATTTCCTATCCTTCAGATGTCTGATTTGGAAGCTTATTTTTAACATCGTTTTATGCATATTGTTATAGCCTAACTCTTTTGTAAAGAGGAAGCACAGTGGATTTTTGAAAACATACTTTATGAGGTTATACTGTGGTCACAGGTATAGAGAACTTTTTAGTGTTTTTATTAATTTTTGTAGATGAAGACAAAGGGAAAGACATAGAATATGTTGTCATTGATCAGTTCCAGAGGAAGTTTGGTTCTGCTGTAAGTATGATACTGTTACTTCTATTCAAAGCTGGGTTTGTTATGTTTTTTCCTCTGTTAAGTGTTTCAGGCATGTCAGGTAGCATAGGTATGAGGGGGTTCCAAAAACATAGGGCGGGTTCTGGTGTCACTTTAAGCCATGGTAGCTTAATAAGCTCTCACGGTCGCTTATTAAGCTACTCACGGTAGCTTATTTTTGAAATAGTCCATGAAGCCCCACCACATAAGCAGGCTACTGTGAGTAGCTTCTTAAGCTACTGTGCATAATCTGAGTCATCCCCCTGCCCCCTGTCCTGCTGCAATCCTCCTGCCTAAGTAGTGGTGCTGTTTCACCCATTGACAACATCACAGCAGCCTGTTTTAACCTTCCACGATATCCCAATGATAGGGGAGTGGTGTGGGGTGAAGTACAGGGGCTTAATTCAGTGCTTCCAACATCACCCCAACAAGGGGGTGGTGGCTCTAAAGTGCTGGAAGTTTGCAGGATTGGGACCAAACTTCATACATAGCCTCCCCTAGTTTGGAGGCACCTGATGCACCCTGTGCGATTACTGACAAAGGAGTGAAAATCCCTTGTGCAGCAAAAAGGAAGTGGCAACTATAAAACCTTGGAGGTTTGCAGAATCAGCACCAAACTTCTTACACAACCTCTCCTAGTCAGGAGGCACCTGATGCACCATCAAAACCCTGTGCAATTACTCACAAAGGAGCGAAAACCACATGTGCACCAAAAAGGAGGTGGCACAAATAAACCCTTGGAAAATGACAGGAATGGGACCAAACTTCATACACAGCCTCACCTAGTCGGGAGGTACCCAATGTACCATCAAAAGCCTGAATGATTACTCACAAAGGAGTGAAAAACATGTGCACCAAAAAAAAGGGTGGCACAAATAACCCCTTGGAAGTTTTCAGGAGTGGGAAAAAAAGATTACACACAGATGCTTCTCATAGGGAGGCACCTGACACACCCTCCAAACCCTGCAACCCTGTTTTTTTCACCCATTCCTTGTGTTTCTCCTACTGGCAGTAGTGTGCTTTAGAGCACTCTTTTGCATATTCACTAAGGAGTTATAGCCCATTTTCACTAAAGCACAATTCTTCCCATAGATATTGCTGGCATAGATGCTTTAATGTGTTCCCAATACCGCTAAAGCGCAATTGTGCAATTCTTCCCATAGACATTGCTGGCATAGACAGACACTTTAACATTGCACATTTCTCCTGATAGATGCTACTGAAATAGCCCATGTATGCTATACCCATTACAGGGAGAACACCTGCAAGGAGCAGAGCAGCAGCAATCTGAACCACTCTTGCAGCACAACTCTGTAGGAAAAGAAAATAACCCATGGTGACCACCAGACAACACAGTAACCCACACTGGCTTAAATAATCCCTGCTGCAGACCATGAGCTATCAGAGTGGGTTATTTTGGCCAAATAAGCCATTGTGGGTTTTAAAAATCCCGACAGACGACATGATAACCCACAATAGGTTAAATAAACCATCATGGTTTATTTAACCCATCATGGTTTATCATGTTGTCCGAACCCAGTTGTAGAATCAGATTTTAATTAAATAACTTTAAACTAAATTTAAATCAGTGCTTTAAATCATGCTTTCGTGGCTTAGTTTGTTTTGTTTTTTAAAGTTATAATTTGTTTATACATCAAGAAAGGGCAGCACGTTAATACAAGTCCTTGGTGTAACAATGGTATAAATGGTATTGTGTGGTAGGAGAGAATAATCTAGTAAATGCTATTATGTGGGAAAACAAGGGGAAGGTTCTGTTACGCTGTGGAATGTCTTAGCCCTAAAAAAGTGTATATGATAGTGCTGTATGAATAAGTACTAATAACGTCCAAGGAACTGAAATCATGATCTATTCTTTTCGCTGTGCCAACCATCCACCATATACCTCTGCCATTTGATCCATGCTGCATTTAAACTTTACGCTTGACAGAAAAATCCACATTGTATTGCTTGTCTTCCATGTTCTCCTGTACCTTTGTTCCTCTTCTCACTAGATGATGCACATCAAAAAGCAAACTGTGTGTAGTATAGCAGCAGAAGGTGTCAATCTGTGTCGTCATGGAAAACTCTCTTGGCTGCAAGTAAGACATTTTATAAATACTTCGCAGTTTTGAACTTGTGTGTCAAAACCTTCAATTCTGAGTGTCTTAGTAGCAGCCCCGGCACAAGCACTCACACCACCTGAAATGGAGAACAAGTGCTGCCACCTCGCACCCCTTCCTTCCATGACTCATCCCATGCCCCCATCCTGCACCCCCCTTCCCTTTGTTGACACCACTGCACCAGGTCTATGGAGAATTGCGCACAGGCGGGAGGAAAAAGCTCCTTCCCAGGTCTCGCAGGAGCTTGCCCAGGTCTTGCAAGACCTGCCTTAGCTCTCACGAGAGCTTGGATGGGTCTTGCAAGAGCCCTGCAGGCAGTTCTTCCAGCTGCGGGGCTCTCAGAGGAGAAGTACAGGGTGGGTAGCTGCTCCAGAGAGCCCCGCCAGCTGCACTCTTGCTGCGGCAAATGCCATGGTGGGAGAGCAGCTAGCAGGGCTCTCTAGAGCACTCGCTGGAGGCGTCAGAGTAGCAGCAGCAGGCCCTCTTGACTGGGGTGGGGCAGGGGAGCAGCACAATTCGCCGCTCCTCTATCTCTGCTGCCTGATGCAGGTGCCTCACCCTGCTTCATGGGTAGGCCAGCCATGCTTATTAGGTGATTTCCTTATGGCCAGTGGATATTTAAGAGAAGAAAAAGATGTGATGTATCCTTGCCCACCTCCTCCTTTTTTCTTTTCAATTGTGTATTGCTGCTCTATCCTTAGTTTCACATACATAAATGTGATGTCCCTGCGGCCCTTTGAAGAGTCCTTATCCCTCTCCTTGCTCTAGTACTCCTAGAAGTCTGTAAGTAAGCTGATTTAAATGGGTGTCTAGTTGCCCCCAGTTTTATTGCTGGAACGAAATCTACCCTAAAATAACCCAGCTCAATGCTAGCTGTGATCACCTACCGAGTTAACAGAGTTAGTAGGATACTTAAGTTTTAAGGGTGAAATCCTATTTTGTCCATCCACCAATGGAATGGCATCCATCAGTGGAGCAGATTCCCCTTTTGCAGTCTCCCATGCCCCCCTAAATTTGCTCTGGAGAGTTGGGGCAGATTTCAGGGGATGAACACAGGGCTGCAGGAATAGAGAGAAGATGGGAAAGTTCCATTACATGGAAATCTGCTTGCACAACATTGGATGTCTCCCTAAGATACCTTATTGGTTTACCAATTTACCACTTGGTCAGTTTTCAATCTCTCCCTGCCCCAAACCCTGCAGAGCGTTAGCACGTCCATTGGTTGTAGCTCACTTTAGAAGATCAAGGCATTAATGTGGGGTCAGAATCTGCCCAGATCAGATTGCAGTAGTTCAATTAACCAAGATGTTAATTTGAACAACATAGAATTGCAGTTAAAGAGAGAGAGAGAAAATGTTGGTTTTAACTTGTAATTCTTTTCCTACCTTTTAAAATAAGTAGGTAGTTCATATCTTACATGGGACAAGAATACCCATAGCACCAGGCAGTAAGTTTTGGTTAGAAGCCAAAAACCCTTGTCTCTGCCCTTCTGGCTCAGGTTGGTCATATGCATAAGCAATTACTGGATGCATATGTAGATTGGCCCCTCTTATGTAATTATATGTGTTCCAAAGAAAGTTTGATATTGGGAGCCCCACCTCTCAATCCATTAGACTCTTTCCCAAAAACCTTTATTTAATACTATTGGAATAATTCACTTGATTCTCATTCTCTCATAGTTATCAAATTGGAGCAACAACCAGGAGGCCAAGCCTGATTGTTTCCTCAGAAGCGGAGGTTGAGATGTGCACTAGCTGCTTCTTTGTGTTCATTTTCCCCTCAAGGCCTCATTGGTTTGGAGTGTTTTATATGCCCTTTTCAGTCCTTTGTCTGATCATGTATAAGAGACATCACCTTTTGACAGTAGGCCTGGATTACACAACCATCACTTCATCTGTTGGCATTAGGCCTGGATTGTATGCCCATCATTAATTAGGCCTAATTCAGAATGAGTGTTTGTAGTGGTTTGGTTTGCCAGCACAATTTGACCATGTCCCACCATTTGTCCTATTTGTATATTTGAATTTCCCACCTTTCCTATTTTATTTTCCAATGCTTCTAAGTCTATAGTATTCAGTAAACTTGTAGCAGTTACTACACCCTCCAAAACATACAGTGCTCCTTTTACTCTGTGCCACGATTCCTAAATTGTTGCTATTGTTTATATATTGGTAATGCCATATTCTTACATGAAATTTGTGAAATACTAACAGTGGTTAGGTTAAGAAGAATATCAAAACCTGATATCCCTTGACTCTGCATATATGGCCTACAAATGTCCTTGTTAAGAAAACCTGATAGGACTCTACAATCCATAATCATAGAAGGTTTCATATTGCTTCCAAATCACATGAAGTACTAGTTCCCCTCTACTCATCACTGGTTAGGCCTCATCTTGAATACTGTGACCAGTTCTGGGCACCACACTTTAAGAAGGATGCAGACAAACTGGACAGAGTCCAGAGGAGGGCAACAAAGACGACTGGAAACAAAACCCTATGAGGAGAGACTGAAAGAACTGGGCATGTTTAGCCTTGGGAAGACTGAGGGGAGATATGATAGCGTTCTTCAAGTACTTGAAAGGTACTGCAATCCATCTGTAAGCACCTTGAAAACAATGCGGTGATTACTCGAAGCCAACATGGATTTGTCAAGAACAAATCCTGCCAGACAAATCTGATCTCATTTTTTGATCAAGTAACCTCCCTTGTGGACTATGGAAATGCTGTAGACATCATATACCTCGACTTCAGCAAAGGTTTCGACAAAGTGCCCCATTATATCCTGATGAGCAAACTAGCTCAAAGTGGGCTAGATGAAACAACGATCTGGTGGATCCACAGTTGGCTACAGAATCAGACTCAAAGAGTGCTTATCAACGGGATCTTCTCAAACTGGGGAGAGGTAACGAGTGGGGTACCGCAGGGCTCAGTCCTGGTCCCAGTGCCTTTCAACATTTTTATTAATGACTTGGAGGAGGAGGTGCAGGGAATGCAGATCAAATTTACAGATGACACAAAATTGGGCGGTACAGCTAATACTTTGGAAGACAGAAACAAAATTCAAAGTGATCTTGATAGACTAGAGCGCTGGACAGAAAACAACAGAATTACATTTAATAGGGATAAATGCCAAGTTCTGCACCTAGGAAAAAGAAACCAAATGCACAATTACAAGATGGGGGATACGTGGCTCAAGGACACTACAAGCAAGAAGGATTTTGGAATTGCTGTACATCACAAGCTGAATATGAGCCAACAATGTGATGTGGCTGCAAAAAAGGCCAATGCTCTTTTAGGCTGCATTAATAGAAGCATAGCTTCCAAATCCCAGGAAGTACTAGTTCTCTTCTACTCAGCACTGGTTAAGCCTCATCTGGAGCACTGTGGCCAGTTCTGGACACCATATGTTAAGAAGGATGCAGACAGACTGGAGAGGGTTCAGGGGAGGGCAACAAAGATGATCAGGGGACTGGAAACAAAGCCCTATGAAGAGAGATTGAAAGAACTGGGCATGTTTAGCCTTGACAAGAGAAGACTGAGGGGGGATATGATAGCGCTCTTCAAGTACTTGAAAGGTTGTCACAGAGAGGAAGGCCAGCATCTCTTCTCGATCATCCCAGAGTGCAGGACACGGAATAATGGGCTCAAGTTACAGGAAGCCAGATTCCAGCTGAACATCAGGAAAAGCTTCCTGACTGTAAGAGCAATATGACAACGGAACCAATTACCTAGGAAGGTAGTGGGCTCTCCCACACTAGAGGTATTCAAGACGAGGCTGGACAGCCATCTGTCAGGGATGCTCTGACCTGGATTCCTGCATTGAGCAGGGGGTTGGACTCGATGGCCTTGTAGGCCCCTTCCAACCCTACTATTCTATGATTCTACCATCCTTGGGAAATCCAAACAGTGCTAGATACATCATATGTCCCTATGATCTGCTGGTCATTACATGCAGTACTGCGAGAACGTTTAATCCTCCCATTAATCCCGATACATAACTTTGTGTCTTTCCATGGCTGGAATCTTGAAAAATGTATCATTACAAAAACAGTAACATACAAAAACATATAAGCAAAAGATAACCTATTGATAACTTATTGATGTGTGTATGTGTGATAACACTTTTAAAATTGGATAATGTTGAACACTCCATCATTCCATGGTCAGCTTTGCACATACACACACCTGTAGTACCTTCAGCCTTTCTTCTAGTAACTTCTCCATTTGAACCTCAGGAATCCATTCACCATGCGGGATCTTTATATGACATATAATAACCAAAGGAATTTATTATTGTACTGGTCCTGTTTGAAATTAGAAACACCTTTTTTGTATGTGAACAAATAGTCAAGATATACTAAGCTTCACAATCCAGTCTGAAAACCATGTTAGTTCGGTGTGAGTCCCACTAACTTTAGTGATATATGTAATATATTTAGAATCAGGGCAGCACTCACCAAGAGTGATGTGATGAAAATAGCTTAATGCTAATATTTGGTTAATAGCAGACCTGGTTAATTTGGGCCTCTGTCCTGCTTACATATCATAGGTTGCAACAAGAAGCCACATTTTCCTATTTGACATTTTCCTTCTGGGAGCTCGAGTGTTCAAGAATGGTCTCCAAATGATACTAGAAGACCAGAACATTTTGAAGGTATGTAATTCTTAATCCAGAAAGGATGGAGGTACTGTGGGTTGGGAAACCAACTACTCTGGATAGAGGTTTACACCTGGTCTTAGATGGGGTTGCACTCCCCCTAAAAGTCCAAGTGCATAGTCTGGAAGTCTTCCTGGACTCTGCACTAACTGGGGAAGCCCAGGTTGCTGTGGTGTCCAGGAGTGCTTTTTACCAGCTTAGGCTGGTACACCAGGTGTGGCCTTATCTGGAGAGGATGGACTTTGCCTCAGTTTTCCATGCACTAGTGACGGGCTGGACTACTGTAATACACTGTACATGGGGCTGCCTTTGAAGATGGTTCAGAAACTTCAGCTGGTGCAGAATGAAGCTGCCGAAATGTAGGTGGAGGCAAAGCGATTCGATCATATAACACCTATACTGCACCAGCTGTGCTAGTTACCTGTGTGTTTCCAAGCCCAATTTAAAGTGCTATTTCGTTTTTTAAAATATTTGTATTGGTTTTTCACATTTAACCATACAATAAGTGACATAACAATGTGAGATATCAATAAGAAAATCCATACATTTATATCTTGATCCTTGTTACAGACAATTGTGTTGTCTGATCTCTTTATCAGTTTATACTCTGTTAACCCAATAAATCTTTCCATAAAAGACCATGTGACTGTGGTGGTTGATTTACCTCTTTGTGCTGTATCATAACATTTATAAAACCCCACCAAGTCGTGATGAGGTTATCCTTTTCTTGTACATTTCTTTATGCCCTTCATATGTGGGTTACCTTTTCCATTAAAGCTATCGACCATAGTCTGAGTCTCCATTGTTGAATGGATGGACTGTGAGTGCTTTTCCAACTCCTCGTTATTTCCATCCTTGCTGTTACCCAAAAGAATGTCAGAAAAGCCTTGTTTTTTAGTTGCATGTTTTCATTGTCATATAGTGAGGCTAAACCCACCATTGGGGAGATATGAATAACTTGATCTGTGATTAAAGCAGCCTCATTAAACAAACACCTTTTGCCAAAACTGATTGATTGTCACACACGACCACCACATGTGAAAAAACGTGCCTATTTCATTACACTTCCTTCAGCACTTGGGTGAAGTATTTTTGTAAATAGACTTTCCTAGGAGTGAGGTACCACCTATGAAGTACCTTAATTGTATTTTCGTTAATTTTTGCAGAGGTGGATTTCATTGGGGCCTTCTTATACAATTTAGCCCATTTTCCTTCTTCAGTATTTGTTCCCAGGTCATTTTCCCATACCTGGATAATTCCATCCATTGTAAGAAATTATATATCCAATAATAATCTATATATAGTTGAGGTCAAACCTTTTGTGTCTATTGTATTTTGTATTATAAGATTTTCAAATTGTGTTTTAGGATGTACTATTCGTGCTTTTACAATCGGTATACTGGAAAAATGTGTAATTTGATTTAATTGTATCCTATTAAATTTTGGAGTTGAGATTTCAAGTGTTCCCCAGTTTGGGGAGTATGGCCAATGAACAAATCCATCAATCTGTAAAAGCCATGGTCCTCCCAGTACTGAAACAGATTAAATTTATCCTCATTAAAAAAACAGGGGGGGGCCGTAAAAAGGGAATGATTGGAGATGGATCTGGCATGAGCTTTGACCTCCGTTTATGCCATATTAACAAAGTGCACTTTAAAAAAGGATTATTTAATTCATTGATGTTTTTATAAGTGTTTTCCTGTAAATTAATCCCTTGGTTTCTACCCTTGATTTCCTTCCCATTTCCATGTCTATCCATACGTTTTTGAATGATATCCAATGTTTTTTGAATTGATATCCAAAATTTGTATCAATTGCTTAAGTTTGTATGCCGCAAAGTACATTTGGCATTCCCAAGCCTCTTTTTTTGGTTTGTTGAAATAGGACATCGTTTGCAAGTTTCAACTTTTTGTTGCCATGCACAAATTGAGTACATAGTCTCTGCCATTTAGGGCACAATCCTATGCAGATAGGCAGCCATCTCCAAACTTGGAGGTGACCGCCTATCCAATGAAAGGCAGGAAAGCATGGAGGGGATCATTCCCTCTGTGCTTCTCCTGCCTTGCATTTTCAGCGGCTGTCTAGTCACAGGAGGGTGGAGCAGGGGAGGAGGCTGCCGGACGACACATTGGATGTGTCGTACCGGTATTTCTGCCCACCCCGCCCTGGAATGCCCCCCGGAACACCCCGTTTTGGCTGCTCCGCACTCCTCTTGCAAGCGCAGAGCACGGGGCTGTTCCATGCTGCCTGTGAGGCAGTGTGGAAGGGGGGGAAGGTCAGTTCCTGGAAAGCCAGATATCCTATGGCCATCTAGCCGCTGACAAGCAGCCATACGATTGCTCCCTTATTTAGATAATGTTCTGAATGTTCATATAGATGTATTGGGAGGGTCTGAAATAGGTAGTTAAGCTTTGGGAAGGTTGGCATCTTCACTGATGCAATTCTGCCTAGCCAGGACAGGTTAAGCTTTGTCCGTTTTTTGGACTAGATACCCTGTTTGCCTGAAAAGAGTTTATAATTTAACTTAATTAGTTTTTTCAACTGGTCTGGAAAATGAATCCCTAAGTGGATAGTAATATTACAAGTCTTATGCCATTTATTTTTTTCTACCTGTGTCATATTAAGACCAGGAATGCTTGATTTGTGATAATTGATGTTTAAACCTGCATGAACCCCATAATCTTCTATAATCTGCAAAGCTCTCGTCAGCTCAGTTTGAGGGTTTGTCAAAACAATTTCATCACCATACAGACTTAATATGTTTTCCCCCCTGTATCTGAATTCCTTTCAGTAGCAGACCCTGTCTAAGTATGTTTGCTAGCAGTTCCATAGCAATAGCAAATAATAGAGGGGAGAGGGGACATCCCTGCTTTGTTCCCCTCTGAATGTTTCTAGGCTGTGAATCATAATCATTCATCCTGATGATTCTCCAGTTGGAGGCATACAATCTTTTAAGGACATTTATAAAATCTGTGCCCATTTCTATGCTTTCACAAACCTCAAGTAAGAAGGGCCATTCCAATTTGTTGAACGCTTTTGTAGCATCTAGAGAGTTGATTATAAAAGCAGATGTTTTGCTTTTGATACTATTATAAATAATATTGACCAGTCTTCTTATATGGTCAGCAATTTGCGTTTTTAATCAAGCCGAATTGGTCTCTATGAATGTAGCTTGGGGCCAAATTATTTTTTTTTTTTGTCAGAATGCTTGTGAAAATGTTATAATCCTGATTAACCAGAGTAATTGGGCGGTAAGAATCTGGGGGTCTGTCTTCATGAGCAATTTAGTGCGAAGTTAGAGCAGTCTGAATTCCTTCGCGACAGATGACGTTGTCACCAGTCCATTGCCAACCAGCCACTTCCCTCTTGAAAAGCCACATTTTCTGAAACTCTTTTTACTCTGACTTTTTTTTTTTTTTACTGAAAGCAGTTCGCTGGCAGCTTTACCACAGTATGCCATGTCCTCCCTGCATTAAATCCTGGGCGTGCCTCTGTGTCCTGGCAGTGACGTGGTCAAGGGGGTGAGATGCCCCATTCTTTCTTGTTTCCACAAAGAAGTAGTTTTTCCCATTGAGAAAATCCCCAGGAGCGCAGCAGTGACCCCTCACATTACCGCAGTAGTGGGGTTGTTGTTGTTGTTGTTCAGTCGTGTCCGACTCTTCGTGACCCCATGGACCATAGCACGCCAGGCCTTCCTGTCCTGCGTTCTCTCCCGGAGCGTGCTCAAGTTCATATTCATTGCATCCGTGATGCTATCTAGCCATCTCATCCTCTGCCATCCCCTTCTCCTTTTGCCTTCAGTCTTTCCCAGCATCAGGGTCTTTTCCAGGGAGTTTTCTCTTCGCATTAGGTGGCCAAAATATTGGAGCTTCAGCTTCATTATCTGTCCTTCCAATGAGCAGTCAGGGTTGATTTCCTTTAGGATGGACTGATTTGACCTCCTTGCAGTCCAGGGGACTCGTAAGAGTCTTCTCCAGCACCACAGTTCGAAAGCAGCAATTCTTCGGCGCTCAGCCTTCCTTATAGTCCAGCTCTCACAGCCATACATTACTACTGGGAAAACCATAGCTTTGATTAGACGGACCTTTGTCGGCAAGGTGATGTCTCTGCTTCTTACTATGCTGTCTAGGTTTGCCATAGCTTTCCTCCCAAGGAGCAAGCGTCTTTTAATTTCATGGCTACAGTCACCATCTGCGGTGATCTTGGAGCCCAAGAAAGTAAAATCTGTCACTGCTTCCATTTCTTCCCCTTCTATATGCCAGGAAGTGATAGGGCCAGATGACATGATCTTAGTTTTTTTAATGTTGAGTTTCAAACCAGCTTTTGCACTCTCCTCTTTCACCCTCAACAAGAGGCTCTTGAGATCCTCTTCGCTTTCTGCCATTAGGGTGGTATCGTCTGCATATCGGAGGTTGTTGATAATTCTCCCGGCAATCTTAATTCCGACCTCTGATTCATCCAACCCGGCATTTCTCATGATGTACTCTGCATATAAGTTAAATAAGCAGGGTGACAATATGCAGCCTTGTCGTACTCCTTTCCCAATTTTGAACCAATCGGTTGTTCCATGTCTGGTTCTTACTGTTGCTTCTTGACCCTCGTACAGGTTTCTCAGGAGACAGGTAAGGTGGTCTGGTACTCCCATCACTTTAAGAATTTGCCACAGTTTGTTGTGATCCACACAATCAAAGGCTTTAGCGTAGTCCATGAAGCAGAAATAGACGTTTTTCTGGAATTCTCTTGCTTTCTCCATGATGCAGCGAATGTTGGCGATTTGATCTCTAGTTCCTCTGCCTCTTCTAAACCCAGCTTGTACTTCCGGTAGTTCTCGGTTCGCATACTGCTGAAGCCTAGCCTGTAGGATTTTGAGCATCACCTTGCTGGCATGTGAAATGAGCGCAATTGTGCGGTAGTTTGAACACTCTTTGGCGTTGCCCTTCTTTGGAATTGGAATGTAAACTGACCTTTTCCAGTCTTGCGGCCACTGTTGAGTGTTCCAGATTTGTTGGCATATTGAATGCAGCACTTTAACAGCATCATCTTTTAGGATTTTAAATAGTTCGGCTGGAAGACTGTCATCTCCACTAGCTTTGTTGTTACTAATGCTTCCTAAGGCCCACTTGACTTCACTCTCTAGGATGTCCGGCTCAAGTTCAGTGACCGCACTATCATGGCTATCAGGGACATTCAGATCTTTCCTGTATAGTTCTTCTGTGTATTCTTGCCACCTCTTCTTAATCTCCTCTGCTTCTGTTAGGTCCCTGCCTTCTTTGTCCTTTATCATGCCCGTCTTTGCACAAAACGTTCCCTTGAGATCTCCAATTTTCTTGAAGAGATCTCTAGTCTTTCCCATTCTGTTGTTTTCCTCGATTTCTTTGCATTGTTCGTTTAAGAAGGCCTTCTTGTTTCTCCTTGCTATTCTCTGGAACTCTGCATTCAGTTGGGTATATCTTCCCCTTTCTCCCTTGCTTTTCGCTTCCCTTCTTTCCTCAGCTACTTGTAAAGCCTCATCAGACAGCCACTTGGCTTTCTTACATTTCTTTTTCTTTGGGACGGATTTCGTTGCTGCCTCCTGAACAATGTTACGGACCTCCGTCCATAGTTCCTCAGGCACTCTGTCTATCAGGTCTAATCCCTGAAATCTATTCCTCACCTCCACTGTATATTCATCAGGGATATGATTTAGGTCATACCTGAACGGTTTAGTGGTTTTCCCGACGTTCTTCAATTTAAGCCGAAATTTTGCAAGAAGCAGCTCATGATCTGAGCCACAGTCAGCTCCAGGTCTTGTTTTTATTGACTGTATGGAGCTTCTCCATCTTTGGCTGCAAAGGACATAATCAATCTGATTTCGATATTGACCATCTGGTGACGTCCATGTGTAGAGTCGCCTCTTGTGCTGTTGGAAAAGAGTGTTTGCTATGATCAGCATGTTCTCTTGGCAAAACTCTATTAGCTTTTGTCCTGCTTCATTTTGTACACCAAGGCCATGCCTGCCTGTTATCCCGGTGATTTCTTGACTTCCTACTTTAGCATTCCAATCCCCTATGATAAAGAGGACATCTTTTTTTGGTGTTAGTTCTAGAAGGTGTTGTAGGTCTTCATAGAACCGATCAACCTCAGCTTCTTCGGCCTCAGTGGTTGGGGCATAGACTTGAATTACTGTGATGTTGAATGGTTTGCCTTGGATTCGTACTGAGATCATTCTATCATTTTTAAGATTGTACCCCAGTACTGCTTTTCCCACCCTTTTGTTGACTATGAGTGCTACTCCATTTCTTCTAAGGGATTCTTGCCCACAATAGTAGATATGATGGTCACCTGAATTAAATTCGCCCATGCCTGTCCATTTTAGTTCGCTGATTCCCAAGATGTCGATGTTCAATCTTGCCATCTCATGTTTGACCACCTCCAGCTTACCTTGATTCATTGATCTGACATTCCAGGTTCCTAAACAATATTGTTCTTTACAGCATCGGATTTTCTTTTCACCGCCAGACACATCCACAGCTGAGTGTCCTTTCGGGTTTGGCCCAGCCGCTTCACTCTTTCTGGCGCTACTTGGAAATACCCTCTGCTCTTCCCCAGTAGCATATTGGACACCTTCCGACCTGAGGGGCTCATCTTCCGGCGTCATCTCTTTTAGCCTTGTGATACGTTCCATGGGGTTTTCTTGGCAAGAATACTGGAGTGGGTTGCCATTTCCTTCTCCAGTGGACCACATTTTGTCAGAACTCTCTGCCATGACCTGTCCGTCTTGGGTGGCCCTGCACGGCATAGCTTATGGCTTCACTGAGTTACGCAAGCCCCTTCGCCACAACACTCATCTTAAGTAGCCTGCTTTTCATCCTTAACATATCCCTCCCTTCTGTGCAAATTTACTCAGAAGTAAGAAATAAATCTCGCTTCCCTGCAGTGAAAGGGTTAAAGGCTAACTTAGTAACTCCCCCTAAAGCACTCTTTCCTTTGTGCTGTCTTAAATTGCTATTGTGGAGCTGTGCCTCTTTGGTGTTCTGAAGTTTCTCTGATGTAAAGTCATTTCTCCATTGTTATGTAAAGTCCCTTCTCCACTTTATTGTTTTATTGCAGTAAAGATCTTTCAGCTTTACAGGAGCTTCTCATTGCAAGCAAGGAGAAGGAGAAATACTGGAGTTTGGAAGCAATAACTCCAGGACAGAGTGCTGGAATGGGGCAAAATGGAGGGGCTGAGCTGCTGGGGGCAGGGGCATTCAGATGCTGCACTTGAGAATCAAGGCTTTTGTCTTCCCAAAAGTGCACACATGGGGGAAAATGGGGTGGGAGCAATAACTGCAGATTGCTGGAATGGGGCAAAATTGGGCTGGGGAGGACGCTTTTAGGGGGAGCTTTCAGATTTTGGCTTCTTCGGGGAAATCTGCACACATGGGGAGAATTCATTGCTCCCCATTCATGGACAGGAGCAGGAAACAAGCCTCTCTCATTGGCTGAGCAGCCCCTAGCCTAGCCGTTTGATGAGGTTCAGTTCTACTCCCCCTCCACCACCCAGAAGTATGTTCCTTTCAAGCACTGTATGACCCCAGAAAAACAGATTTTAACAGTACTGTACACTCAGCTTTGCTTGCTTCATGTGTTCCTGACAGACCAAATCCAATTCCATGAAAATCTGGGTAATATTCCAATGTGCTTCTCATTCCGTTGTGAAGATTCCCCCCTGGGTCATTTAGATCTTTTTCAGGTTTTGGAGTTAAAACTATATTTGATGTTTACCAGGAGCCAGAGATGGGATTATTGTCTAAAATGTGGTTAAACAGACATAACGTGTGGAGTTAATTGCTCTTCAGATACCTTGTAGAAATTCCCAATATCCATCAGTCCCTGGGGTTTTGTTTTTTAGATTTGTTAGTTGTTTCACATAGTTCTTCAGATGTCATTTTCTGATTTAATACCGCCTGGTGTAATGCACTAAATTTCTTAAATTGTCTTATTTGTAAATATTGTTGAACTTGGCTTACGTATTGGTGAGGAGTAGAATCATTGTGTGTTTTTAAAGGCTTGGAAAATTTCACTTATTTTAGATATATTTTTCACCTTTTAATTTTTTATCATTATTCTGTTCTGTGTTTGTTTCTTCCTTATGTAAGAGCCAGTGTGGTGTAGTGGCTAGAGTGTTGGACTGGGAGTCGGGAGATCCAGGTTCCAGTCCCCACTTGGCCATAGCAGCTCACTGGATGACTTTGGGCCAGTCACAGCATCTCAGCCCACCCTACCTCACAGGGTTGTTGTGAGGCTAAAATGGAGAGGAGGAGGATTATATACACCGCCTTGGGTTCCTTAAGGAGGAAAAAAGGTGGGATATAAATGTAATAAATAAATACTATAATTGGCCAATAGTTTTGAACTTTTAGTTCATAATGTTCATAATTCATAATGTTTTTCATTGGTAAATTCATTATTATTTTACCTATATTTAATAACTTCATTTCATTTCTTTTCCTTGTTAAGGTCTGAAGTATGCGCCGTGATCCAGATTGTTTGTGCCTTGTCTCTAGTGTTTTTATTTCCTTTAGTAACTGCGTTTTTTCACCAATCACTGTTCCTTGTAATTATACTCATTAATGCAGCGGCCCCTCGTCACCAATTTCATTGCATCTCATAATGTAGTTATTGATATCCTTTGTAACTCATTGTCCTCAAAATAATGTCTTAATTCCAATGCAAATTTATCCCTTGTTTCTTGTGTCACTAGCAACAGCAGGTTTAGTTTCCATGCATATGATTTAGGTTGAGTTTGGCCAATTCTAATTATGCTTGAAATGTGAGCATGGTCTGAAATTGTAATGCTGTTAATTTCAGCCTTAATAGATGTGGGGGACCATTCCTCAGATAGTAAGATGTAATCTATTCTAGAATAGGAGCCGTGTCTGTTTGAATAAAACATATAGCCTCTCTCTTCTGGATGGTGCATCCTCCAAATACCTATTAATTTAAATTCTTGGAGGGAGCAATCCTATGGCCGCTAGACAGCACCTAGATAGCCATAGGATTTCATGCTATCTGGGAACTGACCTCAGAGCTCGCAGAACAGCCCCATCCTCTGCGCTCACAAGAGGAGTGTGGAGCAACCGAAAAGGGGTGTGGCTGGGGGTGTTCCGGGGCAGGGAGGATGGAAATGCCTGTACAGCACATCCAATGTGTCATACAGCAGCGTCCTTCCCTCCCGCAGCTAGACAGCCGCAATTGGCCATGTAGCTGAAAATGCAGGGCAGGAGAAACGCTGAGGGAACGATCCCCTCCGTGCTTCTCCTGCCCTCCTTTGGATAGGCGGTCACCTCCAAGTTCGGAGGAGGCCGCCTATCTGGATAGGATTGCGCCATTAGTATATCAATAATTTCCACAGTTTTCCTATTTGATTTCATGTTTGCTTTCTTACTCCTACCCAAGTTTTCATTTCACTTACCACCACATATAAGTCGCAGGTAGAATCCCACACACCCTTCTTTGAAGTTGCTAAGACTTGTAATGTGCTTTATGGAACTTGCAGGGGATTATCATTGGGGCTATATGTTGCTCCAGATGTTAGTTTCTCTCTGCAGTGGACCCTTTAACAAAAACATACCTGCCTTTGGGATCATAACATGTGTTCAGTAATGTGAAATTGACCTTTTTTGCTTTTGAAGAGGCAGGGGCTTTATATAGCTCACTGCAACTTGGTTAGTTCAGTATCTTTGTTTTAATATAGTAGTTTGGGGGTGCTCTTGGATCCAGAACTGTCACTTGAGGCACAGGTGAACTCAGTGGCACGGAGCACTTTTTATCAGCTTAGGCTGGTATACCAACTACGCCCTTATCTGGACAGAGATAGCCTAGCTACAGTTATCCATGCTCTGATAACGTCTCGTCTGGATTACTGCAATGCGTTATACGTGGGGCTGCCTTTGAAAACAGTCCGGAAACTTCAGCTGGTCCAAAATAGGGCAGCAAGATTGTTAACAGGGACTAGCCTGCGAGCTCATATTACGCCAGTACTTTTCCAGCTGCACTGGCTGCCAGTCCATTTCCGGGCCCGATTCAAAGTGCTGGTGTTAACATTCAAAGCCCTTAACGGCTTGGGGCCAGGTTACCTGAAGGATCGCCTCCTCCCATATGTGCCTGCCCGGACCTTAAGATCATCGTCAGCGGCCCTTCTCCGTGAGCCCCTGCCAAAGGAAGTGAGGCGGGTGGCTACTAGAAGGAGGGCTTTTGCTGCTGTGGCACCCCGGCTCTGGAATGAGCTCCCTAGTGAGGTTCGCCTGGCGCCTACATTGTATTCCTTTCGGCGCCAGGTGAAGACCTTTTTATTTTCCCAGGCATTTTAGCATTTTAGCTTTCTAAATTTTTATCTTTGCTGTTTTAAATCTGTATTTTAAACTCCTGCACTGCTGCTAGGTTTTATTATGGTTGTATTGTTATATTGTGGTTTTAATGTTCTATATATTTTAAATTGTTTTATTGTGTGTTGTTTGGTTTTAATTTTGTGAACCGTCCAGAGAGCTTCGGCTATTGGGTGGTATAGAAATGAAATGAATGAATAAATAAATAAATAAATAATATTTTTTATGAGTTTCTTCTAATGTTATGATGTCTGGTTGCTCTTTTGAGAGCAAATTTGGACTCTGCTTCATTTCTGTGACGTCCCTAGACCCTTTACATTAAAGGATATTATCTTCAGGTCAGACATTTAAGTCTGATGGGGAGAGTATATACTCAGATAGTCTGTTAGTAACAGACATCTGTGCATACAATATCTCATTTTAACGACAAGAAGAACATTGAAAATCAGCAACTTAACATGAACTAAGAGCCCCTTTCTCATCACCCGAGATCTCCCAAAGGAGAGGTCCCATGTCTTGGGAATCTTTCCCATGACTGCTGTAGGGGCTTAGCTAACTTGGGTGGGGGAGTGGGGGTTGGTAATGAGCGATGGCTGTCCCTCCCTTCATCACTGAGAAACGTTCAAGGTATCTGCAAACAATTGGTCTGATGTTATCTTTCTGTGAACTTAGTAGTGTTATAGTGTTCCTTTACCAATACTATCCAGGCAGTTTCCTCAAGAGGGTGTTAGATAAAGTTCTTGCTTCTGGTCAAATGAGAGGCCAGGCAGGCGACAGTGGAGCCAACAAAGTTTTATTGATCGTTTTGCAAAAGGGGTGCAGAGCAGTCTGGACCCAGAGCGTGGCACGCCCAACCCTTTTATAGCCACCCATAACGGCTCAGTATTTTTCCATCAGCTCTCTCTCTCTCTCTCTCTCTGCCCATGCTCTCGGCTTAAGCTGACTCATTGGTCACGTGACATGCCTACGTGACCGAGTTAGTAGCTACTTATGGCTTCCCCTTTTTTTATCTAACAAGGGTGAGTTTGTAGCATACACACACACAACCCTTCAGACTCCTGAGGGTCAAGGAATGCTTCATCTTCTTTGTTGTCTGGGTAGCGTTTTTTAGGCTCTAAATCAAAGGTGATCATAAGGCAGTCTACTTCTTTCTTGGTTGATGCATTGTAGGTTTTCCCTTCTTCGTGCACTATTATTTGGGGTGTCCCCATTTATAATTAATTCCTGCTTTTCAAAGTTGTTCAGTGTAGTGCCGCAGAGCCCTCTGTTTTTGCAGGGTCTCTGGACAGAGATCCTGGAAGATATGTATCTGGCCTTCATCATGCTCCCATTTTCCCTGGGTTTGAACCGCCTTTTTTTCAGAGTCCTTGGATAGCCAAGCTATTATATCACAAGGCCTAGCTCCTGGTGGTGGCTTAGCAAATAAGGCGCTGTGCGTCCTGTCAATATCAAAGTGAGTCAGTTGGATCTTACGAAAGGTCATACTGATCCATTTTGTGAGGAATTCTATCATATTATTTCCTTTAATGTTAGGAGAACATTCCTTCTCTCTTAGGCCTCTGATGCTGATATTAGGCCTGAGGCTTCTGTTTTCTAGGGACTCGAGTCTCTCCTGTAAATCTGCATTGGATTGGGCCAGGCTTGTCAGTGTCTTTTGGGGTTTGATCCCCAGATCTAAGGCCTTGCTTGCTGTGGCCAAGATTTCTGTCAGCTTGTTTCCTGCCTGAACCACTTTTTCTTTTAGCAGTTTGATAACCAGTGCCCAATCTTGGTGCATTTCATTTAGCTGGTGAGCTATATCAGCCACTGGATCTTCTGTCCCTCTTGGAGTTTTTGGCACACTTTCCGCCATTGTCAGGCTGTCACTGTCCTCCTCCTGTGGTCCCCATTTAGTAGTCTTGTTTTTAAGGTCAAAAAAGGAGGTAAGATGGCTGTCTTTGTTTGATATTGTGCTCAGCTGCATCTCCCAGATCCTCCTGTTATTAAAAGTCAGGTTTTGCCACTATTTAAGTTCGTTTTTCAAGGCTGTATTTTTAGATGAGGCGGAGCTCCAACTTAAGACGCCATCTTAGCCTGATAACATCATCCCACCTCCTGCTCCCCAAGTGCTGGTTTTGATCTTTAAAGCCTTAAATGGCTTGGGACCAAATTACTTGAAGGACCACCTTCACCCATATTAGCCTGACTGCACTTTTAAGATCAGCAAGAGGGGCCCTTTGCATTTGCCCACCTGTTAGAGCAGTTAAGTGGGTGACCACACAAGAGAGGGCCTTTTCCAGAGGGGCCCCACACCTCTGGAATAATTTGCCAGTGGGTGTCCACCAGGCCCCATCATTGCAGGCTTTTAAGAAGGCCCTGAAAACTTACTATTTTACTCTGACCTTCCCCTGATTATGTTTTAACATACTGGGTTGTGGTTGTGGCTGCAATTGTCTGTTGTAAATTTTATTTGATGCTGGTATTTGCTGTTTTTTAGAATGCTTGCTGCTTTTGCTGTTTTTATTTGGTTTTTAATGTGTGTGTACCATTTTTAATACAGCACCAGTTTTTATTATATGTTTTATTGTTGTACACCGGCTTGGGAGGTCTCCTGCCCTGAAAGGCAGCCAAGAGATATTTACAGAAGTAAATTTGTATAGCACAGGATATTTGAGAAAATAGGCAGGGAATATATCAAATAATGTAAAAACTGTCAGGGTGGACACTGAGCCCATAGAATCCCAGAGTAGTTCTGATTTGGAGGAAGAGCAGTCGCTCCTGGGAGAGGAGCGCACCCCTTTTTCCCAGGGCCCGCAGCTGCTAGAGATTCCTCCCACCCACATTCCTAGATTAGAAAGCAGTCCAGGGAGTGACCCAGCACCAATAGCAGACTGGTTAGATGCGCGGCGCAGACGCAGAGAGCGGCACCAAATGGAGAGCGCGGAAAGGAGGCGTAGCGCCCGGTTGGCGCTCAAAAAACAGTTGCGCCCAGAAGATCCAAGGGATAAGAGGAGGGATTCTCCCTAGTCCTTATATTCAGGGGTCTGCCAGTAATTGCTTTTCAAACGGGGACCAATTGTTCTAACTTAGGGCATAGGGATGCTGCTGCTCAGATCTAGTTGCTACCTGTAGAGCTGTTAAGTTGTAAAAAAAGAATAAAGCTTTGAAAAGAGTCCCTTTGTCTGTGTCTGGACTTGGCTACTAGATTAGACTGAGAGCCCTCCAAGGAGCCCTTGACAAAAACAGCAACAAGCAAATTCCATTTATATTAATTCCATTTATATTAGACCGTTCAAATTCCATTTATATTAGACCGTTATCCCACTTCTTAATCAGCTAACTACTATATTCCCTCTTCCTCACATTCTTTAGGTTATCCATGACTGCCGGTGGCTTTCCGATTGTCTTTCTCATCAGTATGGAATTGTGCTCTCCAATGTTTTTGATACACAGGTAGCTTGTTGAGTGGTTTAGTTTGTAGTTAGAATTTTTAAAAAAAACCCAGTCAGATATACAAATTCATAGAGAAATAGCTTGCCTTCAATAAGGTTTGTCCTTAATTCCTCATGCATATAACATTCTATAAAATCTGATATTTGTAATTAATCAGGTTACTTGAAAGTCTGCTTCAGTTTTTAAAGCCTCATAAATGTCTCATGGTTGTAGAGACCTCATGGTTGTGGAAATAGATGTAAAACATATAGGCACTATGTCTGCATTGCAGCTATCTGGTGTTACTTCATGAAACATAACCAGAAGTAGTCTTAGACTTGGTTTGCACATACAGTTGCAATCAAAATTATTCAACCCCCATTGCAAATCAGGTTTATTGTCAAAATTTACAGACTTTCAGCTGTTTGCAATGAACAAATCAAACAAAAGCAATTGAAATAGCTCAACACAACGAATGCTTCAAGTGGTTTCCCCAAATTCAACTGAAAATGCAACTTATAATGACTTCTCCAGTCTCAAAAGTATTCAACCCCCTGAATAGAATCCCTCACAACAGCACAAATATGCAAACCAGGTGTTGTCTCAAGCACACCTGATGCAACTAATCAAGGGCTTCATTAGTTGCACCAGGTGTGCTTGAGCTGGAACACATGAAATACCTGAACTGGCTAGGGGTTTGTTGAGTGTCACATTTGACTGCATGTTAGAAATATGGCTATGTCAAAAGAATGGTCCAAAAAGTTAAGAGAAGAGATCCTCACCCTTCACAAACAAGGAACAGGATACAAAAAGATAGCAAAGGCACTGAATGTTCCTAGAGATACCGCTGGAAGCATAGTTCGCAAGTTCAAAGGTAAAAGAACAGTGGTTACACTACCTGGACGGGGCAGAAAAAGGAAGCTAACAACGGCTGCAACCAGATTTCTGAGAAGGCAGGCTGAGAAAAACCCTCGAGTGACTGCAAAAGACCTGCAGCAAGACTTGGTGGCAACAGGCACTGAGGTTTCAGTGAGCACAGTAAGGCATGTACTAAACGCAGGAGGTTTCCATGCCAGAACTCCAAGACGTACACTACTACTGACCCAAAAGCACAAGAAATGTCAGCTTCAATATGCTCAAAATCATATAAATAAGCCATAGAAGTTTTGGGATTCTGTTCTGTGGAGCAATGAAACAAAACTGGAACTTTTCGGCCCGATGGATCGGCAGTATGTCTGGAGGAAGAAGAATGAAGCAACACTCTGCCTACAGTTAAGCATGGTGGTGGCTCGGTGATGCTCTGGGGCTGCTTTGCATCCTCTGGCACTGGAAACCTGTAGCGTGTGGAAGGCAAGATGGATTCATTGACGTATCAGGAAATCCTAAGAGAAAACGTCATGCCGTCTGTGAGGAAGCTGAAGCTTGGGCATCAGTGGACCTTCCAACAGTACAACGATCCCAAGCATACTTCAAATTCCACCAAGGCTTGCAGAAGAAGTCCTGGAAGATTCTACAGTGGCCATCACAGTCACCTGACTTGAACCCCATAGAAAATCTCTGGTGAGATTTGAAGAAGGCAGTTGCAGCACGCAAACCCAAGAATATTACTGAACTGGAGGCCGTTGCTCATGAGAAATGGGCTAAGATTCCTCAGGAACGCTGCCAGAAGCTGGTGTCTGGCTATGTGTCTCGTTTGCAGCAGGTCATAACAGCAAAAGGGTGCTCTACTAAGTACTAAAGATGCTTGCCATGAAGGGGTTGAATAATTTTGAGACTGGAGAAGTCATTATAAGTTGCATTTTCAGTTGAATTTGGGGAAACCACTTGGAAGCATTCGTTGTATTGAGCTATTTCAATTGCTTTTGTTTGATTTGTTCATTGCAAACAGCTGAAAGTCTGTAAATTTTGATAATAAACCTGATTTGCAATGGGGGTGGAATAATTTTGATTGCAACTGTAACCCTAACCCACAGTTTATTTAACCCATTTTTTTTGCCCTACCTAGGGTTTGTTTGGCAGGTGATCGAATAAACCAGTTTATTTTCTCAATCCCTGTGATGTATGTTTCCCTCCTCCTTTGCCTGCTTCCTCCCAAATGCCTTTGTGATGCTGTAGTACTGGCGTATAGAACAGCTTGGGTTTGTTTTTTTTTACCACTCTTGCCTGCCGTCTCCAGCCTGGTGAAACAATTCTGGGTTCATACATAACAACAACCCATGGTTTAAACAACCCAGAGTTCACAACTCAACAACAAACCATGAGTTGTCTCTCATGGTTAACAAACCATGGCTGCTTAGCATGGGTGGGTTCACACATCATTACAGTCCAGAATTCAACAACCTGTTAAATAAACCATGGGTTAGAATTATCTGTAAACCAGGTCTTAGTGTGCACCTTCTAGTGATATTCTGTTGCTTTTATACCTCGTCCTAGCATTACACCAGGAGTGAGAAGCTTGTGGCCCTCCAGATGTTTCAGCTTACAGCTCCCATCAACCTTAGCCAGCATAGCTAATGGCAAGGCATGATGGGAGTTGTACAGCAAGACATCTGGAAGGTCACAAGTTGCCCACCCCTACATGACACCATTGATTTGCTAAAGAATATTCCTAAATCTGCAAAAAAAAAAAAAAAGGATAATTACCAAAAATACAAATAATTCAAAATGAGGATTACTTAAGTAGCACTAAATGTTGCCTGGTAGTGATGATTACATCAGTTATCTGCTATATTCAGTAGTTACTTTGCTTTTGCCCAACAAATTGTGGCCATGACATACTGAACCCTTTTCCCTTCCACAGGTTGCTGATGTCTTGCAGTTCTCAATGGAAACAGGTGGCTTCCTTCCACACCGCATCAGCACTTTACAAGAATGCTTAATGCGATACCTGGGGATGTCCTACAAATGCATTTCTTTCATGGAACAAAGGCAGCGTGCAATTGAGGTAAGCGGGTCATCTGGGATGGCAACATCTATCATTTTAAGGAAAATCAGATCTGATTGTGGGCCCTCTTTAAATATGTCTGTTATGTTTATCAGATTGTTTGTTAGGGGCTGCTTTCATGATTGTAGAAACATTGTCAAAGTACACTTCATATGTGTTAAATTTCTGTTTGTTGTTTTGGCACAGGCCTAGGTACTACAACAATAAGGAGTTACAATTCATATTATGTAATGTAAAGTCGATATTTAGAGCACTGTTCAAGTAGGATAGCTGTGGTTATCTTCTGCCTGTTGGGCATGTTACTCTTAGTGGAGTTTAACATGTGTTTAGCTGGAAAAGTGACTATGAAACTCAAGTGCCCTTAACTTCCAAATAATCCTGATTACCTGAACCACTAAGTAGAGACCAACATTTAAATGATCCACCAAGATGTAAATGAAAATAGGTTAGAAGAGTGGAAAGAGGTGAAGGTATCCCCATGTTCATTCTTAAGAAAGCCAAAAGAAAATTAATTTGAAAATATGAAATAAAAGTTGCCAAGAATCCTGAAGGGCTATAGTTGAAATACATTAGGGCCACTTGGCTGTGATCCAGATTACTGTATGTATACAGGGTTCATATCACAAGCTGTATCTTGATTGTTGTCATTATCAATATCTAAAAATGGGAACCCTCTGTACTTCAGTCTTAATGGATTGCTGTTGATTTCTACTTAGACGTCTGCATCTCTGCAGATTTTAACAACTCTCAGTACATTCACTTTAGTGCATTCAGATCAGCTTTTGCAAGATTCTTGAGCAAAACAGTTGCCACCTATGCATGAGTAAACATGCACAGGATGCACGTTTTTAAAAGTTATCTGATATTGCTAATATAAATGTTTCTCTAGTGTTATTATAACACCTAGCATTTATATAACACTGTAGCATGTTCACGTATATTATCTTGGTAATCCTTACAACAACCCTGTAAAGGGTGTTGATGGGGGGTGGGGCACAGGCTGAGAGGGAATAGCTTGCCTGGTGAGCTCATGGCAGAGACAAGATTCAACCCAGAGCTCTCCTGATTCATAGCTGCTAAACTATACCAGTAATAGCATTTTCAGCTTCAGTTTTCAGAGTACTTAAAATTTCCCTTTGTTCTTTAAATAATAGTATATTTTGTCATTTTACATTTGGGGCATGCAGAAAAATCCTGAGGTATGGTTTGTGAGACCCCTTCCACCTACATTGCTGAATGTGTTAGCTCTGGAAACAGCATACCTCCTCCCTCTCCGCCTGCTGCTACTCGATGGAATGATGTCTGATTTAACAACTTTGGTGGATGGATACCTAAATGCATTTCGGGAAGGGTCTGCAGACCCCTTCGGGAGCACTGAGGTAGGTAAAACTTCAGTAGTATCCCTTGTGAGCGGGATCCCCTAATTCCTTATTGCTGCCAGTCTTGTTCTTATATTTCAGAATTGTTAATTACTGAACGTAGCTATTATTGGAATTCATAATTCAAATTCAGTTTATCCATAGTTATCAGAAGAATATTTCTGTTAAAGATGCCAGTGTTTGGTTGCTTTCTTTTCTGTGATTATGTACTTCTTCATCTGACATATTTAATTATGAACTTCTTTTATTCATACTTATTTATTCATTTGAATTTTCTCCTATAATCTTCAGCAGAAATGCTCTCGAGGCAGCTAACAAAAGGGAAAATACAATTAACATTAAAAAACACACAGATAAAGCAGTAAAAAAACAGAGAGCTAAAATATTTAGTGGCTTAAATAGGTAGATCTAAAAAAGACTAGAAGAATGAAAAAGTCTTTCCTAGTAAGGTAGTAGCATAGGCACCAGGCAAACCTCCGTGGAGACAGCATCCCAGAGGCGGGTACCACAATCAGTGCTTCAGTTCATTCAGGTTAGGTGTGCTTTACACCTTATAGCAATGATGGGTTCCCATGTTCCTAATGGGCAGTGCTTGAATAATTCCTGTAATGTTTGCCGGCATGCACATCTCCAAAATTGTGTATCAAACATACCTTCAGACACATCAGCTAATGGGTGTTCCTGGGAGCATGTTTGCCAAATGTATTCAGACACATAAATGTCCTTCAGACATTACCAGAAAAGACAGGGTTCAGCCTTGGTGGAAATATCGTCTCTTCACGTGTAACATGTGAAGCAGTCCTCAGTGTAGCTACATGCACAAATGTTTAGAGATTTTTTTAAAAAAAAACCTTATAAACATTTCAGCCTCAGTTCATAGAGAGCATGATATCTATAGTTACTATACTTTTTATAAGGATACACTGTTTCTTATTTTGCAATTCCCCTTATCTCTTTCTATTCAGTGGATGCTATTCAACACCAGTGGTCATCTCCAGCAAATTATGTCCTTCATGTTTAGCTTCATTCACAGATGTAGTAGCTATACTGGAAGGGAATAATATTGATGATGGCTGCAAGAGCTCTGATCTATGTGTGTTTGTTTTAATCAGATCTTTTGTATGGAGCTACCACAAGAGCTAAGACAACTGGCAGATTTTCAGAAGCTACGAAGAGAAAATGCAGTGCAGAAGTTCCAGCTGAATGAGGAAGGTCTGCTCATCAGAAAACAAGTGGAGCCTATGAGAAGAAAGATAGCAGAAGAGGAAGGAAACAAAAAAGATTGCACTGGCTTAAATCCTTCCAGCATGACGTCGTCCGAAATATTCTGTGCAGCTTCTGTCCATCTCTGGGACCCGGTTGATCAGGTCAATGCTGAAAAAGAAAAGCCAAAGGTATATTACTGTGATAATCAAGGGACCACAGTTGGTGGCAATGTAGAATCTGAAATGGAAACAAGAGGCCCAAATGATTCTGATTGTGGCAACTCAGCATTGGAAGAGACTGAGTTGAGGGAAAAGAAACTGTCTCCAACATTCAAACCCCAAACAAAGCATGCTCTGACTTTAGAAGAGGAAATCAGTCAATTACTGACAGAAAACAAGAATGAAGAAATAAAAGCTCCTGTTGTTTCTGCCCCTTTACCTCCAAAAATTAACAATTCTCCTCGGTTCTCATTTCAAGCTGTAAGATTACCCTTGAATCCTGCAGAGCCATCTTGCCAGACCCTATCTAACATTGCATTGTATCAGAATCCCTTTTTTCAAACAAACTACTGTCCACAGGTTCCCATAAGACCTAAGAG
Source organism: Heloderma suspectum (assembly GCF_057233095.1). NCBI lineage: Eukaryota > Metazoa > Chordata > Lepidosauria > Squamata > Helodermatidae > Heloderma > Heloderma suspectum. The sequence goes on along the minus strand of NC_139458.1, from coordinate 70,106,081 downwards.
GGAAGAAAGTGATTCGGCAATTCACTTTGCCATGCCTTCAGAATTTAGCTGCCAGCTGTCAACCCCAAGAACTGGAGGCAAATAGCATGACTTACTTTCATTACAATTTCTGTATTGCCAACCATACTAGAAGACTTCCATAATGGAACAAAATCTGGAGTGTGTGTGTGATTGAGTGTTCCGTATTTTGCTGCTGTGCAGAACCACCTCATGTAAACACAGTGGATGTTACTGGCATTAAGTGTACCTCTGTAGACAGGCCCACTATTTTCAGAGTATTCCAAAGGACTACTGTTCTTTGTTAAATCAGAGTATTCCAAAATTGCCCAGCTTAGACAAGTTCATGCATGTTCCAGCATTGTATGAGTGGGGAAAGGGGGGGGGGGAGTTCTCACCCCTCGTTTATAGGATGTGACATATTATATCCATATGTACTGTGTGTGTGTGTGTGTGTGTGTGTGTGTGTATATATATATATATATATATATATATATATAAAAATAAAACATTGTAGACCAATTCACTCACTCATGCTAAGCATTTGCATCATTGGGTGATTATTAAGTATTAACCCAGGATAGTTAGCTGTTTACCCCCAACACAATATTTACAAGTAATGTATTTGGAACAGATTTTCCATTCTGGTTGTGAAACTGCCTCTGTAGCAATATAGAAATTTATCTATTGCACAAATTCGAGAGGGGTAGCCATGTTAGCCTGTTGCAGCAAAAATCTGTATTTGGGCACCTTGAAGATTTAAAATTGTAAAATTTGATAGACTTTAAGGTGCCACAAGTCTCCATCATTTCTGTTGCACAAAGTATGCATAGATAACAGCAATATTTGTACAACATACCCTTATATGAAGGGAACAGAGAGCTGATTTTTCTAATAAAGTAACTACAGCCTGCTTCTAACCATCTTTACTTTGAAGAAAGTTCAACATTTCAGTGTTGGATTACATTTCCAAGTATGTAGGTGTAGGACTGCAGCCATAATTTGGTTATGTATAATATAAGGTCCTTTCGAACAAATGCATGTGAACTACAGCAATAGAGATGCACTGTTGAATAACTGTGTTCCAGGTTTCAAAAATAACTTCCTTTGTATTCGAAAAAAATGAGATGCAAAAAGGCCTTGAATCAAGTGGCATAATAGCAGTAGAACTATATTAAGGATGTGATCCTCAGCACACTTATTTGAATATAGTCCTTAATGTATTGGGGGGGAGATTTGAGCAAATTTAAGTTTTTTAAAATGCAGTTATGTACATTTCAGAGACAAGCATATCACTCTGTATTTTTTTGAGAGACATTTCCCCTCCAAAAGCAGTTAGGTTTTTATGTTTAAAATAAAGCCTAGATTCTTCTTTATGGTATGTGTGCCATCATGTATTTGGGTTTTGCACCTGTACAGAGCAACTATCTGTATACCTCAAAGGGCAGGTGGGCACCTTCCCTCGCCATTCACTTTCAGCCACTGCCTGAGCAGCATTGCAGAGAACATTCTCTTCTTTTTGCTTCTGGAAGCTTTTCTTAAAACCTTTTTTCTTCTTCTAAGGTAGGGTGCAGTCCTATGGACTGTGCCTTTACTTCTAGGAAGGCCCCAAACTTGGAGGCTTCCGAGATTTCTGTGCCCTACCTGGCTGAAGCCAGCAGGGCGGGAGGAGTGGCAGAGGTGATCTTTGTTTCCCTGCTCTCCTATCTTTGAGTTATTCACTAGATGGACTTTTTAGCCCATCTAACAAAGGCGCTTTGGAGGAGGAGGGGAGGAGGCTCACAATAAATTGTATCCTGGCCTCTCCAGTCTCCTCACCTACCCACCCACTGGAATGCTCCCTTTTCCTCCATCTGAGGTTGATTTTCTGACCTCGGTTGAGGCAACCTACACGGTTCTCTCTGTGCCAGCTGCAAGGGGGGAGGAGGCAGATCTCTGACTCCCCCTGCCGAAGTTGGAGCATTGTCTCCAACCTTGGAAGGGTTTTTCCTAGTCATCCTGTGGTCTCCGGGACGCTCACCCAGGGACCATAGGATTGCTCTCCATTGGTATTGCTGTTACATTATATATCACTGTAATCTCAATGACCTTGGCAAGTTTTTGGCCTGACTTGGATGGTGCAGCGTGTTCGGCTTTGTATGGTGCACACTATAGTGTTCTTCAGATTACCTCTCTTTAACATTCAGAGAATGCAATTTATGTGCGTGACCAGCCAGATGGGCGATTAATAAATTTAATAATAAATAAATAAAATAAAATGTGGTACATCTGAAATGTGTCACTATTCCTGAGACTTGAAAGACATTAACAATCTGATCAAATAATGTGAATAACTTTTATAAAATTAACACATAAAATGCATGTGATGTAGAGAAAATTGCTGCTGGAAAATAATGCTTTCCAAACCATCATAAGCAGATGGAGTTCAGCGACCTGTAAATCTTTGCTCATGTACAAAGGTCACTCGGTGACCTTAAGCCAGGCACTGTCTCAGCCTAATCTACCTCATAGAGGAGTTAGAATGAAATGAGGTGAGCTCCATGTATGCTGCTTGAGGGAAAGGCAGGATCCAAATATAATAATGGTGATGTATTATGCAGAGCAGAGTTGAAAGAATGTGCTTGTTCTTTTAGCTCTGCTTTTGATCTGGGAGGTTTCCGAAGTTGTCTCATGGCCAAACAACCATCTCTAATACCAACACACATCATGGGTAGTTTCCATTCTATAGCAGGGAAAGCAAAAAACCTAGCGAACAGGCTTTCCAGTGGGGCTCCCTAAAACCAACCTATGCATGGTGTTCATGACCCAGTCTTAGATTTGTATCTGTTCTAAAAAGTATTTAATTTTTCAGCAAGGTTAGAACAATAACCTACCTTCCTTCCTGTTGTAGTGAAGGGCTCCCCTTGCCTAATGTTACTGGTTGGGCAGGAATATCTTTTCCCTTTTATATGCGTGTGATGTCTGTATTTTTTTTTTCCACTGTGAGAAACCTTTTCATACTAAAGCGCCAGGAGCAGAAAGAAACAAAACTGAAAGGGAAAAGGACGGCAGGTATTATAGCAGAGGCGGCCTGAGCTTAAAATCATTTTATCTTCAGTGCCTTAACAGGGGACACAGCACTGGCAAAAGCAAACTCGAGAAAACCAAATAACATTTAATTAGCCACGTGCAGATACGAAGATGTATTAATTGTCCATGGCTCTGAACACAGTCTTTGCAGATGACTGAAAGCATCCCAGAGGATCGCGAGATCAATACTATGACCTGGGGCCTAGCTCGGCCTGAACAGTCCCACCCCTAACCACTGGAGTAAGCGGAGCACGACGTCACTTCCAGGGTGCTCCCGTTGAAACCTGACTATCGCGAGCCTCTGTTAGTGCCTCGCGCGAGAATTGCTAACTCACGCTAGTATTTCTCGGCCGAAAGCACTCGGCAATTTCCGTCATCACCAGACCCGGCCAGTCGCACAATAAACGAATCGATGCTGGAGGGGCCCTCCTGGGTTCTGTGTGGGGGGACGAGCACGGGATACGGGCTCGGGGGCCATGTAGCGGTTGCGGCGAAGCACACTGGGAAGCGTTTGTGGATTGGGGCTCGGAGCACCAGCTGGGGGTGCCGAGTTCGATTGTTCTGGCCTGGCCATGGCGCCTCTCCTCCCCCCCGCCATGGCTCCCCGTGTCCCTGCTCCTCTCCTCTCAGTGAGCGAAAGTGGCCGCCGCCGCCGTCCCAGCGCCCGCAGCCGCCGCCTCCTCCTCAGCAGCAATAGCGCGGCCGCCATCTTGGCGAGGCAGAAGGCGAGAGGCACCGCGGCAGGACACAAGCAGCGCCAACGCAGCGCAGGGCGAGAGGCCGGGAGGAGAAAGCGGGGCGGGCAACTCAGGAGCCACCTTCGGCCCAAGCCGGGCCACGCACCCAGGTGAGACGCGGTGGCTCGCTGGCCGGGACAGGTGGCAACCTAGTGGGGACCCGTTAGGCCAGACCGCGGCTTCATCCCCCACCCGGCCCTCCTTCCCGCTCCCTCACCAGTGGCCCCGGCAGCCGGGCCTTCTCTTAAAGGGACAGGCCTTGTCCTCTGCGGTTGGAGGGGCGGGGGGGAGACACACGCCAGTGCGGAGGGGGCGGGACCCCAGCAGTCTCCCCTCTTCCACAAAAGGACCGAGCGGGGTGAGTGAAGTTGCCCTAGGCGGGGCTTGTGCCGCCTTCTGGCCTCGAGCAGCGTGCGGAGGGTGCGCCGGTCACACCCAGCCCCCGAGCACACGTGTGCGTCCCGCTCATTGCACGAAGGCGGAGGACGAGGAAACGAGAGTTCAGCATAGGGGCTTGACAGCCCCGCCTTAGTCCCGCTTTAACCTATAGGATTGCCAACCGTGCTGCTTGTTGTAGTCCACAGATTCTCGGAACATGTGGCTAAACGTTTGCTTGGGGGCTTCAAGGTTGTGCTTGCAAGCCCAGACTGTCAGGTATAAGGCCTAATCTGAACACCCTATGTTCACATGGGTTATGCAGCACACATACAAGAAGCTGTAATTGTTAACCTGGCCACATCTCAAGTTTGCTTGATGTTTTGCTCTGTGCTGGCACTTTGAATTGTAATGGAAATGATTGGCTGCAGCGTCATCAACAGTAAATGGAAAGTAATGGCTGGCAATCATTGACTGGGTTCACACAACACGACAACCCATGCTGAACCCTGAGTGTGGGTTATCGTTAAACCATGAGTTGTGCTGTATGAACCCAGCTGTACTAACAAACCATGGTTTATTAACCACAATCAACCCATTGTTCACAACCCAACAACAAACCTTGGCTTCTCTTCATCGGTTGTTTGTGGTTAACAAACTATAACTTAGCAGTGCGACTGGTTTCACACAGCCCAACAACCCACAGTCAGCCCATACTCATCCTTGAGTATGGGTTATCATGTTGTGTGAACCCAGCCGTTGTGTACTGTTGGCTGAACTTTTGTAGTTCTGTGTTTAAGTAGAAGGCTTGACTGCAGCTTACATCATAGCATGGTGGTGATCACTTCCTTGGCCCCCCTTTTGCAGGCACACTGCATATCTCATCAATGTACTTGTGACAGGTCAGTTGGCCAGTGCCCAGCATACAATGCCCAAAAAGGTTGAGTGTTTATGATATTAAAAGTCTTAAGAATACAGCTTAATCAAAAGCCTGAATACAGCCTTAATCAAAACTTCACATCCCATTCCCTGCAAGGGCAGGGCAGAGGTAAACACCAACTTTTATTATTGTACTCTAGGCTTGTAGCATTGAACGTATAATTAGAAGTGCAGTTGTAGTGTATCAGTGTGGTTCAATTTTTCCAAATTTTTGAGTAGGTTGGTTTCTCTACTTAGCATCACAATTGAAATTCTGTTGCAGAATGTGTGGCTGCTTTGATGCAGACTCATAGCTTATTGAGTCTCTTTATGCTTGTTGAACGCTTTAAGATTAGAATATTGTGTTGCTTAAATCTTAATTACAAAGGCAAAGCGAAACATTCAACTAGAATATGTTGTATTACCACTTTGAAAAATTAGTAGAATGAATGAGAATCTGTGTAGGCAGTCAAAGGTTAAAGCTTAAGTTACGTATTACCGCTACTAATAATTTACATAGTACCTCAGATTTGCAAAGTACATTACAGTGTTTGTCCTCAAAACAAATCTGTGAAGTTGGTTGCTAGGACTACCATTTTACAGATGAGGTCCTATCCACTTTTACTTGGAAATAATTCCCACTGAATTTAATAGAGGCTACTTCCAAGTAAGTTTGCATAGGATTGCAGCAGGTGGATATTTTTCTCCAGGCCACATAGCTACCCAGTTTGCACAGTGAAACAACCCACAGTTTGTTAACCATGGGTTGTTTTGGAGTGAATGAAAGTGCTGGCTCTCAACCAATTGCCTGCTTTTGGTGCACTAAACAACCCAGGGACCCATGTTTTCTTCTTGGGTTATAGCTCTGGATTATTTCTCCCTCAGTAACCCAGAGTTCTGGGTTCGGATGTCACAGAGAACAACCCAGTAATGGTTGTTTAGCACACCAGAAGCAGGCAAGCAGTCAGGAGCCAGCATGCTTACTTCTGAACAACCCATGGTTAACACACCGTGGGTTGGTTCATCATATGAATCGGGTCAGTGAGTCTTTGGGGAAGGTGGGACTTGAACTGTCATCTCCTAGGTCCAAAACCAAGTCTCTATTCACTAGACTACACTGGTACTCTTTTTTTTTACTTTATTATTTGACAACCATATGTATGTTACTTATTCTGCTTTAGATCATCACAGATTGAAATGAGAAATGAAGCTTAATATTTAATCCATTGCAGTCTTCTGTTTACAGTTGCAATACTTGAAGAAAAATAAGGTGTAGAACAGGGTGGGCAACTTGTGATCCTCCAGATGTTTTGGTCTGCAACTCCCAGCATCCCTTACCACTGGCTATGCTGATTAGGTCTCATAGGAGCTGTAGGCCAAAACTTATGGAGGGCCACAGGTTGCCTACCCCTGGTGTAGAAGCACATTACCGTGGGATTAACTTTTGCAGTATTAACTAAATTTAGACTTTATTGGTACTCCATAGCAGCTATGGAGTATTAAAAGGATCAAAATTGGCTTGCAAACAAGCTAATTTTGACCCTTCTGGTGCTTTGTGGCTGCTGTGGACACTTTTTTAAAAAAATCTTTTTTTACTGAATTTGGGGGGAGGGTGACGGGGCCACATAGACCCCAAGGGCCATATGTTGGCCACCCCTGCTTTACATAGTAGCTCTTTTTCTCATAAAAGCCAATATTAACAAGTAGTGTTTTCACCTTGTAGAGCTTCTTGAAATACTGAAAAGTAGATCCATACACACATTCATTAATGATCAAGTTGCTCATAACTTCCTGTAATGTTTGTTGCATAGGTAGGTTTTTGCCTTTGTCAAGTATTTTCAGGTCTTGGCTTGATTTTAATCTTCCTAGTTAGTGAGAAATTATTCACTTTTCTTGAATATGGGTATATATTTTCCACATATACCAAGTTAATAAACCCATTTTGTTTGTTGGGTAAGAATTGACACCCTTTTTTCTCTAAAACATGCTGTCAGTTCAAGATTGCTGCTTTTGCTGTCCTGAACCTATGACACGTTTGTGGGAAAAGGCACAAGCTTTCCAATAGTATTTTTGCAGAAGTTCCATAGACGTTTCTGATTAAAAACTAGTGTAGATTTCAGGTATGGTACAACCCAGAAGTTATTATTCTAGGAGTTTTTGCGGGGTCATGTGCTTTATTGTTTTTCCTTGTAAGTCTTGGAATTAGTAAGGAAACACAGTCCAAATCACAGTTTGACAAACAGTGTAATCCTGTGGTACCACTATGTCAGTGACCGCTTACATCACTGTAACACTGGTGCAGTTGGGATCCAATGAACTCTTAGCAGCAAAAGTCAACAGCAAAACATTATCACTTTAAACAAGACATAACATAGCAACTCTGACAGACACTCCCAGAGCATCCATGGCAACACAGCAGACATCCACCAATCATAGCATTGTGTGGTGATGATAGAGCTCCCACAGTAACAAGGCATGGAAGGAACTGATCCACTCGGGACAGTGGTGGAACACGCCTTTGATGCCGCCTACCTCACACAGACATAACACACAATCTGAAAGTTATAAAGATATTATAGTGCCCTCACTGGTGCATATTACCATGCTGCGGCCAGCACAAGTCTAGCAATTGTCATCAATTGCCATGCAGTTCAGGTCTCCCTGCGTACAGTCTGCAAATAGTCATCCTTTGGACAAGCAAAAGCATGGGACTACATGTGAAATGAAGTATGGATATTTCAGTTACAACACGTGTCCATTCTCACTTGGGAGAACGTATGCTTGGAAAATACATGGGCTTCCCAGGAAAAGGGCTCAAGGCCACTCAGGGAGCATTGCCTATATTAAGAGGAATTAAGTTTTGTCAGGGAGAGGGAAGAGAGCCACTAGGACAAGCAACAATAGATGCTATACAGAGTTCACAGGAACAACCTTATGAACTCCCTGGTAGGTTAAGGGGAAAGAGCACTGATATGGGAAACAGGAGATGGCAGTTCAAATCCTGCCCTGAGGGAAAGTTAAATTCACTGCTGGAAGGCAAAACTTATCTTTTGGCTATTTAAGCAGCCAATCATCACAGAAGCAAAAAAGGTAAGGATACCATGCCTGCTAAAACTCAGGCCTCAGAGCAACCCCCTAACCAAATGTCCACTGGAAAAAAAACATATGATAAGGCCTTCGTAATTCCCTGGCCCTCACACTCAGATATACAATAAGGAAGCTTTATCATTGGGATGTAGAACCACAGGCCCAGGGGCCAAATCTGGCCTGGCTGCAGTTCTGCAGGATTCCCCAGATGGCCCCACCCACTTTTCCCCATCACTGGTCATGTGGTAGTTTCCCAGGTTTTGTGCAGTTTTCCCCATTCTAAAAGGTTGAAATACCTCTCCGAAGTTTTAGTTACTGGCAATAAGAGTTGTAAGTTACAATATGTTGGTAGTTTGGCCCCACCACATTTGCCTTTGGTTCCACCCATCCCTGGAATGCAGTCCCTGAGAGCTTCTCTGAAACGGAATTCAGCCCTTGGCTGAAAGAGAGTTCTATACACCTTGGTTTATGAAGTTTATATAAAGCGATTGCCCTGTAAACTGACCTGTTTAGCATACATGAGGTCTTAGGTTCAAGCCTGTATCCAGGCTCCCTGTGAAACAGGCTGGGAGGAGCCCATCAACCCGTGTGCCCAAAGGCACTCCTGAAATAGTCAGGGGTCCACAATGTTTGTCTTCTGTAACCAAATCAAAAATTGCTGTTGCCTGATTCCTGGCCCTACTGGTTTGGGTTCTCAGTTCTGCATAGCCACGGAATGCCTCTTTCCTACAAAAATGGAAGGTGGGGAGCATTTCAGGTTGACCAGTGCATGGCTGAGATGCTCAGAACACCTTGATTGAGCAGCAGCCAGGGATAGCCCCGATCACCCTACGTGGGGGTAAGAAAGGGTGGCTAGCAACTTAATAGATCCTTGAACATTCAATTGCTGAACAACCCCATCTTTCCTCCCAGGCATGGAGCTGGGAAGGGGATGGGGATCAGAATGCAACTGCCAGCACCATCCCCAAGAACCTCTACAGCATCAAGATTGAGAGAAAAACTAGTAGCTCATTACACTCAGAGGGTAGCAGCACATTCACTTTGGCAAGTGAAAATGTGAGGTTTGGAAAAAGTGACCTGGTTCACGCAACACGGTTGAGTCATTATAGGTTATTTAACCCATGAAGAGCTGCAGCATGTGGGGCCACCGTTTTGAATTTGTGTTGTGTCTTGTGAACTTGGCCATTGTGGATTAATCGAGGGTTAAACAACCCTCACATAACCCTCTATTAGTAGTAGGGTTATGCAAGGGTTGTTTAATCCTTCTTATGCTTGCTGGTGCACAAGTGGTCAGAGGGTGGATAAGATGCCCCTCTCCCACTGTGAGTCCACGATAGTTAAGGTGAATAAGATATGTGGGGGGAGAGAGAGGATTCCCATCTGCTAACACTTATTACTACAAAGAAACAGCTGAAATTGTTAAAGCTTTTATTGAAAAACAGTGCTAAAGTGAATTTTGAATGGGTCTGTGACCATATAATAAACACATCTAGCTGAAGTGACTTTTGAAATTAAGACAAATGAATAGGGTTGTCAACTTTCTGTTCTAGCAGCGCTCTTGTGCCTTTGAAAGCTGAATGGCAAACAGCAGAGTAGCAGCTATAGTTTTTTCCATCACTGTATCTTTATGGTAGGTTTGACTGCACCTATTATATAACTGTCTTTCAAGCAGACTTCAAAGGTATAGGTGCTCTGCTAGAATAAGAAGGCAACAATCCCAGACACGAACAGTGGATTCACTTACGTTTGCTGCTAGCTATGCTGTAGGATTTGTTCATGGTCTGTATTGTACAGGTAGTGGGGAATGTTCATGACTCTGCACCTGTTGGGATAGCCAAGAGGGATACAGAGCAGTAATACTAGTGCCACCTAGGTGCTCTTTCTCTTCCCCTGTCAGTGGTGCCCTAAATTTTATTTTCATTATATTTAATATAAAATATGTATAATACTATTTTATGTTGCATAGTGCCCCTGAAGAAGGGTTTAAATTTGAAATGTGTTGGGCTCAATAAAGGTGTCTCCTGACACCTTTTTCTTTTCCTACATTTGGTGTCCCTGACATCTCCATTTGGAGAATCAGCTGTTGGGAGAGCTAACGTAGTCCAGCCTTTTCCAATCTGGTGCCCTCCAGAAGTGTTGGACTACAACTTTCATCATTCCCAGGCAGCATGGTCATTGGCCGTGTAGGCTGAGGATGATAAGAATTGTAGTCCAACATATCTGGAGGGCACCAGGCTGGGGGCTCATGTAGACATTCAGACAATACTCTGAATTTACACTGTAAATGCCCTACTGGATGTGCCAGGGTTCTGATCCGACAAAGAAAAGGGAGTGTTTGCCCAGCATTGAGTGGAGTTCTATTCACCTATAAAAATAGCTGTGCTTCCCAGTGCCTGGTGGGTGTTTACTTGAAACTGGGACTTCATAGGCTATAGGGCTCCTCCTTTCTGCAGACTGAATCCTTACCCTGTGGCTCTTGAGTAAAGGCCACTAGCTATTTGTAGATGTTACCGTGTACATTTAATAAACACATGTAGGTGGCTCTGTCCTCCAGCCTACATGTGTTCATTAGAACACCTGAGCTGAGTCCCCGCACATATAGATACACATACAGGGACTCTGTTCGGACATTCCAATGTACACATATAGATCAGAGCATAGACCAGGGGAGGGCAACCACCAGCCTGTGGGCCTAATCCAGCCTGCATTGGGGCCCAATGCAACCCATGGAGGGTTGAGCACACTCCATGGGTCCTATCCCCTGCCCTCCACTATGCCATAGACTCATCATAATGCTGCCCTCCTCATGCACACAGAATGAACATGCCTGATAACATCTGAAAACACCTACAATCGCAACCTGTTGAGGGAAGGGGGATTGTTAAATCAGTACACAGTTTTTCCATCTTTCTGTGATGGTGGGTGGATGGGTGAGGAACAACATGGGAGACGTGTGCAGCAGACATTCCTCTTACTGGCTTAATTAAGAAGACTAACTTGTCCTTGCATCCCTAATTGCAGAAGTGGAGTCATGGCTTCCTTTGTGTGTTTTTCTGGAGTTGTTAGACAGAGTATCTGTAAAGTTTTGAGAAGACAAGTGTTAGTGACATTCCCTTTAAAATCTGTTCTTAGGCTGGTCCCTTTTTGTGCCAATTTCCCTTTCATCAAAGTTTCTACTTGTGTGCTCTTAAGTTATCCAGAGATGAGGACTGAGTGCTGTAGCTCCATGCTGTGTTGTGTGAGAAGTGTGTTCTGAGTTTACATACCATTGTTGCTGTGCTGTGCTTTGCCCCTGCTGAATGATGTTAGGCAGGAGGCTATAAGAAAGAGGGCCTTCTCAGTGGTGGTGCCCCATTTCTGGAATCCACTCCCCAAGGACACTTGCCTAGCGCCCACAGTTGGGGTCAGGCAAAGACATTTCTTGTCTTCCAGGCATTTAAGTTGTGCTGGTGTGCCAGTGTAAATGTGGCACTGTGCTAGAGTGGGTCCCAGAAACCAGTGTATCTTTAGGCTCCTCAGGTTCAAGGGGACCTAGTCAGTATCCTATACGTGTCCAGCTGATGTAAGTCAAGGATAAGATGGCACTGTAAATTTGAGAAGTCACTTAATTCATGACAATATTGTTACTTTTATGCGTGTTTGCCTTTTGTTGTTTTAAACCACCACATGCTGTTTGCTTGTTTTAAAACCAGTGTTGATTAGATGTGTGATTGTGATGTGGAAAATTATGCTGCGGGAAAAATAATATACTGTTTTAAAGTACTGAGTCATTTGAATATGGCCCACTCCCAGGAGATCTTATATAAGATGCTTTAAAGTGGAATTTCCTTGATTGAATTATATGTTTTTATGTGGCATAACATTACTGAATATATTTGTCTATTCTGTGCTAATTTATAAATAAATAAATTTATCTCTTTTAAGGAGCTCGGGGCAGTGTATACAATTCTCCCCATACCCATTTTATCCTCACAACACCCCTATGAGGTGGGTCAGGCTGTCAGCCATTTGAGATAGTGACTGGCCCAAGGTCACTTAGTGAGGTTCATGGCTGAGTGTGAATTTGAATCACACCTCCCTAGTCTTAGTCCAACCACTACACCACACTGGCTGTGTGTGTGTGTGTCCACCCTCCACCACTGCAAAGAACATAAACTGGATGTGAGTTTATTGTTTACTGATTCCATTCTGTACTGGACAGTATTTGGGGGTAATAACAGATACTGTGAACTATATTTTATGTTGATGTAGAGTTCCATAATTCATACCTTTTGCAGTTTCAAGTCTGGACTATAATGTACTTTGTGGGGGCTGCCCTTCATCACTAGCCAGAAGCTTCAAGCAAAATAATGTGGCTCGCCTCCTGATGGTGACAAAATGCCAGGAACATATTTCCTCAGAATATACACTGGCAATGACTCAGGGCAGACATAATGCTAACCATGGCTATGAAATCAGTAGTACCCCATGTCAATTCTGTCCTGTTTAACCTCAAAACCTGCACCAAATGGGTCCAAAGCACCCCAGTGGCTAAGCAAGCTAATCCCAATAGGTAAACATCACCACAGAATATCACTACAGACAAGATTGTAAATTGAAACCTTATTTATGGCTTTATTGCTGAAACTTCAGGAAAAATACAAAACAAAGAAAATGGCATGGTGGTTATATGAGCTTAGAAACTTTCAAATTACAGGGAAAGAGAATTCAACAAAAACAGAAGATAAATCAAAAGAATCGCAATTGCCAAAGCAGGTACTATGAACTTGGCCAGTAAGATAATGGCTTGAGCTTCTAACATTGTTATGACTCCTCTTTCCAACTTACTCCTGTTTACTACTTGTGGTTCAAAGCTAAACGAAAACAATTCAACCTATGTGTTACCCTCCCGTGGCCTCCTCCTGCTTCTTACTTGAATACAAAACTTATGCTGAAGCATTACTAAGTTCCTCTAGGCATAGGAAGAATAGAGGAAGGAGTTGAAGTGCACAGAAAACTCAAGACTTGGGAATAATTCCACTTGTCACCTCTGAAGATGGGATCCCAAATCCCCTCCTCAGATATAACCTCCAAGTCCCAAACCCAGAAATCATTCCAAGTCCCAAAGTCTAAGAGTCTAAAGAGGTCCATAGTTACCTAAATCCGTGAGTCTGGTGGCGTGGCAGAGGGAAGTGGAGCAGCCGCAGGAACAAAAAGCACCACTCCAGAGCTCCCATTCCCTGGGCTTTTATACCCCTGCTCTGGTCAAAGGTGGGGCCTAAGGAGCAGTGAGACAATCAGTCTCCAATAGAAAATGAGGTGCACATGGTTAGAGTGTTTGCTCACCAATCAGAAACAAGGTGTCCCATTTATCTCCCATAATTTCATGTGCCTGGGGAACGTGTCTGACACCATTACAAACGGGCTACTTTGAAATGTCCCAACATATGATCCAAAGTCTACCATCTGGGCATGCTATCTTGATCGACGCATTTCTCTTTGGTATATCTTCTTTGAACTCCCGATCATCTTTAGCCATTTTTGGTCATATCCACCCAAACACGTCCTCCTAGTTGTCGCTCGTGCTCAGGGCTGCACTTCCCCGCCCAACTAGCATCGAGTAGAGACATTCTCTTATCAGCATGTGTACACCATGAGAAGTCAAAACAGGCCTTTTCCTCCTCTCAGGAGGCATCTGAGCATGCTCAGTTCTGCTGTTCTGCTTAGACACTCTGCCAACACGTCATGGCCTTGAGCAAGCTCTGTGAAGCCGCTTGTAAAGACAGCTGCATTTTTTTCCCCCCTTCTTCAAAGACAGTCCTGCAAAATCTCAGTTAGAGTCTCAGTTAGTGAAATAACATCATTTAGTTTAGAGTCAAACTTCACGGTCTTCTTGCCCAGGGGTCAAGAGTCTGGAATATAAAGCTGGTTACGAGTCTGGGGTCTTCTAGGGGCTCCTCTTGTAGGCCTCTCCCAGATTAAATCAGCCATCTTTACTCTTTGTTAACCCTTTTTAGTACCAGATTAACAGTCCACAGGCTTGTGAGCCCCTATCTTCTTTCAAGGACATATACTCTTGCATTTCAGTTTTGGAGTTATTTGTGGTTAGTATTACATCTGCACCAATATTAACACTAAACATGTGGTTGGGTGCTAATAACGATTAGCAAAAACATTGATGGAGAAGTAACAGTAACCTTCGCTCCAAAACTGAAAGAGTCATACAGAGCAACACCACCCCCAGTACACATCGCCCTGTCACACTAATAGAGTTTGTTTCCATCCCTTCCATTGTTTCTAAGTTTCCATTATGCCCATTTTATTTATAGACTCATTTAAAAAGAAGTACTCCAGCTCCGCTATCTTGCCTCAAGCATGGGTCTACCATTTTTGGTTAGCCTTGCTGGCCAAGCCAGAAATGGTATTCACTGGACCCTCTTCTTTCCCAGCAAGACACGCACACCACTACCTAGGACCTCTGAGAGAGTAGCCAGTTGTGTGACACTATTCAGAAGTTCCCTGAAAGCCTCCAACCAGTATTACACAACACACACCCCCAGCTGTCCTATCCCAGCAGAAAGACCAGCAGAAAAGTGGCCAGTTCTACAACACTGGTTGGAAGTGTGCAACACACATACTCTAGAGTTTCCCAATGGACAGGCTAGTGGAAGAGTGACTGGTTGAATGCCATTGCATGAAGGTACCCTGAGTGCCTTCAGGCAGTGGTGTCTAACCTTCCCTGGGGGGAGGGGTTCCTAGTCTGGTCCGGCATGGGTAGCTGCTCATCACAGGCATCATGGTAGAGCGTTGAGTGAATTTCATAGAATCACAGAATAGTAGTGTCGGAAGGGTCCTATAAGACCATCGAGTCCAACCCCCAGCTCAATGCAGGAATCTGTCAGAGCCTGGACAGGAGGCTTCTGTCATTAGCATATGAACACCTGTATACTGTGTCCCTCTCCAAGTGTCTTTGGTGTATGCTTTTTCCTCAGTTGGATGGGCACCTGGAGACAAGGGAGTACAGCTCTCATACTGTTTCTTGCCCTGCAAGCTCCTTGATATGCAAGGTAGTCACACTCTATTTCCTTCCACTAGGAAATAGAAGGTTGCCCTATAGGCCACTGTAATCTCCAGTTAATTGGGGATATAGTTTTAATTGAGCCACAAAACTTAAATCAATTAGATTAATCAATGAAGTTGCAGTCCTAGTCAAGTTAATCCAGAGAGAAGGAGGAGGGTCTTGGGCCTCCTCCCTCTAGGCATACAGATTCTAATTGGATTGTTCTTGCATAGCCTTTTCCAAACCAGTCCCTTCCAGATGTTTTGGGACTTCATCTCCCATCAGCCAATGGTCAGTAACGATGGAAGTTGTAGCCCAAAACATCTGGAGGTTGCCAGGTTGGGGAAGGCTGTTCTTGCCTTGTTCCCAGGGTAGAGGCACATTAGGGTAGAGACACAACACTGTGGTATCCACCCAGAGAGCTTCAGCTATTGGGCGGTATAAAAATGTAATCTATATATATATATAAAAGTCAAAAATTGTGTGTGGGTTTGTGTGTTTGTGGCTGGCTGCAGGGCCGTCTAACGCAGGAAATAAGGGGAAGCTGCCCTGGGTGTAATCACACTGTAGGGGCCCACTGAGCCTGCCATTTGGGCCCTACAGTTGCTGCCCCTTTTACTTCACATTCTCACTTGCCAGAGTGTATGACAGGAGTCACTGGGTTACATTATTACTTTGTTTATACTTTCCCTTACTAACAAGTACACCCTCTCAATCTTGGTACAGGCCAGGTTTCTGATTTCAGCGATGAGTCATCCTGTTGGCCATCTTTCATTCTATTGGTCTCTCTCCCATTCACTCTGACTTCCTTCACCTTGGATTGGCTGGCCGCCGTTTGTTCCCTCCCCTTTACTCATGGTTTATTTTCTGACTGTGCAGAGCATTTAGTTTTTCTCCCCTCTTCCTGCAATATCCAGCGAGCAAGCAAGTTAAATATCCTTACCCCTTTCAATGGCAGATGTATCTGTTAGTAGCGTGTGATTAACACTAATGTGAAATGTGGTGCGGTGTGTGCTCGCCTGTCTGAGGGCTGGGATGACACGGTGGAGTGGAGACTTAGGGCTTTATTTATAAAAGAGTGAACTGGGGGGAATTGAGAAGGCAATTGCAGAATGAAGGGCAAAATAGCGGAGTTTTACGTGTAGCTGAATTGAAGATTTTTGAGTTTGTGCGTTTGTGGCTGGCTGCAGGGCCGTCTGTAAGACAGGGGTAAGGGGGAGCTGCCCTGGGCCTAATCACACTGCAGGGGCCACTGAGCCTGCCATTTGGGCCCTAGAGTTGCTGCCACTTTTAGTTTACATTCTCACTTGCCAGAGTGTATGACAGGAATTGCTGGGTTACATTATTACTTTGTTTATACTTTCCCTTACTAACAAGTAACCCTCTCAATCATAGTGCAGGCCAGGTTTCTGATTTCAGCTACCAGTCATCCTATTGGCCATCTTTCATTCTATTCGTCTCTCTCCCATTCACTCTGACTTCCTTCACCTTGGATTGGCTGGCTGCCTTTTGTTCCCTCCCTTTTACTCATAGTTTCTTTTCTGACTGTGGAGAGCATTTAGTTTCTGTCCCCTGTTCCTGCAGTATCTAGCAAGGAAGCCTCTGTTGAACATTTTAATAGTGGTATGAGATTCAGTGTGGATTATATTGTAGTAGTGCTTACAGATTCAGTCTCTTGCATTTTTAGTAGTGTTTTTTATTCAATCTGCTCATTATAATTGTTGTGCTTTTTTAATCAAGTCTGGTGGATTCAACTTTTCACCTTTCTTATGGGGCCTTTCCGAGAAGCGTAAACCTACCTTAATGTGTTTCTAACAAATAGTGCCTATGACAAAATTACATCCCGGGCAACGCCAAGTATATTGGCTAGTAAATAAATAAATTTAGGTCACTGAAGAAGGAAGAATGTTAATTTCAGATTTATGGAGTATACATATAAATATGAACAAGCAGTCCAGGTTTCTGTGGTGTTAAGATGAACTTTTGTTTTTGCACGTATATACACTGTGAGTAGTGATGGCAATATTAAGCCATTTCTGAGCAGCAGTATTACTGTTCAACCTGTTCTGGAGGGGGTTGCACTTCCCCAACAGATCAGTTTCATAGTTTAGGGGTGCTCTTGGATCCACCATTGCCACTGGAGGCACAGGTCGCCTCAGAGGCTGATATACTAACTAAATTGTTATCTGGACAGAGATAGCCTAGCTGTAGTTATCAGTGCTCTAGTAATCTCTCATCTGGATTACTGCAATGAATTATATGTGGGGCTGCCTTTGAAAATGGTTCGGAAACTTCAGCAGGTAGGGCAGCGAGATTATTAACAGGTGCTCGTCAATATGAAGATATTACCCCAGTGCTTTATGATCTGCACTGGCTTCCAAGTTCTAAACGGCTTGGGGCCAGGTTACCTGAAGGATCATCTCCTCCCATATATACCTGCTCAGAGCCTAAGATCATCTTCAGAGACCCTCGTTCAGGTGCCCCTGCCAAATGAAGTCAGGCAGATGGCTACTAAGGAGAGAGTCTTTTCAGTGGTGGCATCCAGGTGGTGGACTGCCCTTCCCAGAGTTGCTCACCTGGTACCTACATTGTCATCTTTTCAGCACCAGTTTAAGACCTTTTTTTATTTTCCCAGGCATTTTCGTTCTTTAGTTTTTATTGTTTTAAATATGTTATTATATTTTTAGATCTTTGTACTGTTGCTGTTTTTACTTTGATTTTATACTGCAGCTTTGAACTTTTAAAAGTATAAATATTGACCGAGTTTGCACATAATAACAATTCCTGGGTTGTATAGCTTCCTTCACACTCGTCACTTCCACTTACATCCAATAACCCAGGAACAGGATTGCTGCTTAACCCCAACAATTTCTAGATTAAACAGCTGAGGAATTGTCGTTACGTACAAACTGGGTCACTGTTTTGTCATGGTATTGTATTTTATGAATCTAACTGTTGTGAACCGGTATCAGGAATGAATCTGAGCATGTGGAGATGTCTAGCAGCTCAGATTCAGAATGGGAGCAGCCAGAACGAGGGGAGGCACTCTCCCTAGTGAGCTCAGATACAGCAAGGCTTTCTTCTCAAGGTTTTGACACACAGATGGCTCAGCCTGAATGCCCCCCCCCTTTCCTCCACCATGAGAACCCAGATTTCAGGGGGGGAGGAGAGCGAGGGGCGAGACTTGAGAAACACTAGGGTCCCTCGCAGAGCAAAGCAGGGAAAGTTAGAGGCGTGGCTGAAATGCTCCACCAGGTTGGCCACTTGTGAAAGCCTATGTAGGAGGGAGCCATCCTAAGGGAGGGGCATCCCTGCGAAGCTAGTCTGGCTGAGAAGTTCTTACCCAGACTGCTGGCAACTTCTCTAACTTCCACTTTGGCTCCTCTTGCAAAGGGGGAGAACAAATGAGTGTGGCAACCAACCAGAGAGCTTCGGATATTGGGCGGTATAGAAATGTAAAAAATAAATACTGTCACAAAGGGGTTGTGACATCTATATTGTGCTGTCTGTTAGCAAATATATAAAGAACCATCATGAGAACTATGGATTATGGGAGTTATTGGGTAGGATTCAATGGTGCCTTACTGCTGCCGGTGGCAGCGCAAGCATAGCCCCTGCCACGGGCAGCGGGATGTAGCGCTTCCAGGGGCAAGTCCCCAAATGACCGGAAATGCAAGTTTCTGGAAGGCGCGACCTGCCCCTTCCAGAAACTTGCATTTCTGGTTGTTTGGGGGCTTTCTCCCAGAAGCGCTACATCACCGCCACTGGTGGTAGTAGCTGCACGTGGTCCATTGGGGCTGATCGCATGCACACAGTGGATCTTACCCTGTGTCCAGTTTGTGTTCCATACACCAGTTATGGTGGCTTACCATGAACTATGCCTCCACTAAATGTTTGTGCACTGCACAGTGAATAGCAAACCAATCCCGATTTTCCTACATTATTTCAATACCATCAGTGCTGTTATGTGTCTCTGTCAATGAACTACTTACACTAGAATAAGGAGCTGCCATGTAGAGAATCAAGCAGATGGATCATTTAACCCAGTGTTACAAACTTTCTGCTTGGCAGAACCATTTCCAGATAAACTTGTTTGCCATAGAACCCCTGCATGGAACACTTGGGCATGTTTTAAAGTGCACATTCAGTTTACACAGTGCACTGGCCAGGCCTTTTGTCTCACATGAACTGAGATTGCGTCCTAGAATACGCCTAATTCTCTCCAGTGGCTGCACAGTGCAGGGGAAGATCAATTGTGTTGGGCCAACTTCCTTTCGTTTAACATCTTTTCATCAAGGATGCCTTAACAAGCTTCCAAGGATTCCCCAGGACAGTTTGAAAACCACTGATCTAACTCTTAACTGGCAACAAGTCTTCAGAGTTTCAAGCAGAAGTCATTCTGAGCTCTTTGCCAGGGGCTATATGCAAAACAGTTTGTCCTACTCCAAATTATAATCCCTGCTGAGAATATTTTCTACGACATCTGTTAAACCATTTGGCCATTCTGAAAAAAATGTTGTTTTAATTATCAGTTGTTATGTACTTAACAACTTGAGGATTGTGGCAACAGCCTTTGAAAAGTTTATTTTAGAAGCAAATATTCTAATTCCTATTGGTACAGAATTTAAACTGGGAGGGGGGCAACTGTAAGGGTCTGGGAGCCATCCCCCTGCTTTTCACAGGGCGCTAGTGGAGAAACTGGTGGAGTTCTGCAGCAAACCACTAAGGGAACCTAAAGTGGCCTAATCTCACTTGTGAGATTAGTGGCCTACACACCAGAATATTTTTAGGAACCAGCCTCAAATGTTTGTGTACCTGGGTAGGTGACCATACCTTTTATCTTGTTGCCTTCCAGCACAGTGAGGCAGTATAGACTAATACTCCCTGATTATGAACTCACTCTCCACAGTACCTGTGGTACTGTGGAGTCCTCACTCATGGAAATTCCTCCTTCCTGTCACCAGCCTTAGACATGGAAGCCGGTTTAGAAATTAGTTTCTAATCCAGGTTAATAGTGAACCTGAGGAAGAATAAGAGTTCACAGGAGGTGAGAGTGTGGGGGAGTAAGAGCACAATTCTGCAGCTTCTGATTCTTTCATGATGGTCTCCACATGCCTGTCCAATGTGATTTTAAAAATGCCCCAACCCACCCCCCCCCGCAAATAATTGGGGACTTATGACTTCATCATTTTGTCTGTTTTTATAAACCTGCAAATAGATATGATAGTGCTAAATGATTGCATTCTTTTTTGAAATAGCTGTGCGTTAGGAGGCATCTTTGCATGAGGATTGGCTTGTTCTATGGCCTCAGAGCTAGGTGCAAGAGAGGATGGCAACTGCACGGAGCTGGCAACGCCCCTCTATCTGCGGTATTTGGAGAAAGCTCTGCGGTTGGATCATTTTTTACGACAGACGTCCACCATCTTCAATAGGAGTATATCCAGGTATTAAACCTTGATTTGGGAACCCATAGAAAGGAAGAGTTTTATATTTTTTATGTTAAGTCTGTGGGGTGCTAAGGATCCTAACTTGGATCCTAACTTCAGTTCCATGAATGGAATGCAATTAATGGAACGGGGCTTTTCTCTTCATCCTTCCCTCTGCAGCCCCCTGTGCCCCCTCCCCCCAGCCTGTTTCTACCTTGGGAATAGTGTAGGATACATTGCCGTGGTGGCTGCAGATTAATGGGTCAAATAGGCACTTCAGATTATAATCAAAATGGGACGGAATTCACACACTTACACACACCCTGGTGATGTGGTTAGTGCTTTTAAAAAACATTCAGGATCTCCTGAATCATGTGTAGTTTGGCACTTAAACTGTAGAATATACAGTCATATACAAAGTTGATTTCGATACTTTGTGAAAATCCTAATTGTTTTCCTCATGTGAATGATTTAGAGATGTAAATTTTCTGGAAATTTTGAAGCCATGGCAGAAAAAAGCTTGTTTCTAGAAAGAAAACAAATAAATATTTGGAAAAGGTGTAATATATACAATACTTAAAGCTCAACCCTATTGGGTTGCTCCTTACTAGGTGGAAGCCTCTGATCTTGGAGGCTTCCGAGATTCCTGTGTCCTGCTAGGCTGCTGCCAGCAAAGTGAGAGGAGCGACAGAGGCAATTTTAGCCTCTCCGTCCTCCTTTTAAACATTATTGTTCTGGATGGGCCTCTGAGCCCATCTTGAGGAGTCATGCAGCCAAGGACAAGGATGGGGCTGGAGAAGCCATGGGATTATACAGATTCCAGCCTCTTCTCTCCCCTCCCCACTGAAACACCCTCTTTTTGACCTCTACAAGGTAATCTGAAGTCTCTTACACCCTCAGAAAGCTGGTGCTGCGGTTCTCACCACGGCAGCTTCAAGGGGGTGGGGGAGGGGGAGAGATTAGATCTTGAAGTCCCCCTTCCGAAGTCATAGCAGCGTCTATGGCCTCCAGAGTGGGAATCTGAGAAATCCATAGGATTACGCCTTTAATTTCTTACCAAACCTAAATTTCCTTTTCTATGTTAAGAGCATGAAATATATCACATATAACTTATCATTTTAAATTGTACTCTTTTAAAAATGAAATGACACATGTTTTAGTCTTCAAGAAGTAATTACAAATAAATCTAATGTCAGAGATGGAACTAAATGAGCGTTTGCTGTGACAGAATGGCTATACATCTTTATACATCTCAGTCTCTCTTTTGCTGCAGTGACTGTATATTTTAAACTTTGTTGTAGTGATGAAAGTGAAGATGGATTGGATGACAATCCTCTGCTTCCTCAGCCTGGGGGTCCCTTGATGCAAGTTAAAGAAGAACCTACAAGCTCCTTCCTTGGGGAATCTTCTGGAGCAGGAAGTTCTGGAATGTTAAACACACATTCACTAAATGGAGTGTTGCAATCTGGTGAGTGTGCTTCATAATGAATTTTAGGGTGATGATAGTATAGTAATCCAGCCTTGCAGATAGCCATGTGTTTGGGCCAAGAAACAATTCTTTATTGGTTAATAGCTACCCAGATGTACAATTCAAGCTAACCACTTACAGGCACATGTGGGCTAGTGAGATTTGTTATCTCTGGATACTTTTTTTGTACTTGGGACAGCAATAAATAATTTATCTGGCCAAAGCATCTTTACATTTGGTTGTTTGCATGATATATTTATTTATATTTATTTATTAAATTTATTAAACACTTATAACACAAATTTATCTAGGCATTTTACAAAAACCTAATAGAAACATTTCTTCTTTGCATGTTCTTTAACAGAGCCAAGAACAGAAAAAGGGAGTCTCTATAACTTTTCCAAATTGAAGAAAAGCAGAAAATGGCTAAAGGTGAGGTTTTTATTATTCTGAAATCTAGATTCTTAGGAATGATGGCTCTGTTGCTTTTATTCTCTGATATAGTTGCAGAAATCTAGATGTTTTTTGAAAACACTGCAGCTGCTGTCAGAAAACTTCAACATATGTTACAGCCTCTTAGCTTTGTAGAATCAAGAGGGAATAGCCAACATTGATACAAGTTTTTAATCCTTCCAACATCACACTAAAGCAGGGGTGGAGAATCTTTTTTCTATGTAATGCCATTGAAATATGAGGACATTCAGTCAGGGGCCAAAGCCAGTGGTGGGCAGAGCCAGAGCCAAAAATAGGTGGAGCCATCCCCTTTTCTCTTTCTCCCTCTCTGACCCCAGAAATACGGGTGTTTTCTACAGAGCTGCAGATTCTGCCATACCATTTGCTTTAACCTTTAAGTACATTTACTCCCTACAGGATGCTCCCCCACTTCCTTCTTGTTTCTAACCTGCCCTATATCAATAGATCTCAGGGCAGGGTACAGTAATAAAATTAATTCAACCTAAAACCACAACAATATAAAATCGGCATGAATAACCCAAGCAATCAAATCAAAACTGAGTTACAGTTAATAAAACTCAACCGTTTGGTTAAATAGCCAGATCTTAGCACCAAAATGAAGACAGCATTGGTGCTATCCAGGTCTCTGAAGGGAGAGATTTCCATAAGCAGGTATCTCACCCAGTAAAGTGTTCTTTCACATCTCCAGATAATGTACAAGTCCTAATGGTGGAATGCAGAGGAGAGAGCCCTCTGCTTCAACACTAGTCCCACCATCTCAACCTGCATAGCCTACCAGTGGCCCCTTCCTGTTTTGTTTCTTTCCCACCCCACTCAATTCAGGCATTGTGATATTTGAGGTAGAATATCTAATCACTTGCTATCCCTCCCACCCCCTGCCCCAACACATGGTGCTCTAATATGGGTTCAAGGAGCAGCTGAGAGGAGATCTGTGACAACATCAGCTTCTCTGGTTTGTGGCGATCCCACCTCCTCTCCTACTCTATCTGCCAAGGTGCCTGCTCACTCGCTTGCTTGTCTTTCATCTTCCCCTCTATCCTTAAAAACCTTAAAAACAATAACAACCATAACCATTTAAAAAGCTACGTTAAAAAGGTGCATCATCCAGGCAGCCACCTGCTGTGCCACAGTGCAGCCACAGCTGCTTGACTGGGCAGTCGGGGGAAAAACAGCAAAAAATGTAAGAAGTTCACAGCCTTGCTCAGGATTTAAAGTGTTGAGCTGTCAGAGTGGTCCACGGGCTGGATGAAATTCAGCTGCGAGTTGGATGAGGCCTACGGGATAGGGATCCCCACCCCAAAACCATGGTTTAGCACACAAACACTCCTGCTCCTGGGCAAGCAGAAGGAGGATTTTGAAGTTTTTACTTTTGCTTTCCCTTAAAAAACTTGATTTATATTACCTGGACCAGGGATCATGGTTTATCACTACCTACAGTTCGTTTCAATAAACTAACTTTGTAACCTATGGTTTGAAGTTGGCTTATTTTGAAACTGATCATAGTTAGTGATAAGCCACAATCCACCGCCAGTGCAAGAAGACACATTACAAGGAAAAAGAAGGCAAAACTTCCAAACTCTTCCTCCTAGCCACAAGGGAGGGGTGAATGCCTGAAACTGGGAGAAAGCTAAGTTCATTCATGTTACATTAAATCATGGTTTATCATGACATCTGAACACAGCCACTCCCTTGCAGTAGTATTATTGTTCACTTGGAGTTGTGATGTTGTTTACATGGTCACTAACCCTAAAGTGATGAGAGAGGCATCAAAAGTGTCTCTGAATGTGAGGGAAATCCTCATATGGAAGTTTCATACTCTTTGTACACATGGAGGGTGCATAGTGTTTTTTCTTCTTGTTACAGTTTTTTTCATTTCTTAGGTACAAAAGCAGGTGAGGCAAGGGAATGATGTACTGAGAGATATTAGAGACTAAGGATGTCGGTATATGTAAACTGTGTTACTCATTTTTTCAATCTTAGGCACATTTCAGGAATTCCTGTTCACTAGTATAGTCATGTTTCTCACTCTTGTTGAACTGAAATCTTCTCAATGTTGGCAGAGCATTCTCCTGAGTGATGACTCTAGTGACAGTGAGTCAGCAACTGATGAGGATGGAGAAGAAGGGGAGGAGTTTACTCTTTCTAGGGAAGAACTTCACAATATGCTGCGATTGCACAAGTACAAAAAATTGCATCAGAGTAAATACAGCAAAGACAAAGAGGTAAACATTATAGATCACAGTTTGTCCATTCTATAGAGTATATATAGCTGGGTCCAGCTATTAGTGTATATATGAGACTAACCTATCCCCATCAACAAAACAAAACAGGATTTTCACACTGTACTTCCTCTGCTTTTAGAACAGTGGCAATATTATTATTCTGTATCCCCTTCCTCTTTGCTTTTTTCCCCTCATGCCATCAAGTGTTGAGCCTGAAGTACAACAATGGAACAAGAAAGCATGGAGTTGTGATTTCTTTACTTGTTTTCATCTGTAGAATTAAATAGGATTCATCTCTAGATTTAAATTGTTGGATGTGGAATTGATGGTTCTATGCCCCTTCCCCTGAAGACCCTACTGGATAGCTTATTGAAAGTCCTTTTGGTATCCTCTGGGGACCAAACATAACCTAGTAGTAACCGACTCCCACGTGTTAAGAATCTATATCGTCTGAAGAGATACTTAAATTTTCTAGCCCAGCTGTGTTCCTTATTAGATTGTTAGGTTAAAAAACAAATAGCAAAATTAACTATCCTCCTCTACTTCAGTTACAGCAGTACCAGTATTATAGTGCAGGTTTGCTCTCCACATATGATCCTTACTACGAGCAACAGCGTCATCTCATAGGACCCAAGAAAAAGAAGGTCAAAGAGGAAAAAAAATTAAAAGGTAAGCATTGTATTAATTTTCTAGCATGAGATTTTCAAAAGATTGGATTCTTTCTGGCTGTGTTTCTAGTTATTAGTAAGAAAAACCACTTTCAGTATAAAATGTAATTTAACATACTTGTTGAAAGGCATGTTGCACTACCCTCTTATATAGAAGATGGGACAGAAGTTCAAATTGCGTATGCCTACATTTCTAAAAATATTACTATGAGTTCGATCCAGACATTTTATGTATTATTTATTGATTTAAAACATTTATATCCTGCCCTATATCATGGAAATCTCAGAGTGGCATATAGATAAAATCAATTTAAACAGTGTAAAACAATAAATAATTTAAACAGCTAAAAACATATTAAACCATTAAACAAGCTAATACCAATTAAAATCTAAAACAACAGATCAGTTAAAACAGTGTGCAACTTTAGGGAATGCATTTAGCCCTCAAAGGCTTTGGTAAAAAGCCATCTTTTAACTTGGCACCGAAATTAAACCAATGTACACACCAATCAGGCCTCCAAGGGAAGGGCATTTCACAACCGGGGTGCCAGTGCAGAACAGTGCATGGCCCTCTCCCATGTCCCACCATAGTATATAACCTTCCATGAGCCTGTAGCCTCTTCCATGGCAGAACAGCTTTTCCTGACTTAGCACAAATTTCTTCTTTGGTAGAAGAGAACTGAAATCCAGTGATGTGCTTCTGCTAGTGTTGTGCAATTTCTTGTATGGTAAAATACTCTTAATCTCTTGGTAAGGTGGTACCGCTGACCAAACTATCTCATGTCAGAAATCATCTGATTGTGTGTATGGGCTCTCACTTACTACATGTATTACTTGTAAATCTTTTACAGCATAGACAGAACAAGGAGAATAGATACTTATTTGTAAACAGATAGCATGTTCTTTCTGACTACCCACCCGTTGATTTGAAACAATAAACCTTCATGCAAGAGATTGAAGGGAATGAAGTAGAGAGCATTTCTCTCACTTACTGTACTTCTCAGGACTGGCCCAAGTGAGTCAGATCTGAGGGCTTGCGAATCGAGAGTGAGTATGGTGCAGTGGTTAGAGGGTCAGACTAGGTCTTGGGAAACACTTCTGCCATGAAACTCAGGTGAACTTGGACCAGTCAAACACATGCAGCCAAACCTACTTCACAAAGTTTCTGTGAGGATAAAAGTGAGAGGACAGAACCATGTGTACTGCTCTGAGCTCCTAAATGTCATAAATAAGTATTTTCATTCCTCAGCCCAGGTTTCTTAGCAGTTATATGTGGTGAGTTATGGAATATGGTAAAACTGCATAGAAGCTATTTTATAAGCCCCCACACTTCTATTCTTGAAAGGCCAGATATATGTCTTCTTATGAAATAATTATTCTAAACAAGAAGATATGGAAAGGGGGGAATCTCTAACTGAGATGTAAATATGAGGATGATTGGTGATAAACCATTTTGAGATTTTATTGAAGCAGTCCTCATCAGGAGTTTTGTGATTTGAAAGCAAATAATTTCTTTTCTTGAGCAAGGTATTGAGTAGTGAGATGTTTTCCAGGAAGCTGGAATGGAAGGTTGTAAACTAGCATGGCAAAGGCTTTGAGCAGAGCAATTTTTTGAAAAACTGGCGTATTCTTTCTGTGAACTTTGTTGGGTTTCCTTTCTTCGCCACCCTCCATTTATTTCTAACTTCTTAGTTTTTCTTTCACTAATCACATGCCCCCCACTCCCCCACGGTGTCTTGTACAGTACTTATTTCATAGACTTTCATTTACATTTTAGGTTAATTATGTAGGTCTAGTGAGTTATCTGTGACAACTTGATGCTTTATCACAAGTTAAATTTAGATCTCTTCCAGGTCTATCGCAGCTCGGTTTGACTCTCTTTTCAGTGTTTATCATCTTCCTAAATGTCTAAATAGGATTTAATTTGGGAGAGGGATAGTGTTATACATGCTAGCAAGATGCTTTAGAACTATCTTAATTGTATATAGATATTTCTTTTGAAATGAAGATGAGTCAGCCTCAGTAATCAAGCTCTCAAGTGATTGTTCTGCAGACTTGCAGAGTAGTGAGGAATTTGTAGATTTTCTAAATTAATAATTTTAGGACTGAGAATAAGTTTTAAGGCAATCCCCTTGCTACTTGTTATTGGATGGGACACAGTGAAGAACTTAGTTAATGCTAATGGACTCAAATGGTTAAGGGACGAAAGTGATTGTACAACCTACTGTCCTCATGCAGCCAAGTTGAAAAAGGTGAAGAAAAAGAAGAGGCGGGATGAAGAAATCTCCTCTGAGGAGTCTCCACGACGCCATCACCACCAGACCAAAGTTTTTGCCAAGTTCTCTCATGATACCCCTCCACCAGGATCCAAGAAAAAACATTTATCCATTGAACAACTGAATGCTCGCCGGCGGAAAGTATGGCTAAGCATTGCTAAAAAGGAGCTGCCAAAGGTGAGGTTTGTCAATAGAAAAAGAAAGGGTATGTGGGGAGGGTGAGGGGAGAAACATCAATAAGTACAGGTGCGCAGAAATAAGATGAGACAGGACTCCAGGTTAATATTCTGTTATTGTCCTATTACTTCTTTGTCAACATTGGTTTACAACTAGTTTCTTTTACTTAAAAAAAATCCTTTCTCTGACTTTGGTTGAAATAAACATTCTTCTGATTACTTAGGAAGGAACCGTGAACTAACATGGGGGAAAGGGGGAAGGCTGAAAAGAAAGGGAGGTATATGAGTTCATAAAATGAAGCATGTCTAAAATAGAATTTATCTTTAACCTGAGATAACTATGGGTTCATGAAAAGAAAAAAAAATGTCCGTGTTGCTAAAAGAAAGAAAAAACTAGTATGGTTTGCTTAGTCTTTTTCACCTTGGGAGGAAATTTTTTTTTACAGAAATTAAAGGCAACACAATCCATTCTTGGTGATTGGGGAGTTATTTTTCAGATAAAATGTTTCCTTATTTATGTTTTATTTATTTGTAGCATGAACCATGATTTGATGAGCTCTGTAAGTAAAATATTCAGAGAATTAACAGACATTTGAAGTACAGTTATCAACATACCTGGCACTTTGTAATTCAGTTTCCAGTTGAAATGTTTGGAAGCCTTAACATTTCTTTTCAGGGATATTACCAAGCAATGATCTCAATTCTTTTTTCTTTTCTTTTTTCTTTTTAGGCATACAAACAAAAGGTCTCTGCCCGGAACCTGTTCTTAAGCAATAGCAGAAAGGTATGATGCATCGTGCGTTGTTTTGTACTCTGATACGGTTGAAATTTATTCAGTGTTGAACTTTTCTATTTTATTAATTATGGGAATTTATATCCTGCTCTCAAATAAACTACCAGGAAGGCTCGCAATACTAACAGTGCAATCCAGTATATGTCTAAACAGAAATAAATCCAATTGAATTTGATGGGGCTTACTCCCAGGTAAGTGTGCATATTGTATAGGATTGCAGCCCCAAGCAAAAAGACAAAAAAAAAAATGAAAATCATCCAAACAGTACAAATTAAAAGTATCAGGTTTTTAAACAATGTGAGAACTTCACAGTTTAAAATAATTTAAATTAAAAGGCTTGGGTAAGTAATAAAAGGCGTTGCCTGGTGCCAAAATTGAGAGTATTCCATAATTGGGATGCCACTGTGGAGAAGGGCCTCTCACCTGTGACCACAGAGAAAGGCCTCTGATGAAGAGCTTCATATATAGACAGGTATGTGTGGAGATACCCAAGTGTTTTTCCTTATATTTGCTCAGTTGACCCGAAGATCTTTTGAGGAGGCCTCACTAGTCATTCTGCAGCCAGTGCGTGGCCTTCTCAGTGGTGTTAGCCACCCTTTGGAACACTCTTTCATGTGTGGTTCAAGAGAAAGAAACACCTTTTGAAAACATACCTATTCACACAGGCATTCCTTGACCTGTGAGAGGCTCTGTTACTACCCTGTTGTTATTGTTATAGTCTTGTTTTTGAATGTTTTAGTTATTGTTTTATCTGGGCTGTTAAATTGTTATGTTGTATTTTAATTTGTTTTAATGTGAACTAATATATTAAATGGTATAGAAGTATTTTAATAAATAAGTGTGAAGGGCTTTAAAGATCAAAAGCAGCACTTCAAATTGAGCCCAGAAAGAGACCAGGAGCTAGTAAAGTTGGTGAAGCACAAGTGTAGTATGATCATAATGCCTGGCCCCTGTTAGCAATTTTGTAGCAGTATTTTGAATTAACTGGAGTTTCTGAAGAGTCTTCAGAGGCAGCCCAGCATATAACGCATTACACAAATCGAATCTAGAGTTACTAGAACATGGAGGCTAGACTATCTCTGTCCTTGTAGGGTCACAGCTGATACACCAGACTATGCTGGTAAAACGTGCTCCATGCCACAGAGGCAACCTGTGACAAAGCTGGATCAAGGAGCATCCCCCAAATGGCTGGGTTCGGATGATCATTGGAGGAAAAGATGCCACCGTGGCTTCTTTTCCCCACCCCGCCTGTACTGCTCGCATGCCCACCATTTCCCTAATTACCCGTGCCACGGTGTGGGTTGTCATGTCGTCCGAACCCAGCAAGGTGTGCAGTGGGGGTGGCTTCCAAACCACCCTATAACCCATACAACAACCCATGGTTATAGCTGTCTCAGGCTGATTGAAGGTCTCTTCAGGATGAGTTCTGATAGCATGAGCTCCCCAGCCTGGTCTTCTCTTCTGCCTTCCCTCAGGACACACAGGTCTTAAGTAGCCCTAGGGAAGGTGGGGGAGGGGCTGCCCCAACAGTCCTCTCAGGCCACTTTCAGGAGCTGATGGCAGGAACTCCCAGACGTGGGCTACTCTTCTGCATCCATCACCGTGTCCAAGCACCAATTCAGGACTGTGAATCTGTTCTTCTACTTTTGTTTCCATAACAGTACCAATATAAAACTTCATAATTTTTATTGAAGTATCTGGGAAAAACCTCACTTTTTATTTTTGCTGAGAGAAAAAAAGCACTGTTTCTATAATAGGAATAGGTTGACTTCGATTGACTTTTGATTTTTTTATACAATTTTTTTCCATGTATGTTTGTTATATCTGATTTCAACTGCAAAGAAATTGTTTTACTATATAAAAAATGGGATGCTGTGAAAAACAGCAAGGGTAAATTTCAGCTGTAGAACTAAGAGAGATCCAAGACCAGATTTGCCCTACTCAAGACGTCACCATCCCAGCCTTCACTGCTCGTCTCTTAGTTATTTATCTGGCTCTTATTTAAAAACACCATCTTTTCTGTTGCTCCCCTGGTAGCTGGCTCATCAGTGTATGAGAGAGGTGCGTCGAGCAGCTATTCAAGCCCAAAAGAACTGCAAGGAGACGCTACCGAGGGCACGACGCCTTACCAAGGAGATGCTTCTTTACTGGAAGAAATATGAGAAAGTGGAGAAAGAACACCGCAAAAGAGCAGAAAAGGAGGCACTGGAGCAGCGCAAACTGGATGAGGAGATGAGAGAGGTGAGACTAAACCACAGATAGATGGAAAGTCAGACAGTGGAACTAAGATAGTTAGTGTTGCAGTGGTCTATCTGTTAGGAAAATCAAATCCACTAGAGGTTTCTTTCTTTTAAGATTAAGATCCAACTGTTTCTGTTTAATTCCAAACTAAAAAGACTGCCAAATTCTTTGCATCACCAATTACTTGAGGAAGTACCTTAACATATCAAGACATATTGATCCAGGACTTAGTGCTAGCTTTTAAAGTGTGCCTAATGAGCTAGGTGTGTCTTGGCCTGCATGCCATAATTTTCTATGCTAGGCTGCTAGGGCTTATATTTTTGCTGTAGTTTTAAAACTAGTTTTCCTTTGGTTGAGAAAGATCTCTCTTTACACCCAGTAAAGAATAGTCTTTACTGATGGCCAACACACCAGCCACTAGAGAGAGACTTGGCTGTGTTCCTCTTCATTTGGAAATGGCAGCTGCTGTTTCTTGCCTGAGCTTCATTTTATCTTTTATTTCTGTACAGTCAGGCCAAGGCCTACTTTACACTATAAAATACGATGTCTGTGCATAACTCGTCTTCTCAGTGTTAACAAGAAAAAACAGGTCAGACCTTACAGCCATACGGGTGTGTTGGGAGAGGTATCTTTAACCAATGACAGACAGCATTCTGAAATTAAAAAGATGCAAGAGTATAGTTGTCTTGTTTCTAATATGTTCACAGTTGTAAAAATTAAATGCATTATTTTAACTTTTTTGAGGTGTTTTAAATGTGACGTTATTTCCTGTGTTGCGTTGTAAATTATTTTAGGCTAAGAGGCAGCAGAGAAAACTTAACTTCCTGATTACGCAAACTGAATTGTATGCCCACTTCATGAGCCGCAAACGAGATATTGGACATGATGGAATCCAGGACGAGATCTTAAGGAAGCTTGAAGACAGTTCTATCCAGAGGCAGATTGACATTGGTGGAGGAGTCGTCGTCAACATTACCCAGGAGGATTATGGTAAGGAGTGGAATTGAACTCCAGCAGGACTTAAGGAAATCTTGGAAGTAATCACAGGCTTGTGCAGCCCTATAAACTTTGAGCTTTCAGATATATTTAAATAACCCATCTATAAAGTCTTGAGAATTAATCCTTGTGGCCTTTTTTAATTTGGTGCTGTTTTCAGATAGTAACTACTACAAGGTCCAGGCTCTGAAGAATGCTGAAGATGCCTACCGGATTCACCAGGCCCAGGTGAGTATTGAGAAAGAGTTATGAAGTAAAATGGGAAGTGTTCTAAATTATACAGTGCCTGGAATTGGAATGGGATAGTTCAGTCTTTCGTGCAAATTACTAGTTTTGATCTGTGCACCAGGTTTCTGGTTACCTTGTTATTATATCCCTATCAAGTGTATGAAGAGAAAATCCTGCTTCTCCTGATTATATGTTTTAACAAGTGAAGGGGAAATCACATTCATATGAGTTTATTAAACCCAGTCGTGTATATGTTTAGTCAGACGTAAGATCAGTGATTTGCATAGGATTGCAGCCTTAATCCTTTTTTCTTTCTCCTTACTTAGACCAGGTCATTTGATGAAGATGCTAAAGAGAGTCGGGCAGCAGCACTTCGGGCTGCCAACAGATCTGGCACTGGCTTTGGAGAGAGCTACAGCCTTGCCAACCCATCTATCCGGGCAGGAGAGGACATTCCACAGCCTACCATTTTCAATGGTAAACTGAAAGGGTACCAGCTGAAAGGCATGAACTGGCTGGCTAACCTTTATGAGCAGGTACATTAGCATTTCTTGACACTAGTTTCTAGAGACAGGTCCCTCCTTGGTATGGCTTCAGACAGAGGGCTGGATTACGCTTACATGTAGTGGGTTCATAATCTTATAATTAAAAAGATCCTTTATGAGAACAAATCCAAGACAATTTGTTTTTCAAGGAGAGGTAGTGGCTGTCTGATGAGGCTTTACAAGTAGCTGAGGAAAGAAGGGAAGCGAAAAGCAAGGGAGAAAGGGGAAGATATATCCAACTGAATGCAGAGTTCCAGAGAATAGCAAGGAGAGACAAGAAGGCCTTCTTAAATGAACAATGCAAAGAAATCAAGGAAAACAACAGAATGGGAAAGACTAGAGATCTCTTCAAGAAAATCGGAGATCTCAAGGGAACGTTTTGTGCAAAGACGGGCATGATAAAGGACAAAGAAGGCAGGGACCTAACAGATGCAGATGAGATTAAGAAGAGGTGGCAAGAATACACAGAAGAACTATACAGGAAAGATCTGAATGTCCCTGATAGCCATGATAGTGCGGTTACTGAACTTGAGCTGGACATCCTCGAGAGTGAAGTCAAGTGGGCCTTAGGAAGCATTAGTAACAACAAAGCTAGTGGAGATGACAGTATTCCAGCTGAGCTATTTAAAATCCTAAAAGATGATGCTGTTAAAGTGCTGCACTCAATATGCCAACAAATTTGGAACACTCAACAGTGGCCACAAGACTGGAAAAGGTTAGTTTACATTCCAATTCCAAAGAAGGGCAACGCCAAAGAGTGTTCAAACTACCGTACAATTGCGCTCATTTCACATGCCAGCAAGGTGATGCTCAAAATCCTACAAGCTAGGCTTCAGCAGTATGCGAACCGAGAACTACCGGAAGTACAAGCTGGGTTTCGAAGAGGCAGAGGAACTAGAGATCAAATCGCCAACATTCGCTGGATCATGGAGAAAGCAAGAGAATTCCAGAAAAACATCTATTTCTGCTTCATTGACTACGCTAAAGCCTTTGATTGTGTGCATCACAACAACCTGTGGCAAATTCCTAAAGTGATGGGAGTACCAGACCACCTTACCTGTCTCCTGAGAAACCTGTACGAGGGTCAAGAAGCAACAGTAAGAACCAGACATGGAACAACCGAGTGGTTCAAAATTGGGAAAGGAGTACGACAAGGCTGCATATTGTCACCCTGCTTATTTAACTTATATGCAGAGTACATCATGAGAAATGCCAGGTTGGATGAATCAGAGGTCGGAATTAAGATTGCTGGGAGAATTATCAACAACCTCCGATATGCAGACGATACCACCCTAATGGCAGAAAGCGAAGAGGATCTCAAGAGCCTCTTGTTGAGGGTGAAAGAGGAGAGTGCAAAAGCTGGTTTGAAACTCAACCTTAAAAAAACGAAGATCATGGCATCTGGCCCCATCACTTCCTGGCATATAGAAGGGGAAGAAATGGAAGCAGTGACAGATTTTACTTTCTTGGGCTCCAAGATCACAGCAGACGGTGACTGTAGCCATGAAATTAAAAGACGCTTGCTCCTTGGGAGGAAAGCTATGGCAAACCTAGACAGCATAGTAAGAAGCAGAGACATCACCTTGCCGACAAAGGTCCGTCTAATCAAAGCTATGGTTTTCCCAGTAGTAATGTATGGCTGTGAGAGCTGGACTATAAGGAAGGCTGAGCGCCGAAGAATTGATGATTTCAAACTGTGGTGCTGGAGAAGACTCTTACGAGTCCCCTGGACTGCAAGGAGGTCAAATCAGTCCATCCTAAAGGAAATCAACCCTGAGTGCTCATTGGAAGGACAGATGCTGAAGCTGAAGCTCAAATATTTTGGCCACCTAATGCGAAGAGAAAACTCTCTGGAAAAGACCCTGATGCTGGGAAAGACAAGGCAAAAGGAGAAGGGGACAGCAGAGGATGAGATGGCTAGATAGCATCACTGTTGCAATGAATATGAACTTGAGCACGCTCCGGGAGAGAGCGCAGGACAGGAAGGCCTGGCATGCTATGGTCCATGGGGTCACAAAGAGTTGGACACAACTGAACGACTGAACAACAACAAAAGTATTATGGAACTCCCCTCAAATAGCATCTGATGGTATTTGAAGGAAGATAGTAGGCTTCAATATTGTACTGATTTCCTAGCTATCTCTTGTGCATATTTTTATGCCTTTCCCAGACTAAATTCTAAAGTAGCTGCCATTCTTGCAGGGCATCAATGGAATCCTGGCAGATGAAATGGGGCTGGGTAAAACCGTGCAGAGTATTGCATTGTTAGCACATCTGGCTGAGGTAGGTGGATTCTTTGTTGCTCTCTCCCCTGACTGAAGGCAGGTACTTAATAGATGGTTCAAATGGGCCCTAGTTTATACATTTTTGTACTAACATTTGTTTTCATTCATCAAAACTAGTGTGCAATTTTCTTGTTCTTCTGAGCCTTTCTTGGTCTTGTATAACTCCACCCTTTCTATGTTCCCTGGTACTAATTAACCTCCAGTCTCCATTTATACTGCTCCCTTACTCAGCTATGTCCTCTCCCTTCACCTTTGACTTTTGCCTGTCTAAAACTGCGAGTCCAGTTGTGTCCATGAAGAAATCTATGTTACCTTTTCATTCTATATAGCAAAAGTGTTGAACCTCAGCCTATGAGCCAAATCTAGCCCACCTTGTATTTCAGTCTGGCCCTCTGGGGTTCCCCAAATGGCTATGCCCCCTTCCCCCAACTGCCAATCATGTGGTGGCTTCCCAGCTTTGCACTTTTTTCCCCATCCTGAAAGGTTGAAATTCCTCTGCTGTGGCTTAGATACTGGCACTAATAGGTTTAAGCTAAAATATGGTGGTATTTTGGTCTGCTGTCTTTTGCCTTTAATTCCACCTACTACTGGAAGGCAACCCCCAACAGCTTCTCCAGAATTGATTCTGGCCCTCAGGTGAAGGATTCGACACCCCTGCTGTACAGCACCTGGTACCTTATTAATGCATAGTGACAGTAGTTGTATAGATAAAGGATTGCTCTGTGAGTTAAATGAATAACTACTCTGAACCTTAAAAACAGCAGAAGGTGCTAGTGGAACACAATGAAGACAGTGCTGTGTATCACAGTAATCATTTGTCCCAAAGAAATATTTAGGTTCAATGGTTTTCATATCATCCCTATCTAGTATGTTAGGAAATACTATGAATATGAAAGGAGACTTAAGAAAATAAATAACTATCTGGTAAACGTAGTTATGTATAGTCCTGGTAGGAAGCTTTGTTACAACCTGCATATTTCCCTTATACACAGCATTTGCTGTTCATTTTAATATTATATAAAATGTTGTTTCCCTTCAATTAAGGCTTTTTCTTCTTCCAGAGAGAGAATATCTGGGGACCCTTTTTAATTATTTCACCGGCTTCCACATTAAACAACTGGCATCAGGAGTTTGCCAGATTTGTTCCTAGATTTAAGGTAACAAGCATACTTGGGATGATTCCAGAAATTTAACTCCCTTCATTGTTTCAACTTTCTTAGCTTGAAATTGAGAG
Organism: Heloderma suspectum; assembly: GCF_057233095.1. Classification (NCBI taxonomy): domain Eukaryota; kingdom Metazoa; phylum Chordata; class Lepidosauria; order Squamata; family Helodermatidae; genus Heloderma; species Heloderma suspectum. Next base: position 70,069,827 of record NC_139458.1, on the reverse strand, counting down.
GATGTAAGAAGCCTGATTGCCATGGCATTGTTCCTTGTCTTTTCTTCCAACCATTTTTGCTATAGCCCCCCCTAATCGTTTCCTAATTTCTGGGTGGGTAGCCTTTTGTGGTCTGTTTATACACCAAGAGGATTGTCTCATCACCCAGATGCCTGACTAGTAAGCTCTGCTTTGCACTTTACTTGGCAGCTGGTTTAACCAGTGTTTCTGACAGTAAACATGCAATGGGTGAAGAGGAGATAACAAGTTCCTGAATACACAGCAGACAACATCCAGGGAACTACAACTCCTTAGTACATATATAATGTAGGTGTTGGGGATTTGTGTCTCTGCTTCACACTTTACACATTTATCACAAGAAGCACCATTTTAATCTGGTTGTCTCATAAATCGGAAAACTGCTTCTATTGCCAATCACAGGCCTATAGAAACCATGGTACACTTCCTACCTTTTGTACTGTTCCCACTTTTATCAGCAGGTGGCAGTGTGATAATAATTTTACTACATTTGAAAGAGAAATGGTTGATCTAGGACTAAGTATGCTGCTTCATTTTCTATTTTGGTTGAGAAATTAATTACAAATAGGGGCATTAAAGGAAAGAGTGGATTTCTGCTGCTTCATCTGTCTGCTGGCCTCCCAAGAACACAGAGAGTGAAATAATAAACTACATAATTGTGAGGGACTATCTAATAAGTTACTAAGGGTGTTTCCAGAAGGACAACTCCCAGTGTTACGAGTCAAAAAGTACTGTGCAGCTATTCTGTCTTTTACTCCTTAACAGATTTTTTTGAGGTAATGGTGGGAAAATACTGGAGGGTTATAAATGAAAGATGACATCTGGACCCCTAGTAAGATTCTGTGTTTGAAGTAAAGCCCTTGGACAAGAAAAGCCCTGCTAGATTACTGCAATGTGTTCTATGTAGGGCTGCCTTTGAAGACGGTTGAGAAGCTGCAGCTTATGCAAAATGCGGCAGACAGATTGATAACAGGAACCAGAAGATCTGAATGTTTAACACCAATTCTGGCCCATTTACGCTGGCTGCCTGTATGTTTCCAAGCCCGATTCAAAGTGCTGGTTTTGACCTATAAAGCCTTACGTGGCTCAGAACTGCAATAGGTTACAGAGCGCTTCTCCCAACATGAACCTACCTGTATACCACGCTCATCATCTAAGGCCCTCCTCTGGGTGCCTCCCCCAAGGGAAGCTTGGAAGGTGGCAACAAGGGAGAGGGCCTTCTTAGTGGTGGCCCCCAATTATGCAAAGATCTCCCCAATGTTGTTAGCTTTTCAGGTTAACCAAGTTAAGTCCTTTCTCTACTCTCCAGCATTTGGCAGCATATGATAAGGTTTTTAATTGGGTCCTGGGATTTCTTATTGTTGATAATAAAAAAAAAAATGTGTGTGTGTGCATATGCGTGTGTATTGTCTGTTTATATGTTTATAGGTCTGTGATTTCTATATTATGTGCAGTATTGTGTTTTTAAAGTTTTTAATCTTTGTAAACTGCCCAGAGAGCTTTGGGTATTGTGCAGTATAGAAATGTAATAAATGAAATGGAAGCACCCTAAATCAGGCATAGGACTTTTTTTTAATGGTAATTTAAATCAATCCAAAACTGTAAACTTTGCTGCTTGTAATTTATTCTCTGTGGCTTTACCAAGCCTTTTCTGTGAACAAGCTTCCTAAGAACTATGTTGCGTAAAATACTTTTGTATTTTTCTTTCAAGTTAGGAATAACAGTCTGATTTTGCCCTGCCTTGGGTAGTAATGCTTTTGGGGGACTTTTGCTAAGGGCACAAATATGAAAGGTGTGTTAGAAAGTACTTATTTTGAATGTGTTTGTTCTAGGTGCTACCTTACTGGGGAAATCCCCATGACCGAAAAGTGATCAGGAAATTCTGGAGTCAGGTACTATCAACCTCCCAACCCCCTTAAAAAAAACCCTTTGCTGATTCTTGTCCCTTTACAGTAGAATGTGAGAATATATTCCAAAGGAAAAATGTCAATTTACCACTACGGAGCAGTAAACAGGTCAAATTTAGCTTGAGATCAAATTTGACCTAATTACCACTAAGCTACTGAACATTGTTGGCAAACCACCAACTATTTTGTTGCCTCTGTGCATGCATGGAGGGATTCTGTGGTGCGCTGGTGGGAGTGTGGCTTGCAGGAGCAAAAATGGCTCCCGGACTCCCTGCAGCTGCCCACACCTAGAATCATAGAATAGTAGGGTTGGAAGGGGCCTACAAGGCCATCGAGTCCAACCCCCTGCTCAGTGCAGGAATCCAAGTCAGAGCATCCCTGACAAATGGCTGTCCAGCCTCGTCTTGAAGGCCTCCAGTGTGGGAGAGCCCACCACCTCCCCGGGTAATTGGTTCCATTGTCGTATTGCTCTTACAGTCAGGAAGTTTTCCTGATGTTCAGCCGGAATCTGGCTTCCTGTCACTTGAGCCCATTATTCCGTGTCCTGCACTCTGGGATGACCTGCTTTAGGACAATTACTGGAAGACTGACTGGCTCTTTAAATATACTTTAGGGCACTCTCAGTGGAAGTCTGACTGGTTAAGAGTTTTCTTCCTGAGTGATAGAACCACATGTTGCAGTGGAACCACACGATGCATGGCCTCCCAGCCAGGAAAACAGAAGTATTCTTTAAGGAAGTGTCTGCCACCGCAGTGGGAAGCCCCTAGATTCTCTCCCCTACACTGGAGTGAAGGCAGTGTCCTCAGTCCTCCATGCTCATTTTGATTATGAATGCATTAAAGCGTAGAAGTTTTAAAAGTGGAAAATAAGATTCTCTTTTTCTGAAACAGAGTGAAATGTTACCAGATTGGGAACAGATTACTCATTAATAGGCTATGAAAGCAGTGTATTTTTTACTCTCTTTATTAACCTAAAAGACGCAGTACTGTAATGTGACGTTTTGGTTGTTCCTAAGAAAGATATTACCCTAATGTGTTTTGGGGATTTTATTTCATTAACCCAGACACTGAATTTGGGAAAAATATGGAAAAAGTGATACCAGAATTCCTGAACACAAATATTTGACCTTTGTACCACTGATAAATAAACTTAGTTTATATAACCCCAATATATTTTCCTTATTGCAGAAGACTTTGTATACTCAGGATGCTCCTTTCCATGTGGTGATCACCAGTTATCAGCTTGTAGTCCAAGATGTGAAGTATTTCCAACGAGTTAAGTGGCAGTATATGGTGCTGGATGAGGCACAGGCACTCAAGAGTAGCTCCAGGTAATTTGTGCAGAAGGAAAATGAAACCTGGATTTTATGACCAGTGATTGAAAATAAGCTAGGATGCAGTAGATATATACAGTGTTAAAAATGCTGAAATGCTTTGCTCCTTTCCTTATATATGTTTTGGGGTGCATGATGGAACTTATCTATCTCCTCAAGATACCGTGACTTCTACTTTGGATGTCGACTGTTGTGATAGCCTAGATGGATATAAGCCCAGCATCAGCACCCAGCATGGTTAGGTCTGTGGGGGCCCATCAGGACTGACTCCAGCCTCCTCTTTTTAAAACTTTTAAAAAGTTACCCAGAGAGAAGCGCTAGGTGAGACAATTGCCCATGCTGTCATGGCCATCCTCTTCCTCCTCCTCGATGCCTCTGGCAAGTACATCAACGGCAAGGGAGGCCCAGAGGTATTGAAGAAGAGGGAGAGGATGGTGATGTGGTGGCAGTGCTGGGCCAGGCCAGTAACAGGGGGGAAGTGCTTCTGGCTGCTCTACTCTGGGTACATGGCAGCAGAAGTGAGACTGGAGAACCCAGAGTAGCATAGACACTGGTGCTTGTCTGCTGCTTGCTGCCAGCCACAGCCACTTTTGCCATCCTTGCCTGTCCAGATTATTGTAGGCAGCAGCTTGGAGGATCTACCATCTGCGCGGCTCAGGGCAGGCAGGGACAGCAAAGAAGTAGCAGTGCTGATGGCCAGCAAAGGAGGAGATGCCCCACCTCCTGTGCTATTCTGGACTCCCTTTAAGAAAAGCTCCCTGGCTCTCAGTGGTACGGTGCAGCCCAGAGTAGCACGAGCAGTGGTGTTCCCCCCACCTGCACCCATGCTCTATAAGCCCACAGGAGATGGGGAAGCTAGTCTGTACCAGTTGGGGATATGGGCAGGCAAGCCAGCTCAAGGGGAGAGAAGCCAGCCAGGGGGAGTGTGAAAGCCAGCTGGGGAGGGCACCTCCCAGGACCTCTCAAACATGGAGCCAGTCCTAGATGGGTAGAAGATACTCATACTTTAATCTGAAAGGAATGTGGCAGTATTTGGCTTTAAAATTCGGTGTTCCCAACTGGATGAAAGAAACTGCTCCCCCAGTCTGTTTTAACTAGTTATTGAGAAATGATCAATACCCACTCCTTGAAATTTGTGGGCAAGGGGTGGGGGAGTTGGTTTTACAAGAAAGGAAAGCTACTAATCATAAATCTAAATATTTGTATGATCAGTAGTTTTCCATTCAAGTGAAACCAACATAAATATATCTATTTATGGCTCCAGATCAATAACACTGGAGTGTCTTTTCATTTGTTTACATCACATGGCATCTCTAAAGTAGTTTAGGAAAGGGATAGAATGGAGGAAGTTCTTAATGGAAAAAAAGAAGAAGAAAGAAAAAAAGAAAGAAAGAAAATATATGTAGTCAATTCTCTTGCCTAGTAGGTACCTTATTCATTAATGTTCTAAAAACGTTAAATCGCAAGTGATTTCCTTTATTGCCACTCTTTATCATAGATTATTTTTAATAATTAAAATATGTTGGTATTTCAGTGTCCGTTGGAAAATTTTACTTCAGTTCCAGTGCCGAAATCGACTATTGCTGACTGGGACACCCATCCAAAACACCATGGCTGAGGTATGCATGGTTTGTTCCCATTGGTTCCCAGTATTCTAGATTAGTTCATAAACAAAAGTTGAGAGAGCTAGCCATTCCAATCAAAGAAGCAATACATTTGTTTATGGAGAACCATGCACACAAGTTGAACTTCAAGTTGTTTTAGCTGCAACAGTTCCATAGTTTCCCATTTAAAAGGTAAGTTCTCTCTTTAGCAGTGTAAACCGCTGCAACAGAAACAAAGCTCTGGCTAAGCACATGTTTCTTGTGTGCTTATATCATTTCTGTATTCCTGGCTACAATGCCACAATAACTAATAACAAGGGATGAAATGATGGGCAGCAAAGTAATTATGTCCCACTCACCGAGTTGAAAAGCTTGTTAAAGATGTATGATAAACCAGTTATTGGTGTTTCAAGGGATAAATATACGATTCTGCATTTTTACAATTCTGTTGAACATCTGCACAAGATGACTATGCTAAATAAGTGAAAAGTTGTTGCTTAATTTTTGACTGGTGCCACACAGATTTGCACATCTGGGCAGTTTAGGCATTCAGTGGGGAATCCTTCCATAGCTGTGGAGAGAGCCCTGATCATTGAGGGTATTTTCTTCTCTTTGCTTAAGGCAGGGGGGAGCAACTTGTGGCCCTCCAGTTGTTGGATTGCAATTCCCATAATCTGTCACCATTGGCTGTGCTGGCTAGGGCTGATGGGAGTTGCAGTCCAGCAACATCCAGAGGGCCACAAATTGCCCACCCCTGGCTTACAGCATCTTGTAAATGGAAGATCTTAGTTGCCATAATGCTGGATTTTTTCCACATGGTCTGCTGTCTGTCTTTTTTGCTTATTCCTCAGGGTCCCAGAAGAGGGCACCCACCATGACTGAAGCAGCAGGGTGTGCAATTATTAAAGTGAAAATAGGCATCAATTCTATTGAAAATTTAATATGAAGGGTGGGAGATTTCCCTACCTTTCACAGTGTACCATTGCAGGATTGGTAGAAAGGCATCATTCTGCATTTCAGAGGCAGTGAGGGCATTTACTTTGTATAATTTGAAGGTTACAAGTCCGTGTTTGTATTTGCAACACCATGTGCTCCTTTTCCAATAGGGAAGCTTGTTAGTCACCCATATCTGACTTTGTGGCACCATTCAAAGAAAATGAAATGTAATCTGTGCATAGTCACCTTGTTGCCCACCTCCCTTTTTGGAGCTCACCCTTTGCCCAGAGCTTTATTGCAGCAGTTGGGTAGTGAACTAAGGAGGGAAAGGCCTTCCTCAGTCTGCTATCGGATGTGGAGAGGAACTTCTCTGTTATAGTTATTGAGAGGTTTTCTTCTAAGTGTTCAACCCAGTCAGTCACCTGTGTATGATTACGTGTACCTTTTTGAAGAAGAAGCTCAAGAAGTAGTAGTTGTTGTTACTAGCAAGCAAACTTGTTTTAATGAACTTGAGCACACTCCCGGAGAGAGCGGAGAACAGGAAGGCCTGGCATGCTATCGTCCATGGGGTCACGAAGAGTCGGACATGATTTAACGACTGAACAACAACAACAAACTTGTTTTAAGCCTGGTTGGTATATTCATTAAAAGGCTGTATAGTATTGTTATTTAGCAGAGTAACTTTTTCTGATACCTTCTTTTGCTCTTGTGCTGCAGCTCTGGGCTTTGCTTCATTTCATTATGCCGACATTGTTTGACTCCCATGAAGAATTCAATGAGTGGTTTTCTAAAGATATCGAAAGCCATGCAGAGAATAAATCTGCCATTGATGAGAGTAAGTGCTGTGCAGGAATCCCTGTCTTCTGCAACAGAGTCCCCCAACTGCCCACAATTACCAGAATGAAGTGTTAATTGTTGTTTTAAATTGTTTTATAACTCTAGATTCACAGAGGTTTATTCTGTAGAATTAAAAATTCTTTTTGTGGAAGCGGAGGTAATAAAACTGTTGATGAGTTTGTGGCAAGAGAAGCAGCAATAGTTTTTCACACAGGGAAGGGAGAATATAGTAACGTTCTGAGAAGTGCAGGGGAAGGGTCCACAGCTGTACGATGTCCACCTGCCACTGCTCCTAAGCTCCACAACTAAAGATTTTGTGGATAAATTCCCACAAAATTGCTGCAGTGGTAGAAACATGGAGCCCCTGTTATTTTAACCACAGTATCCCCATTTCCAAGTTCAAAACTGAAACCTGATGTGCTCATTTTAGATTCTAGTGATGGACTGAATCCCTTCAGTTTTATAAAGTGGTCACTAACACAGTTATAAGATAGACTAACTGAAAACAGAATTAATAAAACATTGTTTTTCAGCAATGTAGTAATCACAGGTTGTTTTTTTATCAAATTTCAGATCAACTATCTCGCCTGCACATGATCCTGAAGCCTTTTATGTTGAGGAGAATCAAGAAAGATGTGGAAAACGAGTTGTCAGACAAGGTGCCCGACAAAAATTAGCTGAACAATGAAACTCTTGCCTTCAGTTTGCATTTTTCAGGGTTTTACACATTACTGTATAGTTTTTGTGTCCTGTGTTAAATCAGACTTCTAAAAGTCTCACCTTTTCAAACATTCAGTGGTTCGGTTCGCATGATCACAGTCAGCCCAAGACATTTTGCTGCCTGAGGCAGAGCAGCAAATGGTGCTGCCTTCCCTCCAAGTCAAGGTGCCTAAGGTCAGCCAAGTTATTTTGGCATCTGAGGCAGATAATCCCACAAGTCCCTCCCTCCTCCTCCTCATTATTCCATAATAATAACTTAATTTGCTGTCCTTTAGTGCCACCCCAAATCAGCTGCCTGAGGCAGGCACCTCTCTCTGCTTCATGGTAGGATTGGTGCTGTGCACTATATAAAAACATTTTAAAATGGTGGCTTCTGTCATTGGCAGGCTTCATTAGGAGGAAGAGTTGATGTACAGGCCGTTGAAGATTGTACTGTAAACCTGTAGAACAGTGGTCCCTTTGACACGTTCACCGCACCCACAAGCCTCATTTGCATTTTGAACTGTAATAAGGGTGTTACAATGGCACGGTTTGCACAATCACTGAGGTTTAAACAAGCAACGGTTGCTTGTTTAAGCCATGGCATGTGCTGGGCACCATTTGCGTAATTACCTGCCAGGGTGCAGCTCATCGTATTGCCTGAACCCTGCAGCTCATCGTATTGGCATGGCTTGTTTGAGGGGGAAACAACCCTCAAATGACCCAACAAAAGGCCATGGGTTTAAGCCGCGGTGATCATGCAAACTGGGACAATGGGTTGGATCCAGAGTTCCTGTGAGCAGAACTTGTAACCACAAGATGTTCCCAGTGGAGGAAGGGTGATTTTTGCTGGTTCTCCCTGCAGCCCCAAGTGCCCTCCAAAAGGCTTCTCCAGCACATTCGGCGACCCTCTGGAACCATGTGGGAGATGGCAGTAAGGATCCTCCAGTAGGTCTCAGTCGCTTCCATGAATGGATAGAGAGTCCTTCCATTTGCATAAGGGATACTTTGGATGCAACTCATTGCTGTGCTACTAGCACAGTCAAATGATATCCTGCTCTACTCTCAGAGCGCATGCATTCATATAAAAATTGACCATAAAAGATGCTTAAAACTGCTTAAAAGCATCACGGGAAGGGCGCAACATCCCTCCCTAAGTTAGTCTAGCCAGCGAGCCTCATTTCAAACTGTAGGCAAGCTGTCACATTTCCCTTGGGCCCCCTCTTTCCTGATGCACTCACACACACAAATAGAGAGGCTTCAGTCTCAGGTGTTTAATTAATTAAAAGTTCATTACAGATGCAGATCCTCGAAGACTCTCAGGCTACAAAGGAATGCCTCCAAGGGATTCAAATGGGAAGTGAGGCTTGCTGGCTAGACTAACTTAGGGAGGGATGTCGCACCCTTCCAGTGATGCTTCCCTACGTTGCCTTTCACGCATCGCTAACCGGGTGGACTGTCTGAGCTCCACCCCTGACGTTTCCCCCTTAGCTCTGCACCGTAGTCTAGCATCTCTTAGATCACAGCCCCCACTCTCCTCCTCCTCCTGCTCCTCCTGGCTTCTCACAGAGGGGGGCAAGGGGGGGCCTTCACGCCCGGCCATCTGGTAGTTAGTAACCTGAGAAGCACGCCTACCCATATCTGAACTGGCTTGGGAAAATGTATCCCCCGGTTCTGGCTGTTCCTCTTCTTAATCTGAGCCGCTAACTATTGTAAAAACATTTCCTCAGTTTACAAAAATCATACTAAAGCAAAGGTAAAACCAAAGATAGAAACATAATGAATGAATAAACAGCAGCAATAATAACAATAAGGAATACTATGTAGCTCTGTAAAGTCAACCAAATCCTATAGTTGGGAAGGGATTGGGCCCTTCCCCATGGTGTGTCTGCCATTCACACATTGGACATAGCCGTACATATGCATGCAAATGTAACCAGTACACTTAGGATATTCATTCCGATAAGGAGTTCATCATAAACTTTTCCAGTGCTATTAACAGCCAGTTGGGAAACAAATCTGCCATTGATGAAACTGAGTACTATGTAGGAATCTATACTTTCTGCATCAGAATTGTGCAACTTGAAATTCTGAATTCCAGGAAAATACCATGACCAGAATAAACTATGCAAAGTTATCGAGTTGTCTTATTAAAAGTAGAAGTAACCTTTCAGCATTTTATCTTTTTCTTAGAGAGGGCCTTGCTTTTTACTATTCTGTGGTATTTAGCATTACTCCATGCAATTTATGAGAGTGGGGTGTTTTCTGTCCAGTATTCTTTGCCAGGAAGGACACTTCTTTTAGATTAATTATGGATCCTTGAAATACAGAAATGAACACATGCCAAATGTTTCTGGGCAAGAGCTCTATCTCCTATGATCATTCATGGACTGTGTGTATTGAACCTGACTTTGACCGTGTGTATCGAACCTTTTGTTGCTAATACTTTAATCTGTTTTACTCTCTTTCAGATTGAGATTCTTATGTATTGCCAGCAGACCAGTCGGCAAAAATTACTGTACCAAGCTCTGAAGAACAAGATTTCTATCGACGACCTTTTGCAGTCCTCCATGGGCACAACGCAGCAAGCACAGAACACTACCAGTAGCCTCATGAATCTAGTCATGCAGTTCAGGAAGGTGAGTCACAGGCTGCATTCGGATGTCATTTTAAGCCATGGTGGCTAGTAAGTTACTCACGGTAGCTTATTTTTTAAATAGTTCATGATGCCCCAGCACACAATGGGGCTAATAAGCTACCGTGAGTAGCTTATTAAGCTACTGTGCATAGCTTACTACTCTACTGTGCGTAGTCTGAGTCACAAACACCCCACTCCCTGTCCCGCTGCAGTCCTCCCACCCAAGCAGTGGCACTGTTTCACCGATTAACAGTATTTCAGCAGCCTATTTTAACTTTTCATAATATCGCAGTGACAGGAGAGGTGTGGGGTGAAGTACAGGGGCTTAATTCAGTGCGTCCAGCATCACCCCAACAAGGTGGTGGTGACTCTAAAGTGCTGGAAGTATGCAGGATCGGGACCAAACTTTACACACAGCCTCTCCTAGTCGAGAGGCAGCTGATGCACCATCAGAACCCTGCTCAATTACCCCAGAGGAGGGAAAATCCCGGGTGCACCAAAAAGGGGATGGCGGCTATAACACCTTGGAGGTTTGCAGGATCGGGACAAAACCCTCAATTGTGCATTTCCCCCTGTAGCCATTGTTGGCACAGACACCTTTATTGTAAAAAATCGATGACAATAAAGTGGAGTTGCACATTTCTCTCTCTCTCTCTCTCTCTCTCACACACACACACACACACACACACACACACACTGCTGGCAGAGCTGCTTCAGTTCGCTATAGCACTTTAGCACTAAAGTGAAATTGCAATAAAGTGCAATGTGTATTCCCCACTTGCACCCCATAGCCATTTTGCTTCTTCAGGAAAAAGTGACAAGAGAAGGATAACGGGGGTGGGAGCTAGAACTCCCTGACAGGTTGCTGGAATGGGGCGAAATTGCACCAGTCACTCTGAAATGCTTGGCTGATGACCTCTAGAACAAAAGTGACCATATGCCCCCATTCCATTGCATTTGAGTGCGAGACTACCACATTAGAGTCATTCCTCAGTTGTGACCTTTGCATTATAACTTGTAGTTTGCAGTTGGGGTTCTTGCCATGTCATGCAGTACAATTTGTGCTGGGAAAAATGAGCAGTTTGGAAGGGAAACAGGATAGTGGATGGAGAAGGAAATTATATTGCTTAGACCTCACGTGTGCCCATCCTAAAATAATTGATGTTTTTTCATTACAGCCCTCAAACCACTTATTATGAAGTAGTCCCTTTGGGGACATACTTTACAATTTTGATATATGCTTTACAATTTGTTTAGGATATACCTTACAATTTTCAGACATTTGAAATAACTAAATAATGCACATGAGTCGTTTTTCCATTAGTTTCTGACTTCTTACATTTCCTTACAGGTCTGTAATCATCCAGAACTCTTTGAACGACAAGAAACTTGGTCTCCATTTCACATTTCACTAAAGCCATACCCGATTTCAAAATTTCTCTACCGTCATGGGCAGATCAGGGTGTTTAACCACTCAAGGGACAGGTAGGCAATGCTGGTGATCCCTTCAGTTTCTCCACTTCTGCCTAGTCAGTCAGATGGGATTTTTTCAGCCGCTGCTGTGAACAAGAGAGAGATAATCACTCTCTCTCTCTCTTTCAGACTTTGCTTATGAATGAAGAAGCCTAACCTTCCTCACAGAGTTGTTAGGCAAAAAAAAATGCTCTGTGCTCCTTAAAGAAGGGTGGGATACAAAGATAACAAATAAAACTTTGAACTAGGTTTATATTGTCACATTTTAATTCTTCTGTTATTTTTTAGATGGTTGCAGCTTTTACTTTCTCCTTTTGCACCAGACCACATCCAGCAGTCTCTCTTTCACAGGAGGGGTAAGCTAAAGTCCTTGGAAAACATTAGGATGAAGTTAGCTCATATCATTAAATGCCATTGTATTAGTATTAGTAGATTAGATCAGTTTTTCCTCTTTGAGATTAAAGTTCCAAGGAAAGCAGTGCTATGAACTTTTTTGTTCATATTGCTGAATTGTTTTATATTTCAGGTTCCTAATGTTTAACCTAAACTACCTTCCTGAAGTTGAAACCCTTTGTTTCTCATCCTCTCCTCAATGTACAAAGTGAACAACTGTTCATAATCTTTATGACATCCTCCTAAATATTTTAAAACTGTCGGTGTATGTCACCACTGCCCCTCTCATCTTTTACCTAGTGTTTCCTCCTATCGATGTACCTTTCAAACATTTTATTTTTTCATAGCTCTATTTTTAATTCTTTCTAGCTACAAAAACTGTTCTTAAGACTACACTGCCCAGAACTGAACACATTACTCCAAATTAGAGCATACTAGGGCAGAGTAAAATGTTACGTTTATTACTTGGATATTATGATGGATCCTAAAGTGTATCTATCCTTGGCACCACAGGATCACATTGTTGACTCCTCTTCATTTTGTTATCTACTGTAATGCCCAAATCCTTCTCAGCAATGCTGTTGCTTATTCCAGTGCTCCTCAAATTTGTTATTGCCATGCACAGTGGCTACAGAGGTATACTGTTTCATCTGCCATATCCATGCCCCACTAAATTTAAAAAAAAAATGCATTTAGGTGATAATCTCTGTCCCACTGGCTACACTGTGACATTTTGGGTTGTGTTCAGTAGTTAGCAGTAATAGTGACTTTCATCTTGAGAGAATAGTTGCAGTAACTGAGTTGAAAAAGGTGATTGCAGACTGAGAATCAATTATTGTGTTCCTTCTTACATCTTTTTTGTCTGTGTTGGATAAACAAATCACCAGATTATCTTAACAGCCTAAGTTAAATAATATGTCTGTACTGGATAAACAAATCACCAGATTATTTTAACAACCTAAGTTAAATAATATATATGCCAGGAATTGGCAACTTGCAGACATCCAGATGTTCTGGCCTACAACTCACATCATTCCTCGCCATTGGCTGTGGTGACTGTAGGCCGAAACATTTGGAGGACCACAAGTTGCCCACCCTGATGTATACTTATAGGGAACTGAGTTCTCCATGTGCCAGTCCTTATGTAGCAAAAACAGTACCATCCATGCACAAGACATCCATGCACAGGGTAGTACATGCCCTGGTCTCCTCTCGTTTAGACTACTGTAATGCGCTCTACGTGGGGTTACCCTTGAAGACGGTTCGGAAACTGCAGCTGGTACAGAACGCAGTGGCTCGCCTGATTAAAGGCAGCCGCCGGCGAGATCACATCATTCCAGTGCTGAAGGAGTTGCACTGGTTACCAGTTGTTTTCCGGGCCAAATTCAAGGTGTTGGTTTTGACCTTTAAAACCCTATATGGTTCCAGCCCAGCCTATCTTAAGGAGTGCCTCCAGCAGCACCAGACAGACCGCTTAACAAGATCAGCCTCGGATGGCCTTCTCTCTGTCCCGTCAGCCAGGACAGCTAGACTGGTGGGGACGAGGGAGAGGGCCTTTTCTGTGGTGGCCCCCACTCTATGGAACTCCCTCCCTAGGGAACTCCGTCATGCCCCCTCTTTAATGAGCTTCCGTCATGCATTAAAAACGCTGTTGTTCAGGCAGGCGTTTGGGGTGGGTTAGGGTATTTTAGAAAATGTTTTTATTGTAGAATTTTATTGTTTTAAACTGTTTTTATTGTGTGTTGTACATTGCCCAGAGTGGCTGGGTGACCAGCCAGATGGGCGATTAATAAATTTAATAATAAAAAATAAATTTAATAATAAAATAATAAATAAAAAGACAAAGGTATCAGTGGACTTGGGTGAACCCCAAGGTATGCAGAATTTCAAAACAATATTCACGAACAAAACTGTATGGCGGGAAAAGCAAAAGAAGCCCATGTTGGGGCTGAGCATGCTCAATGGTCACAGAATGCTGGCTCACTGTTAAGAGGAAAAAACGGAAAACCAGGTGGAGCAGGCAGAAATGGAAAACAGAGGTTGGAAACTTGAACAGAAGGACTCCATGCTGCAACATTTTGTTGCAGGTCCTACTTGTAATCTTCTAGTCTGCAATGCAGCATTGGAAAAATGGGATCAGCAATTTTCAACACTGTGTTGTGTGCCTATTGTCCCCCTTTAGCAGGTGTTTATTCTCATTCTTGTTGTGTTTATACTTTAGGCACCAAGGAAGAGAGTTGTTTCTCTTTCCTACGGTTTATTGATGTTTCTCCAGCAGAGATGGCAAACCTCATGCATAAAGGACATCTAGCCAGGTGAGGAATGCCAGATCAACTCTTAAAGCAACAGAGCGGAAATGAGAATGTATGTTTTGTTTTTTAAAAAACTCTAAGCACATTTGTACTTATATATACTTTTGCACCCTATATACATTATGCGAATAAAGCATATTTGAGCAATTTCTCCTTATTTTACATAATTTATTCCGTCATTTTTAACATTTTGCATAATTTAGTCTAGTTTTGCTAGTCATGGAAGGGACAAAAATGGATGCATGTATTTGCAACTGCAGTATGTTTGTTTACACAGGATAGTTGTATATATTCCATGTCAGTGTATTGGCCAAACACAAAATCTATGATCAGGCATCAAACTGGTCATACTGATAATACCAAATTAAGATGCAGAAAAGGATCCAGTCTATCGCAGGCATACTTGGAAGAAATATACTGTTACCACTTACCCTCTACCTTTCTTGCCCTTCCCAAAAAGATCATGTTTGAAAATATGATTCTTGAAGCAGAATAAATATGCACAGGATATGAATGTACGCATTTACATAATTTTTAGCATGTAATTTTAGTAGTCAGAATACACACCAATGTGCCCATTGGCCTTATTTTTACATGCATTTGCTCTGAGGAGCTTATATTTAATTAACAAAGGCACTGTCTGGTGATTTTGAGGCTTGTGTCATGCTGTTTATGTTCAATGATGTACATTGCAGACTCTACAAAGACCTGCTCTGCTACATGAAACCTTGCTTTTCTGAGACAGTGTTGATAATTCAGTATCCCCTGGTCTGAAAAGCACATTTCTCCTTTTACTAGATGCATAAAACACTTGTATTATCAAATCTGGGGTGGGACACATGGTTGAATGGCTAACAAGCCTAGTGCCAAAAGTTAGCTGTTCTGTTCACATTGTTTAAAAAATAGTAGCTCTAAGCATGAGCTAAAAATGTAAGACTTAAGAAAATGACTCCCTTTCTGCATCTTTGGGTTCTTGTTCACAGAGCTGTGAATAAGAATGTTTACTGTGGTTTGTTTCAGATGGTTAGCTCTTTTCCTGTCTCTGAAAGCCACCTACAGGCTCCACCACTTTCGCTTCTGGACAGAGCCAGAAGAAGATGACCAGCATAAATCTCGGTATCTGAAGAACAAAGATTTCTTGCTGGATATCAGTTTTCCACTCTCCCCTCCCAACTTGCACAGCTGTACTTTGCTGCAGGTAAGCCAGTACTTTCATTTGTGTGCTAATACAAATAGCTTGAGTTAAAGAAACCGTATAAAACCATAAATGACTAACCTCCAACCATCTCAAAATGGAGTAATCTGGTGTACTCCATACAAATAAAGCAAAATAAAATCCTGTACCAGGCCATCCAATTTTACACTCTATATACATTATGCAAATAAAGCATAATTGAGCAATTTCTCCTTATTTTGCATAATTTATTGTGTCAGTTTTGACATTTTGCATAATTCAGTCTAGTTTTGCTAGTCATGGAAGGGACAAAGACACTGAAGCCCCACTCCCAACCACTGAGTCTCCTGTTCAGCCATCTTAATCCTAACCCTATGGAACCTTTAATTGCAGACAGTTGGCTTTGCAACTAAGGGTTTTGTTTTTTATTTTTTACTTGAAACTCATAGGTAGGAAAATAGATTTACTTTTCTCAGCTTCCTGTTCCATCAGCTGTTTCCTAGTATCTATTTTACTTGCTCCTAGGGATGCTAAATTCTTTGGTTTGGCCATAGGTGTAACACTGACACCGTAGCCTTTCGCTTATTTATGTATGTATGTATGAATGTATGTATGTATTTCATTTCTGTACCACCCATTAGGCGAAGCTCTCTGGGCAGTTTGCTTGATTAATTTCCATCTGTCTGAGGCAGACTATTGCTCGATATGTAAGTTTAACTTGGACCTGAGAGTATACAGACAGCTATTTTAGAAATCCTGGTGCAAAGTTGTCTGAATTTATTAACTTTAAATATATATTGCCACTTGATGTGATTAACTTGCTCCTTGGTGTAGCCGAAAAGAGAAATTGTGCTTTTCAAATAAAAAAGAAGAAATACCCAGGAAAATATTCTTAGGGGGTTTGTCCTGCCATTTATGTGACAGCATTTACATTTTCTCCGTGCTTGTCACGAAAAAATGTCTTACATTGATACTGGGCAGACTAATTTATTTGGACTCCCTATCAGCTGGAATGTTCTGTATAGTAATCATGCTTTATGGTCCTTCCTTATCTAATCATCTGATTAGTGCTTTACATAGTTTACACTGTATCCTTACACCCCATTTAGAAATGGCATACCTCCCAAGAGATGCAGATAAAGAAGGTATCTGTAGGTATTTCTTTTCCTTTTGTCTGGCAGCAGCTTGTTCCAAAGAATCAGTTGTTTTCATTTGCTTGGGAAGTGGGGGGGGCTTTCTGAAAATCGATATTCACTGTTGCAGTGTCTTGTTTGAGAAGAGGAGGAGTCATATTCACAAGGTGGATAAAGTTGTCAATAAATCCTGTTGAAATGTATGGCAGTAGGATATATTTTCACTTTCTACATTTGGAACCCCCCACACACACACATACACACACGCACATACACACACATGATTTGCCTGTGGGAGTGCATAAGGCTACTAGCAAGCACACAACCCAGTTGAGATCACCTGAAAGTGCTGGTTGTATTAGCCAGTGCCTCCAGATGGCAGGTGAAACTACAGTTGCTGTGATGTGTGGAATCACAGTGGTCCTTTTGTCAAGCTGTCATCATTGTACAAATGGTGACGATCGCATATCTACCTCCAACTTAGAGGCAGGTCTTACAACGGGTACCTCTATATGCACTCTCCAGGTGTCAAGCCCCCAGTAGAATGGGAGCCAAGGTAACTTGGGATAACATGGGAACCACATGCTTCTAGTGTCTATAAGGAAAGGAAAGGTTCCTCCTGTGCAATCACCGAGTCATTGCTGACTCCTAGAGGGACGCCGCTTTCACTGGCGTTTTCATGGCAGACTATAGCAGGGTGGTTTGCCATTGCCTTCCCCAGTCGTGACTACCTTTCCCCCAGCAAGCTGGGTACTCATTTTACCAACCTCGGAAAGAGTCGAGGTCTTTCCGACCTGAGTTGACCTGAGCCGGCTACCAGAGACCCGGCTTCCGCTGGGATCGAACTCAGGTCATGGGGAGCGTTTCGGTTGCAATACTGCTGCCTACCACTCTGCGCCACACGAGGCTCTAGTGTCTATGTTCATGTATATATACTGAAAATATTTCTCATAGTACTTTTAACCAATTTCTGTAGAAGAATCAGAACTTTAAAACTAAACACTAAGGTCAAGGAACGTAAAATGTTGTCTTTCCTAATAGAGGTCATGTTTTTAGTGGCCTTATGTTCTAATTATGCTCCACTCAATATAGCTCTTCATCGGTTATAAATGGTGAAAAAATAATTAAACAGTGGTGGTGGCCTCAGAATGTCATCTCAGGAAAGATGGTCCATACTTCAAAGGAAAATATGTGGCAATTGTTATTTGTATCTTTTCTGAAATGTAATAGAATTACTATGAAAAATATTATTTTAAATTTTTGCAAAACATTTACAATTTTATCAATTTTTAGAACCTTGTGTTCACAAGCTACTGTAAAGCAGTAATTGGCTACTCTGACTACATCATTCATCCACGATCAGCTACCTCATGGAAACAATGTTGTCAGATAACAGAGCTGCCATCCTTCCTGTCTGTAGTGAGCCCAAGGGTAAGTCTTAAAAAAAAATCCTTTCTACCCTTGACTAAATATTTTTCTTTAATATATTGTGTCTATCTTTCCAGGGAGTGCTTAGTTTGTGCTGTGTTACATGTGCATTTTATTATTTGTTCCTTTTCTTTGTGTTTTCAAAACATTTTCTAGTTTAGACTGTTATAAACTGAAGCCTAGTGCAGATATTACATTTGATGAAGAGTATGGGATTGTACCTGCCCTGCTCAACATTTGTACAGGAACCTGTCTCTTTTTTAAATTCTCAACTTATTTTAGGGCACAATCCTATGTGTGTTTAGACAAGAAAAATGTCCTACAGTTCTCAGCATGCCCCAGCCATCTACACACGTAGGATTGTGCCCGAACTGCAGTAATAACATAAAATGCGTCATTTATAATTTAGCACATATGATTTTGAAATGTACATGTGCATGTTTACTCAGAAGTAAGACCCACTCTGTTTAGTGGAGCTTATTTCCAGGTAAGCATGCATTTAAAAGTGTGCTTTACACAGCAGTCCTATGTGTTATAATAGGGATTCCACTAAGAATAGACAGAATCTTAGGAAATGATACTCTTTATTTGAGTATAAAACACAATTGAGGCCTACAGTCTGTAACTACAGTCAGCCATCTTAACAGCAACAACTAACAACCAAGAGTTCTTCTTCCCACAGTGCCTCAAGGAGACTGATGGTCCCCCCTTCAACTATTAACTCTTCATTCACTGCAGTGTGTTTCATACACTTTACCACACTAACGGCACAAGCCTATGCGTATCTATTCAGAAATAAGTTCTATTTAGTTCAATGAGGCTTACTCCCAGGCAAGTGGGTATAGTAGCCTAAGTGGAGTTGTGGGGTGGAACATTGTGGCATATTTACTCCTATAAAACTCACGCCAGTCAGGACAGAAAGTGGGAAGGCAGTTTTACCAGGCTTTTTAGCCTGGCGGGTTTTTGTTTTTGTTTTAATTCTCCACCTTCAGCCGTGGGGCAGTAGGAGGGGAATTTGCAGTGCCTGCTCCGGAGTAGAATAGCTGAGGGTCCCAGGCTGAGCTCAAGAGAACAAAGCAGTGGAACTAAACTTGCTCTAATCTGACCTATACCCAGAACACCCCATTTCAAGGCTCTGTCCTTGCTACCTCCAGCACTAGTTATTTGCTCACAGAGTTCTCCACTGGGGGCCTCCATGGCATTGGAGGGGTACCTTTGTCAAATCCTTATCCCCTCCAGCAGACAACATCAGTGGGTTAAGATTGCTCTCTTATTATATGCAAAATTACAATTTAGAGAGAAAGGGAGAATTGCAAGCCCCTCTTAACCTCAGCCCCTTCTCCTTCCTACTTCACTGCCTTTGTATTTAGATGTACCTCAATACCAGAGCTGTGAACCTGTTTTCAGATTTCTTATGTGTCTTCTTTTTGAAAAAGTACAGAATTTTGGAGAAGCTACAGAAGAAAGTCAGCAGTGCCATTAAGCAATATTGCAGAATTCTCCCGTTAAGATACATTATAGTCACCAGATTTTGAATGCCTCTTGTCTCATATTACCGACACTATGAATAAAGTTAGAGAAAAGGGCTAAATAGAAATATCTTCAAATCCTAATGAAATGGCAAGGGATGGGGGCGTATCTTGCATATTAACCTTTCATTTTATGGTTCAATAAAATGGGAAAGCCTTTTGGCTTCTTGCAAGCAGTAATAGTTTGTTTGCTAACAAAATATGAAAGGCCTTAATCGGCTGCATGTGACTCCACAAGTACAGTCAGCCATCTGCTGTCGGAAAATCCTCTCCACCCTGAATGTGCTTTAGAATTGTCTGGCAAGATACCATCAGTGAAGGCATCTGCTTTAAGTTAGCTTGCACTCCTCAGCATGATGTCCATTAGTTATTTGGAAGGGTTAGTAGAGCAATAAATCCGCACTGTGTATGGAGAAGCAATAAGAGCAATAATCATATAGAAGCAGGCAAGGAGCAGAAAGCCCTTATCACCAAGCCACCCACATGTTCCATTCTTGATCTGTATTTGTTTTAGTAATAACACATCTGTCGGCATAGTCTGCATCGAGGTGTAGATGCCTTCATGCTGGCATATGAAGAATAGAATAGAATAAGCAGCTTACTGAACTTTTCACCTGTTGCTCTCCTTGGCTTACTCCAAGGTTTAGCCCACTGATCATCGATTATAGGATGTAGAATGTGATTTGCAGACTATAGCAGATTCTGTTGTGACCTTAAGGTGAGAACAGCCAGTATACATGGGACTGTGTTGCTCTAGAATGGTTTTGCAGAACACTGTTGTTGACCGAAGACTCTTCTGTTTTGCAGGCCTTTGGCTTAACCTTGTTTTGAATGTTTTGGCTTTCTCCACAGTATAGTTTAGTTTTGATATACTGCTCTTTTTTCATTTGTGTTTTAAAAATAGTTATACTATTTGGTGGTTTTTCATCAGTGTTGTAAGCCAAGGTACAGCTACCTTTTGAATTTGGAATGAAACCTTTGTTATGGTAAGGTTGACACATTAATGTAGATGTTCCTCCTATATTTTCTCGGTATACTAATGAACTCTGTTCAAACCCGTTTTTCACTTTGATTAATGACTTACCTACAACATATCTAGAGCAACTGTGATTCTGTATTTTAAAATTCATGTGATAGACCCAAATTAAATGTTGTGTTCAGTAATCTAAAATTGGAAAATCTAGCAATTATAGTCCATGATATATGCCCACCTTTGCAAATAGTGCTAATGGTGGCCCAAACCTATCCAGGGATTTAGCTGTAGCAAGTAGTGGAGTATTGCATGAGATAACCTGTGTAGAGTTTCACAACTCTGCCCTATTTGCCTCTTGGCATCCTGCAAATTCCCTGTCTGAAGCTTTTTATCAATACAAAGAGGAATTAGCAGGGGGGTTGGGTTGGGCTGGGCTGGGCAAGGCCCTTAGAGTGCCACACTAGGGCTGTCTGCAGCGTGCTGCCTTCTTCCTTCTAAAAGCCCATTACATAGTGTTTTTCTATAGCACTGTCACATTAGTGGCAACAGTGGCAGCAAGTCTGGGAGTGTGACATACAATCCTAAATTCTTCTGCTGCGATGCAACATAATATAGGACTCTTATATTTTTATATGCTCCCCCCGCCCTTTAATGATACCTCAATATTGTGAGTTTTCTTTTTAGGCTTATTTATTTTGCTTTTTCCAGAATCTTGAGAAATATGACAGTGGCCTCGTTTGGACATAACATTAAAGTATGGTTTATTACTACATTCACAAATCTCAGGTTTGTTCCCTCATCTCTTTTCCTCTAGAATGGCTGCAAGGAAATGGGAAGTATCTGCTTCCAGCTATAAACTAACTAGAGTTCCTTGTTATGTCTGAACTCAGGGGAACTCTGTGTAGTTTAAACTCTGGTTTGTTCAGACAAACTACGATTTGAGCCTGGCTTTGTTTGAACAAGCCATTGTTTAAATAAACCAGAGTTCCTCACAATTCAGATACTGAGGAACTCTGGGTAGTTTAAAACCAGAAGCAGATGCTTGCTACCTCCTTGAAGCCAAGCCAGAGGAGGAGAGGGAAGGGGGGAATGCGTGAGCCCAATTTTTGTGTATAATACTAAATCCGTGCAAAAAGGCTCAGTATGTTTTAGTGTCTGTACAGGACCATTATAATTCAATACAAATACTGACAATTCTCCAGTTGTATGTCATGGGCACACACAAACATCCATGAAGTCCGGCATCTATTTTAAGGCTTTTGAAATCTGCTTACATCACATCAGACATGCACATACCCAGTCTCCTGGGCATACTGATGATTTAATGACTGTTAGAATCTAGAGGATGTAAAGGTTTGTCTTCATTTGAAGTGCATTTCTCACCATAGTATTTATTAAGCAAATCCTTAAAACCATTTATGGCCTAAATACTTAGAGCCCCCGTCATGTCCCCCCACGATCTACTCCAGCGGGTCGGGGGACCTTCTTGGGCAGATTGGGGACAATAGAGGCTGTAGGAGGGAGGAGAAGAGGAGAACATCCCTATTGCATGAGTGCATGACATTGGGTCCCACCCTTAGAGCTAAATCTTAACAAAAGTTCTGAATATTCTGGGGCATGATTAAATGAATGTATTTTGCAGCACAATGTACTGTATATGTTGGTTATTGAATTACCTTGTCATGTACAAACAGTAGTAGGGATCCCAAAGTAAAGTTTGGGCAGACCTCTTTCCAACATGATCTTTATTTTTGCTGAAATGTGTCTAATGGATACTATAAAGAAAGCTATCAGCGTGAAGCATTTTCCCTGTAAAAATAGTTAGTGATGGCCCTGATTGTTTTTCTGTAGCGAAGGAGTAGTAGCAGTGTTCAGTCAGAGGAAGATGGCCTGAAACCTTGCCTTTTTCATTACCCGTCTCTCGACAGCAGATGGCAGTACAATATTGCATATCCTTCTAGAAAAGTGCTGGGTGTTTTGCATTTCTTTTGATTCTGATTAACTTCCATAGCCAGAAATGAGTGAACTCCCCCAAAATAACTTCTTTACATTCTGCTTCCCTTCATTTTATCTTCCTTTTGAAATTACTGCCCCTTTTCACAACGTGCAGTTGTGTCCCTCTATCAAGCATCAGTTAATCTATGTGTCTTAGCTCAGTGAGCCAAAATTAATTTTCTTTTAAGTACACATGTGTTCCATAGGTCAGTTTGACTTCTTAGTATCTCAAGTATATCGCAGTATACACCTTGCCATGCTGCTTTCTTTGTAGCCGAAGATCCTATGTTCAATCCTTGGCATCTCCAGGTGGGGCTAGGAAAAAATCCTGGCTGAAACCCTGGAGAACCGCTGTCAGTCACTGTTGACAACGCTGGCCTAGATGGACTAATAATTTGACTCTGTATTAGGCAGCTTCCTATGTTACCATACATAGGCTAGAATGGGTTGGTTCACATGGATTGCGCTTGCACACTCCCTACTCCTCTGTCTTTCTCCCCACTTCCCTAATGTGTGGTCTAATAAGTTACTTCTGCTTTTATGGAAACCACAGTTTGCCACTGCCTTCTTTGCTATTGAAGGAGGAGTGGAGATCCAGATGGGCAATTTTTATTTCTCCTAGGGGAAGACATGTGAACAATTACTTTTGGGACCACAAGAACTTTGGTACCATTTCTGCAGAGGGTTGAGGTCAATGAGGGACCTGGCACTGATAATTTACCTTTAACACTGGAACCACAGTTGTTGAAACACTGCTAGTATTTTAAACAAATTGGTCTGAGGACCAGGGGCCCCTTGGAAGTTGCTCTTCCTGCCTCCCAGGAAGAACATCATGGTGGTAACAACTTGGCCTCGTCCAAGAAACCAGCCAAGAAACGAGCAGCTGCAGGGAGCTTGTCCCCACCCAACCCCTCCACCACCAGTAAGAACACTCAGCTCTCAGCCAACAGAACAAGGGCTGCTGTGTGTGTGTGTGTGTGTGTGTGTGTGTGTGTGTGTGTAGACCAAACAGCCTTGCAAGTTTGTTATGTCACTGCTGTGGACACGACAGCAGAATAATGTAGCCCCACGCTGCATGTCTTGATACATGAGATATGTTCCTTTGATAAAACACATATACTAGTGCTGTGTCATAATTGGCTACTGAGTTAGGATGGCTGTCATTCGGGGCTTTCAGCTGATTCAGTGAAAGTGTTTTTACTTCATCTCTTTTGCAAGGGTGATGTTACACTGATACAGGGAGCAAAAGGGCTTAGAATTGTGACTCAGCCCTGTTTGTTCCCCCATACTACCCATTCTGCCCAATATTTTTCTCATTGCACTGGTGGTGTCCTGTGTACATTGTGCACTGTGTAAGTCACTGATTTCAGGGGGGATTATGTGTGCCACTCTACATAAAGAATTATGCCCTTTATTTTGGATTTGGATTTTCTCTATTTTGTCTGCTGTGAAACAGGGGGAAATTGTTTCCTGCTCACTTGGCTGTTTATTTTAATACACTTGTGAACCATAAGCTCACCTGATTATTCAAGCAAATTATGTTAGTCGCTTCTGTTTCCCTTCATATAAGAGTTTAATAGGCATAAGAAATTTTGGAGGTTCCATTTCTTATTTGTTAAGATTCTTCTTTTTTGAAGAACTGCATGCTGGGTGGTGACTTGTTTCAATTCTGGATGTGCATAGCTGTTCATTTTTTGTATTCAGATTTGGATCGTTTACCTTCATTTATTAAAAGGCTATACTGCATTCCATATTAGTACAGATACCCCTCTGTTCTGACACATATAGAAGAGGTTTCTCCACTCTCCTTGCATTTTGATTAATAATTTCCCACATGAGAGACGTGCCCTACATTTGCTGTGCAAATACATAAGCAGAGATTATAACTTGTACAGCTCTCCCTATCGTTCTCACTGCATCTTGTGTCTGCCTTGTTGATGCTTTGGCTTTCACTGTTTAGCTGTGAAAATGTATGCGTTTAGAAACAGTTACTTGCTGTACAGGATGACACCACGGACTTGCCTTTTAGCCTGTTGAAGGGAGATAAGAATGTTCTATAGATTTTTACAAAAGGCAACCTTGTCTGCTGGAACATACTCCTTATCTTGAGACTATTCAACTATTCAGCCGTTTCAAGAGACAGCTGTTTGGCTAACATTCTGCTCCATCCAGATAGCAGCAAAGATTAAAATGATGGAGATGGTCCAAGATAGCTAGTTTGGTATAGGGCTTAAATTCCTGTGTTGGCAACACTGTTGGGCTGGATAATTCATATTGAAACTGACAGTAGGGAAAGCGGTGTGCAAATGTAGATAAATGGAAAACTTCTGTGTTCTAAATACGGAAATGGCATATTGTGTTTGGTTAGCCCAGGACTGTTTCCAGGTTGACTATCGAGCTGGAAAAAAAGTGCTACATCTAAAAAGAGTACCAAAAAACATACAGAGTCTGGTTTTTGCAGTTCAAGCATATATACTGTGATGCACCTAAGGGGGCATTCTGAGCTGTGTTCACACCTCAAAAGGCTTAAGGCCCCTTATCATTTGCACGTCCACTATAAGAAATAGCCATTCACCACCACCACTGCCATTGATGCCCAGGGGCACAAGTGCAGTCTCCACTCAGAAGAGATCCCTCCTACCTTGCAAAAGGAATGAGGGCTCTTCATGCAGCTGTTGCATTTGGATTGGCAGTAACAGGAGATGTACCAGAGCCTTGCAAAAATGCCAGACCACAGAAGGAACATTGGACACTAAATAAACATTGCATAATAGTAATCACGTTTCTTGCAGAGTTTCAAGTATGTGAGGACCTGGTCTGGTCTGGTCTGTTGTGCCGTTAAAAGTAAACAAGTAGAAGATTAGCTGTAGCAAAGATAGCAGCCCACTGATGATCTATTGCTGTTGGTATGCAGTTTAATTTTAAAAACAATCATTTAGCTTTTTCTGATTTCATTATATTATGTATTGTGTTCAGATGGCATTTATATAAAATATGTTGCTGTAAACTGAATCACTGAATGTTATGCTGAGAGTATTGATTCTGGCCTACGATTCCACTGAGTAAACTGGCTAGAGCCATTCAGGATCCTACATACATTACATAATTGTTAAAAAAATGATCCAAAGTGCACATGTTGATTGACAACTGGAATGGAATACCCAGTGGGATATTCCAGTAAAGACAGGGTGAGCACTGTGATTGATGTACACATAAGCATTGTGATCAGTGTATGGCCCCTTTTAAACCCTTCTTCCTCTCAGGTTTTATGCAATATGCAATGCTACTCATTAGTCCCATCACAACCCCACTCCCATCCACAAAGTTATCTTCCTCTCCTTTTATAAAACCTGCTTTTCTTCCGTCTTTTCTACACTGTTATTTGCTACCTAACCTTTCCCTCCACACCCTTAATTTTTCTTTATCGAGTCCTTTCCTCTCTCCTTTGGTCTTTGGTCGATTCCAAGGCCTGAGGGCAAGAACCATGTAACTTCTGAATTCTGCCCATGTATTTCAGGGGTGGGCAACCTGAAGCTCACCAGTCACAAGTGACTTTTGGAGGCCTCCTGTACAGCCCACCACAAATGTCCCTCTGTTCTCTCACACCACTGCTCTCCTTGCGTGCCCCTGTTTAGCAGACTGGCACGAGCTCACTTCTACTGGGAAACTGGGATGGCTGATTCTAATTGGAGTGTTAAGGCTTCATAGGTAGTATGAAGTAGTAGTAGCTTTCATAAGAAATGAAAATACTGTCATCAGGCCATAACTTGAAACCTGAAATACAGTTCTGTAACATATTTTGTTTATATCTCTCAGTGTTGGAAGTCGGTATGAAAGATTCAGAGAGCATTTAAATAGTTTCATAATTGTTTTTCTTTGGCACTATATTCCTAAAGGAAGCTAATTTATTAGTGGTGTTCAGTCCCAGCCAATATTTTCACCTTAATCACCAGTATAATTTTACTCTTTTAATCCACAGGTAACAGCTGTGCCATTGGATTTCTACTGCAATGATCGGAGTGCAGAGTATGAGCGTAAGGCACTTAAAGAAGGAGGAAGTCTTGAAGCAAAGCAATGTGTATTGCACGGAGCACCTGAACTAGCAGCTGGCTGGCTAAAACGGTGCTCTCAGTTGTTCCCCGATTACCCAGGAGGACTATTGGGAGTCAGACCTCAAAATGGCTGGTCTTTCATCAGGATACCAGGTGAGTTGCAGTCCTGTGGTTGAATAGTCTAATGACGGACAGAGGATGCAGTGCACCTAATACTATACTTAATTACATACCTTAGTTTTGTATTATGTATTTGTTCCTTTATTGCTAAAAATATTCAAACTTCTACTCATGCGTTACATGAGAGTGGCCCAGTTTGAACATAATGATAAGCCAGGGTTCCAGGGTATTGTGGCTGAGCAACATTCTGATGTATGCAGCCTGATCACTGCCACTTGATTCCCCCTGCAAGCGGGAGCAGCTTAACAACCATGGTCCTTCCGTCTGTGGTTTCTTTATCATTATGTGTGAACTAGGAACTCGGGCTTGTCTCTCCCCGCAAAAAGCCAGAGGCATAAGCCAATAATAAACCATGGCTTATTGTTACATCCAAACTGGGCCAATGAGCTAGAAAATCAATGATGCTTCCTTTTGGGGAGACTGCTTAGAAGAAATTTGAGACAAATTATCAAGGTGCGGGGGGAGAGAGAAATTGGTGCTTCTCTAATTGGGCCTGGCATATATTTGATTACCCTTTTGGGTGGACATATGAATCTTTATGACCTCCACACCATTTTGAGTGGAGTATCTTGGCCAAACCAGATATAAATGCCTGTTTACAGCTCCTTACTTGGTTCTGGCATTACCTTTTCCCTCCACTTCTATATGCCCCAACTTTCCCTGTATTCTGGTTTCTGCCTCTGGTAAATGGCTGCTGCTATTTTATTTCTCAGTGTTAGTATGAGTTGCTAGAGCTCTTCAGGATTCAGCCCTCTTCCCCATCTCTATCAATTAAATCTCTGAAGAGGGGTGCATTTTGTCTCTAATGCACATCCATATCAATACATGCACATGAACACTAAAACAGCATGCAGTGCACCGCCTGCCATTTTATTTATGTTGGCATTTATACCCTGCCTTTCTTTGCAAAAGGTGGCATACTAAATAAAAAATATAATAACAAAAACAAGCTAAAATACCATTCTAAAAACATCAGCAGTAAACACAATTGTCAGGAGCCTCGGATAACCTACATTATAACCTACTAGGTTATAAAAAATGCCCACCAGAACAAAAATGTCCACCCAAACAAAATAGTCTTAACATGTGGGACATTTTTCTGCCTAAACATGCAGAGGATTGTGGCCTTAGAAACTGAGTGAAAATCTTGAGCAGGTACATGTGGGAGGACGTGTTCCCTGAGGCGTCATTTCACACACTACAGCTGCCAGGGTAGATTTTGACCTAATGACAGCATAGTGTAGGACCATTATGTATTTCCTAGTATATCTTTAAATCAAAGAACAAACACCCTCATGGCTTTTAAATTAGTGCAGGGAAATCTATTCTGAAGTCAAGGAATACAGTAGACAGGAAATGGGGGTGAGCCTTCAACGGTGGTGGTGAGGTGGAGGCCCGGACAGTGATCCTTAGTATGAGAATAGGGATGGTACAAGTGTGTCCCTATTTTTATCTGTGAAATATTGGAAGGCATGCACTGCCCTTTCCTTGTGTGTTTGTTTTTTCTTTTAGTTCATAAGGCTGATGGCAGGGTCTGTATCTTATTTTCATTTATGTGCAGTGCCTGCCACCAGCACTATATTTATTTTTGATTGATATGAGCAGTTTGGAAGACAATTTCTGTCTGAAAAAAGGATAAAAATGTAAATAAACAAATTGGAAAGGATTAATAACTGCTTCTAAAATAAAATAACAAAAAAATGCTATGAAAGCAAGAAACTTTGGTTGTTAGGAGACCAAAGAGGGGAGTGGCCTATAAAATACATTAATGAGCACATTATTTGGTCACAATACTTGCAGGTATGTATTAAAGCTGGGATGAAACCTTTAAAGAGAATTCTCTGTAGCTAATCCTTATTTTCTCAAATGTGTTGTGTATTCCTCTATAGTTGTAGTGGAAAGCTAAGCATATAGACTCCAGAGAAAAGCAAGTTGACTAGATTAAGAGCATGGATACAGAACTAGGATAAACCAGGTAGATGTTAGGGAATTAATAAGTGTTGATTCAGATTAATACAGGACACCACTATGGGAAGAAATACCCAGTGGATTTCAATTTAATTTATTTGAGGGATGAATAAGGAAAACTGGATATTTAGGCAGATAAGATCGAGCTTGTTTTAGAAAGTGAATAAAAACTCAAGGAGCAATTGAGTACTAAATTATAGTTCAGGCTGCATTGAGGTGAATATCTAAATGAGCACCAAAACAGCTGCTGTTGCAGTTAACTCTGCCCTTCTCTCCCAGACTTGGTGTTCCCTGTTGCGATTACTGTGGGAATCTCTTGAGGCTTTTCCTGTTCTTTGAAAGAAAAATGGTCTTAGATTAAATGACAGGAAGTGTCTGAGTCCTTTTTGCATCGATAAAAAGCACCAACTTCACTGGCTGTTTACTGTGGGAGCTAGCTAGCTCCTCACTGACCCAATTATGCCCTGCAGACTTCTAGAGGAGGCAGGCAGTTGCTGGAGACCAGGATTTAGCCATTTTACTGTCTATTTTTATATCACCAGAGGGGTATTTTCTAATTCCCTAGAGGGAACTAAGATTAAACCAAGATCCTCAGGAAAATAACTCCTTAGTTGAGGTTCCCTTGAGCTATTATTTTGATTATGCATGTTTCTTACATGGGCAGTATAGCACCCCCTCATTTCTCAAACAAGCTCAGTTAAGCCCAACTTAGGGAACAATCCTTTGCATGTTTAAACAGAAAAAAAGTCCTACAAATTCCAACATTCTCCAGCTTGCTTGGCTAGCCGGGGAATGCTGGGAGTTGTTAGACTTTTTTCTGTCTAACAGTGCATAGCATTACATCCTAAAAGTAAGTCTTCCTTTGAGTGAAAAGAAGCCAATTTGATCCATAACGTGGTTGCACAAACTTGTATCAGAAGATGGGCAGATTATCCTATTTAACTCTTATATGTACAAAAGGTGGTAAAGTGGTCTTCAAAGTAGAATTAGATCTTAGGTATTAGATGATATATTCAACTTTCACATTGTTTATTTCATTTGGAGATGACAAAGGAGCAAAGTACACTCAAAGGATGAATGAATTTTTTGTCATGCCATTACAGAAACAATCTGTTTGCCTTTTCAACATGAGGTGGCAGAATTTATTCAAAGTTCAACAATATTTGTACTTTTAAGTAGCATGGTTGAAGTGAGACATCAAATAAAGACACCATGTTAAGTGGGTAATATTCCACCAGAATTGAAAACAATGTTTGCTCTCTTTTTTTAAGTCTGTATGTGCCTACTGTGTATAGCCTGATGAACTTGGGTAACCTATGGTGGATTAGTTAAAAAAAAAAAAACTATGCTGAAGTAATGAACTTACCCATTCTGGTTTTACATTAAATTTGGAGGTAGTTGTGGAACAGTTTTCCATATGAGTCAAATGTGTTTTAAATTCATGGCCTGTTACTCAATTATCATGTGTGATTTCTAGCTTCTGTAGCCAGAGAAAATGAGTGTAAGGAGAGTGCCACACCTATATTTTTAGGCTTACTAATACTGAGTTGGATAAATGCAGAAAAATAATGGCATATGTTCGGTGCTTGGCTCATCTTTAAGGGTTTCTGGATTCCTGTGTTGATTTGCAAGACATTTGGGGAAAAGATTCTGAGGGACCAATTCTAAATCTCTGGGGAGGGTGGCTGTGAAGGGCCATTGGACGTTGTGGACTTTCCTCTCTGCAGGCAGAGAAGGAGTTCCACCACCAGCAGCCTCCTAGTTGCAGTGTCAGAAAGCTCCACCATTATTGCTGCCCCTCTGTCACTGTTCTGAAAGCAACAGTAGGAGGGAACAGGGGCATGTTGGGGTAGATAGGGGGAGGCCTTGGATCCACTGAAGACCCTCCATTCCTCCAACAACAAAATGCAGACCCCCACCACCCCAAAAAGGTGAAAAAGTACTCCAGTCCTGGAGGTGACACACTCATTTTCCCTCCCATTGAAACCATTAGAAGGGGAGATTTAAAAATGGAACAACCAGTGAGGGAAACATATCAAAGAAAAGGAAAAAAGCCACTGCCACCCCATCTTCTGCCCTAGCTGGCGTGAGCCTGCCAGGGCTTTGGAAGTGATGGTCACGCTGCCACACACTCTTCCCCCACCAATAGTATTAGTCTGTGAATGGCTGAGACAAAATATAAGTTCATATGTTCCAGTCAAATCAGACTTAACTGCTAAATAAATTGGAATAATTGTTCCTATTACAAAGAGTCAGACACGACTGAACGACTGAACAACAACAAAAGAGAAAAAAATGTTAATGTCTGAAGACAATCAAGTACGCTATTCAGTTAACTTTTTGATTGGTTCAGACCATAGATCATAAAAAGGATGCAAAAAAATTCAACATAGAAATAAAAACATTAAAACATTCTGCCATATGCCCTGCTACAAATCTTTGGTGGCCACTTCAGTGGTAAGATTCAACTCTTTCTATTACATACTGGCTAGCAACAGTCCCGTTTTCTGCTAAGTAAACTAGTGGTCATTGAGGAATAAATGATCCAAATGCATAGCTCTAATCTCCCTGTTTCCCAGTTCGTTAGGCAGTGCAATAAAATCTTCCACAAACAATTCCCCATATATTCATAGTTTTGTAGGTTGTTTTCCTTTATCAGCTATCTTCTAGTTTAGAGGACATCAAGTAGAAATTAAGGCGACTCAATGGTTTCTTAAAGGGGTACTTGGTAAAATCTGATAGATCGCTTTCATATTAATGAGAAAACTTAACCACATAATACCAAGAAGTTAGTTACTTTACACAAGTCTAACTAACTTAGACAAACATATCATTCACTGTTTTTAAAAAGTATTACGCCAATTCTTGAATAGTATTACTAATATAATCTAGAAAAAAATCATAGGATTTGAATTAATCAATCATTTCATCTTCTGACAGAGTGAATCAGCTTTCAAAGCATCTTTGAACACTTGTTCCAGAATGCAGACAGCTGTCCTCTATATCCCAGATTATATCTCCAAAATAAAATATGCATGTATACCTATTCGTCTCAATGAGTTGAATTCCAGTCTCTGTTCCAAGACAGACAACAGGTGTGCCCTTAGAGGCACCTAATATAGTTATAAATAAGACAGGCAGACCTGAAAAATTGTGTTGCTTCCATGTTTAACTTCAGGTTTTTTAGTCATTGCAATCAGTTTCCCCTCATTCAGGAATCCAACAGAAAAAAACAGTATGAGTAGTGTGATATCCTGTGTAAACTTGACTATTACAAATTTATCCTTATTGTAGTTCTTGGGAAAGGAAAATATTATCCTTATTTTACAGATTTTTAGATGGGGATAGAGAAGAGGAACACAGCCTTCTAATCCCTGGAAACTTCTTACAAAGCACTTCTATGTAATGCTCCTAACAGTGTAATCCTATACGTATCTACTCAGAGGTAAGCACCATTGCGTTCAGTGGTGCTCCCAGGTTAGTGGGTATAGGATTGCAGCCTAAGTCTTTATTCGGCACTAACAGTGCATACATTTTAAAGTTTCCTGTCGCCATGACATGAGGGGTTTGCAGGGAGTTTTAAGAAAAGAAAGCTAAGAAATTCATAACCCCAGATTCTGTTTCAGGTATTAAATTCAGCATTGTGCTGAATATGCATAGAATACACATACTGTCTTAACTTGATAGAACTAAAGTATGAGCCAGGTAAAGGAGGATAAAAACATTCTGACAGTTTTCTTGAGGTAGCATAAAACAAATAAGAGCAGATCCAACAGGGCTTACAGCATAAGCTTACTGGCTAGTAGTGTAATTTTATACAGATCTGAACATACATTCATATTTGTCTAGTTTTTATCTATAACTGACAGTATTTCTAATCCTAAGAACACAGGAATGGCACTCAACCAGTTTTATGTGAAATGGGTGCAAGTTATCTCCTAGACCATTCATAGCATTATATTCTTTCTGTAAATTGCTCAAGCATGCAGTCCTCATTCAGACTTTATCTTTGATAAAGTCTGGCCAGACCCACATCTGCTTCATTTCAGAGGTGGAACAGCATCAGATGCCTTCGGATCATTCTCTGTACCATGAAAAATGATTTTTGCCACAAACTACTCCATTATGATTAATGGAAGTTGTAGACATTGACTTCAGTAGGATTGCAGTCTTTAAGAACTTTAGATTGGCATAAATCCTCTTCAGCATCTTTCTTCCTTCCTTCCTTCCTTCCTTCCTTCCTGACTACCTGTCTAGGTTCTATAGACTTGTAAGCTGAGATTTTAAGACTACAAACTTTTCCTCTCTCAAAAGTCTGTGTTTCAAGCCTATGACTCAAATTGTGTTGCATAAAAGATGATACATGAGCCTTAAAGTGTGTATTGAAATATTCCAGCTGGAAACATTTATTTAAAGCATCAAGAAGAACAACAAAATACTAGATGAGAGGATGGACATTGCAATTTGGGCACAGCATTGGTAGCATATAGAACTACATGTATATTCAATGTAGTTCTGTTCTTGCTAGTAGAGATCTAACAGAAAAGCTACCACTAAATCTTACAATTAATGTAATTGCTAGAGGTGTCAAAAAGGCAAGGTATGAATGGCAATTTCAGTACAGTGAAGGAAAATGTCAATCTGGGTTTCAAGGATATTTGAAAGAGAGATGTACTTTTTCTAGGGCAGAAACTTCACTCATATAAACATGATACCTGTGAGGGGAGAAAATGGAAGTACAGTAGTAAGTGGTTTCCTTGATACATTCCACTTCCAGCCTTTCACGTGTAACCAATCAGATGAATTCTTTTTCTAGAAAAGTGTCCTACCATCAGTTCAGGAAATATCATTGGTTTGAATTGAGACTTTGCTTTCACCAACAGAACATCCCCTGAGTGGAATTCCGTTCAGGGTACAGAAGGCGCAAGGGGGACACAGCAATTTTCACCGATTTTCACCAATTTTCACCGATTTCTTAGTATGCAAGTTCCTTGCATACTGAGAAATCTGCTCTGGAGGGTTGGGTGACCCTCAGGAACAGTGGCAGCATGGGGCTGCAGGGGGAAGGGGAATCTACAGAATTTGCCCCCTCCTCCTTTCCACCAGTGGGATTCTCCACTGAATCAAAAGCCTTCCATGGATGGAAGGTGACCTTCCGTTCATGGACAGCTAAGTTAGGATCCAACGCATTATGTCTATCAACTAAATTGATGTAAAAATTGTTAACCATATGCTGCAAAAATTCCCTGCAACAGGCTTTTAGTCGTCTGTTTTCTTCCTTCCCTTTAGACAAAGAGAGTCTGATCACAGACAGTGGAAAGCTTTATGCCCTTGACATTCTGTTGACAAGATTGAAATCTCAAGGACACAGAGTCCTTATCTACTCTCAGATGACACGGATGATTGACTTGTTGGAGGTAGGAAGCATATCATTGTATAAAGGGGAATCTGAAGTTAATGACTAAGGAAATGTAGTATTTGACATGCAGTTTTTTAAGGAGGTCCAGATAACTTATTCTCACCACGGAGTTAATGGTCCAAAAACGGGATCAGTAACATTTTAACAGTTTGCATTTTCTCATAAAGTGGCAGCCCAGACCTACAGAGCTGCAGCATGGCTATGCAGCATTGCTGCTCCTGCTTTATTCTGTCTCTGGCAAGGGAGACACAGCCATCCAGCCCCCCTGTGTCCCTGCCAGAGAGAGGCTTACCAAGCAACTTAACATTACTGGGAGTGGTGCAGCCTTTATAAGTTTTTTCAGTATGGTGATTAATATTGTGCTGGTGCTCAAGCCAAGGAGGAGCCTGGATATTGGCACAGTGCCTCCTTTTGTGGTGATTCCGGGGGAGAGGCTTCATTGTTTGCATGTTTTTGCTAGTGCAGCAGTACATAAGACCAGGGTGTATGTTTACCATAGAATCACACATACTTTCCCCACTCTCATCTGTCCATATCTGATTTGTTTATCTCTGTGGTGGCACCCTCCCTCTGGAATGACCTCCCCTCTGCAATACATCAAGCACCGATGATTATGTGCTTTCGATTATTATTAAAAACTTTCTTCTTTACCCTGGCTTTTCCCAGCCATTAACTTGTTAAAATATTGTGTTATTATAATGATGTATTGTGTTATAATTTGTTGTAAACCACTTTGAGATGTTTAAAATGGGAAGAGGCATACAAATACTCTAAAATGATTAAATAAATTTGTTTAGTGCCTTGCTCAGTGCAGTTGTGCCATCCTATGTTGGAGCACTAGTGAAGTTCTGGATATTTGGCTTTACTTGTGTAACACTATGCTCACTATTGCACTGCCACCGTGGCCATCTACCCAATCCTGTCTGCTTTCTTCTTGGCACAGTAGGACTGTTGGATCATGCTCTCAATGAATTGCTTGGTTTTTCTTGGTGTGAATAATTGTTCGTTGTATATCTTTTTTCTGGTGTTGCAAAGTCCCTATTATTCCCAGTGGACAAAAGGAAGGGAGAGATGAAATTATTCAGTTTCTCTATTGCCTCAGTAGCCAGCTTTCTCTACTCAGGACGGATTTCATTATTTTCCAGGATGAGTACTTCTGGTGTCATGCTGACCATGTCAGCTAAACAGGCTTAATGGGAGGATATTCACGTTGTTTTAATATAGCTATCCCTCTGGGATTAGTCAGCAGCTTCTTTTTTACTTAAAAAACAACAACAAAAGACTGTAGTCTGTTCATGGTTAAAGATCTGAAAGGCTTTCTGGCAAGAGCTCTTGAACCTTCCAGTGTAATTACTGTGTTGCTATTAACATCCTGAGTACCTCATTTGGCACTGTATATGCTTATAGTTTATTATTCCAACTCGCTGGGCCTATATTACCAGAAGAACTAACATAGTGCATTAAGCTCTAGCTCCATTCCTCCCTTTAATCCAAAGAAACATATTTAGACCACTACAGGCAATTCCAGTATATATCTCCTTCCCTCAGTGGAAGGGTATTTTCTGGGTGCAGTATGAACTTTTCTGAGTTCTGGAATAGACATCATTCATGTTTCCTGTGGCCCAGGCAGCCATGTCAGATATAGATGGTCCTTCTCATCTGGGATTCTTCACCTTCATTCCGGCAGCTGACTGCAATCCTAAACTATCTTTGGCAGTCTCTTCTGGAGCTCCAGTGCAGTTGCAGAAACAACAAATGGAAAACTCCAGAAAGTGGGTCATGTAAATTTAGGCTCACTAGCTAGTGTGCAAAGATCTGGTGTTGCCTTTGCCCCCTTTGCTCCTTCTACTGAAGTGACTGCATGGCCATATAATAGGATCCTCCACTGAACAAATCCATATTGAGATCTACCTTTTTCCCAGATCAAAAGCACTATCTAGTATGCTTGACTGGTGGGGTGAAGAAGAGTGGATTTATTTTTATTCAAGAGCTCAGGACAAGAGAGTGTATGTGGCACCTGATGTGGTTTTCAGAAAAGGTAGCATTGAAAGCCAGCTCCAGTCAGCCAGATTTTATCGTTTATTTATTTGAACTATTTTTATGCCGCTCCTCAGCCAAAAAGTCTCCCAGAGCAGCTTACATATAATCAGTAAAACAAGACAGTCCCTCCCTACCCACAGGATTACAATTTTAAAAGACACTCAAGGAAAAAGAAATGGGGAGGGAAGCAGAAAAAACTTAGTCTTTCAGCAGGGCTTGTAGAATGGCCCCACTTCCTGCTCTCATCTCATTTTGGCTGCAGTAGTTTCCCTTAATTCAGTGGAGGCTGGTGGCTCCAGTCAGTGGGGTATTGAATCTGCTCCAGGTTTCAGTCAGAACTCTAAAGGAACTATCTTTGATAGCTTCTTAGAGTTCTGACTGAAACCTGAAGCGAATTCACCATCACACTGACATCAGAGCCACCAGCCTCCACTGCCTTAATTCCTATATACTATACATTGTTCTGTTCCATCTGTAAGGAAAACTAATGATGCAAAATGAATAACTATATAGCTAGTCAATTTCTGGGAGCTAAGCATTACTTCCAGTCCAATCTTGTCTTTTTTAGTCTCTAAATAGGAACTTGTTTTTGGTTGCAATATAGTTTATGTACAAGTCTGAGACAATATAGTTAGTATTTCATCATCTTGTGTTGAATTATTTAACCAAATGCGCTGGAAGAACCTTTGTGGTTAGTGGGTATATAGTTTAGTCCTAGAGTAGTTTGCATTAATACAGCATGTTCCACTTCTGTCATACCTCATTTAAACAACATAAAACATGAAACCCATTCCCTTAATCAGTCTGTCCTTGGCAACCTAGCTTCAGTTACGAAGGTCTGTTTTTATGGATGGCAAACAAATAAGCTGTGCTTGATGCTGTGAAGAAAGGGGAGGGATTAGGACCAGGTATTTTTAAAAATGGAATGGATCTTCTGCTGTAGGAGAGTTAAGAGTCCCTCAGGTTGAATACATTGAGTAAACCAGCTGTTCTGGTCACACTAGAAACTTTTAAATTTATTTGCAAGTAGTATAATTCCTGGTGATGGGAGCAGAAGTACCCAGCAGGAGGCCGTTAGCTATACCAAAGTCTTATAAGTTGTACCTTTTCTCGAAGTTGTCTGTAAGTTGTACAAATCAGTCAGTTATCAGGGTTTTGTATATACATTTTGAAAATCAAAATTCTACACCAAGAAAAGCAGATTTTTGTCATTGTATATGTTATGTATATGATATGCAAATGAAGCAAATTGGCATGTATTTGCTTATTTTGCATAATTTATGCTTCTCCTAAACATGGGGAGTGCAAAGTACTATGTATTCCACTGAAATCCTGCTTTCTTACCATTTGCAGTCCTGCTCAGTCCCTTTCTGACTTCTTTTTCACACACATTCAAGACTGTTTTTGTAGATTAGAACTTGCCTTTTTTTTTCTTTTTCTTTTTTTTAATGGAACCTGA
Source organism: Heloderma suspectum (assembly GCF_057233095.1). Lineage (NCBI taxonomy): Eukaryota > Metazoa > Chordata > Lepidosauria > Squamata > Helodermatidae > Heloderma > Heloderma suspectum. Next base: position 70,032,327 of record NC_139458.1, on the reverse strand, counting down.
AATTCAAGTGGATTATGCACCCACTTCCAAATTCCACATTTGTGCCAGGCAGTCACAAAATTGTGGAAAACACACAGCCCTGCCTATTTTAAATGGACATTTAATTTATAGATTAGCTCGAGTGCAAGTGAATGTGCAAAAGTAGTGAGATGAACTTTGTGGATTCATACAAAAATATACAATGGCTGGGTTTGCGTATAACACTAACACATGGTAAAGGTTGTTGAATTCTGGGTTGTCACGTTGTGCAAACCCAGCCACACTAACAAACCATGGTTTGTTAACCACAAACATTCCCGAAAGAAAACCTGTTGGGATGTGAACTCTGGGTTGTTTAAACCGTGGGTTGTCGTTAAATGTAAACCCGGAACTGTGGTTCGTTCACGGTTGCTTCACCAGGCTACAGAGGCAGCAGGCAAGAGTATCTTGGGAAAAAAACAGCCACTCTACATTCCAGTATTACAGCATCACAAAGACTTTTGAGATACAGGGAGGAAACAGGCAAAGGAGAAGGGAAACAAGCAATCCTGAGATTGAGAAAACAAACTGCTGTTTGTTCAGTCGTCTGCCAGACAAACCCTGGACAAGGCAACAAACCATGGGTTAAATAAACCATGGGTTAGCATTATGTGCTAACCAGGTCAGTCTCTGAGATTATTCTAAATGCACTTTTATACAGATACATCTTTAAAGCTGTTTTTGCATACCATGGTTATAACCAACAACAGGTTCCATAGGTCAGAAATTGTTTTGCAGATACAGGGATAAAACAACAGCACAGCGAAAAGAAGATTTAGCATCACATATTAACTGAATGGTTCTACACAAAATATATACATGACACAGGCTTCCTGACCACCTCAATCTCTTTTTACTGAGCCATCCAACAGGCTCAGAACTAGTAGGCTTTATCAATACTGTACCGTACAAACACTTTATATTTTGCATTTATTCTACGTTTCTGGCCTTCTGGCACATCAGAGGCCCCCACGGTATTAAATGAAACTGTGATGTTCAGTAACTGCTATAATTTTCAGATCTGTTGAAGTCTAGATATGAAATTTTAAGATGAATTTTGTTCTGTTTTTTGTCATCTTGACTTAGGAATACATGGTTTACAGGAAACATACATATATGCGGCTAGATGGCTCTTCAAAAATCTCAGAAAGAAGAGATATGGTTGCTGACTTTCAAAACAGGTATTTTTTCTTTTCTTTTTAAAAATCATAGTAATACTATGTTGACAAGTAGTTCTCAAACTCCCAGGTAAGCAGAGTCCCCCGTCCCCATAAAAGTTCATCTTCGTGTTGGGACTCCTCCATTCCTGCTTGTATACCTTTGTGCTACAAGGGCCAGGATCCAAAGGGTTCCCCATGGGGTTAAACTTGCACACAGCTGCTTTTCTGGATCTTTCTTTCTACTGCACAATCATTCCTTTTAATCGAAAAGTCCGGTAGTGAAAGCCAAGAGTCTTGTAGCCAAACTGAAAGTAGGGTATCAGCATGCTTGGGAGAACCCTGAGGTTTGCAGAAGTACAAAAATATTTCTTTAAAACGTTAAGAGGCTAAAAACCCAAGAAGCAGCCCCATGAGAGGACTGAGCATGCTTAGTAGCCTCAGAATACTGATTGTCATTTGGAACAGAAAAAGGAAAGACTAGGGGAAGTGGGAAGAATAGAATAAGCTGCTAGAGGATGGCATGACAGGCTGGCCAAACCCTGAACAAAAGTACTCCTCTTGAGAATACATTACAACATTTTGTTCCGGGTCTCATTTGTTCTCTGTGATGTTTGACAATTAAATAGCTCTGCCTATCAGAAAAATAATTTGTGGGCTGAAATGTGTTTTTAGGTTTTAATGCTAAGGTCTTAATGCTTGAGAAATAAATCTCATGCTGCCAGCGCATCTTGTAGAGTCATGAATGAAACAAAATGTAATGCTTGTGTCATTCATTCTATAGGATATACTTCCAATCTAGTGTAATAAAACTGAGCTTTCTAGCAGGGATGAAAAGTCATAGGTAACTGTTGAAAGATTGCAATTGCTTAGCAGTTTTACCACCCTCTGGAACATATTATGTGGTACTTTTGGTATTATGTAACATAACTTGATAGCTCTGCGACTTACCAGTTTACTGTAATGTGATGCTTAATAATTAGGACATCTGGGAGTTAATACCACTGGCTTTTCCAAACAGTATTTATTGGATTTATTTTTTACATATCTATACTGCCCAATAGCTGAAGCTCTCTGTATCACTGTTCTTTCATAAACATAGAGTGGTTGCTTGTTTTCCCATTGCCAGATAATTAGAAGTATACAGTGTGAACTATGCTTATGTTGTCAGGGACATTAGCTGGTGTTTTAAGCTGCAGTTTTGAAGGTCAAGTAAGATCTATGCAAATACACATCAGCCCTGAAGCCTTTAAAGTCCTCCAGACAATTCCTTTGCAGTTGCATTTTCTAAGAAGTTATCTCCACCCAAATCATTCCCATGTACGCAGTCACATAGAGAAAGTACTGTATGAAATACACAGATATACTTTGCAGTGATTTCTACAATTATTCTGGTGCCAGAAAGCTCTTACAATTGTGCAGTTAGCTGCAAACCTATCTGTGTATTGGTGGTTTACATGGTACTTACTCTGTATCAAAGTGGATAGTGTGGAGAAATTTCAGGAGGGAACGTGGGCATAAATGGCCCTAAGTCTGGAATCGACAACACAGTACCTACAGGCACAAGTGCACCCTTGCACTCCTCCCTTCGTACCCACTGAGTCACCAGCCTCTCCCATATTTTTTAAACAAACTCCCTTTTTTATATTTATATAAGTGTACGTGTTAAAAATTTCTCCTAGGGTAGCTAGAATCTCTACAAACGAAGCTCTAGCTTCCAGCCACCATCTTCGTTTTCCCATGGTGACTGGGTTCGGACAATATGCCACAGCTTGTTGTGGGTTATTTAACCCCCACTTGGGAGTTGTCATGTCATATGAACCCTGCAAGCATGAATTTTGCTTGGGTTAAATAACCCTCGTATAACCCTAAAACAAACCGTGGGTTATGTGAGGGTTGTTTAATCCTCACAAATCCCATCCATGGTCTCTGGGTTCACATGACACAACAACCCTCAGGCAGGGGCTGCATATTCAAAATGCACTGCATCAGACAACCCACAGTGAAGCTGTTAAATAACCCACGGTGGTCCGTCATGTCGTTCGAACAGCTTGAGTGCCTCTGGGCCCCATGTGGTCCAGAGATATTCTAAGAAAAAGAAGATGGTGGGTTGCCGCAACCGAGGGCTTCACTGTGCAGCACACCTAGCCACTTAAAAAGTGACTCACATTGCCTGATAAGGTGGAAGGACTGGGGAGGCAGTGCGGGGGGTGGGGAAGCCATGGGGGACTGGCGGGGGGGTAGCTAGGGAGGACACAGCAGGAGCTGGGGAAGGCAGCACAGAGGTTGGAGAAGCCATGGGAGTGGGCCTGTGGAAGGCAGCATGGGTGAGGGAGGGAGAGAGAGAGAGAAGGCAGCCAGAGAGAAAAAGAGAAGATAGGAAGCAGCCAAAAGTTCTATTGGTTATGGCCTTAAACATATCTGTGCCAGGCTTACCCTTGCCAGTGTTATCACCCTGCAGCATAATGTGGGTTGGATCTTATGATAAAGAATCATGCCACTTTCAACAAAAGATGGGGGAAGCAGTGAGCAAAATTAGAAGAATGACATCTCCAGGAGGACTCCTCTAGCAAAGGGGAGGTTTAGAGCAAACATTATAAAAAAATCAGAGAGAGCAGAAATGCCTCCAGACTTTGCTCCTGATCTGGCTAGCAAAAAGGTCATTCAGAGAAGATACATGCTGCTTTCTGAGACTTCGTTGTGAATTATGTTTACTGTGCTTTGTAGAATATAGAATTAAGGAAGGACAAACAAGGGAAAGTTATGTTCAAAACTAGGGGAAATTATGTTCAGTTATGATCAAGTCCGAAGAGCTATTATGGACCAAACAGGCGAACCTTCTGACCGGGAATCTTATGAGAAATGGAATATTTATTGAATATTCCATGAATAGGAAATTAAAACCATGCATTAATATTGAATTGACACTTACCAACAAAAATATTTTCTTCATGTTTATGATACTTTCCCTAAAAATATTAGCAGTTCATTTTGTATGCTTTGTAAAGTGTTGTTGATGCATAGTATAATTAATGGGGAAAATCAGTTTTAGCATTAAGTGAAATTGATATACAGCCTATATAAACAAGAATTCTGGAGTTTCATATTTGAGGTGTGCTTCCAGGAATGAAAAAGAAATCTAGCAGCGTTACTAGCAACATATTGTGTCAGAACATCTGTTAAATTATTTGCTATGCAAGCACAATATTTTATTAAGGTTGTTAGTATAATATTCTCTCTTTCACTTCTCTAAGACATTCTTCCCTACATACACCGTCCTCAAAATCTAGGCCTCTTAAAGAACACATTTTATGCTATGGGTTGGATTCAAACTGAGTTAGTCACAGTTTAGTCCCTTTGAAATCAATGGGACAAGTTAGTCATTGCTAACTTAAGTCCAGAACCTTCTCTCCTATGAGGCATGGTGAGACCCTTGCCGCAGGCATGGGATCGGAAGGGACATCAGATCATGCCCCCATCTACCACCTGGAGGGTCACCTGCTGCCACCATGAGAGGCCACGCTTCTCCAGCTGGCTGCTACTGCTGCAGCTATGGCTGCTGCTGTCATCTGCCCACCTACCCACTATGGAGCCCCGTTGCCACTTGTTGGGTCCCTCAGAGGCATTGGACAGATGCTCCAGAGAGTCCCACTAGGCCCAATAGACTGATCTGAGTGGTTCTTCCTCAGAGCAAGGCAAGGTGGCCATGGATACCGCCTGTGCCACTGTCGCACAGCAACATAAGCAGTCATCTCACCTGCAATGCCTCACTGTGTGTACTCCTCAGAGTGAAGTATCGATGAGCGAGATTGTCTGTGCTGGGTGGGATTTGCATATTCAACTCACAGCTGCAATTTGTCGAATCATATAAACCCAGGGTCTGTGGGTTATGTGAGGGTTAAACAACTCTCGCATAACAATAGACCATGGGTTATGTGAGGGTTGTTTAACCCTCACATAACCCACAGTCCCCAACTTCACACAACACGACAAGCCATGGCCAGGCATGGAATGTTTAAAATGCCCACTGGTATGCACCACAACCCACTATGGCTTATTTGGCTGTTTTGATTGTGTGAACCAGGTCGCTGTGTATGGCATTTTATAAACATTCATTATTAAATATTTAAAACATGAACTATTCAAAACAATTTAAAGCCAAGCAAACTGTTTACTTTGCTGTTAAAAAGTTGTTTGTGTTGAAAGTCCTCCTGATAGTTTTATGTAATGTTTGTGTAGCAACACAACTGAAAGGGATGTGTTTCTTCTTTGTCTTCATAGGAATGATATCTTTGTCTTCTTGTTAAGCACAAGAGCTGGTGGTTTAGGCATTAACCTTACAGCTGCTGATACGGTAAGTAAACAGCTTGGTTTGAGAATGTAATTTTAACAACCTAGGCTATTCTAGGATAGTTCGCATGCAACTAAAATGAACAGGCACTAAAACAGGATATATGATATGTGAACAAAAACATAAAATGACTGAAACCCCATGAATTAACTCTGTAATCATCGATGTTCTTTCCAAGTAAAAGCTGCTAGTACAGTATTATTCAGTAAAATATAAAGGGTTCACTTTCCTTGCTTTTCTGTATCATAATATTATGGATGCTTTTTGCATTGTGTTTTGCCAAAATGAAAACAATGGCCATGCAACAAAAGGTGTATGTGTAGATACCATCACATATAAAGTAATATGGAACTGTTTATTTCACTACAAGGACTCAGACTGGGAGGTTGGTGTACACAATGGCTGCCTAAGCCATATGCATCCAGATAAATAAATACTTGCCCCCCACATCTGATGTGAATTGTATACATCCTTTTTCCTACATGGAGGTTATCTTAGCATTGGAAGTCGTAATGTGTAAAACAACCTTTAAATAATTATGATCTTATTTAACCATCTTATTCAATATAAGCCAACAGTAGCAATTTCAATTGATACAAGGACCGTTAACTTCCATGATGTAGTGTTAATTGATCCTCTGGCAGACAGCATTGCATAACAATGCCTAGTGAAATCAGGTTCTAGTGACCTACTTCACATAATTATGCCAAGAGCAAATACAAAGCGCATTTGCTATAAATTTAAAGCCATATATAAACTGTGGGTAGCAACAGGATCATTTTTCTATTTATATCTTTTTTTTAATGCCCTGACAGGTAATATTCTACGATAGTGACTGGAATCCAACAGTGGATCAGCAGGCCATGGATCGAGCTCACAGGCTGGGTCAGACAAAACAAGTCACTGTGTACCGGTTGATTTGTAAAGGCACCATTGAGGAACGCATCTTGCAGAGGGCCAAGGAGAAAAGTGAGGTAAGAGTAATTAAATGTGGAATAATGAAGAATAGAAGGGAATAGGAAGGAAGTTGGACTCTTGACTGTTGAGAAACCAAACGTTCATCTCCAGAGAAGGGAACATGATCTAACAGAAGGTGATCCCTTGGTGGAGAAAGTAGTACCAATAATGCATGGAATGCAGAGCTATCCTGCAAAATAATAGCTCAGTTAAATGTCCTGACTTAAGTAAGCTCCCAGACAAAGAGCTGCTAGTTGACTTGATCTGCTTGCTTGTAAACCTGTCATGAAGAGTAGCTCTCTTGAATTATAAATTATAGTGGATTTATAACCTGCCTTCATTCCATTGTGGAACCCAAGGTGGCCAGGCTGGTTTGGGTGACACAATAACCCAGATTTAAACAAACCATGGGTTGTTCAGGAACAAGCAAGTGGGCTGGTTCCCAACCACTTGCCTGCTCCCACAACACTAAAAAAAAAACCAGGGATGCTCCATTCCTGGGTTGTTTAGCCTGACATGCAAATCCAGACATTGCGCTAAACAGCCAGGAATGGGTTCCAAGCCTGGGTTGTTCTTCCCCCAACAACCCACAATTCCGGGTTTGTATGTTGTACATAACAACCCAGGAAAGGAGTGTCCCTGGATTGTTTAGCAAAGTGGGAGTGGTTGGGTTCCAGCAAGCTCACTTACTCCTGTTCATTCACAACAACCCATGGTTTATTTAAACCATGAGTTGTTGTGTCATCCGAACAGGATCATTGAGTTTCCAGGTGGTCTCCCCATCCAGACACTGACCAGATCTAAACCTCCTTAGCTTCAGCATAGCAGCTGCATCATGTGCCTTCAGACTGCCCTGACCCATGATGGCTACACTATGCAGAACGCCAATGTTCTGGTGCATTTGGGATGCTCACACAACATCCTTTGCAGTGGGGTGCATCTTGGGACTCATATCTCTATCCCAAACTTGCTACTACTGAGTGGTGCAGGGAAGACCCTGCCACTTACCAAAATTGTTCCTTACTGTTCTCCTGAGCTACATGGAGGGCATTCCTCACCTCGGGATGGCGCCTCCTCCTGGTGCAAGTAGGCAGGCTCATCTAACAAATCTTTCCTGTCCAGTGGGAAGAGCTGTCCTGATTCTCCAGACCGGCCCTGCTTAGCGAGCAAAGTGTTTTGGGTTAGGTTGGCTGGAGCTCCTAAGAGCCCAACATCTATGTAGCGTTTTCTCTCCTTAGCTTCTATTCTCTTCTGTCTTCTCTTTTTCATTATTCTTTCTCCCCCTTCCCCATCTTCTCTTCTGTGCTGTAGAGGGCTAGGGGTTACTACTGAAGGGAGGAAGCAGTTTCTTTTTCTCTTCATCCTTGCGGCTTTAGCAGCTTCCACCCTTCCCAGCTGGGAAGGAGTGCCCTAACAGCTGGAGCACAGCCACAAAGGAAGTCAGCAGTAGACAGCCGGAGAGCTGCCTGAGCGGCACAGGGCTCCACTTTAGCTTTAGGCCAGAAGGTCCTGCAGAGGGTGGTGGTGTAGGCACTGATCCTTGGAAGCTCACCCTATGTGACTAGTGGCTCTGCTATATCCCGAGGTGAGGAATGCCCTCCGTGAGGGTCAGGAGAAGGATGCAGACAAACTGGAGAGGGTTCAGAGGAGGGCAACAAAGATGATCAGGGGACTGGAAACAAAGCCCTATGAGGAGAGACTGAAAAAACTGGGCATGTTTAGCCTGGAGAAGAGAAGACTGAGGGGAGATAGGATAGCGCTCTTCAAGTACTTAAAAAGTTGTCACAGAGAGGAAGGCCAGGATCTCGTCTCAATCATCCCAGAGTGCAGGACACGGAAGAATGGGCACAAGTGACAGGAAGCCAGATTCCGGCTGAACATCAGGAAAAACTTCCTGACTGTTAGAGCAATAGGACAATGGAACCCATTACCTAAGGAGATGATGGACTCTCTCCCACACTGGAGGCATTCAAGATGAGGCTGGATAGCCATCTGTCAGGGATGCTTTTGTCTTGGATTTCTGCACTGAGCAGGGGGTTGGACTCAATGGTCTTATAGGCTCCTTCCAACCCTACTATTCTATGAGTCTATGAGAGAAACGTAATTTTCTTAGCATGAATTTCTGTTCTCCGAATGTCACGGAAGACATTCCGTCTCCTTCTTGTCTCTTCCGGGATCTTTTTTTTATCCAGTAATTTACACGCTTCTGCCAGCACTGAATTGTTGCTGGCAGGGGGCGGGGGGGTAGATAGGGCCTCCTGGACACGTTCCGTTGTGCCATGTTCCTGTTTGTTCCCTGTTGTGTATGTTTCTCTGTGCCTTAGCACAGATTATTCACTGTTTTTTAAGATACAGATGCAGTTTATTTTTTTCTAGCAATGTCTCTGGTTGCTGTCACTGTTTTCAGCAAGGGGTTGAGGGGTGGTTTTTGCTCTTCCAGTCCAGTCTGGGGGTTCAGGATGGCTCCTCTACCTGGAGAGGAAGTATTTGTTAGATGACCCTGCCTACTGGCTCCAGGAGGAGGTGCCATCCCAAGGTGAGGAATGCTCTCCTTGATGCTCAGAGAACAGAAATTCATGGTAAGAAAACTTCCGTTTTTTGTTAGGCTGGTTGTGTCCACATCCATCAGCCCTCAAGGAGGCAGTGATAAGACCGCTCTTAAAGAAGCCCTCCTTGGATCCTCAAGTTCTGAACAACTTTCGCCCAGTCTCGAATCTGCCATTTTTGGGCAAGGTGATTGAGCGGGTGGTGGCGGTGCAGTTGAAGGCACACTTGGAAGAAACTGAGTATCTAGACCCATTTCAGTCGGGCTTCAGGCCTGGGCATGGGACAGAAACGGCCTTGGTCGCCTTGGTGGATGATATGAGGAGGGCTCTGGATAGGGGTGAATGCTCCTTCCTTGTTCTCCTCGACCTCTCAGCGGCTTTTGATACCGTTGACCACGGTATCCTCCTGGACCGCCTGGAGGGGTTGGGCATTGGAGACACTGTATTGCGGTGGTTCCGGTCCTTCCTCTCCAGCAGGTACCAGAGGGTAGCACTGGGAGAGGAGGTTTCGGACCCGTGGCCACTTACTTGTGGGGTGCCACAGGGTTCCATCCTCTCCCCGATGCTATTTAACATCTATGTGAAGCCACTGGGGGCTATCATCAGGAGGTTTGGGGTGCAGTGTCATCAATATGCGGATGACACGCAGCTCTACCTCTCATTCAAATCTTCACCAAGGTTGGCCGTAGAATCCCTGTCCAAATGTCTGGAGACGGTGAGTGGCTGGATGGGGAGGAATAAGCTGAAGCTCAACCCTGACAAGACCGAGGTACTTTTGGTGGGAGACAAGAGGAGGCTGGGGGATGTTGACCTGGTGTTGAATGGGGTACGGCTACCCTTGAAAGACCAGGTCCGCAGCCTGGGGGTCATTTTGGACTCCCAGCTGTCCATGGAGGCTCAGGTGTCAGCTGTGAGCCGGACAGCGCTGTATCAACTCCATCTGATACGGCGGCTGCGCCCCTTCCTTCCCGACCATCTGCTCCCATCAGTAGTACATGCCCTGGTCTCCTCTCGTTTAGACTACTGTAATGCGCTCTACGTGGGGTTACCCTTGAAGACGGTTCGGAAGCTGCAGCTGGTACAGAACGCGGCGGCTCGCCTGATTAAAGGCAGCCGCCGGCGAGATCACATCACTCCAGTGCTGAAGGAGTTGCACTGGTTACCAGTTGTTTTCCGGGCCAAATTCAAGGTGTTGGTTTTGACCTTTAAAACCCTATATGGTTCCAGCCCAGCCTATCTTAAGGAGCGCCTCCAGCAACACCAGACAGGCCGCTTAACAAGATCAGCCTCGGATGGCCTTCTCTCTGTCCCATCAGCCAGGACAGCTAGACTGGTGGGGACGAGGGAGAGGGCCTTCTCTGTGGTGGCCCCCACTCTGTGGAACTCCCTCCCTAGGGAACTCCGTCATGCCCCCTCTTTAATGAGCTTCCGTCGTGCATTAAAAACGTGGTTGTTTAGGCAGGCATTTGGGGTGGGTTAGGGTATTTAAAAAAAAAAAAATCATGGTAGCATTTTATTGTTTTAAATTGTTTTATGGTGGGTTGTACATCGCCCAGAGTGGCTGGGTGACCAGTCAGATGGGCGATTAATAAATTTAATAAATAAATAAATAAATAAATAAAATCCCACTTCTGTGTACTGAGTTACCAACACATAGTCTCTCCTTGTTTTTATTGGAAGCCTTGTCTGTTGATGGGCTCATGTGTATATTCATATTTGAATTTTTGTTAGAATACGTCTAGTTACTTATGTTCATGGCATAAATGGCTCAAGCTTCAGTGCACTAATATTTAGGCATTCAAAACATTTTAATTTTAAAAGTTTCAACATATTAAAGAAGTATATTTTGCATTCAATCTAAAAAATTGTTAAGCAGACCAATGAACTAGTAGCCATGTCATTTCCATGTTCATAATGACCAGCCCATCTATAACCCAGTTGTTTTTAAAAAGTGCCTTGATTACGATACCAAAATAGTTCTTCCCCTTTCTCTTGATTATCTCTGGCATTAAATAATCTGAGAAGAAAGGCTGATGGGTTCTTTCCTTTCTCTAGATTCAAAGGATGGTGATTTCAGGTGGCAATTTCAAACCGGACACATTGAAACCCAAGGAGGTGGTTAGTCTTCTTCTGGATGATGAGGAACTTGAGAAAAAATGTATGTGGGAGTCCAAATTTCTACCTCTGTCTGTCCAACACTTCACCAGCTCCAAATATGCATGTGTTTCTGTTTGTTGTTTTACATGGTATCAATAACTATAAAGTGAGGTGGATGAAGGATTTTTTTAAAGACAACTAAATTATTTGTACTAGGCTCTATTTTCACTGCTATTTACTGCAGGGTGCCATCTTACTTTGGGTTTCTTCACACATGCCCTGCAATAAAGTACTGCTGTGGGAAACTCCGAGTTTGAAGTACTTTGATGTGCTGGGAAATTTCTGTTCCTCCTGTCCTTAAACACTGTATGGAAGGAAGGGTGGAAAAAGAGGCATCATCCACTGGTGTGTGTGTAGAGGGTAGTGACAGTGAGGCTGCTGCTTACTAGCACTTGTTCTGCTACAGTCAACACTGAGTCATAGCACATTGCAAGAATCAGTCAAAAAGGGAAGTCAGCACTTCTTCAACTTTTAAACAGGCGTGTGAAAGTAAAGCTGGAGAGTGAGACTGTAAGGTTTTCATGTTCTTGCTTTGTCTGTTGGTGAATTTTAATCCTGTGTGAAAGAGGCATTTCTTATATCAACCCTCTGATTAAAATGTCATTTTCCTCTGCAAATTTTGTGTAACTTATTTATATTTTTGTATAATCGTGGCAGATTCTTTGAGGAAGAGATGGGCCACAGTAAAAAGGTGCAGAGTTACATTGCTGGGACTAAAGCAGAGGTACAGAACCTCAGGCCAAATCTAGCCCTCCAGGGGTCCCAATCTGGCCCTCAGGGCTTCCTGAGATGACCATGCCCCCTTCCCCTGGCCTCACCTCTTTCCCCTGACCACCAGTCATGTGGTGGTTTCTCAGGCTTTGTACAGTTTGTACCCCATTCAGAAAAGTTGAAATGCCTCTCCTAAGGTTACTGGCAATAAGAGCTTTAAGCTAAAATATAGTCATATTTTTGGTATTTTGGTCCTTCCGCCTTTGCCTTTGGCCCCACCCATCATTGGAATGTGGTCCCCAAAAGTGGCTTCAAAATGGAATTTGGCCTTTGGGATGAAAAGGTTCTGCACCCCTGGGCTAAAGGATAAAAGGATGGGGTTAAAGGGGCAACTCAGACTTGTTCCTAGAACAATTAACTGGGCTCTTCAGTTTTACAAGAATTTTTGCTTTCTTGCTGATAGAGATTTCTGACTTTATTTCTTAACTGATAGTGCGTCAGCGTCAAGAAGAAAAACGGCAGCAGGAGGAAACAAATCGTGTGAAAGAGCGTAAACGAAAAAGGGAAAAGTATGCTGAAAAGGTATTTTGAACACACTTCTGTTCCTTTGTTCCACTATAGCTCCAAATACACATTTTTATTATCTTCAGGAGCAATCTGTCCCACTCAGGTTAATTTCAGCACCTGATTAGGTAAGGGGTTCAATCTGGTTGGGGTACTGAGTGAATGCTGGAGTAAAACCTCCAAGAGATATATGTATGTATGTGGATCCTTCTCTAAACTACTGTTTGTCCTCTATTTTGTGTTGTCTTTGCTTTTTTAAAACAAGATTATTTAAGGGTTGAACTCCTTCTCTAGAAGGGGGGGTCTAGTCATTCTGATTTGATTGAAGTGCCTTTCTGAAGAGAATGAAGATTCTCAAGAAGTATCAGTTTTGCTATCTGAACTTAATTTTCCTGAAATAATAACATTTGAAGAATATTTTCCTGCCTTTTGGATAACTAGTGTATCTAAGGTGGGGGGGAATCTCTACCAATGAAAGTGCAGCTATCCTCATGCAAATTTTTAAAATCAAACTTAGTTAATTTAATTTAAGTATAATAGATTAATTATTTATGAAATTTCTGTATACTAAGCTGTGGTGCTGGCCATTGGCTTTTTAAAGGATTATTAGACAAATTCATGGAGACTAAGTCCATTAACAGCTATTAGCCATGATACATAAATAATGTGTCCCTGTTTAGAGGCAGTATCCCTCTGAAGACCAGTTGCTGAGGTTAGGCAAACTGGAAAGCATCTTGCTTTCATGCCCTGCTTATACGATTTCTAGAGGCATCTCACCACTGTTGGAAATAGATGGACCTTTTTGGTTTGATCCTCTTAAGTTATCTTAAAACTAGTGTGGATGTCACAGTTCAGGCAATAGTTACTTTCTTTCAGCTAGGTGATTAATGATAGAATTTAGCTAATGACATTGCACTGTATGGTTGACTGACACATTGTCAACCTAACTTTTCTTTTCCATGCCTGATGATAATTATTTATTTTATTTGATTGCAGAAGAAGAAGGAGGATGAGTTGGATGGAAGAAAAAGGAAAGAAGGCATGAATCTGGTGATCCCATTTGTTCCATCTGCAGATAATTCCAACCTCTCAGCTGATGGGGACGAGTCATTTGTTAGTGTAGACTCCGCCATGCCTAGCCCTTTCAGTGAGGTAAGAATCTCTACAACACCACAGGACTATTTCATGTTTGATGTATGACATAATTGTAGTATGGGAAAAATGCATTTATATATGGGCTAAAAGACTTATTTTGGCATGCAGTGAAATAATCTCTTACCCAGCACTTCATGCCTCACAATGTACCTTTTTTCCATATATTCTTATCTCTGTAGGAAAGCCGGCCTCAATATTTCTGGATTCCTGAGCACTTTATTTCTATCTTGTAGCTATGTTCTACATCATATAACTGTTGCTAAATTAAATTGTACTCATTTACCCACAAAGCATTACAGTGAATTCCTTCTCCTCTCCTTTTACCTGCTGCTCACAGTTGCCTTCACATGTTTTCTCCATGCTATCACATTCCAGTACTGGGAATTGTACTCATTCTGTATCCTCTTCTTTCTGATACCTCTTCAGAACTTTCTTATTCTGTGCAGCCATGTATTCCAATCCATATTCCCAGGTTGTTCTCTCCAGGTAACTCATTATTTGAGGGCACCACAAGCTTAGTAAAGTGGGAAAGCTAATCCGGGAAGGTATCGAAGGCTTGTAATTTTCCAGTATTAATTCCTATGGGATCCCACATTTTCCTTCAACTTGAAGCTTCCCAGATATATGAATAAAAATTAATATTGTATGGTTAATACTTCCTTATCTTACATTCTGTATTAAGTAACGTATTGCATTGCTAAATGAGAATTTTCACCAGGCTGGGGTATTGCTACCCAAATTTAATTTACAAACTTTATTAGAATAAAATGCAATGACCAATGAATCATATAGAAGTGTGTTAAAGCAATGAATGTACCTGTGTTTCTGAAGTTAGGAGGTAGATCTCCCTGGGTAGGAGGCACAAGCAGTTGCTAAAGAAAGCATAAACTTTTCACTAACCTGTATCAGTTCTTTTGTGTATCTTGATTTGGGCTAGTGAGCCCGTCCCTTCCTTACATTCTTATTATTGAAATATAGGCAGCTGTTTGGGCAGACAAGAGCGACTCAGGCTGCAATCTTATATGCACCCTTAAGTTGGAACAAGCCTCATTGAACACAATGGGATTTAACTTCTGACTAAACAGGCATAGGACTGAACTCTCAGTCCTCCTATGTTTCTGAGGCAACCAGTGATTGTTAAGTGAGAACTTCTGCCACTTCCAATTATATGGGGAAAGGAACCATGGTTATATTCCATGCTTAGGAAGGATCTACTCTGACATTTAAGAAGGCTTGAAGAGCCCATCTGTCCCTTCCAATCTAGAGAAACTAACAATGATAAAAGTTAGATCAAAGAATGCAATCTTATCTTGAAATGCCTACAGGAAGGCTGTTGAGAGTTGGGAATGAAAGTTGGAGAAGGTCGCTTGCTAAGTTCTGCCTTTTGTCATACATTTGATGTTATAAATTTGTTAATATCTTACCCCTACGTATATGTTTAATTTCTATTCAATTGTAATACTTTCATTCATTATTATAATTATTTGCATGTGCAGTTGATGAGAATTGGGGGAAGGGAACAGGGCTCTACTCTACCAGTGCCTGGAACTGGTAATGGCCTGGATAAAGGCTAAAAAACTGAAGCAATCCACACAAGATTGGGATTAGCTGGCAATTCAACTGACTAGGGAGGTACGGTTTTGCTGATTCTGGGTGGAATTCCACTCCCCCTTAAGGGACTAGATTCATAGCTAGGGGGTGCTATTAGATCTGGCCCTTACGTTTGGATGCTCAAATGGCATCCATGGCACAAAGAATCTTCAGTTTAGGGTGGTTTACCAGCTGCAGCCCTTTACTACACTAGTAGTTTCCAGGTTGGATTACTGTAATTTGTTTCATGTGGCGCTGCCCTTTGAAGATGGTTCAGAACATAGCAGTGACACTTCTAACTGGTCTTCACCATTCTGAGCACATAACACCCATTTTAAAAGATTTACACTGGCTTCCAGTATAATTCCATGTTCAATTTGAAGTGCTCATTTTAACCTTTAAGCAGCTTGGGGCCAGGATGCCTAAAAGGCAATTTTCTCCTGTACAGACTTGCCCAAAATTTAAGATAGGGCTGCCTCTGGGTTCCCACCTCTGCCTGAAATTACTTATTTTTATTTTATTTATTTATTACATTTCTATACCGCCCCATAGCCAATGCTCTCTGGGCGGTTTACAAAAAAATAGGTGGGTAGCAACTGAAAAAAGGATCTTCTTTGTGGTGTGTCTCATTTGTGATAGGTGACGGAAGGAACGACACGTTTAAGTTTTATCTATCTTTTGATTTTTTAGTAGAATAGTACCCCAAAAATATTTTAAAGAAATATTCATGATGCATTAAGTTTCCCACCTTCCTGAAAAACAACAGTGATTCAAAAATGCCCCACACTGCTGCACAAGCCCCTGCAAAATTGCTGCAGGCCAAAGGTCTCTGTATGTATGCTGCCCTGTTAGGAAAAATCCCTGGCTACAGAGAGCAGTACAGGAGAATCCCTGTCTCGCTAACCTTTTAGAGTTCTTTGAGAGTGTCAGTAAACATGTGGACAGGGGTGATCAGGTAGTCAGTGTTTATTTGGACTTCGAAAAGGCTTTTGACAAAGTCCTTCAAAGAATCCCAAGAAAGCTTAGCAGTCATGGAATAAGGGGAGAGGTCCTCTTACGGATCAGTAACTGGTTAAATAACAGGAAGTAGAGAGTAGGAATAGTAAGGTCAATTCTTGCAGTGGAGGAATGTAAATAGTGGGGTCCCATAGGAATCTGTGTTGGGACTGCAGATTTTTAACTTGTTCATAAATTATCTGGAATAAGGAGTGAGCAGTGCGGTGGCCAAGTCTGCTGATGACACCAAATCATGTAGGGTGCAATCCTATGGCTGCTAGTCAGTGGCTAGATGGACATAGGATAGGTCAGTTTCCTGAGAAGTGACCTTCACCTCCTCCTGCGCTGCCTCGCAGGCAGTGCAGAATGGCCCCAAGCACGGAAGAGGAGCGCAGAGCGGCAAAAACAAGGTGTTCCTGGTGGCGTGCCAGGGCAGGGAACTCAGAAATGCTGGTACAACATATCCAACATGTCGTCCAGCCACCGCTTCCCCCAATCTGACTTCCTGCGGTTAGACAGCCAAAATTGGCTGTCTCCCCACAAATGCAGGGCAGCTGAAGTGCAGAGGGGATGATCCCCTCTGCACTTCTCCTGCCTTTCTTTGGATAGGCAGTCGCCTCCAAGTTTGGAGGCAGCTGCCCATGCCGGTAGGATTGCCCCCTCCAAGTAGAGTAGTTAAAACAAAAAGATTGTAAAGATCTCCAAGAGGATCTATCCAAACTGGGAGAATGGGTGATAACATGGTAAACGCAGTTCAGTTAGAAAAGGAATTGAAAATAAAACTGCCAATATCATACTCCCCTTAAACAAATCTATGGTGAAACCACACTTGGAATAATGTGTACAGTGCTGGTCACCGCACCTAAAAAACAGTTGGGAAAAGTGCAGAAAAGAGTAACCAAAATGATTAAGGGGCTGGAGCAACTTTCCTGTGAGGAAAGGTTACAACGTCTGAGATTGCGTAGATTAGAAAAAAAGGTAAGTATGGAGAGACATGATAGAGGTGACCAAATATGCTCTGCTAGACACATTTACAAACTTCTGCATGTTCTCAAGACACGCATTCATTAAGGGACCTTTTGACCGTGGCGATAGTGCAGCTTGACAGGAGGGGATCCAGTGATTCATACTCACACAGACTTTTCAAAGCAGGGAAATTTATGAAACACAATCAAGAATGTAAAATGTACACTCATTAATTGGCCTGGGTGGCCAGACTGTGAGGGGTCTGGGCAAAAAGACTGTGGAGCAGGGTGGCACAAGAACAGCATTCCCTGCCTCTCAGTGTTTCTGTCTGGGTTTTGAGGGCTGACAGAGGCAACCAGGTCTACCTGGGCTTGTCTGAGATGAGCAAAGGAAATACCTGGCCCTGGGTGGCCACAGAACTGTGACGTTTGCCACACTCCAAAAAGTGGATTGGAATCCTGCCAGTAGTGGGGAGGCCCAGAGACCACAGTAGTTTCCGTACCATGCTCCCCATCACAAAAAAAACCGATCAAGTGAACTAAGGGTTCGGAGCTCTTATACTTTTTTGACAAATGCTTCAAAGGCACAAAAGGTGCCAGGTCTGACATGATAATGACAAAAGGGGCTAAAGCAGGGATGGGCAACGCACAGGCCACATGTGGCCCCTGCTGCAGCCCCCACGACCCAGAATTATTATTTTTTGATATCAGGAAAAAATGGTGTCCAGAGCACTATGCAGTATCAAAAAGGTGAAATTTAGAGCATCATAGCTGCTAAATGTGACCTTTTTGGTGCTCTGTAGTGCTCCAGATGCCATTTTTTCTTTGTTATTTTTTATTTTATTTTATTAATTTTCAGATCTCCTGGCACGCTGTGGCCTGCAGGGGTGGAGTCCGGGGGGTGAAAATGGCACCCAGACCTCCAAACATTGCCCATCCCTGGGCTAAAGAAAGGTTCCCGGGTGGTTTCAACAACCGTTCTGGACTGAAACAATAGGATTGGTACAAGCCTTGACCAGAGTCAGCACAAATGCCAGAAGGGATGATTTGGGATAGACAAACTATTCAAGAAAGTGCTGAGCCTGTTGCTATTCAAAATTGTGACCTTTCCAAAACTTAAGAAAATCCTGGTTTTGCACCTAGGTCAGTGATTTAATCATGCTTGGGGAGATGACTTTAGGGCTGGCACATGCGTGCATAATTAAATTGGTGTTTGCCCATTCTGATGCTTCCGAATATGTGTTGCTTTGATTAGATTGGTGCTGCCGGATTTGATATATGCGACCTGCAAGATTGTTTCATCCTATTCATTTTCCCACCCTTGCCTAGCTTGCTCAGGCAGGTTTTTTTTAAAGTGACCACCTCCACATTTGCCAACTGTTATGGGAGCCTAAGGTGCCTGCCCTACTGCCGAGCAGCCTGCGAACAGCATGGTACAGAAAAAGTGGAAAGAGAGAACTTTTTCTCCCACTCACATAATACTAGAATCTGGGGTCATCCCATCAAGCTGAATAGTGGGAGATTCAGGACAGATAAAAGGAAGTACTTCTTTACACAGTGCACAGGTAAACTATGGAATTCACTACCACAAGATATATGATGGCCACCAACCTAGTTGGCTTTAAAAGGGGATTAGACTAATACAGCAAAAGTGTATAGTACTTGAGAAAATAAGAATCAACTCCTAATTTATGACAATGTAAGGGCTATTTCTGGTATAAGTCACTTCTCAGTCTATCAGTGCTTGTCAGTGGCTACCAGTCATGATGGCTATATGCTGCCTCCAGTATCAGAGGCAGTATGCCTTTGATATCAGTTGCTGGGAACACAAGCAGGAAGGGGCTATTACCTTCATGTCCCACTTGTGGACTCACAGGCCGCTGATTCTCCACTATGTAAACAGATTGGTGGACTAGCTAGGCCTTTGGTCTGATTCAGCATGTCTCATATTCTTTTGTTCTTATATCTTATGCTAGCAGAACACAAGCTTCATTACTGGAGTAATTTAAGCTTACGGGCTTTTGTTCTTATATGAACTAGATTTCCATCAACAGTGAGTTGCATATGGGATCCATCCCACCTGATGAGAGCAGT
The DNA here is from genome assembly GCF_057233095.1 of Heloderma suspectum. Lineage (NCBI taxonomy): Eukaryota > Metazoa > Chordata > Lepidosauria > Squamata > Helodermatidae > Heloderma > Heloderma suspectum. Next base: position 70,013,066 of record NC_139458.1, on the reverse strand, counting down.
AACGACATGTTGGTGATTGTAGATGATCCAGCATCTTCAGCACCACAGTCAAGAGCTACCAACTCTCCTGCTTCCATCACTGGCTCAGTCTCTGACAACATGAATGGTTAGTATTTGTCTATAAACTTGGTCTAAGACTATACGGTGTGAGTTCTGTACTATGAGCACATGCTTATGAACATGGGACTTATCTACGGGCTGGGCAGGAAGCAATCTGGAAAAGAATGTCCCCTTCAGATTTGTTAGGTAAGTGAAATCTGAGATGTTTATCATTCACTGCATATGTAATGTTTTTGTTTCTGTATAAGATTTCGAAGTTGGTCTAGTTGTGTGTATGACTTAAAAAATGAGCTGTGATCTAGATAGTCCCTGGTTCACATCTCAGTTAATCCATGAACTTACTGACAGGGTGACTTGAATCAAGTCACTATCTTTCTCAGCCTCAGTCCCCCATCTGCGTTATGTGGATAATAACACTGACTTGGTACAATATAAATGCCGCTGAGGTAGTGGATTTGTGATATTTCTTCATAGTGATACACGGAGTAGAGAATACATTTTGAAATATCCTCAGCAGCTCTTCTTCCTCTTCAGTTCTTGACTGCAGCATTGTCTCTAGCAGGAGGGATTGAAAAGAAAGAGGTCCAGGAGGGAAATCGAGATCTTGCTACTTAGCTCCTTGGGTCATTTTACTATGTTGTGGCCTGTGCCATGTTCGGAATCCAGGCAAACTGTGATTCTCTTACTCTATTTTGTTCCAGGCTAAGGAATTAAGAATGTTTCCTAAAACTGCTGGTATGAAAAAGGAGCAATCCCAACCTGCCTCTTACAGTGCAAGCCTTCCAGTCTATAGTCACACAAAAAGTTAGGAGTTGAGTTGCTGCTGCAAATAAATGTTCCTGGCTTAGGCTTGGTACATCAGCTCTCCAATAGGAGAAAGCATTGTTTTCCATCTCTTTCCCTTCTCCACCCCTGGTTCATCATTGTCCTTGATGAATCTCTAAAATATTATCAGATAATAGAGATAATAATTATCTCTACAACTTTTTATACCTCTGCTTTCAGTCACCTGAGTTTGGGGGGATAGACAACTCAAATTAAAAAGAACTGCATTTCTTGATTATTTTCTTTACAAGGGCCTTTTTTCTTAGTAAAAGCCAAGCCACAAACTCCCAAAAGTAGCTAGAATGGCATAACATGAGTAAGTGGATGTTTTTATTGGCCCAGTTCATTTTGTGGAAGATTAATCCTTTTGATGAAAGCTTTTTGAGTTAAACAGAACTCTTCACTGAGCAGAGTGACCTAAACTCCATACGTACAGAGCAAGTTCATTTCTTCAGGCAAAAATCTGAGATGCTTCAAATAGACATTTGGTAGATCATAAAATGTTGGTGTGAAATAGTACAGTGTGTTAATCAGTAGGGAATTACAGATTAACAATGGTAATTCAGGAAACCAGAATTCTGTTCAAACCTACAAATTCATACATTTTAATCATGCCTTTTAAAGGTATTGAACAAGCTTAGGTTTAGGACAAGCACTGAAACGTCAGAATGGGAATAATGGGAGAATGCTCATCCAGAGGCACCAAGCTGGTGTTGTCCAAAGTCACTTCTCTGTCTAAAAAAATTGACATTATTTATCTTTCTTGAATAATAAAATACCTTGAAATAAGTATACATGTGCTAGAAAATACATTTTGAATAAGTATGGGGGGTCATAAAAACAAAACTAATTAATCTAAGTTAGTAAAGATTAAATCTGTGATACACCACTAAATATTTCTACATTTTCTGTATTCATTTGTTTCATTAAGGAATTTCGGTACAAGATATGCCTGTTACAGGGAGAGGTCATTCAGGTAGAAGCCGAGGTCGCCCCAAAGGCTCAAACAGTGGATCAAAAAGCACAGGAAAAGGCCGGAGCCGGAAATCAACAGCAGGAAGTGCAGCGGCCATGGCAGGGGCTAAAGCAGGAGCAGCTGCCGCCTCTGCAGCAGCATATGCAGCATATGGGTACAACGTGTCTAAAGGTACTAGAGTGTGTGTGGCATGGAGCATACCATATGTTTCCATTCCAGATCTTCAGCCATCCTTAAGAAATCTGTAGTATAGCGTAGTCCTCAAATTGCATCTAGGTATGTTGAACTAGCAACACATACAGTGGTGTAAACCCAACACCCCCTGAAATGGGGATTATTATCTTTTTTAAAAGAACAAAATGGCATTCTGTAGCAGCTCTGTAGTGCTAAAATGGACAAATTTAGCTTGCAAACACAATCAGTTTGAACATTTTAGTGCTATGGAGTGACTTGCCACTGAATTTCGGCAGCAAATCAGTGATTTAAATAATAATATTCCCCTCTCCCAGTGTAGCCCATGACAGGGGGTCTGGAGGGCAAAAATGGCCCCTGAACCTCTTGCAGTTGCACATCCCTAGTGTAAAAAGTTCACATCTAAGTCCCAGACAATTAAGCAATCAGGTAGAAGTCACCAGTCCACATTTTTGCTCTTATCGGTATGTTTATAATAAGAAAGTTCACCCACCTTGTGGGGGTAATTAGCCTAATATATTTCCTCTCACAGCATTATATGGTGAGGGTCAAATTAAGCCTTGTTACTAAATACAAAAATTCAGCTTCTGTTGCTTTAAAAAAAGCTTCCTTTCCACTGTAATGAATGGGCTCAGATGGGGCATTGCTAGGCACTTAAAAGATTTGGGGCCCAGATCCATAAGACATAAATCTGCATAAATTGCATATGCTAATTTGTATCTATATATGCCAACTTAGAAATAATTACTAGGATTCATTTACATTTCAGAGAAGGCAAAGCCAGCCAACTAATTTCTCATCCTAGCCACCTCAAATCAAATAATTTTTCCATTTATAGATAGATAGATAGATAGATAGATAGATAGATAGATAGATAGCATTTCTATACCACTCAATAGCCGAACCTCTCTAGGCAGTTCACAACTAATTAATTTGTACCCTGTTCCAGATCATCTCAAATCAGTAGTTTCTTTTCAATTACAATTAATTTGCAATGGTGTGGAAAAAATGCAAAAAAAGAGAGTGGCTGAAGCCCCCCAATTGGCAAATGAGCTTAGAAAAAAACCTCGCTTTGGCACCAGCAGAAGCATTTTTCCCTAAGCTCAGTTGTGGGGGGGGGGGGGGTGCAGCATGTGGGATTAACCCTTCCCTCCCTAGACCAATCCCCCTTTAAAATCACCCTGTGCATGGCAATTACGCTGAGAAAAAAAGCCTTATCAGTGGATACTCAGGGATCAGGAATGGATGCAGGGCCCTGGGAAATAGATTCAGGGCCAAGGCCCAGTGGGTCCAGGCTGTGCAACGTCCCTGGGCTCAGATACCTGATACTCCCTATCTTGAGAGTCCTTGGGATAAAAAGGCAAGATAAATTTTGTTTTCTTCCCACAAAAATGCTAACGTCACTAAAGGTCATGTTCTTCCTGCAATTTTAATTTTGTGTTCAGTTAAAAAGCCATATTCTGAGTGTGGCCTATTAAGAAAGGATTTCATTCTGTTATTGCTAGGTATGTCTTCAGGCAGCCCTCTCCAGACTCCACTTATCCGACCTACTGGACTTGCAGACTTTGGACCATCAAGCGCCTCTTCTCCCATGAGCAAAGGAAATAGTGTTTGTGGATCCTCCAAAACCTTAAAACTGACAGGTTCCTTGGCACCAGAAACCCCAATACGAAAACAATATAAAGGAGCCCACTCCTCAGGGGGGCGGTAGTAATTCTGAATCCCTGGAACCTATATGTGTTCATATTGGCTTTCTAAGCAGCCCACACCTACCAGCAAAAGGGTATACAGATGATGCCTTGTTTCCATCCCATATGTGGGTGTGAAGAGAAGATTACTGCACTACTGGGGCAAGAGGTGTTCTGTGTGCACTTTCATGTGTAGCCCAGATTTACTACCTTTGCAGATTTGTGAGGAAGAGGGACAGAGACATAGGATGCTTGAGCTTAACTTTTCCATTAAGTTTTCTTCTGGCATCCTACAAATCATGCGTGGAAAAGGTCCAGCTTCCACATGAGAATGGCTGCACGATGTCCCCCTTTGTTCATACTCACACCAGCGCCCTCTCCACTCGTCTTTCAGGTTTCATGTGGAATTCAGCTCCATTCCTATAATAAGGAGATCAGCATCTAAACTTTGGGGGTGCTCTGGAGATTCAGAGGAGCCTTCTGGTCAGTACACCCCTTTGAGGGAGCTGTGGAAAAATAACTTGGTGGTTCTAATGTGTATGAATGGTGAGATACCATGAAGAACAAATTTCAGGAGAGAGAGGAGTTTTGCACTGTGTCTTAGAAAGGGTCTTTTGTCAGTATCATGCTTCTGAACTATTAGGGTACTGTTTGGTTGGTTAACGACAGTAGGACAGATTAGAGCTTTTCAGAATGATGTTGCTGTCTCTGCATCACAGAGTGGAAGAAGCTTTAACATCACAATACCCAAGTTCAGATGCACTTACTCTCATAGCATTGGGTTTTAAATACATTTTTTTGCATTTGGCTTATGTGGGAATCCTAAAGGTTTTAGAGTAAAAAGCCATTTTGTGTGAGATTTTTAACAAGAAGGAATCTGAAATGGGGAAATGTCACTGCTTTACTTCTCATTGTGCCATGGAAGAGCTTTCTGATAATGTTACAAGCACCACTGTTTGCCATACTACGAAAGATGAGCAGTGGGGAATGTGCTATTCCCCACTTCCATACAGTCTGTAGCTAAAGCAATGTCTTTCATTCCAAGCCATCCATTTGCTATGTTCTTCTCCTTTAGCAAGTTATATTTGTCAGCAGTGTACGCACCGAGCAGGTTAAGATTGCTCCGCTGTGATGATCTGGCACTGTAGCAAATCTCTGTGAAGCTAGTGAAAGTTGGTAGAGAGCAGCAACACCATTAGTGCATCTCTTTGTCCTGGTACTCCATTCTAAATGCACAAGAACCCTCTGCTTTACACACACACACACACACACACACACTGTCCGCATTGCACTGAGATGAAGGAGGGAGGCAGCTCTCCTGCCTTCACATTGACATTAAGTGGATATTCTTTCTGGGCATTTTCATCTTTCAAGGGAGATCCAGGTTACGAGGTGAAGATCTTCGCTAAGGCAGCAAAGGATTTTTCAGTCTCATGCACCTTGCCTGGCATCCCACAGCGTAGAGCAAGTGCTTCCTGTTGACTCTGCCTCTAATTTGCACACCTGAAAATAGCAGAAATGAGTTCAGTTAGATTGATTTTTTTAAACAGATTTGGAGGGAATAATTGGGTGGGGAGGGGATATTTAAGTTAAATCATGAAGATTTTACCCCGCCTCCCTCAGATTCACATGTGTATATACAGTGTTTAGAGGGAATCAGAAAAATGCCAAGCCTTTTTTCCTCTTTGAATGTGCTGTCTATTTTTATAACTAAACATGTACATATGTATAAAAAGAGACACATCTTTCTTTTACTAACTGGAGAAAAGAATCTTAAATAAAATGGAGTGAGATAATTTTATGTAAATTCAGTCTCTGTGGTTTATTGCTTCCATGGGGAGTGTTGAAACAAGGGGTGTGTTGAAATGTGTCTAGATATGTGGATGGTTTCCAAAAGTTTGCAGATTGCAAATGTATCTTCATTATCTAAGCAATAATGCACTTTATGATTATTTTCATTTTTTAAATTACTTTATGCCTGCCTTTTATATGTTGAAGTGAATGACTATGTGCAGTAGGTTACACAGACACAAATCACAGATTACTTCTTACCACTACAGTTTTGGAACTATTTTCTGATAGCACTGAAATGCATGTGTGTGTGTGTGTGTACAAATGCTGATAAATGTTGTTATACGATTCTGTGCTGTGGTAGAAATGCTTGCTGCATGAAAAGCATTGTACATTGGGTTTTTATAGCTTCCAACAGCTCACTTACATCCTCTTCTCTCTTCTTGGGTACACATCATCACTAATTTTTTTCCATATAATTTAATATCTGTGTGCCTATCTGTGCAAGCCTGACAGTGATTTGTGAGGTCAATTTGTTCTAGGTTAAAGTATTTGTGTACTAATAGAAGTTGTTCTATCTTGATTATTATAACAAGTGTAAGCTCTGTTATGCAGTCCCAGATTTTAGTAAAATAAGCCGTGATCTCACACACCCAAAGTATTTATTTATTCTCTCTCCACCTGGCATGTGGCCTTTTGGTATGTAGATTTGCCCAGATTCCTTCCTGGCAATAACTGATTAATTATCCATTTGCTACTTCCTACAAACTAAACTCTTGCTGGAAGACAAGGTTTGGCCTTCCTGTTCTATTGTCCTACCTGTGAATAGTTAGTTAAGTTGGATATGACAAGGACTTTTTGCCTATAGCTCATGCTGTGAATGGCCTAGAGCTCAAAGAATAGGACCCTCATATTCCTAGCAACATGACTCCTTACACCCATGAAGAGAGGGCTTAGTAGCAAGGTGCTCCTTATAAAAAGAGACTCCTATTTTTGTTCACTTTCTTCTCTCTCTTTTCTTCTATCTTTTTTAACTGTACATTCCAGTTGAAGAAGCTATTTGTTTTGCCTGGGTGTTTATGTAGACTCACACATGCCGCACTATTCCTTATATGGGTCTAATACAGCTTTAATATAGGATCTATGAGATGGCAGGGTGGACTAGAAGTTGTATGGCTCCTGCTCTCCAGGAGCATGGGAAATTTAGACCCTGATCCAGACTATATCCTAATATGTGTTTCAAGGTGTATCTACTTGTGGTGGGCTGGTGGCAGGCTGCCCTATTGGCTGATATACCCTCATGAAATCTGATGGATCTAGCCAGGCTTTGGGCAGATTTAAACATTACAGGCAAGTATGCTGAAAGAATATCTGAGTAGTTAAGATTTCCTGACCTGCTCAGCTTTCTAATAGAAATGTGTACAGCAGTTTTGGTACATGCATGCACAAAATTCATGAGAATTAGTCATTGCAAAGGAGAAGGCATGTGAGTGCCAGAACTATCTGATAGAGGGACATAACCACCAGGCATCCTGCTAAAAAAAAAAAAAACCTGGGGGAGGGGCAGAGAACATTCCTGTACCTTTGTATCATGGGGAGTGTGGATGAAGTGATGCAAGATAGCCAGAATGATAAGATGACCATTTAAGTATTTTTAGAGGGCACACTAGGGCAATAGTTCTGTGCCTGATAGGCTTTATACCAGCCTTCCCCAACTTGGTGCCCTCCAGAAGTGTTGGGCTACAGTTCCCACCAGGTTGGGGTAGGCTGGCATACAGGATGATCTTTAAGCTCTTCTGTCAGGATCAGAAACAGAACAGTATTTTTCCTTTCCTGTTCAAGACTTTTCCCCCCCTGAATCCTGAGGAGGAGTTTCAGCATGGTGCTTTCTTCAACATGGGACAGCTGCTAGCTGGATTGATTTAATTAGGATGTTAAAATATGAGTTTAAATCTCTAACAAAGCTTTTTGGATATCATTGATAATCATTTATCTCTCACACACACATACACACACACACACACACTCACCTCCATGGGGCTCCAGTTTGTGGATGAAGGGCCCACAAGATAGGAATGTCATCCCTACTGAAGTGAATGGGAAAACCCTCTGTGTGTACATCTGAGGTCTTACATGAACATCAGTCAGGGTATTAGACTTTTCAGCCTCCCCTTCAACCATTTCTAAATCCTAGATCCTTTTCAGTTGTCCTTCCTAATACTCAAGGATTTAAAGCTCATTATCTCCCATTCTGGGAAGCACTGAGTAAGATTGTTAAATGGATTTCACTTGAGAATCTGTTAATCTCTTAGCCTTAACTTCACTAGACACCCACTGTGCTACCCCAGTTGTTTTTAATACTTTCTCTGACTTCTGCTTTCTTTCTGATGTAATTACTTTCTGCTGTGATTTTCCCCTCTTTGATTGTATGCTTTCACTAATAACTACTGTTCCCAGTATTATATTCCTGCTCTCCCTAAAGATAACCGTGGCCATCCCATGCAACTATAGTATTTGGAATATCTTTATTTTTATATAGTGCTGGAGGGAATAATCCTATGCCCCCTAGACACCGTCTGAGAGGGCCATAAGATACCAGCTCGGAGACAGCACTCCAATCTCGGAGCTGGAAATCAGCTCCGACCCCTCTCCCTTTCACAACTGGCATGGAAAGAACCCCACTGGCTGCTCTCTGAGGTTAGGGACTCAACCTCAGAGAAGGGGGCAATCCAGGGGGTGGGGAGAGAAAGAGACTGGAGTGGACAGGATACAAGTTATCCTGAGGCCTCCCCAGCCTCTTTACCTCCCTCTCCAAAGTGCCCCAACTAGATGGGCAAAAAAAGCCCGTCTAGTGAAAATGAAGGGTGGGAGGACAGGAAGGTGAAGATCGCCTCCACTGCTCTTCCTGCCCTGCATAGGATGAGCATAAACCTGAGTTCGGAGGCTTACAATCATCATAATAGGACTGCATCCTTAATTTACCAAACCTGTTAACTTCTTTTTGTCTACTTAATCATTAAGTCTTGATAAGTTATTTACAGTAAGAGAAGGGGAGGGCTAGACATTTTTCATTCTCTTTCCCCATCCCTCTGCCATGTTTACTTCCCCCAAGCATTATTCAAAGGCTGCACCTTGCTAACAATATGTGACCAGTCACTTGTTTTGAGCTGTCATGAGTAAAGTGTGTTTTGTAATTTGAATGTTATATTTGAATATTCCAAGATCCTAGAAAGACTCCAGACGAATAACGTGACAAATTACAGGATGCTGTGGAATAATGTGAAGTGAACTTACTACATTGCTTCTAGCAGAACTTCTCAAATTTTGCCAAAGTCAAGGAAGAAACCTTTTTGCATCTCTGCAAGTGTAACCAAGACAATGAGATGGGCAGGTTGTCTGATGTAATGGCACTCACTTTTGCTCTTGGGACAAGAGAATTATCAGTACAACTGTGGTCAATTGGTGTGTGCCGATTCTACTTCCTTTAGGATTCTAAGGAAGCAAAAAAAAATCATGACAAATGGGAGCTGCTTTTGGCACATTCAACACATGTCATAATGGCACAGCCCCTCATGTTGCAAAGTCAACCGTCTACCTTTTGACTTTACCTCATTGGGTGACCTTGGGCTGTCACTGTCCCTAAGGAGACATACACAGTTACTAGGAGAACCTCAGTCTCTGCTACAACTTGTCCCAATGCAGTTTGGTACATTATCCCTGCGCAAAAGGTAGACTGTTGTCCTTTGAGATCCCTGTTGTCCTTTGAGAATATTATGCTTATAGCAGTGGAATATTATTTAAATTGGAGAAAGGGTTCAGTGAATTTGACAGAGTGGAACTTTGCTTTCAAAATGTGGGAGTTCTCCAAGGCTATGAGTTAATGTCTTTGCTTAAGGAAATGTTTCTGCTAAAGAAAAAAAATGCTGGTTAAATAAATGTGGCATATTATCCCAAATGGTTAATTGTCATGTGCAGCTGGGGAATTAGGGCTACATCTGCAATTTTGAAAACTATTTTAAGTTCAAATTGCAGATGTAGCCCTAATTCCCTAGTCGACATGGCTTTCCTGCAAGAAACTCTATAATTTCTAGTTGTTTTGACATGGCTGGATATCTTGCACTCAGTATAAATCTCTGGTCCAAGTTTTCCTGAAGGCATTTCTTTGGTATTTGCTTTGTGCAGCAATATACTTAACACTGTGCCATATAATTATTTAATAAAATATTGAAAAGCTCTTAGTAACATTGACCTGGTTCACATGTCACACTAACCCATGGTGGGTTGTTATCATGGGTGGTTGCAGGGTGGCTTAGCGTGACATCCAAACCAAGAGTGTTTTTTCCATCACAGGTTGTTTTTCACAAAAAGGCCACTCTGAGAAGCCATGGCTTGTAATAGGGTTGTTTATTGTGTCTCCAGAGTAGTAACATGGCTGATGCCCTCTAAACCTGTGATGGAGCTACATGGCAAACATATCTGCAGGGCACAGAGATATAAGCATGTGGTTTAGTTGTTACAAAGTCAGACTAGGGCTGAGGGAGACCCAGATACAAATACCCATACAGCTCATTGGGTGACCTTGGGCTGTCACTGTCACTCAGTATAACCTACCTCACAGTGTTGTGAGGGTAAAATTGGGCAGAGGAAGGGAGTACCATGTACACCCCCCTGAGATTCTTGGAGAAGGGGTGGGATACAAATGTAATAAATCTATAGGGTTCAAGAAAACAGCAGAAGCTGATGTAGGATGAGACATCTTCCTTCTGGCCTACCTAGCAGGCTTCGCAAATCTTACTTTACTGGCACCTCTGGGGAAAACTCCAGTTTTTCCTTTCCATTTCCTCATATCGTACAAATGTTCTTTTCATTATCACTGTTGCCCTTCATGGCAACATGGCAAAGATGTACTTTGGGTGTAACGCTGGAAGTTGGAAGTTTTTCGCTTTATGTCATTCTCTTGGTTGTGAGAATCATATGAATTGTATGACATCATGCATCTGTGTACTTTGCTGGCATTTTAACCTTGGATGAACCTTACCTACCAATGTGAATTTTTATAGGCTACAAGAGACTCACAAAACCCATTTGAAGCTGTTATAACTACGTCCAGCTCTCATGCAGTACTGTTGTGCAGAAGCATGACATTATTCTGCTTTACTGCCTTTCTGTGTCCCAACATAATATATGCAGCAGGAAAAGTGTATAGTACATCAGAAAATAAGAATCCACTTCTTCACCCTTGTTGTTGTTTTTGTTGTTCAGTTGTTCAGTTGTGTCTGACTCTTCGTGACCCCATGGACCATAGCACGCCAGGCCTTCCTGTCCTGCGCTCTCTCCCGGAAAACATTGATCTGACATTCCAGGTTCCTAAACAATATTGTTCTTTACAGCATCAGATTTTCTTTTCACCACCAGACACATCCACAGCTGAGTGTCCTTTCGGCTTTGGCCCAGCCGCTTCACTCTTTCTGGCGCTACTTGGAAATACCCTCTGCTCTTCCCCAGTAGTATATTGGACACCTTCTGACCTGAGGGGCTCATCTTCCGGCGTCATCTCTTTTAGCCTTGTGATATGTTCCATGGGGTTTTCTTGGCAAGAATACTGGAGTGGGTTGCCATTTCCTTCTCCAGTGGACCACATTTTGTCAGAACTCTCTGCCATGACCTGTCTGTCTTGGGTGGCCCTGCACGGCATAGCTTATGGCTTCACTGAGTTACGCAAGCCCCTTCGCCACAACAAGGCAGTGATCCATAAAGGGGTCTTCACCCTTAATTTATGGCAATCTAAGGGCTGTTTCCTGGGTAAGTCACTTCTAGGTCTACAGCTATACAATGGAAATGGCTTACTTCCTCATCTTCACAAAACAGTCACAGGTATATTGTGAATCTAGAATCAAGCTAGAATCATACCCACGTTTTTCTCACCAATAGGCATATTCCATTAACCAAATTTCCAAACAAATTAAATCATAACTTAAAATTTTCTACAGAAATTGCCCCCTGGTCCACCCTCACTATATGCGTGGATGCATGCATGTTATTTAATTAAAAGATTTATATGCTGCAGCTCAGTAAAACAGAAACTCCAAATGGCTTACAAGAACCATAAAATCAATATAATACAACATAAAACTTAATATCAGCAGAAGCAAACACCAAACAGAAGGTTAAAACCACCAGAATAAAAAATTATCCCTTATAACCAAATTAGCAAGCATGCCAGAAAACCTGGTCAAATAAGATGCTTTTTGCTTAGCATGAAAAATATGCTATGGCACCAGGCAAGCCTCCCGAGGAAAACCAGCATATAAATAAACTCAACTCCCTGGGGAAAGCACTCGACACACGACAGGTTATTTGACCTGAGAAGACTTTCTCCCTGGTCATTACCTGTCTAACTTCTGGAAGTGCAGGACCAGAGGAGGACTTCTGATAATGATCCTAGCATTTGAACGATCTAATGTTAAGAGAAAGTAGTCCTTTAGACACCCAAACCATTTAGGCTGCAATCCTATACCTATTTACCTGGGAGTAAGCCCCACTGAACTCAGTGGGACTTACTTCTGAGTAGACATGTATAGAATTGCACTGTTAGAGCTTTAAAGATAACCACCAGCACCTTGAATTCTCAGAAATGGACAGTGAGTGATGTATGTCTTACACCCAGATCCTAAGCATGTTTATTCATAAGTAACTCCCACTAAGTTTGAGGGGAATTCCTCCCAAGTAAATGTGCAGAAGGTTGCAGCCTCAAGCTGTGATCTTATATACCAGAGTGGGCAACTTCAGGGGGTCCAGGGAGCATCCTCCTCTGAGCTGCACTCCTGCCGCCGCCTGGATTTGGCAGCGGCAGCAGCAAAAACATCAGCAATTTGCTGCTGATTTTCAGTGGCAAACTGCTGTGGAAGACTAGAATTGCTTAATATAGCTTGAAAACAAGCTACATTTGGTTGTTTACGCTTCCATAGTGGTTTGTGGCTGAAATTCGGCTGCAAACAGCCTATGTTTCTGCCACTGCCATGAATTGCAGGGTATTGCCTACCCCATTATATTTATTTGTCTTGGAATAAGCTCCATTGAAAACAATAAGATGTACTTCTCAATAAACATCTATAGGATTTCACTGTTAATCGTTTTAGAAACAGCAGCAGATGCTGGCCACCACAAGCTAGTAGAAAAATAAAAGTGAACGTAAGAACATAAGAACAGCCATGTTGGATCAGACCAAGGGTCCATCTAGTCCAGCATTCTGTTCACACAGTGGCCAACCAGCTGTAGACCAGGGACCCACAAGCAGGGTGTGATTGTCTTGTCTACCTGTAAGGTTAGGGTGATATAGGGTGTTATGGCTTGTATTCCTTGCTGACTTGCCTTGGTTTGTTGTTCTGATCATTATCAGCTGACAAAAACATGAGTGACATGCTGTTTCCATGTTTCCTTGCCATTCTTCAGTATAAAGCAGATGTGCATATCACATGCAGCTCTTTTTATGCGTGTTACCCCATTTGTGTTTAAAATGTGTAATTGCTATGTCCAATTATAACTTAAATTAGCACTTGTCAGTCACTTTGGTGATTCTCGGAATACCTTTACATTATGTCTTTAAAGGAACCATTGAGCGTTAATGCTGTGACTATGTGGTATCTCCATTTGTAATTGCTTTAAAATGATGCCAAACCTGTCACATGTTTGCAATTATACACTTATTAGTTGATGACTGCAAATGAATAAATTACATGGAATGCTCATATGCACACACCCTCCATTTCTCATGCTGTTACCTGTTACAGAACTGCAAGGCTTCTCATTCTCTAGTCAGAGAAAATAAACAGCCCCTGTGCACAGCCACTCATGCTTTAAAGCAGTATCCTTCTCTAAGTAGAGGAAGGCCTAGGCTCCACTCTACTTGCCCAGCTACCCCATTCCTCCATTTTGCCGTGTGCATTTGCTAAGGATGTCGCAGAAATCCAAAATGAATTCAAATGTCTTTAGATTTCTATGAATCCAGCCTGTGGATTCCACAACGGACCGGCGTCTTCCAAACCACATAGATTCTACGGACTTGTGGGGAAAAAAATTACTTTCTGGAATTGTACCTAAATTTATTTGTATGAAAATTACTGAAATACGCTAATATTTATGCTATTTTAAAAATATATGTACAGCTCTGATTTCTATTCAAGCTCCACTGTGTAGCACTCTTTTTTTGTGCGCTTTCCTCATTGATTGTACACTGCACTAAGAAAAATATGCAAAATGTTATGAGCCAGTGAACATTAAATAAATTGCGGCAGACTTTTTTGCCAACTTTTTCAAAGGGGGGGGAATCCAGTTCTGTCAGTGAGCAGCCGACAGAACGAAATCCACAACATACAGGAGAATGGAGCTGTACATCCCCAGCATTTAAATGAAATTATTAAAAATAGGCAACACCTACAGGATCCAAACAGCACTGCCGGCTCCAGGTTTTGGAGGGCCCTGGGGCAAGACGCCCTCGATGCCCACCCCACGCCCCCTCAGGGAGTCTGCCGTCAGCACTGTTGCCAGCTCCTGCTTCTCCTCTTCCTCATCTTTACTTCCTCCTGCTTGCTTGCCAGGCAAAGAAGCAATGAGCACGTAGGCAGTGGCATCCACTGCTGCTCCTTCACACCACCATTGTTGTCTGGGCCAGAGCAAGGGGGGGTAAACAAGCAGGTTGCAGTGATGAGGCGGGGGAGCAGGTCCGGGGGCGGCATGAACCTCGACAGGTGCCCAACCATGCTGACTTCTGACAGCAGCCTTGTCCAGAGGTTACGAGTAAAAAGGCATTGATGCCCCATCCTTGCCTTGGTCATCTCCCGGACCACTTCTACTTACTAGTCACTCTATCCACTCTCCTTTTTGCCTCGCTCTTTAGCTGAGGCTTGCAGAACCGCTGGAGCCAAAAGGTCTTCACGTCACGTGGAAACATATGCTGATGGCCTCACCCCTGCCTGCGCTCTTTCCTTGAGCTGCATGTACCATAGCCTGAGGCAAAGAGCTCAACAAAATGAAGCTGCGGGTGTGGGCCCCATTGGGCCATCCGTGAAAGATGAGCCCTCGTACTAAGAGTACTCGCACTTAGGCACTACAGTGATCGTTTACCCAGTTCATACCTTTACTGTGGACTGTTGGTGAGCTCTTGAAATTCAGGTTGGGAAAGGCCTTTTGTCTGATGGAGTCTGTGGGTTGTTTCACAAACTGCTCAGAAGCAAACCTGGGTTTACCACTGAGCATGCACACATCAAGGGGCTACAGCCAATCTAGGTGAACCTAAAACGTAAGCGCCGTGCTGAATGAGACCAAAGACCTACCTAGTCCAGCTTTCTGTTCACACAGTGGCCAACCAGCTAACTGTGAGAAACCCACAAGTACCCCCCCCCCCGCTCGTGTTCCTCAGCAACTGGAATACAGAGGCATACTGCCCCTGATACTGGAAGTACTGGTCTTTCGAACTTTTTTTGTATTATTCACACTTTACATTTTTAAGTATAGACCTAAAAAGCATAGTATCTCAGTAGACTGCTCTGGCGGCCTTGCAGCAAATCTCAACAGGATTAAAGTTACTTGTTTTCATTCCTTCCCATCGGTGGGTGCTCCACTGTAGTCTTATAGATATGGCTACTAGGACACACGTCTCTCAACAATTCAGCGCACTCTATGCCAGTTATATCATCTTTTCCAATTTTGGAGTTATATTGTCTTTTCCAGTTTTCACTTGATACAGCTTTGCTTCTCAAGTGTTTTGCCAACAATCACTTAGACTCCCAACAAGCCCTGTGTAATAGGTAATTATAGATAACCAGTTTATAAATAACATATTGACTTCTTTAACTGCCCTTAAATCCATGCTGCTTCTGGTGTTTACAGTTTGTGAGCAATTACTGGAGCTATATTTAGTCGCCATTAACCTGCTATAAATATTTTAATTCTTTTAATCTCTTTAGCTATGTCATTTTTTTCTCCTAGTTTGCAAGGCATCATCCTGGCTTTGCAAGACTCCGAACTCTAGAATCATTTTCATCTGAAATGGGTTTAGTGTGGCGCGGTCAACTTCCAAACCACGGGCAGCTCTGCCAGACAAATGTAAGTGACCAGAAATACAGAAAACACAAAAAAAAGTTACACTGGGTTGACTTCACCAAAACAGCTCATGAGGGCTAAACTAACATCAGGTCCATTTGTTTAAACCCAGTTCTGCCCCCTTTTTAGTGCAAAAGAAGTGTATAATCCTCCCCCTGCATGTGACTTATGTGCTGATTTAGTTCCCCCCAAGTGCTTTTCTCTTCAGCTGAGTTCCAATACCAGTGGGAGAATATTGCTTGAGGGAGGATAGGATGGGGGGAAGTACGTGGCAGGTGTGGGGAGGGTTCAACTCTTCTCATCCGCACATTCCTTTTTTCTAAAACTCAAGGGCGGCATCTCTGCTTTATACATGATTGTGGAGGACCTAAATTTACACCAAAGGGTTTGCCCCTTTCATATTTACTCTGGCTTTGTGTAAGAGAGGAGGTGGTAGAGAGAAACAGAGATGGGCGAGATGGCGTGGAGAGTGTGATGAGAAGAGGTGCAACAAAGATGACAAAGAGGTAGGCAAAAGAGAGATACTGGGATGAGAGACAAACAGGTGGGGGAAGGAAAAGGCACAAAGATGGGGTAGAAGGTGGGAGAAGAGACTGGCATGGAGGCTGTGCACGAGAAAAGGGGAGAGATGTCAGTCATGAGGTGCTGCTGTTACATAATCAAAAAAAGAACAGCTGAACCAGTTGAATTTCCAACAGGCTTCGACACAGGACTTTATCAAGGGAATTACAAACTCTTAGAGACTTTTCTGGAGGATTTCCTCCAAAGGAAGAAGTAAGGGAGAGGGAATCCTCCAGAAAAGTCTCTAGGAGTTAGTAATTCCCTTGATAAAGACCTGTGTTGAAATGTGTTGGGAATTCAATTGGTGCAGCTGTTCCTTTTTTATTTTGGTTTCCAGCCTTACATCTGTTTTTTCTAATACCTATTGGTACTGTTGCTGTTGTTACATGTCAGGTCAGTGCATGGTAAAACATCAGGCACTCGGGATTTAATCCTGGATGAGAGTGCCATCCTGGCATGTATCGCTGAGGCCTGGATGGCTGCTCTGCCTGCTTCTGTTTTCAGTACAGCACTAATGCAGACTGGAGAGCTCAGAAGGGGGAGGCAATATGGGTGGTCGGGAGTCTGTAGTTCTCACTGTATATCTAGTTTGGTACAGCCAGGGTCTAGAGTATGGGAGGGAACCTCCAGCCCACGGGCCTGCTCTGGCCTGCAAAGCCTTCATGGATTACTCCAGGGGGTAGAGATAACTGTGGGGATCCCCCTGCACGCAAGCACTGCGCAAATCAGAGATAACAGTGGGGATGTAGGTGGATGAAGTGAATCCATCAGCTTTGCTATGCACAGGTGCCTCCCATCCGAAAGTGGGAGAAACTGGCGCACAGCAAAGCAGGATTCCAGGCAATGTGTCAGCCCGAGAACTAAATTATGTTAGGCCCACCTCCTGATGCTGTTGGTGTACACACCAGTGACCAACAGCTTCCCTACCTGGAAGTGGTGGAGATGCTGATCTAAGGCTTGGTGGTGAGAATCCCCAGGCTGTTGATCCTGGGCAACTTCAGTATGTATGCCAAATTGCCTATCAGGACTGGTTCAGGACCCATGGCTGTCACAATGACAACTGTGGGAATATTGTGACATGTCATTGGCACAACCCATGTAAGAGGTGTCCCCCTGGACAGCGTTTAATGTTGACCAGCTCTATGTTGGTCTGTGGGTAGAGAGACTTACTGTGCTCCCATTATCATTAACATCATTTTCTGGTGAGGTTTAGGCTAGTGGCTGTTTTCCCCTCTGAAGGAAGGAGGACCTGATACGATGGTCAACCACCAGAGGATGATGTATCCAGTTGGTTTCTAGATACCCATTGGGAAGTTTCCTGCTGACGTGACTGCCATCTCTGCCAATGCCCTAGTTGACCTGTGGAATGAACCGATGTCTTGGGTGGTTGACACACTCACTCTTAAACGTCCTCACCTGCTTAATAGAACCCTTCAATGTACTGGGGCAAGAATATGGCAGGGGGTCCCTCTAGCCTGCAGTCAGTCAGATTCACCTTGAGTTGGTGTCAGCGCTCCCCCGCCCCGGTATTGGTGAAGGCAATGGCAGAAAAGAAATTATACTTTTCCACTGCCATCAAGTCAGCCCAGTATTGTTTAGTGGAATTGTTTTGGGTTGTGCAAAACCTACTTGGTACAGGCTTCCATGGAGATCAGAGAGAACTCTCAACAGTCTGCTGTGACTTTTGCTAAACATTTTGCTGATAAAATTCTTCACATCTGTTCAGACGGATACCATTCTTTGTACAGTACAAATACAGAATGTTACTGGAAATGCAACTGATCATATCTGCTTGGATGAGTTTCAGTTATTACAGTCTCAAGATGTGAACTACATGCTGGTTGGATGGGTGCTCTGCCAGGTGGATGATCAAGGATTAATCAAGAATTAATACCTTGCTATGAAAGGAAGTGGTCCTTGTCTCCTCGGAGGAGGAGGTGATTACGTGCCTTGGACCCAGATGTTTATAGCAGCCAGTTGCAAATAGCTCTTTCTTGGGTATGATGCTACACAACTTCAGACACTGTTGGATGAAACTGACTGTCTAAACCCATTTCAGTCCAGAGCCAAGTTGTGGTCACCCTGCTGGATGACCTGAGAAGGGAGGGTGACAGAGGCACGACAACCTTATTTAGTTCCCTGGATCTCTTGGCATTTTTCACCATCACTGACCATGGTATTCTTCTGGATCAGGATGGGGACAGGGGCACCCTTTTGTGGCGGTTCTGCTTCAGCCTAGCAGGGAGATTCCAAAGGGTGGTGTTGGAGACTGATTTCAGTGACAAGGCACTTGTGCTTTGGTGTTCACAGGAGTCTAGCTTTATTCCCCAGCTATTCAATATCTACATGAAACTACTGGATGAAGTTGTCTGGAGCATTAGAATGAGATGTCATAATTATTTTGATGATACCCAGTTCTATTTCTCCTCTTCATCAATAGGTGAGACAAGGTGTTTGCCTGCACCCAAGAAGAGCTAAAGTGTGGAAGTGATGTGGGTGCTCAAGCTCCCCCCCCCCCCCGTGAACCCATGCACCCAGCTGCCTCCTAGATTAGGAGCTGGGAACCTTTTTCAGCCTAAGGAATGGACACCATTTTAGATAAGCTCTCAAGGGCCACAGGCAAAAATGGCTGAGGTGACCACCACCCCAATCATTGTATAGTAGGAAGAACTTCTACACAGAAGTAAACATGAGCAGCATGTCTACTAGTACTCACAATTAAGCAGAACAAGCCTCTGCATGTCTACTCAGAAGTAAGCAGGAAAGAATCCATGAATGGCACTTTCAAATAGCATCCCACACACAAACCCTCTGCATGTCTACTCAGAAGTAAGTAGGTCAAGCCTCAGAAGGAAGTAGGGCTGAATCACTCGGCAGCACTTCCAAAGAGCATTTCTACTCAGAAGTAAGCATGAGCATCTTGTCTGCTCACAAATAAGCAGAGCAAGCCTCTGCATGGCTATGCAGAAGTAGGAAGGACAAGGTTCAAAAAGAAGCAGCACTGAATCACTCAGCAGCTTCCTCCCCTCTGCCCTGCAGGGAAAATCTCTCACTTCCAGCCAGCTGCTGATCAGAGATAAGCACTTTCCCTTGCTAAGCAGTGAGAAAGGGAGCCTTTCCCAGTGCTAAGCAGGAAAAGGCATTTCTCTCCAATCAACTGCTGATTGGGGATAAGAACTTTTCTTTCATGGCAGAGGGAGCTGGCCAAGGAAAGAAGCTGCAGGGCCAGGTGGAGAAATACAGTGGGGCCCACAAGCCAGAGGTTTCGTATCCCTGTTCTAGATCTTGGTGCAAACCCTGCCATATCAGGATTCCCGATGGCAGCAGGAGCCCTGTAAATGTGTTCAGCCAAACATGCTTACAGAACCCTTTGCAGAACTGTGTGCTCTCCTCTTTAGCTCTATCCGTGTGCAGGCAGACACCTCCATAGAGCTACAGTGGAGGTGTTGAACCGGTGCCTGGAACTGATAATGAGCTGGGTAAGGGGTAATAAACTAAAATAAGATAAGGTTAGCTAAGGTTAGTTAGCAGTTAACAGTTCAGTGACTTTGGGAGGTAGGGTGTTTTCAGCTCTGGATGGGGTGGCACTCCTCTTTAAAAATCAGGGTCCTAGCTAGAGAGAATCCTTAGATCTGGTCCTGACTTTTGATGCTCAAATGGCATCTGTGGGATGAAACATTTTTTACCTCTTTAGGCAGGTATATCATCTATGGCCTCTCCTGGTTGAACATAGCCTTGCTACAGTTTTCCATAATCTTACACTATCCAGATTAGACTACTGTAATGCATTATCATCAAAGCAGAGCAATGTAATGTATTCTCATCCAGAGCTGGCAGCACCCTACCTCCCCAAATCATTTAACTGTTAACTGCTGACTAACATTATCAAAGCATGGGCCTGCCCTTGAAGACTGTTCGGAAACTTCTGTTGCTTAAGACTATGGTGGCCAGACGTTTGATTAGAACCTGTCATCATGACTGTATCATTCTTGTTCTGAAAGATCTGCAGTGGCTTCCAGTGTGTTTCTGGACTCTATTCAAGGTTGAGGCATGCCTTAGCCTTTAAATCATGTATGGCTTGGGAGAAGTGTACTTAAAGGACCGACGTCTCCCAGATGAACCTGTCATTCTCTGAGTACTCATGCTGGGCGAGGTTAGGCAGGTGGTGACTGGGGACAAGACCTTTTCAGTGCTGACGCCTGTTAAGTTTCAAACATCTTAATGTACTGTCATTGTTGCTTGTTTGTATAGATTTCCTTTTATTATTTGTTGCTTTGGATATCATTTTTAATAGAAAAGCAGCCTATAAATACTTACACAAATGCATTCTCTCCCATTGGCAGAGGTAATAAGGTGGCTCTGGGGCTGGGGAAAGAATTGTGTGTGTGTTGGAATTTATCTGCCAAAACATGTGGCTCTCCAGATGTTGGACTGAAACTCCTATCATCCCTCACCACTGGCCATGTTGGCTAGGGATGATAGGAGTTGCGGTCCACCTCACATCTGGAGGGCCCCACATTCCCCACCCCTGCTCTAGTGGCTGTTGTGATGGCATTTCTAAAACTTCCCTTATGTCCATATTCAGAATATACAACGCTGCCTTTGCCCAGGACAGACCCTCTGTCCATCTAGCTCAACTTTCCCCAACCTGGTGCTGGCTGGGAATTATGGGAGTTGTAGTCCAGCACATCTGGAGGGCACCAGGTTGGGGCAACTGATCTGGCTCCATATTGTTGACGCCGACTAGCAGCAGCTCTCTGGGGTTTCCGGCTGAATTCCTTACTAGCCCTACCTGGAGATGTCGGGGATTGAAACTGGCACCTTCTGCATGCAAAGCAGGTGCTCTAACACTGAGCCACAGTCCACATTGCAGTTTTTGCCAGGCCAGAAGTTCATTATATCCACTCAATATATTTCCAATAAAATAATACCACATTAATACAAAAGTGAAGTACATGTTGCTGCGTTTGCTCACCTTCATCCTTCGTTACCCTCCCAGTCCCTTCCCTGTCCCCTGCTGTTGATATTTGGACTGTAAGCCCCTTGGATCAGGAGCCCGCCCTTTTGCTTAAATTACTCCGATGTGCCATTCATACACATTGATAGCTCAGTCTAAATTATTTTTGTCCAGGCACAAGGATCAGGATTTGCATATATATGATGCATATATATGGTATATATATGATGACTCCCCCTTGTCTAGACATGTTGAGTTTGCACGTGCAGTCCCAAAGTCCCATTTACTTCCTTGTCTAGTCAATAGAACCTGATGCCTTGTCAGAGTGGCTCGCAATCTATCCTGTGGGATTTGGACTGCAGTGTGCAGCTCCAGCCCAGTTACCACAGCATTTCATTTTTAAAGCGAGAGAGATTTCCCTGGAAGCAAAATATCAGGCAAAAGGGACGGAGAAGCACACAGCTGTGTTTTTTTTAAGGTGTGCAATGTAAAAATCAGAAATATGGTCCATATGGGGGTTGTGGTTGTTGTTTTGTTTTTTAAACATAGCAAGAGAGAGGATGAATCGTGTGGATTCTCATGCAAAAGTGAGCCACCAACAACGTACCGAATAGATTTATGCTGCAGACATATACTGGGCTGTCTCATCCATAATGTTAACAGGCCCTTCCATAGCAATTACCTCCAGCTTGCAGAACTCAGACCAACCTTGCAGCCTTGTGCTCTCCCCCATTCTGTTTTCCTATCCAGATTATCATCCATTTTACACGTGGCAATGAAGGGATTCGTAGAAGGTGAAATTCCCTCCTCCACTCTCTCTATAAAAAATCCGTGTTTAAATGAGAAGGTGCAGAAAAGGCACCTAAGAAGATGACTGGTCCCAGGCCATGAATGAAATGGTTGGGAAGCCCAGTGGCTAAACCATAGATCTTTGGACCAATGTGCTGGGCAAGAAAAGGAAGCTATTAAAGAAGCAGAGATATTTTTTTCTGTCTTTATGTTTATTTTATTTTTTTAAAGAAAACAACAACAACAACATAAACACACAATACACATACACTAAAATATCTCTTAAGATTGTAAGATATCTACCCTTGGCTCCCCTTACACAACAAATGCTTATTATTATTCTCTACGTCTTATCTTAGTTGTATGTCATACATTGAGTTCACCGACATTATCTCATTTCTCAAGTTCAAAATCCACATACATAGATATAATTTTTCTCTATTTCTTGTACAAATTCTATAAAAGGTTTCCAATCTAACATAAATTTAGTCGTTGATCCTTCTTTAATTATATTAAGTTTTGCCATCTCTGCCAGCTCCATCATTTTCATGATCCACTCACTCACATTTGGTCAAATTGTTTCATTCTTCCACTTTTGTGCATACAATAACCTTGCAGCCATTGTCATGTAGAGAAAGAGGGTTCCCCCCTTCTCTTTTACGTGTTTATCTGTTAGTCCCAATAAAAAAGTTTCTGGCTTTAATTCTATAGTAGTCTTTAATATTCTTTGGACTACAGACTGTATTCGTTTCCAAAATATTTTAGCTTTTTTACAAGTCCACCATAAATGATATAACGTTCCTTCTTGATCTTCACATTTCCAACATTTTCCAGAAACACATACATTTTAGACAGTTTAAACGGTGACATATACCATCTATACATCATGATGTATATAGATGATGAAAAGAAGCAGAGATTTTGCCTCTGTCACACCACTTCCAATGAACAAACTCTCTGCCTCAGTGACCTGAAAAAATCGTTGAGCCGCAGACTCCCGTAAACACCATCCCTGCCTGACCTTTGGCATAATTTCATCTGCATTTCCCAGGATAGCTCCAATGCCTGGCGTGTACGACTCAGAAAGTGCAAATGCGGGCACCACCATGCCTGGCAAGCCATCCATTGCTGGGATCAAGGAGAGGCAGTATAAACACACCCACCTGTGATTGAGAGCTCAAGTTGTGAAACTCGAGACCCAAGGGAGATGGGGTAAACAGACTTCCGCAGAAGCGCGCAGCATTCATTCCAAAGATGTCTTGCCTACACTGCACTTCTGCAGAAGCAGGTTTCACTGAGACTAAGAAAAATAAGTTGCTGGTTAGTAATGAGAATGTAGACAATCTGCAATTAAATAATTGCTGTAAATAATTGCTTAGGACAGACGTGGACTCTCAGGCCTGGGGACCGACTCCGGCACTCCAGGGTCCCAATCCAGTCCCTTCCCCTGCCCTCCAAATGCCTGTCATTTGGTGCCTTCTCAGCTCCTGTGCCATTTGCCCCCATTCTAAAAGGTTGAAATGCCTCTCCTAAGGCTGAGTGACTGGCAGGAAGAGGTTGAAGTTACAATATGCTGGCAGTTTGACCTCACCCAACACTGTAATATGGCCCCCCAGACCATGTCTGAAATGGAATTTGGTCCTTGGTCGGAAAGAGATCCAGCACCCATGACTTAAGATCATCCCACAGAGAATGGGTTGAAAACACAGGGAGCGTTGGCATAGTCTCTGATGGGATATGTGTTGACCTTTAAAGCTGGTCCATGTGTGCACATTCATTTGACTGCAACATCAAGTGAAGATCTGCATATGTGAACGAGCCATCACATCCCTTGCTACTGATAGTATGTCCACATAATCCAATGATATTATTATATTATTAATATGATATTATTATAAAATGCCTGGGGAGAACAACTTATTCTGAAAGGCAATTTAAAATCCATTAAGGCTGCAATCCTATGCCATTTACTAGGGAGTAAGTCCCATTGAACTCAATGAGTAAGTAACTCAAGACTTATCCAGTGACAGTCAATGCTCAGGGTGAAAAGAACTGGCTTCACCTTCTGAGAGTGACTTGTTGAAGACAGGACATCAAAGGTATTGTGACAATATAGTTGCATTTATAGATTAAATGAGCCTCACACTATTTGCGAACTGCAGAAAAGGCAAGGGCTGGAGTCACCACCTCGCAATCCCAGCACACATGCTTATTCCTATAAGAACTCCTGGAGCAGGGAATTAGTTGGGCGGTGACTACCTGTGTAGAGTATTTCTTTACACCTGCACTCTTAAAGAAACAGCATCAGAAGGTTAACAAGTGGCAATCTCATCTGAAAGGCAAACATAAATGAGCATTCTGGCTTGAACACGGCACCTTCTTAAGGCAGAACTAAACATTGCAGACAATATGGCAGCCATAAATAAATAAATAAATAAATAAATAAATATTTTTTGATACTGCCCAATAGCCAAAGCTCTCTGGGCAGTTCACAACTGTTTAAACCATAAAATGCAACATAAGGTACAACATAAAAGTTTAAAACACAGTATAAAAGGCCTAGGAGAATAAGGTCTTCACCTGCCACTAGAAAGAGTACAATGTAGGTGCCAGGTCAGCCTCTCTGGGAAGCTTGTTCCACAACAGGGATGCCACAACAGAAAACACTCTCTTCTCCGTAGCCACTCACCAAACTGCCTTTGGTGGGGGCTCCTGGAGAAGGGCCACTGGGAATCATAGCTGGAAGGGATCTTGGAGATCGTGTAGTCCACGATCGTGTAGAGATCGTGAAGAGTGATGCCTCTTCAGTGAAGGCTCTGTAATGCATGATGCAGCTACAGCAGCCTCTGCTTAAATACTCCCAGTGAAGGAGAACCTACATCTCCCAAGACTATCTATTAAACAGCCGAACAGCCCTCACTGTTCAGAGATTCCTCCTAATGTTTAGCAATATCTGCTTTCCTGCAACCTCCAATCATTGGTTCTAGTCCTGCCTTCTGCAGTGGCAGCTGAAGGCCATTGTGGTTGATGGGGCAGAGGGTCGTAAGAGAATTCCGTGCCCACCCTCAGGCAGAGGCGCAATACAAGGTTAAATTCATGCAGATAGATTTTAAAAGGATTCCCCTTTCTCACTTTCCCTCTTAACTCTCTCTGATGCTCACTTAAACCGTGCTGATTACAAATATATAGCTGCCTTCCTAAATGCTCTTATATTTCTATTAGAGGCTCCTCACAGCCCCACTCCTTTCTCGCCATTTTATCAAGAGCCCTTGAGAAATTTGTGGACTTTTCTTAAGTGGGGTTTTTAAACATCAACTGCATGTGTTTTCCAACATAATATTTAGACTACTATTCAACAAATGGATTAATTTCACTGTGTTCTTGGAAAGCACTGAATCCCTTTCGACAAGAAAAGGTGAATATAAATAGAAAAGGAGGGGAAACGTCTTGCTTTGGTGTCCCCAGAAGAAGACTAAAGTCTCAGACACTCCATAAACAAGCTCTCCCTGTCATGGAGTTCTCCTGACCTTTACTTCAATTCTCCAGAGTTCAAGTTACTGGCAGTACTTTTTAGGAACTGCAGAGCATAAACACACAACCATTCATTTGGCAGAGTGGAAAAGCAAGGAGAGATGAAAAGGGAGCTGAAGAAAACACATTCCAAAGTCAATCCGGTTAATACAGCAGGGGGCAGGGAGAGAGCATGTAGAACTTCCTGAGTGTCCCACTGAGAATGGCCTTTGAGACCCAGCCTCTCACAAGGCTCTGCCTTTGCTAAAAACAGACGCAGCATTGCCTGGATGCAGCAGGTGGAAAATATTTGGCTGTGCATCTGTTTGCACTGGGAAGCAGTGGTGCTGGCCTCAAATCACTTTAGACAGAGAACCCATGGTGCCTTTTGGTAGAAGAAATGCACATGCTCATTCTGGATTTTTAGACTGCGCTATTAAAATCCTGTGGCTGCCAGTTTGGAGCCAGCTGAAACTGTTTTTCTGTATATCTAGGCATGGTCCCAGGCATGGTCTGAAGGCACATGAGGCAGCCACCTTGCTGAAGCTAAGCAGGCCTGGGTCTGGTCAGTGCTTGGAGGGGAGACCACCTGGAACCACATGTAGCCACCTTGAGTTCCATGATGGAAGAAAGGTGGGATATTAAGTAAATAAGTAAAATCTATTAACTCAGTGCCTTCAAACCATCCAGAAACCAAGGGTGCCGGAGCTAAGTAAGTGCTTAAAATGGGCATCCATGCAGTGGGGGCAGAAAACATATATGTATGACAACTGGAAGCAGGTCATAAATAGCAATGGCTTTATGACTACATTGCCACCCAAATGTCATGAAATGTTAAGAGCTTTAACTGAAAGGTACATCAATTTTGGCTAGTTTGTGGCTCACCAAATTTGCAGAAACCTCTTGGTGGAAAATAAAGCAGTGTATGCCGATTCACGCCACCAAATGCAAATACACACCCTTCTTTCCCATTTTCCTGGAATATATAATGGGGAGGATGTGTTCTTCCACATGAAGAAGGTTTTCCTTGGAAAATTGGCCAAGGGAGAAATTAACTTTGAACTCAAGCCAGTTGAAGCTGAGTATCTCTTTTCTCATCTTTTAGTGGACAAAGTGATGCCATCAACATCTAAGCAAAATCTACCACCTCTAATGTGACTGTGCAGTTAGTAGGTCTTTAATACAAGATTCCCAGTTAATATAGTTTTGATACTGAACTGTACAGCTTATGAAGTGTGCTCAATATGCTGCTGAGGGCTTGTCCACAGAGGTTATTGGTCAGATGTGTGTGTGTGTGTCTCTTCAGTGTACACCTGTAAGTGATGTGGCCACCCATATAGTATAGGCAGGGAATTACAATGTGCAGTCCGCAGAAGAAAGGGGTGGCAGCAACTCTTCGGGACTTCCAGACAGAGACTTCTGCATATGACAGGCACTGATTTTCTTTTGTTCGTTGCTAGTTCAAATAAACTGGAAGGATCAGTGTGGATGAAATAGCAGCTGTGATGCAAATCAGTAGCAGTAGCAGTGCCAAGCCTTTGCAGGGGGACCGGGGGGGGGGGACATCTGGAAGCACCCTCTGTGAATCATACTTAATTTTCTTAGCAACTGCTTTGTGCATTTAACAGTTTAATTCCTAGAATTCTTTATGGTAGAAAACAGGATGTACACAAAATAAGGATGTTCACTGAAGCCAATGAATGTTGGTTTCTCAAACAGGATGCCTACATACTAATTCCTAGAACAGTATCTAATATAATTAGGAACACTTTAGATACCTCAGGCTGTACGGCTTCTATCAGGGAGCACTTACACCAATGCTATGCACTTGCAATAATGTGATTGCATTATTTACTTTAGTGTAAGCACACACGGCCCTAATTTGGATCAGGACCATGGCATTCTGGGAGGAGGGATTTAAGCTTTGGAGGTTCCACTCCTTTGGAGAAATTTTTTCTTCCCCCCCCCTCCCTGCCCCCGGCCTGGAATTTCAGGATGAAAACAGGAGTGGGGAAGTTTAAATCCCCACCCCCATCCCAGAGTGCTACAGTCCCAATCTGAATTGCGGCCATGCCTACCTACACTAAAGTAAATAATCCAATCATGCATAACTCTGCTGATTTGAAGAACATTTAGTCTGGCCCTCAGTTGCAGGAATTGCCTAGGAGGCAGAAAGTGGAAGCATTGATTGGCCACAGGGCTGGCCCAAGACATTTTCCTGCATGAGGTGAGGGACAAAATGGTGCCCCCTCCCCATCCCACCTACAGAAGCAGGCTGGACTGGCAGTTGAAACTCACCTCAACACTTGCGATGGGATAGCGTCCTCCACCACACCTGAGGTCGCAGACTGGTTTAAGGGCCCAGGACAGGTTGTGTGGCATGCACAGCTCAGTGCTCCAGAAAAAGGAGCTGGGGAGTTCTGGGGGAACAGCCAGGCAGCTGCCACTGCTGCCTCCCAGAATCTGCCACCTCAGGCAATTGCCTAATGGCAGGCCTAATCACTATCACTTTGCCTAATGGCAGGCCCTGATTGGCCAACTGGAAGAAGTAGCAAAAAGAGAAGTATTGACTTGGTCGCCAAATCAAAAGGAGACAGTAGAACTAATATTTAAGACACTGGGGTGCATGTTTGAGATGCATACCCTATTTGAACTGAAGCAGAGGTTTTATTCCAGAGTTCAGGGCCCCACTGAAAGTTTGAGGGGATATGCCCCAGCACTCGCAGGAGGTTTTAGGAGCAATTCAACATTTGGAAGCAACTACGGCTGGATCTACACTTACTGCCTTTTTTCGCTTCGAATGAGGTTTCACTGCCTGCCTTTCACGCTACACAGTACTCGCCTCGAATTGGAACCAGAATTTCCCACTTCCGTGCTCCTGCTTTCAATACCCTGATATCCTGGTGTTTCCCCTTAATGTGCTCTGATTTTCCGCCTTTGCTACCGTATCTGGTCGTAGTCCCCGCCCCTGCCTGTCCATATACAGTGGTGTTTGTATTTCCCTCCTGTCCAATCACACCTCTCGACAGCCCCATGTCGTCTTCCGGCTACTGACCGCATAGCTTTCTCAGCAGCCCCTGTTTCCTCAGCAACAAGCAAAGGGCTGGATGTGCGCACCCTTGTCAGATCTCAGAAGCTAAGTGGGGTTGGCCCTGGTCAGTAGTTGGATGGGCGACCGCCTGGGAATCAGGCTTACTGCACTGAGTAGGGAGTTATTCTATCCCTTCAAATTAGATTAAGTTTTACCCCCTCCTATCCCCTGCCCCAGATGTTTTTGTAATTAAGGCATTATCCTCGCAGAACCGGGGCTTCTCCACTATGTTTTTTTTCCCCTAATTCTGGCATGATCTTCGAATATTCGACGTTGTGAAGCTTCACAACGTCGAATCTTCAAAGATCATGCCAGAATTAGAAAACAAAACACGGAGAAGCCCTGATTCTGCGAGGATAACACCTTAATTGAAAGAAAACACATCCAGAGCGCAGGATAGGAGGGGGTAAAACTTAGTCTCATTTGAAGGGATAGAACAACCCCCTGCTCACTGCAGGAAGCCTGATTCCCAGGCGGTCGCCCATCCAACTACTGACCGGGGCCGACCCCGCTTAGCATCTGAAATCAGATGAGCGCATGCAGGAAAACAGCAGCACAGCGCTCAAGTGTGAACTGAGCTCACGCATTTGATGAAGCACTGCAACGGGGAAAATGGGTGAGTGTTAATAATCACATTTTAATGCGAGAGCGTTTAACCCGACAGGACCCTGAATTCATTGCGATGCCGGGCGCAATGTAGATCGGCCCTTGGTCCCAGGACATAGAGCTGAGGCTCAAGGACAGATTGTGGAAGGCATGTATGATGCTGCTGCACAAAGGGAATTAAATTGTTCCTTTGGTAAAGGGGAGCTACAGGAATGTATGGATTTTGTTTAATCTGTTCTGTCTGAGGGCTCCTTCACATTGAGCTTTTATCCTGCAGTTGAGATTGCTCCTTCACGGAAGTCTGCGGGCTCTTTACACGACACCGTGATCATTCAAGGCATCTCCTGCACTAAATGCCCTTTGTTCTGTTTTTAAATAGATCACAGATAATGAGCTATCAAATTGCCCCCTTGTGTTCCGCTTCAGTTTCCCCCGTGAAAAGAGTAAAAGCGGCAAGAAGAGGAGCGAGATCAATTAAAGATAATGGAAGACTCAAATACAGGGAGAAGGAGGGGGGAGAGGGAAAAGGAAGCATGTGAAAAAGGGAGTGATCGTGATCCTGCATTTAAAACAGAAGCAGAAAGCCCAGTTTTAAATGCAGGATTTTAGGCTGGTGTAGAGATGCCCTGTGTTTTGCAGATAGTCAGGCATCTTTCACTCCATCGTCTGCTCATTGATGGATTTGGATTTTTTTTCCCCCTTTGGAAAAGTCTGCAAAAAAGTCCACCACAATTTATGGAACTTTCATTGGCTCTTAACGTTTTGTGTATTTTTCTTAGCTCAGTGCAGTCCCTGAGCAGAGCACGCAAAAGAAAGACAGGCCCACAGTAGAGGCTGAAGAGAGATCAGGTGTATAAAACATCTGGGTTCAGATGATCAGCAAAGGAACAGGCTGGGTTCAGACGATAAGTGGAGGAAAAGAAGCCACTGTGGCATTTTCCTCCTGCTGATCATCCAAACCCAGCCATTGTGTGTGTCATATATATTAGCATATTTTCCAGCAACTTTCGTGTTTTTGTACAACTAAATTTGTGTACAATTCCAGGAAGTAAAAAAACTGGTCCACAAGTCAGAAAAAGCCGGTTTGCTGCAGAATCTGCGCGTCAGATTCATAGAAATCCAAACTAATTTGAATCCGTTGCAGATTCCTCCGACATCCCTAGGGATTGACCCCTTTCCTAGACGTTAAGGAGGATGCCATAATGCTTCTGGGTAGCCACAGGCAAAATGGGGGAGGGGGGCAATGGAGCAATTCAGTCAGAAGTGTGATTGCATAAATATCATGCAATCTGCAGTGGGTGATGCTAATCTTGCACACATGGGAAAGACAACGGAGGCTAATATCTCAAAGGAGGGACTAGATGGAAGGAGCTGAAGGGAAGGATGGAAGAAATCAGTGAGAGGATCCAGAGGGAGATGCAAAAGGTGAAAATGAAGTTCATGGGGGCAGGAGAATAGAGTCACAGATCACCACATAGTGGAGGGAAGGGACCACTGGTCACAGAATAAATTTCACGAGCATGGTGGGGCAATGAGCTGAAGATGTGATAAAGCAGGGCACATTGCCAGAAGATGTATAGCAGGAAATGATGCTGCTGTGGCTTTAAACAGAGTCTCCTGGGTCACTGCCTAATGGCTCCAGCTTTATACCAGCCTGCCCAGGATATGATGAAGGAAATGATAGAAGCTGGGGTTATAAAAGAAGTTATAGCCTGTTGACTGCACCTGTTGTGCTGGTGAGGAAGACGGCGGGGAAGTTTCATTTCTGTGTGGATTACAGGACGCTAAACCTGGTAACTCACTTGGATGTGTACCCAATTGACAGAAACAGTCTTTTGGATCCGATGGCAGTAGATCATTTATGTATGTATTTTATGTATTTTTGAATTGCTGTTCCACTCAATGAGTGCTTGAGACTTGCTATAAAACCATAAAGAACACAACAATTAACACCCCCCACACACACACAAACCTAAAAACAATACAGACAAATACATTCATTACAATAACACAGGAGAATCTAAAGTCAAAGAGTGGCATTGACCACTGAAAGCTTGGTGGAACAGTAAGTTTTTACCAACCATCTAGAGCCAATAACAAGGGAACCAACCTAACCTTCCTGGGGAGGGAGTTCCTCAACTGGGGGGCTGCTACAGAAAAGCTTCTGTCTTGAGTCCTCACTAACCTTACCCCTCTAGGAGGTGAGACATAAAATAGGGCCTCAGATGGTAAATGCGGGCTCCAAGCAGGTTCAGTTAGATAGTGGCAGAGATGGGTATACTTACATGCTTGTAATGACTGCTCATTACTGTAAATTTGCAATGGCAAGACCAGCTGTTAGTGTTATTGGCCTGTTAACCCTCCCTCCCACCCTAAATAGTATTTATATGTGTGTTGATGAGTCTCTGGTATGATTGTCCTTCAGCCTCTCCTCATCCTTGGTCTTGAACGGAGGCATTGCACCTGGTTCCTGTAACAGCAACATGGATTTTTATTGTATGAGATTATAGCCTTGCAATAGTATCCCAAAATATGGCACCATTTCTATTTCCTAGAAGCCATAAAGAGGAACTGTAAAAAGCTCTCAAGTACCTTATATGACAAGTTCATTACCAAATCAAACCTCAGGATTGCAAAAACTGGTGAACAACTCACACTTCTTTCTTTGAGTCTAATAATTGGCTTTTATTATACTTCACCAACCCACAGCTAGCGCAGGGCAATTATTATTTTGTGTTTATATAATACTTTTAACATGCATATTGCTTTAAATATCTTTAACCTCTTTGTCCTTGTAATATCTCTGAGGTGGACATCAGTATAAGTCCTGTTTTAAGGCGTAAGAACCGATGACCAAAATCAACATGATAACAGAAATGCATGAATGCATCTCTACTCCATTTAAATGTTGGCAAAAAGCAGCCACATGTGTGTAATTCCAGATCATGTAGGTACACATGTATTTTGTAATGGGGCAAAACAGCATGGTGGGAAGATATTAAATCTCCCTTCTCATGGCCCTGATCCAGACTGGGCTCCCCATGGCTGTATCTCACACAATTTTAAAAAGACAGAGATGCATTCATGTGTCTCTCTTATTACATCTAGTCTGACCGCAAGAACAACAGAATGCCTGAAGCTACCATGAGTTCATGCCTGAACCCAGGTCCAGTACAAGCTGCTTGAAGCAGAGCAGGCAAGACAGGTGAGCCTTTTGGCTACCACATAAAACAACTCTTTGATGCTCCATTTGGAATTATGACTTCCCAGAACCTTTCTCTTCTCTGGAGTGACAATTGGCAGCCCACTTCAAGAGTATAGGAAGGTGTGGCTGTTGTATAATTTCTTGTTGAGGTTTAGTGAACACGCACATGCACACACATGCATGCACACCACTGCCACCCCAGAACTGCCTGCTGTCTGATCAGACAC
Organism: Heloderma suspectum; assembly: GCF_057233095.1. Taxonomy (NCBI): domain Eukaryota; kingdom Metazoa; phylum Chordata; class Lepidosauria; order Squamata; family Helodermatidae; genus Heloderma; species Heloderma suspectum. The sequence continues at coordinate 69,980,487 of NC_139458.1, read as the reverse complement.
TTGCTGCGGCTCCATAGCCCCTTGCAGAGGGAAGGAAAAAAGAGGCCTAGGAAGGGGACCCGCAGAGTCCCAACAGAGGCTGACTCTCAACTTGTCCATAATGCTATAGTGGGAGACATGAAAGGGCCTTTTATGGGAATGGGGAAATGATGCCCAAAAAGGGGATTGGGTTATACATCAATGCTGAGTATGGAAGAAGCAACTACTGTGTGGGGCAAATGGTTTTGTCAGCATGACTTTACAGGTTGAGCTGGACTGGCGAAGGTAGCAGACTGGCACAGGTAGCAGGCTGGGCTAGTCTCACTTCCCTCCCACATCCCTTAAACATTTATAAGTAACAAAGCCAAAACCAGTATCTGTCTTCCAACTGACAGGCCTAGAAATGCAAATGGAATTATTTGAGTGGACTGCCAGTTATAAATCCATCTGCAAAATGCCTGTGCCTGTGCCAGCCACATAGTTAAGTGATGGGAGATGTTTCATGGAGAACTAGTACGTGCAAGAAGGTTTTGTGTATTCAGTTCACAGAGTATGTCAGATCCAGATATCTTCCCCCTCCTGCTCAACGTGTTTCCCGATCTACAGTATGGGGCAAGGCCTCTATTTTGTTAAGTGTGTGGAGAACATAAATGAACTATCTTGGTAAGATACAGAGAAAGGTGACAACTGTGGCTAAAATGTTACATTTTTAAAATGGAAGACCAGAACCGGAGAGGTTAATATTAGTTTTGACAAATTTAATAGGTGTAGGGAGCTGATTTTAACTTGGAATCAGTTTGTATTACTTGTCTTCAGTTTGCATGTTTGTCTTTCTACTGCCCAGGTATTTAGGGAAAATAGAAAAAAAGAGAGAAAGAAAGAAAATGTGTGGGAGACGTCTGGCAGCTACAGCTTCTTCTGTCACTGTGTGTTATTGGTTGAAAAAGCAATGTCTGCTCTGGTGAAATTGGAATAATTGGAGTTGGAAAGAATTGTATTGTAGTAAGAGTCCTAGATTTTAAACAGTCCCAATAAATATGTTTTGTTTTCTTTCAACCCCTTTCCTGGCCTATTTATTCCATCACCCAACTGGATTATGGTCCAAAGTCCTTTCCCATTAACCCAGCTACATTTGCTTTACTGTAATATTGGGCTTACTGCTATAGGGCCTTTATAGTTCTGGTAAATAGTTATTCTCTAAGTTTTTTATGACAGCTTTTTATCATCTGGAAAATAACTATCTTTAGCTCCCCTTGGCCTTCTTCTCCTCTCTGGCACATGAATCTTAAACAATTATGCTGTCCTGGCACATCAGTTTTTACGACTGGGCCTGAATCTCACCTTCTCAAACAGAGGTAAAACCAGCTCCTAGGCAGGAATTTGAATGTTGACTGACAGGTGCCTTAGGAGAAGAGTGAACAGTGGCATCTTGGAACAAAATGAGCTAGGAGGCACACTGGTGCCAGTCTCTCATTCTGCACTGGTATTGTTATAAAAGCCAAAGGTGTGCTCTAAAAGTTGCAACCTGACAGTCTGACCCACTCATAAATCAGGCTGTGACCCGCTGTAACTGCAAGCTCCTTCTCAGCAGTGCTAGAGACTGAGCAGCCCTATTTATATTGATTCCTTTATTTAAAATATTTAATTTAACCTCCCTACCTTTTGCAAACAGTGACATTTTGCAAGCTGACTTTATAATGTATTGTAAAAATACAATATACAAATAAAGGTATAAGGTTGATTCCAGAAAAACACCACATATAAAACTTGCAAATCAGGGAGGGAGGCTGATGAAGCCCAGTCCACTCCCTGCCATGCTGGTTTTCTACTTGCAAGGATGGGTGGATTGTTTGTTTGCTTTAATGTCAAGGAGCATTAAAAAATTAGATCCACTGCCTGCAGTCTGAAGCGTGCAGTGGTGGCTGCTGGCTCCAATGGCAGTGGGGCCATGAATCCACTCTGGGTTTCGGCCAGAACCAGTCAGAATTCTAAAGGAGCTATCCGAGGTGCACCAGTTCTGACTGAAACCCGAGCAGATGCACTGCCCCACTGACATCGGAGCCACCAGCCTCCACTGGAAGTAAGTGTGCACACGCGGGTGTGTGTGCATGAACAAGAGAAACTGCCTTGCAATGTGACTCCTGCTTATGCTGCTGCCTAAACAGCTACAGAAGTAGACACGGAGATAGCAACTGAAGCCTCTGGGAGGCAGTCACCATAAAAGAGGGGGTAGGGAATAAAAAGCATGCTAAAATCATTTAATATGAATGAGTCCTGCTTGGAAAACGCTAGAACTAGATGCATCCCACGCGGAGCATCTGCTCTACCTCCTTTTCCAGTGAAATAACATCTTGAGTAAAATCCAACATAAGTTCTACATAGAGTAGACCCATTGAAAGGAATGGGACTCAAGTTAATCATGACTGACTTAAGTCCCATTCATTTCAATGGGTCTATTCTATGTAAGACCTAGGTTAGACTTTACTCCTTGTGACAGCAGTTTTTCTTTAAATAGTGGTGACTTCCTCCACTCCCCTATTTGATAGCGGGAACTGGGCAAGGTAATATTGCCACCTTGACTCCGCAAACCTATACATGTCTACTCCAATATAAGTCCCATTCAATTCAATTAAGCTTACTCCCAGATAAGTGTGTATACGACTGCAGCCTAAGGCACAAACGTTATCAAGAGACATATTTAAGTACCTGTCAAAGAAAAACAGTGTCATGCCAGTGAGAAAGAGAGTTCATCACACTAGGAAGTTCTGGAATTTAAACATTTTAAAAAATTTCCCCTTCTTTTGGCAGGCATTTGTAGCCCTAGGATGATGGTGATAATTATTGGCTTTTGGACTGATGATAAGAAAGCTGTTCATGTGAGTGCTGATACATGTGTAATGCAGGATTTAACTCTTAACATAAATAAGCACTATATGGGCTGATGGTCCTACCTACAGTGACTTTGGTTGCAATGTCTGTGCCTACTACTTTGGTAGCTCTTGAGATAACAGAACTCTCCCTCCCCCACCCCGTCTCTCTCTCTCAGCTTGAGCAGAGGTGCACTGCAAGGCACTTTCTCCTGCTCTTTCATAATGGTTTCTTGGAAGTCTCCCTCCTGTGAACCTTTCTTGGCATCTGTGCAAGGAGAGAATTCTGTTTCTGTACTCAGCCTCCATCTTCAGAAGACCTGCTTCGAGAGCAGCAATGGCCCTTGGACCCCTGCCACAGAGGAAGAGAGCAACCAGGCCTGGAGGGTGTTGTTCTTGGTACCAAACCACAAACAGGAAGTATATAAAGGAACCCTCCAGGGCTTCTTTTTGGGGCAGAGATTCTGCAAAGCTGATCTAATGCTTGTAATGTGATGGTTCCATCCTAATACAATAGAGATGGGTGCAGCGTTTCTTCTGTTTTTTTTTAATTATTATTCTTTAGAGGAAAAATGAGGGCGTGTACACCGAACATTGGGAATGGGCAGCTTCCAAAGACCAACATTTTGTTCTGTATAAACAAACAAAGATAGCCAGACTGGGCCATTCCAGGGGGAGAAAGATCTAAGATCCACTGTTGGGCAATATCTTTATTAGGATCAACCAAATTGCCACAAAAGAGTGTGCAAGCTTTTCAGTTCTCCAGCACTCTTCATCAGGCTAGATGATTTAAGAAGAATAAAGCAGGGAGGGGGCAACCAAGACTAGGCCAGGTGTTGTGACCACGAGCTCTGCATTTAGACTCAGTCTTAATATGGAGATTACAGGAATGAATTAGTTACTGGTAGGTGCTGCAGGCATCAGATTTCATTTGCCATTCTGGGACAAAGAAGCAATGGCTGACTTGCATTTCTGGGGGCAGGGGGAGTCCAGCTGCAACTCAGATCTGTCTTTTGCCTTGGCCGAAACACACAGGCTCCTGGATAGGCAGAGAACAGAAGTAAAAAAGAAACATGGCGGTCTTTCTATTAGAAAAGCCAGAGATTAATTTTAGGTGATGCACTAGATAAAAAAACTCAATAGAAGCCACATTGTGTAGTATTACCTAGTGGGTGGAGGGAATGGTACTTTTTTGTTTTCCCTGCCCCTTGTTTTTTGTACCACCTAGCCCAATGAAGAGTTTTGGAGAATTCAAGTTTCCACTCTCTTTTGTAGCATTTTGATGGGTCCTAATAAAGGTATTGTCCAACTGTGGATTTTGGATTTGTATCTGTGTAACATCTTTAAGCCACAATATGCTGGCACTTTGGCATTTGGTCCCACCCACCACTGGAATGTAGCCCCCCCCCCCCTTCTCCAAGTTTGTTGATTTCGGCCCTCCGACTCAAAGAGGTTCAACATTCCTGGCATAAGCAGTAGTGTCGTGGCAAATTCAGAAATGCAGGGTCCCTTTGTGACAGTCACAGCCACGCCCCCTTCTAAGATTGTACAACTTTGTAAGATATACCGCCTTCAACTGGGATCCAAAAACAGTGCAGCTGAGAGTAAGAGTATTTCAATTGGATGTCTGAGAAAAAATGCAGGGGTGTTAATCTTCCCCACACACACACACTCACTCAGTCAAACACAAACATTTTGGGTTTTCGAAATATGATACTCTATGGAAGCTTCCATAGAGGGTAAGCCATTTAACATCACAGTGATCCAAATATACGCCCCAACCACAGATGCTGAAGAAGCAGAAGTAGATCAGTTCTGTGAGGATCTGCAGCACCTACTGGATAGTACACCAAAAAAAGATGTTATTTTCATTACAGGAGACAGGAATGCTAAGGTGGGTAGTCAAACGACACCTGTACAGGCAAGCATGGTCTGGGAGAACAAAATGAAGCTGATAGAATTTTGCCAAGACAACTCACTGTGCATAACAAACACTCTCTTCCAACAACCTAAGAGACGACTTTATACATGGACTTCACCAGACGGTTGACACCAAAATCAGATTGACTACATCCTTTGTAGCCAAAGGTGGCGGACATCTATGCAGTCAGTAAAAACAAGACCTGGAGCTGATTGTACTTCAGATCACAAACTTCTTATTGCACAGTTTAGAATCAGACTAAAGAGAATAGGGAAGACCCACAGATCAGTTAGATATGAGCTCACTAATATTCCTCATGAATATGCAGTGGAGGTGAAGAATAGATTTAAGGGACTAGATTTAGTAGATAGGGTCCCGGAAGAACTATGGACAGAAGTTCGCAACATTGTTCGGGAGGCGGCAACAAAAAAGTCCCAAAGAAAAAGAAAACCAAGAAGGCAAGATGGCTGTCTGCTGAGACACTGGAAGCAGCCCAAGAAAGAAGGAAAGCAAAAGGCAACAGTGATAGGGGGAGATATGCCCAATTAAATGCAAAATTCCAGAGGTTAGCCAGAAGAGATAAGGAATTATTTTTAAAACAAGCAATGCGTGGAAGCGGAAGAAGATAATAGAATAGGAAGGACAAGAGACCTCTTCCAGAAAATTAGAAACATCGGAGGTAAATCCCAGGCAAAAATGGGTATGATCAAAAACAAAGATGGCAAGGACCTAACAGAAGCAGAAGAGATCAATAAAAGGTGGCAAGAATATACAGAAGATCTGTATAGGAAGGATAATAATATCGGGGACAGATCTGATGGTGTGGTCAGTGAGCTAGAGCCAGACATCCTGAAGAGTGAGGTTGAATGGGCCTTAAGAAGCGTTGCTAATAACAAGGCAGCAGGAGATGATGGTATCCCAGCTGAACTGTTTAAAATCTTGCAAGATGATGCTGTCAAGGTGATGCATGCCATATGCCAGCAAATTTGGAAAATACAAGAATGGCCAACAGATTGGAAAAAATCAACTTATATCCCTATACTAAAAAAGGGAAGCACCAAAGGATGTTCAAACTGTCGAACAGTGGCACTTATTTCACATGCCAGTAAGGTAATGCTCAAGATCTTGCAAGGTAGACTCCAGCAATTCATGGAACGAGAAGTGCCAGATGTACAAGCTGGGTTTAGAAAAGGCAGAGGAACTAGGGACCAAATTGCCAATATCCGCTGGTTAATGGAGAAAGCCAGGGAGTTTCAGAAAAACATCTATTTCTGTTTTATTGACTATTCTAAAGCCTTTGACTGTGTGGATCATAACAAATTGTGGCAAGTTCTTGGTGGTATGGGGATACCAAGTCATCTTGTCCACCTCCTGAGGAATCTGTATAACTGTCAGGGTGGACACTGAGCCCATAGAATCCCAGAGTAGTTCTGATTCTGAGGAAGAGCAGTCGCTCCTGGGAGGGGTGCGCGCTCCTCTTTCCCAGGGCCAACAGCTGACAGAGATTCCTCCCACCAACATTCCTAGCTTAGATAGCAGTCCAGGGAGTAACAGAGAGCGGATAGCAAACTTGGTGGACGCGCGACGCCGACGCAGAGAGCAGCGCCAGATGGAGGGCGCAGAAAGGAGGCGGAGTGCCCGGTTGGCGCGCAAACAACGGCTGCGCCCAGAGGATCCAAGGGAAAAAGGGAGGGAGTCTCCCTAGTCCTTAAGTTCAGGGGTCTGCCAGTAATTCCCTTTCAAACGGGGACCAACTGTTTCAACTTAGGGCATAGGTTCGGTGCTGCTCAGATCTAGTTGCAAAGGGTATAGCGGTTAAGTTGTAAAAGAAGAATAAAGCTTTGAAAAGCATCCCTTCGTCTGCGTCTGGACTTGGCTACTGGATTAGACTGAGAGAGGCCTCCAAGGAGCCCTTGACAATAACGACCAAGTAGCAACAGTAAGAACAGACCATGGAACAATGGACTGGTTTAAGATTGGGAAAGGAGTACAGCAGGGTTGTATACTCTCACCCTACCTATTCAACCTGTACGCAGAACACATCATGCGATGTGCTGGGCTTGATGAAGCCAAGGCTGGAGTTAAAATTGCTGGAAGAAACATTAACAATCTCAGATATGCAGATGATACCACTTTGATGGCTGAAAGCGAGGAGGAGCTGAGGAACCTTATGACGAAGGTGAAAGAAGAAAGTGCAAAACCTGGGTTGCAGTTAAACCTCAAAAAAACCAAGATTATGGCAACCAGCTTGATTGATAACTGGCAAATAGAGGGAGAAAATGTGGAGGCAGTGACAGACTTTGTCTTTCTAGGCGCAAAGATTACTGCAGATGCTGACTGCAGCCAGGAAATCAGAAGACATTTACTTCTTGGGAGGACAGCAATGACAAATCTTGATAAAATAGTGAAGAGCAGAGACATCACACTGACAACAAAGGTCCGCATAGTTCAAGCAATGGTATTCCCCGTAGTAACCTATGACTGCGAGAGCTGGACCATAAGGAAGGCTGAGCGAAGGAAGATAGATGCTTTTGAACTGTGGTGCTGGAGGAAAATTCTGAGAGTGCCTTGGACTGCAAGAAGATCAAACCCGTCCATACTCCAGGAAATAAAGCCAGACTGCTCACTTGAGGGAATGATCTTAAAGGCAAAACTGAAGTACTTTGGCCACATAATGAGAAGACAGGACAGCCTGGAGAAAATGCTGATGCTAGGGAAAGTGGAAGGCAAAAGGAAGAGGGGCCGACCAGGGGCAAGATGGATGGATGATATTCTGGAGGTGACAGACTCAACCTTGGGGGAGCTGGGGGTGGCGATGGCTAACAGGAGGCTCTGGCGTGGGCTGGTCCATGAAGGCACGAAGAGTCGGAAGCGACTGACCAAATAAATAACAACAGCATGGAAGCTTCACCCTCTCAACTCAGCCCTCATGGACCATCTCATTTAAACAGCCCCCTTGCACACTCCCTTCGTGCCCCACCATTACTCATTATCCTTTCCGAAGCTCCTTCATTATCTCTCTCCCATCCTGCAACAGAAACATCCACAAATCCAGCTGGATTGAAACACACACACACACACCCTACCTTCTTCTCTCCCCGCAACTGATTTTTTTCTGTTTCCCTCCCCTCCACCAGGGTTTGTTTGTCCAGATACATGCCAACCTTGTGCCAAAAAGCGTAGCTGACAAGGCAGGTTGCACTTGGCAATTCTGCTTACTGTAGAAATTAATGTTCAAGAATTAACGGCGCAATCCCATGGGTGTTTATTTCGAATTAAATTTGCAGAGATCTTGGGAAGGCAGCTAAGGCTGCAGTCCTACGCACGCTTACCTGGGAGAAAGCCCAACTGGCAATTGAACAGAGTGGGGCTGACTTCTGAGTAAACATGCATAGGATTGTGTGATCAATCCTAAAAACTGGCACGAGCCAGCCACCTGCCCTGCCCCATAAGTAAATAATGGTGGCAGTGCCCCCCCCCCGGTGCTGCCGTGGCCAGCAGCAGCCCTGAACGGGTGGCCGGTGTTGCGGGGGACGAGCGCCCGGCGGGCAGGCACGGAGCAGGGCCGGGCAGAGGAGCCAAGGGCTGAGGAGGGGGTCGGGGGGCCGGGGGCGGGTGAGAGGAGGCTGCAGAGCTCCCTCAGGCTCCCTCGCTCGCTCCCTCCCTTTGTCAGGCCAGCTCCGAGCGGTAGACGAGAGGCAGCCCCCGCACGCCCTCTGCTCCTCCGCCTTCCCTAGCAGACTGCGACCCGGCTGGGGCTGGCGCCACCCCGCGCCGCTGCACCACTGGGCTTCAGCCACGCGGCGGTGCCGCTCCATCGCCGCTGCTCGCACGTGCGGGGAGGCCCAGCGAGCAGGCGGCATCTCCCGGAGGAGCCGGGAGCGCCTGAGAGTCGGCGGTGGGCTCCCCTGCGGGGGGAGGGGTCTCTGCAGGCGCCCCGGAACGGCGGCGGCGGCGGCCGGCGCTCATGGGGGCCGGTGGGGCGCGGGGCAGGGCAGCGGCGCAGTACTCGGAGATCGTTGGAGGCGGGCAGAAGATCCTGCGTGGCGGCTGGCAGCTGCACGCCGTGCATGGGAGCCGATGTGCCTGGTTGTGGGGGGATTTGTCCGCCACAAGTGGGCAGGGGAGAGGCGGAGGGCTGCAGCCCCATTCGCCTCACAATAGAGCTGCCTCTGGCTCCTGCGAGCCCACGGCACAGTGGGCGGCCTGCGACGCTTATCACGACGGGTTCATATATATTGGCGAGGGGAGGGAGTTTTCATCACCGGCGATGGCCTGGGCGGTAGGTGCTTGTGCGACTTGTGCAACCGTACTGCGAATGGTTGCCCCAGGAACAGGGTCAAGAGGGAGACTAAAATGGCGCTTTGATTGCTAGGTGAATTAGATTTCTGCACAGCAATCCATGGAGAGAAGTGCTCCCTTGAAGGAACGCTTCCCGGCTCTGTATGAAGACTTGGACCTGGTTTGCGTATGATGGCTAGCTATGGACCAAACGACCCATAGTTAGCCGTGGCCACACTGGCGCAAGTGAGCAAACAAGCACACTGCCCTCCGTGTGCTTGCCACTTCCGTTTACTTTCCTGATCACAAAACAATCCAGGAATGCCCCATTCCTGGGTTGCTGCTGCTGTTGTGATGTGTGAACCCAGCATTCTGGGCTGTTGAGGGACAAAGAACACAGAGTTTTCACTCAACAATAACCCATTGTTTTGTGATCTGGAAAGAAAGCAGAAGCAGTGAGCGTGTGGGAGGCAGTACGCGTGCTCCAGCCCAGCCACAACTAACAATGAGTTGTAACATAGGGGCTTCCAGTTCCAGGTGAAGTTCAGCCCTGATACTGTGTAGCTTAGAGATGAAGCACTAGAACAGTGGCAGGGAGACTTCCGGCTTGCTGGAACTTTTTAATCTAGAACCTTGAGTTCCACCAACCAGAGCCATTTGCAAAATGGTAAGAACATGAGAAGAGTTGTGTTGGATCAGACCAAAGGCCTGTCTAGTCCAGCATTCTGTTCACACAGTGGCCAGACGGATGTGGGAAGCCCAAAAGCAGGACATGAGTGCAACAGCACATACCGCCACCCCTGCTCGTATTCCCCAGCAACTGGTCTGCAGGGGCATTGCCCCGATACTGGAGGCAGTAGGCGCTATCAGGACTAGAAGCCATTGATAGCTTAGTCCTACATGAAATTGCCTAATCTCTTTTTAAAGCCATCCAAGTTGGTGGCCGTCATTACATAGCCCCAGGGGTGGGGTGGGGGGCTTCTGTACCCTTAAGAATTAAGGACCATGGTGCCACATGCTCAGCCCAGGAACTTGTTTTCATGACCAAAACTGAGCTCAGAGAGAAAGATTCATGCCTGGTCCCACTGAATCTCTCCCCATGAGCATTCATTAGAGCAGTAACATTTACGACAGAAAAAAGCTGTTTAGTTGTTGTTAAACCACTGGAAGTCAGAAACTCTTGATGAACCACTGCAAATCGCTCTGCACTAGAACACTTGACCGAGAAGCCGTGAATGAACACTTCGCTATAAGGCAGATGGAGACATGGTAGTTATGCCTAATATAGTCATCCTCAGTGGAGGCTGGTAGCTCTGATGTCAGTGGGATGGTGAAGCCACTCCAGGTTTCAGTCAGAACTGTAAGGGAGCTATCCAAGGTGCTTTGAAAGCTCCTTTGGAGTTCTGACTGAAACCCGGAGCAGATGCACTGCCCCACTGACATTGGTGCCACCGGCCTCCACTGGTCTTCCTTTGTTGAATTTAATTCAAGAAAAGTGCAAAGATGTGGCACTGTGGCAGCTGTTCTTATTACAGCAGCCTTCCCCAACCAGGTGCCCTCCAGATGCTGGCTGAGAGTTGCAGCCCAGCACCCCTGGAGCGCACCAAGTTGAGGAAGGCCGGCCTACAGCTTCACGTGGCACGGGAAGAGGAGGCTCAACAGCGCCACATTTTTGCACAGGTTCTACTGCCCCTGAGCACAGACAAGTTCCGGAAGGTGAAGTCACACAGGCCTTGCAGGCGAGAGAGCGCTCCACACGGCCATCAGTGGTGGCTGTGGGAAATAATGCAGCATCGTAGGTGGAGGGATCCTGTGTGGGCGTTGGTGGCAACATGCACATCCTGCCCACAGCAGGATTCAGAATAGATGATGGAAGGGACCAGAAGGGCATCTTGATGCTCGGCCAGCCAGCAGCGCTCAGCCAATCAGCTTACACAGTCAAGCCCATACCGTGGCACTGAGAGCAGGGACCCTGCAGAGTGTTCTTTACAGAGCCAATAGCTTCAGCAGTCCCGAGTGAACATCTGCTGGCTGCCGGAGAAGGACAAACAGCTTCACTGCTGGATCTCTTTGCTGCAGAGCTTTGGAAACTATTGCTAGAGCACTGTCAGTTATTCACTATGAGAGTATTACAGCATCTGTGACATAGCAGTTATATTTCCCTCTACGATCGCACAAAACCCCTTGGCAAAGGCAGCTTAACGCTCTTGTCAGTGTAAGACCCAAAAAAGTTTCCCTTCTCTGATTAATAAAACTGTTGGTTTGGTTTTATTTCTAGGCACAAGAGATACACACTTCCTCCTTAGAGACGCAAACAATGGTAAGATGTCACATGTTAGGTGCTTTTTCACATGGAAAACCTTTGTTTCAGGATTTGTTAACAAAATACTTGCAATAGCAGCAGTCTCTTACAATGGCTACATTAGAAGCAGGGAACTAATTGGATCCTTTCCCAGCCTTCCTTGTTCAAACAACTCTTTAGGGCAGGGGTGGGTGACTTATTGCCCTCAAGGTGTTGGACTACAACTCCCATCATCCTCCACCATTGGCTATGCCAGCTAGAGCTGATGGAAGCTGAGGGCCACGAGTCACCCACCCCTGCTCTAGGGTGATAATACTCAGCCTAGGTCTTTCATTCATGTCAAACTCAATGTCTCTATAGTCCTTCATTCGTTGTGCTTTTAGGAAGCCGAGGCAGTGAGCAAAGGGCTGTTTCCTTAACCAATGTGTTGCCAGAGTTGGACTGTTCTGTGGCAGAGAGAGACAGAGCTTGGTGTTTATAGCTTGCAGTCACGTAAGCAGAAAGGAGGCAGCTGGTGCAATGTAAGAAGAAGGAGAACAGAAATATTGTACACTAGACAGTACACAGTGATACTACTGGCAGGGAGCTGCCTCAAGTAAGCAGGCTTGGAGCAGCTGCTACAATTGGAAGCTCCGCTCCTGCAAGTAGAAAAGCCATTCCTAAACCAGAAGGCACGAGCCTACCAGCCCCCGCCCCCAAATAACTTGCAACACGCCCTGCACTGCAGGGTACCTCCTAGGCCATCAGCAAACAACTTGGACACTTTCTTCTCACGAAATATATATATATATATAATATGCATGTGTATGTTCATTACAATAAATACAGCTTCAAGTTATAAAAAAAGTAGTGCGTTAACAGTTCACTTGAGTCTAAGGAAATTTGGGCCCAACGGAGCCTAAAGAAGGCAAGGTAAGTTCATATTGCACTGGAAACCCCGGCATACGAGTGACAGACAAGTCAGTGGAGAAAAAGGCTGACACTTAACACCACACCTGCAGCTTTGCCAGCTTATGAGGTAGACCAAAGCTGATTGTGTTTCAACACTGCAGCCATGGCCCTGCTTTTGTGGGTGGGGTCGGATGGGGGCTTCAGAAGTACTAGAAGGAAAGCACACCATATCTTCAGCCCTCTCCTGCCATTCAAAAGTATGAATAACCCTGTTTAGCTTGGACTTCTTAAAACCCTAATTAGCAGCACAACCCTACACATGACCCATCAGAAGAAAGTCCCACCAAATGCAATAGGACCTACTCCCAGGTACATCTGCATAGAATTAGAGAGTTTTTTGAACCAGCTTTGCATTCCCACCACAGCTGGAAGAGGGGCAACAGCTCTCTCCAGGCCGCACCGACAATAATGGATCCGTTGCCAGTCAGATGCCATTTCAGTAGCAGGCATGCAGCCATTGCTCTTCCACCCCCTCCCAAACTACTCCACCCACTGGCTTTATTAATCCAACTTCTGTTGCATTAAAAGGTTTGTGTTCGTTGAGTTTACTCCTGTCCTTGGTTAAAAAGTAATCTTCCAGCACCTCTGGCTGGCCAAGCCACATTCAGTCTTCCACAAAGGACTCCTCAGCATGGTACAGGCAGGGCAGGACAGAGATCAGAGCCTCCTCAATAGAGAACAAGTGGTCATCCTCTACCTGAGGGCAGCAGAAGCGCATGAAGTCCGCTAGCCGTAGCAGGTACTCTATGTTGTGGCCTGCACGACCGCTGGAGACTATTATTTGAGCTGCAATATCCTCTTCAGATGCCGGCCCAAGGTAGGAGGGGTTCTGGGGGGTTGCAATGTAGACCAGGGCCAAGATAGGTTCATCAGTCTCTTTTTCCTGGGGGTGGAACTTCACCAGCTTGGTGTCATAGCCTCCAAGCACTGCTTCCCGCATGTTCAAATACTTGAGCGAGGCAGCAATTTGATCTCCACGGAGTTCATAGGCGACACCCCATGTGCACCCCTGGAACAAGAAATCAGATTACAAGGGTTATTTACCCCAACATTACTATATCCTGGAAACAGGTGAGACTGCTATTTTTATGTCAACCTGTTAAAGGAGGGCCATAAAAATTCATCAGGGATGGAGGAGCTTACCTTCCCCAACTTGAAGGATCCCTATACTTATGGGGAAAAGTCCTGCTACAGTACAAAAGGAGAGGATAGGTCTATTTTCAAGTCATTTTGGCTGTTGCTTCTCTACTTGCATCCTGAAAACAGACGAAGGCAAGCGGGCAATCCCTGTGCTGTCAGAAAGGCCACAGACAAGCATCTTTGGAATATGCAGATTGTCCAAGGCGCATCTCTAGCAAGTGACTTTTCTCCACCATTTGTATGTCTCAGACTTGTACTTGATTTGCACATTACCAAGACCATTTTTCGCCAATGCATTGCCCACTTTTCTATGCATTTTGAGAACACAAGTAAGGAAAGTAATGGCAGAGGTTGCCCACAGAGCAGTCACCACAACCTGTATGAACTGGAGTTTTCTATACAGAAGTAGTTTTGCATGTACTTATCTTGGGGCTATGTAAGCAATATGGCTCACTGCTTTGTCCCATCTAATTTTAAAGACTTTTGAGATGAGCTGGAGAGGTTAGAGGCCAAGATTTAAAAACTCTGGTCCTTCCTTCCACTCCAATTGAACCTCTGTCCTGCGTACCTAGTGATTAATACAGACAGCTTTTTTTCTGGAAAGCCATGGCACTGATTCAACCACATACCAAATCTTTTTCAGCAATTGTTTTCTTGCTGTGGGGGCCTCCAATGTTATTGAAACCTCACTTTTGTCGCATAACCTGAAATTATGCCCATGCAAATGGACTGGATGTTTACTATATAAACAGCACTCTACTTGCCAAGCTACCAGATTATCCAGCTGTTTTGGGCATCCCTTGGGCCATATGAACAACAAAACCTAACTGATTGTAACCTCAGTAATACTGTTTCTTCTATCAGCTTCACCTTTCTACCCAAGGGAACTAAGGGGTGAGAAGGGAAGGAGATAACAGTCATGAAGAGCTCTTTAAAAATTGCTTGGATTTATCCCCCCCGCTCCCATGCAGGGGGTGGGAACCCAGACTTAGCCTTGCAGTATAGGCATGCAGGCTACCTGGATAAGGATGCAGCAGGCACTGAATACTTACTTTGTAATCTTCTAGGAGAGTGACCACTCTTCCAGGCTAAACAGGAGAAGGAAGGGAGAAGAGAACAGTTTTAACATACAGGTCTAAAATATCTATCAACCCAGTAAGCCCCATCACCCCAAGGTGGATCGATTGATGCTGCCATGGAGACCCATAAATCATTGCAGTCCAATGTGGGAGGCACCAGCAGCAGCCCCCTCATGCTGGGTGAGGGCCATGAGAGTTGTAGTCAAGCCAGTTGAGGATGCCTAGCATGGGCAATGCCAAGCCAAGGGCGAAGGAGAGTGGCTGGCTTAGGGAGGGCTGGAGAGGCAATCCCCCCTTGAATAGCGCAGAACCCGGATTCCTGGCTCCCCCCTCTTACAGTTCCACCCAATCTTCCCCAGAGACCCCTCCAAAAGAGTCCCACCACGGGGCCCTCCAAAAACGTCCTTCCCGAGAACCGAGATGAAGGAGCGGGGAACCATCCCATCCCCCGTCCAGGACCCCCTCCCCAGCATCCATCCTCCTTCTCCACGCCCGCCCCGAAACGCCACCGGGCGCTCGCTCCTCTCACCATCTTTTCGCTCCCGCGGTGGAAGGTGTCTCCTTGCCAGAAGCGACGCATGTAGCCGCGGATGTAGCCCACTTTGCGGGAGGTGAACTCGAAATCGGGTCTCCACACCAACGAGCCGTAGCCGAAGACCCAGAGCGGGGATTTCGGCGGCCCATCTTGTGCAGCGGCGGTTTCCTCCTGCTCCTGCGCCTGTGCCTCTTTCTGCCGCCCAGGGGGATGCTCCCCTCCGCTGGAAGGATGCGGATGCTGCGGATCCCGCTTCATGGCCCCGCAGGGGGAGTCCGGCAAGCAGCCAGGGAACTTGCAGCTGCACCGTTGGATCAGGGCTCCGGCAGGGGAGTTGGCCCGGCTGGAGGGCGAGGCTGAGGCTTGGCGCGCCGGTGGCAGGATGGCGGCGACGGCCCGCGGCGGAGGCGAACACATCCAACACTTACCTGCCCCGCGCTCGCTTCGCCAGCCCTTTAAATACCAGCGTGCCGGCAAGCCCCGCCCCGCTGTCACTGCGCTCTCCCGCCTCGCGCCGTCTATCCTCCAATCAGCGCCTCCAGCTTCAAGGCCGCCGCGGATTGTCCCGCCTCGCGGGCTGCACGAGGGATCTGGATTGGTCAGACCGGTCTGTCTGACGTGGGCAGAACGCGCTCGCCGATTGGTTGCCTTGCTGCCCGATGGAACGAGCCGGGATGATGCAACCTGCCTGGGAGCTTTCGAGTAAAGGAGGCAGGTGATTGCGTCAGACTCCGCTCGCTTCGGGAGGAGCCTGGCGGGAAGGATGGGATCGGGGTCAGTAGGAGGAAGCGTGCTTCGTGGGATGGCCACAGCGAGGTGCGGGGCTCTGCCTCCGCTACAAATAGCATTAAGAGGTAATGGTTTGCCCTAGTTTATGTAAGGGTGTGTGTATGCATGTGTATATGTATGTATGTTTATACGCTCATGTACACACGAACACACACTCATCTCTCCATAAATAACAAAGAGTCTTATGGCACTTTAAAGACTAACAAATTGCTTATGCCGGAAGCAATTTGTTAGACTTTAAAGTGCCACAAGACTCTTGTTTTTCCTGCAGCAGACTAACACTGCTACACTCTGGAAATTACTCTCTCCCTTATCAGGACCCCGCCCCGTGACGGGCGGGATCATGAAAGCACAAAGGCACCGCTGGAGGGTGTGGGGACAATATTATGCAGCAGTGTTCATTAGAAAGATCTAACTAGAAACCAGCAAAATATGAAAGCCAAAAGAGACCTTCGCCCTCCACCAGTAATAGCATCTTGCAGAGCAAGGCGGAAGCGGCTATTGTCAGTGGAGAGGAATGCCCCCCCCCCTTATGGTGGTTTCACTTCTTTCAGGAGCCGTCTCCTTTCCCCCTTCGCAATCCCCCCTCTGCCTAACATTCAGTCCATGGCATCTTGCTAACAAAACCCGAGCACGCACTGCTTGCTTGATCTTGAGCTGTCTGGGCAGCAGGGGGCCGGGGTGCCCAGGGAAAACATGTGAGCAGAGGCAGCATCTACTCCTGTGTCCCTCTCACCCTCTGGATGGTGCAGAGGACTGGGCCCACTGGAGCCAATCTTCACCACTGGGATGCCAAGAGAGAGAGAGAGGGCAGGTGAGTAAGCAAGAGGCAGTGGCGAGGGTGGCTCTTTATAGGAGCTCCCTCCTTCCCTCCCTTCCTGGATAGTGCAGTGACGAGGACTGGGCCTTGCGGGGACCACTCAGAGAAAGCGTGCAAGAGAGCGAGGGAGGAGAGGCATATTTTGGAGGAGCAGCGCTCACTTCTGCCCACTTGCCCACCCCTGTTTTCTGTGGGCAGCACAGCGGGGAGCATTGGGCCCTCTGTGGAAGGAGGGCGTAGAGAAGGATGGGGGGCATGTTGCTGAGCCCCACTCACTTAACATGGAACCAGCCCTGCTTCTGGAGAGATGACTGTGTCGCCATCCCGGCTTTCAACCAGTGCTGTGTGCTGCAGGCGGTGTGCTGTGCAATTGCTAGGGGACAGCACAATTATGCCAGTTGCAGCTGCTGTGCTGGTCTTTGTGCCAAGATCTGGTCCCAGTGGCAGTCTGAGGGACTGCATCATCACTGTGCAAATTGGTAAGAAGGAGAAGGCCCTAGCTATGACTTGGGATGGCGACGGGGAGCTTATACAGAATGACTGAGGATTTGATGGTGCTTTTGATGGTGCTTTGTTCTTTTAACCAAAGAACAATAGTTTATTTTCAGTTCTGCGACACTTGCTAGATGGATGGACGACAATATGGTGTGTAAAGACAACAAAGAGCCTTTTGGCGCTGGAGGGCGCAGCCCTATTGGGATAGGTGGCCGCCTCCGAACACGGAAGTGACCGCCTATCCAATGCAGGGCAGGAGAAGCACAGAAGGGATTGTTCCTTCAACCGCCCTGCATTTGCGACTAGACAGCCAATTTCGGCTGTCTAGCCTTGGGAAGGCAGAGTGGGGGAGGTGGCTGCCGGACGACACATAGGATGTGTCATACTGGCATTTCTGCCTTCCCCACCCCAGAACACCCCCCAGAATGCCCTGTTTTGCCTGCTCCATGCTCTTCTTCTGAGCATGGGGCCGTTCTGAGCTGCCTGCGAGGCGGCATGGAAGGTGGGGAAGGTCAGTTCTCAGGGAGCCAACCTTGGAGCGCGGGCTGTAAGGCTGGTTCCCAGAAACCGACGTATCCTATGGCTGTCTAGCCGCTGACTAGTGGCAATAGGATTGCTCCCTTAAAGACGTAATACTAACCGTAGTGAAAATATTGTCCCTCCTGTAGCCTTCCAAAACAGTAGCTGAGGGCACTGCCACAAAAGAAAAGGAGCTGCCCCCCTCCCTGTGACTTCTCCTGAATTCTAAGCACTCAGCATCAAGAGTAAAGTTGGTTTGAGAAATCTCTAATGGCCCTGAAGGATAGGAGAAGGATAGTGATACGGAGATAAGCAAGAGGAGAGGTATGAGTGCCCATATCTCTCTGATACTGAGGACTTGGTCTGAAGCAAAGACATTTAGGTCACCATCCTATATGCATTAGGCATTAAAAAAGGCCGACAACTCCCAGCATTCCCCAGCCAGTTGTAGGACATTTTTCTGTCTAAACAGGCATAGGATTGCATCCCTAATAACCCAAAGAGTTCATGCAAGACTGGCAGGTATAAAGGGCCCATGGGAGTGTGGGGTGTAGTCCTAGGCTCTCCAACAAATTAGACAGGAAGAGGAAGTCAGGTATGAAGGGAATAGACAGAGATGACACTACTCCCAAGCCTAGGACTTAGGCGCTAAATGGTATTACAAGTTCGTGGCTCTAGCACCCCCAGGATGACAGGCTGAGGATTGACTGTTGCATCACAGAGAATTTCTAAAGATGTCCAGCAGTTTATGTGCTTTTTTGCCAAAAAAAAAAAAAGTGATTCAGAGTACATATTAAAACAAGCGCACTCGCTCTGAATCACTTTTAAAATGTGTCATTTTTTACAAAGAGATGCATAATTAAAATGTGTATGTAACCATTTAATCTAAGAATTATTTAACTGAAATTAAAACAACCCAGACAGGTTTGGAAATTACACTGCCATGTCTGAGTGAACAGAGAGTTGCATTTGGAAACTGTCGGCCTGCATTCAGATCCCTGCACAGACATGAAACCCGTGGGATGGCCTGGGATAAATCACTATCTCTAAGTTTAAACTACCTCACAGTGGTTGCTATGAGGATAAAAGCAGAACTTATTCATGCACAAACCTTGTGGAAAGATCCTGTAACAATTCAAGCTAAGAGGGGAACTTTGGGACACATAATCTTTATGGAGGGCAAAATAATCAAGGGAAGGGTGCTGCCTCTCTTCCCCAGTTATGGTCCTGCTTTGGAATTCAACATACCAACTGCTGCAGAACAGTATCTCAACACTGTAGATAATTTTAGGCAACGTATCTAGGAGGGGCAAAATACTCGGGTTTATGGTGTGCAGGCTCAGCACCAGAGGTTGGCATCACCAGGCCCCTACTAAGGTCCACACCCCAATTGGAGGCCCATCGCCAGTCCTTGGAGCGTTTTGGCTTTGGTTGCTCCTCCTTGCTGTTGGTGCTAGTTACCTGCCTTGTCCAAGAGAGCAAACACTGAGAGGAAGAACCAGTAACCTCTGCACAGCTTCTTGCTCTTCTTTCTCTCTGGGAGGTGGTCCCAGTTGGGCCCAGAGGGAAAGTAGCTAATGGGAAAGGAGGAAGTGGCAAGGAGGAGGTGGACCTATTCAGGGCAGGAACCCAATGAGAATGTCTTGGCCTAGAGCTTCCCAAAACCTGGACCTGGCACTGATGGTGTGAATGGCAAAATGGCAAGTCACTTTAGCGCTGAAGTATCTCTCTAATGAGCACACCTATACTACAACATGTATTGGCTTTATACCAATTTAGCTTTCATAGCTTCTTCCAAAGAATCCTTGGCACTTTAGTTTGATTAGGATGCTGGAAATTCCCTGTCCCTTCACAGAACTACAATTCCCAGGATTTCCTGGGAAAAATTAAACACCATTAAAACAATTTAAGCCTGTAGTCAAGCTCAGGCCTGTAGTGAAGGCCCAGTGCTCTTCAACATTTTTATTAATGACTTGGAGGAGGAGGTGCAGGGAATGCTGATCAAATTTGCAGGTGACACAAAATTGGGTGGGATAGCTAATACTTTGGAAGACAGAAACAAAATTCAAAGGGATCTTGATAGACTGGAGCGCTGGGTGGAAAACAGCAGAATGACATTTAATAGGGATAAATGCCAAGTTCTGCACCTAGGAAAAAGAAACCAAACGCACAGTTACAAGATGCGGGATACGTGGCTCAACAACACTACAAGCGAGAAGGATCTTGGAATTGTTGTCTATCACAAGCTGAATATGAGCCAACAATGTGATGTGGCTGCAAAAAAGGCAAATGCTCTTTTGGGCTGCATTCATAGAAGCATCGCTTCCAAATCCCAGGAAGTACTAGTTCCCCTCTACTCAGCACTGGTTAGGCCTCATCTGGAGTACTGTGTCCAGTTCTGGGCACCACATTTTAAGAAGGATGCAGACAAACTGGAGAGGGTTCAAAGGAGGGCAACAAAGATGATCAGGGGACTGGAAATAAAGCCCTATGAGGAGAGACTGAAAGAACTGGGCATGTTTAACCTTGAGAAGAGAAGACTGAGGGGAGATATGATAGTGCTCTTCAAGTACTTAAAAGGTTGTCACAGAGAAGAAGGCCAGGATCTCTTCTCCATCATCCCAGAATACAGAACACAGAATAATGGGCACAAGTGACAGGAAGCCAGATTCCGGCTGAACATCAGGAAAAACTTCCTGACTGTTCAAGCAATACGACAATGGAACCAATTCCATAGGGAGGTGGTGGGCTCTCCCACACTGGAGGCCTTCAAGACGAGGCTGGACAGCCATCTGTCAGGGATGCTCTGACTTGGATTCCTGCATTGAGCAGGGGGTTGGACTTGATGGCCTTGTAGGCCCCTTCCAACCCTACTATTCTATGATTCTATGATTCACTGAGTTGGATCCAGTTAACCCCTCTTGCCAACATAATGGCTTATATCAGTGTAATGGGGAAGGGGCGATTCCCCCTTGTAGCCCCCCTGGCCCCCCCTCAAAATCTGCTCCACAGGGTTGGGGGACCTTCCAGAGCAGATTGGGGGATGGGCTGCTGTGGGGAGGAAAGGAAGGGAAACTCCCATTGCGTGAAGGGAAGCCCATGTATGTGATGTTGAATTTCACCCACTGGGCCGGTTTGCATGATCAAATAGTTTTTTATTTAAGCCACGGTGGGCTGCGGTGAATACCAGTGTGGGCCAGTGGCCATTTTGAATATTGAAACTGCAGCCATGGATCATTGTGTCATCTGAACCTGGGTGGTGGGGTGTGTGCAAGAGTTAAACAACTCTCACATAACCCATGTTCTGTCCTAGGGCTATGCAAGGGTTATTTAACCCTTGCTCAATCCCTGCTGCTTTGGTTCTGATTACACGACAAGCTGTGTCTGGCTTGAATATTAAAAAACGCAGCTGGCACATGCTGCAGCTCATCGTGGCTTAAACAAGCACGTGGGTAGCAGTGATCATCCAAATGAGGTCATTGTATTAGGACAGACCAGCAGACTCCCAGTGGCCCGGTTTGCACGTAACAACTACCCATGTTTTCTTTAAACTATGGGTAGCTATGACCATGCTGGCTCCAGATTGCTTGTCCACTTCTGCATTACTAAAACAATCCAGAGTTTTCTCCCTCAGCAACCCAGAGTACGGGGATCGGATGTCATGGTGAACAACCCAGGAGTGGGCGTTCCTGCCTGGGCTGGTTCGCAAAACGGTTAGGAGCCAACACGCTTGCTCGCTCCCACATGGACACAACTAACACATGGTTTAAACAACCCATGGGAGTCATGACAGGCGAACCAGGTCAATATTAATTTATTTGCAGAGTACCTCAAAGCAACTTTGTGGTTGTTGTTGTAAGGCCTTCTGTCCCAGCTTTTTCATACCATGGTTGATTTAACTTTATTGTTTGTATTAACAATGGCTCAGTTTGACCATTAAGCTGTTAATGTTGCTAAGTAAAAAAAAAAGTCTCTAATATTGCAGGAGTGAGCAGTGATAACCTCAAGCAGAAAAAACGGTGAAAACTTGAATAAATGTTAAGAAACTGAGGTGGGATTTGTCAAAGGTTCTTTTCCTCCTCACCCACATTAGTGCTTGCAATTTCAAATGATCCTCTCTATACAGAATATTTTCCTCAAGGACAGGAAGAAGGGTGAAGCCAATAGTTATCCCAGAAGTAATGTAGCAAAGACAGAATAATAACAACATAACACTAATACATGTGAGAGCAGAAGACAGGCAACAGTTTAGCAGAAAAGATGGCTTTGGGAATTACGACAGAGTGAGATCTGGCAGAAAACTGATAATAATAATTTACAATGATAGAGATATTAATGGAAAATAAATAAATTGTGTTTACTAGTGGTATTGCCAATGCCTCTAGGAGCCCTCCTTCTGGAAACACCCTTTGGTGTCCTACAAGAAGTTAGTACAGAATTTTAGGCTATGAAAAAGAGAGATAATTGTAGATATCCTGTTTTCATTGCTTCTTTAGACTGCAATCCTATACATATTTACCTGGGAAATAAGTCCCGTTGAACTCAATGGAACTTACTTTTGAGTAGACATGTGTAGATTGCACTGTTAGTGGCTTTATTAGTGAATGTGAACAATGTAGTCAAGAAGTGAAGAAAAGGGCTTTGAATTGTGAACTGCTACAAAGCTTTTCTACACAAGGCATTTATTATGCGCTTGTCCCTACTCATGGTTGTTTATGGTGTCGTGACCCTCCAGTTTTTACCTTTGTTTTTAAATAGCACTTTTAGCAAGTTTTTTTTAAAGCAGGCAAAATGTGGTATTATTTGTAAAAGCGGAAGAAAATTTGTGTAATCGCATTATTCTGCCACACTACAGTGCTACTAAGGTTATGTAGCTGGAAAGCGGAAAAGGAAATGCTTCATGTAGTTTTTGGATCTCAGTTCTGCAGTGAAACTGAAAGTAGATACAGCAGATTAAGAGCCTTGTGTAGAAAACCTCAAAGTTAAGGAGAGCTACACACTAGAAATTAAATTCTGCACCCTCTGCTATGTCTTAGGGTGCAATCCTATGCATGTTTAGACAGAAAAAAGTCCTACGGCTCTCAGCATGCCCCCACCAGGCTGGTAGTTGTAAGACTTTTTTCTGTCTAAACATGCATAGGATTGCACCCTTAAGATGCAAGCCTGGCATATCTTGTCAGAGTTATAAAATGAAGGGTTGCTAGGATTTGAAAATACATTTATTGCTTTTTCATATTAGTACATCATTCACTCTAACGGTAAACTTGGCAGGCCTTTGTCAATCAGTAAGGCAGTGAAATGAAACCACACACCGGCAAGGCATTAGAGGGTTGAAAAGTTTGACACCTTGTCATCTCCAAATGGAGATGACAAGGTGTCAAACTGAACTGAATCCCTAAGAATTTGGAGCTCTTCATCTGTTTGGTCTACTTTCCACATGGACACATAAGACCAGCCTTTTCCAACCTGGTGCCCTCCAAATGTGTTTGACTGCAACTCCCATAGTCCCCAGCCAGGATGGAAATTATGGGGGTTGCAGTCCAATACAACTGGAGGGCACCAGGTTGGGAATGGCTGGTCTTAGACATCCTGGCAAACAAGGCGACCTTGGTTTTAGTATAATCTAGTGCTAAGCGTTGCTATTTACATGTTCCTAGAGTAAGAAGGTGATTCGTCCACATCACAATGGTAGAGATTACAGCCAGTTTCTAGTTTTAAAAGTTGCAATGTTATAGCATCCCTATAAGATATGAGTTAGAAACTTTTAAAAAATCATTGTGCAATAATAATAATAATAGTAATTATAACAGTAATTATAATAGTAACAGTAATAATAATATTCCCACTTCTCTTTGGAACTTGTCGAAAAGCTCTTATTACCATTTGGTAATATTGTATTGCATTCTTAAAAGTTTGGGGAATAACATAAATCTGATGGGATGAAAGCTTATGCCATAATAAATTTGTTAGTCAATAAGGTGCCACTAATTCTGTTGTTTTTGCTGAACAGACTAAATGCAGCTACCCATCTCTGGAAGGAAAAAAAGAAAAGACTGAAGACTAGAGTTCTGCAGACAGAAACTTTTTTTCAGGCCATTGGGTGGAGTGGGGGATTACTTGCTTCTACTTAGTAAACAAATGAGATCCCTCCAGGGTGAGTATTCAGTGTGTTACTCTCAGGTGACTGAAGCATATGCACAGGTATGGGCTAGGTTTCTTTCAGGCAATGGTGAATCATAGCCAAGCAAGAAGTCCATTTACAGAGCTGGTGTGATGCATGGGAACAGCCTGTACCTAAAGCAATTATCTTCATTTCAGCTTCAGATATCTTACATATAAATATAACCAAGAGGAGGTCGCCCCTGTGCTAGAGAATTCTAGAGGGCGACTAGCCAAGGAACTGTATTATAAAAACAAAGTAGAACCACTAAAGGACTGTACTGTACAGAGAACACTGGCAGTAAGATAATCACTGGCAATTCTGAGACAGGAGCAACGCTAAGTCAGCCCAGTTTGATCTGTCTTACGTCAGCTTTCCGTTTGACGTTCATTCACTCTAAGGAACTATCGAGATAAATACATAGTTGGAAACCACTTCCTTTTCTACGGTTCCAGCTTGCTCAGTTCGTTGGGCAACTGCATAAAACTCTGTGACGCTACACTAATCTACACTAAGATTTGTTCTTTGTATAAAGCCAAACTAGCTTTTTATTTTCTATTTTAATTGCAGCAAAGGTCTTCTCAAGATGATATTTGCATTTACACAGGATCGATTCAAGTGCTGTTCTTAAAAATCCTCCTGAGCCCCCTACAACTGCACATAGGTCTCAGTATGGGGACATGTCTACAGGGTGACTATTCAGAAGAGGCACGTGCTTCGTGGTCCGCAAGGGAAGGGCCCCCAGAATATCAAAAACATGAAAAGATGAGGGACATTCCTTGAGCTTCCTTTGGTTAAAGCCAGGACTCGAGTTAATCTGGGAGTCCTAACTTCTGATCTGGACGCTGCCTCATATTTCAGATTTGTAGGGGCAAGTTTTAGGGTGGCCATGTGTTGTCTTATACAAAGTACAGTCGTCTGTTTGAAGGCATCCTCTATTTGAAGGGTGCCCTGTTCCATTCTGGTATGAAGATAAAGGACGATAAGAACTGTTGCCAATCAACAGGTAGCACCTGGACAGCAGACTGAACAGGTAGGCGCACAGGTCACCTGCTTGTAGTTTTTCACACCCCAGTGAGATGTACTGCATTTCTATTTAAATTGTAATTATTTCTAAATTTGCATCTATATATATAATTGGCATATGTGAATTTTATGCAAATCCCTGTCCTCTTTTGTCCTCTTTTTTTGGTGATTCATAAGTGGCCACCCCAGCTAGTTGTGATTAGTCTGTGATGAGGCAAAGCACTTCACATATTTATATACCTCCAGGGGCACCATCTCCTTCATATGTTCCAGGCTTCTGGTATTAAAAACAGATTCTTGAACTGAGCTCTGGCTCACATTAGTCTCCAGCTGTCCCCATTGGGCTCTACCACAAAGAATTACAACTGTCCAGATGCACATGGCAAACAAGGGCTGGATGCGCCCGATCTCATCTGATCTCGGAAGCTAAGCAGGGTCAGCCCTGGTTAGTACTTGGATGGGAGACTGCCGGGGAATCAGGCTTCCTGCACTGAGCAGGGGGTTGCACTCGATGGTCTTGTAGGGTTGGCCCCTTCCAACCCTATGATTCAATGATAGCCACCCATCTTGCACCAGCTGGAAGGTGATGCTCTGCCTCCTCATCCAGAGCTTCACATTTACTCCCATGGGGTTCCTGGATGAATCTTTGGCCATGAAGAGCTGCCCCTGTCATTGAAATGGATGACTAAAACCTTTGCAGGTGGGTGAACTCTCTACACTAGCCTTCCCCAACCTGGTGTGTTAGACTACAACTCCCATTATCCCCAGCCAGTGCTGAGTGCCACTAGAGCAAGAACATGTGGCCCTCCAGATGTGAGATGGACCAATGGTCAGATTCGGTACAGGGCAGCTTCCCTGTATATATACCAAATTTCAGAGGGAGCCCCAGGGATTGCAGTAGAGACGTAAGATTCAGGAAGGTCCATAAGATTAGCCTTATCTTCGATATGTTCAAAGTTAAACGGTGACCAAACCTCAGATTTAACCTCAAATTATAAAAGCGTTTATTGCAATTGCTTTCCGTCTTGCCAAGACACATCGTAATAACTATAGCAGAGTAATCAATACAGGCTAGCAATTTTGGAATTTTGGAAACAGCGGCATTTGTGTTTTTGGCATGCATACCTAGTACCTAGTACTGTTTGGTGATTTAGAAGGCCCCATGGTATTGCACAGAACTAGCAGTAGTCTGGCCATACCTGAGGAATAGTCACACATGGTTTGCAAGTCAGGGGAATTTTTCTCTCTCTAAATAGCACTTCTGTGCCTTCAAGAAAGTGTGGGATTGGGGAGCATAATTGGTCTTTACTAGGGATTGTGTTCAAGGGGAAATTTGCACTTCCCTTGTCAGCCAGTGACAACGCCTTAGGCAACTTGTGGCCCTCCCGATGTTTGGGCCTATAGCTCTCATCAGCCCTAGCCAGAGCAGCCAATAGTGAGGGATGATGGGAGTTGTAGGCCAAAACATCGGGAGGGCCACAAGTTGCCCACCCCTGCCTTAGGAATCTGCCCACACTGTTGAGAATCTGGACTTCTCCTGATCATTCTTCCGTTCATTAACTCTTATCATTTCAGTCTTGCCTTTGGGGACCACAACTATGCAAATATACCTGGTTTTGTGGCATTTTCTAGTGTAGTTTTGGTATTTCATATTTGTTTCTTTAAAAGGGCTTTCCCCCCTCTTTGACTGGTGTGCCAACCATCTTCTGACACAGCAGTTATCACTAGCATGAACCACTATCATGATATTCAAACCCTTAGCAGGCCTGTCTGGGACAGATGAGTACCTGCAATGAGAAATGTTCCATCCTCTTGCAGAGCATTGCAGCTGCTTGAAGCCAAACACAAACCAGTTTGTTCTTGTGAAGTCTGATGGATTGAAGTGATTGGTCTGGAACCTAAGGCTGGGTTTCAAACTAGAACAGATAAATAATGCTACCGTCAAAATGGCTTTATACAGAAAGCTACAGGAAGAAAGCCACAACTTATTTCTTGTGTATGAGTACAAACTCTTTATAGTGAGCTGAAATACACGGATTCAAAGAACAGAAGAATGATTTCCAGCTACATCATGGACATGGATGATAGCTGGCTTGGGAGAAGCTTGTTTTAAAATTAATGTTTTATTGTGAAATTTCAACAAAACAAAACAAAAAAGAGGAAAAGAAAAAAATGTAGCTACATAAATTTTTTATATATCAGTTTCTATGAATGTGAATGAAGTGTGTGTGTGTGAGAAAATAAAGGTTAGAACTCTACATAAACCTCAACAAAAGCAGACTAAATATCCAAATAAGCATCCATTCACAGCTGCCATCTATACACCACCTGTTCACATGTTGAAAGCATTGTAAGGCCTTCAATCCATTGCATTAGAGGAGGTGAGCATTTATCCTTCCAATCTCAGTCTTTTAGCTGTCAAAAGGGTACGGAGAATCCATTTGTGCTGACCATGCATTAACTTCCAGGAAGCAGGTAGCTAATTTAAGAGGACATGTACATCAGTAAATATCAAAGAGTGTTCCAATACAAAGTTTAGCCATATATTGGCCTCCTCCCCAAAAGAGGCAACTATTGGGCATTGGCTGTCCTGAGCTAGAGACACAACATAAACCTGGAGGAGTTCATTTTCTGCTTGTCATGGCCTCCCCTCCAAAACAGAAGGAAAACAACATATCAAGGTAAATATTATATACATTGCTGACAAGTAGTTTTGAACAGTGGCCATGTTTTTTAATTGAAGAAGGGCTGAAGGCCAGTAAATTTGTGTCCACTCAGTAACTCACTTCTGCATGAGCTATGACCAGGTAAAGGGTTCCCCAATGTGGACAGAGGCTGTTTCTTTTCTGCTACCTCTAAATCCCATAGCCTGCATCTTGGCTTGGGTATGGAAGCCAACAACTAAGGTGAATAAAGAGAAGACTCTAATTTTGTTGACACTGTGAGGAGGAAAGGTTTGAAGAGCTCTTTGTGCCTAATTTCACATCACTTCTGAAACCCATCATTATTCCCACATTGCATTGCATGTCAAACCACTGATCTTGTGGTACTTTCCAAGCCAGCATAACTAAATGAGGCCTCATCAGAAGTGGCAAGGTACTGGCCTCATGTGATCCAGGGAACCATTGTGATTGGTGCTTTATCTAGCAGACTGCCTTCCCCTATATATATTCAGATGAACTTTTCAGATGAACTTTTAAGATCTTCAGAGGAGGCCTTGCTGGTCATTCCGCAACCGACAGAATGTTGCCACGTAGTATCCTGAAGGTGGGCCTTCTCAATGGTGGTGCCCACCCTCTGGAAAACCCTCCCTTGTGCAGGTCTGGAGGCAGAAAATGTGGTATGTTTCAAATGCCGCCTGAAAACACACTTGTTCACCCAGGCTTTCGCTGCCTTGTAATTAATTGCAATTAATCATATACTGCTCCATCTTATCGTTCCTTGTATTGTTTTGTATTGTTGGAATTGTTTTTAATAGTGTTTTTAAATGTGATTTTTAATATTTATATGTGAACCGCTTAGAGAATTTATTATATTAAGTGATATATAAGAATTACTAATTAATTAATTAACACACTCCTCAGGCAACACTGGAGATTACTCTGGGAATGGTTTTGCAGGGGCAACTGTGGCAGAAAATGTGGGAGTTGATTCTCGCTCGATGGCAGGACTGCACAAGGAGGTGAGAGCCCTACCAAGTCCTTAGTCTCTGCTCATAGTAGGAAGAAGTGGGATATAAGCCCCCATGTCTGCATTTTCTCTTGTGTGGGAGAAAGCAGCAGAGATGCATAATATGGAATTGGGGAATATGCTGTAGCTAGGTGGAAAACCACTGAGAGCTGCATTGGGCCACTGGGCTACCAGTTGCTGATCCTTACCTCAGCCTTGCCAAGAAGTCCTCAGATATTACTAGGCCACAACATTTTGATGAGCCTGCTTGCTGACACATGCCTGTTAGTAATGTTTGCCACACTATGGTTTGAGAATTAAATAAAGAACAAACTTGTTTCCAGTTCAAAAGACTTTCTTGTCTGGTCATCTGGAGGCAATTTTTACCACAGGCAGCCAAGACAGTGGATAACTGTTGCAGTTTTATTTTGTTGAGCTATAGTTCAGTACTTTGGGAGCCTTTAGCTGCCTGTTTACTCCCTACAGCAGATAAAGAAAACACTTTTTAAAAAAGTGTATATCTAAGAATGGGTTGCAATCCAGGTTTAGTACTAAGAATAATAATAGTACAGGAATCTTTGAATTGATTTCTTTCTTTCATTGATGAAAATATAAACTCCCAGTTAAAATAAAAGCAGCAAAGTATTTCAAAGCAATTGAAGTTACATTTCCTAAGCATTTCTTGCTGATGCAAAATAAAGCATTGCTGAAACCATTTTGCTTACCAAGACTTCTCTACAGAGTTGTCTGGCAGTATCACAGGCAAGGAGCTTCAATAAGCTATCTGACCCCCAAATCAGCCCATATTTATACAATTTCTAAAATATTAATACACTGCCAAAATGTCAGCACTAATTGCTGTTTCATAAATCTAAGTTCACACTCTTGACTTCTAAAAGAAATTTTTGATTATCAAAACACACATACAAAAACTTAAACATACTTTCCAAGTTAGATACAATTAATTTTGATATATTCTTTGGCAAGGCGATATCTTACTCAAAGTTTACTAATTAAACCTAAGTACATACATTTTCTTAGACATCTATATATCAGGTTTAATGTTTACCTTGTTGTTGGGTTCAGTCGATAAGTCGTGTCCGATATTTTTTGCTCATTAATTGATAAGTGAAGTGAGTTCACTCTGACCCTTAATAATACAGTTTGATGTCTCTCCATTTCTCACATAATCCTTTTCATCCCTGGTGATGAGTTATAATTTCGCATTCTCTCTTTGGATATTATCCAAACTGCTTTGCCAATTACATTTTGATAACATAAGAACATAAGAAAAGCTATGCTGGATCAGACCAAGGGTCCATCTAGTCCAACATTCTGTTCACACAGTGGCGAACTAGCTGTTGATGGGAGACCCGCAAGCAATACATGAGTGCATCAGCACCTCCTGTCCATGTTCCCCAGCAACTGGTGTACATAGGCTCACTGCCTTTGATACGGGAGATAGCAGATAGCCATCAGGACTCGTAGCCACTGATAGCCTTCTCCTCCAGGAATTTGTCTAACCCCCTTTTAAAGCCATCCAAATTGGTGATCATCATCACATCTTGTGGCAGTGAATTCCATAGTTTAACTGCATGCTGTGTGAAGAAGTTCTCCCTTTTCTCTGTCCTGAATCTCCCACCAATCAGCTTCATAACCCCGGGTTCTAGTATTATGAGAGAAGGAGAAAAATCTCTCCCCTTACTCACCTTTTTTCCCAAGCTCAACAACTTCAGCTGTTATAACCTTCCCTCATAGGGGAGTTGCTCCACCCCCTTGATAATTTTAGTTGCCCTTTTCTGCATTTTTTCCAGCTCTACAATATCTGTTTTTTTAGGTTAATGCTTACCTAAAGTTTATTGTGAACTCACTTGGTATCTTCCCTATTGGTACCAGGTACCTTGTCATTTATTTAATTCTCTGGATTCCTGATTATGTTCTATGCAACATGCTTAATTGCTTGGGGCTTTCAGCTCCAACACAAGGCAGGGCTTGCTTTTTTGTGGTAGGGAAATAGTCTTTTTCCCCCCAGTAATCATTTTGAGAACATTGAGAACTGCACCACCAACCTTTTGTGGCAGATCCATGACATAATTACGAGCTTGCCCGACATTACTCTGTCCCTACAAGTGATGCTTAGATACACTGGATTTTGCAGAGAGTGTCTAAGCATGTCACATACACATTCTCTCCCTGGCAATTAAGATAGGCTGAGCATGTGGGTCTTCCCTCCAGTTAGGATATAGTCCTGCTCAGTTCCAGCTGGGTAACAGCTGAAGGCCAAGAAAGCCAATGTGGTGTAGTGGTTAGAGCATTGGATTGGGAGTCGGGAGACTGGGTTCTCATTCCCACATGGCCATGAAGCTCACTGGGTGATGTTGAGCCAGTCACTGACTTTCAGTTTAACTTCGGCCACAGGCTTGTTGTGAGGCTAAAATGAAGAGGAGAAGGATCATGTACGCTGCTTGGTCTCCTTGGAACCCTTGGTCTCCTTGGAAGAAAGGTGAGGTATAAATGTACCAAACAAATGCAGTTGCTCAGCTAGTATATCACGTCGGGGGGGGGGGATAAATGCGAAAGAGATACGGTGAAGACAGCAATACCATATGCCATTCCAGGTGTCATCCCTCTGTTTTAACTCCTGTTAGCGCTGATCCAGCCCTCATTACATGTTGTTGTAGTTTCACATAATGGAGGGAGTACCCTTGCTGTTTTCTTTTCAGCCCCTTCTTAAAAAATAATGGGAGAGGTGCTTCAACCCTGGGCAGAGAAGACTCAAAAGAAAAGAATCCAGAAAATGGAACGATATTTTGCAAAGGGAGAATTTGTCTCACTCCATCGTCGTCGTCATCATCATCTTGTTCTAATGAAATTTGATAGGATGCTCTTTAGCCCACATTCCTGGGACTGAGCCACTGCATCATGCCTCAGGGATTGGCATGGCTGTGTCCACCACCTGATAAGGTTGGGCAGCAGCCCATGGATGTTGGAAGGGTCTGCAGGCCGTTCTGGTTTCAGCAGAGCTATCTACTCTCTCTTCCCTCTACTATTCTGGCAATTTTCTTCTGGAAACATCCAAAGCAGTGCAGCCTCACTGAGAGAGGAATCCACGGTTTGAGACAGCTTTTCACTGCATCCAGGCAGAGGCTCCCTTCCCATATGTGGGGATGCCATTAGTTGCACTTGCTTCTGATCTAATCTCATCCCCAATCCACCTTTCCCAGTGCTTTGGGAGATCAATGGGAAAGGTGGATGCTGGGATTAGTGACAGTAGCTCAGGAGAGGAGGGCAGTTTGAGTGACACACCTGGATCAGAAGAGCCATGTTGGCTAGGAATTATGGCAGTTGCAGTCCAACACATCTGGAGGGCACCAAGTTTGGGAGAGGCTGAGATAAATTTTTACATTAATAAATACAAACATAAATACTGTTTCTTACCAGAGGTGGGGCCCTGGATGTCTCTTGCCTGGGGGCCCACAGAAACCTGGAGCTGGTGTTGGAGATCAGCTGTCATATTTCAGCACCAGAGGCCTCAGCCCACTTCCCGGCACACAGGAATGATTGCAAGAAGAGCAATGCGGGTCATGCTGTCTGTGTGATGGGCTTCCGGGCTTGGCAGTATTGATGCCAGAGTGTCTTGGAGAAAAGGAACCTGCCTTTTCTAGGGATGCCACCACCTGAACTTCTGGTTGTGTGCTAAAGTGTAGGAGAGGGTCAGGGGAGGCTGGTGGCTCCACTGTCTGGGGGGAAGTGAGTTTGCATTCAGTTTCAGTCAGTACCAGTTAGGACTCTAAGTGGTTATCCAGGGTGCGGAGCACCTTGGACAGCCCCTTTAGATTTCTGACTGAAACCCGGAGCAGATTCACTGGCCCGCTGACATCAGAGCCACCAGCCTCCACTGGAGAAGATGCATGGGAAGCTGATGTTCAGGTGTGCCCTCCTGAGCCTATTGGACAGTCAGAGCACCTCTATGTCAGAAGAACATAATTCAGTGTATCTAAGCCTATGTACACCCGTTGCTGGGGAACATGGGCAGGAAGGTGCTGTTGCGCTCATGTCCTGCTTGTAGGTTCCTGGTTGACAGCTGGTTGGCTACTGTGTGAACAGAATGCTGGATTAGATGGACCCTTGGTCTGATCCAGCAGGGCTCTTCTTATGTCAGAAGAACATAAGAAGAGCCCTGCTGGATTAGACCAAGGGTCCATCTAGTCCAGCATTCTGTTCACACAGTAGCCAACCATCTGTCAACCAGGAACCTACAAGCAGGACATGAGTGCAACAGCACCCTCCCACCATGTTCCCCAGCAACGGGTGTACATAGGCATACGGCCTCTGATATTTGGAGGTAGCATATAACCATCAAGACCTGTAGCCACTGATAGCCTTCTCCAGGAATTTGTCCAACCCCCTTTTAAAGCCATCCAAGTTGGCGGCCATCACTACATCCTGTGGTAGTGAATTCCATAGTTTAACTATGTGCTGTGTAAAGAAGTACTCCCTTTTATCTGTCCTGAATGCCTCACCAATCAGCTTCATGGGATGACCCCAGGTCATCCTAATATTTTGAGAGATGGAGAAAAATGTCTCCCTATCCACATTCTCCACACCATGCATAATTTTGTAGACCTCTATCATGTCTTCCTCCTTCATGGATCTCTGCCTTGTTGTGGCGAAGGGGCTTGCGTAACTCAATGAAGCCATAAGCTATGCCATGCAGGGCCACCCAAGACGGACAGGTCATGAGAGTTCTGACAAAATGTGGTCCACTGGAGAAGGAAATGGCAACCCACTCCATTATTCTTGCCAAGAAAACCACAGGGAACGTATCACAAGGCTAAAAGATATGACGCCGGAAGATGAGCCCCTCCGGTCGGAAGGTGTCCAATATACTACTGGGGAAGAGCAGATGGTAATTCCAAGTAGCGCCAGAAAGAGTGAAGCGGCTGGGCCAAAGCCAAAAGGACACTCAGCTGTGGATGGGTCTGGTGGTGAAAAGAAAATCCGATGCTGTAAAGAACAATATTGTTTAGGAACCTGGAATGTAAGATCAATGAATCAAGGTAAGCTGGAGGTGGTCAAACATGAGATGGCAAGAATGAACATCGACATCTTGGGAATCAGCGAACTAAAATGGACAGGCATGGGCGAATTTAATTCAGGTGACCATCATATCTACTACTGTGGGCAAGAATCCCTTAGAAGAAATGGAGTAGCACTCATAGTCAACAAAAGGGTGGGAAAAGCAGAACTGGGGTACAATCTTAAAAATGATAGAATGATCTCAGTACGAATCCAAGGCAAACCATTCAACATCGCAGTAATTCAAGTCTATGCCCCAACCACTGATGCCGAAGACGCTGAGGTTGATCGGTTCTATGAAGACCTACAACACCTTCTAGAACTAACACCCCCAAACGATGTCCTCTTCAGCATAGGGGATTGGAATGCCAAAGTAGGAAGTCAAGAAATCACCGGGATAATAGGCAAGCATGGCCTTGGTGTGCAAAATGAAGCAGGACAAAGGCTAATAGAGTTTTGCCAAGAGGACACGCTGATCATAGCAAACACTCTTTTCCAACAGCACAAGAGGCGACTCTACACATGGACATCACCAGATGGTCAATATTGAAATCAGATTGATTATGTCCTTTGCAGCCAAAGATGGAGACGCTCTATACAGTCAGTAAAAACAAGACCTGGAGCTGACTGTGGCTCAGATCACGAGCTTCTTGTTGCAAAATTTCAGCTTAAATTGAAGAACGTAGGGAAAACCACTAAACCATTCAGGTATGACCTAAATCATATCCCTTATGAATATACAGTGGAGGTGAGGAATAGATTTAAGGGATTAAACCTGATAGACAGAGTGCCTGAGGAACTATGGACGGAGGTCCGTAACATTGTTCAGGAGGCAGCAACGAAATCCATCCCAAAGAAAAAGCAATGCAAGAAAGCAAAGTGGCTGTCTGATAAGGCTTTACTAGTAGCTGAGGAAAGAAGGGAAGCGAAAAGCAAGGGAGAAAGGGGAAGATATATCCAACTGATTGCAGAGTTCCAGAGAATAGCAAGGAGAGACAAGAAGGCCTTCTCAAATGAACTATGCAAAGAAATCGAGGAAAACAACAGAATGGGAAAGACTAGAGATCTTTTCAAGAAAATCAGAGGCATCAAGGGAACGTTTTGTGCAAAGACGGGCATGATAAAGGACAAAGAAGGCAGGGACCTATCAGAGGCAGATGAGATTAAGAACAGGTGGAAAGAATACACAGAAGAACTATACAGGAAAGATCTGAATGTCCCTGATAGCCATGATAGTGCGCTCACTGAACTTGAGCCGGACATCCTCGAGAGTGAAGTCAAGTGGGCCTTAGGAAGCATTACTAACAACAAAGCTAGCGGAGATGACAGTATTCCAGCTGAGCTATTTAAAATCCTAAAAGATGATGCTGTTAAAGTGCTGCACTCAATATGCCAACAAATTTGGAACACTCAACAGTGGCCACAAGACTGGAAAAGGTCAGTTTACATTCCAATTCCAAAGAAGGGCAACGCCAAAGAGTGTTCAAACTACCGTACAATTGCGCTCATTTCACATGCCAGCAAGGTTATGCTCAAAATCCTACAAGCTAGGCTTCAGCAGTATGCGAACCGAGAACTACCGGAAGTACAAGCTGGGTTTCGAAGAGGCAGAGGAACTAGAGATCAAATCGCCAACGTTCGCTGGATCATGGAGAAAGCAAGAGAATTCCAGAAAAATGTCTATTTCTGCTTCATTGATTACGCTAAAGCCTTTGATTGTGTGGATCACAACAAACTGTGGCAAATTCTGAAAGAGATGGGGGTACCAGATCACCTTACCTGTCTCCTGAGAAACCTGTACAAGGGTCAAGAAGCAACAGTAAGAACCAGACATGGAACAACCGAGTGGTTCAAAACTGGGAAAGAGTAAGACAAGGCTGCATATTGTCGCCCTGCTTATTTAACTTATATGCAGAGTACATCATGAGAAACACCGGGTAGGATGAATCACAGGTCGGAATTAAGATTGCCGGGAGAATTATCAACCACCTCAGATACGCAGATGATACCACCCTAATGGCAGAAAGCGAAGAGGATCTAAAGAGCCTCTTGTGGAGGATGAAAGAGGAGAGTGCAAAAGCTGGTTTGAAACTCAACATTAAAAAAACGAAGATCATGGCATCTGGCCCCATCACTTCCTGGCATATGGAAGGGGAAGAAATGGAAGCAGTGACAGATTTTATTTTCTTGGGCTCCAAGATCACCGCAGACGGTGACTGTAGCCATGAAATGAAAAGATGCTTGCTCCTTGGGAGGAAAGCTATGGCCAACCTAGACAGCATAGTAAGAAGCAGAGACATCACCTTGCCGACAAAGGTCCGTCTAATCAAAGCTATGGTTTTCCCAGTAGTAGTATGGCTGTGAGAGCTGGACTATAAGGAAGGCTGAGCACCAAAGAATTGATGCTTTCGAACTGTGGTGCTGGAGAAGACTCTTATGAGTCCCCTGGACTGCCAGGAGGTCAAATCAGTCCATCCTAAAGGAAATCAACCCTGACTGCTCATTGGAAGGACAGATCCTGAAGCTGAAGCTCAAATATTTTGGCCACCTAATGCGAAGAGAAAACTCTCTGGAAAAGACCCTGATGCTGGGAAAGACTGAAGGCAAAAGGAGAAGGGGACGGCAGAGGATGAGATGGCTAGATAGCATAGTGATGCAATGAATATGGACTTGAGCACGCTCCAGGAGAGAGCACAGGACAGGAAGGCCTGGCGTGCTATGGTCCATGGGGTCACGATGAGTTGGACACGACTGAATGACTGAACAACAACAACAATCATGTCTTCCCTTACCCTCCTTTTTTCCAAGCTAAACAATCCCCACTGTTGTAACCTTCCCTCATAGGGGAGATGCTCTGACCCCTTGATCATTTTAGTTGCCCTTTTCTGCACTTTTTGCAGCTCTACAATACCTTTTCTAGGTGTGGTGATCATAACTGTGCACAGTATTCCAAGTATGGTAGCACCATAGGTTTGTATGGGATAGTATGATAGTGGCAGTTTTATTCTTAATCCCTTTTCTAATTATGCCTAACATGGAGTCTGCCTTTTTTACAGCAGCTGCACACTGGGTTGACATCTTCATCAGGCTGCCCACCACAACCCCAAGATCTCTTTCCTGGTCCATCACCGCTAGCTCGGATCCCATCAGGCTGTACTTGAAGTTGGGATTTTTTGCCCCAACGTGCATCACTTTACACTTGCCTACACTGAACTGAATTTGCCATTTAGATGTCTTGTATTAGGGAGTGGCCCTCTAGAGCAACCTTCCCTAACCTGGTGCCCCCCAAATGTGTTGGACTGCAACTCCCATCATTCCCATGCTGGCTGGGACTGATGGAAGTTGCAACCCAACAATGGCCCCAAAGAAACTAGATGGGTCAAACCCAATGACTCGTAAGCTCTGTAATCAACTCCCCAGGGAAAAAGATGATGGGCATAGTAAGTGTGTCAGCCGTAGCTGAGCACTGCTTCTTGTCCTGTCGCCATGATGTGTGCACTGTGGGAGCTCTACTGAGCTGTGCATTAACTGTATTCTGAGTTAACGCTAATGATATCTGCCCACCCACACAAGAGATGTGCCGATCCTGGATAGATTATGATCATTGCCACTCTCCCAGCTTTCCACCAACATTTTGTGACTTGTGTACACTTGTGTACCCAAGTCCCTTGTGCTGTTGCGACATAGGAATGTTGGCGCAGAGTTGAATTCAATATTACTGCAGACAATAGAGTGATGTGTCTCAGCAGAGAGCAGAGGCCTTATGTAAGCTGTAGGACTGGTACTTCAGTTGGTCCTGTCTACTAGGAGGAGCTGGCTGTGCTTTTTTAGAGGGCCCCTTTCCAGTCCTACAACCTCTGGCTTCCACAAGGC
Organism: Heloderma suspectum; assembly: GCF_057233095.1. Classification (NCBI taxonomy): domain Eukaryota; kingdom Metazoa; phylum Chordata; class Lepidosauria; order Squamata; family Helodermatidae; genus Heloderma; species Heloderma suspectum. The sequence continues at coordinate 69,943,002 of NC_139458.1, read as the reverse complement.
AGAGGGGTGGAAATGTTACTGGGGTCCCATCTTCTAAGTTGGAGGAGGGCAGGGGACATCAGGTTGGCAGGGGACAGGAGGAAGTGCTGAAGGTTCACCCCTGGGTGGGCCAGCCTGAATCACCTTCTCATCTGTATCTTCCTCAGGATAGTGGAGTGGGGGTGGGTATGGCGGTCATGACAGACTGTGCTTAACTGGGATACATCCCTTTCAACTCGTGATTTATTTGTGAGTAAACATGCTAAAAGTCTGTTAACAGTAAAAAAAAAGAAAAGACCACAGCACATGTTGTAGCTCTGTTTGTCTTTCAGTTCACTATAACAGTCTCTACTCCTTCCACTTCACATATTGTAACAGGTGATGCTAAATGTTTTTTTGATTAGCACTCTACTTAGGTGAGTAAAGTATCAGCATTAGTAAGCAACCTCACTCTCTAATGGTTAGCTACCTTCCATTCTGCCTGACATTGGTATAACAGTGATACTTGTAAAATCTTTCATCTACATCCGCTGGTGGATTAAAGGCATCACCTTATCTATTTTTCCATCTCCCCACTGAGCACTTACCAATTCAGTCATATCTTCCCTCCCCCCCGCTTTATTTATATACAAATTTAGAAAATTGTATTTATAGTAAAATGTATATCCCATCTTTCTAGGCAAAATGCCCACTCAAGGTGGCTTACAATATCATTATTATATATGCATACAAAATAAATATAATCAAACAATACATTTTGACCCTTTATAGTAGTTTGGTCTGCGGTGATTAGGGTTAGGAAGTGATACTGGGGATATTCATACAAATGCATGGCCAACACATGGGGAGAGGGGAGGAGGACCCCCTCTCCCAATGGTTGCATGCCTCCTAGCCGCACCTGATTTCCACAGTATGTAGTGCACATGAAGACTGCCCTTGCCACCATCTGCTCAACACACAGAGGATGGAGGTGGAGTCAGCCCCTCTTGGTTATACAGGCAGACAGTGATCCTCTGAACACTCCTAATGTGTAGGTCTGTGCCATGAAAAACTTCACCTGTTGATTTTTGCATATTAAACCTCTGTGAAAGCAGGAGCAGGCCAAACCATTGTGCACGTGGGGAGGGGTCTGGACAGCTGGCAACCCTTCCCCCCACTCCGCCATCATTTCGGACTCATGTTGGAAGTTGATGATGGCTTGCAATGACTGTACAGCTCATCATGGAATATGAGAGTCACAACACAAACAGGTAACATTCATAGCATTACATAACAGTCATCCCGGAATGTGTTGTCTGAGTGTACGGGTGACTGTGCTGCTCACTGGATACAGGTGACACAGTAGTGTCAGGATTGCATCATGTTGCAAGCCCGGGCACTTCTAGGCCCCCCAAGAAACCTGGCCTGGAGCCAGCATTAAATTCAGCTGAGTCAACCTTGTGCTCAGGAGTTGCTTCACTTCTCTGTATAGATGGGTTCCCCAGGGCTCCATCTCCTCGCTGGGTGATATGGGAGCTCTTGCTTGGCACTGCCAGATGGATGGAATAACCCATCTAGCTCCAAAGCTGTGATCAATGGAAAGGGATTAAGACTCCAGATATCTACATAAAATTCTTCAAGCAAAATTTTAATTCACTTCTCATGGCAGATTAACAAGCATTAAATCTCAGTTAAATTTTTATGGTTGTGTTTGCATGGGAGCTGAAGCTGCCTCTTAGATCTTTTACTAGAGATGTCTTGAGAGAATCCAAATTCCCTCCTGTTTTTGTCATATTATTGCTCTGTAAGTGTGGCATTAACTTTCATTACATTTGTATCCCAGCCTTCCTTCAAGTAGCTCAGGGCAACATACATAATTTCTCTCCCACCCCCCACCCGCAGTTTTATCCTCATGTTAACCCTGTGAGGGAAGTTAAGCTGAGAGGGAGTGACTGGTTGAAGACCACCCAGTGAGCTTAATGGCTGAGCGGAGATTTGAAATTGGGTCTCCCCAGCCGTTGCCCAGCACTCTAACTGTTACACCACATTGTCTTTAATAATTAAAGTGCTGCTTAAAAAACTTTCCATGTGCTAAGTTAACATCACCTGAAGGGGATTATTGTCCACAAATGCTTATGCCATGATAAGTGTGTTAGTCTTTAAGGCAGGGGAGGGCAGCCAGCCCAAGGGCCTAATCTGGCCTGCAGAGGTGCCCAAGTGGACAACTGGACTAGAAGCTAGTCCAGTTGCTTCTGTACATGGAACTGGACAGGAGGTGGTGCGGGGCGGGGGAGCCATCTTGTCCTTTGCCTCAGGCAGCAAAGTATCTTGGGTCAGCTCTGACTTGGTGAGTACTATATTTCAGCTATCTGCTATAGAGGCACCTTGCTTAAATACCTCTATAAGTGTGTTAATAAGGGATGCCCTGTCAGGATCATCCAGGCGTGTTTTCCAGCTCAGAGTCCCTGAGGGCATTTACTAGAATAGGAGAAGGTGGCGCCTGAAGTAGAGCAAGCAGAAGGCACTTCTCCATTGATTAGTCAAAGGCAGAAAGCCAGGCTCCTCATAGTTACACCAGGCCAGATCATACAGCCTGCCAGTAAGTCAGGGGCTGATGCTGCACACCCTTATCCCTTCTTGTGTGTGGCCAAAAAAGAGGACACCAATTTGCATAACATTTGCACATGGTAATATATATGTATAGATACATACCTAGGAATCATAACTATAATTTAAACAGAACTACAATCCATCTCACCATAGTGGGAAAGACTGTGACCAAGTGATCTGGGATCCAGCTCAGTCTGCTAGCCAGGTGCTAACTGTGGATGGGCAGCGTCAAGGCTTCTGCTGCTCACCCTCCTTATGGTTTGTTACTTTCAGCCCAGACTTGGACAGGACAACCTGTCATATAGGACACTTTCAAATAGAGGATTGTCCTCTGACAGCTCTTCATATAGAGGACCGTCCTCTGTAAAGTAGGCCTGTCTCAGGCCTGAAACGACGACACATATCCATGACTACTCCCTAGGCTAGATTTTAGCCTCAGACCTGGGAGGCCAGAATAGCTTCATATAAGAATGTGTGTGTACAATTCTAGACATACCTCCATATGAGGTGGTAAACAACACCATGGGATACCAGAAATAGAAAAGATGGGGCAGTTGCTTTATAACTGGAATATTGAAGCCACAAACAAAGCGAGTAATCTCCCTACTATTTAGTTATGCAAAGATTAAATTACTGGAATGTGCTAAGAAGGAAATGAAAGTACCTAAATGGCATTGTGCCAATAAGTCATAATGGCCATTAGAAAAGTGGCTGTAATCGCCTATGTATTGCTCTTTCTTGCACTGCCGAGAGCCAGCCACAAGGGAGGCTGGGGGAGGGGGATTTCTGGTGCTGCAGGTTTGGAGACACTCATTTCTTAGGGCTGAGTCAGCTTTGTGCTTCGCGTTTCCTCCCTACCCCCTTCTCCAAGGAATAGCTCATTGAAACAGCAAACTGTGGACTCCTGCCTGGCATTATTTTTAAGGGGATTTTTAATTTTTTGTTTGTTTGTTTTGTTTTGTTTTTTTTCTGGGGGATTTTGTTGTGTTTTTAGGGGTGGGTAGCCTGCCTGATAGGCGGGAGCGAGGGGGCATGTGTCCACCTGATGGAGGCAGTGGGGGGAGTGTTGGGGGCCAGAACATACCGAGGCTGGGCGGCAGGCGCTGGCGGAGCGCTAGGGGCAGGCCATGCCAGGTAAGGGGAACAAGGGAGAGATGTGTAATATCTGTCCCCTGCTCCGGGCCTGTGCAGAGCCAAAGGATGGCTGGGGGAGGCATGACCCCATCTTCTGGCCTTGGTTTGCTGCTCTGCAATGCCAGGTCTGTTACCCAGAAAACCTCCCTCATCCATGACATGATCCTGGATGAGGGTGCGGACCTGGCATGTATTACGGAGACCTGGCTGGCCGAGGCTGCTGCTCCAACCCTTGCAGCCATGTGTCCAGCTGGATTTTCGTATGCACAGCAGCTGAGGGCTGGGGATCGGGGAGGGGGAGTGGCTGTTATCTACCGAGAGTCCTTAGTCTTCACCAGACCCCCTCTCCAGGAGACCAAGGTTGCTGAGTGCATGTACTGGAGGTTGGGCCTGAAGGGCAGTCTGAGGATTCTGCTCGTGTACCGTCCACCCCGCTGCACGACTGACTCCCTGGCCGAGGTGCTTGAGGTGGTCTCTGATGTGCGTGTACAGTCCCCTAACTTATTGGTGTTGGGGGACTTCAACGTACATTCGGAGGCCATCCTCACAGGAGCACCTCGGGACTTCATGGAGACCATGGCATCCTGGAAGCTGCACCATATTCTAACTGGGCCCACCCATGTAGTCGGTCATGCACTAGACCTTGTGTTTGTTTCTGGAGAAGCAGGGAGTGATCTGGAAGTCGGGGGTATATCCACCACCCCCTTGTCATGGTCAGATCACTATCTGGTAACGTTGGACTTCTCGGTTCCACAACCCCTCCGCAGGGGTGGAGGACCCATTAAAATGGTCCGCCCCAGGCGTCTTATGGATCCAAATGGATTCGTGAACGCGTTTGGGGATTCTCTGGGGCACGCCAACGGCCACTCAGTCGAGACCCTGGTGGGTGGCTGGAATGCCACAATCACTGGGGCATTAGATCAGGTGGCTCTGAAACGCCCTCTCCCCCTGAACAGGGCTCGGACTGCACCATGGTTCAATCCGTGGTTACGAGCTCTGAAACAGGAGGTGAGATGGCTAGAGCGCCGGTGGCGGAAGTCTTGCTCCAAAGATGATCAGACACGGGCTAGAGCTGTATCTTCAGCCTATCACGTGACGGTGAAGGCAGCAAAAAAGGAATATTATGCTGCCTCTATCGCGTCTGCAGAGTGCTGTCCCAGGAGGCTGTTCCAAGTGGTCTGGAGCCTGGTCGGTCCTGTGGCTCCGGAACCACTGGAGCATTCTAAGGCCTCCTGTGAGGCCTTGGCAAGGCACTTTGCAGATAAAATTGATCAGATTAGGTGTGTTACTCTGCACGCTGTGGATAGTTAGTGAGCAAGAGGCGGCCTGTGGCAAACCGGTTTTGTGGGATCGGTTCCAGCTTCTTCCTCCTGATGAAGTGGACAAGGTGCTTTCATCTGTAAGGCCGACCACTTGCTTACTTGATCCTTGCCCATCTTGGTTCATTATGGGCTGCAGAGAGAGACTGGGTGAGGGGATCAGGGCGGTGGTGAACGCCTCCCTTGAGGAGGGAGTGATGCCATCAGCCCTCAAGGAGGCAATGATAAGACCGCTCTTAAAGAAGCCCTCCTTGGATCCTCAAGTTCTGAACAACTTTCGCCCCGTCTCAAATCTGCCATTTTTGGGCAAGGTGATTGAGCGGGTGGTGGCGGTGCAGTTGAAGGCACACTTGGAAGAAACTGGGTATCTAGACCCATTTCAGTCGGGCTTCAGGCTTGGGCATGGGACAGAAACGGCCTTGGTCGCCTTGGTAGATGATATGAGGAGGGCTCTGGATAGGGGTGAATGCTCCTTCCTTGTTCTCCTCGACCTCTCAGCGGCTTTTGATACCGTTGACTACGGTATCCTCCTGGACCTCCTGGAGGGGTTGGGCATTGGAGACACCGTATTGCGGTGGTTCCGGTCCTTCCTCTCAGGCAGGTATCAGAGGGTAGCACTGGGAGAGGAGGTTTCAGACCCGTGGCCACTTACTTGTGGGGTGCCATAGGGTTCCATCCTCTCCCCGATGATATTTAACATCTACGTGAAGCCGCTGGGGGCTATCATCAGGAGGTTGAGGATGCAGTGTCATCAATATGCGGATGACACACAGCTCTACCTCTCATTTAAATCTTCACCAAGGTTGGCCGTAGAATCCCTGTCCAAATGTCTGGAGACGGTGAGTGGCTGGATGGGGAGGAATAAGCAGAAGGTGAACCCTGACAAGACCGAGGTACTTTTGGTGGGAGACAAGAGGAGGCTAGGGGATGTTGACCTGGTGTTGAATGGGGTATGGCTACCCTTGAAAGACCAGGTCCGCAGCCTGGGGGTCATTTTGGACTCCCAGCTGTCCATGGAGGCTCAGGTGTCAGCTGTGAGCTGGACAGCGCTGTATCAACTCCATCTGATACGGCGGCTGCGCCCCTTCCATCCCAACCATCTGCTTCCATCAGTAGTACATGCCCTGGTCTCCTCTTGTTTAGACTACTGTAATGCGCTCTACGTGGGGTTACCCTTGAAGACGGTTCGGAAACTGCAGCTGGTACAGAACGCGGCAGCTTGCCTGATTAAAGGCAGCCGCTGGCGAGATCACATCACTCCAGTGCTGAAGGAGTTGCACTGGTTACCAGTTGTTTTCCGGGCCAAATTCAAGGTGTTGGTTTTGACCTTTAAAACCCTATATGGTTCCGGCCCAGCCTATCTTAAGGAGCGCCTCCAGCAGCACCAGACAGGCCGCTTAACAAGATCAGCCTCGGATGGCCTTCTCTCTGTCCCATCAGCCAGGACAGCTAGACTGGTGGGGACGTGGGAGAGGGCCTTTTCTGTGGTGGCCCCCACTCTGTGGAACTCCCTCCCTAGGGAACTCCATCATGCCCTCTCTTTAATGAGATTCCGTCGTGCATTAAAAACGTGGTTGTTCAGGCAGGCATTTGGGGGTGGGTTAGGGTATTTTAGAAAATGTTTTTATTGTAGAATTTTATTGTTTTAAACTGTTTTATTGTATGTTGCACATCGCCCAGAGTGGCTGGGTGACCAGCCAGATGGGCGATTAATAAATTTAATAATAAATAAATAAATAAACTCAGCTTCTTGCCTTTGTGTAGAATGAGGTGCCAGGAGTGCAGATCTTTCAGGTTTGAAAAGGAATGAACATTGTACCCCTAAGCATTCATAGAGCCATTGTTTCCAAGTCATGAGACGTCATAGTTTCTCTTTATTCTGCACTAATTCAACCTTATCTGGAGTACTGTGACCAGTTCTGGGTGTTACACTTGAAGAAGGATTTAGAGTTATAGACATATTGGAAGAGGTACAGAGGAGGGCAGCAAAGATGGCCAGGGATATGGAAAACAAGCCTTATGAGGAAAGGTTGAAGGAACTGAGTATGCTTAGGCTGGAGAAGAGAAAACTAAGGGGAAACATAATAGCTAGGAATAGACGAATCTGTCAGTTTCAGTTTCTATCCATTTCTCATTTTACCAATCTTAAATTCCGTTCATCTTGCACTTCGCAAATTGTCTTAATTTCAATTTGTTCTGAACTTTGAGATTTTGTAAAAGTTTTCATGCCAATTCATAAGCATTTTTGTGCATATTTCTCATAATACAAGAGGTTGTATATGCATTTTTGCTTAATGTATTTCCCTAAGATAGTGTGTTAAACATTCTTTCCCCTAATATATGCACTTTTGTATGCATTTTTTTAATTGGAGAACTCCACCACAAAATTTGGAGAAGCGCAAATTTCGAAGGATAAACGAGTTTCAGTTTGTGCACTGGTTTCTCCCCCATCCCGAATTATAGCCTTCTTCAAATATCTGAAGAGCTGTCACATGGAAGAGAATGACTCTGCTGCCCCCGAAGGAAGGACTAGATCTAAGGGGCTTCAGTTATGGAGGCATTTTGGTTAAACATTAAAAGAAACGTCTTAACGGTAAGAGCAGTTCAGAGATGGAACCAATTCCCTAGAGGGGTGAGTGGGCTCTCCCTCAATAGATGTCTTCAAGTGGAGATTGGACCACCATCTGTTGGGGATGCTGTCGCTCTGGGTTTCCTGCATCAAGCAGTGGATTGGGGTAGATGGCCTACAAGACCCCCTATGATTCTAATGATGTGGTGGCCCAGGGACCATGGCAGGGGCAGAGAAGGGCACATTTCAGTGGACAGGCTGATATGAGAGAATACAGCCCTTAACACAGTCCTTGTTGTGTCACAGTGACAAGAAATCTGATAGCCAGGTTCAGGTAGGCCTGGGGAAGTTACTTTGGGAATTACTCTGGGGAAGTAATACTTTGATGGAGGCAGGGGTAAGGAATGTGTGACCCTCCTGGTGTTGGATCACAACACACCTCAGTCCTGACCATTGGCCATGTTGGCTGAGGCAGATGGGGGTTGGAGCTCAATCCTATTTGGAGGGTCACAGGTTCCCCACCCCTGCTTTAGGATACAAAGATTCTCCCCCCGTTTACTCTAGAGTCAGTGAAACGCAAGCATCAGGCTCACATCTCAGCTCACTGCTTAAATGCTCCTCCTGGCTGGAGCAGCATCTGGCAGTGTTCCAGTCAGCAACTTGAAACTGGACCTCAAGAGATGATAAAACTGTGGCTGCTGCTAAGTGAAGGGCAACACTTGGAGCACAGGGACAGAGTGAAGATGACAAGAGAGAACAGAGACACAGTGAGCTGTATGGGGCGCTGATGCTTCACCTCCAGCCACTGAAAACTGTATCCAAGAACCTCTTTGGCTTTGAGGGCTGATTGCCACATTGTTTATCACAGGGATGTCTTGTAGAAGCAGCCCCAGAAACAAAATCTGGGGAAGTCAACCCTGAGACTTCTGTAGAAGCATCCTACACATTTCTACCATGAGGACTAGAAACCCACTTTTTAAAAAGTAAAACTCTCAAAATACTAAATTCTCTGCCTGATGCCCAGTTTGAATTGTACACCCAACCTTGGGCAGGACTCCCTAACATGGGGATGAAAGGGGAGTTTGCCCAGGCAGTGATGCAGTTGGGTAATTATGGACACATGACATAATGGTCTTACACCTTCATCCCTTTAGATGTCTGTGTGTATTACTTCAGTTGTGAAGTACACAGCTAGCATTTCTTTTCTGTCCCCTGCCCCACCATTTAATGCTTTATGACTGCTTAGAGAAAGACAAATTTGCTAACCCTGATTTTTTAGGGTTAATAATAATAGTGATAATAATAAGGTTTAACTCATGATTTAAAAATGAAAAGCTGCTATCTATTCTTGCTAGTTTAGCATTAAGAGACAATTAAAGTGCAAGAGTTTGTTAACTTAGGGCACAATCCTATGCATGTTAAGACTTTTCTTAAGACAAGTCTTACAATGGCTGGTTGGGGAATGCTGGGAGCTGTAGGATTTTTTTCTGTCTAACATGCACAGGATTGTGCCCTTAGCATTGGAAGCCCCCTATATACCACCAAGTACAGGAATAGCACGTGTGTTTTTTCTTCTGCTTTGGTCATATGAATGCTTCTAGAAGATTAAAAAGGAGGAGTTTTAGCTCCACCTGACAGAAAACAAGTTTACTTTATCACCAGTGTTAATTGTCCAAGGCATTTGTCATAGGCACTCTCTCTCTTACATGAATAACTAGTAGTACTAAAGAAAACAGGTATTTATCATCAATGTTGTTTGTCTGAGGGCATCTCTACACCAGCCTAAAATCCTGCATTTAAAATTGGGCTTTCTGCTTCCATTTTAAATGCAGGATCACAATGACTTCCTTTTTCACATGCTTCCCCACGCCCCCCTTTCCTCCTCCTTCTCCCCGTATCTGAGTCTTCCATTATCTTTCATTGATCGCACTCCTCTTCTTGCCACTATTCCTCTTTTCATGGGGAAAACTCAAGCTGGACACAACGGGGTAATCTGACAGATCATTATCTGCGATCTATTTAAAAAACGGAACAAAGGGCATTTAGTGCAGGAGATGCCCTGGAGGGTCATAGTGTCATGTAAAGAGCCTACAAACATCCATGAAGGAGCTATGTGAAGAAAGAGTCTGAGCAATTAACTCCTGAGATATAAAGGAACAAAAAAGCCTCCAGGTTCAGCAGATGTTCTGCCTCACCCTGGACTATGGTGGGGCATAGGAGGAAGGGTGGTGCCTGTGCTAGACACTGGGTTTATGGCTCAGTGGAAGTTCATAGCACCTGTACCTCCAACAAAGATGGCTTAGCTTCTCTGTTCATGGGAGCTCCTTTGCTTGTGATAAGGGGTCCCTGAAGGAAAGACAGCTAGTAAAAACCTAGTAAAGTGCATGTAAGGATTTACGGTCACAAAACACAGCTATTCCACCATCCCCACATCTTTAGTGTTCAGGAAATACATCGAAATTGTGATATGGCCTTGCTTTGTCTTTCTCATGGCAATAGATGTGCATGCTGTATGTGTTTAATGCATCCGACCTGCGACAAATCCACAGGTGTGCCTGGAGCGCCCTCTGTTGGTTTATGTTTGCAGAATACTTGGATTCTTATCTACAGGATGTTGCTGGGGCGCTGCTGCTTGGCTTTGCTGTAACTCAGAATTCAAACCAACAGGAAGTCCGAAACTGTCCTGCATCCTTACAGCACAGCATAACCTCCACCTTCCCCTAGATGTATGAAGACTGGATTGGCATAAGCGGATTTATTTGAGAAATGGATATAATGAAATAAATATCTCATACAAACAGAAGGAAACCAGCAGGGGCCACAGAAGTTCTTTCCATGGACCAAACTAGAAGTGACATGGAAGATTTGTGATCAGGATCTCCCACAGTTTTTAAAAAGCAAAGTTAATAGCCTTGGGGGGACTCCCCAAATCAGATGGGGGGCACAGCACTGGGGAAAGGAGGTTAACCTTCCCCCCCCACACACACACACACAGTTTCCCTGATTACCCCCCCCCCTCCAAGGTGGCATCTACTCCACAGGGGAAAATATGCAGGTACCCATATAATCCCTGTATGTTTAGCTCCACAGAGGAAACAGCAGTTTCAGGGGACAAATTTTAGTCAGGAAAACCACGTAGGGCCAAGAGAGGTTAACCCCGTCTCCCTCAGCACAACAGCACATCTTCCCCCCTTCCATGAGTCCTCTTACCTTTTTAGAAAAACATAGGAGATTCTGATCATGGCATTGCATGTAGGTGTGCCCTCAACTGGGGAAACTTTTGAGAAGCATTCCTGAGGGGTAGTGGATTGCTATAAACATTGGTTGTACCCAGAGAAAAGGGACCATTTCACATCCTCATTTTTACAAGCTGAAGTGGGCATAAGTAATTGCTACTACGATGCTTAATCTTTAGTGACTTACAGCACAATCGTATGCATGTTTAAAAAGAAAACCCCCTACAACAGTCAGCATGACCCAGCCAGCATTTCTGGGAGTTGTAGGACTTTTGCCTAGGGAGGTGTTGGGCTCTCCCACACTGGAGGTGTTCAAGACGAGGCTGGACAGCCATCTGTCAGGGATGCTCTGACTTGGATTCCTGCACTGAGCAGGGGGTTGGACTCGATGGCCTTGTAGGCCCCTTCCAACCCTACTATTCTATGATTCTATGACTCCCTGTCTGAGAGCTCCTTCACACGGAACTTTATCCTGTGATTGAGTTTGCTCCTTCATGGAAGTTTGCGAGCTCTTTACATGACGCTGTGACCCTCCTGCACTAAATGCCCTTTGTTCCGTTTTTAAATAGGTCGCAGATAATGAGCTATCAAATTACCCCATTGTGTTCTGCTTTGGTTTCCTCCATCAAAAGAGTTGAAGAAGAGGAGCAAGATCAATGAAAGATAATGAAAGACTCAGATAGGGGGAGAAAGGGTGGGGAGGGGAGGGGAGGGGGGAAAGGAAGCGGGTGGAAAAGGGAGTCATGATCCTGCATTTAAAACGGAAGCAGAAAGCCCCCTTTTTAATACAGGATTTTAGTCTGGTGTAGAGATACCCTAAACTTGCATATAATTGTGCCCTAGATTACATAGATTTTACTAAAAGTATCTTAAAAACAAACAAACCCCAACAACATATAATAATCAACAACATATAATGAGTAAGAGGGGCTTAAATAATAATAAACAATTACCAGGAAGAGGGGGAAACCATTTAACTAAGTGGGGTAGTATAGGCAGTAGTGTAGTGGCAAATTCAGAAGTGCAGCGTCCCTTCGTGACAGTCACAGCCACAGCCACGCCCCCTTCTAAGATTGTACAACGTTGTCAGATATACCGCCTTCAACTGGGATCCAAAAACATTGCAGCTGAGAGTAAGAGTATTTCAATTGGACGTCTGAGAAAAAATGCAGGGGAGTTAAAATCTCTTTCACTCACTCACTCACAAACATTTTAGGTTTTTAAAATATACTGTATGGAAACTTCACCCTCTCAACTCAGCCCTCATGGACAGATCCCTTCTCATTTAAACAGGCCCCTTGCACACTCCCTTAGCACCCCAACAATACCCATTAGCCTTCCCTAAGCTCCTTCATTATATCTCCCCCCTCCCCCTCCAACAGAAATATCCACACACCCAGCTGGATTGAACTACACACACACATACACAAACACACACCCACACCGTGGTGTAGTGGTAAATTTGTAAATGCAGGAGCTCATTGTGACAGTCTCCAAGGGCAGTCCAAAAATTCAGGCAGCTGTGTAAATCCATATCACCAAACCAGTTCTAGGAGTTTCCATCTCCACCAGGAGCAATGTCTTTGGTAAAGCAAATAGGTCTTAATTGCCCATTCCAGACCAAGTCATCCCAAATACTTTGCATTCCAACATGGAACAATATACTGTTGCTTAGAAAATTCATTTCCCCCACAGCTACAATGAAGATTGCAGCTAAGCTCAGAGGGAACAGGGAATTCTGAGGGGGTGGCAGATGACATCAGAGGCCCTGCTAATGAAAAAGTGCCAGGGCTACGTCCCTGTGAGCCCTGCCTCCACTACACCTCTGAGTATATGTACAGTGAATAAAAGGTAACGTTAAACCTTTTCAGGGAGGCACTAAAATCAGAGCAGTGGCAGTCAAAGTGAGGCTCGTGAAGAGGAACACAAACTGAAGGGGAAGGGTCACAGTGCAGTCTTAAGTAAGTGGCAAACAGGAGCCAGGATTCACACAAAAAATTGATCTTGGACCACATAGAGGTGCCATGACCTATGTTTTTACTCCAGCAGATTAACATGACTACCCCTCTGGAAAATGCATATTCTTTACATCTCGCAGCCTGGTTGCCCATCTGTTTTTCTAAAGTGGATCAAAAAGCTTACTAGCTTTTACGGTACAACTTACGGTACAATTTTTGCAGCCAACAATAAAGTGAAAAGAAGCTTTCTATGAACCAATGCACAGGTATTGCAAGGCACACATAAGGAGGACAGATACTTCCCATGCAGCAAAAGAGCAAAAGCTCACTTGGTCTTGATTTTCAATATAAATGCAGAAGGTGGAAGTATGGCATCATTACACTCCTGACGTGTGTGTGTGTGTGTGTGTGTGTGTGTGTGATAATGAGGTTGTTAAGCAGAAGAAGACAGAGGAGTTACCAGAGGGACAATGTGCTTGGGAAGGGAAAGTATTCACAGGATGCATCCAGTTGAAGGGGTCTTAGAGCTAACAGTCAGAAGGCATTGTGCAGCTATTCTGTCTTTTTTTTTTTCCTTAATGGATTTTCCACGGTAAGAAAAAAGAAGGGAAAAGCAGTATGGAAACACTTGTGATTGGAAGATGCTGTCATCTTTAAAATAAATAAATAAATAAAATAAAAATAAATCTGGTCTCCCACACACACACACCTAAAATTCTGTAAATGAGGCAAAACGATGATTCCGTAGCACCCGTAGTGACATCACCTTTTGATCCTTCAATAACTGCCCTCTTATCACTGTGAAGCAGAATTTACCAAGCATGTGTTTGTTCACTCACCAATATGTTCTTATAAGATGACAGGAGATGTTCTGAATTCAAAACATTAAGAAAAATAAGTTTAGGGGTCTTTTTCAATAGGGCTGTATCTTTAACTTTTCTGTGAACTGCCCAGAGAGCTTTGGCTATTGGGCGGTATAGAAATGAAATAAAATGGTTTTTCACAGTGGAAGGGATTTAATATATTTTTTCAGACCTCAGCCCCAAATCCCCTTTCGTATCTGAAATGATGTGTTCTGTATTTGTCAGACTGCATGAGAGTAGGCATGATGTAGTGCAAGGGTGGAGAATCTGTCCTGACTGGGCCCTCAATCCAGTCCTTTGGGGTTTCCCAAATGGTCCCACCGCCTTTCTTCCAATCATTTGGTGGTTTCCCAGCTTCTGTGCAGTTTTTTCCCCTCTCTAAAAGGTTGAAATGCCTCTCCTAAGGCTTTGTCATTGGTAGTAAGAGCTTTAGGGTGCAATCCTATGCTCATTTAGACAGAAATAAGTCCTACAAATCCCAGTCTCCCTCAGCCAGCCATGCTGTCTGGGGGATGCTGGGAGTTCTAGGGTTCATTTTTGTCTAAACATCCATAGGACTGTGCCCTGGAGCTAAAATATGCTGTTGGTTTTAGTATTTTGGCCTTGACTCTTTTGCCTTCAGCCCTGCCCGCCACTGAAATGCGGCCCTGAGAGCTTCTCCAAAATGTAATTTCGCCCTTAGGCTGAAAGAGATTCAAGACCCCTGATGTCGTGGTTCACATTCTTGACGTGGACAGGGTGACCTGGTCTCAAATCCATGCTCAGGCAAGAAGCACAATGGGTGACCTTGAACCAGTCACTGTTTCTCAGCTTAACCTGCCTCAGTGAGCTGGTTCGCATAATTGCCACAGCTCTCTGTGGCTTATTAGCCACAGTGGGTTGCAGTGCCTGCAGGTGCCAGGTTGGCAATCCACTTGCCCGCCATGGCGGCCTCTCATTATGTGCAAGCCAGGCCAGGGTGGGTTGTTGGGGTGGTTGACAAGCCACCCCGAACCAATGAGCTGTTTTCAGGTTGTGGGTGGCTTGTCAATCACCCCAACAATCCACCCTCTCTGGTTTTGTACCTAACAAGAAGTTACGGCGCACCCCCCCACACACACACATTCAAAATGGCCACCACCACTGTGATGAGAAGCCTTGCAGGGAAATTCACGCATGGTGGCTTCTCATTATGTGTGAACTGGGCCAAAGAATTGTTGTGAGGAAAAAAGTATCCCAATTAACATGGCCTTGAACTCCTTGGAGAAAGAGTATGATAGTACTACTACCAATAATAATTTGCCGAGACATTTGTCATGAATTCTGCATTCACAGAATATTCACAGGAAAAAAATCCTACCGCTGACAAAAGCAGGGGCATGCAGGAACAAAAATATCAGGCCCAGCTTGTGCTGGGAAAAAGGGAGGTAATCTAAAAAATATATTCTTTAATAAAAAGAATGGTAAAATAATAGTGCACATTTCATGAAGTATATTTAAATTATGAAGTGCCAATTTGCTGTCCAGAAACTGTTTTTTAAATGGTGGTAATTAGGGCCCCAACAACAAAGATGTGCAGTGGTCCACAATGTTTCTCAAAAAGTTTAATATGCCCTTAATCATACATAAAAGTAAATGATTTAACAATACCTAGTTTATTGTTGCCATGCATTCTGGCAGTGGAATGGTTAACCAAGGGAGCTGCACTCTCTTCTGTCAAGACCTCCAGTTACAGAGATATTTATTGTGGTATTTTTGTTTAACAAGAAAGGGGGTGGGAGAGTGGGAAGCTGGTTAATGCTTGAGAAAAACAGTTGGCAAGGATATAATCAGACAGGAAACAGGAAATGATGTCATTAGGTAACAAACAGGAAGCAATGATTATAACACAATGAGATCTCCTTGCTTTGGGTTGAAACTTAAGGAAAAAAATTATTCCCTACCATCAGTACAGCAAGAGGGTGCAATTTTGGTTCCAGTTATTTCAGTCAGGGGTTTATTTACTGGGAAGTAAAATTTACACAGTAGTACTGAATACGTGATAAGAGTGCACAAAAAGTGCTTGCTTAGTATGGTTTGTTAGAAAATCAGAAATCACCTATAAACCTAGATTAAAAGGTTTTCACAATAACCTACTGTAAACTCCATATTAACTCCCTATTATGGACAGGGAAATTGGGATATTACCTACTAAAGGAGAGGTTTTCAAAAGCAGAAATTATGAAAGCTTATGCCATAATACATTTGTTAGTCTTGAGGTGCCACATGATCTTTGTTTTTTGCAGACAATGACCTGGTGCACACAACACCACAGCCCATCATGGGTTAATTAACCCTCGAGGGGCTGCAGCCCATGCCCTCCACCATTATGAATATGCAACCCCTTAACGGGGGTCACAGTGACTTGTTGTGCTGTGCGACCTGGCCAGGGAAGGTTACTCGAGTGTTAAACAACCCTCACAAAACTCTAGAACATCCCAAATTAAATTTGAAGGAGATAAGAACAAAAGGGATGCTAATGAAACTGGCAGAGAATATTCTTTCCTGCTTCTGACTCTAGAGAGGAATGGCCACTGCCACTTAGAGCAGCCCTGTGTCCTGCTTTACAGAGGATGCCCCTCTATTTGAAGGCGCTCTCTATTTGAAGGGTTGTCCAGTCCAGGTTTAAAGAAGGGAGAGCACAGGGGCCTTGACATCCCCCATCCACAGTTAGCACCTGGACAACAGACTGAACAAGCACACAGGTTACCTGGTCACAGTCTTCCCCCATTATGATGAAATGTATTGTATTTCTATTGCAGTAATAGTAGTTTTTTCCAAATTTGCCTGTGCATATTAGCACGTGCAAATGTGATGGACATCTGTATCTTCTTTTGTCCCGTTCTGGGTGATGCATTTCCTCTCCTCTGGTGATGCGTAAGTGGCCATCCTGCTGTGAGTGGGCACTTCCCCCCTTAAGCTTGCCACCATTCTGGAGTTGTATGCAAAAGCATTCTGGCACCTTGTGCCTAGTTCCTTTTCTCCGTGATGCGGATGCTTCCTCTTTTGACTGGAGGCTACGTGGGTGAGCCATGTAATCTGGTATTTTACACCTTGCCCTCAGCTTGCCTGTCTAGGATGGTCATTTTGGTCCTGTGAGCATTGTGCTGCCTGAGAAGTGGCCAGGGGTGAGATGGTAGGAAATCACTTGACCGAGAGGGAGAGGCTTGCTGCACAGCCACCAAGAAACCGTCATGCATATCCACTCTTGCAATATGCGCCCCCGCAAAATGGCACCTGCCACCTCCCCAGTCCTCTTCTCAAAGGGAAGATAAATCTCCATGTGTAGCACACTGTGGATGGATCTGCATGGATTTGCCAACATTACAGCTGCAGCAACACCCACAGGGGATGTTTCAGTGTGCGTGCATCTGCAGTGGCAGGTCATATGCCCTAAGAGACAAAATGCATCCCCACAAAATGAGGAGCCTCCCTAGAGAGACTCGCTTGGCTGGCCCCTACGTTCTGGTCTTTCCGGTGCCAGGTGAAGATCTTTTTATTCTCCCAGGTATTTTAAGAACTGTTGTTATTATTATTATTATTATTATTATTATTATTATTAAATTTATTAATCGCCCATCTGGCTGGTCACCCAGCCACTCTGGGCGATGTACAACATACAATAAAACAGTTTAAAACAATACAATTCTACAATAAAAACATTTTCTAAAATACCCTAACCCACCCCAAATGCCTCTCTGAACAACCACGTTTTTAATGCACGACGGAATCTCATTAAAGAGGGGGCATGGCGGAGTTCCCTAGGGAGGGAGTTCCACAGAGTGGGGGCCACCACAGAAAAGGCCCTCTCCCACGTCCCCACCAGTCTAGCTGTCCTGGCTGATGGGACAGAGAGAAGGCCATCCGAGGCTGATCTTGTTAAGCGGCCTGTCTGGTGCTGCTGGAGGCGCTCCTTAAGATAGGCTGGGCCGGAACCATATAGGATTTTAAAGGTCAAAACCAACACCTTGAATTTGGCCCGGAAAACAACTGGTAACCAGTGCAACTCCTTCAGCACTGGAGTGATGTGATCTCGCCGGCGGCTGCCTTTAATCAGGCGAGCCGCTGCGTTCTGTACCAGCTGCAGTTTCCGAACCGTCTTCAAGGGTAACCCCACATAGAGCGCATTACAGTAGTCTAAACGAGAGGAGACCAGGGCATGTACTACCGATGGGAGCAGATGGTCGGGAAGGAAGGGGCGCAGCCGCTGTATCAGATGGAGTTGATACAGCGCTGTCCACAGCTGACACCTGAGCCTCCATGGGCAGCTGGGAGTCCAAAATGACCTCCAGGCTGCGGACCTGGTCTTTCAAGGGTAGCCGTACCCCATTCGGCTACAGTTAGTTTTAAACAGTTAGTTTTAAACAGTTTAACTGTTTTAGTGCTTTCAGTATGTTATTCTGCTGGTGGTTTTAATTTGGTTTTATGAATTTGTAGTGGTTTTATTGTTTGCTGCTGGTTTTATTCTGGGCTGTATTTATTTTTTTGTTTTAATGTTTGTATTTTATGTTTTGAGTGTATTCTACACCACTCAGAGAATTTTGGTTATTGGGTGGTTTAAAAGTACAGCAAAATACATGGCCCAGCTGGATAGAGGTGTTTTTTTTGGTTTGTTTTGTATCCTTAGTAAATGCAATAAATAAATAAACTGCTCAAGAGAGTAAAAGTATGCTCTGACCATTAAGATGATAATTAGGTGGCAAACCTACTTGGGCTGGGCAGGGCAGAAATCCCACCTCTCCTAGGAACTGCTCACACCTAGGGAAGTACGAAAGTGACTTACCTTTCGTGGATTATGTTGATGGTGGGGGGGGGGAGGCGCTCCATTCCTCCCCCCGGAATCCTCAAATGGCCGGCTGTGCTCCGTGGCAGCTCCGCGGAGCAGCTGGCCAGGCCAGGCCAGGCCCGGCCAGGCCAGAGCTGTCCGCAGCCGGATTTCTGGCCATGGAGGGCTCTGGGTAAAAAACAAAACAAAAAAATGCGTACGCAAAAGGCGACGGCTGTGGCCGCCGCCATTTATGTTCCTTCTTTTTGGCCGTCTTAATCTACGTAAATATTTACATAGACTATGACGGCGAAAATAAAGGGGAATGCAGATAACGTAGCGGGCGCTATTTGCGTCCCTTTTTGATTCCCTGTTTTAGCCTACGTAAATCTTTACGTAGGCTAAAACGGTGAATCAAAAGGGGACGCAAATAGCGCCCGCTACGCTATTTGTGTTCCCCTTTATTTTCGCTGTCATAGTCTACGTAAATATTTACGTAGATTAAGACGGTAAAAGTAAGGAACGCAAATTTGCGTACGCGGTTGTTGTTTTTTTTAAACCCACCCAACCATGATAGGCTACGTAAAGATTTCCGTAGCCTATCACGTCTTTTTTTTTTTTTAAACCTAGCCATGCTATGCTACGTAAATCTTTACGTAGCCTATCACGCCTTTAAAAAAAAAATTTTTACACAAGCCTGAAAATGGCAGTGGCGGCAGGTGGTCGGAAGACTGGCCGCCGCTGCTGCTGGAGCCACCGCCACCCAGAAGATCCACCCCAGGTGAGTCTCGTCCCGGGGGGGACCCGCGGGCGGGCGGCAGGCCATTCCGCCACGGAGTTCGGGGGGCCGAATGCACTGGCATTCGGCCTCTCCGAGATCCATGGCGGAATTCTCCGACATCCCTACTCACACCACTTTAGGATGTCAGGAAGCTTCCCACAGGAGGGGATTTGACCACAGGCTCTTGTGGGTTCTTATAAAAACTCAGTGCATAAATGCACTGGCTGTCTGGGGTTGCCATGAATGCCTAGGATATTGAGATCTTGTGCAGAATTTTGGGAATCTTTGCTTAGGGGTGGTTCTGGGAAAGCACAAGTTTTATCATTGCTGCAGAGAACAGCTTGTAAATCTAGTTGGAGTGTCTAGGAAAGAAAGGCACAGAAACCAGAAGGGTTGGGGGGAGGGGGGAGTGTAGCCAAAGCTTCCAGTCAGCAAGGAGTCTCTCACTGTGGTGTTTTCTTCACTTCCAGCTACCTCACCTCTCATCTGTATCCCTTTTCTCACATAGCACATAGTTAAACTATGGAATTTGCTCCCACAAGAAGTAGTGATGGCCACCAATTTAGATGGCTTTAAAAGGTTAGACAAATTACTGGAGGAGAAGGCTATCCATGACTACTAGTCCTGATGCTTCTAAGCTACCTCCAGTAATCAGAAGCAGTAAGCCTATTTACAGCTGTTGCTGGGGAACCTGGGTAAGAGGGTGCTGTTGCACTCATCTCCTGCTTGTGGGTCTCCCGTCGACAGCTGGTTGGCCACTGTGTAAACAGAATGCTGGGCTAGATGGACCTTTGTTCTGATCCAGCATGACTCTTATGTTCTTATGTTCACTGTCTAATCCCCTTTTTCCCCTCTGGAAACCCACAGTAAGCCGGAATCCTCCCAGCAAATCTTTGATAACGAGGACTGTCAACAGATAAATGCATTCTCCATAGCTCAAACATTATCAGAGTGGTGTGTGATGTGACCATGTCGGAGCACTGCTGAGCTGACAGGAATTGTCCAGTGGGGGCATATGGAACACTTCTGAATTATGTTTTGTGTGTGGTTTATGCAACTGTGGTAGCCAGAAGCAGAAATAGATGAATGTTTTAGAAAACAAACCCTGTTCCACACCCTGTAGAACTTACACTGTAAGAGCAAAAACATAAAGCACCAGTGCAAGTGGAGATGGGGAAGTGAATGACATTATTGAGAAGGTCAGAATGGGACAGATTAAACCTTTATCTTTAAGGGATGAAGTTGTGGGTTTCTGTAGATATGGAGATGCACAGCAACACCTTTGCAAATGCAGAGCAAAGAGTCTCCACCATCCCTTTTTACACACCACTGAGGTTTAATACATTAACAACTCTTAGAACAAAAACAGGTATTTTCTTTGTAGCTGTGTTGTTTTTTTTTTACTTCTGATTCACTTAAAAGGCTATGAACACTGCAGCTAGGAAAACAGAGTGTGTGGCAAAGAGCCTTAGAGCTATAACACATCTTCAGAACTAGAGTGTGGATTAGGAGTCAAACACAGTCTTATCTCTGGTGTACAACAAATATAAATTCATCAGGCAAGCTGGATAAAAGAATCTAACAGGGCAGTGACATAACCTGTGTCAGTTTCAGCATAAAATGTTTACACGAAAGACTCTGATTTTTTCTCTATCTAGGTAGCTATCTAATGATTTAAGAAGCAAATTCACAGTGTATTAATACTACATTCAATTTGAGTAAGTAATAATACGCACTGATACTTATACAGGGGGAGTTGTGCTTTCTAGGTCAGGGGTGGGAGACCTATATTCTTACGGGCTGCTCTATTTCCAGAGATGTCTATATTTTCCAAGCAGGGAGTCAGAAATTAATTTTGCCACAGAAGCTTGACCACCTCACAGGCGGTCAGGTTGTTTAATAAAATTGGCAACATCTAGCAGTAAAAGCTTCATAATTACAGAGCATCTGCAGTCAGGAATAAGGTTGGGGCATTGCATGCAAAAGCCAAAGAATGGTGTAGCGCTGAAGAGAGACTGAGAGTGCTTCCAGATGGAGGGCTCCTATTGCTACCAATTAAAAGACATTGTGTAGCTATTCCGTTTTCCTCTCCTTACAGATTTTGTGTAGGAAAAAAAGCAGAGGGAAAACATGGGAGGGTTACAAATGAAAGATGACATGATCTGGACCCCCCCCCCCCCAAAAAAAATTCTATAAAGGAGGCAGGGCAATTGCACAATAAAAGTCCCATCTCTCTCTCATACACACACAGGGCCAGTTTGACAACAACAGCCCACCATAGGTTATTTAACCCACAGTGAGACTGCAGTGTACATGCATTAAACAACCCTTGCATAATCCACGCTTGCTGGGTTCACATGACATGACAACCGACAAGCGAGGGTTGGATGTGTAAGGTTGTGGCCATGGGCGCAACAGCTAACCATGGGTTAAATAATCGATGATGAGCCATGCCATGTTGTGCAAACCAGGTCACACACAACTTCTGAAAATAAATTTATTTTCTGTATAAGCAAAACAGCAATTTTTTTTATCATGATTAAAATTTGGTAGTAAAGCCATTGGATGCCTGCCACTAATGCACACACGCACAGACATGCACACCCCTACTTCTTTTTACTTATGGCCATGTATCACTCACCCTGAACATGGCCACTCCACCAAATAATCCTGCAATTCCATTTCTCTGAATAGCTAAACTAAAAAATTGTCCTTTCAGTTTTAAAGTAAAACCTTATCCTGTGCTGAGATCTCACGTGCCAGCAATCTTTAAAGGTTTATGACTTGGTAAGGGATTGATCATACAGGCAGATTTGTATAGGCGGATTCCTGCTCATACAGTCCTAAAGCTATGATAGTCTATTTCAGGAAAGGGTCTTCTCTTTGGGAGTTTGTCCTTGGTACTGCCGGTGTGTATGCATACAGTGTTTTAGAGCTATTTTTTGTCTATCTGTTTTGTAGGAGCATGTGTGAATACGTATTCAGTAATTAATCTATATAACCTTTTTGCAAGCTGTCATAGATATAGGACTCAGCTCTGTCCTTTGATTTGATTTTCTGTTTCATCTTGAGACCCAAAAGCCAGGTATGGGTCTCAGACCTGTTTGCCTAAGCTGTGGGAAGAGTTCCCTGACTATTTCCTGTTTGACTGTTTTGTTTGAAGCAGGACTGTGTGTGTGTATGTAATCCATGCGTTCAATTAAGAGAAGCATCTGTTGGGTTTATTTCACATTGCCAAGTAAGGGCTGCAAATCAGGAGCATCTGCTCCGCTTTTTGTCAATGGCTTGTTTTTCATAGTTTGCTCTACAGGGTGAGTGTTTGGGGGTGGGAGGGATCTTTTTATTTCTGTGTTCCATCTTGATTATGGCCTCAAATGGTAGTCAAGGAGACTCATTAGGATTTTCAACTGATTTTACTAAGAAAAGAATTAAAGAGGGAAGCACACACAGGTTGTTTTTTTTAAAGGTAAACAAAATGGCATATTGTTAAAAGAGCAAACTATGATTTTCATTGTTTTTGTCATTATGAAATGTTGTTAATGACGTGATAAAAATTCTGGGTTTGTAATTTCAAATTATTTTGAAAATGATTTTGTTTTAGAAAAGATATGCACCACAATCCACATATCAACAGAGTCCTTGGATTTAAGCTGATTACGTTCCACTGGCTTCACATATTGGCAGTTTTGATAGCCTTTAGCATTTGTCTTATTAAAAATATACTTTAAAATAGAATAGAGTAAGTCTTAGCAAACCATTCTTAAAATAGGAAACTTCCAAACTGAGATTTATTTATTTATTTTTTTACAAGTGATGGGTTAACAGTGCTTTTGCCGCTCATAATCCACATAGGGACTGTTCTAAGATTTAAACTGATTGTTGCTAGTCTTAATGGACTAAAGAGCAGCCCAGAAACTGTGGTGCCAAAACAGCAATGGCAACAGAAAGTCTGGGTAATTTTCCATACTACTTGTGCCAAGACACTACCATTGTTGGGAAAAGCAGTAATCTGGAAGCACTCTCAAATAACAGCTGAAGGTATTGAGTTAATGCTGAAAATAATTCTGTAAGTTATGGAATCTTATATGCCATTTCAAAATATTAGGCCTCATTAGCATTATCTTGCACATGTTTTAGCCTACTACTTTGTAACCCGCTGAAAGCGTTTTGGAATAGACAGTAGTGCTGATACATCATGAGCTCCGATTAGAATACAGAATGGTAACAAGTTAGCAAGGGAACTTTAGCTTGCTAGCTAAGTATAAAATTGAGAACTGCATTTATTAATGACCATTCTCCAGAATGGACAACATTTAAAAATGCGATTATTTTCTGTTGACTTTTCTAGCAAAAACAGGATGTACAAGACAGGATTTTATTCCTATTGTAAGGACTTTTAAAAGAGGTCCTATAGCTTTTTTTTTTTTTAAGGCTATAGGTTAGAACTTAAATTTGTATCAAGGAAGTTTAGCAACTCAAAAAGTACGCTGAATTAGTTTATAAAAAAATACTAATATGAACTTTTTACAGATTATGCTCAGCAACAAATTTTTACTATTTTAAGGGCTGCCAGACTGCTTAACTTCTACAACTAAGAGATATTTTGTAAACACTGCAAGATCATGAAACTAAAGTAAAAAAAAAAAAAACAAAAAACCACACTAAACTTTGTAGTAGCAGGAAGGTATTTTCATTATTTGGAAAAAAAATAAAATTCAAACTTTGTCATCACATAAAAACATTACATAAGTAATAAACATATTTACACTTCTGTTTTTGATTATAAATATACATTATATACAAAATAATGTTACAAAACGTAGAAAGTTCAGTGCTTCTGATTTTCTTCTTAAATTATTGAAATACCAGGCTTCAAAATAAACTACAAACAGACACTAGTAAAACCATATTATTGATTTTTGAAGGTCATCTTCATAATGGTCTTGAATGGTCGGACCAAAAGGTCAGTAGTGAACATTCCAAGCAATACATCGCTTGAACAATTCAAGGCTGTAGGTGGACTAATCCAATGCTGGGATTTACAAGGTCAGCAACACTGCTTTTCCACCAGAGAAAGCACAATCCCAGCTTCCTTGAATGAAAATTTGCTTCCTCTCTCTGCTTCCGCCATATTCTCTTTCCCACAGTACTTGTTTATCACTACAAACATCACAGCACTTCCTATCTGAAATGTCTATTATTATTGCTGTAAATGTATAAGATAGTCTCTGTGCACTGAGTTTTCCAGGTCAGAACAGCTCCTTTGGACTCAAAACGTAAGTTACTCCTTTCCTTGTAGCAGGACAAACCAAGAGAATTAAGGTTTTCCCCACACTATATCCCTCAAGAAGTCCCCTTCATAGCTTAGCCTTTATTAGACATTTGGAAAGGGATTGAACTGTAGATAGTGGTGGTTGTTCTGTAGCAAGGAGTAAAAAGGCAGGACTTATGAACACTTCCCCTGGCTGTAAAAATCAACAGTTTAGGAAAGGAAAGGTTCCTCCTGTGCAGGCACCGAGTCATTGCTGACTCCTGGAGGGATGCCGCTTTCACTGGCATTTTCATGGCAGACTGTAGCGGGGTGGTTTGCCATTGCCTTCCCCAGTCGTGATTATTTGCAGTTGAATTGGTGGCACCAGACTCATATCTGAAAAAAAATCCAAGTCCTTCCTAATGCATAATGAAGAAGAAACACTTCTTTTCATAGTGACTAGTAGTGCAAAAGGCATGAAAACAGCTGATTGATTTTAAACGCACTTGTAAGGCTTTCAGTGAGCACTGGGATTAAACTTCCACATAGTAAGCAGAAGGAGGCAGGATTCTCCTTCTCTTCAGTTTAAGTCCATGGATGGCCCTGTGGTTCAGAAATAACAAATCCCAACTTACTGCTCAGTTCATCAAAACATCATCCTATGAGATGAAATGCCAACTCAGTATCCATCTTCCCTTACATTGTCTGTGAGCAATATACGGAAGGGGAAAAGGGATGTAAAATAGAGGAGGCACCAGGAGGGTACTGATAGCTACTCCTGGCCAATACTGTTTGAGTACTGCTGGGGAGTGGTGGGTGGGAAGGCAGGTATGTCTTGATTTGGGCTCTCTAGATTCTCAGACACGCTTTAGGCACTTTCAAATCCAGGAAAAAATGGTGACCTCATTTATTCTGTATCTATTATCTGCATAGAAAAATATGTTTCTCCATTCATTCTTCTCACAGTACTGTTGGTATACTCTGTGATAATGGCTGAGTGCCTTTTGCACCAACTGGCACCTCCCAAGACTGAGGTTCTGGAAAGTCACACAAGTCCATGAGCAACTGGCAGCAACGTAATTTCAAAGGCTAGTAAGAGACATTATTTCTGTCTTTCCCTTCCTTCTAGTCAGTTACATTCCTCCTATTAAACTTCAAAATAAAGGAACAGGAAAAAAAGGTCTATTGCACCTTTTAAATTCACAGTCTGTCCAGTTCACCCACTTCCATCCTCTCCTCCTCCTGAGAGCAGCAAATTGCATATAATTAAAAAAAAATACAAGTCCAATCCAATTCTGAATTGTAAACAATGTAGCAGGAATGTCCACCTTGTGGAATCTCCAAAACTGAGGTGCAAACAGAGTAGCCTTCATCCTTATACCTATCCACAAACAAATTGGGGAAAAAAGAATGAGAAGCAGGCATAGTGTGTTGTTCAATGTCAATTTAAAATTAAATTTAGGCAAATACAAATGTCGAACCTCCAACTCATCCCCTAATGTGTTTTTATGCACTCTTTTAGTTATAGTAGGACCTTTGCGATATGCATGTTTCACCTCTTCCTGTGAATCTCTATTTGCGATAGACCTTATATAGTGAAATATCTGAATTCACTGAGATTTCATGTACGTATTTTCTATGTTTAATATCCCCAGCTCCACTGGCTTGGATCCAGAGGTGCTTTGTGAGAGCAGAAGGGACTTCTGCTTGCGCAACGAGGTTTCCCTGATTTCCTCCAATTTCCTCTTTCTGCTATAGCCTCATTGCACTACATTCCATGCCATTCAGGAGGCCTCCCAGCTCTCAGGAGCAGCTTTTCAGAAGGTGCAAGGTGCTGCAATAGGGAGGGGGGAAGCACTATTCTTTGAGAAGAATTCTGCTCACAGAAGTTAGGATCCAAATCAACATTTTTACTTTAGTATTTAAAATGTCCCTTTAAAAAACAAACAAACCCAAGATTCACTTTATTGATTTCTCTATTTTCCTAAGTTTTGTTTGTCAGGGTGATCTGAAGCAGCATTAAAGAGTTCCATTTTCTACCCACTACTTATTTTAGTCACAGCAGATATATGCAAATGATGCTTGAAAGCCCAACATCGCAGTGCAATGTTTTCAGATGTTCATTATGAAACATGTCACATTTCTATATATTAACCACCGCAAACATCTATGTAGGCAACATACATACCTCTGTAGCTATAACACACTCATTTCGCTCCTCTGTTATCACAAAGACAGACTGGTACATGGAATCCCTTGGAGAGCATATTGCTGATATTCTACATTCTGGCTTTTCACTACAGAAAATACAGATAAAATGCATGGTAAAAACTCTAAGCAAAATATTAAATGTGTTAAACTGTAAAGAAAGGATCTTCTGCAGAAGCTGAGGTTGAAGGAAGAGACCATAGCATGAGAGACTGCAGATATTTAAAAATGCCAGTTCCCAATACATTCTAGCTTGACACTATACAATGACCAAGCAATGGAACCCAAGCTGGAGCTATGCAGGTAGACGGTAGCTTGACTTCCAGCAGCACTCATTACATTATACTGGAAAAGTAAACCAGATTCAATCTGCGACACACTTGAGGGGGACCAAACCTACCCCTACGCTCAAAATATTAGGGTCACCAAGAAGAGGGAACAGTTTTAGTCTCCCAGTCAGACTTTTTCCCTGAAGTCATACCTTTACTTACTCTCATATATAAAATGGAGAGGAGGAGGACTATGTAAGCTGCCTTGGGTTCCTCGCAAGAGAGAAAAAAGGCAGGATACAATTGTAATTGATAGAACAATGGCTGCTATTCCCTCCTATGAAAACAACACACTGCATTTTTGAACAACATTACAGTGGGAGAAAAACATCCACCACTCCTGACACAAGATAGTCTGGCCTCAAATCACAGGGACCTCATGAAGAAGGTGCAGAGCCCAGAGTGGAGAAAGATGAATTGTGCTCCTCCAAGAGTTCCTGCCACATAGAGGGCCCCTATTTACACCCCCCCCCCGCCAATAAAATGGTGAACAGTTCACTAATTTTAATATTTATCCGTTATCGTACCAACTATATTATTCCCATTTCAAAAAGGG
This sequence comes from Heloderma suspectum, assembly GCF_057233095.1. Classification (NCBI taxonomy): domain Eukaryota; kingdom Metazoa; phylum Chordata; class Lepidosauria; order Squamata; family Helodermatidae; genus Heloderma; species Heloderma suspectum. The sequence continues at coordinate 69,915,447 of NC_139458.1, read as the reverse complement.
AGAGGTAAGGGTGCTTCCAGATGGAAGGCTCCTAGAACTACCAATGAGAAGCTATTATGCAACTATTCCATCTTTTCCCTCCCTTAGCAGATTTTCTGCAGTAAGAAAAAAAGATGGAAGTGGTGGGAAAACATGGGAGGGTTATGAGTGAAAGCTGACAATGTCAGGACCCCCCATAAAATTCCGTGATGAGGCAGAGTGATGGCGAGATAGCTATCTTCCCAATACCACTGTCAGTCCTTAATAGGCACTTGAACATAACAGATGTGCAAAAGTATGGCCATCTTTCAAATATTTTATTCAAAGGCTAGGATTAGGAATTGTTCTTCTATACTTTGTTCTTTCCCTCTTCATTTTCTCACAGACCTGACTCACAAGACCACTTAAATCAGGTTGAGTAATGCAAGTGTTATGGACCTAGGGAGAAGTGTCTTTGTGAAGTTAATATATCTGACAGGGACAAATGCAGATGACAGCCCTTATTCTAACTGTGGCACTGCTTTGGTTGGGGAACTGGTAGATCCTGACCTACAACTGGGTTATGTCCCAACCTAAGGTGGACTGTAACAGGGCCATTACCAACAATTTCCTTTATTTTCATAAGCTTTTTTTTTTTTTAAAGAGAAGAAAGAGAGAGAAGGATAAAGATGGGGCGGAAAGAGAATGAGAAACACCAAGACAGCGTGATATATAGGATAAAAACATTAGAAGTGGATATAATGTCACAGGCTGGGGTTAAAAATGGCTCCCAAATTTGAAATAAATAAATAAAGATGAAGCCTGCTGACAATAATAAATATATAACCAATGGCCACCCATCTTCTTCTCTTGTCACCTGAAATATGACTATTCGTATCTGTCTGCAGCCAATAGGTTATTCGGACCTAATTATTTTGTTTTATTTAATTTCTTATGCTCAAAAACAATTATTTCTTATTCTATTTAGGAAGGGAAAACACGTCCAGAACTTGACTGACTGCCAATTCTTCTCTATTAATGTACAAGGAAGTAAAAAATGTCAAAGCTAGACGTTTTCCATTCATTTATCACACCCTGAAGAATCAAACTCGTTTTTATATGCTGCCTACTCAAGTTCTTTCCACTCATAAACTTCCTTCCTCACCATTTCCAGCTATGCAGAGAAATCAGACTGATTAAGGAAGTGTTCATACCTGCGTAACCAGAAGTGTGATTTCTCTCCTATACACTTTTCACTTTTATGGTATTTATCTTCTTGAGCCCCTCTACTTGTCAGCTCCTTCACCAGGTTATAATCCAATGTGTGGTTCTTAAGTTTGTAGTTTGATTTCTCCAGCACACAGTCTACTTCAAGGTCTTTGTTTTTATTGGTGTTTTTAAGTTGAGAAGCTGGGATGAGATTTTCCTTCTGGAAGTCAGAAAGGTTGTTCATGGTTTCTGAATTCTGTTCTGGGTGCCTCTGTATCTGCCGGATAACTATAGCTATCATGCAGCACAATATAAGAAGAGCCACTAGCCCTACCCCCATGGATATAGCCACCCATGGAACTGGTTTAGGAAGGTCTGGAACAGTTACTGGAACGGAATACACTGGAAATTCACAATGGCTGCCCATGAAGCCAGGGGGACAGTGGCAAGCAAAACTGGCAGTATAAAGTCCAACGTAGCATGTTCCCCCATTCTGGCATGGCCCAGAGGCACATCCATCTCTAGTTCTAATATCACAGTTTCTGCCAGTGTAGCCTGGCAAGCAAGTACATGTATAATCATGGGTAGCCATAAGATCATGACAAGAGCCTCCATTGGAACATGGATTTCTGGAACACTTGCTGATGATAATCTCACATTTCTGACCGGAGAAGCCAGGACGGCAGCGACACACATGCTGCTGGCCCAGAACAAAGCACTGTCCACCTGTAGAGAAAAACACATTAAAAGCTCATTTATTTAGTGCCCGCTGTGTGTTGCACTGAACGTGGACGTGACACAATTTCTACTGAAGGAACCTACAATATATTAGTATAACCAATAGGAAAAGTTGAAGAGAAGAATCTGATACAGAATAAACAAGGACATGAGGAACATATTCTGTACTACATACTATCAGTTTATGTGAGGTGCCCAAGGAAAATACTGTGGAATAAGTGGAAAGATTTAAGGAAGGGTTTAATCACTGGGGAAATGTTGGTTCAGTGCACTGGGAGAGAAGGAGACTGTTCCAAACACAGGGAGCAGCAATACAGAAGGCACAAAGGTGGGGGTATGTAGAAGGGAAAAGGGGGTCCAGTGAGGTTGTGTGAACAGAAAAGCAAGAAGAAATGAGGAGAAAAATACAGTAACAGGCAGAGGGTCAGTTTGGACCTTAACAATCCCAGATTCCTAAACTATTGTTTAGAAAACTGGGAATGAACATTGGGTCCATATGCTCCCCACTCACGTGCCAGCTTCAGCACTTCTATCCATTGTTTGATCCTGGTTAGTAAACCAGAGTTCCCCATTACAGACATAACAGGAAACTCCGGTTTAAACAAACCAGGATTGAGGCCAGCATGTGAGGAGAGGAGGGTATGGGTGAGGAGGGAGGAGCATGTGGGCCAAACACTAGTTTTAGGCTTCCTAATCAATTGTTTAGCAAGCCATGATTCTTACTTCTGAAAGGGCCCAGCAAGTTGGAAAACTTAGATGCAATTACTATGAACTAGAAATTGGCCCAGAATGCAACAACAAATCAGTGCAGAGGCTTAAGAAAATGAGATACATCAACATGGCATTCACAGTTGAAGATTTTGCTAAGGGCCAAACTATGAGTAATGCTAAATGTGTCTCTTTAAGTTGTGTGAATCCTTTTAGAAATGCAAATCACCACTCCAGAGGTGTCTGTGATCCCACTCAGGACTGTGGGGCTGCAGAATCACTCCCACCCCACAAGCTGCGATTTGCCACCAATGGGGGAGGATTTTTGTTGGAACAATAGGGAGGAAAGGGGTTAAATGCCTGCCACAAGAGTTTCAAGTCTAGTCAGCTCCCCTGCATCTTATGACCTATGTCTTGCAGTCCAACCCCCTGCTTGGTGCAGGGAACTCAGGGCTAGAATATCCTCAACAAATGGCTGTACAGCCTCTGCTTGTAATCCCCCAGTGAGGGACAGCCCATCACCTCTAGATAACTGGTTTCAGAAAGAGGCAAACAGCTTATGTACTATCATTCTCAGTTTCATTTAAGTAGAATTGATCTCTGATGCATTAAGTTAGCCTTGTGATTTACAAAACTACTCCATGAAAGCAATGGTAATGCTGCAATAGAGTTGTGCACTTTTTCATGCCCTTTGATCCCCCTGTTCCTTGAACTTCTATTACAGTCTAATGAAATGATCATATACATATGCCAGCAGAATTGCAAGCCACTGCCCTCACGCATCCTTGTAGAACCTCATAGAATCATAGGGTTGGAAGGGGCCTACAAGACCTTCGATGGTCTGCTCAATGCAGGAAGCCTGATTCCCAGGCGGTCTCCTATCCAAGTACTAACCAGGGCTGACCCTGCTTAGTTTCCGAGATCAGACGAGATCGGGCGCATCCATGGGTTGAAAAGCAGCTTGGGAAGAGTTATTTTGAAAAAAATCACTGGAAGAAAGGGCTCTTTTCCTCCACTTTGCACAGGCTGATTTTGATTTTTTAAATGTGGAGAAGAAACATGGAATCCATGTAACATATAGTCTGAACCTCTGAGCTCAGCAGAAAATGCATAGAATACATTATAACAGAAGGAATTTGACAGATCAAGGGCATCTCTACACCAGCCTAAAATCCTGCATTTAAAACGGGGCCTTCTGCTTCTGTTTTAAATGCAGGATCACAACGACTCCCTTTTTCACACGCTTCCTTTCCCCCCTCCCCTTTCCCCCTCCTGCTCCCCATATCTAAGTCTTCCAGGATCTTCCACTGATCTCGCTTCTCTTCTTGCCGCTTTTCCTCTTTTCATGGAGGGAACTCAAGCAGAACACAAGGGGGTAATTTGATAGATCATTATCTGTGATCTATTTAAAAATGGAACAAAGGGCATTTAGTGCAGGAGACACCCTGGAGGGAGACGGACGTCATGTAAAGAGCCTGAAAACTTAAGTGCAGGAGCAATCTCAACTGCAGGATAAAAGCTCCATGTGGAGAGAAGCCCCAAGAGAGAAACCCAGAATCAGATTAAAGTTGCTTTCATTATCATCCTCAAAAGGAGAACTCCTCCTGGTGAATGGACTTACCATTAGCACAGGGGTTGTTGGTACATCTGTCTTCTTTTTTTTCACAGTTGGATCCTGTAAAGCCCATGGGGCAAAGGCAAGCATAGCTGGCTCCTTTTTCCCTTTCCAGACATGTGCCACCATTAAAACATGGAGAGTCAACACAAGTTAGGGCACTGTGCTCACAGTTAACACCATCATATCCTGGGGGACATGCACATTTGTAGTCTTTCCCTAAATCCTGCAGAACAAAAACAAAAAAAGACATTTAAAATGTAGCTCCATAAAACTGCACTTGCTTTCAGGCAAGTTTTCTTTTCCATTTCTCTGAGTGGCATGAATTTCAGAGATAAACCCAAAGCAAGTTCAAATAAAATGGAGTTAGATTTGATGTGCTGGTGTGGTAGTTTAGAATACAAGTAAACCACACAACTAGCGGGTTAGAACTGATGCAATGATAGAAGCAGTTAATCAAAGATTCTGCATCAAAGACTATGTACTCAGATGTTGCCTGTTTTGCCTTCTCCTTTGTTATAATTTCTGTTAAGAACAATGTCATTATAACCAAATTAGTGCTATTCATTATATCATAGTGAAACCCTCTGCTCTGAACAGAATTACTAAAAGGTTTTGTAGGTAAAAAAATGGAATATACACCACAAAACTAAGTAAGAATACTCAAAAGAGACTGGGTCATACCAACAGCGTACATCTGATCTATTACTGGAAAGAGCACTGAAAATGCCCCTATATTAAATTTAAGGTTGACCTACTGCTGTTAAATGTTAAATCATATTTAATTACCACTGGATATCCTAAGGAACCAGCTCTAAAGGGAAAATGGAGATTATTTGGATACTGAGAATAACTACGACTGTCTTCCCAAACAGAAACTACTGGAACTATTGTCCTCAAGTGTAGGAACTTCCATATGCCCTTAGTCATTACAAAGGAGTACAGGATAGCATGATTTCCCCCCCCAGAATGATGTGTCATTGGGGCAAAGAGGATCAAAAGAGGAATTGTTAACTTTCTGTGGAACTGTACATACGTACACTACTAAGATGAAGTGGGTAAGGCTGAAAGTACTACTGGAGCAGTTATTGTATAGATCAAAGAAGGCACATGACACAAGTGAGAGAGAGGCATTATACAGTGGCATTATCCTGCAGGCCGAGGCCATAGCCTCTGTGTGTATGTATGCAGGCCCCTCTATGCCACCATCTTTTCATCAGCTGTATCTGCACTATTATTTAAATAATACCACAACGTCTCAGTGTTTCTCCTCCTTCTCCAGTGGCCAGTAAGAGTCTCCAAGATGGAATCCACCACCAAATCACTACCTCTCAGCCTAATCTGTCTATCTTAAGGAGCGCCTCCAACAACACCAGGGACACCACTCAATGAGATCAGCCTCAGTAGGCCTTCTGTCTGTCCCATCAGCCAGGACAGCTAGGCTGGTGAGGACTAGGGAGAGGGCCTTTTCTGTGATGGCCCCACTCTGTGAAATTCTCTCCCTAGTGACCTCCATCATGCCCCTTCTTTGATGAGCTTCTGCCAGGCTTTAAAAACGTGGCTTTCAGGCAGGCATTTAGGGTGGGTTAGGGTTTTTTAAAGCAGTGTTGTTTTGTTATGTTGTTTTGTTCAGTTGATTATGTAAATTTGTTGTATTTCGTGTTATTAGTATTGTATGCTGCCTAGAGTGTCCGGGTAGCTGGCTAGATGAGTGGCTAATAAATCTCATGAATAAATAAATAAACCTACCTATAAAGTAGGATAACCTAACACATGCTTCCCTGAGCAACTTGGAGGAAAGGCAGGATATAAATATGATAAAGTATTTTGGAAAGCCACTAGGTTTCTTTTTTCACAACTTAACTTCCAGTTTATAATTAGTCCTTACCGTGCAACTGCCTCCATTCTTGCAGGGATTACTGTCACATTCACTGATATTCCGTTCACAGTCAATGCCAGTAAAACCCTCTTTGCAGGAGCATGTGTAACTTCCCTGGCCAGTGTTCATGCAAGTGGCTCCATTTTTGCAGGGCTTGTGATGGGTGCAGTAGTTCAGATCTTCAAGGACATACGGGCATAAGAAAAGAGAGAAATGTCCAGGCAATGAGATATTTATGCTTTAATAAATAATAACACAAAAGATGAGGCACTAGAAACAGCAAAACATAATGACTTTGACCAAAACACCTTTAATTTATTGTCAATAAAAACAATGAGAATTGCTTAACTTGGCTTAGCAGAATGAGCCTCCCAGACCAGGAAGGCTATTCAGCATGCCTAAAATAAATAAACTTGTTTAAGGGTGTGTAAGGTCACTACTTTAGTTAGCTTTCTGCAGCACAGTTTTCAAACTTTGCCACGATGAGCAAAGTTTAAAGGCTTTCCATATGTAATAAGACAAAGCACAGAGACAGCTTAGCTGGTGGCCCTCACTTTTGTCCTACATCCAATTCTCAATACATAAAAGGGTCAGGGAATGAGATACATGCATTACATTTACAATACAGTACAAGAGCATTTCACCTGCTAGTGCAATTTAAATAAAAACCGGGAAGGATCAATATAAGCTCACACACCCTATAATAACTGTCCATGTATTCTCAGGGAGGCTGATGGCTTCAAAGCCCACCATAAGAATGTTTTATTCTTAAGGGCCTGACTCAGGCCTGACAAACCATTAATTGTATGAAGCATTAAGAGCCAACACTATCCTTTGTATGTGCCTAAACCTATTAGCAATAATTGTATTTAAACATGCATTTACCAACTTGCAAAGGATAACAGTAAGTCTGTATAGCATATATCCCATGAAAATCAGTATGTATGAGCTAGCACACACCTTGGCACTATCAGTAGAGCAGAGTTTGTCTGGACTTGGAGCGGTATCCAATGGGGTGCTGCACTCCTGCCAATTCCGTTCCGCAGGCAAGACCCATCACTTGCACAACAGAGACTTAGCACTTCTGGGAGCAACTGGAAACGAGTATTTCCACTTGTTTTTAGAATGGTGCAGGTCGGCAAAGCTCACATAAGGGAACTCTGGTGACCTGTCCCAATTTGGAAACAAGCGTTTTTGCTTGTTTGGGGGCTTTGTATAGGAAGCATTAAATCTGTTGCACAAGCAGTGCGTCCTGCTTGCGCAATGAAATCAGTGGAAGGGGCTGCTCATACAACGGCCCCACTAGATACTGCCCTTGGTGTCTTCCTGGTATACTCAAGAACAGTTCAAAAAGGTTACTCTTTAGGACAAACTACCCATAATGTTCAATCACATGTCATTTGTCCCCAACATTTTTTTGTTTTACAAAATGCAGCTTTGGAAGCTGGAAACTAGAGCAGCAGACTGGTGTGGCAAGGGAGAGGAGGGGTTCTTCACTCATTCTCTTTGTGCCATTTTTGTGCTAAAAATCACTCCCTTCAGCTGATTTTTGCCTCAAAAGAAAATATATACATCCAGTATCAAGGAATAAAGTGACGTAGTGCCTGATGAAATTTTTCAAATTTCTGTTCTTACTACTATTACTACCTAAAAAAGGTTTGTGAATGTTTTTATTTAAAAGGTTATAGTTAATTGTGCTGGTCTACAGAATAAATATGAATGCTTTATAGGTATAGGTACTCTAAAGTAAGTGGGCTGGGTATGTGGTCACTAAATAACCAGAAGTAGGGAGAAAAACACAACATTTTACTTTTTCTGCTTATGAAGACATGAAATTCTTAATTAACTCATGACAGTCTCCATAATGATTCCATAGTACCAAAACCACTTGTAAACTCAATTTAAAAATACATCCATCACCTTGGAGAATGTACAGTTACTCAACAGAGGCTACATCAGAAATCATGGAAGCATGTCAACTGTATAGTCAAAAGCGTCCTTAAAATAGAATCTGGAATTTCATTTTTGTTTCATTTATTTTAAACTCTGCATTTGTTATCAGGTTACTTATACATAAGTAGAAATAAGGAAGGGCCAAGGTCCATTAATTTGATGGCAAGCATTCAGGAAACTGCCTCAATTAAGCCTATGATAACTAACTGAATATAGAGTTCTCGGTAAGGAACAAGAGGTAAGGCTGAGTACATCAATCCATTTTAAAGAAAAAGGTTGATTTCCAACACCGCATGAGCGGACTTCTGCTTATGCAATGGAACTTTTCCTTCCGCTCCTCCTCTCTGCAGCCCCCAGCACCCCTCAATCTGCTCTGTAGGTCCCCCCCCCAAGTTTTTGGGTGTGGGGGCTGCAGTGGAAATGGGGAATCCATTCTGCTGTTCCATCAGCAGATGGAACAGCAGAATGTTCTATCTACATATCCAACTAGGAAGACCCTAGTTGGATCTGACCCCAAATATTTACAAACTCCTTGGAAACTTACACTACTAATACAGAAAAATAAGAATTTAAGAGAAACTTTTAAGTTTGGTTACAAATGTAGCATTCATCCAAGATAACAGGATTTAAACTCTATGGGTTAGACTTCTTGACAGTAATGAATAATATTAAATATCTACAGTAAGACCCCTCCTCCCAGTAATTTATAAAGAAAAAAACCCCTCACATTAAAATTAAAGCACTCTTGGCATAACTCTGTCAACTAACCTTGATCACAGAACAGGCCTCCCCAGCCTTCATCACATAGGCACTTCCCTGGTTTTGTACAGGTCCCATGGCGACAACCCACATGAGGGATGCATTCATCACAATAACGGCCCCTCCAACCACTACGACAGCTGGAAATAAATTAATTGAAATGTTTAAGTAACTGTTAGCAAGACTTTGGGTGTACTGAAGTCAAAGAGAATTTTACCATTGATAACAACTGAAATGGGGAAAATGAAAGAGGGAGAGAAGTCAGATTTACATATTGTTGTTGCACTGAAATCTAATATAGTGACTACTTACATGCACTCTCCTGGATTTCTGCAAAATCCACTTTTCTCTGAACACCCAGCTAGACAGATTGCTGTAAAAAAAAAAGGTCTAAGTTCAAACCTTTGTTCAAAATGATTGGAATGCATTTCAAAACATTTATTATAATATCAGTCCTTCAGTCACTGCCTTTCCTTCAGTGAGCTCAAGACAACACACATTTCTCTCATCTTATCTGCACAACAACCCTAACATGCACTGACTGGGTTACATTAGGCAGGCAGTAAATGGGCCAGAGTACTTATATCCAAGATATCCATTTTGTTCTAAAAGGAAAAGACCAATTCTGTTCTGAAGAGAGTCATATGTCAGGCTCAGAATTATGTAACTCAATTGGAAGTGGACAAATATACCAATTTTACTTACATAAAGCTGCACAATTTCATGCATGATTTTGACTCTAATATTTGATTTTTAAAATACACCTAGAAGGAGGAAGACTACAGCACAAACATTGTTCGTAAATACAAATTTCCTTTAGGCCAAGTTTTGTTTTCACAACAAATATAGATCTGCCTTCCTAAGACCAAGCAAAGGAGAGCATGGTTGTATTTTTAAAACTTTTACAGCTGCGCTGTCTTGTTTTATCAGGATTGGTGGTAACAGTGGAATATACACTCAACATTTAGCAATAGTACAGCTCTAAACTAACCCATAATTTCAAAATGCCACTTTTGTAAATACAGTAATTTGTCCTTACATACTAAGAAGCTGCCTTGTTGTTTGGAAGTGTTTCAAAACGTAATGTAGTTGAGGTCTTATTGGAACTGAAAATAACTTTCTCTTCAGCTCTTATGGAATATAGTTTCTCAAATCTATAGGGATGTTTGATGCAGTCACCATCTACAGCAGGGTGATCAGAAGTGGGTGCAAATGAGGAAACAAACTATGAGGCGCACAGGTGCAGGAAATGGTGTAATTGCAACTGGAGCAGGTGATGGAAGGAGCAAATAAACCACTGATATAGGGGCTATACTTGCTCCCCCCAACTTTTTTGTACCTAGGGACAAGTGTGGCTCCCCATCCACTTATTTCCATCTCCCCCCATACAGGCAAATAGAGTGGGAAATCCGCTTTGACTTGCTTGATTGCGAAGGGTCTGCAGTCAAGAGGCACATCTGCAGCCACTATGAATGATATCACCTTTGGCTACAACTAAAATTAATTTTAATACAGCCATACTGCAAGAGGCAGCAAATACATGCTTGCATAACATATGAAGCACTACTTTTATGTTGCACTGCAGTTAAACCTACCAGCATTTGCTGTAGTCAAGACAAAAAGGGAAGACACCGTACATCAGCCAAGCACTTAGGGACATGCAGTGGACACAAGACAGGGAGGGCACTGGATTGGCGACAGCTTCCTGGCATGTGCCTGCTGCATGTTTGGAGACGAGTATCTGCCTTCATTCTTTATGAGTTTACATCAGCAAACACAGGTCCAGTAAAATGTGAACGAGCTATCTGAAGCATGGAACTTGCCACTACTTCGAATGGGCGGGGCTGGACCAGGGAAGGGCCCAACGCTTCATTGGTTTTACTTCCCTTCCGAAGGTTCTAATATTTTTTTATTATGTAACTGAACATATACTGGCAGGAAGGAAGGAAGGAAGTGGTTTCGGATATGGGAGCTGCCCCCTCCTAGCAAACAAATTTAGGGCTCCATCCTATGCACCTTTAGCCAGAAAAAGGCCCTTTGTTGTTGTTGTTCAGTCGGACTGCGCCCTTAATGTCTTTCAGAACTAATATAAACAAAGGGTAAGGATGATTTAGAGGGGTGAAGAGTTCAAGAGGCTCTGAGAAGGCCTGTCTTCAGGCCCGCTTCAGAGAAGCCTTTCACTGAGGCGCGTTTCCTCACGTTGCAGCCGCCACGGCGACCACCCTTCCCCCTCCTCCGCCCCCAACGCGGCGCCTCTCCTACGGGGGCAGGAACAGACGCGTTCGCACCAAAGGGGGCGGCACTCCGTTAAGCTACACTAACATTTCTGCTTCTCCACTGCACATTAAGGGGCAGCAACCCATCCCAGGCACGACGCGCTCGGCCCCGCATATGGCGGTCTTCGAATAAAAGCCGCTGTTTCTTATTTCCGTGGTTCAATCCAACCGCAAACAAACTCTTTCCAACCCGCTGACCCCGATCTCCGCCCGGCCTTTTCGCTCCCGGCCTAAGGCCTCACGCATGCGCAATCGCCACTGGGAACTAGCGCGCGCCCGGCTCGCGACAAGTGACAACAGGTTTGTAGTCGCTTAAAACACACACGCGCGCGCACACACACACCAACGCACGCGCCCTGCACTTCGCACGCGCGGCTGCTGGCGTTGCGTATGTCCGCGACCCCCAGGGGGAGCTGTCGCCTTTCCCTGCGCGGCGCAGCTTCCCCTCGCGAGGCGTTTCCCGCCTAGCGCCTCCCGTTCGCCGCGGGGATTGGGGGCGCGGGGGCGGCCACCCACCGTCGGTGCAATAGTTCCCAGTCCAGCCTGGCATGCAAGCGAGCCTGCCGTCAGATTCGCAGATGTAATGGCCGAAGTGGTCGTTGCGTCCCCTGCAGAGGCGGGAGCAGTTGTCCCCGTAGTAGTGCTCGTTGCACACCACTCTGTAGGAGTAGCTCAGCTTGGCCCGCGCGTTGCTCTGCTCGTCCTGGAACCAGTCCTCGCCCACTGCTAGCGAGCGCTGGATTGCCATTTCGCTGATGAGCCATTTCTCGGCTAGGGCCTCGGAACCTGCGACGGGGAAAAACACACACGTAGACCTCGGGGTTAGTCCCGAGGGAGCCTCTCTTTCCCGTAGGTACCGTTGAAGAGAGCGCCCCCCGCCCGCCTCTTCCCTCGCGCAGGGGCAGAAATGCTTCCCCACCGCAGGCAGCGACCTCCAACCACATGCAAAGCCCCGGCTGGACATAATGGCGTTCAGGTCTTTAGTGTGTGCCAGGCTCAACAACGGAATCTGGAAGATGGGAAGTGATGGCAAAAGAAAATGCCTCTACAAATGCGGAGTGCAACTCAGCGCTGCGTAACCACGGCTGTGAAACCCTTAAGAAAAAGAGCGAGATTTCAAGCTGGAGTCCAAACGCCACAATTCTTAGAAATTAATCACTTGTGCCCTCTTCGTACACTGCCAGCCGTGCTCGGGAGAAGCCACTGTCCTAACAATTCTCTATTTTTCAGTTCCACACATGTTTCTAGGCTACCCTTCCCATACCAGTTCCTAAACCACTGTCATACATTTAAATTTTCTACAGTGACCTCTGCATTCTCAGAGGTTGGTTGCCGCTGTGTGTGTGTGTGTGTGTGTGTGTGCACGCGCGTGCGTTGCAGGGCATTTGTGTGTAATGGCTTCATAACCTGCAGAAATTCAACAGGAATTTCCCCCATCCTCCATGCTGGGAGATGCTTCACCTGCAGAATTTCTACCTGTTGTAGTTGCTAAAGATGCAAGGGCCCTGCCAGAAACAGGTGGTAACCGTGCTTACAGGTCACCCCTTGACACTTATATGACAAGCACACTAGGCACCTGTGTTTCTTTCTGTCCATGCAGTGTTACAATGGAATTGCCACATAGCATCATGCCAACTAGTACTACCCAGTGCTGCCACACACCAGGTCCTTATTGAAACCATTCTCACATTACACTCCAGCTGGTGCTTCCTCTCCAGTGTTACCCTAATGAGCAATGACATTTAGCATCAATCTTCCAGCCCCAACATGCAAGCTCAGAGTCTATGCGATAGATTTCCAACAGCCAGTGCCTTCATTTAAAAACAAAAAAAAACAAAAAAAAGCAAGCAGTGCTTATTCCAGTTGATGGTATATACTTAATTCAGAATGGTGAAGAGTTTGAAACAAATTTAGATGGTAAGAAATGGTGATTTCCACAGTGATTTCCACATAAAAGAGAATCAACCAGGACCTCAATGTCAGTTGTGACAATGTGTAACCATTATAGTTAAATGGCAGAAGAATACTGCATTATAAAACTCAAGCAGTGTGCCAGATAATGTTGATTAAAACATTACTCAACCAGGAGTATATGGAAGTATAGAGGAAGGTAATGTAAGCTGCCTCGGGCTCCTTGCAAGAGGAAAAAAGGCAGGATATAAATTCAATCAATCAATGTACTTGGAGTATGTGGGGCTCAGCCATTAGGCTGCACTAATGGTGAGAAGGTTCACACTGTACTAATGTAAAAACACTGGTTTCTGTTGCCTTTACTATCCATTATTGTTAACCATGGCCCTGAGAGGCTTTGCAGAAAACCTTTCAAAGTAAGAGCTCTGCTGCTGTTGAAATATCCTTTTCCTTTATGTCAGAAAAACATCCCAAAGCCATTATTCCTTTTCCAAAGGGCGGAATTTGAAAAAGGTGTAAAATACAGGAAAAGGCAGTCAGGACTTTTTGGCAGCCTTGTAGTTTTCTCACCAAAGAGCTCCTTTCTTTCCCACGCCAAAAATAAACGGGAGGAAACGCAATTGTGTGGAGATTAAGTAGGGGACAAAATCAAAGCAAAACTGATGGAGATGTAGGGAACAACTATTCTTGCAAGCTAAAGCAAGCACCGAAAAAATATTCTAAAGAGCAAGGTGGAGACAAATTTATTTATTTAGCTTAGGTGACAGTTATTTTATAATGAGGCCAACAGACCTAACTATTTTGGGTTAAAAAACTAGTTTTTAAACATTTTAAGCTAGTTTTGAAAAGCTGTCGCCCCCTAGCGACGACAGCGCGACATGCCATATTCACCTGCTGGATGGTAGCCTTCGGGAGCGTGCCAGGCTCGTATGATCAATGAGAAAGTTCCCTGCGAAGGAAAAGGAGGAGTGAGTGGAAGGTACAGAATTTAAGACGAGCGGGAGCTGTAGTGAAAAGTGATCGGAAAGGGGGCGTCGGCCTCAGAGTTTAAAACAATGGGTGAACCCAGAAAACCTCTACGTGGTAGTCCTAGTAGATAGACAGTTGAATTAATCTAATTGCAGATAGCATTACTTTGTCCGAGTCAATGAAATGGAGCTTCCTCAGTCAGGAGTGGTGTCATCTCCTGGGAAAACGTTTCTGTGTGTAGGAGAGAATTCATTCTCACTCACTCACTCTCTCCCCCCTCTCACTCACTTTTTCCTCCACCCGAGGACGAGTTTTGCTGAGTGCAAATTTCCCAGTTGACATACGTGTACAGTTTCCCTTGACTTAAGCAACCCTCGCATTTCTAAATGCTTTTGCAATGGCCTCGTTCGCCTGTCGCTGGTTTGGTTTTGTTTTTTACCCGAGGCGAAGTTATGGAAATAAATGTTCGAAGGCGTTGTTTACGGTACGGCTGAGCGGCGCCCTCGGCTTGAACCTCCCCTGCCCTCCCCAGGCGGCCAAGGTGAGCGCTCACCGGCCAGGTGAAGTTAAAAGGCAGCTTGATGGGGCTGCCAAAGCCCTCCGTCTCCTTGATGGCGAAGGAGTTGATGCCCAGGACCGGCGTGGTGATGCGCCCGAAGGTGCAGGTGCCGGGGGAGATGACGGCCTGGAAGTGTTTCAGGCACACGCTGAAGAAGGTCCTGCAGCCGGCGCCGCAGGGCTCCCCGCTCGCGAGGGCGCCCTGGCCATTGGCAAACTCGCGCAGCTCCAGCTGGAAGACGCCGGAGCCGGAGCCGCCCTGCACAACGGGAGACACACAAGAGCCTCATCAGCGCTTGCTTACCCCGGCCGGCTCCCTCTGGGGCCCGGCCTTCCGAGGGCCCCGCGCCGCGCCGCGCCGCGCCGGCCGCCGCGCCATTACCTGCAGCGTGAGCGCGAAGGCCAGCGTCCAGCCCAAGAGGCGCCCGGCTGCCATCCTCGGGCGAGCCTTGCGCAGGGCTTCCCCGCACGCCGCCTCCTGCTGGGGTCGGCCTCAGCGTCGCGCTGGTATCACTCCTCAGGTGGCCCACAGACGCGCTTCTGCCCTGAGCGCCAAACGTGCCCTTGGCTCTCCCCGCCCGAATACGCCCCAATCTGAATAGGAAGGGATAATCCAGGCAGGGGGTTTAAACCATCCACGTCGGGGGATTAATCCTGTCGTCGACGGGGAAACTTCTCGCGAAGGCCGCCTTGATAAACTCCAGAGACGCGCGAGAGGAGAGGCGCGCCAGGCTGTGCGTTTCGCGCGGCGCGGCTCCTCCTTCAGCCCGGCTAGCTGCGCTCGTCCAGTAAGTGGAAAAGTTGCCTCGCTTCGAGCTGTTTATATAGCTGCCTCCAGTCCTTGCAAGCTCATTATGGAAACTGCCAGTCAGACTCTGGAAATCCCTCCCCTTTTTCTCATCTTTCTGGAAGAGGAACCAAATGTTGCAGAGATCTCAGATCCAGAATTAATGCCCTGCTGCTGCTTCTGCACTGACCACCAAGGAGCCGAGCTGATTATTAACAAGCCAAGCATCTGTTGAGATATTTACAGCGCTTACAACGGAGACGATTCCCCTGAAAATCAGGAGCTCTTAAGAGGGAAGGAAGACTTAACCAGGCTCAAAGATGAAAAAAAATGTCAGTTTAAAAACTGAGCATGCCATTCTCATCCAATTTCGAAAAGAAGCAGCATCAAAAGTTTTCTAAAGACTTCTGGGCCAAACCAGTAACCAGGGTACACCCTGGTGATAGCAGGTAGAAAGGAGAAATGAAGTTGGTTCTTGAGAAACCGAAAGACGTATTTGCTTGCGGATTTCCCCTCCTGTTTGAACATCTACACCCTGCCTGTTGGGCAGGTCACTCCGATTAATACGCCTTAAATGCGAGGCGCCCGTGCGGAAAGACCCTCCCTGTTTTGTTTATTTATATTTTATTTATTTATTTTTGCATTTATATCCCGCCTTTTTTCCTCACTGTTGTGGGCATTTCTGACTCCAATTAGAGCAGCCAAACATTTCAGACTGGGAACGACGAGGGGCAAATAATGGCTTGACGTTTCTTCTGCCTCCTCTCCAGATGCGGTTTGGTGAATTAAACCAAGCTGATGTTTTTCCATTGCTTGTAAATCGTTCTGTGCAGTGTTTAGCGATATTAATTGTGAAACTCATTTTGCTTCAAAACCCCTGCGTCACCGAATACCACTGGCAAGATAAACTCACCGCTCAGGTGAGGAAGCAGTGACAGTTCGATGACAAACACAGATGCGGTCCCTATGACTCAGCTTTCTTTAGACAGGAGAGTGCACCTTGCGTGCAATCCTTTCAGACAGACCACGCAAGTCTTCTCGGAATGAATGGAACAGGATCTCAGCCATTATCACTCCCTCTAACTTGTGCAAAAACAGACCTTAGAGGCTCAGACTGTACCCTGGCTGTAGCCTGGTGTGTGCCAGTAAACCCCTTGGCCTTGATTGCAATGTGTGCTTATTGTTGGGTCGCGTGTCCCTCATTAAAGCCAAGCACAGAGCAGGCCTTTCATGTGGCTTTTATTTCAGCTTGTTAAAAAGGGGGTGGGGGGAGAGAGCGAGTGAGCAGGGAGAAGATAAACCTTCAGCTGTATGATAATGAGGTCTTGCCACCTTTATGCCAGCCCCTGTCCAGAAGGTTTATGCTGCCCTTCACCTGTAAAAAGAAGTGAAATAACCAGTCGGTGCGTTGTTTCTGAAAATACTCTGGTCGACAGTACCCTTTTCTTTAGCGTATGTAACATTCCTCAAAAGGCTTTAGAGAATATTCTATTTCATTTTGAACAGGAATACCCCCCTCACACACACACACACTCATATAGGTGTGGCTTTCTGCCTAAACCAGATCGATTCCCATCGACTTGCTTTCAATAGAGACACTGAAGCAACTTTTGTGTGGAACGATCACGACTGCATTGCAAAATGCCAGGCGCACCAAACGCAAAACGTTGATTTAGATATGGTGTACCAACAGGGATGGGTAAAATTTGTGCATGCCAGATGGCTGCCGGGGGGGAGGGAAGAGGGTGGGGGGAACCACTTGCCTCGAAATGCATGGAAACTTCTGCCGATTTTAATTGACTCTAGAAAGTTTTCTTTTTAAAGCCCCGAGTTTCCAGGAACTGCCGGACGTCTGCCGATTTAATATTTAAACGCAAAACGGTAGCCAGAATGGTTCCAGTTGCGATCTCTTTCAGTGTTTGAACCTCGAGGGATCGGATGCTACACACGTAGCTCCCCTTTCTCGTCCTGATACGTACCTTGAAAGTTTTTTCCTCCTAAAAAGTCATCTCCGTAACTTTTAATTTATCTTTGGCTGAACCCGTTGCCTGAAGTAACGTTGCCTACATTCTGGTGGTTTGGTGTAATCGAGCAGACCGTAAGAAGAAGAAAAAAGATGGGTTTAAGATGGCGAAAAATGCCCCGTATTTCCTCCGATACTGACTTAGGGAAAGCTATTTATTTAGGAAAGCATCCCTTCCGTGCCCAGAAAACAGCTGCCAAGGACATTTCCTTGGAAGTAAGACTCGTCCCGTTGATTTCTGTGAAACTTGCTTCCAAGCATGGTGGCAGACCGCCTTGTGTGAAATGGTCTGGTAAACAAGTTTGGAAGGAGGGATGCTCCGTGCGGGCGACCCGGGAGATGCTGCTGTTCTCCTGCCCAGGCGGAGTTCCCTCTTCGCCACCAACAGCGTCAACTGTCAAAATCAAATCTGATACTAATAGCTTCGGTACGAAATGAAACGGGAGGCCAGATAACATCAGCGTTTGCTCAGTGGTAATGAGTGCCTAACCTAGGGGGAACAGAAGGGCGCCGGGGCTCTTTAATTCACGATTGAAAGGCTAGCTGGGTACTGCGGGCTCTAGCAGATGTTAGTATGCGTGTGTTTTGATTTTTGACTTGTATTGGAGGTTTATGAGGCTAACCAGAGCCACCCCACGCATGGCCACTTGGCCCAGCCGCCATCTGGCACAAGCCAGGAGCAGGGCATCACATTGGTGCTGGAGATCCACAGGCAGCATCTACCAGATGGACTCGGTCTATTCTTCCCGAGCTAATGTAGGTTACAGCAAGGCAAGCGGAGCTCTCGCCTGCCTTTCACAAGTCCGCCAAAGCGCCCTGCAATCCGCCCCACGTGCACCTTCGCAGATAGAATTCCACGTTGAATCGGCACGCTCGGGACATCCACTTCCCTCCCTTGATCAAAATATTATGATGTGGGCGGCGAACGGTTCAACCCCCTGAAACCTAGCCTCTTTTCAGCCTGGAGCTCGCCGCTGCTTTTCGTTTCAAACCCTTTTTCACTTCAACACCGTCCCCCTGCCACAGAATGACTACTCTAATGGCATACATATGTTACACAATCGCATCCCTCCTTCTTCCTGGTAGCACGACACAGATGTGAAATCTTCTCGAAAGTCGAGGGCAGTATATTGTGTTGTGATTGTACCTATTAAAGAGGCTGCAGTAAAATAGATATGAACTATAATGCACCATCTGTTTTGTGTTTACCACCAACACACACACACACACACACACACCCCAAAGATAAAAAAAAAAGTTGCAGTTAAGCAGCATAAGGGCAGCTGGATCAAAAAGTTTGCAGAAGGTAGGTTCGAAGGATATAGTCCTTGGTAGTTATTGGTTCTTTGCCTATTTGGTACCAACCATATGGGAGCACTCAAGATGGGAGTGCTCAAGATAGCACCTGCGTGGGTTGTCTCAGCTGGTTTGTTTGCTTGCCCTAATCCAAGATCACACTCTTGGAACTCCTCATCAATTAATCCAAAATAATCCCATGTCCTCCTGACTCTCCAATCACAATCAGCAGCAGATGCCAAAACTAGGATTGTCACTCAATATATCTTAGTAGATTTGCAGGGCAATCCTGTGTGTGTCTACTCAGAAGTAAATCCACTGAGTTAAATGGCACTTATTCCCAGGCAAGTGGGTACAGGATTGCAACCCAACTGTATGACCTCTCATCACTTTATCAGACTGCAATCCTATGCACACTTACCTCAGAGTAAATCCCATTGAACTCAATGGATCGTACTTCTAAATCAACATGCATAGGACTGTACCGTTAATCAATTAAATTTGCATACAAATAAAATATCCTTAAAACAAAGCATTCTGTTTTTGGATGATGCATGCATAACGAGCACCATTTTAGAGGAGGCATTCCACACAAAAAGTGAAGGTTGGCCAAAGGAACAATTCTAAAAAATATACAAAAATCCGTATTAGCATGTTTTTATTGGATTTTAGCATTTTTTATGGAACTCCCTTCTGTGTGAGAGTATCTGTCACCTGCATTTTGTGTGTACGTAAAGATCTATAATAAAAATAATGAACATCTTTTTTAAAATTGGGGTGATTGTGGAGTACCTTTTTAATAAATCAACAGTTTTTATCAATCTATCTGATTGATTACCACCCTAAACACCGCAGTCCTAACTTGAGCCCTCATACATATGCACTGCTTATGTGTACATAGAAGTATGTCCCATTGAATTCAATGGGGCTTACTCTTAGGTAAGTGGGGATAGGATTGCAGCCTTAAAGAGAATAAAAAATGTCACTATTCTTTAGCCACCTTGACTGTGAGCATGACAAGGTGATTAAAGTGTGTCCTTTGAATTATTAGCACTCCGAGTGCTAAACACTGGGAAGATTGGATCCAGATTTAGTTATACGTACAGTAGCTAGCTCCACTGAAATCAGTGGGATTTAAGTTTGTCATGACTAACGAGAGCGCATTCCAATTAGTTATACATACCTTGATTGTAAACATAATTACATGGAAGTGCTATGAAAATACGTAAGACTTACCTGCAAGTCTATGTGTTTAGAACAGGACTGTTAGTATTTTATATTATCCATACAACATCCTTTTACATTCTACTTAAAACACTAAAGGATTTAATAGTTGATTTAGGCTGCAGTCCTTCTCTGTTAGGTTGGCTGAATCTGAATGACTCCAATACAGGAAAAGTTGCTCTTATGCCCCACTGAAATAAATGGAAAAATAAAAAATAAATTTTCTGCATTATGGCCATTGACATCAGTGGGGTTTAAGCTGCCAAACTGTGTAAGATTGTAGCACTAAAGGTTCAAAGCTATAAATATCCAAAGCTGCCTTGTCCTGAATGTCAAGCAAGCCCATTATGTCTACTCTGACTGGCAACAGACCTAAAGTCTCAGGTCATCAAGGACAGGGGCTGTAGGGTGGGGAATGGTAATGAAAATCTGCCATGAAAGCCAAAGTAGCCATGACCTTGTGTCTGCCTGTAATGTGCCTACACAGAAGTAAGTCCCACTGAATTAAAATAGATTTGCTCCTAGGTAAGTGTGCATAGAATTGCAGCAGTGTAGTGTAACCCTAAGGGCACAATCCTATACACATTTAGACAGAAAAAAGTCCTACAACTCCCAGCATTCCTCAGCAAGCCATATCTTTTTTTCTGTCTAAAAATGTATAGAATTGCACCCTAAGTATGTTTACTCAGAAGCAACAACCAGTGAGTTCAGTGGGACTTACATCCTAGTAAATTTGTTTAAGGCTGTAGTCTCAGTGGAATAATGTATACAGTTGAAAAACTGAATTTATTGAATCTAACCCCACAGGCTGGAAATGGAACAGGTGCTTCTCTGGCAAATGTACAAAATGAAGATATATTGCATGGTCTCCACAAGATCAAGTAAGTAGGACTTCACTGGGCAGATTCAAATGATCTGCGTTCCCAAGATACTATGTTGTGTGGAAGCTAGTTGTCAAAATCTATATAATAGTTCAGTGTTTTGTGTAGAAGATGAAACACAGTTTATTGCAGGGGTGGGCAACTTGTGGCCCTCCAGATGTTGTTGGATGGCAACTCCCATCAGCTCTAGCCAACAGTGCCAATGGTGAGGGATGATGGGCATTGTAGTTGAACAACATCTGGAGGGCCACAAGGTGCCCACCCCAGTCTATTGCTATGTTAGTGCTTGACTACATCAAGCCAAAAAGTAAATAAATTCAGGCACAGTCATACTTGGACATGCTCATGAAATTTGGACATATCCCTCCCTTTAGAAGAGACCACTATACCAGCTGTCCCCAAACTAGTGCCCTCCAGATGGTTTGGACTTCAGTTCCCATCAGCCCCAGCCAACATGGCCAATGGTCAGGAATGCTGGGAGTTGTAGTCCAAAACATCTGGAGGGCACCAGGTGGGGGATGGCTGTACTATGCCATATCACAAGCAAAATTTGAAATACCTCTGAGCTGCCATGTGGCAAGGGAAGTTCAGCTGCTGTACAAGAAATGTAAGTTCACAGTCCCACTGGCCATGCAGAGGTAATTGTGCGGTCAACAGTGGTGAAAATTCAAGAGAGATGAGAGTCAGAAAATGATGCAGAAAGAACTGAAATAACAGGAAGGAGTCAAAGTTTGATCATATAAACTGGCAACCTGAACACTAATCATAAAACCCTTTTGCTATTGGTGTGGGTACATCAGCTGGGATGGATCAAGAAAGAGATGCCAGAGTTTCAGTCCATAACAATATGACATAAAGTGATTTGGCCACAAAAGCAGTCACCTCTCTGTATACTCCTTTCTAGCGGGCCAGGAAAGTAATACTAGCAGGTATAGTCTAAGGAAAATTAGGGTGCTTCCAAATGGGTGTCTGTGTGTGTGTGTGTGTGTGCGCCAGGCTGTGGCAAGCATCAGTGGGCCTGACAGGGGGATGGTGTCAATCCCTGTGCTGATCACTGAGAGTCCAAAGAGACTACTAGGTTCAGCACAAAGGCATAAAAATAGCGGCTGTAACACCAAACTCCTCTTTTTAAAGTTATTTCCTGATCCACATTCTGTTTTGATGCTATCATTGCTTGGAGAAGCAGCCATCTGAAAGCCCCTTTGTTCTTCACCCTCCATACCGGGCTGACAAAAGGCCCTTTGCTTGCTCCTGCTCTTTGCGGGCTGTTATGTACAGTATAGATAGGGGCTAATCTGTCCTGGGCTGCTTGTTTGTAGAGGACTTTCCTTTAATTTGGATTTCTGGTCCAGTTCAGCTCAGTGGTAGAACACTTGCTTGGTTTGCATGCATAAGGCCTCTGGTTCAATCCCTAGCATCTCCACTTCTCAGGTAAAGGCTGGAAAGGACATCGCTGCCAGAGAGCTCTGGGGAGCGGTTGCCAATCGGAGTAGATACTGGCTTTGATGGACCAACTGCCTGACTCAGTAAAAAGTAGCTTCGTATATTCAGTTGTTTTCAGTTGTGGTGGCACCTTTCTTTTGAAAAGTACAGATGCAGCCAATAGTTGCACCAACTGTCTGCAACTGTTTTATGCTGATCCTGTCCTGGGGCTGTTTTGAGGATAGATCAGGGTTGGGGGAACCTGTGGCCCTTCAGATAATGTTGGACTCCATCACTGTTGGAGTCCAAGAACATCTGGAGGACTACAAGTTCCCCATCATGGGATAGATGATCAATTTTCCATACACAACTCTGTAAAACTGAAACAATTAGGATTAGATTGGTTTTCACACAAATGCTTCAATCAGATTGCATCACAGTTTGAGGCACGATTTTCAGGTGGGCATTAGTCTGCCACTAACTTCATTTCCTCCTACTTTTAGGTCTCCCAAAGTGAAAAAGAATTCCTCATCCAGGTGCACAGAAGTTTTCTTCTTCTGTCTCCACAGTGTTGTGGAACAGTGGTAAGAAAGAAGTCTTCTTCTTGTAATAGTTTCATTTGAGCATGCAGTTGTATGTAAGACTGTTGTTTCCAACTGCTCTGGCTTTCTTTCTCAATACCATTTTTCTGTGTTTACTTGTGGATAGTTGCAGTGCAATAAGGAAACTGGAGATACATAAGGTTTCACAGGTAGAAGACAGCATGCACAGGTAGCCAGATTCTTCCTGGATAGAGAAAATGGCTCTGTAAATAAATCATTTTAAGGAGTTAGCGAATTATCTTTAGTTCAGGAAAAAAAGGATTAAAAGTGTCTATGCAGTGTGTGTGTGTGGGACACACAATGAGATTGCTGCTGATCCGACAGATGGAGATCTGGGTCTGGCAAATCTGGGGTTTAGTCTCACCCGGGGGAGGCTGGTAGATCCAATTTCAGTGGGGCAGAGATTCCGTTCTGGGTTTTAGTTACAACCAGCCAGAAGTCTAAAGGAGCTATCCAAGGTGCTGGACCCTATTCCCAAATGGGTCCAGCACCTTGCATAGTTGCTTTAGACTTCTGGTTGGTTGTAACTAAACCCCAGAATGGAATCTCCACCCCACTGAAATTAGATCCACCAACCTCCCCTGGTCTCACCCCCTGCTACTGACTAACTGGATGGCCTTGGGCAAGTCACCTTATTTCAGGTTCAGTGGTACATGGGAATTCCTAGAGATCTTGGGATTGTGGTAAGGATACACAAAATGTCTCTTGCAAAGCGGTGTAGATACAATAGCTGTAACTCAGCCTTCCCCAAGCTGGAGCCCTCCAGAGATGTGGCACTAAACTTCTGGATGTGATGGGACTTGTAATCCAACACCTCCGGAGGTCGTCACCTTGGGGAAGGCTGCTAGTAGTTGGTCAGACCAGCCAATACTTTTTTGTTCATCAAATAAAGAAACCTTGACCATCAAGATGCCTATTTCTGCCCATCCCGTGCTCAGATTCAATGCTGTAATCTTTAAATTGCTTACTCCAGAGTAATCCCAGGGAATTACCCAGTACTGGGAATACCCGGTAGAAACTTACCACACGTGCTACGATTTCTTTTTCAACCTTTTCCTATCAAAAAACCTGCAGAGCCTCGCCCCCACCCCATTGCTAATCTTATTTTGCGATAAAGTTTCCCCTCGTAAGTGCCTAAAAACAACAACAAAAAATACACCTTTCTGTTAAAACCTGTGCGTCCACTTCAGCAATTTTTGTTCCTGAAGAACTGGAGGGGGAAAGAATGAAAAAAAGAGAAACACAAGCACCCCTTTCCCATTTGCTTGTTTTGTTTTCTTTTCAGCAGCCTCAGAAATGCCCTCCCTCCACCCCCGCTCTCGCCTGGCGGGAGTATCTCTCTGCGGAGAGAGGGGCGCCGAGGGGTGTTAAATGTGGTCGATTTGGGAGACAAGTGTTTGGAAATGTTTCCTGCCTTGCACAGAAGGAGGGGAGATTTGCAAACTGTTGCTGCCACATGGCTCCATTCTCATTGTAATGAGGCCGGCGCGTGCCTCATCTGCTCCAGGGGAGCTGCCACGAGCCAGCCAAGACGCCACGTGCCAACTGGGACAACAAGGCCGCGGCCGGCCCAGGCCGCCGCCTCGCCAGACACCCGCCGCCGCCGCCGCCGCGCCGCCGCCGCCGCCGCAAGAAGGCCGGACAGCGCACAAAGGACACCTGCCTGCCTGCCTGCCGAGGCCCCGGCCAACCTTCCTTCCTTCGGAGAGGAGTCGGCTTGCCTTGCACCGAGCACATGCTGTCGCGCTCAGGCCCGGCGCGCGTCGTGGGTCGCGTCGTGGCGCTCGGGAGGCCGCCTCGAGCCGGGCTGGTTGTGGGGCGGGGGGGAGGGCGGTGGCGAAGTGAGGTGCCTCTGACTGGGGACAGCCCGAAAAGACCCGCCCCAGCCGCCCGCCGGCCGGCCGGCCTCCGGGTTGCCTCCACTCGCGGATCGTGCGCTCCGCCCGTTGCGCGCCTCCTTTGTCCTCCTGCCTCGCAACCTCGCGTGGGAATTTTAAGGCCGGTTTGTAGGCCCCAGTGTGGTTTACCGGTTCGACTCCTGGACTAGGACTGGGGAGAACCAGGTTCTAGTCCCGGACGCGGCCAGGAAGCTCGCCGGGTGACACTGGGCCAGTCCCTGACTCTCAGCCTAACCTACCTCACAGGGTTGTTGTGAGAATAAAATGGAGAGGGCGAGGAGGACCATGTAAGCCGCCTTGGGTTCCTTGGAAGAAAAAAGGTGGGATATAAATGTAAAGAAACAAACAAACAAACAAACACATTTGCAACCGAATCTTCGGCTGGCTAATTCAGAAGTCCGTCCCACTGATTTCAGTGAAACTCACCCGCACGTGACTGCAGCCTTCCAGCACTAGGTCAGCTGGAGCGCTTTGGATCTGCTGAGGGCTTTCCCCCTTTTTTCTTTTTACCAGCTGCCTTGCATTTCGCCCCCGAGGTAATAGGCAGGTTGCTCCGACTCCCATTTTACAGATAGGCAATGGGCGCTGGGCGAAACTGCTGTATCCAAGGGAGTCCATGGGTTTGGCCGCGGGCGTTGCAACTCTGCGCTGTAGATCTATAAAGCAAATGGCCATTTTTTATTGCCAGTATTTTGGGCCAAAGTATTACAGAGGCCAGGAGTGTGTGCGTTTGAAAACGCGACCCATTAATGGCATATTACTGTCGCTACTGCTTCGCATTGATGTAGTAACACCGATGTGCCAGATCCATTCCTGAGAGCAGAAGGCAGGACTTGAACCCAGAGCATTAGAAGGTTCAACCTGACCTACACCAACCGATCCCATGTCCATTTCCTTCCAGGTATATCCCGTTCGCTTTAATGGGATTTACATCCAAGCCACATGCTTAGAATTTGAGCTTCCGGCTAATTGCACATTACTCGTCCTTGTGCTAGACGCTGCACACAAAATCGAAGTGACCCCCTCCCCCGAGGATTTGTTATCTACCCTGGACAATCCTGGACCGGTCACTGCCAGACTCTCGCCCCCCCCCATCTGTCTCCCCCTCCAAACAAAACTTGGAGCGGCAAATGGCAGTAAGCGAAGAGAGAGCTGGCTGGGTGTTGAGTTGGGTTGGACTGGACTCCGTTAACAATCCGCGGACGTCCATCTTGTCTCGTTAGTCAGAGCTTAACACTTTTTCTCTGAAATGGTATAACGATTACTATTGACTCCTCGGTGCCAAATCGATGGCTTCCTTTCCATACAAATGCCTGTTTGTTCCTTGACGTTCTCTCCCATCTGTTTGGTAGCGAACACCTGCCGTTCAATAAATCGATTTTTCAATTTAATGTAACAGCCTCGCAGGACATTCTCTCCCGCCCGCCCCCCTTTCTTTCCAAGCCAGATGCCGCAGCAGCTCCAGATCTCCCCTTCTACTCCATCGCTTCTCCATAAGCAGAACCGGAGCAATCTGCCCGTTTTCGCCCAACAGGCGACATAAGCAGAAGGTGTCGAAGAGGCTACGGACAGACGTAGCTGGCTGCTCTCGGCTTCCTTCCTCCGATCCGATACTCTTTTTCTGTACCTTTTTCAGGGCTGCCCACAATCCCTGTCCCCGCCCCACCCAGCAGCTTTGGTTGCCAATGAATTATTTTTAAAGAGATGCCGGGAGGCTTGGGGAAAAAATTAGGACTCCCAAACTACCCTGTCGCCTAATCCCAGTGGTTCCCCACCAATGGGGGAAAGGCACTCTGTACATGCACAGGATACTCTTTTTGCTGCATACGTTTCAGGGCATTCAAAAGGATTCTGGGGCTGAACCCGGGCTCAAGTTAAACCCCAATGAACTTCCCTTTGGTGAGCTAAAGGTGGACGGATCAACACGGGCGCGCGGGCGGAGGCGGGGCTCTCTGTTTGCAAAGCAAAGCGTAGGGCTTCACACCAACGCGTCTCTCCTGGAGGCTGGAGATGGTATTTTACAAAGGTATGGATTTTCAGCACGGAGAAACAGGACCACCATCTTCACCTAAGATCGTCAGGACATCAGCATTCTGACACACGGGGTGTCCACAGGGACGGAGGCTGGGCATGTACTAGAGATCACCCTGGAAAAATAGGAAAATCAAGAGCTATTACCGTAACGACCAGTGGAGGCTGGTGGCTCCGATTTCGGTGGGGCTGAGGTTCCATTCTGGGTTTCAGTCAGAACCAGCCAGAACTCTGAAAGAGCTAGCCAAGGTGCTGAACCTTATCTCCAAAGGGGGGTTCAGAACCTTGGATAGCTCATTTAGAGTTCTGACCGGAACCCAGAGCGGATTTACCTCCCCGCTGAAATAGGAACCACCAGTCTCCGCTGGTCTGAGCCTCCTCCGTGTTACTAAAACTCCGTATTACTGGGTTGGGAACACTTCCTTAGCCCAGTGCTTGAAATGTCCGGGGCTACCGGCTCGAGTTAACCACTCATAGCCGCCTGGGAGGACGCTTCATGGGCAGGACCGCTCCTTGTTCTTTTACTTTACACCAGGTTTCCCCAACCTAGTGGCTTCCAGATGTGTTGGACTACAATACCGACCACCCCCGAGTTAGCATAGCTGCCTCGGGGAATGCTGGGAGTTGTAATCCAACACATCTGGAGGACAGCAGGTTGGGGAAATCTGTTTTGCACCCTGAGCTCTGGACTAAGGGCCAAAACGAGTTCATTTTTACTCTAGAGTAGGCTCAGGGGTCCTCAGACCGGATCGGGACTCTAGCATGGGGAGAAGAAGTAGGAGGGCTTTCAAGATCCAGATCGGGGCTCCTGTGGCACTCTAGAATAAAGATGATGGTGGTAACAACAACAGAGGTGCTGGGCACAGTTTTAAAGCCGTATGTTTTGACCACCTGTCACAACTTGGACGGGTCGGGGGCAGTGTAGGCTGGTGGCTCCGATCTCGCTGGGGCTGTGCTCCCATTCTGGGTTTCAGTCAGAACCAGCCAGAACTCTAAAGGAGCTAGCCAAGGTGCTGAACCTATTTTTGAGGCTAGGGCTCCACGCCGAAATCGGAGCCACCAGCCCCCACCGGCCCAGAGCACTCTCGCCTGCCTTGCGCAGCCCGGCCTGCTGCCCCGTCCCCTCGCCCAGGCCTGTCGGAGCGGCCTCCTGCAGCCCTGGCTGTAGCAGCGCTGATCGCGCCTCCGAGCCGCCCTATCACAGGCTCCTTCGGGGCAGCAGCGGCTGCCGGGGGATGTGCGCGGCGCAGGGCTTTGCGCTTTCCTGGGCGGCGCGCCTGCTCGACAGGAGCGAGTGATGCCTTTCTTGGCGCCGGGTTATCTCCCCGCCAAGCGCTCCTGTTATCAGCCCTCGCGAGCGCTCTTCTGTCCCTTTCTGGCCGCTCGCTCCCAAGTCCGCCGCTCTTTATCTGGCAGTTGCTACACGCGGGAACAAAAGAGGCGGTGCGCTGAGCGGCCGTCGCGGGAGGCTGCCTGCCGGCTCCCGCGCCACGCAGCTCGGCCCCCAGCGGGAGCCCGCCAGCAACGCCGCGAGGGCCGCTCCACCAGCAGCGGCAGTCCAGCTGGGCAGCGGGATGACGCTGCTCGACTGAGGGCCTTTCGGACGCGGCGGCAGCGCCAAGAATGAACTCCGAGCGCGGAGCTCCGGCAGATCAGGCTGGTTGTTTGCCCGCCCCTTCCCGTTCGAAGTCTCCTGGGGCTGATTGGCTACAGGGAACTTCAAAAGCGCTCCCTCTGTCGATTTGATTGGCTTCTTTTTTGGTCACACGTGACCCATTGACATGTGTCAGTGGAAGGGACTGCTGCTCCGCGTGCTCCAACAGGGACTTTTCCCAGGCGGTGCTTGTGCAGTGTCCTTTAATACCTGCTGGATGAATTGGTATCGCTTCCCTGTAGTAATGAAAGCATCACACGGCCTGACATGGCTCAGGACAGCAATTCCTGATGGACCCCCTCCCCCAGCATGAACCGCTGTACACTGTGTTCATCATCTAAGGCCCTCCTCCAGGTGCCTCCTCTGGCAACAAGGGAGAGGGCCTTTTCGGTGGTCGCCCCTCAATCGTGGAATTATCTCCCCGATGATTCCCACCAGGTGCCAATATTGTTATCTTTTTGGCACCAGGTTAACACCTCCCTCTTCTCTCAGACATTTGGCAGCATATGATGAGGTTTTAATCAGATCCTGGATTTTTCTTATTGTTGATTGTTTAAAATTGTTTTCGATATATGTGTGTCTCTGTGTATGCTACCTGTTTATGTTTGTATGTAAATGGTTTTTATAATGTATTCATAAGGTTTTAATCTTTATAAACTGCCCAGAGAACTTCAGCTATTGGGCAGTATAGAAATGTAATAAATGAATGAATGAAATAAATCACATTGCTGTCAGGATATAGACGCAGCCTTTACCTCCCTCCAGATGTGTTGGACTGCAACTCTCATCATCCCAGCCAGCATGGCCAATGGTCAGGAATTCTGGGAATTGAAGTCCAAAACTTCTGCAGAGCATCAGCTTGGGGGAGGCTGGTATACATGCAGCCTTCCCCAACTGGATGCACTCCAGGTGTGTTGGGGTACAGATCCCATCATCCCTAGCCAGTGTGGCCACTGGTCATTTTGTCTGGGGAGTGATAGGAATTGATGTCCAACACATCTGGGAGGCATCGGGTTGGAGAAGACTGCATTATAGATCTGTTTCTATATCTATAATGATATAATCTCTTTGGGAGAGGGTGTACACGCACACATACACACAGGGCATATTTTCTCATTTCACAGAACTGCCGGTTGAGGGTGGTCCCAAGTCCTCTGACCCCACTTATGGCTAAGGGCACAATCCTATGCATGTTTACACAGAAAAAAGTCCTACAACCAGTGGCAGCTGGTGTCCATTGGAACTGGTGGGGCAGAAGGCAGGGCAGATACTCATCAGTATTCTACTGAGATTGTCAGACAGGGCAGTGGAAGATCATGCCACACATTGGAGCAAATGCACCTGGTTTCTCTGCCACAAGTGATTGGGGAAGAAGCAGAGGGTTGCCACTCCATGTGCTCCAAATATAGAGCCACCTCTGCCTACAATTCCCAGCATTCCCCAGCCAGCATGGCTGCCTGGGGAATGCTGGGAGTTGTAGGAATTTTTTCTGTCTAAACATGCATAGGATTGCACCTTAAATGTCTAAACAACGCTGCTATAGTTGGGAGAAAGGACTCCTAGTATTCATGATACATAAAACGCAAGGGTTAGAAAAGAATTATAAAACAGAATCATGCTACTGCTCTCAAAAGTAAAGAAGAAGAGGCTTCTGTAAACATCGCTGAGAAAGTAAGTAAACATCCACACGCAAGGGGGGGATATCAGCAGGCTCAGGGGAACCCCAAGGTTTGCAGAATGCAAACAAAAATCTTTGGAAAAAATAAGAGGGCAACCCAACCCCGCAAAGCAGCTCAAGGAGGACCGAGTGTGCTCAGTAACCATGGAATGCTGACAAGCTGTTGGGTGGGTGGATGCGAATGGAAAATCACTGGGGGATGGTGTAGAGCAGTGGAGGTTGGTGGCTACAATGTCAGTGTGGTGGTGAATCCGCTCCGGGTCTCAGTCAGAACTCTAAAGGAGCGATCCAATGTGTGAAGCACCTTAGAGAACTCTTTTCTAACCAAACTCTCAGCACCCTTACACAATACAATTATTGGGAATTTTGAGGAGAGGCCATACAAAACTAAACTGGTATGCCTCTGGCTGAGGGGCTGCTGCTGCTGCTGCTCCTCAACATCTGCTGCCTGAGGTGGTTGCGTCATTCTACCTAACGATAGGGCCGGTCCTATTCCCTACACCAGTCTTACCCAACCTAGTGTCCTCCAGGTGTCATGGACTTCAACTCTCGTCAGCATGACCCAGCATGTCAGGGATCTGGAGAGTGCCAGGTTGGGGAAAGCTGCTCTACACACTACTGCTATTCATATATAATTACTTTTGTTGCTGTGGCTATCATGATAGTTCTTACAATTCCTCATGGGCCAGTGGATATATTGTGACATCCACTCTCATTTGTACACACACACATGCACACAGCAAGAATACAGTAGCACAGGATTACATTGGGAGAAGGCAAGAAATCTGTTGCAGCACAGCTTCCCAATATGGAGCAACCTCCAATACAAGCAACCTCAATGCTGTTGTTTTGGAAAGCTCTCCCCAGTGAGGTCCATCTGGTGCCAACATTGCTATCTTTTCAGCACTAGTTAAGGTTTTCCTCTTCTCCCAAGCATTTGATAGCATACAATGGGGCTTTTTTTTTTTATCAGGTCCTGGTAGTTGTAGTGTTAATTTTCTTTAACCTGATTTCAAACTGCTTTACATTTGAATGTTAAATGTTATATATTACATTTTATCATGCTGTGAACTGTCCAGAATGTGTTGGCCATAGAAATGTAATGAAAGAATATAACGCAGGTTTAATTTGAGCCAGGGCCACCTGCACGTGGCTCTGGAACATGTAAAGTATTAGGAAAGAAAATGCCTCTGAGTACATACAGAATACTATTCACCACTTCCAGGCAAGTTCTGGCTCTGGCATTTCTCCTTTTAGAATTTAACTGCTGGATAAAACCTGGGCACTGGCATGGCAGAATTCGTGTTGCTCTCATGGTTCCTCAAGGTTTAGATGACCAACAGCAGCAGTGGAAAGTCAGTCAACTGGAAGTTTAAAAAAAAAAAAGCAGAGCAGCTAATCAGTAGAAAAACAATTGAAATGTCAGAGAATGTTGGAGCAAGTCATTTGTTTGATATTGTCTGTTGATCTTGAGTGTGGAGAAGAATGGTGAGTGAGTTCTGGTTTACTGAGGTCTTCTCAGTTTGCTAGTTTTTATTCCAAAATTGGAACATCAGAAAGGATAGGCCAAGAACTGGCAAAAATGAACAGAAATTAAATAGATACCATAAACTCCAACACTTAGCTTGCCATCTGGCTCCAATGCCTGACACTGGATTACTATTCATTATTTATCCCGTCATTAATAATAAAACATGAAACCTATATTCCACTGTATACATTCACGTTTGCTATGCACAGTCTCATATATATATATTAAAAGCACAGATTTGCCGAGTATCTTGGGGATAGGTGTGACTGATAGTTCTAATGTTGCAAAACTATACATTTGCACTGCTCAACCTGCAAAGTCAGCAGAGAGAAGAAAGAACGGCAACAGAGAACAGTGCTCTTGTGACCCATCTTGAGCTCACAGTTAAGACCAACAATATTCTGTCCACTGGACCACAATGGCAGGGCTGGTGTAACGAGCTGGCATGGTCGGACACCTGCCGAGGGCCCACACCCCAGCAGGGGCCCTACTGACAACAAACCCCTGGACCTACTCGTCCTCATCACCACTGCAATGTGCTTCTTCACCCTCCTCTTGCTCTGGTCCAGACAATAGCGGTGGTGTGAAGGAGGAGCAGTGAATGCCACTGCCTATGCGCTCACTGGCACTCTGCCTGGCAACAAGCAGGCGGTAGCAGCAATCAGGAGCAGGAGGAGGAGCAGCTGGCAACAATGCCAGGAAGAAGGCAGACCCACTGAGGGAGGGGCCCACTGAGGGTGTCTTGCCCAAGGGCCCTCCAAAACCTGGAGCTGGCACTGCACGCTGGCTATCACCTGCCATCTCCCCTTGCCTATTGCCATGGTTGATACATTCACTGGGTGATTTGGGGCAAAAAGTTTTATTTTATTTTATTTTATTGCACTTGTTATTTTACTCATCAATCCAAAAGGATCGCCAGCGTGATTTCAAAAATACATAAAGCAACCATTAAAACCCCCTCTCCGATAAAACATTAAACAGCAGGGTAGGTGGCATTTCAGTGTTACAACAAAGTTAAAACTAACTCTGAGAGGCTGGCATGAACAAAAAGATCTTTACCTGGAGCTAAAGGTAAAACTCGGCATCAGCTGAGCGGCCGCAGGAGAGAGCTCTAGATGTGGGGAGCCCAAACAAGTACATGGACAAGTACATCTACACTACATAATTGAAGCCAATATAACTGACATGGCTTCCTCCAAAGGATCATGGTTTTGTGGGGCTGCTCAGTCTTCTTTTAATTTTAGTTACATTTTTGTTATTTTCACATCCTTCCATTCATCCAATGAGCTCAGAGCAGCCTCATTAAAGATTCCTATCCACTTCCTAGAACTCTAGTTCCCAGACTTCCTTGGCTGGGAGCCATGACAGATATGCAGGTCTGAGCCAGGTTTAAATATGATGTGCTGGTTTGTTCCCATATTCTGTATGGGAATCGCAGTGTAACCTGTATTTGCCAAAGAAGGTATCACACCGACCTGTGGCAACGTTATTTTTCTGGGGCAAGGTTGTGTTCAATGGCCTCCAGCTCCATTTTTTTTAATGTTTGTCTGACCTGGAGTTCATAGGGCTGCATCTTTATGTTGCCTCAAAAGTGTCCTGCTCATTTTTGATACCTCTCAATCACAGGTCTGCATATAAGTAAGCAACGATCTAGTTTCCTTCTTACAGCTCTGTAGCTAAATATTGCCTTGACGTGCTAGGGAAAGAAGATCAGTCATGGGTGCTTTGCTTCAACGTGGTAAAAAGGTATATAAATATAGCTGTATCATCCTGACACTGGGCGACATGCAGAATTCAAAAATACCTGCCTTGGCACTCGCCTAGTTTTGTGCTCAGAGAGAAGCAGAAAGTTGGCCTGCATCCCATTTGCAATCACATTCTGCCATCACCTCCCTCTCCCTTCCCCCAAATTAACAAGAACTTGTAGAACATTTTCCAGAGAAAACTCAGGAAGTGGGGTGTATAAATAAAATAAAGTTACTAACCCAAAGGTGCTACTGAGCATCCTGTCTCATTTTGCTTTTGCTTTGATTTTTTCATTTTAGCTCAGATGTCCTTTGTGTATTTTTTCCCTCTGTTTTTCCTATCCTTTTCTGGCATCTTCATTCCCAGTTACCACTGTCCCATCTTCTCTTTTAAGTTTGCTGAATTTTTTTCTAATGTCACTTTCACATTCTCTTTCTGAAGGAATCCTTGCTGGTCTTCCCTTTCACTTCCATCTGGCCCTCCGTCTTCACGGTACTCTGCCCCTCTCTTGTTCAGTGTGATTCCAATCAAATGAGATTCTGTTATAGACACCACAGTGGGTTGTGTCCAGTGTTAGTCTTACTAAGAGTAGAGCCATTGAAATGAATGGGACTTCAGTTAGATGAACATTGGATACAACCCCATAACTTTGCATAACTATTAGAAAAGGACACCCAGCTTGAATTTTCTTCCCCTCAAATACATAGACACATACTGTGGGAAGAGACTCTCATGGCTATGCAAAGTGAGGAGCTGGTGTTTTTGCTAGAGTCTAGGCTTTCATTTAGCATAATAGCTAAAGGTAGCTCTTTAATGGACATTGATGGCTAGAAGATGCTGTGCAAATGAGCAAAATGGGCGACCTGCTTGGGTGGGGCTAGAAAGAAATGGCCTGGAGGTCGGAATGCTAAGCATATGGCAGTAGCCACCTAACGAGATGGAAGATGAGAGCCAGTGTGATGTAGTGGCTAGAGTGCTGGACTGGGAGGAGATCTGGGTTCTAGTCCCCGCTCTGTCATGGAAGCTCACTGGGTGACTTTGGGCCAGTCACAGACTCTCAGCCCAACCCACCTCACAGAGTTGTTGTTGTGAGGATAAAATGGAGGAGGAGGAAGATTATGTATGACATCTTGGGTTCCTTAAAGAGGGAAAAAGGTGGGATATAAATGTAATAAATAAATAATAAATAAGATGGAGTTTTGCAGTTGGCTGATGAGAAGGTGCATGCTGTCTGCTTTGGGGGAACTGATACTGCTTTAAAGACTAGCATTGTCT
Source organism: Heloderma suspectum (assembly GCF_057233095.1). Classification (NCBI taxonomy): domain Eukaryota; kingdom Metazoa; phylum Chordata; class Lepidosauria; order Squamata; family Helodermatidae; genus Heloderma; species Heloderma suspectum. The sequence continues at coordinate 69,880,866 of NC_139458.1, read as the reverse complement.
GTCTTGGTGCTGGCCTGCTACCCCCTGGTGCTGTACTGTTTGTTGTCTTAGAGATGCTTCATACACAGTGACATTCCTACTTGAACAGAATTTCCATTTAGGAAAATATGTGTTTACAGCATCTATACTGCCATAGACACAAACCCAATGCACACATATGTCTATTTTATTACATACAGGGGGGGGGGGGGAGAGAGCCATGGTTGCGTACAGCTTCCCATTGCTTGTACTTGCCACAAAACAGACAGGTGTGGTTTTGTCAGGTTGGTGTGAAGGTATACACACAGTGTACATGGGTTTTCCTCTGTGGAATTGATATCCAAGCAGGAAAAACCACCCAGTGTGGAAGTCCTTTGGTGGTATTATTCACAAGGAAAATCCAGGCACATACTTAAGAATGGAGTAAAACTGCGAGCTTGTAAGAATGCAACTGTGTCAATTCAAGGTTACTCATTAAATAGACTTCCTCTCCAGCTGCTTACAGATGTGGGAAATGCTGGAATTAGTCTACGTGAAAGATGGAATATTTGGCAGCAACAGGGGTCTTAAAAAAACAAAAAACACAACAGCAAATAACAAGTAAGGGAAAACAAGGGGTGTGAATTAGATGGTGCTCAGTAGAGTCGTTTTCCCTGCTGAGCTAAAGGAAAGTGCAAGGGTATTTCCTGAGAAGGAAGAAGACCACATTAAAAATGTCCTTCCTTAAAAAAAAAAAAGTAGATACAAAACTCCCTAAAAGTTGAAAATTTCCGGCTTTGAAAGTGTCTGCTACTGGCCAAAGGGACATGCTGATTACAGCCTTCCGAGCACGTAAGTCCGTGGGGTCTGGGGCGCAATGAGCATTTTTTCACATTGCAAATGCAGAGTGGCACGTTACACCAGCAAATATGGGCTCCCAAGGTTGAGTTTGCTGAATAATTTGCGACTTGCAAAAGGGTTGCGTTTGTACAAAACTGCCCTTGCTGAGCGTGGGAATGTGGGAGGAGGCGTGGGTGGGGGTGGGGAGACGGAAATGGCATTTGCAGGAGAGAATCAGTGGCCACCATTTCCCCCATTTTTCTGGCCAAAGTTTTCTCTGGCAACCCCCTCCTCACTGTCACTAGTCCCTGGTGAGTTTACCCAGCTGCGGTGGTGGTGCTCCAAGCCAGTGGAGGCTGGTGGCTCCGATGTCTGTGGGGTGGTGAATCCGCTCCAGGTTTCATTCAGAACCAGTCAGAACTCTAAAGGAGCTATCCAAGGTGCGAAGCTTGGATAGCTCCTTTAGAGCCTGGATAGCTTGGATGGCTCCTTGGATGACTCCTTGGATGGCTCCTTTAGAATTCTGACTGATTCAGACTGAAACCTGGAGCGGATTCACCACCCCGCTGACATCAGAGCCAGCAGCCTCCATTGCTCCAAGCACTGCTGAGCAGCTGGTTCTAGTAGCTACCCTTTCAATGTCCCACAGTGCCCAAGAGCATGAGAAAATGGAAAGGATGTCCAGATCCAGCTGCCTGGTGTTGCTTGGAGTGACAGGCCAGGAAGGGAAAAAAAAAACTAGGGGTCCAGGCAGTGGACATCACTGGTGGGCCCTGAAGCTTCCTAAGGATGCCAAGTGTTAATGTTGCCTCTGGTTTCCTCCCAGCTGAGCTGAGACCAGATAGAAGCCTCCACGTGGATGCTGTTCAGCAAATAAAGGGCTTTTTTGTAGCTTGTGTTTGCTGGTGAGAGGTGAAGTTCGGCCCATAGTTTGGCAGGCCAATTTGATGGCCATGGTAAAGTTGTAGGTGTGATTTTTGAGATATAGGGATGTCGAAGAAATCCGCAATGGAATCCAATGAGTTCAAATATCTGTGACTTCGACCTGCAGATTCTGCAGTGGGCTGGCTTTTCCCAAGTCGCACAGATTCTGCAGACTTGTGGACCTTTAAAAAAAAACTTTCTGGAATTTTATGCAAATTTAGTCTTAGAAAAATATGTAAAATAAAAAAACACTGGCCAAAAATGTGCATTTCCTCCATAGGCTAAAATATGAAAATTCACAGGGCGGGGAGCAGTTTGCACATTTTTGCAAGTGCAAATTTGTGCAAATGCAAATTTGTGGAAATATGGAAAATTGAGGAAAATCTGATTCCGTCAATGAGCGGACAACAGAATGAAAGGCGCCTGACAGTGCACCAAAACACAGATGGTTTTATAAAATCCATACATCTCTATTGAGATGTACAAATTCAGCAATCTTTTTTAATGTTCCAATTTTTTAATTAAAAATGTACAGAGTCCTTTTCAACCCTTTACCTAGGTATAAAGAACTGCCATGCTCGGTCAGGCCAATGACCAGCAATGTTTTTGCATGGCTTTTGTCAGCAGATTAAAACTACCTCTGACAAAGACGATAAAACCATACAATACAACAGAATAGAAACAAATAGTCTTAACCATCAAGCACGTAGCAATATCAAAAAAAGTCAACAATTTGATCCAGGAAACATAACATCACAGCAGATCTCGACCAGTAATGCTCAAAAAGTCTTTCTGGAAAATAAAAGGTTTTTAACTTGTGCATTACATCGTTTTTTACCTGTGTTTTACCTGTGTGTTTTACCTGTGTAGAAGATGGCAGTGGAGGAGCATCAGGGCTACAGAAAAATCCCTGCTTCTGGTAGAGGCTGATCCTTTCAAGAGGCAACTAATTTTTAAAATCATGTGATGAACATTATCACTTTCTGTTTGAGTGATTCTTAAAAATGTGTGAACATGTGCGGGAGCAAGGTCCAGCTCTTTGCCAGTTTTCGCCTCAGCATGCTGATGGACATAACAGAAGAATGAACAGCCTTTGCCCTAATGAAATGAGGCATCTCTACAAGATCCCCAAAGTACAGTGAATATAACAGCAGCAGGAAATTCCCACCGTTAGGGGGTTTGCTGATCTCACTTTCATTGGAAAAATGCAGTTGTCAATTGCATCATATCAATGTATATGATGCCCAAACCCAAACATGGTATAAATTAGCCAACACTCATTTGTTTCAAGACGAGTATTGTTCCTCTTTTATTCAATGACCTTTTTGTTCCTTTACATCCTGGACCAATCAAATGTCATGGTTATAGCTGAGCCCTGAGTGCAGACAATAGCTTATTCCGTCTATTCTGCTCACAGAGCTGTAGGAATGGTTGGCCACTTTGTCATGCAGAGACTGGAGGTTGTTTAAAGCAACTTTTCCCACCATTTAGAAAGAGGCTGAATCCTGAGAGGAAAACCCTGTCATAATAATAATCCAGATCCCATTGAAGTTTTTTTTTTCAGCTTATGATTTGGGTGGGGTTGGAATGCAGTGTGCTCACCAGCTTTTTCACTGTTGATGCAGGGAAGTATGATATATGCTGGGGCCTTCATTTGCACACCACAGAAAACCCGAGGGCATCTTATTGCAAGGTTCCTAGGATTAGGAGCTTTGCTGTGTTGCATATCAATAGAAACTCAGTGGTTAATAGGTGGATAACCAGCAGCTTCGGGTAACTAGGGAATGGATAATTGAGTACGTCTGTGGGTGGTGAGGGATGGGGTGATGGTTATCGGGGTGGTTGTTTTTTATTTGGGCCATCCAGACAGTGTAAGACAGATACCCGGACCACAAGAGTAACTTAACCAGGGCAAATTTGTTTGATGATCGAACTGCCTCCTGACCTAAGATAACAGGGGTGGATATAGCAAGAGAAAGCTTACAATGTGGTGGGGGCATTTCTATTTGCTTTCATAAGTTTATGTTTCTGTACGTTGTTAAAGAACAGAATCCAACAGAAGCTGATTTTATAAGTGTGGTTTTTATTGTGATACACATCAATTAACTTGCTATATAATTTTCTTTTTTAAATCTACACCATCTTGAAGGCATTAAAGTGACAATGCATTTTTAAAAAACCCAACAAATGTTAAAATGTCAGTATAAAAATAGAAAACACAATAATGCAGAATTGCATCTAAAAATAATGGCTGCAATCCACCTAGAAGATCTGAGCAAGCCAACTCTAAATGAATAGGTGGCACATGAGAACACTATGGCACCACCACTCATGCACAGAGATCCCAATAATTTCAGCAAGGCTTCTGCGGGAAAGCAACTGTGTAGATTATACCCATAATAAATGAAAACAGATTGCATGTCTACTAGATGCCCCAGTACTTACATTGTTTCTGATTGATGCTTATGGTCAAGTTTTGATTCAGATGCTGTACTTTGTGTGTGTACACGCACACGCGCGCACACACACACACACAGCTCAATTGCCACTCTGTATCCACTTGGCTGGACCTGGGCAGGTGCTTAAAGTGGCTTAAAGGATCCAGTGAGTAGCTCTTGGAGGGCTCTCAATCAAAACTTGCCTTTCAACAGCCAATGCCTGTATCCCCCTAATTTTAACAATGGGTCTGAGAGAAAACATGGCATTTGAAACAGCCTATAAGGCTTCAGCGCTGGGCACACAATGCTGGGAGGAAGCCCCATTAGACAGAGTGAGTCTTACTTCTGTATGAAAACATAAGGGATAGGGCTATGCATGTACATCAGCTGCAGGGTTGCCATCCCCCCAGGCAATCTGTGCCTTTAAGCAGCTGCACGGCAAGAAGACATTCAACGTACGCAACCTTTCCTGATGTGAGTTGGTGTCAAACTTGCCAGTCCATTGCTAGCAGCACAAAGCTACAGTCAGAAACAAGGTGGTAGTCCTTCCAGTCACACTCTTGCTTGGGAAGAAGAGGTTGGAATATTCAGCGGTGCAGGTAAGGTTGGCCCCGCAGCCTAGCCCCCCACCCCACCCCGCATGACCACCTAAAGTACGGCAGGTGCATGTAAAGTACGGCAGGTGCATGTAAGAACTGGGCATGTTTAGCCTTGAGAAGAGAAGACTGAGTGGAGATATGATAGCACTCTTCAAGTACTTGAAAGGTTGTCACAGAGAAGAAGGCCAGGATCTCTTCTTGATCATCCCAGAGTGCAGGACACGGAATAATGGGCTCAAGGGACAGGAAGCCAGATTCCGGCTGAACATCAGGAAAACTTCCTGACTGTAAGAGCAATACGACAATGGAACCAATTACCTAGGGAGGTGGTGGGCTCTCCCACACTGGAGGCCTTCAAGATGAGGCTGGACAGCCATTTGTCAGGGATGCTCTGACTTGGATTCCTGCATTGAGCAGGGGGTTGGACTCGATGGCCTTGTAGACCCCTTCCAACCCTACTATTCTATGATTCTATGATTCTAGGTGCAGAAGCAAACTCCATTTTATTTCTGTAGTCATGATGGTACCATGATCTCAGTTAGTTTAAAATGCAAAACTGCACATGCGCAGAATTTTGTTTTTTTAATCAAGCTTGGCAAACAGTTTTGTCACTGTTGTTCAAACATATCAGGAATGTAGAAGCAGTTTTAAAGCATGGAATGGCAGTGGGAGGGGCAGTGGGGAGAAATGTTCATTGTGTTCTTCACAACTGAAATAATACGGATGGCCATCTAAGGGCCTCCCATAAGACCATTAAGCCCAGGGTCTAAAATTACCCAGCTGCACCACTGGGAATGTGACCAAAGTGGTCTCTGTCTCAACAGTAGCCATGCTCTCTGCATTTGCCTCTGGTGATTGTGCCAACAGAGGAAGGCTGGGTGTGCCACTGTCACCTGCAGATTTCACCAATATGCTGCAAACTAGAGTACATTCAAAATGGCACCGGCTGCAGGGACTGTTCCATGGAAATACAACTTAGGCTGCAGATGACTCTGAATTAATAAGGCCCAGAAGGGCAAGGCAACAAAAGTGGCGTATTATTAGCATCCAGATCAGTAGCAGGGTCCTTCTTGATTCCCGTAATTATTCTGCTAGTCTGGTGGGCCAGTCGTCATGAGCTAGATGAGAACAATGAAGGAGCATATACCGCAGGAGAACAAAGTGGGAAGTGAGATCAGCATTACAGTGGGGTAGGAAGTGAGACCGGATGGTGACTTAACCTCAGAGGGTGTGAATGAAATTGCCACTCTGGGCTGGAGGTAGGCACCCACTGAGGAACCTGCCCCAAAAGGTGGCCCACTGCTGACCTCTGGAATCTCCCCCCCCCTGCTCTTAATTCTGGCTGCCACTGCATGCACACTGCCCTCTTGGAGCAAGCGCACTTGAGAGGAGGAGCAAGGAGAAGAAGCAGTAACCCCCTCACACCTTGTCTTCTCCCTCTGTGAGGTGATGCAGGTTGAACCCAGAGGGAGAGCCCAGTGACTGGACAGCAGCAAGAGTGGTGAGTGGGAGGAGGTCGACTCACCAAGAGCATCTTGTCCAAACTATTTCCCCCTGCCCTACCCCCTCAAAACTCAGAACCAACACTGTTGTCGTGTATCCAATGGGCTGCAGCCAAACATCTATTTCAAACAAATAGATGTTTGAATTTAAATAGGTGGATGGAGGGACCCTTGAAATATGGCTAGGGTGGGAATTCGTTGTCTCCTGGAGAAGAGAACAATGCCCAAAGACTAAGCGCTATGTAGTGTCACCACGGAAGACAGTTCGGCAACTGGTTCAGAATGAGGCGGAATGGCCTTTGTTGGGTGCTTCTCTGAGAGGGCCTATCGCAATGGCAAAGTAGCTCTGAGTTAGTCTCTGGATTAAATTAGTGGTGCTGGCATTTTAACCTTTAAAGCTTTAAATGGGGGTGCAGAACCCCCAGCCTGCTGTGCTCCCCAGTCCAGCCTGTGGAGCCTTCCTGGGTTCCACCTGGGCCCCCTGGAGAAATCAGAGATAATAGTGGTTGCTGGTCTCCTTCCCCTGGTGGCTGATCTCCTTCCCACTGGGCCTCTCCCACCATGGAGAAAAGATAAAATGGGTGGTGGGTGGGCCATTGATGTCAGTGGGTGTGGCCACATCCATGACAACATCTGGCAATGTGTCCCCCCATCCCAACATCGTTCTGCATCCCTGCTCTAAATGGCCTGGGCCCAGGAGTTTTTAGGAAATGACCAACGTCTTCTCTCATTTGAACCGGCTAGGACGTATGGTATTTTATCATATCTTTATTGTTTACAATTGCTGCTAGCTGCTTTGGCTGTCAGTCAAAAAGAGCAGGATATGGATGGATGGATGAACCCATGATAAACACATGAATAAAAAAAGAAGACATCCTTGGATATAGTGTACATTTTCTGCTAGGCTGTAGCATTGTTCTTACTCCTACATGAGCTGAGCCTTTGGAAGCTGGCGTGCACCATGCATTCACGGGCAAGTGTTTATCTTACATCTTTTACGACGGATGTCAGAATGTTTTCCTCCTTATTTGTGCTCCATCTTTTTTCTCACAGTCCAGTCATGGATGACATCACCAGCCTTTCCTCCTCAGCCCTAGACACAGTGTTTCTGGAGCTAACCACTTCCTGAACCAGAATTTCAAACTCAGGATAGTGATCAGGTGGGGTGGGGTAGGGTGGTGGTGTTAGGGAGAAGTACACGGAGAGTTTGTTTCATGCGGAAGCATTAAATGAGAAATGCAGACTCTCACATAGCAACCAGCAGCACCAGCACCAAGGTTATGGTAATTAATTTCAAATCTGTTTAGAAAAGGTCCCTTTTATGTTGGGCTGGTGCTTTAAGTGGCTCAAGAAGTATGGAAAAACAGGAAATCAAACAGCCTCATTAGGAATTGACTCTGCTCAGTAATTAGTGGCTAGGAAAGAAAACAAGGAAAAGCAGGTGGTGAGTGAACTGAAGACGGCCATGTAGCTTGGGACAGAAATGCTCATTAGGGTAACGAAATGATGTTTAAGAAAGAGGGGGGCGGGGAAGAGAATATTTCTTCCATGATCACAAAGCCAGGACTGAGTGGACTTATTACATGCTTAGCAATAAAACAGCAGCCTTTAGAATCTGTTGGATGTTACCAGCGTGCGATTTAATGAATAGCGAGGCAGTGGACTGGGGTACTTGAAAAGGCATCTTTGTTCTGTTGAGTCCAGGTTCCTCTTAGTAGAATCAGGTTAAAAGTAATTAGTGAGTGAGGCTGTATTTTGCCAAGACGTCCAGAAGAGATGACACCAGTCATTGATATAAATTACATTTAATTAAACTAAACTAAATTGGGTTGCTAATGCAAGACTGTATTATCCACTAGGGTGGCTAGCGGCAAAGAAAGACGAGGCTCCTGGACTGTGAGCAGTTGGGAAGAAGAGGGAATCTTGGCAGGAGCAGCTTGGTGGGCAGGCATGAGGAAAGCTGCTTCGGATGAAACCAGGGCTGGCCCTACCATGAGGCAGATGAGACAGTTGCTTCAGGCAGCAAATGCTGAGAGGTGGCAGCAGAGTGTTGTAGGAGAGAGCTGTGGGCCACATGACCTGCCCTACATCCCCTAAGCTAGCCTGCTGCCTTCTGGTGTGGTGGAGGATGCTGTCCCATCGTCAGTGTTGAAGGAAGGTTCAACTGCCAATCCAGTCAGCCTTTGTACATGGAATAGGAGGGGGGTGCCATCTTGTCCTTCACCTCAGGCAGCAAAATGTCTTGGGCCGGCTCTGGCTGAATCCGTCACTCCTATACAACTATAATAGTTAAAAACACGAGAACATAAGAAGAGCCATGCTGAACCAGACCAAAGGCCTATCGAGTCTGTTTGCAATAGGGCCAACCAGAGGCTGCAGCCTTCTCTCTCCCTGCCCCCATGAGATCACTGCTTTCTCACCACCATTAGTGGTGGTCAAGCAGCGATCCTGGCTGCTTCAGGGTTTGCTTGGGAAGGGACAAGGCTGCAGCCTCCTGCCGGCACCAGTGCCCCCAATGCAATTGCTGCTTATCTTGATAAGCAGAAATTGGAGATAAGGGGAGGGAGCCCCTTGTGAGCACTAGCAAGGGAATCCTTTGCTTATCTCCGATCCCTGATGGGAAACTGGAGTTAAGCAAGGGATAGGAAGTACTGCTGTGGTGAGTGCAAGGAAAACTGGCAAGCTGCCAAATATGGCTTGGTGGGCCACAAGGGGCCCATGAGCTGCATTTTCTGCATCCCTGCTTTTGAATCTGGTCTCATGGAAATATTTAAATAGGGCTCTAAGTAGACATTTTATATTTGTCTGATCCAATAACATTTTATTTTTCTTTTGTGAGATATGCATGGTTTTATCTGTACTGTTGGGATTGGCATGTGCATTTGTCTACAATCCAACAGCCATTTAAGGCAGAATAGTGCTTGGATCGAAACCAGCCTGGTTCCACAATGACTAATGCTATAGGTGATACAATGATCCACACTTGTTTGACCAATCAGAACTAAACTGCATCATTCAAATGGTGTGTGCGTGTGCATGCGTGCACAATGACAGATATTTGGCCATTCTAGGGCTGCCGACTTTTCAACTACCCTCTGTAGCTGTGCTTTAATGAATGTTTAGTGTTGGTGGTGCACCACTATAGGGCAGCAGAAGGTAGAGGACAGCTGTGAACCTTCTTAGTGAGCAGGTTCAGAGGTTTGGGTCTGAAATCCATATTGGCCTGATTTGGCACACCATGATTAGGGCTGTCAACAGTGGAAGTTGGTGGCTCTGATGCAAGTGGGGTGGTGAATCTGTTCTGGGTTTCAGTCAGAACCAGTCAGAACTTTAAAGGAGCTATCCAAGGTGCTTGGATAGCTGCTTTAGAATTCTGACTGGTTCTGTCTGAAACCTGGAGTGGATTCACTGCCCCACTGTCAATGGAGCCCGCAGCCTCCACTGGCTGTCAATATTTCTACTGGCCTTGCTCCTGAGCCTTTAACAAACAGCAACACAACACTCAGAACAGGGTGAAGGTTTCCCCACTACGTATTTCCATGCACAGAAAAACTTCACCTGATAAATGCCTGCATGTCGAGCTGTTGTAAGGCCAGTAATAAAGAAAACCCCCAAACCAAACAAACTTAGCACCACACTATGGAAAAATATGAAAACAATTCATAAAACTTTTTTAAAAAAATCACTGCATAAATCACACCTAAATAATCAAATGCCTTCTCCGTAAAAGGAAAAACAACAACTCTTTAATGAGTAAAGTGATCTGTTCACGGATATCCCCTGGGCAGATACAGACTAAAACTGTTGTATATTTTTTTGCTGAGAATTTCTTTTGCGCATCACCAGTAATAACAAATAATATCTGATCATAAAGCATGATTTTTACATGCTGTATATTGTCACGTATCCTCTCAGGATACTGTGCTTTTTGGTAAACAGAATTTGATTCATCAGGATGGTGGTGACCTTGCAGGACACAAAAGCGTGATCTGAAGCTGCTCAGAGACTGTTTTATGTTGCAGAAAACAGCTTTGCTGTTGCTATCGTTATTCCTGATTCTGCCAATGGGATTGCAATGGAAATCTGTATCGTGTTTATTTCAGGGCAAGCTCCTGGTCTGAGTAGTCCTTGGCTATGTTTCTGCTGGTAGGCCCTCTCCTACATCAATGTGGCAGTAGGATGACCACTTATGAATCACCAAAAAAGAGGAAATGCATCACCCAAAAAGAGGGTGCTGATTTGCATAAAATTTGCATATGCTATTCTAGATGCAAATGTAGATATAATGACTATAATTTAAACAGAAATGCAATACATCTCACCATGGTGTGGAAAACTATGCTCAGGTGACCTGCGTGCCGTGCTCACTGTGCTGCCCAAGCACTGTGAATCGGCAACGTCAAGGACCAGCTCTTCTTTCTGATGGTTCTTTATACCGGACATGGACTGGAGGGCCCTTCAGACAGAGAACACCTTTAAAATAGAGGACAGTCTTGTGGTAACCCTTTAAACAGAGGACTGTCCTCTGCAAAAGAGGACACCTGGCCACCCTAGGTAGCAGCAGACACCATCAGTATCCAGTGAGTGCTGAGTGGTCCCTAATAGGGGTTGACAGAGACTAATGGCTACTAGTCTAGATGGCTATGTGCTATCTCCAGGGCCAGAGGCAGTGAGCCTATGTTCCCCAGTTGCTGGGGAATATGGGTGGGAGGGCAATTTGCGCTCGTGTCCTGCTTGTGGGTTCCTAGTTGACAGCTGGATGGCCATTGTGTGAATGGAATGCTGGACTACATGGACTCTTGGTCTGATCCGGCAGGGCTCTTCTTATGTTCTTATGAGAGCAACTTTATACTGGGGACATTGTGGGAAGTTAAAATGGCAGCTCCAAGACCCTATAGGGGTTGCTTGGGGTACATCAGGAGGCCCTGGCAGTGACCCAAGGATGCTATGAGCCGGCCTTGTTTATTGTCTGAAATGTACTAAGCCCCTCCCCCCCACCGAAACACCCATTTAGTTTGATTACTAGTCTTCAGTTTAACAACAACAAATGGTCTGTCCAAAGCTTTTCAAATAAATTTGTGCCATAGCTTTATGTGAGTGACACAAGACGCTGATCAAAAATGTGAAATAATTAAGATAGTTGCCAAAATAGTCTGACAGTGGAGCACCCCCGCACCCCCAAATGCTGCCTGTCCAATATATGTTAATGTTTCTTTTCTTTTCAGTGTGCTGATCACAAATATGAACTATCACAACTTGACGTCACTGAACAATTAAAAAACCACCCACAACAACATGGCCACCCTATACAGTCATCATGTCATGCTTGCGGGCTTCTTGTAGGCTTCTGGTTGGCCACTGAGGAAAACAGGATGCAATAAGAGATAGACCTTTGGTCTGATCCAGCAGGGTTCTTCTTGTGTTCTCCTTGCTAGCCTCCTTTCATTCCTTAAGTGCAATGGGGCAGAACCAGATATTGTATTGGAAGCTGGTAGGATGGTTTGTTGGTAAGTACGAATTGCAGCAACATGAAGCGTTTCAGAGCTTGGAATGTAAAAAACAATATACAAACAATACCAAGGTTCTAACCATAGTTTGCTGAGAACTGTCACTCTGCAAAATACCCTCCACACAAATGTCTTCTTAGGCCAGGCCGATATCTATGCTTACAATGTCAAAGGGCCCTCACAACATAGGGTTAGAATCTGGCTTTTCTTGAAGCTTGGACGAGGAGACGACCAGCTATGCAACTGCATCTCCTGATGTTGCTAATGGCATAATGGAGTTCTCTTGAAAAACACAAATAGTCTCATGTTCTTTTAAGTCTGGGAAAAGAGCGCTGTAAAACATTTCAAGGTTAAAAACAAAACACCCTGTTTCCCCACCCCCGCCCCGTTCCCAAGCTTGTGTGTTTCTTCCTCCTCATGTTCCTGAAACCAGAAGCGACCAGGAGAAAACTGGAAAGATCCCTGTGCTTGCACTGCATGCTTTTTCTCTCTCTTTTTTTAACCTAGCTACATGAAACATTGTTGGTCTTTTTTTCTTCTTCTTTCAATTTCAGGAAGTCTCTTGATGCCCTTTGCTTGATTTTGTTTTGCTTGTTATCGGGACAACTAATATTTTTTCCTGTTAGGGAAGAAAAAGATTTTCCCAAGCAGATTAAAGATGTTTTTAAAGTGTATGAATGGTGACATGGTTCACTTTCATTGCTCTGTTTATTTTTAAGAATGGGAAAAAAATCCCACTACCTTGATTTATTGTAATGTTACGAGATGTCCATCCTGGGGCAAAACATGAGCTGAATCAAATAGTCCCTCCTTGTTTTTGACTCAATTGTGGCTTCTTATCTAGTAGAATTCTATGGGTTAGTGGAGGAGGAAAAAAGAACATGTGATAAATTTCTGCTACAGCATGTATTGGTGGCTTCAGAAGAAGAAGAAACAATTGAATTGGGGGGAGATCTCCCTGTTAACTTGTGATAGTGGGACAATGGTCTCCTCAGAATAAAAGCTGAGCTAACCAGTTATTCAAGGGCAGCCTTCCTCAACCTGGCACCCTACAGATGGGTTGGACTACAACATCCATCATCCCCACTGGGCATACTGGGTGGGGATGATGGACTTTGCAGTCCAACACATCTGGAGGGCACCAAGTTGGGGAAGGCTGATCAAGGGCATGATGTATCCAAGTCTCATCTTGAGGAGCACTGAAAATGTATCTGCTGTACCAATATCCTGGTTCTGCTGTTATTTTTATTTTTAAAAGCTCATCAGTCATAAGTGGCAATCATTTTGATCTTGGGGATTCAACAACATGAACCTTCTCATGAAGAAGAAAAGACTTTGGCTAGCATAAGGGTACAGAACCTCAGGCCTGGGGGCCATGTCCAGCCCTCTGCAGGCCTCAATCTGGCCCTCCAAGGCTCTCCAGGAGCCCATGCCCCCTTCCTCTTGCCCCTTTCCCCCAGACACCAATTGTTTGGTGATTGCTCAGCTTTTTTGCAGTTTTTTCCCCATTCTAAAAGGTTGAAATGCCTCTCCTAAGGCTTAGTTCCCGGCAGTAAGAGCTTTAAGGTAAAACGTGCTCGCATTTTTGGTACCTTGACTCCACCCCTTTTGCCTTCTTTCCCACCCACCACTGGAATGCGCTTCCAGAGCTTCTAGAAAATGGAATCCAGCCCTCTGGCTGAAAGAGGGTCAAGTTGGGGAAAAGCCACTTGGAGAGGGGGCTATTTGGAGCAGACGGGGGCCAGCTGACCTTTCCCCACCCACTGCCCATTTCTGTTCAACAGCAACTGCCCCCCTTCCCCAAGACATTCCCTCTCCCCCCTGGAGTTCAAATATGGCCAAAAAAAGAGGAGGTTTGGCTAACTGCGATTTGGATAATGGGCATTTTATTCTCTATGCCTTCATAATTATGTGGACTAGATGGAATATTGATCAGTAAGCTTGAGGGGCTACATCACTAGATGGGCTACATCATGGGAACAGAACCAGATTAAGGTATGTGGGGGGAAATTGCCTCCCACCAGACTCTCTGTGGGCCAGATGATATCAGTGGGCATGGCTACAGCCACTGGCATCATCGTCCCCCCCCCCAATGTTTTGTCTTTGTCCGACACACGCAGTTCTGAACTCCTCCTAGCATTGGCCAAGTCAGGCATCGCCTTTTTGTGCCCCTCACCGTTCTCATCAGGGCTGGTGTGAGGAGCACAACGGAAAACTCAGCCAGCACAGGGGAGAACTGTGCCTCCCAGTGCCTGCCGAGTCCCACAACCTCCGTATCCCCGCTGTACGTGGCAAGTCCTCCAGGAGAGATTCCTCCAAAGGAACGGGCTTGGTGGCTCTGCAGGCCGGATTCTGAACCTTTGGCCTACATCCCTGGGCTACATGGAGCACTGGGGAATAGGCCAGCCACTTGTGAATTGCCAAAAAAGAAGACATGCATCACCCAAACAAGAGGACAAAGGAGGATAACTATTTGCATAAAATGTGCACATGCTGCTTTATAGAGAGAGATGCAAATTTAGAAATTATTATTATAATTTAAATAGAAATATAGTACATCTTCACTGATGCAATGAATATGGACTTGAGCACGCTCCGGGAGAGAGTGCAGGACAGGAAGGCCTGGCGTGCTATGGTCCATGGGGTCACGAAGAGTCGGACACGACTGAATGACTGAACAACAACAACGATAGTACATCTTGCCATAGTGTAGAAGACTGTGCAGGTGACCCTTGTGCCTTGCTCAGTCTGCTGTCCAAGATGGGCATAGAATCATATAATCATAGAATAGTAGGGTTGGAAGGGGCCTACAAGGCCATCGAGTCCAACCCCCTGCTCAATGCAGGAATCCAAGTCAGAGCATCCCTGACAAATGGCTGTCCAGCCTCGTCTTGAAGGCCTCCAGTGTGGGAGAGCCCACCACCTCCCTAGGGAATTGGTTCCATTGTTGTATTGCTCTAACAGTCAGGAAGTTTGTCCTGATGTTCAGCCGGAATCTGGCTTCCTGTCACTTGAGCCCATTATTCCGTGTCCTGCACTCTGGGATGATCAAGAAGAGATCCTGGCCTTCTTCTCTGTGACAACCTTTCAAGTACTTGAAGAGTGCTATCATATCTCCCCTCAGTCTTCTCTTCTCAAGGCTAAACGTGCCCAGTTCTTTCAGTCTCTCTTCATAGGGCTTTGTTTCCAGTCCCCTGATCATCTTTGTTGCCCTCCTCTGAACCCTCTCCAGTTTGTCTGCATCCTTCTTAAAGTGTGGTGCCCAGAACTGGACACAGTACTCCAGATGAGGCCTAACCAGTGCTGAGTAGAGGGGAACTAGTACTGCCCGGGATTTGGAAGCTATGCTTCTATGAATGCAGCCCAAAATAACATTTGCCTTTTTTACAGCCACATCACATTGTTGGCTCATATTCAGCTTGTGATCGACAACAATTCCAAGATCCTTCTCGTTTGTAGTGTGGTTGAGCCACGTATCCCCCATCTGGTAACTGTGCCTTTGGTTTCTTTTTCCTAGGTGCAGAACTTGGCATTTATCCCTATTAAATGTCATACTGTTGTTTTCTGTCCAGCGCTCCAGTCTATCCAGATCACTTTGAATTTTGTTTCTGTCTTCCAAAGTATTAGCTATCCCACCCAATTTTGTGTCATCTGCAAATTGGATCAGCACTCCTTGCACCTCCTCCTCCAAGTCATTAATAAAAATGTTGAAGAGCGCTGGGCCCAGGACTGAGCCCTGCAGTACCCCACTCGTTACCTCTCCCCGGTTTGAGAAGGTCCCATTGATAAGCACTCTTTGAGTCCGATTCTGTAGCCAACTGTGGATCCACCGGATCGTTGTTTCATCTAGCCCACTTTGAGCTAGTTTGCTCATCAGGATATCATGGGGCACTTTGCCGAAAGCTTTGCTGAAGTTGAGGTATATGATGTCTACAGAATTCCCATGGTCTACAAGGGAGGTGACTTGATCAAAAAATGAGATCAGATTTGTCTGGCAGGACTTGTTTTTGACAAATCCATGTTGGCTTCGAGTAATCATGGCATTGTTGTCAAGCTGCTTCCAGATGGATTCCTTTATCATCTGCTCCAGAATTTTCCCAGGGATTGATGTCAGACTGACTGGTCTGTAGTTCCCAGGTTCCTCCTTTTTACCCTTTTTGAAGATAGGGAGAACATTAGCCCTCCTCCAGTCATCTGGCACTTCCCCCGTCCTCCATGATTTCTCAGAGAGAATAGACCGCGGTTCTGAGAGTTCTTCTGCCAGTTCCTTTATTACTCTAGAATGCAGTTCATCTGGCCCTGGAGATTTGAACTTATTCAAAGTAATTAGGTGTTCCTTGACCATATGCCTATCGATCTCAAGCTGCAATCCTGCCCCTTCAGCCTGTACTTCGCCTTTGTCAGGGGGGGTCATAGACCCTCTTTTGGGAGAAGACTGAGCCAAAGTAGGAATTGAGCACCTCTGCCTTTTTTTTGTCATCTGTTATCGTTTTGCCATCCTTATTAATAGCTGAACCACCATTTCTTTCCTCTGCCTTTTACTATGCACGTAGCTGAAGAAAGCCTTTTTGTTGTTTTTAGCATCCCTTGCTAACCTCAGCTCATTCTCAGCTTTAGCCTTCCTGACGCCATCCCTGCAATTCTGTGCTATCTTCCTTTGTTACTTGGCCTTCTTTCCACTTCCTATATGTGTCCTTTTTTGTTTTCAGGTCATCCCTAAGCTTTTTGTGAAGCCACATTGGCTTCTTCTGTTGTCTTCCACCTTTTCTTCTTGTTGGAATTGTTTGTGATTGTGCCTTGAGAATTTCCTTTTTCTTTGGGCATCTTCAAGGCCCAGCTCTACCTTCTGATGGTTCTTTATCTTTAAGCTGGGCTTGGGCTCGACAGCCCTTCAGAGGACGCCTTTAAAATAGAGGACTGTCCTTGGTAAAAGAGGACACATGGCCACCCTGTGAAGGAAACCCTAAAAAAGCTGTTCAAATGTTGCAGGCTGCTTAGAAAAATAGCTGTGCAAAAAGAGAACTGCCCTGGCACCTCAACTAAGAGGTCCCATGAACTTGGATTACATTTTCTTACTATATGGACTGCAACCCTATTTATTTTAATTGATTAATCCTATGAGTTTTAGTAATCAATTAATCTATAAATTAAATGTGCATAATTTGGACTTGATGGTCTTACAGGCCCCTTCCAGCCCTACTATTCTATGATTCTATGATAAATTTGAATACAGGTAAAAACAGTATTTCTGAAGCAAGAAACATACTTCCTTTGTTTTTAGGTAATGCTCACACGCGTCATATAAAGCATCATCTAAGGCATTTTTCCTCTTTTTAAGGCAGTGCTCACCATCAGCAGTTTTATTAGCATTTGTGTTTTAAAAAAATTGAAAATCTGCTGCTCAAATAATTTGAGTTGATTAATATTAATTAAAAGTGGCAGCTCTACTTACTACATAGTATTTTCCCACTAATAGTGCTGTGAAAATCCAACTTCTTTTTGCCAGAACTGCCAAGGACTAGAGAAAGTTACAGGGTGCTGGAATTTGGGTTTACCAAAAGGGGGAGACTTTGCAGAAGTGGGCAGTGTAAGTCCTAGAGTGGTTCTAGAGTTAAAAAGCGGACCTTATAATAGAATACTCAAGCAGATCATTTGCACTGTGCTCTTGGTTTTGTGCCCCTTCATGGATCACTGCCTTGTTGTGGCGAAGGGGCTTGCATAACTCAGTGAAGCCATAAGCTATGCCATGCAGGGCCACCCAAGACGGACAGGTCATGGTGGAGAGTTCTGACAAAATGTGGTCCACTGGAGAAGGAAATGGCAACCCACTCCAGTATTCTTGCCAAGAAAACCCCATGGAACGTATCACAAGGCTAAAAGATATGACGCCGGAAGATGAGCCCCTCAGGTCGAAAGGTGTCCAATATACTACTGGGGAAGAGCAGAGGGTATTTCCAAGTAGCGCCAGAAAGAGTGAAGCGGCTGCGCCAAAGCTGAAAGGACACTCAGCTGTGGATGTGTCTGGTGGTGAAAAGAAAATCCGATGCTGTAAAGAACATTATTGTTTAGGAACTTTGAATTTAAGATCAATGAATCAAGGTAAGCTGGAGGTGGTCAAACATAAGATGGCAAGATTGAACATCGACATCTTGGGAATCAGCGAACTAAAATGGACAGGCATGGGCGAATTTAATTCAGGTGAACATCATATCTACTACTGTGGGCAAGAATCCCTTAGAAGAAATGGAGTAGCACTCATAGTCAACAAAAGGGTGGGAAAAGCAGTACTGGGGTACAATCTTAAAAATGATAGAATGATCTCAGTACGAATCCAAGGCAAACCATTCAACATCACAGTAATTCAAGTCTATGCCCCAACCACTGATGCCGAAGAAGCTGAGGTTGATCGGTTCTATGAAGACCTACAACACCTTCTAGAACTAACACCAAAAAAAGATGTCCTCTTCATCATAGGGGATTGGAATGCTAAAGTAGAAAGTCAAGAAATCACCGGGATAACAGGCAGGCATGGCCTTGCTGTACAAAATGAAGCAGGACAAAAGCTAATAGAGTTTTGCCAAGAGAACACGCTGATCATAGCAAACACTCTTTTCCAACAGCACAAGAGGCGACTCTACACATGGACATCACCAGATGGTCAATATCGAAATCAGATTGATTATGTCCTTTGCAGCCAAAGATGGAGAAGCTCCATACAGTCAGTAAAAACAAGACCTGGAGCTGACTGTGGCTCAGACCATGAGCTGCTTCTTGCAAAATTTCGGCTTAAATTGAAGAACGTAGGGAAAACCACTAAACCATTCAGGTATGACCTAAATCATATCCCTTATGAATATGCAGTGGAGGTGAGGAATAGATTTCAGGGATTAGACCTGATAGACAGAGTGCCTGAGGAACTATGGACGGAGGTCCGTAACATTGTTCAGGAGGCAGCAACTCAATCCATCCCAAAGAAAAAGAAATGCAAGAAAGCAAAGTGGCTGTCTGATGCGGCTTTACAAGTAGCTGAGGAAAGAAGGGAAGCGAAAAGCAAGGGAGAAAGGGGAAGATATATCCAACTGAATGCAGATTTCCAGAGAATAGCAAGGAGAGACAAGAAGGCCTTCTTAAATGAACAATGCAAAGAAATCGAGGAAAACAACAGAATGGGAAAGACTAGAGATCTCTTCAAGAAAATCGGCGATCTCAAGGGAACGTTTTGTGCAAAGACGGGCATGATAAAGGACAAAGAAGGCAGGGACCTAACAGAAGCAGATGAGATTAAGAAGAGGTGGAAAGAATACACAGAAGAACTATACAGGAAAGATTTGAATGTCCTTGATAGCCATGATAGTGCGGTCACTGAACTTGAGCCGGACATCCTTGAGAGTGAAGTCAAGTGGGCCTTAGGAAGCATTAGTAACAACAAAGCTAGCGGAGATGACAGTATACCAGCTGAGCTAGTTAAAATCCTAAAAGATGATGCTGTTAAAGTGCTGCATTCAATATGCCAACAAATTTGGAACACTCAACAATGGCCGCAAGACTGGAAAAGGTCAGTTTACATTCCAATTCCAAAGAAGGGCAACGCCAAAGAATGTTCAAACTACCGCTCAATTGCGCTCATTTCACATGCTAGCAAGGTGATGCTCAAAATCCTACAAGTTAGGCTTCAGCAGTATGCGAATTGAGAACTACCGGAAGTACAAGCTGGGTTTCGAAGAGGCAGAGGAACTAGAGATCAAATCGCCAACATTCGCTGCATCATGGAGAAAGCAAGAGAATGCCAGAAAAACGTCTATTTCTGCTTCATTGACTACGCTAAAGCCTTTGATTGTGTGGTTCACAACAAACTGTGGCAAATTCTTAAAGTGATGGGAATACCAGACCACCTTACCTGTCTCCTGAGAAACCTGTACGAGGGTCAAGAAGCAACAGTCAGAACCAGACATGGAACAACCGAGTGGTTCAAAATTGGGAAAGGAGTACGACAAGGCTGCATATTGTCACCCTGCTTATTTAACTTATATGCAGAGTACATCATGAGAAATGCCGGGTTGGATGAATCAGAGGTCGGAATTAAGATTGCTGGGAGAATTATCAACAACCTCCGATATGCAGACGATACCACCCTAATGGCAGAAAGCGAAGAGGATCTCAAGAGCCTCTTGTTGAGGGTGAAAGAGGAGAGTGCAAAAGCTGGTTTGAAACTCAACATTAAAAAAACTAAGATCATGGCATCTGGCCCTATCACTTCCTGGCATATAGAAGGGGAAGAAATGGAAGCAGTGACAGATTTTACTTTCTTGGGCTCCAAGATCACCGCAGACGGTGACTGTAGCCATGAAATTAAAAGACACTTGCTCCTTGGGAGGAAAGCTATGGCAAACCTAGACAGCATAGTAAGAAGCAGAGACATCACCTTGCCGACAAAGGTCCGTCTAATCAAAGCTATGGTTTTCCCAGTAGTAATGTATGGCTGTGAGAGCTGGACTATAAGGAAGGCTGAGCGCCGAAGAATTGATGCCTTTGAACTGTGGTGCTGGAGAAGACTCTTACGAGTCCCCTGGACTGCAAGGAGGTCAAATCAGTCAATCCTAAAGGAAATCAACCCTGACTGCTCATTGGAAGGACAGATACTGAAGCTGAAGCTCAAATATTTTGGCCACCTAATGCGAAGAGAAAACTCTCTGGAAAAGACCCTGATGCTGGGAAAGACTGAAGGCAAAAGGAGAAGGGGATGGCAGAGGATGAGATGGCTAGATAGCATCAGCGATGCAATGAATATGAACTTGAGCACGCTCTGGGAGAGAGCGCAGGACAGGAAGGCCTGGCGTGCTATGGTCCATGGGGTCACGAAGAGTCAGACACGTCTGAATGACTGAACAACAACAACTTGGTTTTGTGTGACTAGAATTGTGGTTATCTTTGAAAAGCTGCTGTTAAGAAGTTAGTGTCAGAGTTTAAACACAGACAAAAAAAGGGGACATTATTAAACACACAAACACACTCCAAAGAAATCTTTCTTGGCCAAATATGCCACCCATAAAACAAACAGGGGTTCAACACTTTGACATCAGGTTGGGCGTGTTCTTCAACCAATGATTCATTCATATAAAATCTAGGGGAACCCTTTGCAGCTGAGGCAATGGAATGTTCACCAGTTTAGGCGCAGAAAGTCACCAGTGCACTGCTGGGAAATGAGGAAATATTCCAGTATGCAAGCATACAGGCTGATTCTCAGATGTAAGGGCAGTCCCTTTGTACAACGCAGTAGCGCCTTCCTTGTTGGGAAGGGCAAAAGCTTTTCTTTGTGTTCTGTCTTCTACCTATTTCTGACTCTGTTTTGTGCACATGCCACAATTCAATAACATTATTAATAAAAGAACTTCACCATTACAGGAGAAATGGTCACCTGGGAGGGTGATGTTGTGGTTAGCGTATTGGACTAGGAGTAGGTTCAAGTCCCTACTCAGCCACAAAGCACATTGGGTGAACTCATGCTAGGCACAATCTCTCAGCCTAACCTACCTGACTGGGTTGTTGTGAAGGGGTGGTGGTAGGGAGAAGAAAAATCGACACATATAAGTGTAATAAATAAACAAGAGCCTTTGAGCTCAGCCTCCAAAGTTCATCTACTGTCCTGTCGACTGCTCTGCAAGGGGCTCACTTCATGAGAAATAAAATCCCGTTTGCCAGATCTGGGTTAGAAAGATTTACCCTGGCAGTGAGACTGGATCAATTAGATTAACCAGATCTGTCTTCCACTTCCCATAGGTCAGCTCTGGAGCTTACCATGAATGTGGTAGATTTCGCGGGGATGTGAGATGTTTAGTTCTTTCAGGTTCCACTTGCCAAGCCTGTTGGCCAGTCTTCCCGAACCCAGCACCTTCCAACTGTGTTGGACTACAGCTCCCATTGTCCTCAGACAGCATAGCTGTGCTAGTTAGGGATGATAGAGGTTGTTGTCGAACATATCTGCAGGGCACCAGGGTACGAAAGGCTGCAGTAGGTAATGGCACCCCTTCTCCCTGGGAAAATGATCAGTAGAGGCTGGCGGCTCCAGATGTCAGCGGGGCAGTGAATTCGCTCCAGGTTTCAGTCAGAACTCTAATGGAGCTATCCAAGGTGCTTCAAACCTTGGATAGCTCCTTTAGAATTCCGACCGAAACCTGGAACAGATTCACTGCCCCACTGACATCGGAGCCACCAGCCTCCACTGAAAATGATGTAACGATAGTGTGCCATTAAATAAGCAGGGAAATAAGTTTCACAGTATCTTTAAAAGATTTTTTTTTGCAACAACTAGTGTTCACAATATACCACTTCTGATTTTCACAGAGCTCCTCCTCAGGACAGATTCCTCCCCACCGACCCCCCCACACATCATGGTATGATTTCAGGTGAAACACATGAAATGACTTGGATGTCAGATGTTCCTGTTCATACTTCTCCACACTTTGAGGGCATGTGAGAACTTGTGAAGCTTCCTTACACTGAATCAAATGATTGGCATATCAAGCTTAGTATTTTTACTCCAGCCTTCCCCAAACTGGTGCCCTCCAGATTTTTTGGGCTTCAACTCCCATCTGCCCCAGCCAGCATTGCCAGTGGTCAGGAATGGTGGGAGTTATAGTCCAAAACATCTGGAGGGCACCCGGTTGGGAAATTTATTTATTTATTTAAAATATTTTCAGGCTGCCTTCCAGGGCAGAAGCCCTCCCAAGGTGGTGTACAACGATAAAAGTCATATCATAGAATTAATATAATATAATAAAATAAAGCCAATCTATTATGACAGTCAGGTCTCAAGGTCTCAGTTCTGGATCTTCCCCGTTCTGACACCTGAAATCCATTAAATCCCAACTTCAGAATATTCTTTGTGATTGAAAAATACAAAAACATATTCAGAATGAATTTAATGAGTGCCACAATCGAATTAGCACCTGCGTAATATTCACATCAGGTTGTCCTGTATTCTAGGATACCTCCTGGAAACACCAACAGACATAATCAAGCTTAGAACAGAGCACAGTTAAAAACACAAATGCAAAATCCTTTCCCCTCCCCTCAGTCTTTTGCTGGAAAAAAAATGCACAAAAGAAGAAAACACCTGCAGAAAATCCCAGAAGGCCTTGCTGTGTTCCTGTTGCATGTTCTCTTGTCCCTGGCAGAAGCGAGGGCAGCTTAGCCACAGGAGATAGTGGTGAGATAAAAACCTTTGTATCCCCCACCCCCTGGAAAAAAAAAAGTGAATATGCCAGATCCCAAGGCCTCTGTCCATAGAACCAGCGCCTTTGTAAAATGCTCCCCTGGCATCCCCTCCGTGTTGGCAGACAGGCTCCTGCAGCTGCTCTGAAAAACCCAGGCACAGTAGACGAAAGAATAGGGAATAATCATTAAACCACCACCACCACCACCCTGTCATGTATGGGCTGTTTTGAAATGGTGGCATGGCTGCTTTTCCCAGGCAACAGCAGGACTGCAAGGCAACTGAAGTGAGCAGGTGACCTGGTCTGGGCAGAAGCTCTGCCAGGCTGTGCTGAGGGATCATGATGCTGTTTACAATCAACAGACAAACTATAAAAGGAAAGGGGAGGGAGGGGGTGGAGGAAAGGAGCAGCTGAAATCTCCATGGAGACATTTTAACCTGCTGCAATGGATGCCTTTGGGGGATTGGCACTGACCAGGCCCTTAGGAAGAAAGCCCGGCTGGCATAAGACTTACAGGAGCCTCATTATTACCCACATGGCTCAAGCTGAGAAGTAAATTTGAGTCAGCGTCATCTTTGGCACAAGAGACAAATGGCGTTGGGATAATATTAAGACTGGACCACAAGATGGTCACAAAATGGAGGGCAAGAGAAAACAAAGAGACTTCTAGACATGGGGTGTAGTGGTGGAGGGTAATAGGAGAAGGAGACTTGAGAGGGTGGCTTTAGTCTGGGATCTTGGATGTGATTGTGGCTCTGTTGTTTGTTCTTGCTGGGAGGAGTTTTGACTAAAAGGGTTCTTCTAGGAAAGAAGGGACCACAACCATGGACACACCTAATTGCCACTGCTGATTTATATAATACTTTACATTGGGGTAAGAGGTCACCCCTTCATGGATCACTGCCTTGTTGTGGCGAAGGGGCTTGCGTAACTCAGTGAAGCCATAAGCTATGCCATGCAGGGCCACCCAAGACGGACAGGTCATGGCAGAGAGTTCTGACAAAATGTGGTCCACTGGAGAAGGAAATGGCAACCCATTCCAGTATTCTTGTCAAGAAAACCTCATGGAACGTATCACAAGGCTAAAAGATATGACATCGGAAGATGAGACCCTCAGGTCGAAAGGTGTCCAATATACTACTGGGGAAGAGTATTTCCAAGTAGCGCCAGAAAGAGTGAAACGGCTGGGCCAAAGCCGAAAGGACACTCAGCTGTGGATGTGTCTGGTGGTGAAAAGAAAATCTGATGCTGTAAAGAACAATATTGTTTAGGAACCTGGAATGTAAGATCAATGAATCAAGGTAAGCTGGAGATGGTCAAACATGAGATGGCAAGATTGAACATCGACATCTTGGAATCAGCGAACTAAAATGGACAGGCATGGGCGAATTTAATTCAGGTGACCATCACATCTACTATTGTGGGCAAGAATCCCTTAGAAGAAATGGAGTAGCACTCATAGTCAATAAAAGGGTGGGAAAAGCAGTACAAAAGAACTAACACCAAAAAAAGATGTCCTCTTCATCATAGGGGATTGGAATGCCAAAGTAGGAAGTCAAGAAATAACCAGGATAATAGGCAAGCATGGCCTTGGTATACAAAATGAAGCAGGACAAAGGCTAATAGAGTTTTGCCAAGACAACACGCTGATCATAGCAAACATTCTTTTCCAACAGCACAAGAGGCGACTCTACACATGGACATCACCAGATGGTCAATATCGAAATCAGATTGATTATGTACTTTGCAGCCAAAGATGGAGAAGCTCCATACAGTCAGTAAAAACAAGACCTGGAGCTGACTGTGGCTCAGATCATGAGCTGCTTCTTGCAAAATTTTGGCTTAAATTGAAGAACATAGGGAAAACCACTAAACCATTCAGGTATGACCTAAAACATATCCCTTAAGAATATACAGTGGAGGTGATGAACATATTTAAGGGATTAGACCTGATAGACAGAGTGCCTGAGGAACTATGGACGGAGGTCCGTAACATTGTTCAGGAGGCAGCAACTCAATCCATCCCAAAGAAAAAGAAATGCAAAAAAGCAAAGTGGCTGTCTGATGAGGCTTTACAAGTAGCTGAGGAAAGAAGGGAAGCAAAAAGCAAGGGAGAAAGGGGAAGATATATCCAACTGAATGCAGATTTCCAGAGAATAGCGAGGAGAGACAAGAAGGCCTTCTTAAATGAACAATGCAAAGAAATTGAGGAAAGCAATAGAATGGGAAAGACTAGAGATCTTTTCAAGAAAATCGGAGATCTCAAGGGAACGTTTTGTGCAAAGACGGGCATGATAAAGGACAAAGAAGGCAGGGACCTAACAGAAGCAGATGAGATTAAGAAGAGGTGGAAAGAATACACAGAAGAACTATACAGGAAAGATCTGAATGTCCCTGATAGCCATGATAGTGCGGTCACTGAACTTGAGCCGGACATCCTTGAGAGTGAAGTCAAGTGGGCCTTAGGAAGCATTAGTAACAACAAAGCTAGCGGAGATGACAGTATACCAGCTGAGCTAGTTAAAATCCTAAAAGATGATGCTGTTAAAGTGCTGCACTCAATATGCCAACAAATTTGGAACACTCAACAGTGGCCACAAGACTGGAAAAGGTCAGTTTACATTCCAATTCCAAAGAAGGGCAACGCCAAAGAATGTTCAAACTACCATACAATTGCGCTCATTTCACATGCCAGCAATATTATGCTCAAAATCCTACAAGCTAGGCTTCAGCAGTATGTGAACTGAGAACTACCGGAAGTACAAGCGGGGTTTCGAAGAGGCAGAGGAACTAGAGATCAAATCGCCAACATTCGCTGCATCATGGAGAAAGCAAGAGAATTCCAGAAAAATGTCTATTTCTGCTTCATTGACTACGCTAAAGCCTTTGATTGTGTGGATCACAACAAACTCTGGCAAATTCTTAAAGAGATCGGAGTACCAGACCACCTTACCTGTCTCCTGAGAAACCTGTATGAGGGTCAAGAAGCAACAGTAAGGACCAGACATGGAACAACCGATTGGTTCAAAATCAGGAAAGGAGTACGACAAGGCTGCATATTGTCGCCCTGCTTATTTAACTTATATGCAGAGTACATCATGAGAAACACCAGGTTGGATGAATCAGAGGTCGGAATTAAGATTGCTGGGAGAATTATCAACAACGTCAGATACACAGACGATACCACCCTAATGGCAGAAAGCGAAGAGTATCTCAAGAGCCTCTTGTTGAGGGTGAAAGAGGAGAGTGCAAAAGCTGGTTTGAAACTCAACATTAACAAAACGATGATCATGGCATCTGGCCCCATCACTTCCTGGCGTATAGAAGGGGAAGAAATGGAAGCAGTGACAGATTTTATTTTCTTGGGCTCCAAGATCACCGCAGACGGTGACTGTAGCCATGACATTAAAAGACGCTTGCTCCTTGGGAGGAAAGCTATGGCAAACCTAGACAGCATAGTAAGAAGCAGAGACATCACCTTGCCGACAAAGGTCCGTATAAATCAAAGCTATGGTTTTCCCAGTAGTAATGTATGGCTGTGAGAGCTGGACTATAAGGAAGGCTGAGCGCCAAAGAATTGATGCCTTTGAACTGTGGTGCTGGAGAAGACTCTTACGAGTCCCTTGGACTGCAAGGAGATCAAATCAGTCAATCCTAAAGGAAATCAACCCTGACTGCTCATTGGAACGACAGATACTGAAGCTGAAGCTCAAATATTTTGGCCACCTAATGCGAAGAGAATACTCCCTGGAAAAAACCCTGACGCTGGGAAAGACTGAAGGCAAAAGGAGAAGGGGATGGCAGAGGATGAGATGGCTAGATAGCATCACGGATGCAATGAATATGAACTTGAGCAGTCTCCGGGAGAGAGTGGAGGACAGGAAGGCCTGGCGTGCTATGGTCCATGGGGTCACGAAGCGTCGGACACGACTTAATGACTGAACAACAACAACAAAAGAGGTCACAGTTATTTCCATTCCGCAGATAGGGAAACGAGATGGTAGTGATGTGCCTCGGTCACAGTCTGAATTTAGGTGGGCTTGAAGCAAGGGTTGATTTACACATACATGTTTATCCCTTGATTCCGGCAACACTGCAGTCCTATTCACTCACGTGAGCAGGGAGAGTGGGACCACAGCCATTGATGTGGCTCCCTGTGTCTCAGCCTGTCTTTGCTGCCTGACACATGTCAGAGGGGGAAAGCGCTAAGAACCCTGATCAGGCAGGGAAGGCGGTGAAACAATTACAGTGGAGTTTGTCCCTGCCCCGACACCCACCTCCCTTGCAGGGTGTGCATGTGTCTACGTGAGTTCCTCCTTTTGTTTTTCCTCTTTGTAGTCAAATACAGCACTCTTGCCTTTTCTTGCTAATTTTTGAAAGCTGGGCTTCAGGCACACGGCTCTCCAGCCCTGCCCCAATTACTAGAGTTTTTCTGAAGTTGAGCTATGGGTCTAGGGCAGCCTTCCCCAGCCCCTCAGATATGCAGCTCCCCTGATTCCCAGGCAGCATGGCCCAGCACAGGTCTGATCCAGCCAATGGCTATGCTGGCTGCGAATGATCGGAGTTGCAGTCCAGCACATCTGGAGGGCACCAGGTTGAGCATGGCTGACCTAGGCCATACGTGTGCTGCTTTCTTTGGCTTGTTTACATGATCAAGGTTCAGATGATGCCATTCCTGCAGAACTCTTATTTGCTGCAAGGGGTTTGGGAGTGTTTCAGCCACAACACATCCAATTAAGTTAATCATGCTTCTCCATATTACTGCTCTTGTATTGTTCTGTACTATTATTGTGATTGAATTGTTTTTAGTATTGTATTTTAAATGTGATTTTAATATTTATGTGTGAACTGCTGAGGAATTTTATTATATTAAGTGGTATAGAAGTATCACAAATAAATAATGCATCCTTGTTGACTCTCTCAAGGCATTCCCAAGCCATGTCATTATGGATACTATTCAGTCAGCTGCAAAAGGATAGGAAACAACAAACAGAGGTAAGAGCTCTACAGCAGTGGCACTGGTGGTACTGCAGCTACAGAGCAGCTGGATCGGACTTAGGGCTGTGATTCAAGACTGTGGGGCTGTGAGAGCTGGGCTGTAAGGAAGGCCGAGCGCCGAAGAATCGATGCTTTCGAACTGTGGTGCTGGAGAAGATTCTCACGAGTCCCCTGGACTGCAAGGAGGGCAAATCAGTCCATCCTAAAGGAAATCAACCCTGACTGCTCATTGGAAGGACAGATAATGAAGCTGAAGCTCCAATATTTTGGCCACCTAATGCGAAGAGAAAACTCCCTGGAAAAGACCCTGATGCTGGGAAAGACTGAAGGCAAAAGGAGAAGGGGACGGCAGAGGATGAGATGGCTAGATAGCATAGTGATGCAATGAATATGGACTTGAGCACACTCTGGGAGAGAGCGCAGGACAGGAAGGCCTGGCGTGCTATGGTCCATGGGGCCACGAAGAGTCGGACACGACTGAACGACTGAACAACAACAAAGATTCTCAGGGACCCAGGGAAATGCAGCGAAGTGGTCTAAGTGGTTTTATCACAACAACATTAATATCAAACAAGGCCTTGCATTGAGGCCTACCAGAGTTTTTCATAGCTGTCTGAACAGGTCTAGCTTGCAGCCTGTGACCCTTGGGCTACATGTGGCCCTCAGCCTAATTTCAAAAGCCCTCTGCATGTGATCAGTTCCGACCTCTAGAAAGTGTGATTTATTCCTTCCCTGGCAGCCTGCGGAGTGGGAAGAAAGAAGGAGAAAGAAAAGTGGGTGGCAGAAAGGGAGAAGGGGTGTCCTCTGCGCTTTGGGCTCTCAGCCTATCTGCTGCTGGCTTTGGCCCTGCCCACCGCCGATATGCAGCCCCGATAGATTACTCATGAGGGAATTTGGCCATGGACAGAAAAGAGGTTGCCCGCCCTCTTTTGGTGGGGGGGGGCATAGCTCAGCGGTAGAGCCCCTGCTTGGCATGCAGAAGGTCCCAGGTTCGATCCCCAGCATCTCCAGTTAGGGCTAGGAAAGAATCAAGCCTGAAACCCTGGATTGCTGTGTTGACAATACTGGGTTACATGGACCAACGGTCTGACTCAGTATAAGGGAGCTTCCTATGTTCCTACCTGTTGTGGAGAGAGAGAGAGAGAGAGATGGCGGCGGGGAGCTTGAGACCTAAATAAAAACTGTGTTAGAACTGCACCCAATCCTAATATGGTAAACCTGTTTGAAAAACGTGGAGTGTGAACACTGCAGGGGCCAAACTATTGGTTAGGTTAGGTTAAGTTAGATTGGTAAGGTTTGGAGCCTATGATTTTTGGATGGCCTCTTGCTGGACAAGCCTAAAATCGCCACTGCCAGCCTCCCCAAGCCCATCCTCTCCTGGCAAGTCCCCCCCCCTCTGATGGCCAGGTATCCTACTTTACAGAAGACAGTCCACTATTTTTGAGAGCTGGCAGAGGACAGTCCACTATTTGAAAGTGTCCTCTACTTGATGAGGTGTCCAGTACAAGTCCAGTTTAAAGTCAAAGAACCCAAAGGAGGGAGAGCAGCAGGGGCCCCCAATAGTTAGCACCTGGACAGCAGAATGAGCAGGCACACAGGTCATCTAGTCAGTGTTCTCCACTACCGTGAGATGTACTGTATTTATATATAAATTACAGTTATTAGTTCTAAATGTGTACCTATGCATATACATTTGCATATGCAAATGTCGTGCAAACTGACACCTTCTTTTGTCCTCTTTTTTGGTGTTGTATTTCCTCTTTTTTGGTGACCCCAAAGTGGCCACCCTACCTGCCTGGGGAGAATGCCAGTTGGGCACCGCTTCTGGAAGGTTTGGCCCTGTGTGGCTCAGGCTCTCCAGGTGCCTTGGTGTGCTGCTGGCAGACAACCTGCAGCCTTCCTCCCAACTTGGAGCTGGGGAAGGGGCAGAACTGCCGGGCAACTGCTGAGTCAGTCTCTGCCCACCCCTGCAGCTTCAAAGTTGGGGGATGGGGGATGGCTCACCGGTGGGCAGTGCCATGCTCGCCATGGCAGGTGGAACGGCTGAAGCCTGCTGAAGGCGTCCCTGAAGCAGCATGAACTGGAGCCCCTCCCTTTCAGGGCCAAATGACACGTTATGTTAAATGCACAATCACATTTAATGTGTTTGGGTTTTTTCCCCTTTTTCTTTGAATGGCTGCCAGCAGAAGGGGTAGGTGATCAGACTACAGGAAGTGAGCGTTCACCCTTCCCCAAGCCACAATCTTGATGAAAATCCCCCTACACACACACACAGCTGCTATTTGCCACCAGAGGGAAGCTGCTATTGGTGTTAATATGTCCTAAAGTAGTCTTCCCCACCTGAAGCTCTCCGGATGGGTTGGACTGCAATTCCCATAATTCCCAGCCAGCATGTGCTGGGAGTTGTGGTCCAACACATCTGAAGAGCCCCAGGTTGGGGAAGGCTACTTTAGGACTTATTAACACCAATAGCAGCTTCCCTCTGGTGGCAAATAGCAGCTGTGTGTCTGTGTATGTGTGTGGGGATTTTCATGAAAAATGAAAACATCCCGGATGAGGTACAGGTCAGCCTTCCCGATAACTAGACTCCAGTAACTCTCCTAATGAAACTCTGGTACACATTACTCTTCTGTGATGAACTCTGCATCACATGTACATGGAAATCACCGAATCCACCTACAGTAAACAAAGGAAAGGAGGAAGTGATTTATTGTAAACTTATGTGAACTTATATCTTAGAAGAAAATGAATGAGGATAGCAGTGTGGACTGAAAGGAAGGCATGGCCCAGTGGAGTATCTCTGGTGGCTTTTGTCAACTGGCAGCTTCATTGATGTTTCAGTTTTATGCTGGAGAACCCCACACTGTAGTCATTAACTTCCCCTAAGGAGGAAAGGTTAAGCAGCAGTAACAGAGTTCCTTATCTTTTGTGGGCTGGCTCTAGACTTGCATTCCTTATTGCATGATTAGTTAGAACCATTTATCCCTTTATAGTTAATGACACATTGGTGGCTTGTCATGTGTGATAATAAAGTAAACACTATTATGTTATCCTGGCATATTTACCATCTTTCTAACAGTTTGTGACTGGGGTTCTGTAGAACATGGGTAGGCAGCTTGTGGCCTTCCAGATATGTTGGCCTACAACCCCCATCAGCCCTAGTCAGTATGGCCAATGGTGAAGGATGATGGGAGTTGTAAGCCAAAACATCTGGAGGGCCACAAGTTGTGCACCCCAGCTGTAGACCTTGGAATGGAGAACGGAGGAATGGAGATCAACTCCTAAAACATCATTATTTACGCTGCACAAATGATTCTGCTGGGGGAGAGGGGCTGACATATTGCTTGCCCTAGAGCAGCCTCCCCCAACCTGGTGCCCTCCAGATGTTTTGGACTACAATTCCCAGCATGCCTGATGATTGGCCATGCTGGCTGGGGCTGATGCGATGACACAGAGTGTCATCAAAGAAGCAGAACACCAGTGCTCCAAAGTTCTACTTAAGGGAGCTCTTAAAGGGTGAGGCAGTGGAGGCTGATGGTTCTGATGTCAGTGGGGCAGTGAATCCACTCCAGGTTTCAGTCAGAACCAGTCAGAACTCTAAAGGAGCTATCCAAGGTGTGAATCCAAGGTTTTGACTGAAACATGGAGAGGATTCACTGCCCCACTAACATCAGAGCCACCAGCCTCCACTGGGGTGAGGAATAGTGTTTTAGCAAGGCTATCAAAATTGTTTTGTTGGATCAGAAGAAACAGGAAGGCTAGGAACCAAGGAGAAGGAAAAACCTTCTATCTTGACCATCTGAGGTGTTGAGCTGTGCAATGGTAGTTTAGTAAATTTAGGCTGTAATCCTGTAGCCTTCTACCTGG
This sequence comes from Heloderma suspectum, assembly GCF_057233095.1. Classification (NCBI taxonomy): domain Eukaryota; kingdom Metazoa; phylum Chordata; class Lepidosauria; order Squamata; family Helodermatidae; genus Heloderma; species Heloderma suspectum. The sequence goes on along the minus strand of NC_139458.1, from coordinate 69,849,020 downwards.
GAGTAAACCCCATTGAACTCAATAGGAACACCTTTCTGAGTAAACATGTATAGGTTGTTAATCCTGTACACACTTTCCTGGAAGTAAACCACACTGAACATAGTGGAACGTACTTCTGAGTAAGCTTGCATAGGATTGCAGTGTCAGTAAATTGGGTAGCTGAACATTCTTGTCTAGAATGGAGTGTGCCACAAATATGAATAAAGGGATAAACAATCTAAAGTGTGTGAGTTATGCTCATGCATCACCAAATCACTAAAGAGCATGATTAGGCTTTATTTGTGTAGGCACAATCTATGGTTCCCTTTCTCCTGAGCAGGAAACTTCTATCACTCAGTGCTCCACAAATCTGACTATTCTGCCTTCAAAACTTCCTTCCCACTCTGTGACCAAATTGTGCTCCTAACAGGAGATGAATGTGGTAACCACTTCTCTACAAGTGATTCAATATGAAAAGAACAACAACACTCATTTAAAGCAAGGAATGGTATTTCTTTACACATTGCTTGAAGGTGAATAAGATCTCATGTTTTTAATTTGGCATCATCCGCTGACCCCAGCAGGACTCACAGAACCCCCCTGTGTGTACTTCAGAACTGATGGCAAATGTTACCAGGAAGGTGCGCAGCTCTCAAAACTTTGGAAAAGCATCCCCCTCCTCCTTGCCCTAAGAGGGGGAGGAAGCAAAGGTACCTTCTATAATACTTTGGACTTAGCTAACAGTGAAGATATAGTATGCAATATTATTGATCACATGGTCTATTTTATATGGTTTATACCTTCACTGTTGCTCTTTCACATCACTCAGTGGTCCAGAGATATATGTGCATTATTTCATTATTTTCTTTGCTGCTGGGATCATCTAGGAAGAAAGGCTCTAGGGCAGGAAAAAGAGGGTGGTGAAAACAGCAACTGAAGTTGGGAATGAGTTTTCTCAGTGTTTCCCAGTGGTGGCGGTGGTGGTGGTAATAATAATAATAATAATAATAATAATAATGTGTAGAATATTAGAATATTATGCTTCATTCATATAAACTGTAGCCACAATGAGCTCACATTTACAGATATGCCTCTGCATTTCTAGGAGAAACTGGGGGAGGGGGAGGTTATGGTAATATGCTTATGCATAAATATTTGGAAGAGGATTTGGAGAAGAAGCAGGTTTTGTATGCCAGGAATAAACACACAGTCCTTAAAATACTTCTCCAGAAACAAAATGCAACTTCCAACAAGTTTGGGAAAAACCATGCTTTGCTTTCTGGTCATTTCCAGGGTGTTTCCCTTTGATCAATCCACAGTCTCAACAAAGGCCACCCACAAAGGAAGAAGTGGCAAACCTGAGTAGACATCTTCATACACGGTGAAGGACAAGGAGTGGGGAGCTTGCAGGCAGGCACCACTGAGATTGGAGCCCCTTTCTTCATAGGTAATCAGGCTGCAGCACCCTGTGAGCAAGGGCAAATGATGCCCTAGGTTCCTGAATGAGTGGCCACAAACTCCCCTTGGAAAAGGGCCTGGACTGAATGGGCCATAAGGACTTACTTAAAGGATCCTGCTATAGATCAATAGTCTCCTTGGCAGAGCCTTTGCTTTGCATGTAGAAAGTCGCAGGTTCAATCTTTGGCATTTCCAGGTAGGGCTGGGAAAAAAACATTGCATGAAACCCTGGAGAGCCACTGCCAGCCAGTGTCAACAATACTGAGTTAGATGGACCGATTGTCTGATCTGGGATTCTGTGCTCCTAATAAAGGAAGCAACTTTCCCACTTGGAAGTTCTTCTGATTGAGCCCATTGAAATAGGAATCCTCTGATCAGCTCCCATTCATTCCAATGGGGCTGACACTGGAAGATTTCTCAATGAATTGTGCCTAATGTCTATGCAAAAACACAATTGAGCTGATTGTACATTATTGGACTCTTTGCTATTCCCATTGGCTTTTTGGTAGAAATGTTGGGTGTCCAAGGAAGGAAAAATTAATGACGTATTGGCAAAATCATCTGTAACAACGACATATAAATGCCAGATAAATACTCATCTTAGAGTGCAATCCTGTGCATGTTTAGACAGAAAAAAGGCCTACAACTCCCAGCATACCCCAACCATGCTAAACATATGTAGGACTGTGCCTTTAGTCAGTTGTAGTAAAAACGACTAAGAATCATGAGGCACCTCTGAAAGGTGAACAAATTAACCTACAGAAGCTCATGCTACAGTGCATGTGTCCGGGTGCTTCCAGACAGAAGGTTCCTAGCACTACCAGTGAGACGGCATTGTGCAGCTAGCTATTGTGTCTTTGCCTCCTTGATGGATTTTCTGCGGTAAGAAAAAAGATGGAAGAAGTTCAGGGAAAACATGGGAGGGTTACAAATGGGAGACATCATTGTCTGGATTCTCTGTAAAATTCTGTGTTTGAGGCAAGGCGATTGCACAGTGAAAGCCTTATCTGGAAGCACCCTTAGTCTTTTTGCAGGACTCTGTTGTTAATGTAAAAAATCTCTCCTGCCTCTTTCTTAAGGCAAGAAAGAGATTTTTTTAATCATTGTTTCTTCCGAATCCTTAATCCTCTGAGTTTGGGATTTCTCTTATGTAACTTTTCTCTTTTCTCCCTGCCTCCAAAAGTTATATCAACAGTCATTCAACATTATTAAATAAGAAACAATAGCAGTTAAGACCTAGAAACTGATCATTATTGTGAGGTGCAACAAAACTCTTGTCTTCCACACTGTCGCTATAGGTGGAGAGAGGCTGATCTACCATTGCCAAGACTCTTCTTAGCACAATGCAATGCAGAACAAGTCTAGCTTCTCAAACATATACATAACAGGTTTACTATGATGACTCCTATTTTAGAGCAGTGGTGTGAAACTTCTTGTAGCCCAAGGGCCAAATCCTATTTCAGAGACGCTCTTGGGGGCCACATTCCAGTGGGGGGGGGGGCTAAAGGCAAAAGGAATTGTCAGCTTCCTTCATCCTCCCCCTTCACAGTCAACACACTCAGGAAACAAGGCTTCAGGCTCACTACTTTATCTGTTAACAACTAGCTTCTTTACAAATGCAGATTCTAGGAAACTCTCAGACTGCAATTAATCAGCTAATCCACACATCTACGAATATCAATAGAGGAACCAATGTGGAAGTTAGAGAAGTTGCCAGCAGTCTGGGCAAGAACTTTTTGGCCAGCCTAGCTTCACAGGGATCCCCCCCCCTGCTTTAGGATGGCTCCCTCCTACGTAGGCTTTCACAAGTGGCGAACCTGGTGGAGCATCTGAGCCCCACCTCTAACTTTTCCCACTTCGCCCTGTGACGGACCCTAGCATCCCTCAAGTCACACCCCTCGCTCTCCTCCTCCTCCCCTGAAATCTGGGTTCTCATGGTGGAGGAAATGGGGGGGGGGCATTCAGACTGAGCCATCTGTGTGTCAAGGTCTTGGAAAGAAAGCTCACCAGGGAGGGTGCCTCCCCCTGTTCTGGCTGTTCCCATTCTGAATCCAAGCTGCTAGACATTTCCACACGCTCAGATTCATGCCTGACAGGGATGGGGCCAAAAATACAAGAAAAGGCCAGCTTAAAGCCATTACTACCAGTCGCTAAGCCTTAGGAGAGGTATTTTAAGCTTTTAGAGTTGGGAAAACTGTTCAAAAGCTGGGAAACCACTAAATGCTCAGTAGTCAAGGGAAAGGCGGTCAGGCCAAGGGAAGGGGGTGTGGCCATTTAGGAAACCCTCGAGGGCTGGATTAAGACCCAGGAGGTTGAATCGGGCCCCCAGGCCTGAAGCTCTGCACCCTTGTTTAGAGGTTGGGAACTGACGCCAAGTGAGAGTCATTTGTCCAAAGCCTCCTCAAGAGTACATGGGTCAGGAGTCTCTTGTGTTCAGCTCCATCTCTAATGCCAGCGATATCACTGATGGACCACGCATCACAAGAAAATATCTGAAAATATGATCTCTTGCTAGAAGATACATGGCAACCCACTGAGCTGAGCCAAGATACAGAGAAGCAGCTCATTGGTCAAGGAATGGAGAACTGAGATAGAGGGGGAACGAGTTGATGGTACAGTGTATTCCTTTGACCCTTTCCAGTAGTAGTTAGCCATGACTAAGGCAGGAGCCTGAAGTGGTGTCTCCACTCCTCTGCCCCTGTCGCCCCCGAAGTCAAGGCGCGTAATACCCAAGGTGAACCAAGTTATTTTGGGCCCTGATGAAGAAAATCTCACAAGCACCACTCCCAGTTCCAGACAGTAAAACAAAACAAAACAAAAACCCAGTCATGATAAATTAAATAACTAAGAATTTACTGCCCTTTCTTGACACTCACTGAGTGACCTTGGTGCAGTCACTCCCACCTAGCCTACTCTTACTGCTCAGGTTTACTGGGAGGATAAATTGGGTGTGGGGGGCAAATCATATATCCTGCTCTCAGCTCCTTGGAGGGCAGGTGGGATAAAAATCCAATAAAATAAACACAGAGCCAATTTACACAGACCCTGGGTACATAACAGTTCCATTTTAAATCTGAACACATGCTGGCAATTAGATTGTGTTAGGGGCTGGCCCAGTGTTTTGGCAGTGCACAAATTACCTGCACATAGCATCCACTTGACACACTATGGGCAGGGAGTCCACAACTTTTTGAACTTAAAAAGTCACCATGGCCTGTCTAGAGGCTGTGTGAATAAGCTCTTGTTCAGTCATTCAGTCATGTCCGACTCTTCGTGACCCCATGGACCATAGCACGCCAGGCCTTCCTGTCCTGCGCTCTCTCCCGGAGCATGCTCAAGTTCATATTCATTGCATCGCTGATGCTATCTAGCCATCTCATCCTCTGCCGTCCCCTCCTCCTTTTGCCTTCAGTCTTTCCCAGCATCAGGGTCTTTTCCAGAGTTTTCTCTTCGCATTAGGTGGCCAAAATATTTGAGCTTCAGCTTCAGTATCTGTCCTTCCAATGAGCACTCAGGGTTGATTTCCTTTAGGATTGACTGATTTAAAAGTGATAAGTGCCATCCATATACTTAACCAAGAGTGGATGATAACTGTCTTAAATTCTCAATTACATTTAGAATGTATCCACTGAAATGCAATGTGCCAAAACATCCCTAACGACTCTTTTCATTTTTGTATGATTTAATGCCACCAGATGTTACATATGGAATCTTTGTCATGGAAATTCCATGACAAGGCAACACAGTTGCACACAGAGAGGGGCATACAGAGTAAACAAATGTGGGGGTTCCTTGCCTAGCGTTCCATAATTTAGTTAACAAAATCAGCTTCGTCTTTGTGGCCTGTGGAATTGAATGGGAAGAAAGTAATAAAAGGAAGGAAATCTGACATTGTTGCTTTGAGTCCTCTTGAACTCAAAGTTAGGGATTGCTTGAAGCAATTTGCTGATAGTACACATGGGAGTAAAGTTAGTCGCACATGTCCCATTGGAATGATGATTTCTTACTATGGAAAAATCCAAAGATCTCTTTTCTGGAAAGGATTAATGCAGGGAAAGCAATTTACTACCTAAATTTTTCCCAAAATGTCCCTATTACTGTAATGGACAATACATTACTGAATGGCAGAAACTGATATGTAAATTCTTTATGCAATAGCAACACAATGAAACACACCAGTAAATTAATAGTAAATTAATTTATATTGGTGGGAAAGCTGGGGACATGGAGTACCAGATCTGTCATATTATTATCATGTGAGTGAATGCTGGATAAAATAAAATGATGATCATTAGTTCCTTCCATAAGATTATGTTTGTTATAAAGTACCATCACCTGATTTCATTTGAATAAAGATGTCAGAGGCACAGATACTTTGAGAGAATGACAACTTTATAATGACTTCTTTCTTGGAAACATGAAATAAATGTAAGGAAAGGTTATCATCAAATGTATCACAGTGGATCTGTGTAAAACAATGAATTCTTTAATCTAGACCAACACAATGGGAACTTTGATATGCATTACAAAGACCTCTTTAAGGAAGATACAGTTTTATCATATGATGAATAATGACATTAGTATAAAATTTTCTTTCAAACCCTTCAGATTAGACATCCCAAAATGAAGGTTGAATATGGTAAGCATAATTTTGAAAAAATAGCTAGTGGAGAGATTTTAAAAGCTTTATCTAAAATGTATTGCATCCTTATACTTGTATATGGATCAGCATCAATCCTGTATGGTGAAACAGGAAAAAAACATTTATGGAAAGAAATATATTGTGTCAATTTCCACCTGTGTTAGTCTGTTGTAGCAAAACCAAGAAAGAGTCTTGTGGCACCTTAAAGCTAACAAGCTTATTCTGGAAGAAGCATTCGTGGACATCATATGCATGAAGTATTAACCTCAAGTTGGCAGATCTATATACACACACACACACACATACGCTGGGGGGTGTGTGTGTGTAAACTGTGCTGTCAGAGGGACAGAGAGTATAGACAATGATAATTACTTTAACAGTTGCTATTCCCTAAAGTGACAACACAGACATCATTGCAGTGGTAAGCCTATTCATATGTATGTTAAAAAAAAAAATCCTTTGTCCTTATTCAAACCACAGGAAATGGAGTTGAATCTCTTGATGAATTATACTTCACCATTTTCACCTTGGATATCTATCTTTGAAATTCCTTTGTTCAAGAATGACCACCTTAAGGTCATTGACAGAGTGTCCTTGGAGGCTGAAATGGGCTCCCATGGCTTTCTGAAAATTGCCATCCCACTGCTGTCCGATTTGTGTCCATTTACTCTTTTGCATAGAGACTGGCCTGTTTGTCCTATGTAGGGCATTGATGGAAAATTTTGGCATATATCACATTGGAAGATGAGCAGGTATTTGATGTTGTGTAGCATTTTTAATTCTTGAAAAACTCCCTGTTGGCCTGTTCTCAGTTTGGATATTAGAGAAAACTGTCTTCAGATGGCCACTTAACATCATACAAATTATCTACCAAAACAGTCCAGGAAGATGTTAGTTTTGTGCAAATCCTTCCGGTGCTTTCTTCCTTTTATATGTGGTAGTGGTTGCAGAAACAGTTAATGATATGTTGAAGTTTTTACCTTTTGACCTGGCTGGTTCTCTTAGCCCATACCCCAATCTATGTAAATTTGGTATCTCTAATAAATTTTACATGATCAAATATGAAATGCTCTGGCTGATGCTTGATTAGTATTTTCAAAACAACGTAGTTGCTAAGCCTAATAAAATCAATATGGGTAAGAAATCTTTGGAATTTGTTTATCTTGATTAAGTGTATAGATTAATTGAATGTAAATTATGTCAGGAGTTCAGTCTCACTGTAATCAAGCATGACAAACTTTCATTGTGTTGGGTGCATTACAACATGTACTGAAGTGATCAGCTGGATGACTGAGACAAGTAAGAGATAAATAAAACCCATTAACACCACCATGCCCTCTGCCATTCTGTGATTAGTCAGTTCCAACTAGGTAAACACAAAAGTAAGGTTTCGTGTTCAGTTTCAGTTTCCGGTTTTAAGTATGCGATACTTCATGCCAGTAATGCAGTTCTGTGAATGCCTGTAGAAAAGGGCATAAAAACAGCTCCCTGGAAAATGAATTAAAACTGAAAGTAAACTCTTGCAGAATTTTATGCAATATAACTCTGATTAGAAGAACAGAAACTCAGTATCAGTTTTAAATACTGGGTATTACAATTTCCTTCTTGGAATTTTATGGTGTGATTCTTTTTTTATTTCTGTAGAAAAAGAAGAGGGATTTTTTTAACCAAGACTTCTTAGCAAACTATGGGTTTTCTGAGACTAATGTCCATTGGACATGGTGCTCCTAGTGCAGCTCTCCCCAGCCTGGTGCCCTCCAGCCAGCTATGGGATTATGGGAGTTGTAGTCCAACACATCTGGAGGGCACCAGGTTGGGGAAGGCTGTCCTAATGTTTAACCACGATGAAGAGACTGGGAATGGCCTGCGAGACTGCACTGCTTTCTCCTCCCCGCACCCTGGGCGAGGGCCAGAACCTCTCCCAGAGTTGTCTCCAACCCTTCTCTTGAGCAGTTTAATGGAAATTAGTGCTAAGCAGGTGTGACCTTCCTCCAAGCCTAGTGATGTCAAAACTGGGATGTAATGGTCATGCTCTAAATTCCAGGTTGTGAGGAAACTTCTAACCTCCATCCAGGGGTGGCTCCAAAAGCACTCCCATCTGCTGCTTAAAACGGATAATGTTGGGCATCTAAATGCGGCATTTCTCTCTATTATCCATCCTAGCTCATTCAGTGGCTTAGAGCCAGAGTGGTATAGTGGTTAGACCGTTAGGTTGGGACTCAGGAGATCCAGGTTCTAGTCCCCACTCGGCCATGGAAGCTCACTGGGTGACTTTGGGCCAGTCACAGACTCTCAGCCCAACCCACCTCACAGGGTTGTTGTTGTGAGGATAAAATGGAGAGGAGGAGGAGGAGGACCATGTAAAGAAAAAAGGCAGGATATAAATATAATAATAAATTAAAAATTAAATTGAAAAATCAGTTCAGGAAGGATCAGAAACTCTGGATCCCGGCACCATACACATTTTTAAAAAATATACACGAGTGCTGCAGTAGACAGGGTGTATTCTTGACAAACTATGGGCTTCCTGAGACTAAGGTCCATTGTCTGAATGAATAATATCGTACATTGTCTGAATGAATACAATAAACTGACAGCTGTCTTGCAAAAGGTTACTGCAAATGCTGGGAAGCTTGCATATGGCATGAACACTGTTCCATCTCCCCCACCCCTGGTTACACTGACACTGTAGAGGGTTTCCCCACCTACATAGGTGTTGCAACAGCACACAGCAAAGGGAAAGTTTGAACCACTGCCAGATGTGCTGGGTTTAAAGCTGCAAGTATGGCGATGGGTTTAGCAGGACCCTTCACTGGATCTTCAGAGAAGGCTTGCGAGCGACGGAACAAGGCAGATGGCGAAGAGCCCCAACACTACAGTTCTATGGTCTTGTATTTCTGAGCTCTTTCTATGGCAGCCTCCCCCATCCTGGTGCTCTCCAGATGTGCTGGACTGCAACTCCCATAATTCCCAGCATGGCCATTGGATGGGAATTATGGGAGTTGTAGTGCAACACATATGAAGGGCACCAAGTTGGGGAAAGCTGTTGTAAGTGATCCCTGTTACTTGGGTAACAAAACATCTGCATTTGTGGATTAAAACTGTTTATTGTTGCATAAGATTTGAAAGCAGGAAAATGGCAGAAGAAGCTATTTTTTAAAACTTGTTTAATTAAAGCATAAGCCCTCACCAAAATGTTCTGTCATCATCATGTATTTTAATTTAAGTGTCGCCTCATTTTCTAGAACATGATGGAGGCCTTTAACTCCATGGAACAGAAACTGGGAGTTTACAGAGAGGTGGTGTAGCATAGTGGCTAAAAGACTGAGCTACGAATCAGGATTCCCCTAGTTCAAATCTCACCTCTGTCATAAATATACTAGGTGGGCTTAGACAAGCCACCCTCTGTAAGCCTCACTCCACCCTCCCTTCTGCAGTATGAGGGATAATAATACAGATTTTGCTTACAGGGTTGTTGTAAGGATTTCAGCTATATTATGCATGTGAAGCACTTTAAACACTTGACAGCGCTATACATATATTATTATTACAGAATACCACAGTTCTGTAGGTGACTGCTGCATGAATACATTGGGTAGAATCCAACTAAATTCCTACTTAGAGTAGACCCACTGAAGTTAGTCATGACTATCTTATGCCCCATTCATTTCAATAGGTCTACTCTAAGTAGGACTTTAGTTGGATTCTAGCCCTTGGAAAGAATCCTGGCCAATACTAAACTAATGAGGGAATACTACTTTAATGTGGGGACAGACAGAGCTAAACGTCATTAGCAATAGTAACAATGAGACTACCAATGGCAAAAATGGTGCAGTGGTATTCTAGGAATTGGATTTGATTTTAAATAAGCGTGATACACCAAAATATGGGAAACACTGATAATGGAAAAATTGCCCTACCAGCTAAAATAGGCAGCTGGTACAGCAAGATGGGAGACTTCATATCAGTATAGATTCATGCCCTTCCTCTCTTTCATGGGAAAAACGATTCAACAATAGCCAAAAAGCCACTGCAACATCGCTCTATCTTTACATATTAAACCCAGAAACAGGCACATGAAAATGTCCACTAACTGACAAACGTAATTGGAGAAATGAGCACTACAAGGAAAAAGTCAGCAACGTCCTTTATATGATCCTGTACATGATCACGTTTCGTAAAAGTTATTATTGTGCAATTTCAGTTGAAAAACATGCTTGAAAGGTTGTTGCAATCTTTTGCAGAAAAAAACATGCTGAATGTTAAATTAGACTGTAGATGGTAGTTTTTAAGAAAGTTGAAAGTGGAATGACAGAGCCATTCTTGCCTGTGGTATATATATTCATTTAGTTTGTCCTGCCATCAAGTTTGATAAAATAGGTTGTGAGGGGCATTAAAATACCATAAAATCTGGCAAAATATGTTTGATCAGGTATGATACTGGAAAAGTGAATTGGCACACTCCATACCTTGAGAGGGCAGTGGTGCAGCTCAGTGTTCTTGGGGCCCCTTTAGGCAGCAAACACGGAAAGAGGAAACTCCAGATGCTACTAGCAAATTATGTTTGTATTCTTGGCCAAGAATAAAAAATAATTTCTTAGCAGCTTCTGGAGTTTCCTCCCTCATTTTTGGTCGGCTCCTGTTAGGAAACCATGTTGTATTACTTCAGTTGTAAAGCACACAATTAACATTTCTCTCCCCCACCACACTCCACTGCCATTCCATGCTTTACAACTGCTTCTACGTTCCTGACACATTAGAACAATAACAATCCTGATTTAAAAAAAAAATACTCTGAGCATATGCACTTCTGCATTTTAAACTCACTTAAAGCATAGCACTGTTATGACTACAGAAATGGAGTCTGCTTCTACTGCTCTGATCGCCTACCATTCTCTGGGTCATCATTTGGGGGCCCTGTGGGCTGCAGGGCCCTGGAGTTTGGCCCCATGGTCCGGCCCGAGCTGCACCACTGTTCCAGTAGAGCATCACAAGGCCAGCTTCCTTGTGACAAGAAAGTGCTTGAGAATAGTGGTGTTTCTTGTAATATTGATTCATTATTAACAAGTATATAGGCAGGAAGCCGGCGTAGAGGCAGACAGGGCTAGTCCAAAAACAGCATCAGTCCAGCTGCCCAAGATCCTAAATATCCAGAAATATCTTAGCAACTTTTCTCAACCAGCTCCAAAACTATTAATGAAGCTCCAACAGTTCAGCACCAGCTAGCAGGCAACTGAAGCACCTTGCAAGGGAGTGCTATCTTGTCAAGCAATAAAACAATGTTAAAGCAATACAACCTCCCCCTCTTCTCCTGGGTTTCGTTTCCACATTTCACTTGGCAGCCCAAATGGAATCTCTTTTTGCCACCATTCCCCTGCTCCCTGCCATCACCCCAGATTTTGCCATGCTGAGTATAAAATCAGTACAACTTCCTGGATGGCTACAGGACTATATGAGTTAATTGTGTAAATTACGTTTTTTTTCTGTTTCCAATATGGAAACACCACTGCTTTCCCATATGGCCTTGACAAACCCGCTGGCCGCTTTTTGGGGGTCTAAATTCAATTTCCCTAATTGAATCTGTGTCCATTTTAAAAATGCTATCAGCTGCTGCTTTGCGGTATTTTGCAAGACCCCCGAGGGGCTCAAACCACGCTTGGTAAGTCAAGGGCTGCTTCCACCCAGCCTCTCATTTATCATAGTGACAAGTCACACAGCAATGAGTGGCGAAGGGGGGGGGAGGACGGTGAACCCCTCGCCCTTCGAAAGCATCCCTCAGCCATCTCCAGGCATCCTAATGACTGAGCTCTGCTATAGGAGTAGCTCTGTGCTGCTGACCCAAGTCTGGGGAAAGGATGCTTGCTCCCTTTTATTAAGAAAGAGAGAGAGAATCCCCTTGGGCCCAAGAGATGGGACTAGCTGAGCGCAGACACATGTTGAACAGGGAAGCCTGGAAATCAGTCAGGATACCCAATCTGAGTTCAGATTCCATATGCTGAGGGATTAGTACATCCACAGGCCTGGGCCTGGGCGGGATGCAAGCTTGCCGGCGAGCGGGCTTGAGGTGAGGCCACGGGGAAGCGGGGGTGGGGGCTTGCCTGTATCTGGCAGCAGAGCGTGACGCGTGTGTCGCCTGCTTTTGTCCTCTCGAAGGATTTACAATTGTTGCATCTCCAGCTCCTCCGGCACTGACATTCTGGGGCATTGCTGCATCGGAGTCTGCAGCTGCCAGAGCAGATTCTCTGGACAGCAGGGCGGCAGGTGTTTCTTCCTAATGCAGGAAAATGCAAGCATGTGGCAAAGCTCATTGTGATGTTATCAGCTCTTCACTAATTAAGGGCATAGCGAAGTCTCTTGGAGAGCTTCGTCTCCTGTAGCGCGTCGCTTGAGAGAAAAAGAGTTTCCTGTGTTGGCATTTCCCCCTGCCATAACATTTGTAGGTATCTATCTATCTATCTATCTATCTAATCACTCACTCATCTCCCTCTCTGAAACAAAAATCAGTACTATTGCCACAAAATACAGAAAACCCAACAGCAGTAATATAAGACATCAATGCCGCGCATCATTAAAACAGCAGCAGTTTAAATCTACAGATTAGAAGCCCGTCAAAACAGGCTTTGAGGAGTATCTTCCATTTCTGACCCAGAGAACAGGCCCAGTGCTGCAGCTAGGGCTGGGCCAAGGTTCAGGGCCCCACAGTCCAGTCCAGCCCAGCCCAGCCCAGCCCAGCTCAGCCCCCCTCCCCCACATGACCAACCTGAGAATGGCAGGTGATGCGGGCAGCAGAAGCAAACTCCGTTTTATTCCTGTAATCATGATAGCGCTATGATTTAAGTGAGCTTAAAACACAAAACTGCACATGCTCAAGAGTATTTTTTTTTATCAGGGTTGTTGGCAAATAGTTTTGTTGTTGTTGTTGCCATTCTAACATAACAGGAATGTAGAAGCAACTTTAAAATGGTTGGAGAAGGGGAACTACTTAGTTCTGTGCTTCACAACTGAAGTGATGCACATAGGCATCAAAAGCCCCCCACCCCATAAGGCCACTAAGCCCAGGGTCTAAAATTACCTAGTTGTACTACTACTACTCTCATTGGTTGAGCAACCTCTGCCAGTTTGAGGACATTGAGTTCTACTTCCCCCACCAAACCTGGAAGTATGTTCCTTTCAAGATCAATGTGACCTGTGATAACCAGATTTTAAAGGTATGGTACACTTGGTTTTTCTTGCTTCACGTGTCCCTGGCTGACCAAAGCCGATTCCATGAAAATCCAGATAATACTCCAACGCACTCCTCATTCTGTTGTTGTGAAGATCCCGCCCTGCTCGCCGCTGAATCTCAATGGAAAGGATGTGCCAGAGCCATGGCGCAGCCACAGAGAAGACCCTGCCTCTCATGCTTACCAATTGGACAACTTGAGATGGTACCGCAAGCAGGGCCTCCAAAGCTGACCTTAGCATCAGGACAGGCCTATAAGGGAATAAATGCCTCCTGAGGTAACCAGGTCCAAGACAATTCAGGACTTTAAAAGTCAAAACCAACACTTTGATTTGAGCCCAGAGGCAAAGGAGTAACCAATGCCACAGACATAGGATCTGTGATATATTCTTTTCTAATCTACAAGCACCAGACAAATGATCTCCAAGTATCTAAATGTCATGTAGTCTGAGCTTAACCATGTCTACTCAGTTCCACTTATTTTAATGGCACTTACTCCAAATAAGGGTGCATAAGATTTCAGCCACAAATGTGCATTTCCTTGGAAGTGCATAACTTTACATTTAGGTAATATGAAATGGTCAATTTGTTCAGTGTCTCATATGTATCTGGTCACAATTGTTAATTCTAAAATTCATCCAATTATTAGATGTCTCCAAAGCAAGAAAATGAGACTCCTTAAGTATTAGGTACAAATTTAGCCCATACCAGTAATGGGTTTGCAGAGAGAGAAAGCAGATATTATACATATTAAACAGATATCATTGGAACATATGTACATAATATCTTACATTCTTTAGGCAGATTTACAGACTGATACTATATTAGAACCTATGGACACAGTGTGCTTGGCATCTGGCTTACTTCAGATGGATCAGAACTTGCTGGAACCCATCGTGCAAGGAGCTCCCACACTGGAGGCATTCAAGATGAGGCTGGACAGCCATCTTTCAGGGATGCTCTGACGTGGATTCCTGCATTGAGCAGGGGGCTGGACTAGATGGTCTTATAGGCCCCTTCCAACCCCACGATTCTATGATTCTACCATTGTCTCATGTAATTAGCACAGTAGTTCTCTGAACCAGCCTTCCCCAACCTGGTGCCCTCCAGATGTATTGGACTAAAATGCCCATCATCTCCAGACAGCTTGGCCATTGAGGTGTTCAGTGTTCTACCCGTCATCGATATGTTGCCATAATGGCCAACAACCCAGAGCAATCACAACAATCACAAGGGCTCAAAGATCTCTATGTACAGCTGTTTTGTTAAAACTCACAATAACAAAAAATTGATTTTTTAAAAAAGTCAAGTCTCTGTGGCCACTCATCAGGCAACTGGTGGCCCTGGAGTTCCACCCCTCCAGCATCAGCACACACAGTCCATTAGCAGAAGGTCAGCGTAGGCCTTGGGCTGTAAGAAGCCCTGTCTGCTGCTTTTTGTTCTGACTTCCCAGTTGACACATTTACTCATACCATGTAGCCAGCACCGTTCTGGAAAGCGGAGTCCAATCTAGCTCACATTTGTACATGTAGTATACATGTGATGCACTTCAACATATGCTGGGCTTCAGAACTGATGTAGCGTTCTTAGTCAGAACAGTTCTTAGTCAGAACTGACTAAGAGTGTGAGCTATATAAGCTATGGCCATGAACTCCTTGGTGCAAATGTCTATGCCCTGAATTCGTTGGCCTGAGTTGCACACTGAGAGCCAGTGTGGTGTAGTGGTTTGAGTGTTGGACTGGGAGCTGGGAGATCTGGGTTCTAGTCCCCACTCGGCCATGGAAGCTCATTGGGTGACTTTAGGCCAATCAGACTCTCAGCCCAACCTACCTCACAGGGTGGTTGTTGTGAGGATAAAATGCAGACAAGGAGGATTATATACGTCACCTTGGGTTCCCTGGAGGAAAAAAGGTGGGATATAAATGCAATGCATACATAGATAGATAGATAGATATAACGCTAACCCATGGTATGGGTTGTTTAATTCTGGGTTGTTTAATATGTGAATGCAGCTACACTAACAAACGGTTAACCACAAATAACCCAGAAAGA
Source organism: Heloderma suspectum (assembly GCF_057233095.1). Lineage (NCBI taxonomy): Eukaryota > Metazoa > Chordata > Lepidosauria > Squamata > Helodermatidae > Heloderma > Heloderma suspectum. The sequence goes on along the minus strand of NC_139458.1, from coordinate 69,833,667 downwards.
GAACCCATTATTTCTTGTTGGATTCTTTAAATCGTGGGTTGTTGTTACATGCAAACCCAGAAACATGGGTTGTTTCTCCAGACTACCAAAATAACAGGCAAGATCAGTAAAAAATACCCAGCTGCCTACATGCCAGTACTACAGCAAAGGCATTTGGGATACAAGGAGGGAGTAGGTGAAGGAGGAGGGAAACAAACAACCCAGAGATTGAGAAAACAAGCTACAGTTGGTTCAGTCATCTGTCAGATAAACCATGGATAGGGCAACAAACCATGGGTTAACTATGGTTTAAATAAACAATGACATAGCATTATGTGTGAACCAGGCCATTAAGTGGCCTTTGGCCATTCTCTTTTAACCTCAGCCACTCCATCTGCAATATGGAAGTTAACACTCTGAAAGGCTTATATAAATGCTAAGTTGTATAATTATTTCAGGAACTGCACCATGCCTCATACCAGGGGCATTTCTGCCTCTCACTGGCCCCACAAATGCTTATTGGACAAAAGCTTAAAGAAGTGAAACCTAAAGTTAAAGTGTGGAGAGGGGGTTAGAATCAGACGGGAAGGTGCCAGGTTGTGTTTTGGAGTTCTTTGACACTTTCCTTCTCAAACATTTCCTGAGAACAAACCAGATACAAAGCACAAGACTATGTTGCAGCAATTTTTAAAACCAATTTTGCCCCCGCACAATGAATGAAGACTTAATTAGAATACAGGAAACAACATTTGTTGTTGTTGTTCAGTCGTTAAGTTGTGTCTGACTCTTCGTGACCCCATGGACCATAGCACACCAGGCCTTCCTGTCCTCCGCTCTTTCCCGGAGTGTGCTCAAATTCATATTCATTGCATCAGTGATGCTATCTAGCCATCTCATCCTCTGCTGCCCCCTTCTCCTTTTGCCTTCAATCTTTCCCAGCATCAGAGTCTTTTCCAGGGAGTTTTCTCTTCGCATTAGGTGGCCAAAATATTTGAGCTTCAGCTTCAGTATCTGTCCTTCCAATGAGCACTCAGGGTTGATTTCCTTTAGGATTGACTGATTTGACCTCCTTGCAGTCCAGGGCACTCGTAAGAGTCTTCTCCAGCACCACAGTTCAAAGGCATCAATTCTTCGGCACTCAGCCTTCCTTATAGTCCAGCTCTCACAGCCATACATTGCTACTGGGAAAACCATAGCTTTGATTATACGAATCTTTGTCGGCAAGGTGATGTCTCTGCTTCTTACTATGCTGTCTAGGTTTGTCATAGCTTTCCTCCCCAGGAGCAAGCGTCTTTTAATGTCATGGCTACAGTCACCATCTGCGGTGATCTTGGAGCCCAAGAAAAAAAAATCTGTCACTGCTTCATTTCTTCCCCTTCTATATGCCAGGAAGTGATGGGGCCAGATGCCATGATCTTATACCTCCTTCTTCCTGATTTTCTGCAATAGTTGTAAACTAAGTACACATATTCTTAAACCAAGAGAAAAATTAAAGATTACAGGGACGATCAAGTTGCAAGAGTGGAAAATATGTTGTTTCACAATAAACATGAAAATAACAGACCTGTGAAATTGAAAATAAAACAATGAATGGAAGATTTTGGTATGAAAACTTTGCAAAAGATATCTGACTGAATAAATGCTATTTATAACTCCCAACTAAGAATGCTGGCTTTATTTACCAAAATATCTGGGACTGAGGCTAGGAAGGAAAGAGATGGAGAGGAACTATCAACCATAGATTTTAAAATGGACAGAAGTCAAGAAGTCCTGAATTGTACAACATCAGATTTCTGTTACTGATGATGGGAAAGTTTCACAAGGTGTATTCCTGGCTAGATGAATCCTCAAAATGTGGTATTACTCAGCTGAAACTGAGAAAGAAGCTGACATTCCCCCAGTGTCAGTAAAGCTAATGTCAACTAGTCATGCTGGCTGTATATTACCACCAGTATCAGAGGCAGTATGTCTCTTAATACCAGTTGCTGGGATCACAAGTGGGGGAGTGCTATTGCATTCATGTTCTGCTTGTGGGCTTCCCACTGGCATCTGGTTGGCTACTGTGGTTGGACTAGATAGGCCTTTGGTCTAATCCAGCACAATTTTTCTTATGTTCTTAATCTTTATTTTATCATGAGATGGATACTGAAAATATGGGGGGATATTGAAAGGTCCCCAAATGTGCAGTTTAATACAATGGGGAACAAAGCTCCTCCTGTAGAAATGATTGAATGAAGTGCTGTAGGAATAATAGTGATGATGATGATGATGATGATGGTGGTGGTGTCTCCAGGCGTTGATGATGGTGTCTCCAGGCGTTGCTTATGTAGCTTGTTGTTCAGTCGTGTCCGACTCTTCGTGACCCCATGGACCATAGCACGCCAGGTCTTCCTGTCCTGCGCTCTCTCCCAGAGTGTGCTCAAGTTCATATTCATTGCATCCGTGATGCTATCTAGCCATCTCATCCTCTGCCGTCCCCTTCTCCTTTTGCCTTCAGTCTTTCCCAGCATCAGGGTCTTTTCCAGGGAGTTTTCTCTTCGCATTAGGTGGCCAAAATATTGGAGCTTCAGCTTCATTATCTGTCGTTCCAATGAGCAGTCAGGGTTGATTTCCTTTAGGATGGACTGATTTGACCTCCTTGCAGTCCAGGGGACTCGTAAGAGTCTTCTCCAGCACCACAGTTCGAAAGCATCAATTCTTCGGCGCTCAGCCTTCCTTATAGTCCAGCTCTCACAGCCATACATTACTACTGGGAAAACCATAGCTTTGATTAGACGGGAACAACAGGTGTTAGGATTTTTAAAATATCTATTTGTTTCTCAACAGGAATCTTAAAAGCATATAAATGGTGAATGGTGACCTTAAACACACTCACAGCTGTTACGTTTTTGTTTATTAAGAGAAGAGATTGGTTTGGGGAAAATGAGATCTTGGGAAAAATATCATGGGATGTTGAACTGTTATGATTATTTCCCCAATGAAAATGGCCACAAAGGCTATGTGTTGTGTGAAAAAGCTTTGTGGGAACTTATTTATCTGTAGCATGGAATATAGCCTCCATGCTGGGGTGAAATATATTGTTGTCATCCCAGGTCCTCTGTGAACTCATATCTAGCTCTATGGTAAATCTTTTTGTGGGTCATTATCTTTGAGTTTCTGAAAAAAACCCATTTGCTTGACCATGCTGAAGATCAGTCATTGTGTCAGCCCCACCGTTTGCTGGGAACACTCAAACCCAAACAAATACCACTCTTGTAAAACAGTGTTTAATTGGATTACTGGAAGACATATTGCCTGAAAACAGAGTCTCAAAGAGAGGTGTTGTCTCAAGCTAAACTGAAACTTCATTTCAGCATAGTGACTTCATTGAGATGGACGGAACATTTACCTTCTAAAGCAGGGGTGGGGAACCTCAGGCCTGGAGGCCCAATCCAGCCAAATTTAGCCCTCTGGGGTTCCCCAGATGGCCATGCCCCCTTCCCAGGCCCCATCTCCTTCCCGCCAACCACCAATTGTTTAGTTCTTTCCTTACTTTTGTGCAGTCCCCCCCCCATTCTAAAAGGTTGAAATGCCTCCCCTAAGGCCCAGTGACTGGCAGTAAGAGCTTTAAGCTCAAATCTGCTGGTATTTTTGGCCCCACCCTTTTGTCTTTCACCCCACACACCACTGGAATGTGGCCTCCGAAAGCATCTATGAAATTGAATTTTGCCCTTGGGTTGAAAGAGGTTCTGTGTCCCTGTTCTTAAGGTAACAACTCCCTTATAAGCTACAAGTAGAGTTCCTCTGTTCATTTCATTTGGTACGAAGGGTTTGAACTATCACTGGTCCAGACAGGCCCTTATGTGTCCATCGTAGTATCTCAGTAGCTACCAGACCCAGCTTTGATGTTACTTTCCTCTATGTAAGCCTTTCCCAATTTGGTGCCCCCCAGATGTTTTGGACAACTCCCAGCATTCCTGGGCATTGGCCATGTTGGCTGGGGCTGATGGGAGTTGGTCCAACACATCTGGAGGGCACCAGGTTGGGGAAGGCTGATCTTTGTTGTTGTATATGTGGACACACAGCCACAGGGAGAAAGGTTTGTGTGAAATGGGCAAGTACACTTTTTCTAATGGCTGTGATCACAGCTGAAGTACACTTTTTCTAATGGCTGTGATCCTGGCAGTGTAGGCTGGTGGTTCTGATGTCAGCAGGAGGTGAATCTGCTGCGGGTTTCAGCCAGAACCAGTCAGAACTCAAAAGTTGCTCTCCAAGGCGCGATAGCTCCTTTAGAGGCCTGACTGGTTCTGACTGAAACCTTCAGCGGATTCACCAGCCCACCGACACCGGAGCCACCAGCCTCTGCTGGATCTCAGACATGTCTGCATGCAGTGAGATGTCAGGCAGGGACAGCCCAAGACACTGGGAAGTTCTCCAGTGCAACTGAAATGAATGAGCCACGCAAGAGCCTTACTGTTGTACAACTCCCACTGACTTCAAAAAGGCACGCAGTGCTGGTTCCAGGTTTTTGAGGCCCATGGGCAAGGTACCCTCAATGGGCCCCCTCCCTCAGTGAGTCTACCTACTCACTGCCATTTCCCCAGCTGCTGCTCATCTCTTTCTCATCACTGCTACGCCTGCTTGCTTGACAGGCAGGGAGTCAGGGAGCAAGTGGGCAGGGGCATCTACTGTTCTTCTTTCTGGCCCAGAGCAAGAGGCAGGTGAGTAAGCACTAAGCAGGCTGCAATGATGAAGAGCAGCATCTCTAGCAGGCTCTTGTCAGTGGGCCCCTCTTGGGTGTGGGCCCTTGGCAAGCGCCCAACTGTGGTCACCCTAGACGCATCCCTGGGGCTTGCATAGGAGGATGCACTCATGTACCCCATACAGAGGTCAGGTATGCCTTCCATTCTGCCACTCTTGATGGCAACCAGAATTTGCTGCCTGAGGTAACCACTTTTCCTTGGTTGGTTGTGAGGCTATCTCTGTGTGCAGAATGGGAGCCCAGTTCATATTAACCTACCTTCCCATAGCCATACTAGCCGTTCTCCACACAATTATGGGGAAAGATCTGGCAGTGTGAACCAGCTTTACCTGGTTAGAAGTTTAAGTATTTCCAGTCTAAGTAGAGCATAGATCATTCTCAGTCTTCCTGTAAGTGAGCAAATGATCCAGCAGTTCTAGTATGAACCCTATTGAAATGCAGGAGAAAATATAATGAAAATCAGTGAGCTTGGCTAACATTTGCTTATTTGAGAGGAAGCCCATCTACACATGACTGACAAAACCACTTCTTCCTTCTAACAGCTCTTGCCACATCCATGGTTGCACAGCAATAGCACCATCCTAGCCTGGAAATTCCAAGTCTGGCTTTGACTCTGTTTCACCTGCCAAGCCAGTGCTGGTAGAATGTCTTGTTCTCTAAGTAGCACAGAACAGTGGGGATAAATGACTCGCTGTTCTGTCACAGTCTCTCTATCAGATCCTTCCCCTCCAGATGTGTTAGACTGTCAATGATGGGAGTTGCAGTCCAACACATCTGGAGGGCACCAGGTCAGGGAAGGCTGCTCTGTTGGGTCTTTCCAGACAATCTATTCTTACATGAAAATGGTGTGATTGTTTCTCAGGTGTTGTAGAGAATTCAGAACCCATAAAGGTGCGCTTCTGTTATGGGGACATCACGTTTCCCCACAATTAAAATCACCACTTCTTTTTCATTTATTTATTTCAGAGGATTTCTATACCACAAAAGGCTGCTTTTCAGAGGATTTCTATACCGCAAAAGGCTGCTGTGCTAGGTTTAAAAGCCTTTAACACACTGCATCCAGACTTAGGTACTGGCTGAAGGCTTTTAAACCTTAAAATTCCAACTTCAAGTATAACCTGATGGGATCTGAGCTAGTGGTGACCGACCAAGAAAGAGATCTTGGGGTTGTGGTGGACAGCTCGATGAAAATGTTGACCCCGGTGTGCAGCTGCTGTAAAAAAGGCAAACTCCATGTTAGGCATAATTAGAAAAGGGATTGAGAATAAAACTGCCAAATCATACTGCCCCTATACAAATCTATGGTGCAACCATACTTGGAATACTGTGTACAGTTCTGTTCACCACACCTAAAAAAGGATATTGTACAGCTGGAAAAGGTGCAGAAAGGGGCAACTCAAACAATCAAGGGGCTGAAGCATCTCCCCTAAGAGGCAAGGTTACAACAGCTAGGATGTTTAGCCTGAAAAAAAGGAGGGTAAGGGGAGACATGATAGAGGTGTACAATATTATGCATGCTGTGGAGAAAGTGGGTAGGGAGACATTTTTCTCCCTCTCTCTTAATTCTAGAACCCGGGGTCATCCCATGAAGCTGATTGGTGGGAGATTCAGGACAGACAGAAGGAAGTACTTCTTCACACAGTGTATAGCTAAACTATGGAATTCAATACCACAAGATGTGGCGATGGCCGTCAACCTGGATGGCTTTAATAGGGGGTTGGACAAATTCCTGGGGGAGAAGGCTATCAGTGGCTACTAGGCTTGAGGGCTATGTGCTACCTCCAGTACCAGAGGCAGTGAGCCTATGTACACCAGTTGCTGGGGAACATGGGTGGGAGGGTGCTGTTTCACTCGTGTCCTGCTTGTAGGTTCCTGGTCGACTGCTGGTTGGCCACTGTGTGAACAGAATGCTGGACTAGAAGGACCCTTGGTCTGACCCAGCAGGAGCCTTCTTATGCTCTTATGTGATTCTTGCTGGTTCAGGTCTACGTGCACCTTAACAGATGGTCTCCACAATCAGCTCTGACACCACTGATCACCTGATACATGCACTGGGGAAGAGAGGGCTGAATTCAGGCCCTCTTTCCCTCTGATCAGAGTTGTCAGACTCAGAACTGAACCATCCTGTGTTTTCTTGGTTTTATGATAAGTTTTAATGCTTTATTTTCGTTGCTGCTGTTGTACATTGCCCCAGGAGCCTGGTAGGTGGCAATTGTAATTTATACGTTTAATAGCTATATAAATAAATCTGTTGAGTCAGTGTGCATATGCAGATCCTTGCACATAGAAGTGTGGAGGCCTCCACACCATTTTCCCTGCACATGGGATTGTCCGCAAGGTAGGTACAACATGTAACGTAAGTGTTAAGAGAAAGATGCCATAGGAACATAGGGGCTTTAACCAGCCAAAGTTAAGCACTTCTCAGGCTGCAATCCTATGCATACTTACCTGGCAGAAAGTCCCACTGAACACAGAGGGACTTACTTCTAAGTATACATACATCAGATTCAACTGCTAGTCAGGAGTAAGTCCCATTGAATGGAATGGAGCTTACTTCTGCTTAAACATGCTTAGCATTGCACTGCATGCTGCTTTGCTTTCAGTGGAAGACATTTAGAGCACAATCCTATGTATGATTAGACAGAAAAAACTCCTACAACTCCCAGCACTCCCCAGCCAGCATGCATAGGATTACACCATTAAGCACATATTTAATTCTTCCCATTGAAATCAATGGGGCTTATAACTACTTAGTATTCCAGGTGTATGCTTCCCTCCATCAGACTCTTTGGGGAGTGATATCTAATGGAGAGACTATTGCAGTATGTAAAACACAGAATGATCTCTGTACAAAAAGAAATGGATATATCAAAGTAAAACACAGTTTGACCTAAGTGTTTGATTGGATGGAGGGTTGGAGGGATACAGATGGATGGTTGGACAGTCAATTCTTGGATGATGTTTGGCAACATGTTCAGCCTTTCTCTTTGATATACTCTAAAGTAAAGTAAAGAAATAACACAGAGTCTTTCACTGCAAAGGTTGTTTACAAAACACTTGTGATTTCGCTCCCCACCCCCAAATTGACTGCATAAGCAGTAAGCAGCTTTTAGCATATTCCAGCATAAGCAGGCACATTTCCTGGGCTGACCAGAAGAGTAGACACAGAGATCACTCTTCAGGCTTTAATATTTTAGCAATATATGGAATTGCACAACAGTGGCAATAAAACAACACAGCTGTGCTTCTGGAGAGCTGCAACAAAGAGGGTAGTTTTGGTTGCAGAAGTGTTTATATACCGGAGTGGAATAGAACACAGTGAATAATCTAGTCATAATTCAACAGTTTTTGGATATTGCTTGCTTATGTAAAATACAAAGGCCTACCTTACAGTATTTCAGATCATTGGTTCAACTACTGCTTACTTGAGTAGCAGGGGCTTTCTTAGTGCCATGCAGCTGTGGTATTTTATTGCCAGTTAAGGTGGCCAGGTGTCCTCTTTTACAGAGGACAACCTTCTATTTGAAGGGCTGTCCCATCCAAGCCCAGTTTAAAGATAAGAACCATCACAAGGGAGAGCAGCAGGGGCCTTGAAGTTTCCCATCTATAGCACCTGGACAGCAGACGGAGGAGACAGACAGGTCACAGTCATCCACACTATGGTGAGATGTACTGTAGTCTATTTCAATTATTATTTCTAAATTTGCATATATATATATATATATATATATATTCACATATGCAAGTTTCATGCAAATCTGTGTTCACTTTTGTCCTCTTTTTTTTGGTGATGCACATCCTGTTTTTTGGCGATTCACAAGCAGCCACCCTACAGTGCCACAGTATGTGTGTGTCTGTGTATAATCTAATCTGTCTGTCTATCGAAAACACATTAAAGTCTAAGAGAAGTCAGCAAAGTTTACTTGGACTAGCACACAGGCCTTTAAAGGTCCTTCCAGGCTCTGCAAGCCCTAGCACACAGGCTTTTAAAGGTCTCAGGTGGAAGTCCTTCCAAGCTCTACCATCTAGTGGTGCAGCGAGGGCTGGATCTTGGGCCTGAAATCTGGGGCCCCGCAGTCGAGGGGCCCCCCAAATGACCACCCAGAGAGTAGCATGTGAGGAGGGCAAACAGGGGCATGCCAGGGCCCACAGGCTGACACTAGTTGCCACAAAATCCTTTCTTTCTTATTTTAAAAACATTTTATAGTCAGGGAGAACCTGGCCAGGCATGTACATGGTTATGGATGCCCATGTTATTATTTTTGCTTTTAAAATATATTATCCTTTTCTGCAACAAAGTGTTACTTATTCCCAAGTAAATGTGTCTCACAGCAGGGCAACAGAAGTGAGCTCCATTTTATTCCTGTCATCATGACGGAGCTATAATTTAAGTGAGTTTAAAATGTGAAACTGCACATGCTCAGAATTTTTTTTAATCAGAGTTGGCAAATAGGGTTTTTCTTTTGTTGGTCTAATGTATGAGGAATGTAGAAGCAGTTGTAAAGCATAGAATAGTGGTGTATGTGTTGTGGGGGGGGGGAGAAATGTTCACTGTGTGCTTCACAACTGAAGTAATACAAATGTCCGTCTAAAGCCCCACCCCCACTGTGCTGTAAGACCATTAAGGGAGCAATCCTATGGCCACTAGACACTGCCTAGAGGGCCATAGGATATGCTCATTTCTGGGAACTGACCTCGGAGCCCACACTCCGAGGTCGGTTCCCAGAAAACTGACCTCTCCCCTTGTCCACACTGCCTCCGAGGCAGCGCGGAGAAGCCCTGTCCTCTGTGCTAGGAAGAGGAGTGCGGAGTGACTGAAAAGGGGCGGGGCTGGGGGTTTTCTGGGGCGGGGAGAGTGGAGCTGTGCATACGACACATCCAATGTGTCGTACAACAGCTTCCACTCCTGGTCAGGCCCCCCGCCGCTAGACAGCTGAAAACAGCTGTATAGCAAAAAATAGCAAGGCAGGAGAGGTGCAGAGGGAACGATCCCCCTGTGCCTCTCCTGCCTTGCTTTGGATAGGCGGTTGCCTCCGAGGTCAGAGGTGGCCGCCTATCTAATTAGGATTGTGACCTAAGTCCAGAGTCTAAAATTACCTGGTGGTGTTCCTGCTGCCACCCAATCTTTTTGCAAGTGGAGGTGGCTGGATTGACCCTGGGACATTACACACATAAGGCATGCATTCTGCCACTGAGCCCACCCCCCTCCTTTTCAGTCAGCTTCAGCCTCCAAGATGGCTATATGCAGCCACCACAACATGGCTGCAATAATGCAGTTTAATAATACTGGACAAGCTTGTGTACTTTGAGGTAATGAAGGCCAGGAGTGTGCTTTTGGTGGCAATTGGTTGCTCTGATGTAACCCAAATTACTTTAGTGAACTCTCTCCTGGTGTGCAAAAACAGAATTAGAAGTGGAAGACAGATGTGACTCAGAAGGCACAGACATTCTGTGATGTTTCATATCTCCATGTCTTAGGCAGGTGCATCACATTCAAGAGCCCCAGGCAATGCTTATGGCATGATTAGCCATATCGTCCCTGAAGACTAAGCTAACTGAGAGAGATGGGGATGTTTGCACTATAAGAAAAGCGCCAACATACTGACAATGCTGCCCTTTCTTTTTTTACTAGAGAAGTTATTTTCTAGAAGGAGGAGGAGGAGGAGGAGGAGGGAGAGAAGAGTCTACTTTTTGATACAGATTATTACTTTAAAGATACAACTTCTGATGATATGGATACCAGAGGACAATAAAATGTCAAGTGAGACACACAGGAAGAACTTGTGCAGAAGGTTTTTCCCCAGGGCTGGCATCCAGGGTAGGCACAGTTGGGCACCAGCTGAGGGCCCACACTCCAGCAAGGGCCCACTGATTTGCTCCTCTTCATCACTGCTTGTTCCCCTGCCTCTTGCTCCGGCCCAGACAGTAGTGAGAAGGCGGAGCAGCAGATACCACGGCCTATTTGCTCACTGGCTCTCTGCCTGTCAAGCAAGCATGTGGTAGCCATCATGAGAAAGAGGACGAGGAGCAATAGCAGCTGGTGACAACGGTGGTGAGAAGGGAGGCTCTCTGAGGGAGGGGGTCCATTGAAGGTGCGTTGCCCAAGGGCCCCCTGGAGCTCAAACAGCTGGAGCATTGTTCTTTCCCCACAGCCCTGCAAACGTTTAGCTGCCCCTTTCCCATTAAGCATCCTCCTAGAAGCCAGGGCCATATCTCTGCCAGGCCTGCTTACCCGCAGAGTCTCTGCTTATGCTCATGCTTCCCACTGCTGGCAAAGTGCCTCTCCAGCTCATTCAGGGCCTGCTGCTAACAATTAAGGCTTTGCCAATGTAGCAGCATCTGAATGATGATCGAAGCCCTCTCCAAACACATCTGAAGAGGTCGAGCGCATCCTAATGATCTCTCTCCTCCACCTGTGCCCTCCCCACCCTGCCGTTGCCTAGCAACCGCCTCCCAATGTATCAAGAGTACATGATTCTGAGCTCTAGTCTAGATTCTCTTTTGCTTAAGGCAGGTGTGTTGCACCCCCTCTGTTTACTCTGTGGGAAGGGTTTCAAAGACCATGTGGGTCAGATTTCTTTTACTGGATTGTGTGTTTCAGGGGAGTGGAGGAGCAGGAAACTGCAACAAGGCTGCTGGATTCAGCCCGGAGTTAAGTTGCACTGGGAGTGATTTAGGGGAGCTTGTCTGCAAGTCACTGTTGCTGGGTTAAAGGAGATTTAGCCAGCAGCTGACCTGCAGCATCCACACTGACAGCAGTTCACCTGCTATTACAGGCACATGAACAGAGCCAGCAAAAAGGAGGCCAAACGTATATAGGGAGCCTCAGGCCAGTGGAGGCTGGTGGCTATGATGTCAGTGGGACAGCGAATCCCCTCCGGGTTTCAGTCAGGACTCTAAAGGAGCTATTCAAGGTGAGAAGGCTCTTTTAGAGCTCTGACTGAAACCGGAGTGGATTCACGATCCCACTGACATCAGAGCCACCAGCCTCCAGTGCCTTATGCATGTCGCTGTTTCTCAGCTTCAATTAGGGATTGTACACCTCATAAAAAAGGTAAAGGTAAAGGTGTCCCCAACCAATTGTGTCCGACTCTAGGGTGTGGTGCTCATCTCCATTTCTAAGCCGAAGAGCCAGTGCTGTCCGAAGACGCTTCTGTGGTCATGTGGCCAGCATGACTGAACACCGAGGTGCACGGAACGCTGTTACCTTTCCCGCCGAAGCAGTACCTATTTTATCTACTTGCAATTTCTTGGTTTTGAACTGCTAGGTTGGCAGAAGCTGGGACTGAAGACGGGAGCTCACTCCGTCATGCGGCACTCGGGTCTCAAACTGCTGTCCTGCCGACCTTCCGGTCTGCTGTTCAGCATCTTAACCACTAAGCCACCGCGGCCCCTGTACACCTTATAGAGGTGTACAAAATTATGCCTGGTGTGGAGAATGTGGATAGGGAGACATTTTTCTCCCTCTCTCACAATGGTGAAACCTGGGGTCATCCAATGAAGCTGATTGGTGGACGATTCAGGACAGATAAAAGGAAGTACTTCTTCACACAGCGCATAGTTAAACTATGGAATTCACTTCCACAAGATGTAGTGATGGCCGCCAACTTGGATGGCTTTAAAAGGGGGTTAGACAAATTCCTGGAGGAGAAGGCTATCAGTGGCTGCTAGGCTTGATGGCCATGTGCTACCTCCAGTACCAGAGGAGGTATGCTACACTAGTTGCTGGGAAACATGGGCGGGAAGGTGCTGTTTCACTCCTGTCCTGCTTGTTTTTCCTGGTCAACAGCTGGTTGACCACTGTGTAAATAGAATGCTGGGCTAGATAGATCCTTGGTCTGATCCAGCATGGCTCTTCTCATGTTCTTATGGACGAATCTGTCAGTTTTGGTTTCTCTCCATTTCTCATTTTTCTGCTCTTAAACTTGGTTCATTCTGAACTTCGAGAATTTTTCCAGTGTTAGGTTCAGGTCACTCAAACACTGAGAATTCTTTTCTTTTTTAAGTTTGCATTAAAATACATACACATTTTTGTGTATATTTCTCCTAATACATGCATTTTGTATGCAGTTTTGCCTAACATACCCATTTTTGAAAGCTTTTTTCCACCTCTAGTTATTGGGCAGCATATAAATATTGTAAATAAATAAGAAAAATAGTTGTGTCCTTTCTCTTCAAGGCCTGAGGCAGCTCCCAGCAATTAAAAAGTTGTAATAGGGCCTGAATCAGTAGCATTCCTGAGCAGCCAGGATTGGCAGGAAGTGCAGAAGGCCTTTCAGTGTCAGACATCTCCGTCACATTGAAAAATGGGTAACAACTAGGATTGGGGAGAAACAATGATCCAACCACAAACTCAGGAAACTGAATCAGTAATTTGAGGGAAAATGGCCTGTACTGCAACTTCATTTCTTCAGATAATTTCACTGATTCTTCAGTATGTTTACTTGGGAGTACGTCCCACTGAACTCAGTGGAGCTTACCACTGGTGGCACAAACTCTCCCACCGCCTGAGGCAGGAGGTCACATGTGCCACTGCTACCACTACATCCCCTCACCCCCCATTGCTGCCCCAAGTGTGTCACCCCACCCCCATCGCCACCACTGCCCTCTGGCTTGCTCTGAGGATTCCCTCAGAGTGAGCCAGACAGCAGTCTGGCCCTGCTGGAGGGCCCATGGCAGCTGGAGAAAGTGGCTGCTGCAGCAACGTGGCAACAGCGGTGGTGAGGGGAAGTGCGATGCGGCAGTGGGCAGGCTGCGTGACGCGGCGGGAAGGAGGGGCACAACGTGGCAGCATTTGTGCGCCCCTGCCTCAGGTGGCAGGAGAGCTTGTGCTGGGGCTGTTGAGAAGGTTTCTCTTTCAGGCAGCGGGTGGCATAGTGAACTAGCTGAAGCTTCTGAGTCATGTTGTCTTCAAGGCAGTGGAGGCTGGTGGCGCCGATGTCCGGGGGGCAGCGAATCTGCTCCAGGATTCAGTCAGAACTCTAGGGAAGCTATCCAAGGTACTGAACCTATTTTAGGGCTTGGGTTCACCAGCTTGGATATCTCCTTTAAAGTTCTGACTGAAAGCTGGAGCAGATGCGGCACCCCACTGACATCGGAGTCACCAGCCTCCACTGCTTCAAGGGGATCCCCATGTAAAGTGCATGTCAGCATTTGACATTAGGATAGGGTTACATGGGGGGAGGGGAGGGACCTTGTTAATATGGGCATTGTAAAACAAGAATAGGAGGTGGTAATAGCAGCAGCGCTGTTGCCTACGGCCATCAGTTCTTGCAACTCCAGTTCATGATAAGGTGTGGTAACTCTTGCTAGCAGCACAGAGTACTAAGGTTGTAGCTATTCATAGGCACAGGGGCATTCTTTATTTAAGGCCTGTGGTGACTCAATGATTGCCCCATCTGATGGCTGTTGTTCATTGTCTAGAGGAAATTACTTGGTGGCCCCAGTCCAGTTGTCTTGGACACAAATAATCACAAATAACAGCTGGCACTTTGGACCCTCTCACTGGCACTCTTTGCAGAAGCCATGGCATTAGTAAACATGGAAACCTTGGAGATGGGCTAGTCAGAGTTGCTGGAGTTAGCATATATCCTCCAGACTAGTGTTTTTTCTGCTACAAGAAAACCAAAACATCGTAAAGGGTGGATAGGCCTTTGGTCTGATCCAGCACCACCCTCTTCAGTATTATTATCATCATTATTATTAATAACAACAACAACAACATTTTTATACTGCCCCATAGCTGAAGCTCTCCGGGTGGTTTACAGAGATTAAAAACATTTTTTTAAAAATATGCAAAAGTTTAAAACATAAAAAACACACAACAGAGTATACACAGAGACAACATATATCTAAAAACAACTTTGAGCAATCAGCTAAACTGTAAAACAAATCCAGGTTAGATTAAAACTCATGACATGCTGCTAAATGCTTGGGAAAAGAGAAAAGTTTTAACCTGGTATCGAAATGATAGCAATGTTGGCGCCAGATGGGCCTCATTGGGGAGATCATTTCAGAATTGGGGGGCCACACCGAGAAGGCCCTCTCATTGCTGTCTTCCAAGCTGCCCTTGGAGTAGGCACCCAGAGGAGGTCCTTAGATGTTGAATGTAGTATACTGGTAGGTTCATGTCGGGAGAGGTGCTCCATCATGTATTGTGGTCCTGAGCTGTGGAAGGCTTTATAGCTTAAAACCAGCACCTTAAATCAGGCTCAGAAACATACAGGCAGCCAATGTAAGTGGGCCAGGGTTGGTCGAACCTTCTGGTCTCCATTATCAATCTGGCTGCCGCATTTTGCACAAGCTGCAGCTTCTGAACTGTCATCAAAGGCAGCCCCACCTAGAGTGTATTGCAGTAATCTAACTTGGAGATTACCAGAGCATAGACAACTGAAGCCAGGTTATTCCTGTCCAGATAGGGGCAGAGGTGGGCCACCAACCAAAGTTGGAAGAAGGCACTCTGTGCCACTAAGGCCACCTGAGCCTCAAGTGGCAAAGATGGTTCTAGGAGAACCCCCAAGCTATGAACCTGCTCCTTCAGGGGGAGTGCAATCCCATCCAGAACAGGTTGAGCACCCTCCATCTGGTCAGAAGAACCAGCCGCTAACAGCATCTCAGTCTTGTCTGGATTGAGTTTCAGTTTATTAGCCCTCATCCAGTCCATTGTCACAGCCAGGCACCAATCTAGCACATCCACAGCCTCACCTGACGAAGATGAAAAGGAGAAATAGAGTGGTGTGTCATCAGCATACTGATGACAATGCTCTCAAAAACTCCGGATGACTGCGCTCAATGGTTTCATGTAGATGTTGAACAGCATGGGGGACAAAACTGCCCCCTGCAGAACCCCATACTGGAGAATCCACAGGGCCAAACAATGTTCCCCAAGCACCACCTTCTGGAGCTGACGCCCCAAGTAGGAGCGAAACCACTGCAGTGCAGTATGTCCCACTCCCTACTCAGACAGTCGCCCCATGGTCAATGGTATTGAAAGCAACCAAGAGATCAAGGAGAATCAACAAGGCAACACTCCCCAGTTTTTCTCCCAGCATAGGTCATCATACAGGGTGATCAAGGCTATTTCCATGCCCAAACCTGGCCTGCACCCTGACTGAAATGGATCCAGATAATCGGTCTCATCCAAGAGTGCCTGGAGCTGGCTCCTCCTGGGCAGGTCCTTGCCCAGGAATGGAACATTTGCCAGCAGCCTATAGTTATTAAGATTTTCTGGGTCAAGGGAGGATGAACAGAACATGTTCCTCACCACATGTTGTGTTCATCACCTGAAGTATTACTCCAGATCCCTCGCTCCTGTGAAGCATGGCAGGTATCCATGAGGAATAGAGCTTTTTCTGCAGTGTCATCAATCCTGTGAAATACCTTGCCACATGAAATGTGTCAGGCCTGGACACTCTATTGCCTCAGAGGCCTGGTAAAAGCATAGCTATTCAAATGGCTTTTGACTGAACGTTGTCTTGGTTCACCTTTGTTTTGTTTAATGCTATCCCAACTTTCTCTGCTGCTCCCAGGAATCATTAACTCCTATTGTTTTATTATGTTACTATTGGGCTTTTTTGGTGGTAATTTTTAGGAATATTGGATGTGATACATGTTTTAAATATTGCATTTTTTTCTTTTAAAACAAATCTTTTACCTTGAGTTCCTTTTCTGAAAATAAGGCAGGACAGAAGTTTTAAAAATAAATAAAATAATGTGTTGATGTTGGTGGTGATGATAAGGATGTGGGTTATTCACATTATTCCTTGCAACTATGCCATGAGGTTGATTCCATTGAGAGATGGTGACTCTGTGGAGATCTGAACCCTGGTCTAAGTCTACCCATTAACACCATTCCGGCTCTGTTGGAGTAGGCCAGTTCTGGCATAAGAACATGAGGTCCCTGCTGGGTCAGAGACAATCTATTACATTTTTATCCTGCCCTTCTCCAAAGAGCTTAAGCTGAGTATGGAGCTTATTGCCTGCCTTCCTCCACCTGGTGTCCTCTAGAACTAACCCCACCCCATAATCTCCAGCCAATGGCCATGCTGCCTGGTGATGACCAAATGGGCAGTATTCCAATATCATCTGATCTTGATTTCCCCGTTTCCCCTCCTGTGAAGCTGATGATGCCACTTTAAATTTGTTGTTGATGTAAGGACCATTTTGGCCAAACCCAGATTAGCTTTCCTATGTCTCTGCTAACGGTGCTTTTCAAGCATCTATAAGTGGCATGCCAAAGAGCCATGGGCTAAATTCTGCACACGTGCCCCTAGGATGAATACGCACCTGCCTTCCCATGAACTAAACATACCTGAAAATCAGCATGGGCTGGGTTGGGTTGCTGCTGCTGCTGTTGTTGAGATAATAACCCCAGGATCTGCTAGAGGGTAAAATGATTATATGAAGAGCCCCGAAGCATTCATCCAGATGTGGCTTTTCCCTCTGTCCTGACTGGGCACTGTAGGATGCTGGGAAGGGGCAGATGCCTGCGCTTGTCATGGGAACCATTTTTATCTCAGAAAATCAGGCCTTGCAAGAGGAGAGGTATGTGGGGGGTGGGGGTGGGGGTGGAGGGGAGCACAGACTGAATTCCATTCCACATTTGGCCTGCAGGGATCCAGATCCCTAAGAGAGTACTGCCAACCCCCAACCCCCTGCCCAAAGTGCTACCTTGGCGATCTCCTGTAGTTTCTAATCAGGGCCAGCCAAAGACATTTAGCTGCCTGAGGCAAAGGACAAGATAGAACCCCCCTCCTATTGCATATGCAAAAGCCAATGGGCCTGCCAGTTCAATCTTCCTTCAATACTGGCAATGGGCGGCATCCTCCACCACACCTGAAGGCAACAGGCGAGCTCAAGGGGCACAGGGCAGGCTGCATGGCCCACGGCGATTTCCTCCAACCCTTTGCTGCTGCCTCCCAACATCTGCCACCTGAGGCATCTGTGTCACTCTGCCTAATGGTAGGGCTGGCCCTGTTTCTGATGGTCTGTAGAAGACTGCACTGGACTTGTGTGTACCGCTCCCCTTCTCTGAATTGTATGGACAGAGTTTGCCTGCAGGGCTTTGAGCCCACTATCTTCCATCGAACTTGAAACGGACTTTAAACTGAAAGCCCTTGGAAAAGGTTTCTTTTCCTTGCGCAGGAGCAAAGCCCGCACCACACTTAAATGGTGCAAGGTAGCGCCTGTCCTTGTTGACGGATCTCAGTGTGTTAAATTGGGGATCATGTTCTTGGAGTCCTCTGGGTTTGTTTTAGTTTGACTCATTAATCTAACTGAAGCTTTGCTTGCCTGAGATAATACAAGGATTAACTGGACAGCAAAACAAACAGAAGCCTGAATAACTGCCCAGGTTATCGCCTTTTCCCTTCCACCAATAAAATTCAGGAGAAGATTAATAAAAGGGGATACTAAATCTTACTCTCTCCGTCTGACTGCTTTATCACTAAAAT
Organism: Heloderma suspectum; assembly: GCF_057233095.1. Lineage (NCBI taxonomy): Eukaryota > Metazoa > Chordata > Lepidosauria > Squamata > Helodermatidae > Heloderma > Heloderma suspectum. The sequence goes on along the minus strand of NC_139458.1, from coordinate 69,815,496 downwards.
TCCTCGCAGGATTTCGTTGTTGAGAATATTGATCAGACTGTCACAAAACACATAGAAATGAGCACAAATAGTTATCCCAGGCCTGATCTCTTACTTGTGGTTTTAACACTCTGATTTTTACATTTTCCATTTAGGTAAACTTGTAAAGGTTTTGAAGACACATAGGCTTGAATATGCATTTTGAACAAGCTAAAAGCAATGAGGTATTACTCTTAGAAACCCTTATGAGACAAATCTCTTTGTGGGGGTTTTGTTTTTTTGTTTTAAATCAAGCTGTGTAGTCCCCAGGATATGGATCACAGTGGAGAGGTCAGCTTGAGAGAAAGATGGACCTAAACTGACTGCACAATTGTAAAAAGCATCCCCATACTGATACCTTGAGACTACAGCTGAAACTGATACCTACCTAGATTCATTCTTCTCCTCTACCTCCTGCCTTCTCCTGTATGTTTTCACCCTTGCTAATGTGTGTTGTTATGGTTATTTATTATTGCACTTTGCAGAGATTTATATAAGCAAATGGCGGATCCCTTCCCCCAAAAGCTTACAGTCGAAATTTAGAGTCTGTGTGTAGGGGGGCTTCTTCACACAGAGCTTTTATCCTGGTATTGAGATGGCTCTCTCACGGAAGTTTGCGGGCTCTTTGGATGATGCCGTGAACTCCCAGGGTGTCTCCTGCCATTTCTCCCAGCCTATCCCATGTTTTCCGCAAATGCAAAAAATGTGGTATTTTTTCCAGCCCACGGAGCTGGAGCACCATGACCCCCCTGTGAAATTCTCCAGTAGCGGAAGAAACTGCTGTGCCTGGTTGGCTGTGGGTTGCACTCTCTCTGTGCCTGCCATGTAAATGCTTGAGCACATTTCTCGACTGGAGGAAGAAGAGGGTAAAATGCCTCCCTGCAACAAAGCGAGACAGATCCGACACCCTCGCCAAGCTCACAATTAATGTCCTCTGTTAATTCAGAGCACCCCATTAAGTTCAGTGGGGCTTACTTCCAAGTAAGTGTGCCAAGGGTTGCAGACTTACAGCGCAATCTTATGTCTACTCAGAAGTAAGTCATCGCTTTCCTGGGGGCTGTGAAGAAACAATACAGCACCAGTTAAGAGATGAAAACAAGACTCCGCCCCCCTGCTCCTTTGCATACATGCCCGGGAGGGGGGCACTCCTTTGATTCCCTCCACCTTTAAAATCACTAGAAGGGCTTCTGACTTCCCTCCTGCTGCAGAGGAGTGGAGGGACAGGCGGAGCCATCAATCATGTTACAGGAACCAATGATCAGCCTTCTGTCCTGATTTTTCCCTGCAGCCATGAAAAGGTATAAAGCAGAGAGAAGCACTATGAGAGATACTTGTATACAGGGCTAGTCTAAATCCCGGAATGGATCTGGAATCAAAAGAATCTGTTTGTAGTGGGATAAAATGCCAGGTGTGAAGAGAGCCTGTGTGTGTGTGTCAGGACAACAAAGTGAGTGGAAGAAGGGAGATGTGCAGGTGATGCTGAAAGAGAAAGGCAATGTGAGCAAATTCCAGAACATAGGGGAAGGGCTGTAGATCAGTGTCAAAGCCCCTGCTTTGCATGTAGAAGGCCCCAGGTTCAATCCCTTCCAGGTCCTGATGCGTCTGGACACCTGTTTGAACCCCTGGGAAGCCACAGCAGACAGCAGCAGCAGCATCCCAGGAAGTGGGGCCAGCTGGAATTGCCCTTGCTGCTCTTGGCCTTGACATCTGCAGTACTGCTGTGAGCAACCCAGATGGTCGCACTGGAGCTTGCAGGCAAGGGGCACCGTCAGGCAAAGTTTTTTTTTGTTGCGCACCTGCCCACCTTTGGGCCATTCTCACTTTATTCTCATTTTAAAGGTTGGAGCTTTTATTTTGTACATTTTCCAGTTTCCATTTCAGTTTAATTACTTGAATATTTTAATATTGGTTTCACATTTGGGTTTTCTTCTGCTAGGTCCTGGGGGATGCTGGGAGTTGTAGACCCATACATCTGGAGGGCACCAGGTTGGGGAAGGCTGGTGTAAGGCCTGGGGGGTGGTGTCATCCTACAGGCAGACAGTAGTGAAGCAGAGGGGTCGATGGTGTGACTCTGTAGAAGGCCGCTTCCTAGGTGCATGGACATGGCCTGCTTTTTGGTTGGGGAGGTGGAGTGGCCAAAGGTTTCACAGAGAAGGTGAAACCTTCATAGAATCTATGATTCTATGAAGGTAGGCTGTGAGGAGGGTGCTGTGCTTTTGATCAAGTGCTATATAACATATTTGGTTAAACCTTCCAAATAATATGGTTAGTGGGGCTTCATTTGCAACAAGGGCCAAGTGCAGAAACTTCATAGGGTCCCCTCCCTGGTGTTAGATGAAAAAGGACTGGAATTGCTTTGCCAGTGTTTTATGTGGTGGCTACAATCCTATGTACACTTACTTGGGAGTAGCCCTGTTGAACACATTGAGTCTTATCTTATGCCCAAGCAGACATGCACAGAACGGGGCTGCGTCTGCGTGTCACTGCTTCTTAAGAAGGTTGATTGTTTCATTGTCATTTTTAGACTATGTAAGCCACTTTGGGTATTGCTTGAAATCAGAATTCAAATATTACAATGTAGGAAATAAACATAAAGGGTTCTAAATAAACAACTCCAAAACAAACAAGCAGTGTCCATCTACATAGTACAAACTGCACCAAAGCTCTGTGTACCTGGCAAGGGGCCAAGGGGCAAAGTGTATACTTCCCCAGGCCCACTGATGTCTCCAAACTACTCCCTCTGCTTACCCCTCTTGACACTGCTGCCAGGACCATTTTAAAGCCTAGGCCAGCCTTCTTCAATCTGGTACCCTCCAGATGTGCTGGACTGCAACACCCATCATTCCCAGCCAGCATGATGGGATTTGCAGTCCAACACATCTGGAGGGCACCAGGTTGGGGAAGACTGGTCTAGACTGAAAGCAAAAGATTTAGATTGCCTTTGCAGCTCCTATAGGAGCTGCAGCAACAAAGAGAGGAATAGGGACTGACAGTAAGCGCAGCAGAAGCGGCAGCTGAGGGCCAGTGAGTCAAGCAGCGCTGGCACTGGGGAGGAGGAAGAACCCAGGCTGGCATGACAGGGGGTGTGAGAGAACCCCCGCCCCCCCTGCCATTACTGACAAGTTGATGGCTTGTAGACTGCTCCTGGGCCTGCTTGCTGATTGATAAATTTGCTCAAACACTTCCCAATCAATTTTTGAGAAATGACCTAAAAGTCATAATCATTGTTGACTCTTCCCACCAGCTCACAAATAATATAAGAGGAAATGCACTGGGGAAGTCAGTGGTTTTTCATTGCAGATAAACCTGGGAAAGTTTAGTCTCTCAGGCTAATCCCTGCAGCCAATTGCACCTGACTGTCAAGCTGGGGTCCTGCATACTGAAGGGCTGGAAGGGGCAAGTGTGGCCAGGAGCAAGGCAGAGGCCAAGCCTATAGCTTAGCCAGAACTGGTCTCCATGACCTAGTCACACAGCAGCCTTCCCCGACCTGGTGCCCTCTTGAATGACATCCCCCAGAATTCCTGGCCATTAGCCATGCTGGCTAGGGCTGATGCAAGTTGAAGTCCAAAACCTCTGGAGGACACCAGGTTGGGGAAGGCTGCACTAAGGTGATAAACCTGTCCCAGTGCGGTCCCACTGTGGAGAGGACTTAACAACACTGGCTGCTCAGACCGGTGTGCAGGACTTACCTGGAGGATGTGATATTGGCCAGATGTTTCTCCTTGACCCCTTGCAACCTGTTGGTGTGAGGAGACTCCCTTGGCTGCTATCGCTGCAGTTCTTTCCTTTGGTCTAAGCTGTGCATGGCTGCACAGGCTGAATCCCTGCCTGACATCTCTTCGGCCACCATTCAAGACCCACTGCACAGGCTCAAGCCCTGCCCCGGATACTCATCTGAGCGGCCAGGGGGTATCACATTAAGACTGCAATATGACACACACTTCATATAAACTACATTCCATTGGAAGCAAAGTGTGAGATAGCACCCCCACACACACACACACACACCCCACAATTGAGGGTGTTTTGCCCAAGGGCCCTCAAACCCTAGAGCTAGCACTTGAAGCATCAGCAGTTGATTGGGCCTCATTCCTCCCTGCTCAGTATGATTCAGGAAGCTGCACACCCCATCCTTTGTGCCGATTATTACCAGGTCTGGTGTCAATGGTTGGCCAGCTGAGGGCCCGGAGGTTCAGATGGGCCCAGCCCTGCCCAGCCCTGACTGGCTGCAGGTGCTGCCAGGGCCAGACTGCTGCTGCAGTAGTAGCACCACCTCTTACTCCAGTCCTCCTTCTCCTTGCCCAGGTAGTCCCACTGGCAAATCGAAGCATCATAGCAGCTAGCCAGACCAGCCTGAAGGTGTCTTGCTTAGGCTGGGTCAGACTTAGCATTACGGTAATTGAGGGGGAAATCCAAAGGCATCTTAATAAACAGGCAAAGGTCAAAGGCACAGCTTCACCAGGTAAGTACCTAGTTTCCAGGAGAGAAGTCTGAGGCACAGCCAAGGTCAAAACACAAGAGAGCAGTCCAATGGAAACATAGTCCAAAAAGAGAGTAATCCAGAGGTCAGTAACATGGAGGTTCAATCACAAGGCAGGATCAAAGAAACAGGTGCCCTAGACGCTAAGACAAGGTGTTGTTTCCAACAGCTCTCAAGTGCCAACTGAGAACTGATATAGCCAGACCTTCCAGAGCCCCACCCAGAGATCACCCAGGCTTGTGTAAAAAGTCTTCCTCATGAGCAGGGCCCTACTCATGAGAAGTCCAGTTGCCGTGGTTCTTGAGGCATGCTCTTTGCCTTTGGGTGGCAGCCTGTGCCTCTACCTCCTGGTGCTTGCATATTCTAGGTCTAGGCAGATGTTTTGCCTCCTCAGATTCTGTGGGGGATGTATGGTCCTCAGGGGCCTCGCCCAGGGGTTCCTCAGTGTCCTCCAGACCAGTACTGGAGGATCTGGCGTAGCTTCCCTGGAGGTTCTAGGAGTGCCAATGACAGGATGATGCACCTTGGTTGTTGGACTACATGGTCTCAGAATCATCATCCAATGAGTCATCCCGGCTTGGGTCAGGCATGACAGCCAGGAACTTGACAGCAGGGCCCATGTTATTCCATTTCAAAACAAAACTTTTTTTTACGTTCCATTCTGAGTAGCCGTGATCGAAACCAACCAGATGCTGCCTTTGAGGGGGATGGCAATGAGGGTCCAGGAAAAGACCACCCCTTTATCACTCCTATGCCCTTATTGGCCATCCCCCCGAAGTGATGTGTTTGTGGGGGGTCCATTGGCAGCATTATGCTGAGGGCCCACTGGAGACCGGTGCTGACCCTGATTATTATTGCTATGGGCCAGCAGGGAAGTGTTTTTGGCAAGTGTTTCTTTCTCTTTGATCTCTAATGGGCAATTGTAGCCTGTTTCCTCCCCTTTCACTGATCTCTTTGCTCCTAGATATGGATGAAGTTGTGAATTCTGACACAGATACCAAGATGAACCCACAGAACAGGAGATTTTATTACTCTTATCTTAGCTCAAACAGTAAATGCACAAATGTTACTACTTTCTCATAGTAGCTTGGTACTTCCACTTCTGGTGCTAGCTGAAATCAGGAAGTGCTACAGCTGATGGAAATGCATAAATCCTGTATCCCTCAAGAGGAGAGCTGCAAACTGGGGCAGCTGTCCAAAGCTAGTTTGTCTTACGGCCTGTCTCAGCAGTGTCACTCTGGCTATTCCCAGAGCCAATAGCTCAGGCTCACTCCTTCACTAACTTCACAAGAGAAGCTCAAGCACACACAAGGAAGTCAACAAAAGGGGCTCATGGGGGCTTTGGCTCCATCAAAAAAAAACCAGAAAGGAAAAATGCAAAGTTTGCCAAATGGAAAAGGACTAGGAAGGAAACTTTATTGTCGAATGTTCAGTGGGAATGTTACAAACAACACAGACACGTGAAAAACAAAACTGGAGAACAAGCCTAAGACATATTTACAGCAAGGAATCCATATACTCCCCAAAGTGCAATTTATCTTTAAGCAGTATCTTAACAGCGCACTCATATGTGCAACAAAGACCATCAGTAAAAATGCATGCAACTAATATTATTCTGACATGTAAAATGTCACCTTTTAAAAAGGTGGTATATTACCACTCCTTACCTGGCTTGGTTTAATGTAGGGTATGCAAGATTCAGTTCAGACTCCGATTCAGAAAACAGCCTGATTTGCCTCAAACCAATTCAAAGGCTGCCCAGTTTCATTCAGGGGCTAAATCTGAATCTCGATTCAGAAATCCAAAGCTTTGGATCTTCAATTGACTATAACTGGAATTCAACAACTGGCTATAACTTTTCTGATGTTTGACAGAATTGGATGACATTTGCAGGTGTAGTATAGCCTTCCGAGGGGGTGATGCATGTACCTCATCATTGCACTGGTTGATTCTATGGTCTCTCTTCTAGGTAAAGAAGAGGCAACGTATTGAATTCAGAGTATCACAGTCCCATAAAACATAATGGGTGTCTTTTATTTCCATATTCTGCACTTAAAGAGAAAACGAGTTGGAACTGCCACAAAATGTTGCAATGTGGAGTTTAAGATTCCAGTGACTCCATTCCATTTTCTCCACTCCTGGTTCTTCCCCGCCCCAAACAGTTAGTCAGCATTCCATGGCCACCCAGCATGCTCAGTCTTCATGGGGTTGTTGAAGTTGTTGCTTTTTCCCTAAATGTTTTTTTGTACTTCTGCAAACCTTGTGGTTCTCCCAAGCCTGCTGATTCCTCCCTTTTGTGGGAATGTGGTGATGTTTTGGCTACGTAAGCAACGGCACCCACAGCCTGAACATTGAAAGTAGAGGGAATGACGATGGAAGTCCTTTGGAGGTTATCTGCATGGGGCTTTTACACCGGTTCTGCTGTGCCCTCAAGTTGATCGTGTCAGATGATGCATGCCTTTCTCCGTAGCCGGCGCACTGTTTCTGAAACTGCTTTTCTGATGGATTTTCCTGTTGCGGCAGCGTCAGTGTGGTTTAGGAGTCTGTGTGACATGAACTGAGTGGGGTACTGCAGGGCTCAGTCCTGGGCCCAGTGCTCTTCAACATTTTTATTAATGACTATTAATGACTAATAATAATTTTTATTAATTAGGTGCAGGGAATGCTGATCAAATTTGCAGATGACACAAAATTGGGAGGGATAGCTAATACTTTGGAAGACAGAAACAAAATTCAAAGTGATCTGGATAGACTGGAGTGCTGGGCAGAAAACAACAGAATGGCATTTAATAGGGACAAATGCCAAGTTCTGCACCTAGGAAAAAGAAACCAAATGCACAGTTACAAGATGGGGGATACGTGGCTCAACCACACTACGAGCGAGAAGGATCTTGGAATTGTTGTCGATCACAAGCTGAATATCAGCCAACAATGTGATGTGGCTGCAAAAAAGGCAAATGCTATTTTGGGCTGCATTCATAGAAGCATCGCTTCCAAATACCGGGAAGTACTAGTTCCCCTCTACTCAGCACTGGTTAGGCCTCATCCGGAGTACTGTGTCCAGTTCTGGGCACCACACTTTAAGAAGGATGCAGACAAACTGGAGAGGGTTCAAAGGAGGGCAACAAAGATGATCAGGGGACTGGAAACAAAGCCCTATGAAGAGAGACTGAAAGAACTGGGCATGTTTAGCCTTGAGAAGAGAAGACTGAGGGGAGATATGATAGCACTCTTCAAGTACTTGAAAGGTTGTCACAGAGAAGAAGGCCAGGATCTCTTCTTGATCATCCCAGAGTGCAGGACACGGAATAATGGGCTCAAGTTACAGGAAGCCAGATTCCGGCTGAACATCAGGAAAAACTTCCTGAGTGTCAGAGCAATACGACAATGGAACCAATTACCTGGGGAGGTGGTAGGCTCTCCCACACTGGAGGCCTTCAAGACGAGGCTGGACAGCCATTTGTCAGGGATGCTCTGACTTGGATTCCTACCTTGAGCAGGGGGTTGGACTCGATGGCCTTGTAGGCCCCTTCCAACCCTACTATTCTATGATTCTATTAACTGCCCTCAGGCTGCTGGGAGCAGCGCTAATGGTGAAAGGGAAAATGGGGTGGGGGGAGAGAAGAGGGTTAGATATGTCTACGTGGAAGTAACTTCAATTGCACTTTGCCAAGTACAGCGGAGGGGTCAGGAGAATTCCTTTGCCTGTTGAATTAAATATTCACTGACCTCGGGAGTAGGGAGGGGGTGGGCAGCCAGCCCTGTTCCTCTGAAACTGTGCTGTTGCGAATGTGCGCTGCAGAAACATGCTTACTGGGGAGTAACACTCTCCAATTGAACTGCAGTGACGGGGGTGGGGGTGGGGAGTGGCGGAGAGTGAACCTCATGCCTGTCTTTCTAAAACTCTGCTGGAAGTGCGAAGGTATACCCTTATGGAGGTGCGTAGGTACACAATGCTTTATGGAGTGTAAGAGCTGATGGCTGCAAAATGACCCCTAATCCCACTGAGAAGGGCTAGACATGGAGGACAGCTATCTGCTACACATGCTTACTTGGAATTTACTCATCCACCATTGAACCTCACTGAGCACGGGCGGGTGGGGGGAGAGGTGCAGGGAGCAAGCCTCTGCTCATTCGCTGCCCTGCATCCATGCAGGTGAGGGTGTTCAGCTCTACTCGCAGGACTCTGCCCACCCAACCCCAAACTTACAAGGTTTCAGGTGCCGTTTGCCTCATGCAAGCGGATTTTTAAAATGTATACACCGCATTACTGGCTACCGTTTCTGCAGGAGGAGCTAACCCAATTCCATGACAATCTGTATTTAAAATAGAATTGCCTCAAAAACCATCTCCATGTAGATTTGGCCATTATTTTATTTCAGCCACACTTGCACCCAAATGTCTTTGTTACTGTTTTTTAAGTCGATAAGCTGTCTTCTCTTATCCCCCCAGTTACTGTGGGGATACTTGCTTTCCATTTTGGACTAACATTTGACAGGATTAAGGATTAAGCAGGTGTGAGGTAACTTCAGTTTAACCAGGTAGTCTGTTTTGTCTGATGTTTAAGGGCCAAAGTACACGTAACATCAAACATGTTTTTTAAAAGCATGCTTAAGCTGACCAATTTTATTTTTAAAAGTCCCTGATCCTGGATTGGAGGCTGTGTTGTTTCCCCACCAAAAACTGCTTTCAGCTTCTATTTGTTCCCAAACCAGCATAGGCCCAACGAAACCTGGATCAGGACTGCAATTGCGTTGAAGCAGGCTTGATTAAAAGCATCCTTAATATAACATGTAGTTTGGCTCTGTTACCCAGCCCAAGCGCCTGGGAATAATCCAAACTTTCTTTTATGTAACATAACCCATTTTATGATTTCCTTACTTCCAGTGGGCAAGAGAAATAACAGACCACTATAACAAATAATTAATCCTTAGATACAGTAGGATTGGGCAAGATGGGCCCTTGAGTTCCACCCATCACTGATTTTTCTAAATGGCAGCTCTCTAAAGGTGATAACCCCTCATATCCTCACTCCTTTCCAGGACTGATGAAGGCTAGTTTTATAAGCTCACAGTGGATTTCACTCCATTGTTACAAAAGCACAGCTCTTGCTGTAACAATAGCTGTGGCGGCGGCGGCAGCGGCGGCGGGGGGGGGGGGGAGTGCAGGCGGGGGAAGAGAAGGGGGAGAGCTGGCATCACAAGTTCCAAACTACAAACAGGAAACACTCTACATGTCTTCAAAGCATTTATAAACACTGGAAGTTGAGCAGAACTGAGGAGAGCAACTGTGCCAGACCAAGGGAGCTTGTCCAAAAGCTGCATATGCCGTTAGTGGAGCAGAAATTTGCAAGGCAGTCATCATCTATCCTGTTTTTGCACAAAGGCATGCACATGTGCCAAACAGAAAGCCTTACCTGACACTGCAAGCTTAACTTTCAAACCCCCTTTTTATGCACTGACACTAGGGGCAGAGGGCAAAGGAGAGGACAGGTATGGGGGCCTTAACCCCCCTGATGTGAATTTCCCATCTTGAGCCATCTATCTAAACATATTTTCTTGCCCTGTAGTTCAGGGGTGCTTCCAGATGGACAGTTCTTACCATTACCAGTTAGAAGGCATTGTGCAGCTATTCTGTATTTTCCTCCTTAACATATTATTTTTGGGCAAGAAAAAAGGCAGAAGAAATCCTGTGAAAACACAAAAGGGTTACAAGCGGAAGGCAACACCATCTTGACCACCCTGCAAAATTCCAGGAATGAGACGGGGAGATTGCATAATAAAAGTCTTGTCTGAAAGCACCCCAGATGAGACAGTACAATTCTATTATTACTAGACACTTTTTTTCCTAGTCAGTCCTAGTCTCCCACATTCATGTTATACAAGTGGGTGCCCCAGACTGCAATTTAATTCACAGTTTCAGCATATAAATTACACAATTGGCTTTATGGAAATCCCAGTGTCTTTACAAAAAACAGTAGCAAAGGCTGAAATCCTATACGTACTTACCTGCATATAAGTCCCATTGAATTGAATGGGCTTATTTCAAAGTAGACATGTGTAGGATTGCACTGTAAATCAGATTCCCCCTCCCCCAGCAAGTAACCCAACTTTGATAACAATGTGAATTGTTTTTGTAAAGGGAGATCTAGAAGCCTCCCATGCAACTCAGTAACATTGATTTGTTGGGCATCCTGATACATTGGTATGGAAGTATGATCTACTGATTTCAGTAAAAATAACTTCCAAGTGTGTTCCGGATTGTGTTGAAGCGCCAATGTGTTGGTTCAAAGTCACTTGCAGTTTCGTACAGGAGCAGTTTAACCTGCTCCAGTGTTTGTCCTCTGGATTTCCCCTGCTTCATTGTTAGTTGCAGATCCATGAAAAACAACAAAACCTCACTAATTAGAGAAGGGGGAAACCTTTGTTATTGTCTCTGAGCTTCTGTAGCATAAAGTTCCAGGATTCCTTTATTCCCAGCTGCTGGATTCAGAAAGCTTTTCCTTTTTAAACTTCCTGTTCACACAGGGTGGGGGTGGGAAGTGGGAGAGGGAAGTTAGGCACTGAAGAAAAGGAATTAACCATTTCCCTTCTCTGACCTTTGGAAATATCTCTCTGTGAAAGTGGCAGCATGTGTGTCTAAGAGGTATAAATGATGAGGCGTTGTTCTGAGAGAACTTGTGCAAGAGAGAGAGAGAGAGACAACAGAGAAGGCTCTTTGGATAAAGCTGTGGTGACAGGAAGTGACTAGATTAGGGGCAGGAAGTAACAGAGGCCTGACAAAGGAACAGCAAGAGAGAGAGAGAGGAGAGAGAGAATATATCTTATCACTTCTGCCCAAGATTGTAGGGTGTTGCTCACATTCAAAATGGGCATTTTTACAACTTTTTCTTTTCTTTTTAAAAAAGCAGACCAGGGAGAAGGCTGGGAAACACTACATTCTTTTGTGTTATATGACTCACTCCTTCCTCCTTAAAGGGTTTCTATCTGTATTCTCTAATCCAGATACATCCAAGGCAGAGGACAAAGTAGCTCCGCATTGGGATTATATGGTGTGAGAATTGTTTGCCTTACCCCAGAATACAATTCTGAAAAAAATCATATCTGAAACCATGGTTAAACACTCAAGAATTATAAATATAAAACAGCAATAAGTGTGAGTGTGTGTGTGCGTGTGCGTGTGTTGGGGGAGGGAATGTTAGTTACGGCACCAAAACATCTCTTGGCGTTCCGTAATTTAATAATAAAGTCTGTTCTGGCTACAACAGCCGTCCCCAACTTGCGGCCCTCCAGTTGTGTTGGACTGCAACTCCCATCATTCCCAGCCAGTGTGACCAATGGCTGCCACTGGGAGTTGCTGTCCAACACATCTGTAGAGCCCCACATTAGGGAAGCCTGGGCTAGAATATGCAATTGATTTAAAAGTGTCTCTGTAGTGTTTTCTAATTAAACAGCATTCACACATGGCAGAAATAGTGGGAGAAGGCCTCAGAAGTGCTTTTTAGAATATATTTAAGAATATATCCCTATCTCAGTGGGAGCAAAGAACTGAATGCTTAGCAGCTTTGGCTCACATTTCCCAGACTCCCTACCAATGCGACAGTGATGCTTTCTCACAATATTCCACCAGCAGTAGGTGATCACAGAAACGTCTGGTCTACTCAGTGATGCAAGGGAAACGGGGATTGCCACCAAAGCATCCTTTCCTTTGTTGTCGTCATCAACCAGATGGCGATCAGTATTCACTCTACACTATGTCTGATATCACTGAACTACTCTAGAAAATGTATGGAAGTGGCATTAGAAGCCAACATATAATCAGGTGGACTTCTTGCCTTCAAAAACAGAGTTTAAAATATGGCATGTTTGTTCAGTCAATTGAACTTCCATTGCTTGCCTTTTTAAGAACAAAAACAACAAAAAGCACCACAATCCATTTTTCAGAAGTTGAAAGACTGCTCTGGAGAAGGCATGAGAAGTGGTCTTGTGGGATCACTGGGAGCCAACAAATCAGCATTGTGCACAGCCAGCTTTGACTACAAACAGGAAGAACTGCTTTCCCTTGATCTCAGTCTTTAGGACAAGGCTGTACATCTGAACTAAAGGTGTTGTCACAGTCAATTCACCACTCATATTATGTTCATCTGGACACACCCATGAAGTGTCTAATTTTAGTTGGATCAGCCCCATTAGAGGACTGTGTAGGCCCTCAGCATGCTACCCTACTCCCCTTTGAGGATAACCACAAACCTCCCCTTTGAGGCGGGCAGCCCTGGCTCCTCTCTCCCACCCTCCCATCCCTACATCCTCTTAAGGACCACTTTCAGTGGACAGGTGGATGTGTGGGACCTCCCTGCAAACAACAGCTGGGATGTAGGGGAAGTGGTTCAGCCGCAGGTGAGGAGAACTTTTATGGCTACCTACCTTACTGTCCTTGCACTGCTGGCACCCTTTTGTTATGTGTGACCCTTGAAGATACCTGGATCACATGTCTGGATTGCCTAATGCCCTTACCCATAGACATTTAAAGACCTGAACCTGGGATGCAATGTTGCACTTACCTTGCTGTGCTCATTTTCTGCCAGATTGCTTCCAGGCCACTGACACTGTCTGGATCTGCTCAGTCTATTTGATAGAAGCCACATAAGATGATGACTAATTCCTAATAGGGTTGTCGGCGAAATCAGCAACAGAATCAAATGAGTTTGGATTTTCATGAATCCAACATGTGGATTCTACAGTGGATTGGCTTTCCCCCCATCTGGCAGATTCCGCAGATGTGCAGACCATCTTTCTAACCCCCAAATTTTGTGCACATTTCATGGTAGAAAAATACACAAAATTAAAAAATATGGCCAAAAATGCACCTTTCCCCCATTGACTAAAGTGTGAAAATATGTATTTAGGGGGGAGTTGTGCGTTTTTGCAAATTTGGAAACAAAAAAAAATCTGATTCCGTGGATGGGCGGATGACAGAACGAAAGACATCTGACAAATCTGCAAAACACAGATGGAAGGGATGGAAGTCCGTATGTCCTTAATTCCTAAATGGAATGTGTGGATGCAAATTCATGACAAATACATTCTCAAGCATCTGCCTCTGAATATATCACCTGGAAAGCTGTAAAGGTGCTCCACCTTCTGGTTTCCATGCTCAGGGAATCACAGCGGTCTTTTCATATGATGTCCTGTATTTCATGGTGAAGACATGTTAGCAAACTTAATTCAGGTAACCTTGAGAGCAGACCTCTGCAAGATTGGGTAGAAAACCTTCCTTCCTGCACACAGAATGCTTCCAGATGACAACAAACTTTGGCTAACAGAATCCTGGCCCATGTTCAGTAGCAATGGCACATAATTTAGTCCTTATGCAGTTGGCACTATCTAATCCCATTGCCAGCTCCAGGCCTTTGAGGGCCCTTGGGAAAGTCACCCTCAGTGGGCCCCCTCCCTCAGTGAGTCTCTTTTCTCACCACCCTTGTCACCAGCTGCTTTTGCTCTGCATCTTGTTTCTCATTACCGCTGCCACTTGCTTGCTTGCCAGGCAGAGAGCCAGTGAGCAAGTAGGCCGTGGCATCCACTGGTCCTCCTTCTCATCACCACAATTGTCTGGGCCAGAGTGAGAAGCAGGTGAACATGCAGGTTGAAATGATGAAGGGGAGGAGCGACTCTAGCGAGCTCTTGTTCAGGGGCGCTGCTGGGGTGCAGGCCCTCGGCTGGTGCCCAACCATGCCGACCCTTGGCACTGACCCTGTCTAATTCCCATGCAAAGAACAGGCAAGGCAGCTCCAGCTGCCTTCTGCCACCACCATTACTATTGAAACAAACAAACAAACAAACAAACAAACCAGAGACGACACCCCCTCCACACACACACACACACACACACACACACAGCAGAGGCTCCAGAGAAGGCTGGAGAAAATGACAAACTTTGTTAGCTTCACTGGGCGTCTTTGACTCAATGTGGAGCTTGCTGGCCTGCCCCCATTTTCCTCCACCTCATCAGAGAGTCCAGAAAAAGCCCAATTCGGGAAACACACAGGAATGTCACAGCCTGGGATGAATGTCATCCATATTCTCAAGAAGAAATGTCTTTAAAATATTTCTGTACCACCTTTCATTTCATAAATATCCAGGCTGGTTTGCATTTCTGGATATTCATTTCATAAATATCCAGGCTGGTTTTAACTCAAACGCAATAAGACAGCAATAATCATTGATGCAGTTTACAACAGTAAAAGGCAGCACTAAAAATAATCACAGCAGAAATAAAACAATGCATCAGAGATTTAAAGAAAAAAGCCTGGGAAATTACTTTTTTGAAAAGGTCTTTGCTCAGCACCTAAACGACATTGATTTAGACACCAGGTGAGCCTCCTTGGGGAAAGAGCTCCACAAGTGGGGTACCACAACTAAAAAGGCCCTCTTCCCCTGTTGCTACTCGCCTTGCTTCAGGTGGTGAGGAGTGAGCAAATGGCATCAATACTAGAAGAAATATCATGGCAGATGGTGTGGCCAGTAGAGAAAGAAACACCATGGATTAGAACAGAGGTGGGGAACCTCAGGCCCATGGTCTAAATCTGGCCCTTTGGGGGTCCCCAGAATGCCACACCCCCTTTCCCCTGACCATCAATGATTTGGTAGTTTTCCAGCATTTGCAGTTTTCCCCCCATTCTAAAAGGCTGAAATGCCTCTCCTAAAGCTTGGTTATTGGCAGCAAGAGCCTTAAGCTCAAATATGCTGGTATTTCTTTGCATTTTTTCACCACCCTTTTTGTCTCTGGCCCCACTCCTTCGGCTTTTGGCTCCTTGGAATGCAGCCCCTGAGAGCTTCTCTAAAATTGAATTCAGCCTGCAGGCTGAAAGGGATTCCCCACCCTTGGATTAGAACATCCAGAGTTAAATCCAGGATAGTTATTGACTCCATTGCATTTTCTCAGTGAAGAAAATCAAGATACTTGCAAAGGCTTGGGAGAGGCCATGGCTCAGTGGCAGAGCACCTACCTTGTATGCAAAAGGTCACAGGTTCAATCCCCAGCATCTCCAGTTAGGGCTAGGAAAGAATCAAGCCTGAAACCCAGGAGAGCTGCTGCCGGTCGGTGCTGACAATACTGAGCGAGATAGACCAATGGTCTGACCCAGCATAAGGCAGCTTCGTATGTGCAGCAGAAAAGGGCAACCAGAATGATCAGGGGGTTGGCGCAACTCCCCTATAAGGTCCAGGCAGGTACATATGGAGACATATGGAGGTACATATGGAGTCAGGTAGTTTGGTCCCAAGTTCTATAGCTTAATGGAAATAAGGGTACTGAAATCCTATGCACATTTACGTGGGGCTGAATCCCTAATTAGCACTCCTGGCCTGAGTTCCTAAAAGCTTTATAGGTCAAAAATAGTGCTTTGAATTTTGAGTGATGCAGCAGTTTGGCTGGGCCTTTAAAACAGCTGCCAGCTTCACTTGCTAACTTATGACTGATTTCAGTTATTAAATTACGGTTTCATTTTTACTGCACTGTTCTCATCAGCTCAAACTGGAGAGAAAGGGTGTCGTCCTCATCTAACATACAGTACAGTTACTTACTTTTTACTGCTCCATGGTCCTATGCCTTTAGTAACAGCTTGCTCTGCAGACCTTGGCAGGTAGTAATGCTAATCTTCATGTCTTGAAAAGCCATCTCCTGCTGATTTCTGCAGATCAAGCAGCTATTAAAGGCACAGGAGCAGACCAGATCAGATTTTTCTAATCAGTTGGCAATCCTTCCATCTAGAAAGGATTGGAATAGGGATTTATTTATTTTTTTGGAGGGGGTGGGTGTTACTAGTTAGAGAACCATTGTTTGGAGGTCATCATTCACAGGGAACTGCCTGAGGCCTTCCCTCTGTCCCATCAGCCAGGACAGCTAGACTGGTGGGGATGAGGGAGAGGGCCTTTTCTGTGGTGGCCCCCACTCTGTGGAACTCCCTCCCTAGGGAACTCCACCATGTGCCCTCTTTAATGAGCTTCTGCCGTGCATTAAAAACGTGGTTGTTCAGGCAGGCATTTGGGGTGGGTTAGGGTATTTTAGAAAATGTTTTTACTGTAGAATTTTATTGTTTTAAACTGTTTTATTATATACTTTGTACATTGCCCAGAGTGGCTGGGTGACCAGCCAGATGGGTGATTAATAAATTTAATAAATAAAATAAAATAAATGATAAATGTGCTTTCAACTGATCAAAAATTCAAAACTGGGATGTTAACGTTAGGTGCCCCCTTTGATGCTATAGGCTCGGATCCCATGATGCCCTAATGAGAGTGGAAAGCACTGCTACTCATGTAGTGGAAGGGGGAGACCTGATTTACCCCCTCTGGCTACAATATCCACATTGGATGCCATTATGGAGGGTCTCCCAACCCTGAGGAGCAGTATTTCAGGGGGTCAAGGGGCTTTAGCAGGAAGGGACAGGAACACCCCATTCCACAAGTGGAATTCTGGTCACAGTCCTGAGACTCCAATCCTGTTGTTGTTGCTGTTGCAGCATTAGTAAGGTAGCTGGGTGTTGTAAAATTGAGAAACCCCTGCCTGCAAGTACACAATCTAATATTTTTAAAGACAGAGAGTTAGAGTTCATAATGTATATAATACAATCTTGAATGTATGGTTTGTCAGAAATGTAGCCTTTGATTGCCAATTTGAATAATCTCAAAGAGTGCACCATAGTGGTGTTACTGTTCACCGTTTTCTTCCAGGAAATCTGTTCTGGTGCATAGAGAGACACCGGCAAGGTGAACCTAGCCTCTGTATGGCTGCACATGCAGCACACAGGATTGGAATTCAATTAATGTTTACCACTAAACAGTGCCACAGTTCAGTAGAAACACAGAAGCCAGCCTCAGAGTTTCATGCCCTTCCTGGGAACAGCGTGACACAAACAAGACCTTACTACAGTTCATCACCCCAGTTGCACTGTTGAGGGAACTTGAAGGTGGGGAAGCAGGCAAAGGAAGGACTGGCATTACTTTCAAAAGCTATCTAAAGGTACCATTCTATGCATGTTTAGACAGAAGAAGTCCTATAACCCCCAGCATTTCCCAGCCAGCCATGCTCCCATGCCAGCTGGGAAATGCCTGGAGTTGTAGGACATTTCCCTGTCTAAACATGCATAGGATTGTGCCCTAAGTCAGGTATTTTTGCAAGGGCAGCACATACACTTCCTCCTCCTGCTCCTCCAACCTCACCCTTTCTGTAATGTCTTTTCTACCTACATGTTCTGTGCCTAAAGAAAATTAAAAACTTGATGGTAATAATTTCAGAGATAAAACAGAAAAGATTCTTTGTGTACTTGCTGACCATTTTTCTCCCATGTAGGATCTCATATCCGTTACCTAATAGCTTGGAGGTACTCAAAATACACGAGTCATTGTTACAATGCTCAGTCACTCCCATTCTGTTCCTCTCTGTTCCACTATATCCTGAGCTTACTGCCCTGAACCAAATGATGATGAAAGATCAGCCTCGCATCATCAGATTAATGTCAAAGTTTATCATTTGATTACACCAACTATATGAATTTGCTATTTTTAGTCTGTCAGGGGCTACATGCCAATGGTGGGCGAGGCCAGAGCCAAAAGTGGCTGGAGCCACCCTTTCCTTCTCTCTCATTCTGCCACCCTTTCTCTCTCACTCACTTTTTCTGGCACCCTTCCTCTTCTTCCTTGCCCAGCCGGTTGCCTGGGATGGGACAGATAACTCTTGCTAGAGCTCTGAACTGACTGCTTGCAGAGGGCTTTTGAAATTAGCTTGATGTTAGACTGAGGGCTACGGGTGGCTCTAGGGCCCTAGCTTGCCCACCCCTGCTCTACAGAGTTAAGTGGGGGGACGACAACATTTAAACATTTACAACATGGTGTGAGCTCTTGGTGAGTGAATGTAATTTGTCATTTCCAGCCACTATCCAAAAGGTGTCTGCGACATTTCCTCCACACACTCACTGTCCCAATTGCAATGCTAATTGTGGGGTGGGGCAAAAGATCGCATCTAGCCTATGACAAAATATTGTGGTTTGAATGCTAGGAAAATGTTACATTTTCCGGCATTTTTAATTGTAGCACCCCAGTTATGGCGCTCCCTTCCCAGACAGTTTTGCCTAGTACCTTCTTTTCTTTTCTGTGCCAGGTTCAAACTTCTTTCTTGGCCCAGGGATTTTAATATTGTATTTATTTTATGCTGTTTTTTTATTTAAAAAACCCTTCTAAATCTTGGCTGTGATGCTGCTCTTTATGGTGATTAATCACTCTGCTGTTATGTTTGGTTGATTGTTATTGATTATTCTGGCTTTAGGTAAGCTGCGGCTCTAGGAACCTTATCAGCTGAAGAGCAGGGTAATAATATCTAAAAACAAACAAAAACAAGCAAAATATCCCTGCAACAGAAGAAATGCTGCCTTGAAAACAGATGTCTGGATTTCCTGCAACAAATGAATAATAGCTATGCAGATATTGTGCTGGTTTATGCTCAGATCTTGGAATTGCCACTAGTAACCTCCTGTAACACTTGACTGATGAGGGTGATCTCTGCTTAGTAGTTCACAAACTTTCTAGGTCAGCTCGGTTCTTTCATCTGAACAGCAGGGGACTTTGACCCTGTTGCGCCTGCTGACACCACAGCCTTCGCCTTGTCCCACCTGCCGCTGCTCAGCTTCATCTTGCTTTGTTTCTGCTCTATCTGATTTTGCCTCTCTTGGCCTGACCCTGTTGCTGCACTCTTCCACATCAGAACCCTGGGAGTTACTGCTGTAGGCATTCCTTTATCCACTCAGTGACGTCTCCATTCCTGACCTTCTTGTGTGGGGAAGAGCCATAGCTCAGTGGTAGACCCCTGTGCATGACATGCATAAGGTCCCTGGTTCAGTTCACAGTACCTCCAGGTAGGGCTTGGAAAGACCTTCTCTGAAACTTGGAGAGCTGCTGCTAGTTAGTGCAAATAGTACTGCGCTTGATGGACCTTCCTAAGTCATCATTTGTTGTATTATTATTGGATTTGTTGAATTTCCTGTTCCTCCCCGACATGGACCACTCTATGATTGCCTTAATTCATGTACTGATTTCTACTAGGTGAAATGGTCAAGGGTTGGGACATTTGTCAGTGGGATGCCAATTCCTGTGGTGAAAGTAATGTCTTGTGAACCATTCCACTATGGACTGTCTACTGGCTCCTGACCTGGCATGCACTGGACCCAGATGCTCCACTTTCCTGGATGTAGGACTGCACTAAATATTCTCCCATTTTAATATTCAGGTTGAAAAATAGCCATTTAAGTGAGATAGAATTATTTCTCCAAAATACCTCAGTTGTGCAAATATTTTTCCAATCCTGTCCAGGGCCTTTGTGTCTCCTGGCTCCTACTCCTTGGGTGCCAGGCTTTCTCTGTGCTTCCTGGATTGGTCACTTGGGTGATCCCACCCAATCAGGGATCACTTAACCAAGGGGAAGGATGAAAGGATACTATATAGCCAGTGAGATTTAACTACATGATGATATCACTGAAAGCTAGGGGAGTCAACTGAGAGTGAGAGCAAAAGAGGGCACTGTAAATGAACAGGGGAATACTTTTGCAAGGAGTGCTGGGAAATTATTGAAGGGGGGGCTGGTTATATTGCCAAGGACGTTCACTAAAATTGCTGTGTGATTTTGTTTCAGCCCTACCTGGAACAGAGTCTGACCAGAAATAGGTGATGGGATCAGACAAGGGTGCAATTGTGGAATAACTGACAGAAGTACGATCTCAAAGATTTTATAACCAGCTACATTTGCATAAGCTAGCAAATAAGCAAAGAGCACAAATAACTGTGAGTTAAAGGTCTATGCTGTCATTTGTGCTGTCTGCCAAATTGCACCTTCATTGGAATGAGATGTTCCTCAAGTGTCTTATACAATCTAAAAAATGTTGACCTTTTAAATATCTTTGGAAGATCTCAATAAGGTGCTTGATTTACCCACTTGGGAAGGTAAGAGAACAGAGCTGACTTTAGGCAGTGTAGAAAGAGTGATTCCAAGGAAGCAGAATGCAGACTTTTGCCTTGAATCTCCCCCCTCCATTTACTTTGTTGTCAAACATTTTACATTGGATACTGAGGAGAGCCAAATCCTGTTCAGGCTGGTTCTCTCTCTCTCACAGAAAGAATGCTGCTGATCTGCTAAGAAACGAATTCAAGTCACAATGCTCCTTCCCAACCAGCCCCCTTTGAAATGCCCAAGCTTCCATATCCACTTGTGCAGATGTGCTTTCAAGAGCAGCCTGTTGGGTTTTATAGGTTGGCTGCCAGTTCCTTCCTTCCAAGCAGGAAGCTGGAGCAGTGCTGTGTCACAGTACGCTGGGGAGTGTGTGGAATGGTGGAAAGAAAGATCAGAGTTGGCTTTCTGGTGACTTCTCACTCCATACACACTTTTTCCACACTTGTACATGAGCTGTTTAAAGCTGAACTATGTCCATTCCCACATTTGCTTTGGAGAACCTTTCCAGACATTGTCCCCAACAACATCTTATTTCTGAGCCATTAAAAGGCCCTTCTATTCAGATGCAAATGAAGCCCTTCCTGACAACAAACGTTGAGTAATTTTGACGTCAATCCAGGAGCTGTAGCCGGACGTTCCAAGAATAGACCTGTGATTTGGGAAAGGAACAAAAAGGAAGCAACTGCAGATCCTTGACAGGATCAATCCTTTGGAAGATAGGGAGCTGCGGAAAGATGAGCTGGAGAGAGAGGTAGCAAGCAACCAGAATTTAGGGCCAGTTCCTTTGAAACCATTGCATGAGATTAGAGGACCAACCACGTGATTACAGAATGTTGGAAACCATGGATCTTAAGTTACAGGTTGAAAAGTGTGTCATATAACTTACATCCTCTAATCTGAGTAGTTGCAACACCTAGGGAGGTTGCAACCTCATTAGAAGGAATTTTTAAATCAATTAAGGGCGCACTCCTATGCAGGTTTAGACAGAAAAATGTCCTACAACTCCCAGCATTCCCCAGCCAGCTAGGGAATGCTGGGAGTTGTAGGACATTTTTCTGTCTAAACGTGCATAGGATTGTGCCCTAATTGTATGAGTTCTAGTCATTTAGAGAGCAATCCTATGGTCCCTAGACAGCATCTGGGGGGCCATAGGATGGTTTAAATTCCTGGATCCGAGATCAGCGACAGCGCTCCCACCTCAAACCCAGGAGTCTGCGCTCCCCTCCCCGCCAGTGTGCTGGTTGCCTCTCTGAGGCTGCAAAGGCAACCTCAGAGAGGAGGGAAAGGGGGCAGTTCTGAGGGCGGGGAGGGGATGGGGCAGGCCAGCTTATGAAGAATCCTCCGGCCTCCCCAGCCTCCTTCCCTCTCTCCCACTCTGCAGAGCTCCAGCTAGAGGGGCAAGAAAGTGCATTTAGGAAAAATGCAGAGCAGAAGGAGTGCGGAAGCAAAGATCACTTCCGTGCTTCTCCCGCTCTGCATAGGATGCCTGTCAGCCTCCAAGTTTGGAGGCTGACGGGCATCCTGATTGGATTGTGTCTTTAATCTATCGATTTGTGTATGGGTAAAATTATATTTCTGAAGGAAGAAGCTTTTTTGTTTTTGTTTTTAGATGATACACACATGCGGCATACGTTTTAGCACAGGCACCTCTTCCTTTGTGTGAGAAAAGGGAGAACGCCACTTTTAGGGTGGTGCTTGCAATCTGCAGTGTCTGTAACAGGGGTGCAAAACCTCTTTCAGCCCAAGGACCAAATGCCATTACAGAGAAGCTTGGGGAGGGGGGCATTCCAGTGGTGGGAGGAGCTGAAGGCAAAAGCAGATGGATCAAAAGCAAAGGGGGGGGGCAAACTCCCCAGCATACTTTAGCTTCAAGCTCTTACTGCCACTAACTAGGCCTTAGGAGAGGCATTTCAACCTTTTAGAATTGGGGGGGGGGAACTGTGCAAAAGCCATGAAAACACGAAATTATTGGTGATCTGGGGAAATGGGGTGGGGCAAGGGGAAGGAGGTGTGGCCATGTGGGAAACCCCAAAGGGCCAGATTTGGCCTGTGGGCCCAAGGTTCTGCAGTCCTAGACTAAAGGCATCGAAGCTTTTCCCTAATTGTCTCTGGCCACCCTGCAAGCAGCTGGGGAACTCAAGAGAAAAACATGCAGTGCTTAGAAAGTCCAGTTTCAGTTGGACAGTGTTTGGAATGCATTGACCTCTCCGCTTGTTTTCAGAGGTCATGACGCTCCGCTGTACAGGGATCATGGTCACTGTAGCTGACTTTCCTGATTGTCTTGCTCATAAGCAAAAATGAAAATACATCCAAGGCATACTGCCTCTTGCAACAGCATGTCATTAAAAAGTTGCTATATATTTCCACAGGTACTGTGGTAATTATGCAAAGCTCTCCAGGCACTATTTATTTGTTTGTTTGTTTATTTATTTATTTATTTATTTAAGCAATTACTTGAAAAAAGCATCTATCCTGTCTTGTCTTATCTTACCATGTTCTAAGTAGTTTACACCAAAAAAAGAAAAGAAAAAAGTCACAAATATTAATCTACTCATAATTAATGATACTACATCCAAAATAAGGCACTTGGAGTTTATAGACTATTATTTAAATTTTCTTGACCTTTTTTATTTTCCTACTCAAGGCAGCATGCAGAACCTAACCAATGAAGTTAAAGGTATCCATCCATGATTTAGAAAAAGCAAGCTCTCAATACTAAAAAACAACAACAACCCTATCATGCAGCTCTGTACTTGAAGCTAAATTTTAGATGACAAACATTCTCCAGGTTGTATGTTGTTTGTTTATTTATTTACTGTATACTGTTTGCTGTTCAAGTTCTAGATCAGAATTTGGGTTCCTCCTTTGGCCTAAATCAAAACTGTCACTGCAGTTACATTAATGGGGAAAACTCCACATAGAAACATTGCCAGACTAGCAAGATTATGTTAAGTCTTTTACAACATTGCTTTTACACACACACACACACCCAGCATTGAATCCAGACTTAATCATGGTTTGAGCAGACCTGTTGAAATCAATGGAATTTAAGTCAGTCATGACTTACTTGTCCTGTTGATTTCAGTGGATCTAATCATGCCTAAATCTGGATCCAACCTTGTTCAGGAGAAGTGAAGAGCCTTTTTTCATGGAACTGGATTCTTCACACCTGAACTTGCCTGTCATTTCCACAGGGGACAATCAGCACTTCACATCAAACTCACTTGAAAAAAAAATCTGACTTGACTTTTTGACAGATGCAAGGGGGGAAAATAGTTCCTTTGGGCTTCCTGCTCACATCCCCTGGCTTTTTAAAATAGCTATGACCTGTGGAAGTCCCTATGTGCTGAGGGGAGCATTCAGCAATTTTTGTTCCTCGTATGCCACATATTGTTTGTGTGTTTAAATGCAAACTTGTAAAAACCTGAGCCTGTTAGATGCTGAGATGAAAGGAAACTTCTCCAGAAGCTACAGCTGTCTGCTAATGAAAATACAGAGGTGTAGCTACTGAGCAGTTCAGAAAGGACCGCCCTGAAGTGGCTTCCTCCCAGCAGTGTGAACTCCAGGCCCACGTAGGCCCGGCCTCTCTCCCTGAGCATTTGTTGGGTTTGTTTTTACTTGGAGATAGAACTTGGAAAGGACTCAGCCCTCTGCACAGGAAGCACCTGCTTTCCAAGTGACGACTGTCTTATCTGACCCAGTCACATCAGGTGGCTTCCTTGTTTACATTAGCAATGGCTCCCAGCGGTCCTCCTGCTTCGGCCGCCATTGGCTAATTTGCTCGCTCCTTTTTCCAGCTTGCTCATTGATCTGAAGAGAAAATCACTCAGAGACTTTCCCAGCAAATAAGCTGCAGCCTCCATTTCCTTTTTTCTTTCTTTTTTTCCCTTTTCTTTTCCAGGAAGATAATAGGGTCAGAACTCTTGTGGTGCTTGAAGGGAGTGGCAAGACACAACTCCAGGAGGGGGTGGCCAGGTGTCCTCTTCTGCAAAGGACAGTCCTTTGTTTGAAAGGCTGTCAGAAGACAGTCCTCTATTTTGAAGGCATCCTCTGTTTGAAGGGCTGTCCCGTCCAAGTCCAGTTTAAAGATAAAAAACCATCAGAAAGAAGAGCTGGGCCTTGAAGGTGCCTATCAACAGCACTTGGATAGCAGACTGAGCGAGGCATACCGGTCATCTCATCACAGTCTTACACACGATGGTGAGATGAACAGTATTTCTATTACAATAATTATTTTGAAATTTACATCTATATATATAATTGACCATATGCAAATTTTATGCAGATCACTACTCTTTTCTGCCCTCTTTTGAGGTGATGTTTCTGCTCCTTTTGGGTGATTCGCAAGTGGCCACTCTAGGCCCATCACCTGCCATCCACGCCTAGAAGATGCCCAGACTTTGTAAAAGGTCCAGTTGTGCTTCTGTGGGTGAAACGGAGATCTTGGGAGACATGGGCTTAACATTCATCGCAGACATAGACTCACTGGTGGACAGCTAGCCTCCATTGCTCACGGTATGTACAGACTGCAGGCTTCTCATGCTGCATTTGGCTAGCAGTGCTGCACTACCAATAGCCATCTGTTGCAAGAACTTCATAATCAGGTAATGCAGGGATAGGGAACCTCTGCCCCACAGATTAATTTGGCCTGCCAGGCTGTCCCACCTGGCTCCTAGGGGCCCTGGTGAGGGTCCCTCCCCCCTCCCCAAAGCCCCACTCCCTCAGAAGGGTGAGGGGGTGGGAAAACAACTGAGCTGTGGCTCAGTCCCCTTTGCTACTCTGTTGGAAAACAAAGGAGGAGGTAAGGGGGCTGAACAGCTCCGTTTCACTCCTCCCCTGCAGTCCGTGTGCAGGGAATGTGAGGAAAACCCAAAGCAGGCTTCTGCAAAAAATGTGCAGCTACAATCCTCTGTGTCTCTATCTTCATCTGTGTCTATCTGTTCAGAGAGAGGCAGGAGGAATTGCTTATGTCTTCCCCTGCAAGCAGAAAGTCTCCTCTGTTGTCCGGGGAGGGGGGCTTTATGGAAAGGGGGCAGGGCTTCAGGGGAAGGGTCTGTGCCCTGATGTCATCCAACCCGCAGAAGGTGAGTCAGACAGGAATCCAGCTTCTGGGAGCTAAACTGTTTCCCGCTGCTGATGTAATAACAGAAGAGGGCAAGGCAAGCTTTGGTGCACAAAGAAATATCTTGCTGCTGGAGATAGCAGGGATAAGGAAGATGGTTTTAAAAAGAAATCTCCAGAGATGTTCACAAAAGTGCTGGATCAGAAGAGCACACAGCATCATGGGATGGGGGAAGGAGGACAAACAAGGGCAACATTTCCGCCCTGCACTACAGCCATCCAAAATGGTATGACTAAGAAGGAAGAGACAAGCTGGCCCAAAACATTTTGCTGCCTGAAATGGAGCCCAAATGGTTCCCCCCATACCTCTGTTAGGGCCAAGAGTTTAAAAAGACAGCAATTTCCTGCCTTTATCTACCCCACTCCACCGCCCCAGTAATGCCGCCTGAAGCAGGTCGCTTCACCTTGCTGCATAGCAGGGCTAGCCCTGTTAGTATGACATTCCAGTGCTGTCATGGGCAGCGTTCAATACGTGCCTATCATACTATTGCAACCTCCATTCTCGCACGGCAGAGGATAGTTATGCTTGGTAGACTAAGGGAGCAATCCTACCTTGACTGACAGTTGCCTCTGAGCCCGGGGGTGACCGCCTATCCAGTGCAGGGCAGGAGGAGTGGTGAGGAGAGGATCTCCTCACTCCCCCTGCCCAGCTTTGGCAGCTAGACAGCTGCAGGACCTCGGAGCGCAGGAAGCAGCGGCCAGACGACACGTAGGATGTGTCGCACCGGATTTCCAACTTCCCCGCCCTGGCACGCCCCCGGGAATGCCCCATTTTCACTGCTCCATGCTCCTCTTCCGAGCGTAGAGTGCGGGGCTGATCCGCACTGCTTACGAGGCAGCGCGGGAGAGGGTGGAAGTTGGTTCTCCTGGAACTGACCTCGGAGCATGGACTCTGAGGCAGGGGCGTCATTAGTAGAAGGTCCACTTGGGCACGGGCCCCTCATCTTTTTGAGCTGTGCCCCAAATCTGTTGAGCTGTCCTAATTGCCATTTTTTTTTAACATTTTCCCATTGACTTGCATTGGAAAACGGCCATAACGTTTTTAGTTTGTAAGATAAATACATTAAATTTGGAGGCTTGGTAGCCCCCATGGAGCTTATTGAATATGCCAGGTAGTTAGGTCCAGTGGCATTTGTGCTAGTTGCAGATAAAATTTGCTGTTTTCAAGAAAATCTGTCAAAGCAAACAGTTACATTTTTTTTGTGCTTCCACATACATGCATGTAATTTGGGGAACTGGCAGTCCCCATAGAGCTCACTGAGTCTGCCAAATTTCAGACAGGTAGGCCTAGTGACTTTTGTGCCAGCCACAGGTAAAATTTGCTTTTTTCAAGAAAATGAGTGAAAGCAAAGAGCTATAATTTCTTTGTTCTTCCACATAAGTGTATGTAATTTGGAAATCTGGCAGCCCCCAAAGAGCTGATGGAACATGCCAAATTCTGGGCAGTTATGTCCAGTGACTTTTGTGCTAGTCACAGGTAAAGTTTGCTTTTTTCAAGAAAATGCTTCAAAGCAATATATATATATATATATATATATATATAGTGCTTCAACATACGTGGATGGAATTTGGGGACCTGGCAGCCTCTACAGAGATGACTGAGCCTGCCAAATTTCAGACAGCTGTAGTGGCTTTTGTGCTAGCCACAGGTAAAATTTGCTTTTTTCCAAGAAAATCTGTCAAAATAAAGAGCTATAATTTTTTTGTGCTTTCACAAGGAGCTGATGGAACCTGCCACATTTCAGGCAGTTATGTCCAGTGACTTTTGTGCTAGTCACAGGTAAAGTTTGCTTTTTTCAAGAAAATGCGTCAAAGCAAACATATATATATATATATATATATTGTGCTTCCATATATGTGCATGGAATTTGGGGACCTAGCAGGCCCTACAGAGCTGACTGAACCTACCAAATTTCAGACAGTTAGGTTCAGTGGCTTTTGCGCTAGCCATGCGTAACGTTTCCTTTTCTCAAAGTCTAAAAAAGTCACCCAGGGGATTAGAGATCCTAATCAGAAGGTGTTTAAGGTGACCATGAGGAGGTCACTATCCCTAATCTCTGGTGTAGGATTTTTTTGAAGTACAAAAAACCTCTCTTCCCCCTACTTTCCTTTACTGCTCGTACATGCCCACTGTTAGGAGCTTGCCTGTAATTAAATGGAGAAAGAGCTCCATGTGAAATACTGGTATTTCACACAGCATCTCATTTTACTGCCCCAAACTGGAACCTTCCAGTTCAGGACATTTCCAATCATCATTCTTCTTTCCTTCTACCCTCCCCTATCCTGTTCTTTTTTCCTTTCTCTACTTTATTCCACCCAGGCCAGGGCATATCTTGGTGATTTCTTAAAGAGAATTCTCTTTGGTGGGCAAGAGAAGTTCTGAACTGTATTTGACTTCATACAAACAGACAAGAGGGTTGTTTTTTCTCTTTCTCGTCACTCAAGTCTTTGAGAAGAGTGGGTTCACATGGTTGCAGAGAAACACATATGGGGCTGTTTTGTTGGTCAGTTGCCATTATCCAGCAATAGGAAGGGCTGCAGCTCAGTGGCAGAGCGCACGCTTGGCATGCAGAAGGTCCCAGATTCGATCCCCAGCGTCTCCAGGCAGGGCTACGAAAGAATCCTGCCTGAAACTTTGGAGAGCTGCTGCTGCCAGTCAGTGCCAACAGTTCTGGGCTAGATGGACCCAGGGCCTGACTCAGTATAAGGCAGTTTCCTATGTTCCTATGAACAGAAAGCTTTAATTAAAAAACAGGAGTTTTTGGTTTGTTTTTTAAGTGGAGGGAAGATAAATACTGCTCATTTATGAATTTCGGCGGGAGGGACGGCGTGCCTCCCCTCCACTGTGAATGTCACCCTTCGAAAAGGTAAGTGGCTTTCGTACATCCCTAGGTTCATGTCAGGAGAGGTGCTCCATCAGGCTTTGTGGTCCTGAGCCATGTAAGACCTTATAGACTAAAACAAGCACCTTGAATCTGGTTTGGAACCAGGGGCATCATTAGAGGGAGGGGCCACCTGGGCACGGGCCCCAGATGTTTTTTGAGCTGTGCCCTAGATCTTTTGAGCTGTCCTAATTGCCTTTTTTTTTTTTTTTACAAACTGCCATAACTTTTTTAGCGTGTAAGGCAAATACATGACATTTGGAGGCTTAGTAGCCCCCATAGAGCTGATTGAATATGCCAAATTTCAGACAGTTAGGTGCAGTGCCGTTTCTGCTAGTCACAGGTAAAATTTGCTATTTTCAAGAAAATCTGTCAAAGCAAAGAGCTATACTTTTTTTGTGCTTCCACATACGTGCATGGAATTTGGGGACCTGTCAGCCCCTATAGAGGTGAGTGAGCCTGCCAAATTTCAGGCAGTTAGGTCCAGTGGCTTTTGTGCTAGTCACAGGTAAAGTTTGCTTTTTTCAAGAAAATATGTCAAAGTAAAGAGCTATAATTTTTTGTGTGCTTCCACATAAATTCATGGAATTTGGGGACCTGGCAGGACCTATGAAACTGACTGAACCTACCAAATTTCAGACAGTTGGGTCAAGTGGCTTTTGCGCTAGCCATGTGTAAAGTTTCCTTTTCTCAAAGTCTAAAACAAAAAGTAAAAACAGTCAAGCCACCCAGGGGATTAGGGAACCTAATCAGAGGTTGTTTAAGGTGACCATTACTATCCCTAATCTCTGGTGTAGGATTTTTTTGAGGTGCAAAAAACCTCTCTCCCCCTATTTTTCTTTTCTGCTCTTACATGCCCACTGTTGGGAGCTCGCCTGTAATGAAATTTTGAAGAGGGAGAAGGAAGGGAAGAAAGAGCTCCATGTGAAATACTGGTATTTCACACAGCATCTCATTTTACTGCCCCAAACTGGAACCTTTGGCTTCTGCAGAAGTTTAGTAGCTTCAGTACAGCAAAGGATCCAATCAGCCTCCACAAACTTCTTTCTCCCCCTCCACTTTAATTTCTCCTAAATAGCTGTAGGATTCAAATAACCCCAAAGGGAGGGTTAGGACTATGTGGTGTCATGATCGAGAAACTGCTGGGGCATTTATTTATTTATTTATTTATTTATTCATTTCTATACCGCCCAATAGCCGAAGCTCTCTGGGCGGTTCACAAAAACTAAAACCAAACAACACACAATAAAACAATTTAAAATATATAGAACATTAAAACCACAATATAACAATACAACCACAATAAAACCTAGCAGCAGTACAGGAGTTTAAAATACAGATTTAAAACAGCAAAGATAAAAATTTAGAAAGCTAAAATGCCTGGGAAAATAAAAAGGTCTTCACCTGGCGCCGAAAGGAGTACAATGTAGGCGCCAGGCGAACCTCACTAGGGAGCTCATTCCAGAGCCGGGGTGCCACAACAGAAAAAGCCCTCCTCCTAGTAGCCACCCGCCTCACTTCCTTTGGCAGGGGCTCACGGAGAAGGGCCGCTGATGATGATCTTAAGGTCCGGGCAGGCACATATGGGAGGAGGCGATCCTTCAGGTAACCTGGCCCCAAGCCCTTAACGGCTTTGAATGTTAACACCAGCACTTTGAATCGGGCCCGGAAATGGACTGGCAGCCAGTGCAGCTGGAAAAGTACTGGCGTAATATGAGCTCGCAGGCCAGTCCCTGTTAACAATCTTGCTGCCCTATTTTGGACCAGCTGAAGTTTCCGGACCGTTTTCAAAGGCAGCCCCACGTATAACGCATTGCAGTAATCCAGACGAGAAGTTATCAGAGCATGGATAACTGTAGCTAGGCTATCTCTGTCCAGATAAGGGCGTAGTTGGTATACCAGCCTAAGCTGATAAAAAGTGCTCCGTGCCACTGAGTTCACCTGTGCCTCAAGTGACAGTTCTGGATCCAAGAGCACCCCCAAACTATGAACCTGATCCTTTAGGGGGAGTGCAACCCCCTCCAGAACAGGTTGAATATCACCTAGCCGGGCAGACGAACCACCCACTAACAGTACCTCCGTCTTGTCTGGATTGAGTTTCAGTTTATTAGCACTCATCCAGTCCATTACCGTGCCCAGGCACTGGTTCAGAACAGCCACTGCCTCACCTGGTTTTGATGAGAAAGAGAGGTAGAGTTGGGTGTCATCTGCATATTGATGGTACCTCAGCCCACACCTCCGGATAACCTCCCCCAGCGGTTTCATGTAGATGTTAAACAGCATGGGGGATAGAATAGAGCCCTGTGGGACCCCATGGCACAATTGCCATGGCACAGAGCAATAATCCCCCAGCACCACCTTCTGGAATCGGCCATCCAAGTAGGAGCGGAACCACTGTAGTGCAGTGCCTCCAACTCCCAACCCAGACAACCTATCCAGAAGGATACCATGGTCGATGGTATCGAAAGCCGCTGAGAGGTCCAGGAGAATCAACAGGGTCGCACTCCCCCTGTCCCTCTCCCGGCAGAGGTCATCCCACAGGGCGACCAAGGCAGTTTCCGTTCCAAAACCAGGCCTGAAGCCCGATTGAAATGGATCTAGATAATCCGTTTCATTCAAGAGTGCCTGGAGCTGTCCTACAACCACCCGCTCAAGCACCTTGCCCAGGAAGGGGATGTTGGCCACTGGCCTATAATTGTTAACATCCTCTGGGTCCAGGTTAGGCTTTTTCAGGAGTGGTCTAATTACTGCCTCTTTTAAAGCAGCAGGCACCACTCCCTCTCTCAAGGAGGAATTTACAACCTCCTGGACCCAGCCAGACAACCCCTCCTTGTTTGATTTAATAAGCCATGAAGGGCAAGGGTCAAGCACACAAGTGGTCGATCGGACTTGGCCAAGCACCTTGTCCGCATCCTCAGGCTTCAGTAACTGAAACTCATCCAATAAAACTGGACCAGACGGTGCTCTGAACGCCTCTACCACTGGAACTGCATTAATGGTGGTGCCCAGTTCATGATGAATCTGAGCGACTTTATCCTCAAAGTGTCATGCAAACTCGTCACAGCGTGCTACCGAGGGTTCCACCGTCTCTCTCCCTGGCCCAGAATGTAAGAGGCCGCGAACCACTCGGAAAAGCTCCGCCGGACGACACTGAGAAGATGCAATGCTGGTGGAAAAGAACTGCCTCTTTGCCACCCTCACCGCCACAGAGTAGGCTCGATAGTGGGCTCTTACCTGTGTTCGGTCAGACTCAGCACAAGTTTTCCTCCACCTGCGTTCTAGCCGTCTCCCCTCTTGCATCATTGCCCTCAGCTCAGGTGTATACCAAGGAGCTGGCTGGGCTCTGCTCAGAGGGAGAGGGCACTTGGGTGCGATCGTGTCAACCGCCCGAGTCATCTCTGCATTCCACAGAGCGACCTGGGCTTCGACAGGAGCACCAGCCATACCAGCAGGAAAATCCTCCAGAGCCCTCTGGAATCCATCGGAATCCATTAATCTCCGGGGGCGGACCATTTTAATAGGTCCCCCACCCTTGCAGAGGGGAAAAGGCCGCCAGAAGTCTAAACCTCAGCAGGAAGTGATCTGACCATGACAAAGGGACAGATGTTAATTCCTCTACTTTCAGATCACCATCCTCCTGCCCAGTCGAGAAAACCAGATCAAGCGTGTGTCCTTTTATATGCGTTGGGCCGATGACATGTTGGGACAGCCCCATGGTTGTCATGGCGGCCATGAAGTCCTGAGCCGCCCCCTGATACAGCGGCCTCGGCATGGAAGTTGAGATCCCCCAGGACCATCATCCTGGGGGTCCTCAACACCGAGACCACCTCCGTCAGCTCAGGCAGGGAGTCCGATGGGCAGCGGGGTGGGCGGTACACCAACAGAATCCCTAATCTGTCCCGGGTACCCAACACAAGGTACAGACACTCAAGATCTGCACTCGAATGAGCAGGAAGCCTGGAGAGGGAGATTGAATTCCTATAGACCACGGCAACCCCCCCTCCCCGACCCTCAAGTCGGTGTTGGTGCTGCACTGAGTACCCAGCAGGGCACAGCTGGGAGAGAGTGACCCCTCCCAGTTCCCCCACCCAGGTCTCAGTAATACATGCCAGGTCAGCCCCCTCATCCACAATCAAATCATGGATGAGGGAGGTCTTATTTTGGGCTGACCTGGCATTCAGCAGCAGCACCACCAGACCCGAGGGCAGACTGGTAAGGCTGCCAGGAACCATCAGGTTGGGGGAAGAACCAGAAGAGGGGACAGCTGTAAAGTGTCTAGCCCCTCTTCTCCTCAGCTGGCCTGTTAATCCCACAACGCCATACCTCCCCCTGCCCGTGACCACAGTTATGGTGGCACCTCCCCCACCCCTGAGTTGTCCAATAGTCCTCCCAGGCACATATTAAAATATTAAGATATAAAATATACAACAGTTTAAAAGAATATAAAAGAGATAAAAGAGAACAGCAGCGAAGAAGGAGCAGATAGTCCACGTTTGCCCCTTCCCCTGGTCTTTAAAGCTGCTGCCCTCTGCTGCTGCTGCTATTTGCTGCTGGTGTTGTGGCTGCTGGTGTCTCTGGAGAGGCAGGTGGGTAGATCTTGCGACTCCAAGTGCGACGCTAAGTGCGCACTTAGCGTCGCACTTGGCGCAACGCCGAGGCGCTGCCTCTGGCAGCCCCGCCTTAAGTACCTGTGGGTGGGGGCAGAAGCAGGCTCAGGCTAAGGATCACCCGGTGCAGCTGCTGGCTGGTCCTCCTTCCCCAGGCTCCTTCCCTTTTACATAGGTTATAGACTTTTAAAAAGCTAGAACAAACCCTCAGCCGCCTCACCTCATAACGTTCATTTAAGTACGTGCAATCCTTACAAACCCTCTACAGCCTCCTAAATTCCTCTGAAGTACCACCTCTCTGAAAGGAGCCACTTGGTTTAGGGAATTCTCTCTACACCTCAAGCCCACGCACATTTCCAATCACCATTCTTCTTTTCTTCTTCCCTTCCCTTCCCTTCCCTTCTTTATTCCACCCAGATCATATCTCGGTGGGCAAGAGAAGTTTGAACAGTATTTGATTTCATACAAATGGACAAGAGGGTTGGCTTTTCTCCTTCTCCTCACTCAAGTCTTTGAGAAGAGTGGGTTCACATGGTTGCAGAGAAACACATATGGGGCTGTTTTGTTTGTCAGTTGCCATTATCCAGCAATAGGAAGGGCTGCAGCTCAGTGGCAGAGCGCACGCTTGGCATGCAGAAGGTCCCTGGTTTGATCCCCAGCACCTCCAGGCAGGGCTACGAAAGGATCCTGCCTGAAACTTTGGAGAGCCGCTGCTGCCAGTCAGTGTCAACAATTCTGCGCCAGATGGGCCCAGGGTCTGACTCATTATAAGGCAGCTTCCTGTGTTCCTATGAACAGAAAGCTTTAGTTAAAAAACAGGAGTTTTTGGTTTGTTTTTTAAGTGGAGGGAAGAGAAATACTGCTCATTTATGCAATCCTATGTATGCCTACTGAGAAGTCCCATTATGTTTAATGAGGTTTACCCCCAGGAGATTCCAGCACAAGTTACTTTTGCAGGGAGGTTTGCACCTTGATATTCTGCATGCTTACTCAGAAATCAGTCCTGAGTTGTGAGCTTACCACAGTGCCTACCCAATTCCATCTAATGAACTGACTACCCTTTCAGCTCCGTCCTATGCGTGTTTTGTCATTTGTGTGTGTTTTTTTCATTTTGCATGAACTCTAGCTTCAGTGGTGAGGGAAAGGCACTTAATACATGCTCAGAGTTTCTCCATAACGTAGCCCTAGTTTTGAAAACAGACTCATTGGCTGAATCCTGGTGAAGTCTTGGCACAAATGAAGTTATGAGGAGGAAGATACAGTGAGAGCTTGTGTATAACAAGGAGGAGGTAGAGAGGAGTTGCACGAAACAAGACATCTGTTTTTATGAAGAGTTGCTGGAGGGTGCTAGGATGAGGAAGGATGGTTGCATGGAGGGGAATAGAATTGGTAGGGGGAGAATGTAAGTGTCCAGTGGTGAAAGAAAAACATTTTGCACATGCTCAGAGGCACTCTATATTTAAGAACATAAGAAGAGCTATGCTGCATCAGACTAAGGTCCATCTAGTCCAGCTTTCTGTTCACACAGTAGCCAACCAGATGCCCATAGGAAACCCACAAGCAGGACATGAGTGCAATAGCACCTTCCCACCTCCTGCTAACATTGATGAAATGTAAATAAATTCTAGTCATTCTAAATTTGCATGCATGTATATCCTTCAGAAACTTTGCAGGCTTCTTGCCTGGGGGACACCTCTAATGACCTGTGCATTTTCGTACAAATTTATCCAAAAACTATTGGGGAAGAGGTGAATGGAAGGGAAAGCAAATCACTCCCTCCCCCAAATGGGAGAACTCCCTTTCCACATGAACTGCTGCACCTATCCTTCTGAAACTTTGCTGGTTTCTTACTTAGGGATAACTGTAGGCTGTCTGTAATTTTCAGAACAATGGTCCACAAGGAACATAGGGAGAGAAGTATGTCCTTTTTTGGAGACCTCAAAATGTCAAGGTCACCATTGCACAAAAACCCTTGTGGCTAGCATTCTGAAATTTGGCAGACATGATCTCCTCTGATGGGGCAATGAATTCTGAAATTTTTATCTAATTCTTCCAAGGAACAAAAATGCTACTGGCAGTTCCCTTTAAAAGAAAATCAAAATATAAACCCTGCACCTATTTTTCTGGCATTTGGGCAGGTGCAATCCCCTTGTAGGGGGCTGCTATGCCTGAAATTATCATCCAGTTCTGACCAAGAGAAAAAAGTTAACAGTTTTTTTTCCTAATTTCCCATGGTAGTCAACAGGAAGCATAAAGATATTTTTCCAAACCTTGAGTCAGGTTTGGTCCTGAGCTGAAGTGGTCTGACTACAAATTGGCCAGAGCAGTAGCAGGATGTTTTCCAAAATGCTGAATCGGGGTCTGAGTTGAAGTGTGTGTTCGTGTGTCAGTGCATACTTCTTATGTATGTATGTATGTATGTAATCTATACACACCACACACACACACATATTAAACATGCCCTTAGACTCGTGTGTGTGTGTGTGTGTGTATACAGTCAGGGCCAGAAATATTGGAACAAGGATAACTGTTTTGGCAGTTGGCCTCTGTACACCACCACATTGAAGTTGAAAGGAAACACACCCAGATGGGAGCGAAGTCAGGACTTTCAGCTGTAATTCAAGGGGTTTGACAAAAGTGGGGCACTAACCATTCAGGAAGGACAGCCAGTGGCATACACACACACCCATCATTGGTGGCTGTACTTCCTGAATGGTGCCCCACTTTTGTCAAATGCCTTGAACTACAGCTGACAGTCCTGACTTCGCTCCCATCTGGGTGTGTTTCCTTTCAACTTCACTGTGGTGGTGTACAGAGGCCAACTGCCAAAATAGTTATCCTTGTTCCAATATTTCTGGCCCTGACTGTATATATGAAAATTTGTGTTGTGGGCCTGTGCCCCGGATCTTTTAAGAACCTAGCAACACCCCTCCTCTGAGATCAGTTCCCGGGAACCGACCTATCCTATGGCTGTCTGGCCTCTGACTAGTGGCCATAGGATTGTGCCTTAAGATCTATAAATATCCAGCAATTTCAGTTAGCAGTATGAGTGACAGGAAACTAGCAATGGCTGTCTGGGTGGAAGAGGGATTAGTAATAGGTGTGCAAGGTGCAAGGTCCTTTCTGGGAAGCCCAGTGTCTGGAAATCAGGTGTCAAACTGAATCTGAAATCTGAAAACTGGTTCAGGATGTGTGTGTTAGTGAACCAGTACTAAATCTGAATCTCTAGCAATGCAATCCTATGCATATCTACTTAGAAGTAAATCCCAATTACTTCACTGAGATTTATATTCCCAGATAAGTATTATAGGATGTGAGGGAATAGCTCAGTCCTATGCATCTTTACTCGGACAGTAACTCTAAGTATTTTTAGTGAGGTTTCCTCCCAAAGAATGCTCATAGAATTGCAATATAAATATCTCAGTTGCCAAATTAGACTAACCACCGTTGCAAAGAAACTAAAACCTGTTAGGCAATTCAATAATCTGGTGTGTGGGTAGTCCCTTTAGGGGCAGTAAGGAGGGGTCTTTCCTGCTCTACTCTTAGAAACAGAAGCAGAGATTAGAAGCTTTTCTACATGAGGCACTTATTGTGCACTAGTCATTCCTTACCCACGGCTTTTTACCAGTTCTTTAGACAATGACATGAGTCCCCAGTTTCACTTCTCTTTGTACAGAGCACTTTCATTATTGTTTATAAAGTGGGGGAAATGGAGTATTATTCATTAAAGCGAAAGAAAAAGTATTTTCCTATTTGTGTAATTGTGTTATTCTGCTATAGCACAGCACCACCTACAGGTTATGTAGTGGAAAAGCAGGAAAGGAAAAGCTCTATGTATAGAGCTGGGATCTCAGTTCTGCAACAAAACCAAAAGTAGATACAATGGATTAACAGCCTCTTTTAGAAAAGCTCAAACTTTCTGGGGAGCTACTGGCAAAAGACTGGATCCTAGGAGTAGTTAGTAGTTCTGCCTTGTTTCCTACATGTACCTTAACCCCAGATGTACACTGCTTCTCTCACAAAAGCTGAAAAACATATAAAACGTTCAAATTTGACTACCACAGCCACATAGGGTGGCTATGTGTCCTACTTTACAGTCCTCTGTTTGAAGGCATCCTCCTCTATGGAGGCATCTTCCTCCATTGGAAGGGCTGTCCATTCCAAGTCCAGTTGAAAGATAAACAACCATAAGAAGGGAGAGTGTCAGGGGCCTCAAAGTTGCCCTTCAACAGTTACCACTGGGCAACTGACTCAACAGGCACACAGGTCACAGTCTTTCCCGCTATGGTGAGAAGTATTGTATTTCTATTTCAATTACAGTAATTATTTCTAAATTTGCATCTTTAAATTAGTACATGCAAATTTATGCAGATCTGTGTCGTCTTTTTTGGTAATGCATTTCCTCTTTTGTGGGGGGGAGGGGGTGAGGCACAAGGGGGCACTCTATCACCATGGGCTAAATTTAGAATTTCTGTATTCTTGCATTTCAAGTAGGACTGTTTTCTAGTCAGAAATGACTGACTAGTTCAGATGCTGGGTGAAGACAGACATAATATAAAAAAGAAAATTTATAGTGGTGTCCCTCAGCCTGTCTTTGCAGTGGAAATGGCAGTATTGCGTACTAGTGAATTGAACTTTGGCTTAGTCCTGCCCACATGTTTCAAGTGGACTATCTGCCTTTAAAAAGAAAAAAAAAGTGTAAACACATCAGATGAACGTTTCTGTGTTTTATCCACACATTTATCACTTAATCTTAAAAGTTTTTTTTTTTTTTAAGTGTGAACTGCTTTGGTTTTGGGGGGAGATTTCTTGATGAAATCACAGGGGCTAGCCAACCAATTCTCTGCTTGCAGAATTTTTTTTTTTTTACAGAACTTAACCCCTGCAAGGAAATATATGTTGCACTAAACTCAATGAACATGTTTCCAAAGTGACCATTGCTCTGAAAAAATGATGTCTCTTCACCCTTGCTTACAGACAAAGCCAACAAATGTATTGATCCCTTTTGTTTAAAAATGACCTTCACTAGTGGGGGAGGCAAAACAACAACACCTGAACTGTACTAGTTAGCTCAAAAAGTATTTGCTGCTTCTGCTGTGCAGGCCAGCTAGCGTTGAGGCAAAATGCCCCACCACTTCCTCTCCCATTTGTGGATAATGAAAAGGCAGAGAGGGAGGATTTTGTCTATTTTCATGGGTGCTTGGCAAAAATTCTCAGAAAGTTTCAGGGCTGTAGCATTTTGCTGTCGCCAGAGGTGGTGGTCCCTTTCCCCCTTTTTATAAACGTATTCTGTGGCTGCTGTGTTGTGGGCAGCAATGGAGCTCCTTGCACGGTCACTTTCACTCCTACAAACAACCCCTGGAAAGATGCTACTACATCATGGCATAGCTTCATTCTGTGAGGCCTTTTGGGGAAAAAATGCCAGCCCCAGTGGAGGCTGGTGGCTCTGATATCAGTGGGGCAGTGAATCCACTTCGCACCTGGGATAGTTCCTTTAGAGTTCTGACTGGCTCTTAGTAGGGATGGACGAAAGTCCCTTACCTGTTCTCGAAGCTTGCTTCGCGGTGGGGGGGAGGCACTTCGGTTCTCCCCCCAAAGTTCAGGCAAGGGGGGGGGAGGCGCCCCATCCCTCGCCGGCAAAATTCAGGCCGGGTAGGAGCGCCCCGTCTACCCGGCCGCGAAAAAAAAAGTAAAACACACACACACACACACCCGTGATAGGCCACGTAACGATTTACGTAGCCTATCACAGCTAGATTTCCAAAGTCAGCCGTGATAGGCTACGTAAATCGTCACGTAGCCTATCATGGGTGACTTTGAAAAAAAAAAAACCGCGTACGCAAATGGCGGCTCCCATGGGGACCACCATTTGCGTTCCTTATTTTGACACGTCTAGTCTACGTAAAGATTTACGTAGACTATGGCGAAAATAAGGGCAACGCAAATAGCGTTCCCTTATTTTCGCCGTAGTCTACGTAAATGTTTACGTAGACTAGACGTGCCAAAATAAGGAACGCAAATGGCGGCGCCCATGGGCCGCCGCCATTTGCGTACGTGCTTTTTTTTTTCTTCCCAAAGTCACCTGTGATAGGCTATGTGACGATTTACGTAGCCTATCATGGCTGACTTTGGAAATCTAGCCGTGATAGGCTACGTAAATCGTTACGTAGCCTATCACGGGTGTGTGTGTGTGTTTTTTA
The DNA here is from genome assembly GCF_057233095.1 of Heloderma suspectum. Taxonomy (NCBI): domain Eukaryota; kingdom Metazoa; phylum Chordata; class Lepidosauria; order Squamata; family Helodermatidae; genus Heloderma; species Heloderma suspectum. Next base: position 69,776,192 of record NC_139458.1, on the reverse strand, counting down.
CTTTACTTTTTTTTTTTGCAATGGCAGCGGCGGCAGCCAGTCGGGAGACCGGCCGCCGCCCCCGACGAAACGCCGCCGAACCGCCACCGGGACCCGCTGCCGAGAGGGACATTCACCGAAGATAAGTCCCATCCGGGGGGGGCAGGGGGCCGGCGGAGAATTTCCCCACCAATTTCGGGGGGCCGAATGCGTTGGCATTCGGCCTCCCGAAGATTCGTGGAGAAATTCTCCGCCATCCCTAGCTCTGAGCGAAACCCAGAGAGGATTCACTGCCCCACTGGCCAGCCCTTTCCCCCCCAAGATACACCCTCAGAACGACATTATGACTTTTTGATGGGCCTTCTTGGGGGAGGACGATGGAGAGCCTCACTACCACCTCAGACAGCTGCAATGTAAGTCAAAATCTTGACCGTCTCCTCATGTGAGAGGGTCAAGAGCAGGGGTGGGGAACCTCTTGCAGTCTGAGGGCCAAACTTAATTTTGGAGAAGCTCTTGGAGACAAAGGCAGAAGGGGTGGGGCCAGAAATACCAAAAGGACTAGCATATTTTACCTTAAAGCTCCTACTGCCAGTAACTAAGCCTTAGGAGAGGCATTTCAACTTTTTAGAATGGAGAAAAAAAGACACAAAATCCAGGAAACTCCCAAACAATAGGTGGCCAGGAAAAAGGGAAGGGTGTGTGGCCATTTGGGGAACCCCAGAAGGCCAGATTAGGACCCTGGGCCTAAGGTTCCCCACTCTGGGTCAAGACTCAAGACGAACACAAGAATGAGAGGGGGAGGAGGGGAGAGATTGCAACAGCCATTTACGCATGCTTCAAGAGGCGTTATGGTAAAGGCCAGCCCTGATCCCATTAATTGATCTGGTTGAAATACGAGTAAATGTATACTGTGCCAACAGCAAGCCAATTTGCCCTCATATTGATTGGGGTGTGTGAGACCCCTGCATGGGTCACGGAGTAATGTAGGCTGAGATGGTCATCCTGGATTATGGAAACAAGGGGACAGGGTGTCTCTTTTCCTCCTGGTGTTCTTTGGTGCGCCATGGCAACTCTTGTCATGATGCATTCTGGGGTAGCATGATAAATTGCGACCATCAGCCGTCCCAAAGCATATATCAGCAGAAAGAGCAGTACGTTGGACACCATGAACAGAACACTTGTTCTGTGGCTGCAGTATCCATAAAATAATCTGCATTTAAAAGTCAACCCACTACTAGGCCAAAATGCTTTTGTAAATCAGTCTCAGTGGACTATGTCCCAGGTTGTATTCTCTAATCGATTCAGGACATACCATATTATAAGAAAAAAGGCTCTAGTATAATTTTGGGAATGAATGAAGAACTGCTGAAGCAAGAATTAAGAGCTAGTACAGGCTAAGAGAGAGAAAGCTGTGAACTGTGAAGTCTTCCAGTTCAAATCTCTCCTATGCTGTTAGTGCCACTATTTATCTTCTTCAGTCTTCCATCTGCAACATGGAGACAATAAGAGAGTTTCTGCTATTGGGCGGTATAGAAATGTAATGAATGAATGAATATTGGCCTACCTTACAGGGTTAGAAGATTACTGAGATAATGTATGTGAAATGCTTTTAAGACTGAAGCGTTACACAAAACTACCCTGGGACTTGTCAATTACAATCCGCAAATCCCCTTTCTTTCCTCCTCCTCTCCTTCCAGTGAGCTTAACGACTTCCTAAATATATCACGTCACCAAAAGGTGATGTGTGCCGCAGGCCTCCTCTGGGCAGTACTGAGGGTGAGGACTGGCTGGCTGCCTGACAGCACTGAGGCGTTTTTTAAGGTAATGGCATCATTCTTCTGTCATTTGGGCAGCCGCTTGCTTTTCAATAGCAATTCCACATATCTTATTCCAGCTCCCTCTCACGGGCACATCAAGAGACAGGACGACAGGTTCATATTCTCCTGATCAAGAGTGAAGCATCTACACCTGGCTTTGTGCCAAAAGAAATGCTGCCTGACAGCTGCCTCTAAACTGTCCTGTAATATAAATGCACTTATCAGCTGTATTGAAATGGACTGATAGCTGGATAGGGCTAATAGCTAGACAGAAACAGCGCTTTCTGAACAAAGCATTCCATCTGAACTTTCTTGGAAGCCATCTACATTTCCTTTTAGTACACATGTGGATTTGCAAGCCATCCTGGGATCGATATTTCAGCATTTCTCACTCTCCAGGTCCCAGGCCCCCAATCCCAGTTCTTAATCAGGTGGTTCTTTTGATCATCAGAACTCTTCAATCCCGGAGCAAAGTTTGAAAGTGTTTATTGCACCATGCGAAGAGGAACAATGAGAGAATAATGTGCCTGAATATTCATTATGCTAATCTAATGTTAATGAATTACAGAGACATGGCAGCCCAGCTTGACGCTTTCTTTCTGCCTTGCTTTATCTTTTGCCATCTGCAGAAAGGGGGAAAGGGTGAATTGTGTTGACGTTCGTGGACAAAATGCCAAATTAAAGCCACTGTTTATTTAAGAGGACTTGGAAAATAGTAAACATTGTCCAAAGGATGGGAGACAGCTGGGACATGGACTGTATTCAAGGACTTTTGACTTTCTTTCCTTTTTTCATATTGGTACTTCATTTTGTCAGAGGATATGGCCCTATTAGAAGAACAGTTGGACAGAGGTAGAGTAGATGTGTTATATATGAGGCCCCATGTTCAGTTCCCAAGAGCTTTGTTTGAGAAACCATGCCCAAGACGATGAGAACAAAAACTTCCACCTAAGGGCCACTGATTAATGAATGAGTCATTTTATTTGTCACTTTTGTACCCAGTGGAGGCTGGTGACTCCGATGTCAGTGGGGCAGTAAATTTGCTCCAGGTTTCAGTCAGAACCAGTCAGAACTCTAAAGGAGATGACTCCTTTAGAAATCTGATGGTTCTGACTGAAACCTGGAGTGGATTCACCACCCCACTGAAATTGCAGCCAGCAGCCTCCACTGTTTGTAACCTACCTTGTGTGGCCCTCTCAAGACAGCTTCACGCAGTACATTGTTAAGGTGTAGTAATGCAGATGTGAGATTAATGCTTTTCAAACAGCCAATATGATATCCGAAGGGTAAACCCACCAGGGTGATGGCGGTGATAGAGAGGAACAGGTCACAGCAAACTGCTACATTTGCAGATGGAGGCAAACATGAGTTCACTGCTATGTCACTTGGAAAGCAGCCTTGAGAGCCCGAGGAGGTGGCCCTGCTGTCAGTCGGAGTGATTGCACTGGGTCACGCTAACTGCTAGTTTGACTTTGTATAGATTACTGCAATGCACTGTATGCAGGGCTGCCTTTGAAGGTGGTCCAGAAATATCAGTTAGTACAAAATATGACAGCTATGGTACTGGGTAGACCTGGGTTTTATGATCATGTGTACACCTGTATTGTATCATCTTCGCTGGCTCCCAGTTCATTTCCAGGCCCAATACGAAGGGCTGGTGTATAAGGCCCTTCCCAGCTAGGGGCCACAGTATCTGAAGGAGTGCCTCTTTCTGTATATTCTTACCCATCATCAGATGCACTACTACAAGTGTCCTCACATGCTGTGGTATGACAGGTGGTTACTCAGGAGTGGGCCCTTTCAGCAGTAGTCCCCTTGTTATGGAATACCCTCCCCAAAGAGGCTTGCCTGGTACCTACGTCATTACTTTTTTGTCACCAGCCAAAGGTCTTTTTTATTTTTTCAGGCCTTTTAATCCTCTGTATATTTCTGCTGCTATGTTGTGTTTTTAAGTAGTGTTATCTTTGTGATATGTTTAGATCTTGTTGTTGTGATGGCTCCAGGTTTTTGAGGGCCCTTGGGTGAGACATCCTCAATAGCTCTCCTCCCTCAGTGAGACTATCTCCTCACCACCATTGTCACCAGCTGCTGTTGCTCTTTATCCTCTCTCTCGTCATGGCTTGACAGGCAGAGTCAGTGAGCAAGTCAACAGTGACATCTCCTCCTCCTCCTCCTCCTCCCCACCACCACCACCATTGTCTAGGCCAGAACAAGATGCAGATGAACAAGCAGGTGAACAAACAGGTGGTGGTGGAGGAGAGGCAGGTACAATGGTGAAGGAGGAGGATCAACTCCAAAGGGGCTCTTGTCAGTGGGCCCTGCTGCGGTGTGGGCCCTTGGCAGGTGCCTGACCATGCCCACACTTGGCACTACCCCTGATGATGCCTATTATTTTTAACTGATTTGCCTGTTGCTTTTAACTGATTGCTGCTTTCAATTGATATTTTTATTTGCTGCTTGATTTGATGTATGTGGATTCTATTTTGTGAGAGCTATTCGCTATAGGGTGACTAATACATCTTATGAATACAGGCAGCTCCTTCTAGACAGAGAATCTGGAGACAATTCAGGGTCCAAACTCCTCAGTAGGAGAGCTGAATATGCTTTGTATGCAGAAGGTCCCAGATTCAGTCCCTGACATCTCCAGTTAAAAAGCTTCTAAATACATGGGCTGGGAAAGAACTCTGCTGGTGACCTTGGATATCTGCTGCCAGTGAGAGTAGACAGCACTGAGCTAGATGGACCAGTCTTTTTGTCATCTCCATGTGACAAGGAATGCATCTATTTCATGCTTAAATTCACACATAATTACAAGCAAGGATGAAACTTGGCATTGTTGTCACATTTAAAAGTCCACATTACTTGGGGTTTTTAAGACTGATGCAGTTTCACCGCATTGGCAATGTAAGCAAACAGTAATAAACCTCAGGCTGTGAGAGCTGGACTATAAGGAAGGCTGAGCTCCAAAGAATCGATGCTTTCGAACTGTGGTGCTGGAGAAGACTCTTACGAGTCCCCTGGACTGCAAGGAGGTCAAATCAGTCAATCCTAAAGGAAATCAACCCTGACTGCTCATTGGAACGACAGATACTGAAGCTGAAGCTCAAATATTTTGGCCACCTAATGCGAAGAGAAAACTCCCTGGAAAAGACCCTGATGCTGGGAAAGATTGAAGGCAAAAGGAGAAGGGGACGGCAGAGGATGAGATGGCTAGATAGCATCACCGATGCAATGAATATGGACTTGAGCACACTCTGGGAGAGAGCACAGGACAGGAAGGCCTGGCGTGCTATGGTCCATGGGGTCACGAAGAGTCGGACACGACTGAACGACTGAACAGCAACAACAACAATAACATGCATGTGATCAACAAGAGCAAAGGCTTTGGGACTGTACCTGAAACCTGAGATGCCCCAACCTTTTGTGTCTGCAGTTCCAGATAATGCCCTGGTTTCAAATCCTTTGTATTGTGGATGTGCAACAGAGAAAGGCCAAATAAGACTGTGTGATGTTGAAATTCTAGTCATCAGGCACATCCTGTCTCCTCCATCTCTCCCTCTCCATGGGCATATTAGTCTTTCTCCACAGAGAGAGTGTTCCTTTTCATTCCTGAGAAAACACACATGAAAGCACTTGGAGTCTTGGGGATTGGGTTACTTTCAAATAAGTTGCATCTTGGATTGACAGCAATGTTCATTAAATTCAGAGTCATGGACTGAGAGGTTTTGAGCACCTTTTGAGCACTCTAATCTGTTTACCTCCCCCAAAATGACCTGTTGTGATGCAAACGGGTTAACATTTGTGTGGCATAGAATCTAAGTGTATCCATGCTGCAGATGAAAGGAACAAACAGGAGACACCAACTTAAATGGGTTATTAAATTGGCCGCAACTTTATTAATTTTTTAATAGGATTGGTGGAGGCATAGGGTGTGGCATAGGGGACAGCCCAACCACTGACCTATTTTCCTTCCTGGTCTGCCTGTCAGGAGCATTGTTGGTGGTGGAAGGGTCAGAAGCCCAATGTGGTGCAGACCGCTAACGTGAACCCTTTCCCTCCACCCTGGATGTGCCACGCTTGCAGCCACCATGCTGGCCTGGTCTAGGTGCCACACCCACCCAGATCCCTTAAGAGGGGATCCCACTGCAGGGAGCCCAGTCCTGCTCTGCCTCCCCAGTCGATCCAGCCCAATGCCGCTGATGCCCCACAACGTTGTGACATAAACAATACAATTCCGCCAAGAGAGCACTCAAGTAAATAGTGCAACTTATTTACAGACAGACTAATCTTGCAATGTGGAAGGCGAAAACCCTGCCCCCCTTTCTTGCCAATTAGAAGGCAGATAAAATTCCTTCCCAGCCCTGTTAATTGGTGACTGACTTCTGTCCACATCAAGATCCACTATTTCCAGGTGTGGGTGGGTGAGGAAGCCGGCAACAGCACTGGCGCCAGCCAACACAAAGGCCCCACTCTTTTATGAGCCAGGCAGACCAGAGAGTGAACTGCCTGCTGCTGTTCCCATTTAGCTCGTATCCTCACGGCCGCACCCCAGCCGAGACAATCAGCCCTTCGATTGGCTCGGCGCTATCAGGCTGCAGGGAGGCACCACTGCTGCTACATTGGCTCCTGCCGGCTCCCTTCCTTTCCCGCCACAGGACCCATGCACACCCACAATGGCGGCTCCCCAGTAAGCAGGGAACTTGATTTATGGTGGAAAACAGGGAGGGCAGCACAGGGGAAACCACCATTAGACATGGAACCTCAGTCTGCACATCTTCCTCAACTGGAAGGACACTTCAGCAATTTCAGTTTTACTTGGCACTGCCCTGCCCTGCCCTGGAAAAATGGATATACTAGGCCAGTGATGAATGTGGAGCAAATATTTCTCAGCTGAAGGCAAGAGGCTGATTTAGCCTCTTGAGGGTAGCTGGCAACTAATACACTTCAGGTAAGTGGCTACCCAAAGAGAGGATAAGCCCACACTGCAGGGCTTGTGTCAGCAGCTGGCATGCTACAAATTCATCTCTGTAAACCACCCAGAAAGCTTTGGCTATTGGGCAGTACAGAAATGTAATAAATCATCATCATCATCCTTGGCCACCTACCAGGGCCCTAGTTCTCTGGCAAGGGCTGATGCCTGCCCTGGGTCACCCTTTATTTTTTTCTGTCTTGGCACTTCAATCAGCACCAGGCAGCTGAGTTTAGCTACCATTTAAATTTCCTATGTTGCCCCCAGTGTAATGTTGGGTTGGAGCATTGTGGGAAATTTAAATGGCAGCTAAACTCAGCTTACTGGCGTTGCTCCGAGTGTTGCCACTCCCACTCCCAGGTAAACACTCCAAGGCCTGCTGACAGAAAAGGGAGCCCTCCGGAGGGCATTTTGACCAGGGCCCCCCTCAAACCTGGTGCTGGCCTTGTCATAGAGGCAGATCCATCCCTGGGACCTCTTGTTTCTTTGCAGACCACGTTGCATAGCTCCTGTGTCTTTCCACATCTATGGGGTGATTCTTTTGACAGGTTTGAATGCATAGCTGCTAACTGGTACACAGTACTGGGACCATATTACACTGATCTTGCAAGACTTGTACTGGTTGCCAAATGCTTTCCGGGTCCAATTCCTGGAATTGGTTTTTTTATAGCCCTAAATGACTTAGGACTTGGCTATCCAAGGGACCTCCTGGCTTGTTCTGAACCGGCCCAGTTACTAAGATGTGCAGGAGAGAGCAGCTCATCCTCTGATTCACTCTGAGGATCCCTCAGAGTGAAACAGAGGCTGGGGGGCTGCTCCATAGAGCTCTGCTGACTGTTGTCTCGCTGCTGCATTTGCCACAGCAGGAGAGTGGCAGGTGGGGCTCTCCAGGGCATCCACTCTAGTGCCGCTTTGCTGAAGCGAGATGGTGGCAGAGATGCCTCTTGTGGGGGGGAGGGGGCTGATTAAGTTGCTGCTCTGCCACCTGAGGCAAGGGATTCACCCCGCCTCATGGGAGGGCCAGCCCTGTTAGTCTCCCAGCAGATATCAGAGTAGTTGAAATCTCCCATGACCACTAGTTCTTCTTGGCCCAGTGCTGTATCTTTCTGCCCTCGTTGCCTTTCCCCCCCTAAAATAGGGTAATCATATGCAATAAAGGGCAGGGTAATAGAAGAAGCCAGGACTCCTGTGACTTTGATTCTTGTGTGGTAGAGAGAGATTAAGAAGGGGTGAGAAAAACTGGACTTGCTACATTGTTTTTGCAACACCAGAGCTGAAAGTACAGGAGCCTTGCTTCTCTTGAATAAAGTCATCCAGACTTAAATTCTTCTAGTACAACAGGTACATACTACGCAAGGTGTCTCTACAACATAAACTTGATGCTAAGACAAAATCGGATGGATGAGATCATGGATGCTGCTCTCCATATTCTAACAGGATTTCCTCATCCTTTAGCCTGTCCACAGAGCAGTTTCTGTAGTTCTGGATGGCTGCAGTAACACCCAGCCATGCGTGTGACCAGGAAATGTATGATAACTGGCATTTCCTTTTTACCCCCAGGACACCCCAACAGTGTGGTGGGAAGTCAGCTCTGGAGACTATCTAAACGCACTCGGGTCACATGATAGTCCCTACCAGCTACATGAATTGGCAGGCACCTAGACTGGGTGTGTGTCACAGATCTATGCCACACAGATTGGAAGAGCTAAAAGAGCAAACCTGATTCCCAAATATACAAGCATGCTGCTAAAGATCTTTCGATCTTCTGCATGGGATCCATATACCTTTTTAGAGACATGCTGTCTCAGTGGATAAAGAAAAGCTTCACTTTCCCCCCAAAAGCAAGGCCTTTGTGAGACCAAGCACTCTTCTGTCAGTGCAAGCTCAGCTTCTTTTCATAGCATCATTCAGAAGAGAAATCAGATCCATCACAATCTGCTAAGGAATTATGCTTCCAATTGGAACAATTCCATCAGGGCATCCTCTCAGTCATGTTATCCTAATGCTTCTACCCTCAGGATGCCTTTTGGCTCCGAGTACCGTATGAGAAGCAGACAGGCATGCTGCTACAGCCCCAGTGAGCTGCCTGAATAGAAACCAGAACCAGTGTAAACATTTTAGCCACTGAAAGTTTGCTTGGAATGCATTGAAGCGCTTGATGGGTTTCCATTGCTCTGCCTGCACGTTTCCACTTGCCTCTCTGAAGTTCTTTGTGCAGCTCCCCTGCCTTCTTTGCTGTACTCTTGAGCTACTGTACTTCTGTGTTGGGGCTCTGCCTTCCTCCACTGGCTATGGCAAAGTACAACACAGCTTTGCTGTAGGAACTCCCTTTCTACAGCCTGCCCCTTGTGTTTATTTTGGCTTAGCAGAGATGCTGGTGACATCTGAGCAGAGTTCAGGGCATCACCAGAAACTGAATTTCTGAAGCTGTTCGCACTAAAATAACAATAGCGACAATTCCCACTCAGCATGCCACACTCCACCCTCTGATCCCCCCTCAGGAGGGCAAAGGAGGAAGAGGAACCGCTTCCTCTGACCTTTCACCTCTTACCTCTGAAGTCCTGGCATTCCCAGATTGCCCTTTGATTACAATAAGTAGGTAATATTTGGAGGTCTCTCTCTCTTTTTTTTTTTACAGTAGGGAAGAAAGCCATCACAGAATTGGATGCTATTCTGTCTTTCTTCCCCTCCCCGAGAACCATGGAAATATTTCTGAGGTCATGAGCTATGAAGCACTTGACTGTAGAGGAGATCTTCTAGTTGGACAAAGATTTCTGTTCTTTATCTTAAGGCATAATGGGGATTTCCAGGTGAGTGCTTTTTATTGCACATAAATGTGCAGTTGTTACTCTGTACCTGTGGGAGATCCAGGGATATTTCCTCAAGCTCACACATTGGATGCAGGGGAAATTGCTTTTTCCCCAATGCTCAAACCAGAATGTCTTGTTGAATGGCAAAATGTGACTTCGCCCCTTCCAGCTGATACATCTGTTGGAGACTGGAGTGTGGAATATGGTCATGCAAGCCTATGAGCTAGGGCCAGTGATATCACTGGTGAAAGAAAAATCTACCCCCTCTCTCTTGTATGCACTATTTTACAATTTTTTAAGCATTGTTTTCTAAGGCAAATTGCTTCTGATTGCATGGAAGCACAGCTTGTTTACTGTATTAACCCCTAAGAAGTGTGTGCACATGTGCAATGCATTTCTGTGCACAGAGACAGATTCCAGCCTAATTGGATCTGTCAGTGAGATCCAGGAAGCTCAGGGAAGGAATTTTGGGAACTAGTAGATTCTGAATATTGTACCACTCCAGCACAGGAGTGCTCATGTAATCTTAAAAAAAAAAAAAAGTGGGGGGATGTGGCAACACCAGCAAAGCTGCACCATCCCCGCTTCACTGCTTTGCCATTTCATGAAGACTTTCTCCTTCCTTATACTTTAAAAAAAATCATTCAAAGGTTTGTGCTCCCCCTGTCCATCTTAATGTAGAGGTGTCTCCCATTTAATAAACGAAGATGAATAAATATAGTTTGTTCATATCCCACAGTGTAGCTATCCCCCTACCCCCCAGGCAAGGTTTCACACACACACACACACACACACACACACACCTCCATTATGGGATGAGGTTTATACTGTACTTGCACCCTAAATATCTACTTCTTTTGCTCATTTAAAAATACCCAGCTCTCTCCTTTTGCGGTTTAATGCCAGCACATGTCAATCCACACCTGGTTCACAGCTAACATTCCCTTGAACTAGGGATGAACTATTTGTATTTTCAGGTGTTAGGTGGGAAAGGACACCAATTCTAAAGCCGTGTCTAGCATTCAGCTTCAGAGCAATGACTTCCAACCCTTTCCTAATAAAGGACTGCATGTGATAACTTGTCAAGCACCCAAAGACGGATGGCATAACTGATGGAGGTCCAGATTCCTACACAGAAAAGCTCCAGTTTTTCCAGTTTGAAATACCCAATTTAAAACTTAGTCTAAGGGCTTAACTATACATTGCACTTAAAATGTGTGTCATTAAACTCCCATTACTTCAGGGAAAATTGCATTGGCAAAGGGTGATTTGGAACAGAGAATTGTATGGTAGGGAAAGGGTTAAGTGTGCTCTCCTTGCTGTTATTTCTCCAGTCCAATTCATCCCCTCCTACAATTCTTTTTCCTGAGGAGGAGGAGGAGGAGGAGGAGGAGGAGGAGGAAGAAGAAGGAGGGAAGGAAGGAAGGGAACCGAGAGCTGGCCAGTCCCAAGTGCTTGGCTGTAAGGGGTCCTTCCTCAGAGCCAGGCATTGTGGGAAGGGTGTCCCTGGAGTCTTCCGCACAATTCAGAACCCCAATCAGCTGTATGCGTGGATGCCTATGGGTGGAGTTACACTGTGATGTAATGCTGGGGGTGGGGCTACTTGGTGCAGCCCCATCCCAGCTCACTCCGTGCAGTCCTGTGTTGTATTGCATAGCTCATTTCCTTGCTCTGGCCCGGCAACTGAATCCCTCAGTCATGTGCTAGTGAAGTGAAGTAGCAGGCACTGGTGCTGATTTCGGAAAACCATGTGCAGCACATCTCTGCAAGCCTTTTGCAAATCTATTCTATCCCTGTAAGAGAGGTGTTTTTGTGGTGGGGAAGAAATGGAGAGAGAAGCAAGTGCCTAGGCAGGAAAAGCCACCTCTGTCTTTCCCCGCTTGCTGCACCATAATCTTGGAATTCCCTCCCTGCTGACATTAACTTGACTTCTTTCTTCCTTTAAGGGCAAAAAGAGACATTACTTAAAAGTGTGTCTAGCAGCTTCATCTTTTTTCATTTGTATTCTAGAATAGGCATAGGACCCCTCCCCATCCTCTCCCCAAACCCCCAGTAGCCTCCAGGGAGCGGGACATGTGGAGGGAAGTGGGCAGGGACAGTAGAGAGAGAGAGAGAAAAGCCTTTTTGGACTGGATGGAGAGGAGAACCTCCATGGGCTGGATTAGGCCCACGGGTCAAAGTGTCTTTATCCTTGCAGTAAAACATGATATCCAGTCAACGAGGCCAGTGGGCCACAGAGGGAAAATGCACATGCTAGAGACATCTGGAGATGGATGCCACATATAGATGTTTCTGTTGTAATGCTACAAGCCTCTAAGCCAAGATGGGAGAGTTGGAGAACCTGGTTTGAGTGGAGAACATAGATATAATGGGCATAACATAAACCTGGTGGAATGGAGAGAACCAGTGGAATATAGTCATATCTTGATGCAAACTCAACAGGAAGGACAGGGAAGGGAGAGCAAAATGTTTGGCGGCAATATAGGTGAGCACATTTTCATATATCTAAATGTGAAAACTTGCTGAGGTTCTAGAGAAAGATTTATTTGGAATTTTATATTTCAAAAATTCCTTTATAGAACACTATTCAATTGCTTTAAATTTGTTAGTTTTAATCCTTGTTGTTAAGATGGCTTGAGTCTTTTTCCGAGAAAGGCACCTAATGCATTTTAAATGGCCATCTTGCTATTTTTGGTAGAAAGGCAGGCTACAAGTCAAATAAATAAATAAATAAATAGTTTGTTTATTTATTTATTACTCAGACCTCTAGACCACTTTTCAGTTTTGTTTTTCCACAGCAGCTTACAAAACAGAGCAAAAATTAAAACATAACACAAAATTAAAAAGCATCAACAACTACAACCATCAACACTGAAAACATTAAAAAACACATTCAAACCACGTACACAATAAAAAAGTAAACCTTGGCATGAAAGACAAAAAGCCCTCCCCCTCAAAAAATCTTGAGGGCTCCCTTGATAATTAACAAGAGGCCAACTGTATATCCCATGGATGTGACTTCCTAACTGTCTTACTATTTTTCATTCACCGGGAAATAGGTAATCCAGTTGTTGGGGGTATCTAGATTGTATGCCGATGCATTTTATTTCTGTTCAGCACCTAATATATACTTTCAGTCTCTTCAGTAAATAATACACTATGATAGTGGAGGTGATATATCAAAATGACACTGCTGCCGTGGCTGAATCATTACCTTCTGAGACCACAGATTATTGCTGTCCTACCTGCAATTCATCAAGGTGTCAGGAAAGTGAAGTTGGTCCATTCCTGGAGTCTCATGCAGCCAATTGGAGCACCTTAAGTTGGCCCTTGTAGCTTCTCTATTGATGCTTTTGTTGTCCTCTGGAATGGAAGACTGAGCTTGTACATTGACAAAGTTGATCCTCCTAAGTGTCATCTCCCATGGCTTTGATCAGTAAATATGTTAGGGGTAATGGGAGCTTATTGGCTAATATGCAACTGGCCATTGTGCACATTCATTACACCTCCAGGAGAATGTGCTCATAATCTGTCCATGAAGAAATTGTATATATTGACCTGGTTTGCACAATATGACAGCTTGTCAGGGGTTAATTTAACCCTTGAGGAGCTGCGGCATATGCCGGCCACCATTATGAATATGCAACCCCTAACCAAGGGTTGTCAGGGGTTGTCATGTCATGCAAACCCAGCTGTTGAGGGTTTTTCGAGGGTCAAACAACCCTTGCATAATCCCCGGTAGGTATAGGGTTATGTGAGGGTTGTTTAACCCTTAAATAACCCCTGCCAGCTGGGTTCACACAACATGACAACCCCTGGTCAGAGGATGCATATTTATAATGGTGGCCGGCATGCACTGCAGCTCCTCAGGAGTTAATTAATCGACAATGGGCTGTTTTGTCATGTGTACTGGCCTGCTCAATATGCATATTCTCCAACAGGCCCTTGGGGATGTGCATATCTGAACAGTGTTTTGCAAGTCCTCTGGTCAATATGCAAACAGCCTTCAGGGATGTGCATATTTCAATTGCATTTTATACATTCCCCGGGCAATATGCATAATCTTTAACAGGCCTGGGGGGATATGCATATCTTGACAGGGTTTTGTATATTATCTGAGCAACATGCATAACCTCATTTCAGGATATATGAAAAGGGCTCCCATAAGTCTCCAATGCTCTTTTATCTAAAGGAAACTAAGGCTGCAATCCTATCTACACTTACCTGGGAGTAACTCAGTGGGAATTACTTTTGAGTAGGTGCATAGAATTGTGCTGTAAACCATGTAGTGCTACTCCTGGACTTCTCACTATTTTAAGAAGGGTGGAGCACAATATTATCTTAAAAGCACTGTATGCCTTTTTAAAAAACAAAAACAAATATGGGCTACCTTTTAACAGCCAGGACTGAGTAGACAGATGTGGGGTAATCTTCATCAGTTTTCCTAGAAAAACAGTAACTTTTAATAAGGTTCTTTCTGCTAGTTTATTGTCTTTTACATTGCTTTTATTGGCTCCTGTTTTATCTGAACCCTAGAGATAAGGGGTGCTTCCAGACGGAGGGCTCCTAGTGCTAACAATCAAAAAGCATTGTCCAGCTATTCCATCTTTTCTTCCTTAACAGATTTTTTTTTCTGGTAAGAAAAATGACAGAAGAAGTGGTAGGAAACCACAAGAGAGTTAAAATGGAAGAAAATGTCATCTGGACCCCTTGAAAAATTCCATGAATGAGGAAGTTTGATTGCACAATAAAAGCCACATCTGGAAACACCCATACAATACTATGAGCCCATTCTCTGCTTCATACAAAGCAAGTGTGTCTGTTCGTTTCTGTTTGGACTGGGTTTGAATGGCTGTTGGGGTATAAGGAACCATACCTGCTGCAAAGGAGCTTTCTTCAAACGTCACAAGATCCATATCAGGACCAAATTAGATGTGACACTAAATACATCTTTTCATTGAATGTGCACATTTTAAAAAAATGAAAATAGCTGCAGTTGAGTGGGAGGGTTGATAATTTTCAGGATTGCAGCAAGCAGGGAAGGACAGGTTAACCCTTTCCTCCCCCGCTGCCGTCCTGATGAAAATTGCTCCTCCAAAGCTGCTGTTTTCATTGGGCAGAAAGCTCTGATTGTCATCTGGCATTTCAGGAGACTGTCTCGGGTTGGACATAATTTGACCAGGTGAAAACCATCTGGAGAACTTCCATTACCAAATATTCTATATCAGCTTCATATCACCAAAAGCCTATAGAGACTCGGCCCAGTTCTTATGTTCTAGAGCAGAGTGGTAGAATATAGAAAACATATTGGAAGGAAGACGAGGAACATGTGGGAAGAACCATGCTGAAGCTGCCCACTTTTTGCCCTCTGACTCTACCAGGTTCTTTCCATGTAAGCCTGCTCCTCTCACAAGTATTATATATTTTTTGTACATTAGTGGGCTGATGTAGGCTATAGCCACAGAGAAGTGTCAATCATAAGTTGAACCAATGAGCCAAATTTGGCCCATGAGCTTCCATTTCTGCAAAGCTCTCAAACCATTCATCCTTTCCCACCTCCTTCCCCCGTGCACTCCCTTCCCACTGTAAGGTATGCATAAGGAAGCTTGGATATTTAAAGAAGCTAAATCCCAGAGCCATCAAAACATGCTGCAACAGAGCACAGAGCATAACCACCGCTGTGAATGAGCAAGGTATCAGATTGCCTATGTAAGCATGGGCTTCTTTCCCACATCCCTCACCATTGTCTTCCTTGGTGAATTGTTTGCTTTGTCCTTGGCCTTAATGCGCCATGGCACGTTCCAGCTGAGGAAAGCAAGAGCAAGAGCGTGGCAGCTCCACCAGGATTTGGAGACCAGGAGGGAGTGGCTTTAAGTCACAAAGTATACAGTAACCAATTCCTGGAACTGAAACCAAAGGGACAACTTCTGTTGGGAGAAAGCTGAAAAAGAGAGACTGTATTTCCCAGCATTCTCTCATTCTGCCTGACATGTCATGGTCAGGATAGGGTAGGGCAGCCATCTCCAACCTGGTGCCTTCCAGATGTGTTGGACTGCAACACAACTGGGGGGCACCAGATTGGGAAAGGCTGGGGTAGGGAAACAGCCACAGTGACATAATGGTGAAATAAGAACCTTTTGATAGCTGTAGTACATCTATAGGAAGAAATTTTTCATAATGTATACGAAATCATCTAAGCAATCAGATGATAAGTCATACAATCTGACAACAGCTGTCCAGGATCTCAGGCAATGGCTGTTTTCCAGTCCCACTGTCTGTGACATTCTCACTGGAAATGCCAAAAACTGAATCTGTATCTTTATACATTCCTCATTATGCCCCCTCTCCTTATAATGTGGCTCTCTCTACTAAGGAATAGGAAGGAAGCAATGCAGTGCTTAGTTTTAATAGGATTTTCAGTTGCAAGAGCCTATGGCTTGAGTCTTGACTTTGTGGAAGGGTTTTGATCCAGCAGAGGCTCCCCCTGGTAGAAGGTGATTTTTGCTGATTTTCCCCTATCCTGCAACCCCCTTGTGTCATCTCCTATGCTGTTCCCTCCTCAAGCCTTCAAAGCAGTTGGGGGGAGGGGCATAGGGGGCTGCAGGGGGAAGGGGGAGTCAGGGAAAATAACCTTCCTGCTCCTATGAGTGGAGTTCTGCTCATGGGAACTCATGGCTCCATGCTCATGTCACTGCTCCTTTACCCATCCTTGCAGAAGGGTATCATGGTTATGTAATTAGGGTTATGATGTTATGACAAATTTATTTTGTTAGGTTCAGGAAAAGCTATCTTGGCTGGATATAAACGTTGTTTCCTGTTCTCTCCCCCTAGTTCTGGTATAGTCAGCCATAGTTCTTATCAACTAATAATGCCTGTTATTTATTAAGAATCTGCTACAACTGCTACAGTTTTAGTTTATATGCCCAGATGGGAATTTTGCCAGACATGTTTCATGACTTCAGCCCTGTTCCGAATGGAAACGTATTCCCATGATCTGGGTGCATGCTGAGCGCTGTTTTACATTGCTGCCTTTTCCTCACAGGGCCTTAAGCATCCCAGAAGAGGTCAAAAGCTCTTCCATCTTCCCCACCCTCATATCTTCCCTGTGCCTTCTCCATCTATGGGGTGTGCCTGCATCTCAGCCATTCCCACGTCCAGGAGGGCACCTACCTTCTCTGCCTCCCAAAATATATGACGTTTCCACCACCAGGATAATCAGTTCTCCTCAGGCTGCCATTTCCCCCACCAGAACCAGAAAATAGTGTGTGTCACAGTTGCCTAGCAACAAGCAACACTGTGTTTTCAGGCTCCCTCCTGTTTTCTGTTTGAGGCCCAAACAGCCTCAGAGTCAGTGGTCTTTCACTGGCTTTGGCTGGTGCAGCCCCTTCTGGACAAAGATATCCTTGCCATAGTTAACCATCCTCTGGTATCCTCCAGGTAAGACTATTGTGGCATACTGTAAAGCTGCCTTTCAGGATTGTCCAGAAACTACAGTTCAGTACTGATATATAGGGCCAGGAGTGGGGAACACATCCCATCAGTTCTTAAGCAGTGAAATCTGGTCCATTTCTGGGCACCATTCAAAGTGCTAGTGCTGACCTTTAAAGCTCTTCACAGGTTGGGATCTACAATTTGGCATACCTGAAGGATCGGCTTCCTGAGTATCAGCTTGCCCATTCATTCCAGGCACCTCAGCTGATTGAGGTACGGCGGATGGCAACCAGGCAGAGGGGCTTCTCTGTAGTCGTGCACATTTTTGTGAAATGCTCTCCCCATACCAAGACAGCTCATCTGGTGCCCATGTTCTTATCTTTTCAGCATCAGGTAAAGATCTTTTTTTCTTTTTCCCAGGCTTTTAAAAAGTAAAACTCTGAGCTGTTTGATTTAGGAACATTACACGAAGGCTGGGTTCAGATGACACGCTAACTCACTGTGGGGTTGCGTGTCATGTGGGGAGCATTTTTCCCACCCACACTTGATAAGTTACCCACCCTCATTACTCACCCTCTGAAGTGTGAGTACAGGCCCTGGGGTGGCTTACTGTGCCATGTGTAGGGTGTTCTGTAGGTAAATTCGGGTGCTCCATGGATAAATTCCTGTGAAATAGAGATGGCTGCCTAGAGCACCCGAAAGTTCTGGAGTTGCTGTAGCCTGTGCAGTCAAACTCTATAGTCTCAGTTGTGTAGCGATGGCTGGTGTGGCTAGCACAAGGCCGTTCCTGTCGCGGTGGCTGCTGGGATGTGCGACTGCAGCAGAGGGACTGTGTGTAGCGGAGGGGTAAGGGAACCACGCTGCCTGGCATGGTTCAACAATTGTATGGTGGGAGGGCTTGTTGTGGTTCCCTTACTCCCCCCCCCCCGCAGCATGGTTCTGCTACCCACCCTCCCCCCACGATTGTGTGAACATGTCCTAAGTCAGACTATTGGTCCATCTAGCCCAGTATTTTTGACACTGACTGGCAGCAGCTCTCCAGAGTTTCAGGCAGGAATATTTCCAGGCCTACCTGGAAATGTCGCATATTGAACCTGGAACTTTCTGCATGCAAAGCAAGTGCTCTACCACTGAGCTATATCTCCTCCCTGCTGCTTCGAACAGTTGCTTTTAGTTTTGTTGCTATATTGTGCATTTTTCATGTCTATTTTGCTGATGATTTTATTCTGTAAACCATCTTGGATTAATTTATTTATTTGTGGACTACGCGTTTCTCAATAAATAAATAAGTAAAATAAAATATTAACCAGGATGCTCTGAGATTCCACAAAACAAAATTAGCTCTTTTTGAGCAATGCCACTAGGAAAAGGCTTAATATTAGTGTCCAAAGTTGATCTATTTGAAATCAGTAGAGTTCAAATTATGTTAATGAAATTAACTTGATTTATACCATCTGAGAATCTTGCACAACACAGAGAGTTTGGAAACACACTTTATAATGTGATTGGATGATAAAATGTCTGAGTGGGTTTATTGTCTGACAGCTACATCAAGAAGATGGGCATTCTATTCAGTTCTGATGGCAGGAAGGCTCATTGTTCATCAGTTCATTTTGCATTTTAATGCCTCCAGTTTCCAGTAAAACATCCCCACATTCCAAGAAACTTGAAGAAATATGTGAGAAGTAGTTTCTTTATGAGACAAAAAAAAAATTGTGTGTGTGATCTACCTCATGCACATTAACAGTGCAAGCAGGTTGAGACTTGCTAGCTTGATAAAGCTGTTTGTATTGTGTGATATGGTAGATTATTTCATGCATCACATCCTCTAAAAGAGAGACATGACTGAGAAGTGCAACAATGTACCCAGGAGAGGGGAGTGAGAAAATCTCTTTAATTTCAAAAATGGCTTACAAAAACCATTGTATATCCCCAGGATTTCACAGTTGTTTTTTACTGCAGTAACATCTGGATCTCATTGACCCTGTTTAACTGGAAAAGCAAGTTTCAGAGGAAAAAATAGTCACCGCTACTTCACATTGGTTTCTGCTGAGAATATTTACAATACATTCTGATATAATCAAGTCAGTCATTTGTATATATGACGTGTGAGAATGCACAAGAATCTGTGTACAGACCAACAAATAAATCAGGACATTTATACTGTTGATAATTTGTTAATATTAAATATAAGCTTCAATCAAGACAAAACCAGTAGCTATAAATGTCAGTTTCTGTCACTTTCCTGAAACAAAGTCAAAGTGGTCAAAGGTGACTCACATCTTCAACTAGGTTATTGGCAAAAGCAGGGATCTGACTGGGTGGGAGAGAGGGGTTGTGCTTGCCTTCAGAATGAATGTAGCTTTTTTATTTAAATGTTTAATTACTTTGAATGCTAAAAGATCAGAATGCACCATTGCCTCAATCCATCTAAAGTTGATCATGCTTACAGGTGCAATGTTAAACACACTTACTAAGCCCCATTGAGCTCAGTGGGACTTCCAAGTAAACATGCATAGAATTGCGTTGTATGGATGTGACCCTGTGATGACTTACCTGCAGGTAAGTCCTGTTGAACATAGTGGGACTTCTGAATAAACATGCCTAGGATTGTACTACATGTCCCATTAAAAGCAATGGGACTTCAGTTATTTATTGTAGATGGATCAGGATTTAGAATTCATATCCAAACTTACATATTCAGATGTAAGTCCACAATAACAACTAAAAAGCCAGCACATAAACTCAACCTATCAGCCCCAAAAGAATCACAATAGCTTCCCAAATATCTATTCCTACAATTCTCCATCAACATTGCCATTCCCAAGATGAAGAAGTCAAAGTACATCATTTCCCTCTTCAGCACTGAACTGATCTAAAAAATTGTGCCTTTCTGCTAAGGACCTAATATAAAAAGTCTGAGTCTTAGAAGAGAGACTCATATATGTATCAGTTCATACATTTTTGCCATGGGTCTTCTTAGAAGCATTTTTCAAACTGATTTCTTAAATGAGCTATATTATATGTTGCTGTCATAATGGCTTAGGGTGCAATCCTATGCATGTTTAGATTGAAAAAAGTCCTACAACTCCCAGAATGTCACATTACACAGTATTGTGCCCTTAAAATACTAAATATTAAAGGATGTGGAAATGCTGGGTACTCAGAATTATAAAATGTCTACTCTTCTAAGAAAACACCAAAAAGTAGAAGCTGGGAAATCCAGACTTTATCATATTTATGTAGACTATATGTAGGGCAACAAATCTAGCACAGAGAATTACATATTTGCTAACAAGACTGCAAGCTATTTTCTGACACATCAGCAGTGGATACAACACCCAAACCCAAAGCAAATGGTTTCCCCATCAGACAACCCCCCTATTTTCTGCCTACAGAGCCTCCAAGGTGAAATGTGAAGGCAGAGAAGAAATGTTGCCAAACTGCTTCTGCAGGCTGAATCCACTCCCACTAACGCCAGTCAAAAATACCACCCTGCTTTTCTACATTTGAATCACTAGTCCAGGGACCATAGCTCAGTGGTAGAGCACAGGCTTTGTAGGCAGAAGGTCCCCAGTTCAATCCCCAGTATCTCTAGGTAGGGTTAGGAAGGAATCCTGCCTAAAACCCTGGAGAGCTGCTTCCAGTCAGTGTTGACAATACTGGGCTAGATGGACCAATGGTCTGGCTAAGTATATGTGAATAATATACAATAAAACAAAAACACAACAACCTCTTCATAAAACAGGTGTACAAAATATTGGACTATGGAGGCAGAAATTGTGGGAGGACTACAGGCTGGTGAGCACATCATGTAGTGTGTAAGGAAAAACTAATGTAGATTGCCCCCGTTTTCTTCGTGTGAGCGCTGCGTCCACTTTCTCCTACTCCCTCTTCCTCGAGGATTGTAAAGAAGTACATTTTCCTTCACAGACTGGGAACTGGCTTCTCTGTACTCCACTGAACCTATGGGGCATAGTGTTGTATGCGTGTCATACATCCACAGATAGATTATTTTACTAACCAGTAAAATCACCAGGCCTACAGCCGGACAGAACCTTTGAAGCAAAGAGGCCTAAGGGGACAATGAAAGATTGCAGAGTAACCCAGAAGATAAATTTTGTTGTTGTTCAGTCGTTAAGTCGTGTCCGACTCTTCGTGACCCCATGGACCATAGCATGCCAGGCCTTCCTGTCCTCCACTCTCCCCCGGAGTGTGCTCAAGTTCATATTCATTGCATCGGTGATGCTATCTAGCCATCTCATCCTCTGCCGTCCCCTTCTCCTTTTGCCTTCAATCTTTCCCAGCATCAGGGTCTTTTCCAGGGAGTTTTCTCTTCGCATTTGGTGGCCAAAATATTTGAGCTTCAGCTTCAGTATCTGTCCTTCCAATGAGCAGTCAGGGTTGATTTCCTTTAGGATTGACTGATTTGACCTCTTTGCAGTCCAGGGCACTCGTAAGAGTCTTCTCCAGCATCACAGTTGGAAAGCATCAATTCTTCGGCGCTCAGCCTTCCTTACAGCTCTCACAGCCATACGTTACTACTGGGAAAACCATAGCTTTGATTATACGAACCTTTGTCGGCAAGGTGATGTCTCTGCTTCTTACTATGCTGTCTAGGTTTGCCATAGCTTTCCTTCCAAGGAGCAAGCGTCTTTTAATTTCATGGCTACAGTCACTGTCTGTGGTGATCTTGGAGCCCAAGAAAGTAAAATCTGTCACTGCTTCCATTTCTTCCCCTTCTATATGCCAGGAAGTGATGGGGCCAGATGCCGTGATCTTAGTTTTTTTAATGTTGAGTTTCAAACCAGCTTTTGCACTCTCCTCTTTCACCCTCAACAAGAGGCTCTTTAGATCCTCTTCGCTTTCTGCCATTAGGGTGGTATCATCTGCGTATCGGAGGTTGTTGATAATTCTCCCGGCAATCTTAATTCCGACCTCTGATTCATCCAACCTGGCGTTTCTCATGATGTACTCTGCATATAAATTAAATAAGCAGGGTGACAATATACAGCCTTGTCGTGCTCCTTTCCCAATTTTGAACCAATCAGTTGTTTCATGTAGCCTAATATGTTTAATGATATTTTATTGTATTACATGTTAATAAAATAACATATTTTATATATTTTAATAATAACAGCATAGTGCTTGTCAATTATCCCAGTGGCTTTGCACTCACTGGCCAGAGCATTAGAAGGTGGGAGCAAGTTTACTTCTTAGAGCTTTTCAACACAAGGTGGTTCTCAGCTGTTAATCTGCTGTATCTACTTTTGGTTTCGTCACAGAATTGAGATCCAAGCACTACACAGGGAGTGTTTCCTTTCCTGCTTTTCCACTATATAACCTCTAGGTGACACTGTGGTATAGCAGAATAGTGCAAACACACAAGAGGAAATTGTGCTTTCTTTTGCTTTCACAATTAAATGCCGCATTTTCCCTACTCTAAAAAAACTTGCCGAAAGTGCTGTTTAATAACAGAATCGAAACTGGGAGGGTCACAACACTGTCTAAAGAACCCGTAAACAACCATGAGTAGGGAGTGACACCACCCACTCTCAGCTAAGGCCCTGAAAACCACCTTCTGATAAGTATCCAGTATTGGGGGCAATGTGGTGCAACCTTTGAAATTCTAAGAACTGCTTCATAAAGGAAAGCCACCCATTTGAGTCTAGAGGAGCCCTAAAATCAAGCAGCTTTTACTTCCAATATATTTATGGGGAAGAAGAAGCAAAGCATTCAGTGTTGTAGTTTTGTGAACTACAATGGTATGACTCTAATCTGAGTGATATCAACGTTAACAGGAGAAACCCCACTGCGGAGTGCAGTGGCATGCCAAGAATAAAACTAGCATACATGAGTTTGCGATCATACTAATACGAGCTTTCCATGGTGTGCTTATTTGCAATGCCATATCAAGAATTATTTATGGTATGCTTCACCTTAGTCAAACATTTCTACTTAAAAACAAAACAAGATGCTGAATTAAATCTGGTAGGAAAGAATACTTCCTGTTTATAAAAATATCCTTCCTGAGTGGAAGAGTCCTCTTCCTGCACGCACTTGTCCCTACATATCATTTGAAATTCCCAGAGCAGTTCCCGTGAGGTTGGATGACTCTGCTCTCCACTTGAAAGCTTGTTGCATATCCCCCAGGAATGACCATAACACCAATGGAATGCTGTCTGTCCTATAACTGTTTGTAATGTTCATGAAACTACCACTATATTAAGAGTGCAATTCCATTGCCAATGAAAGGTCCATGAAACCATCCACCCAACTGCTCACTTGGTACAGAGGAATCCCTTTCACATGGATAAATATGGGAGGGAAGTACCCTTTCACACACTCATTCTGGGAAGGAGACTCCATCTTTTTGACAACTGATATGCCACATTACAAGTGTAAATATACTCTTGCTGTCCTTTGCATGCCTATTAAGAATAAGCACTGCTCATGGATGTAAGCAATACATCCATGAGCAGTGGGCTAACCCAGTCTGGGAGGCAACTGCGGGCTTATAGACATGCTGTCAGCCACTTCTCTTCCTGGTTCGGCAGCTGCAGCTGGGTCTGCTTCCTCACTGCCTGCAGGTGGGACTTTCACCTCCTTACAAGTCTACCCCTGCTCCTGAGTAGATCCTTCCTTCTGAGTCAACCCTGGGTGGAAGGGTCTTTGGGGTGCCAAGTAGGCGGGCTGACTCTGAGTCTCCCACCTTGTCTATCTCTGCCTGTGCTCTAGAGCTTTTCTACACAAGGCATTTATTGGGCACTCATGATTCCTTACTCACGACTATTTTCAGGTTCTTTAGATAACGTCATGATCCTCCAGTTCCACTTTTGTTTTTTAAGAGCACTTTCCCAGGTTTTTTTTAGAGCAGAGAAAATTGGGTATTATTTCTGAAAGCAAAAGAAAATGTATTTTCCTACTTGTGTAATTGTGAGATTCTCCTATAGCATAGCACCACCTAGAGGTTATGTAGTGGAAAAACAGGAAAGGAAAAGCTCTTTGTATGGAGCTTGGATCTCAGTTCTGTGATGAAATTGAAAATACATACAGCTATTAACAGACTCATGTAGAAAAGGTCCTAGAGAGGCATAGGACACAGGGAGAGTTGCGAACCAAGTAGGGCTTAGGATGGGGTTGAAGAGGTTCTATGTGGCCCCAGGCAAAGCATCCCTGTGATAGGACTCCTCAGGCTGCTCCATGTTGTCTGTGGGACTAGGGTTTGCTGAGGAATCCCACACTTCCTCATCTGAAGAGGACTCCCCTGGGGCTGGGTTGATGTTTTGAGTCAGTGTTAATGCTCTGTGTATAGGGGCTTTTCTACACAAGGGCATTAAATGGCTGCATCTACTTTCAGTTTCATCGCAGAACTGAAATCCGAGCACTACACAAGCAGCGTTTCTTTTCCTGCTTTTCTGCTACATAACCTCTAGGTGGTACTGTGGCATAGCGGAATAGTACAAATACACAAGAGGAAATAGTGATTTTTTTCTCCATCAGAAATAATACCCCACTTTCCCTGCTCCAAAAAAACTCATGGAAAGTGCAATATACAAGCAGAAGTGAAACTGGAGGGTCATGGTGTCATCTAAAGAACCCATAAACAACCGTAAGTAGGGAATGATGAACGTACAACAAATGCATTATGTAGAAAAGCTCTAGGAGCACTCTCGGTATTGGCTACAATGTGCGCCACACCATGGCAGGGCAGGCAATCTGAAAAGTGAGACCCCACACAGATTGGTTTCTCTGGATTGCAGCATTTGTCTAAAGCCTTCTTAAAATGCTCCAAATGCATGGCTGCCTATCCATCTCTCATGAACTCTGATCAAGTTCCATTCATCCATATATGCCTGCCATTCATCATTTACCCTCCCATTTTGTAAGTGTGTTGTTCTTTGCCTCTCCTCAAATTCATATCTTTGCAAACATTCATATATTGTCCTTAGAATAAAATATATGAACAGACCATGTTTATGCAAAGGAAGCAATTTGCATAAACGTGTTCATTTCTACCCTATATGATGAGCATATAATTTCCATTAACTTGGTTCAGGATTTGGGTGACCTTTATATAGAATGCAGGTTTAAATAATTGTTTTTATTTGTGCTAGGGCAGAACATTTTGGTCACATTTGCACAGCATGTCTGCCATGCTCCCATTTCAGTTGAAATGGGGCTGCTCCTCCTGGCTGGGAGTGGTAAAAGAGCCACAAATTGTTCTTCTTTGGAAAGGGATGCTCTGTGCTAACGCTGTTCCTGAATCCTGACATCCTTTGACTGAATCAACATCTGGATGAACCCATAAATTAACATAATCACAATGATGGTCACCTGTTCAGGTACAGCACAAACAGCAAATCTTCAGCTGTCAAATTAAAGTTGGTGTTACCATATGTCCTCTCTGGACATGTGTACAAACGTACACGTGTTCAAGGATGCACCCATTTAGGGACCTTTTAACTTTGGCAGTTGTGCATCTTGACAGAAGTGACCTAATGATGCACACACATGCAGGTGTCTTCGAAAATGGGGATTTTATTAAGCACACAAGAATCAAAGGGCGCTTATATGAATTCTAAAATGGATTCTAAAAGTTCATAGATTACGCAAGCAAATTAATCAATTGTAACAAAAGGCAAAAATGTAGACATCCATGCATTGGGTTCAAATGATGGAAAAATTTCCTCAAATGTTTCCTCAGTGGGGTAAACAGAGGGCTGCAGTGCACAGGTGACTAAGCCAGAGTCATGCATGGAGCATCCAGGTTTGACTGGGCCAGGTTATGGCTCTGAGGGAGTTGCAGAGGTTGGGACTAAGCAAATTGGGGCCCTAACACTACTGGGATGGAGGAAGAGAGAAAGAGAGAGATTCAGGGACGAGATTGCAAGAGTGGGGAAAAGCAAAGAGTTTACAGAGACTTATCTTTGGCAGCAGGCGGTGTGCCAAGGCTGGGATGAAAGGGGAGAGCAGGACTGGGGTTACCACACTCACTCCAGTTTCTGGCGCCTGGTGCACAGTCCCTTCCCACTCCTGCCAACAATCTTCCTTGCAGTCCATTTTTGTGTTATCAAGCCACCATGGGGCTCCAGCTTTTTGATCAAATAGAGATAATTCACTGGGAAGAGTGAGAACAAGGGGGCAGTCAGTATGGCTGCAATTCTTGCCACGGGATGACCAGGATAAGGCTGCACTAAAATGGCTGGGCTTCCAACCAAAAACTGGTTCAAAAATTGACCGAAAGGCTTCACATTCATACAAGCATACAATAGGAAAGAGGGTACAGATGAGGCGGTTACAGTTTTTGTTGGACAGGAGAGGGTGTGAAAGATAATTTTCCTGGGATCTCCTTAGATCCATCCTTCAGAAGAATCTGGGGTGTAGTGAAACCCCTGAAGTTTCATGGAAGAAATGGGGTCCATAAGATGTGCTGCAAGCAGGTCAAAGAAGCTTCAGCTAAAATGGGGATCTTAGCAGCCAGACTTGGGTCGTCTGGAATAAGCGGCAAGCGTGGGTATGTGTCAGAAACCAGTTGTTGTTGTTGTTGTTATTTCTATAACGCCCAATAACCAAAGCTGTCTGAGCAGTTCACAAAAATTACAAAAGATAAAATACAGGATAATAAAACATACTATAACATTTTTAACATGTCAAATTTAAAACAATTTAAACAGCTAAACAATTTCAATTTGATTTAATGTCTGGGAGTAGAGAACAATCTTAACCTGGTACCGAAAAGATGACAGTGTTGGCATCAGGTGGGCCTCAGTAGGGAGATGATAATTGGGGGGCCACCACTGAGAAGGCCCTCTCTTTTGTTGCCAACTTCCAAACCTCGCTTGGAGGAGGCATTTGGAGGAAGGCCTCTGATGTTTAATGTACTATTCAAGTAGGTTCATGTAGGGATGTCAGAGAATTCCACCAAGCATCTCGGTGAGGCCAAATGGCAGTGCATTTGGCCCGCCGAAATCCGTGGTGGACCGAAGCCCCCCCGCCCCCCCCCTGTGAAATGGGCCCGGAACGGAGCACCTACCTGCTGCCGTCCGCGCTGCATTGCAAATGGCGTCTGCAGCCGCCATTCACTTCTTCCATATAGCCGTGATAGGCTACATAAATACTTACGTAGCCTATCACAGCTAACGCAGGGATGCCATTTGCGTCCCTGCAGAAGCCGTGATAGGCTACGTAAGTATTTATGTAGCCTATTATGGCAAAACTAAGGGAATGCAAATGGCGGCCGTCGTAGCCACCGCCATTTGCGTTCGCTGATGTTGTTGGGGTTTTTTGCCGTGATAGGCTACATAAATATTTACGTAGCCTATCACAGCAAAATACAGGGATGCAAATGGCGGCGGCTACGGCAACCGCCATTTGTGTCCCTGAAGGCTGCCCAGCGGCCGGATGTCCGGCTGTGGGTGGCCTTGGCTGGCGGCTTCGCGGAATCTCCGCAGAGCGGAGCTGGCTGGAGAGAATTTCGGGGGGAGGGATGGAGCACCTCCCCTCCACTGTGAATGTCACCCTTCGAAAAGGTAAGTGACTTTCTTACATCCCTAGGTTCATGTCAGGAGAGGTGCTCCATCAGGCTTTGTGGTCCCGAGCCATGTAAGACCTTATAGGCTAAAACAAGCACCTTGAATCTGGTTTGGAACCAGGGGCGTCATTAGAGGGAGGGGCCACCTGGGCACGGGCCCCAGATGTTTTTTTAACTGTGCCCTAGATCTTTTGAGCTGTCCTAATTGCCTTTTTTTTTACATTTTCCCATAGACTTGCATTGGAAAACAAAAACTGCTGTAACTTTTTTAGTGTGTAAGGCAAATACATGACATTTGGAGGCTTGGTAGCCCCCATAGAGCTGATTGAATATGCCAAATTTCAGACAGTTAGGTGCAGTGCCGTTTCTGCTAGTCACAGGTAAAGTTTGCTTTTTTCAAGAAAATATGTCAAAGTAAAGAGCTATAATTTTTTGTGTGCTTCCACATACGTGCATGAAATTTGGGGACCTGTCAGCCCCTATAGAGGTGAGTGAGCCTGCCAAATTTCAGGCAGTTAGGTCCAGTGGCTTTTGTGCTAGTCACAGGTAAAGTTTGCTTTTTTCAAGAAAATATGTCAAAGTAAAGAGCTATAATTTTTTGTGTGCTTCCACATAAATTCATGGAATTTGGGGACCTGGCAGGACCTATGAAACTGACTGAACCTACCAAATTTCAGACAGTTGGGTCAAGTGGCTTTTGCGCTAGCCATGTGTAAAGTTTCCTTTTCTCAAAGTCTAAAACAAAAAGTAAAAACAGTCAAGCCACCCAGGGGATTAGGGAACCTAATCAGAGGTTGTTTAAGGTGACCATTACTATCCCTAATCTCTGGTGTAGGATTTTTTTGAGGTGCAAAAAACCTCTCTCCCCCTATTTTTCTTTTCTGCTCTTACATGCCCACTGTTGGGAGCTCGCCTGTAATGAAATTTTGAAGAGGGAGAAGGAAGGGAAGAAAGAGCTCCATGTGAAATATTAGTATTTCACACAGCATCTCATTTTACTGCCCCGAACTGGAACCTTTGACTTCTGCAGAAGTTTAGTAGCTTCAGTACAGCAAAGGATCCAATCAGCCTCCACAAACTTCTTTCTCCCCCTGCACTTTAATTTCTCCTAAATAGCTGTAGGATTCAAATAATCCCAAAGGGAGGGTTAGGACTATGTGGTGTCATGATAGAGAAACTGCTGGGGCTTTTAAATAGGTTCTACAGTTTTAAAAAAGCTAGAACAAACCCTCAGCCACCTCACCTCATAACGTTCATTTAAGTACGTGCAATCCTTACAAACCCTCTACAGCCTCCTAAATTCCTCTGAAGTACCACCTCTCTGAAAGGAGCCACTTGGTTTAGGGAATTCCCTCTACACCTCAACCCCATGCACATTTCCAATCACCATTCTTTTTTTCTTCTTCCCTTCCCTTCCCTTCCCTTCTCTTCTTTATCCCACCCAGAGCATATCTCGGGGAATTCTTAAAGAAACGTCTCTTCGGTGGGCAAGAGAAGTTCTGAACTGTATTTGACTTCATACAAACAGACAAGAGGGTTGGTTTTTCTCCTTCTCCTCACTTAAGTCTTTGAGAAGAGTGGGTTCACATGGTTGCAGAGAAACACATATGGGGCTGTTTTGTTGGTCAGTTGCCATTATCCAGCAATAGGAAGGGCTGCAGCTCAGTGGCAGAGCGCACGCTTGGCATGCAGAAGGTCCCAGGTTCGATCCCCAGCGTCTCCAGGCAGGGCTACGAAAGGATCCTGCCTGAAACTTTGGAGAGCCGCTGCTGCTAGTCAGTGTCAACAATTCTGCGCCAGATGGGCCCAGGGTCTGACTCATTATAAGGCAGCTTCCTATGTTCCTATGAACAGAAAGCTTTAATTAAAAAACAGGAGTTTTTGGTTTGTTTTTTAAGTGGAAGGAAGAGAAATACTGCTCATTTATGCAATCCTATGTATGCCTACTGAGAAGTCCCATTATGTTTAATGAGGTTTACCCCCAGGAGATTCCAGCACAAGTTACTTTTGCAGGGAGGTTTGCACCTTGATATTCTGCATGCTTACTCAGAAATCAGTCCTGAGTTGTGAGCTTACCACAGTGCCTACCCAATTCCATCTAATGAACTGACTACCCTTTCAGCTCAGTCCTATGCGTGTTTTGTCATTTGTGGCTTTGGGCTTTTTTTGCATGAACTCTAGCTTCAGTGGTGAGGGAAAGGCACATGCTCAGAGTTTTCCCATAACTTAGCCCTAGTTTTGAAAACAGACTCATTGGCTGAATCCTGGTGAAGTCTTGGCACAAATGAAGTTATGAGGAGGAAGATACAGTGAGAGCTTGTGTATAACAAGGAGGAGGTAAAGAGGAGTTGCACGAAACAAGACATCTGTTTTTATGAAGAGTTGCTGGAGGGTGCTAGGATGAGGAAGGATGGTTGCATGGAGGGGAATAGAATTGGTAGGGGGAGAATGTAAGTGTCCAGTGGTGAAAGAAAAACATTCTGCACATGCTCGGAGGCACTCTATGTTTAAGAACATAAGAAGAGCTATGCTGCATCAGACCAAGGTCCATCTAGTCCAGCATTCTGTTCACACAGTGGTCAACCAGATGCTCACGGGAAAACCCACAAGCAGGACATGTGTGTTTTATCATCTTCCCACCCATGTTCCCCTGTTGCTAACTTTGGTGAAATGTAAATAAATTCTAGTCATTCTAAATTTGCATGCATGTATATCTTTCAGAAACTTTGCAGATTTCTTGCCTGGGGGACACCTCTAATGACCTGTGCATTTTCATACAAATTTACCCAACAACTATTGGGGAAGAGGTGAATGGAAGGGAAAGCAAATCACTCCCTCCCCCAAATTGGAGAACTCCCCTTCCACATGAACTGCTGCACCTATCCTTCTGAAACTTTGCTGGTTTCTTACTTAGGGGCACCTCTAGGCTGTCTGTAATTTTCAGAACAGTGGTCCACAAGGAACATAGGGAGATAAGTATGTCCTTGTTTGAAGGCCTCAAAATGTCAAGGCCACCATTGCAGAAAAACCCTTGTGGCTATCCTTCTGAAATTTGACAGATATGATCTTTTCTGATAGAGCAATGAATTCTGAAATTTTTATCCAATTCTTCCAAGGAATTAAAATGTTATTGGCAGTTCCCTTTAAAAGAGAATAAAAATATAACATTTTGTCTCAGCAAAAGTAATGTCTTCATCCAGGCACCAACATGCTAACTGCATGAATCCTGCCATGCGGCCTGTGCTGGTCTCAGGCGGTCAGTTATGAGAAATGCTCCTGGCCACTCCCAGCTAGTGCAAGGTGACGCATGCTCCCGTTCATTTAGTGTGCAGCCAGGACTGGAATAATGGAAGCAACACACCTGATGTGTGCAATTAGAGCCATCTGAAAACCTATTGCCAACTCAAACTTGAAGTGCCGACCCAACTCAGCATCCAAATGCAACAGTCCGCTCAGTGCTTGGAGGCAGAGGAGGGTCCGGCTTCCTCCTTCCTCGAGCTAATAAATTCTCTCTCCTTTCCTGCCACAGAACTGAATGCCAGCAGCAGCGTGCCTCCAGCGGTGAGGTCACCTTCCCACTCTTGAGTGTCTGCTGGAATGAATTGCTGATTAATCTCCTATCTTTCCTTTAATCACAATAATTGTTCTTTTCTGTAATTTCTTGCTGTTGTATGGGGAACTGGTGACCTCATCACACTGGCATTTATCACGTTTATTGCTATGTAGTGTCAGGATATGATTAGCCAGTGGAAAGCAGCTCACATTAGGTAATGTTCATGCAGAATATCTAGGTAATAGATGCTTGCTCTTTGTACATTTATTGAGGATTTGTGAGCAACTGCAGTGTGACCAACACAGAAAGGTTCTGATCCATAATTGTGTATTTCAATTTATTCCTCTGGTGTTTTTTTTAAATTGTATTCATTATATCATTTTTTATTGTAAGTTGCTTTGCAGAGTGGCCTTTCTTGGCCAGGAAGCAAGATACACATTTCAGGAAATAAGTAAGTAAGTAAGTTTATCTCAGTTGGGCACATTCTTTGGAGTCCAGTAGGCTTTGTATAGGCTTAAGTAGACAACCTTTTTTTCGAACAGTAAAAGGCATAATACATGCAGAGTTAAGCACTTGTAGGTTCCATTGATTTCACTGTGGAAAAGAACGAAGCATGTGCTTAACTCCCTAACTGAAAACAGTGGGATCCTGAAAGTGCTTCACTTTTGATGGATCGTGCCCAACAAGCGGCAAAGCAGGATTAAGCTGTCCAGTGTGGGTAAAATGGTGGTGAATGGAGTTGCCAAAATAGTTGGAATCCTAACCAACTGCAGCAGAATGGATGCAATGTCTTTATTAAATCACAGTGGTGGAGAAAGAAGGATGTAAAATGATGATTACTTGGCATGGTGCATGATAATGACTTTGCTGCCTGGCTTCCCATCAAGGAATTAATTCCACCCATGCCCCTACAGGTCAATGCCATTAGCACAGATTGGAGACAGGGAAGCTTGGATGACTTGTATGGTGAGTTTTATTAAGTGATACACCTAGGCCAAATTAAATGATACAGCCAGTATGTGGTGGGGTGGGGGGAAATTTACCTTGAGGATGCTCATTTAGATGGTGAATATAGTATCTATTCTAGACCAGCTTGGAAATGTTTTTTAAAGGGTTAGATACATTTGTGGAGGATAGGTTTATCCTGAACAACAACAGCTATTAGTCATTTTAATGGAAAGGTGGGGTATAAATGTCTTAAATAAATACATGATAGTTGAGTGAACCCTCTACATTCAGAGGCGATGCCAGGGACAAGCAAGAGGAAATGGCTACCAGCATCATTCCCAGTTTGTGACTGTCTCAGAAGCATTGAGTTGGGCTTTCTTCACATGGAGCTTTTATCCTGTGATTGAGATTGCTCCTTCACGGAAGTTTGCAGGCTCTTTACACGATGCCGTTAACCTCCAAGGCATCTCCTGCACTAAATAGATTGCAGATAATGAGCCATTAAATTACCCTGTTGCGTTCCACTTGAATTTGCTCCATGAAAACAGGAAAAGTGGCAAGAAGAGGAATGAGATCAATGAAAGATAATGGAAGATTCAGATACAGGTAGAAGGAGGGGGAAGGGGGTGGGGGAAAATGGGCTGTTGGCTAGGGATGGGTTGCACCTCACAAAGGCTGGGAAGAATGTGTTTGGCCACAGCATGAAGAACTTCATCAGGAGGGCTTTAAACTGAATCCTACGGGGAAGGGAGATGTAATGTTGGGGGTAACAATGGACGTAGGCGCATGCACTGCAATGGAGAGAACAGCGCTGATAGCGCCCAATAATAGTCTTCAGACACATGTAGGAAGAAAGCCAGACTATGAAGCACATGGTCTTCGATGTCTATATACTAATGCCCAGAGTATGGGAAACAAACAGAACGAACTTGAACTCTTAATACAGGAGGGAAATTATGACTTGATAGGTATAACTGAGACTTGGTGGGATGACTCTCATGACTGGAATACAGCAGTTGAAGGATATAACTTGTTCAAAAAGAACAGGAGGAACAGAAAGGGAGGCGGGGTTGCACTGTATGTGAAAAATACATATCTCTGCACAGAAATACAGGAGGAGGAGCTTGGTAGCCCCATCGAAAGCATCTGGGTTGAAATAAATGGAGCAAAGAATAAAAGGAACCTGGTGGTCGGAGTCTACTACCGGCCACCCAATCAAGGAGAAGCCAAGGATGAAACTTTTGAAAAGCAAATAGCCAATGTTTTAAGGAAGCATGATGTAGTAGTAATGGGGGACTTCAATTTCCCCGATATTTGTTGGGAGACAAATTCTGCAAAACATGGCCCCTCCAGGAAATTCCTGACTTGTGTGGCGGATAACTTCCTCCTACAGAAAGTAGAGGAAGGAACTAGAGGATCGGCTATCCTTGACTTGATCCTAACCAACAGAGATGACTTAGTGGATAAAGTAGCAGTTACAGGAACTCTGGGGGAAAGCGACCATGTTGTACTTGAGTTCTTGGTTCTAAGGGAAGCAAAAGCCGAGTGTACTCAAACGCGTACCCTGGATTTTAGGAAAGCTGATTTTAATAAACTCAGAACAATGATCAGTAAGGTCCCATGGCAAGCAATGCTAGCGAGAAAAGGAGTCCAAGATGGGTGGGAACTTTTAAAAAAGGAAATTCTCAAGGCACAATCACAAACAATTCCAACAAGAAGAAAAGGTGGAAGACAACAGAAGAAGCCAATGTGGCTTCACAAAAAGCTTAGGGATGACCTGAAAACAAAAAAGGACACATATAGGAAGTGGAAAGAAGGCCAAGTAACAAAGGAAGAGTACAGGCAGGTAGCACAGAATTGCAGGGATGGCGTCAGGAAGGCTAAAGCGGAGAACGAGGTGAGGTTAGCGAGGGATGCTAAAAACAACAAAAAGGCTTTCTTCAGCTACGTGCATAGTAAAAGGCAGAGGAAAGAAATGGTTGTTCAGCTATTAAATAAGGATGGCAAAATGATAACAGAGGACAAAGAAAAGGCAGAGGTGCTCAATTCCTACTTTGGCTCAGTCTTCTCCCAAAAGAGGGTCTATGACCCCCCTGGCAAAGGCGAAGTACAGGCTGAAGGGGCAGGATTGCAGCTTGAGATCGACAGGCATATGGTCAAGGAACACCTCATTACTTTGAATGAGTTCAAATCTCCAGGGCCAGATGAACTGCATCCTAGAGTCATAAAGGAACTGGCAGAAGAGCTCTCAGAACCGCTGTCTATTCTCTTTGAGAAATCATGGAGGACCGGGGAAGTGCCAGATGACTGGAGGAGGGCTAACGTTGTCCCTATCTTCAAAAAGGGTAAAAAGGAGGAACCTGGGAACTACAGACCAGTCAGTCTGACATCAATCCCTGGGAAAATTCTGGAGCAGATCATAAAGCAATCCATCTGGAAGCACCTTGACAACAATGCCGTGATTACTCGAAGCCAACATGGATTTGTCAAAAACAAGTCCTGCCAGACAAATCTGATCTCATTTTTTGATCAAGTCACCTCCCTTGTAGACCGTGGGAATGCTGTAGACATCATATACCTCGACTTCAGCAAAGCTTTCGACAAAGTGCCCCATGATATCCTGATGAGCAAACTAGCTCGAAGTGGGCTAGATGAAACAACGATCATGTGGATCCACAGTTGGCTACAGAATCGGACCCAAAGAGTGCTTATCAATGGGACCTTCTCAAGCTGGGGAGAGGTAACGAGTGGGGTACCGCAGGGCTCAGTCCTGGGCCCAGTGCTCTTCAATATTTTTATTAATGACTTGGAGGAGGAGGTGCAGGGAATGCTGATCAAATTTGCAGATGACACAAAATTGGGAGGGATAGCTAATACTTTGGAAGACAGAAACAAAATTCAAAGTGATCTGGATAGACTGGAGTGCTGGGCAGAAAACAACAGAATGGCATTTAATAGGGACAAATGCCAAGTTCTGCACCTAGGAAAAAGAAACCAAATGCACAGTTACAAGATGGGGGAGACGTGGCTCAACCACACTACGAGCGAGAAGGATCTTGGAATTGTCGTCGATCACAAGCTGAATATGAGCCAACAATGTGATGTGGCTGCAAAAAAGGCAAATGCTATTTTGGGCTGCATTCATAGAAGCATCGCTTCCAAATCCCGGGAAGTACTAGTTCCCCTCTACTCAGCACTGGTTAGGCCTCATCTGGAGTACTGTGTCCAGTTCTGGGCACCACACTTTAAGAAGGATGCAGACAAGCTGGAGAGGGTTCAAAGGAGGGCAACAAAGATGATCAGGGGACTGGAAACAAAGCCCTATGAAGAGAGACTGAAAGAACTGGGCATGTTTAGCCTTGAGAAGAGAAGACTGGGGGGAGACATGATAGCACTCTTCAAGTACTTGAAAGGTTGTCACAGAGAAGAAGGCCAGGATCTCTTCTTGATCATCCCAGAGTGCAGGACACGGAATAATGGGCTCAAGTTACAGGAAGCCAGATTCCGACTGAACATCAGGAAAAACTTCCTGAGTGTCAGAGCAATACGGCAATGGAACCAATTACCTGGGGAGGTGGTGGGCTCTCCCACACTGGAGGCCTTCAAGATGAGGCTGGACAGCCATTTGTCAGGGATGCTCTGACTTGGATTCCTGCATTGAGCAGGGGGTTGGACTCGATGGCCTTGTAGGCCCCTTCCAACCCTACTATTCTATGATTCTATGATTCTATGAAAAGGAAGCAGGTGAAAAAGGGAGTTATTATCTGCATTTAAAACTGAAGCAGAAAGCCCTGTTTTAAATGCAGGATTTTAGGCTGGTGTAGAGATGTCACAGCCGGCTACAGAATGATAAACTGGATGGACCTTCAGATATTACCAGCAGACATCATGCTTGTCTCAAGCTCAGCAGCCCCAAAATGAAAGGCTTCAAATTAGAGCTGAAACAAAATTTTGCACAAATGAGAAATCCAGCAAAATGTCGGCATCAGAATCCAAAATGTTGAAAATTGTAAAAATTGCACCTTTGAAATTCAGACTTGAGGAATACTTAAAAAATGAAAACTCCCTCAATATTAAGTATTGTTGAAGAATGTTAAAGTACCTACACACATTTTGCAAGCAAATCTTTCCTGTTAAATTTGTTCCGTCTCCTGTATTAAAAACTCTGTGTCCAAACATAACATTTGGAAGTCTCCTTTTCAGTGCACAGTAATATTATGCTGGCTGAGGGTGACAGGAGTTGTAGTTCAAAACATCTGGAGGACACCAGGTTGGGGAAGGCTAATCTAGAGCCGATAGGTTTCTATTTCCAGTTTTAATCTTTTGGCTCAGCTGACAGTATGCCAGCTGTATACAAACCAAGTGCTTTTGGAATTTGCCTCAAAGTATAACACAAACATTTCTTGGGAGACCACAGTGCTTTTGACCTTTGTGTTGCTGACACAATGATTGTCAGCTGAGGTGTGGAGCCGAAGTTTCATTTTACTAGAAACAGTCTTGTTAGCAACATTTACTTTGTACTGGTGAACTTTGCTTCTACTCATGGCATCTGAACTTTCCCAAGATAGGATGGAAGGAAACAAATTTCGGCACTTGGGAATTCAATGATTACTCAAGGTTTTCCTTGTGAAGCTGTTTGAGACAGAGGTCAGAGTCTACAATTCACCCAGAATTCCTCAGTGTGAAAATCTCATGACAAATGTATTATCTCAGGAGATTTTAGATTTTTCTCTCTGGTATTTTGCACCTAAGAAGGAATGTAAATAACTCAAGCACAAATTGACATCATATTAATCCATCTTATTTATTCTGCTGTGAGAACTAAAAAAAACAGGGATTTTCAAGTTTCTGCCTTGTTTCTACTATTACAGAAAATGGATTGATTACTACTGCTACTATACTACCACTATACTACCACTACACAATTTATACACACACACACACCTATATCCCTTGAAGAGGGGTGAAAGTAGGTCTCATTATCAGTGATGTTACAGGCACTATCCAATAGGTTCCAGCGACAGCCACACAAAAACATACACACCTCCATCATGGTAGTATCTTTTGTTGTGCTTCTTTGGAGAGTTTTCAGATTTTAGCAGGTATCTCCTGATAACCGGGCTGGGAGAGGGTGGGGAGGATGGGCATACAGCATTAAGGAATGTTTCTGTCATGTGCAACAAAATGAGAGTAAGAAGGCTTTTGTCTTTGTGAAATTGTACTGTCTATAAAAGCTCAGAGAACATCTGGAAACAATAGGTATGTGATGGTCAAAGGATTGATAGAGAATGAACAGGGCAGAGACTAGAAGAAGCTGTGCTGAGCAAGTACCACTTCCAGCATAATCGCCAACTAAAGACACAATCCTATGCATGTTTATACAGGAAAAAGTCCTACAATTCCCAGCATTCCCCAGCCAGCATGGCTGGACTTGGAGGACTTTTTTTCTGTCTAAGCATGCATAGGATTGCATCCTAAGTACATTAAGGCTTTTCCTGGAAAACATGAGGGCTAATAACTGGTTACACTCTAAAAACAGCCAATCTCAGATTCCCAGGTTTCTCTGGCAGCTTCCAGATTCTGCTTTAGATTCTATGCTCCATGATGTAAGAGTCCCAGCTATGTACATTTCCAGACTCATTTTGTGTTAACACTAAAGTGTGAGTGTGAGGAGATTTGAGAATATGAGGAGATTTAAGAAACTCAGCCTTAAATGTATTTATTTGTATTTATTTAAAATATTTCTTGAACACCTTTCAGGGAAGGAGCCCTCCCAAAGTGGTGTACAGCAATAAAACACGTAATAAAAACCAATGCGGTATTAAGAATTATAAAAACAAACACAATAAATCAGCAATAAAAACAGCAACAACAGCAAACATATCAGGGGAAAGCCAGAGTAAAATAGTATGTTTTCAGGGCCTTCTTAAAAGCCTGCAATGATGGAGCATGGTGGATCGCTGAAAGCAACTTATTTCAGAGGTGTGGGGCCACTCTGGAAAAGGCCCTCTCTTGTGTGGCTGCTCACCTAGCTGCTCTCACAAGTGGGCAAATGAGGTGGGCCTCTCTTGCTGATCTTAAAGTGTGGGCAAGCTGATATCGGTGAAGGATGTTCTTAAGTAATTTGGTCCCAAACTGTTTAACTGTTTGCTTTATAGGTCAAAACCAGCACTTTAAATTGTGTTCTGAAACACACTGGTGACTAGTGCAACTGGCCAGTCTGGGTATTATGATTGAATCGCCTTGTCCCCTCCAACACTTGGGTGGCTGTATTCTGCACTGGCTGAAGTTTCTGATCCGTAAATGTCATACTTGCAATGCCCAGTGGCTTCCACACAAGCCCAGTGGCTTTTCCAAAACTGTTCTGAAAGAGAATGGGAAGCACTATAGACCATGGGTGGGCAGACATCAGGCTTGTGGGATCTGCATTGTTAGTTGTTTTTTTTTACTAGAATTCCAAGATCCACTAACTGGAGCCAGGTGCAAAAGACCTACATTTCGAATTAAAGAATTCTGAGCCCAGGAATTTGTTTCAAATACACAAACTGGACTCAACAAACATGAACTCCTGGTTACCCCACCGCCCAACTTTCTTCATTTCAGTGTATTGGGGTGGGGGGCATGGATGCCATTTTGTTGTTGCAATTGGGAGTTAGAAATCTTTGCCCGTCTTCTTCAAATAATCCAGAGATTTACCAGTAGATTCTGATCTATCTTCTGCCCTGCCCTGATGCTCCATATCAACCAGCAGTGGAGGCTGGTGGCCCTGATATCAGTGGGGCGGTGAGCCCGCTTTGGGTTTCAGTCAGAACTCTGAAGGGGTAACCCAGAGCAGATTCACCACCCCACTGATATTGGAGCCACCAGCCTCTACTGCCGGCCGTCTCAGATATAACTGGTGTGACTTCAGAAGAAGAGTGGGAAGTGATCCCAAAATGTTCTCACCTCCATCCTGTTATCCCTTCGGCTTATTTGTGCCAGGCAGCTGGCATGTCCATTTCACACTTTCCGTCCTCGCAGGCAGCCCCTGTAGTCCTGCTGATTAGCGCTGCATTAGACCTGTGCTCCTGGGAGCCGTCGCCAAGACCACCACAATCTCAACTTCAATGGCATCATTGTGGGAGACTTTTAAAGGTGGATGCTCCCCCCCCCTTTGCATTTGAACTGAGAAATGTTGGCAGCTTTATGGCAGGCAGCAGCATGAGACTGTGGCAGTTCATGCCATGTAGCCTTTAATTGGGCTGCCATGAAACAAAACATAAACAAGTTGATCCTATAAGCAAAGCCTGGATTCTGATTCCCGGTATGCTACTGATGAGCAACAAGTATAAATATTGCAGCGAGGCTGAAGTTCCTTCCCATGGAAGATGTGGAACAGAAGGACAACCTCTTCCTACTATTCACCCAGGAGGGATTGCACTGGAATGCAGCTGAATGCCTCAGCTGCACATGAAGCCCATTTTGTTGGATGTCCTGCCCCTTCTTGTGCCTGGAAGAGCTAGAAAAACTGTCAGGATTCAAAATAGTGTTTCTTTCCCCTTCTCCAGGCATAAGAACGAAAAATAGCCTTGCTGGATCAGATCCAGGGCTATCCAGCCCTGCAGTCCGCTTCCAACAGCAGCCAGGCAGCTGCCTCTGGGCCCTCACAAACAGGGCATGGATGTTGGCTTTTCTCGGCTGTTCATCCCCAGCACCTGGCATTCAGAGGTATATTGCATCTGTAAATGGATTACCCTGGGGCAGGGGATGTTGCTCTTACTGGCCTTTCTCCTGTACCTCTAACACAGCCTTCCCCAACCTATGTTGGACTACAGCTCCCATCATCCCCAGGCAGCACGGACATTAGGTGCACTAATAGCACCTGAAATACAGAAATTTAGCAGGGAAAGTTTTTCCTCTCCCTCATCTCCCATCATGCTTCACCTGCTACATTTCCCTGTGCTCTGGGCTGCTGTTAAAGGCACAGGAGCAGAGTCATACACACACACACACACACACCTACCTACCTTATTGGGAAGTTCACTACCTCCTTTACAGAGCGAGCTTTTACTTAGAAATGAAAGGACTGGAGTGGTATTGCTGGGTTCAGCCCCTAGATGGTCCATGTGCCCCAATAGCTTTTTCTAGAAAAATGTCACTCCTTCCCTGTAGCTGAGCCATTGTGATTTGCGGAGCTGTCTAAAATGTGGGTATGAGCATGTTGCAGGCAGTTAGATCTTCCTGTGTGCTTGGAGCTGCTCCCCGACCCTGATATCTGTTCAACTGCATTTTTAATTCTTAGAGCAATTAATGCCGTTGTAGGCTT
Source organism: Heloderma suspectum (assembly GCF_057233095.1). Classification (NCBI taxonomy): domain Eukaryota; kingdom Metazoa; phylum Chordata; class Lepidosauria; order Squamata; family Helodermatidae; genus Heloderma; species Heloderma suspectum. Next base: position 69,735,846 of record NC_139458.1, on the reverse strand, counting down.
TTGGCGCTGGCTGCTGAGAGCACTTTTGGGAAGCTCCAGAGGTTCTGCTTTTGGTTTGGGAGAGACTGATTCTGGTTTGGGATTAGCACTGCCTGGCGATGTGGCAGCTTGCTCACTATACTCACTCAACGTGTATATTTGCGAATAAAGAATTTGCTGCAAAGGGTGCCACGGACTCCTGTGCTCACTGCCCAAAGAAAATTGGCTGCAGAAGACTGCCTTGGAATCTTCCACCACTCAAGATAGTGGGGAGCACTAAAAGGTATGAACTCAGCCTAAGAGATCCTTTGCTGCTCTTTTATGGAGATGTCATATATTCAAATATGAGATGTTCCTCCAAAATAAGGGGGGTTAATCTTTAAGTCCCAAATTCTTGCCTGATGTTTAATCTGATTCCTATGTGGAAAATCTGTGTTTCCCTGAAGTGAATGTACAGGGCAGTGGCACAACCCACCCAGTGGCTTGATAAAATTAATTCCAGAATAGTATTCCCTTGGGAAATACCAGGGAATCCCAAACACCATTTCCTATGGCAGGGCTTAAATACAAAAGGGATTTTGACGACTAACTTCTCCCAAGTCCCTACCATTTCCTCAGGAAATGAAGACTAATGGTCTCACAAAGTCAGCATAGTCCCCGCACTTCCTCACCACCGGAAGATTGTCCAGAGCGATGTGAAATTTGATCATGAATCATGCTGGTGCCCCAGTAAATGTCATCACTCAGAACCCTGAGGTTGTTCCAGTCACTTCAGCTAACCAGATTATAAATTTCGGAACTCTTGTCAAGAGATGTAAAGGCACCATCATCAGCATCATCAGCTCATCTGAATGCCGCCTTTCCAGGTAAAACCATGCGCCAAGTGGCTTACAGTAACTTCAGAAAAATGTACATAATAAAATACAGAGACATTTCAAGATAGTTCACTAACAAGTAGAAGTCATAATATTGTAAATAAATAAATAACAAGATTTAAGTAGCCATACAAAGAGGCTAAACTTCTTGCAATAAATATACGCTAAGATTAAACAATCCACTAATAATTTATATGCAGGCCTAACAAAAGAGAAATACAAAAAAAAATCTAAATAGCAGCAAAAATAATACACCACACCCCAAGCTAAATGTTGCCCCAGCCGCAAACCCTAAACAAGACCACAGCCTGATGGTCTTGAAGCATCTTCAGCAGTAGAAAGAGCAGCTCCTGTAGCCACCTTTGAACTGTTCAAACCATTTGCTTTTGTGCAAAAATGTTGGATCAAGCAATTCGGTTGCATGCAAGGGTCTGAATTCTTTTGGAGTTACAGATATGCAAGAAGAGCCATTGTTGTGCTGTGCTGGAGCTTCCACTTCCTAATCCTAGCTAAAACAATAAGGGTTTGAAGGTGGGCATAATTTTTTTTAACCCCCCCCCCCCGCAGGGGATTGCAAAACAGATTTATGTATTTGCGTTTGCGGGTGATAAGGTTGGGAGGGGGTATATGCTTCATTTGTATTTTGATATTTACTGTACACTTTCTTTTGGGGGCCTATCATTATGTCACCAATATAACAGTTATACAAAAAAAATAACACAGTGAACAGGTCTAAGCAAGCTTCTATGAACCTCAGGGGAGGGGGGAGAAGGAAAGACATTTTCCCCTACAGGACCCCCACTTTCTCCTCCACCATAGTCTTTGTGCCTGTAATAATGGCACAGCAGGCAGATCAACAGGCAGAACATGTAGCTTTGCCTGTTGAACTTCTGCCTGCCACGCACCTGTGGCAGAACCAATGGTTCAGAACCAATGTTGGGGAATAAAATGCAGCAGCCCTAGTAGCCTTGACACCTTTTTTTTCAGACAGCTCCTGCGCTTACAAAAGCGACATGATAGGTTATTTTCTCTCACCGCCTGAAAGTGTGAATTGCTGAATTTCTGCCTGTTGTGCAGCTGTTAAAGGCTCAGGAGCCCTGCCAGAAACAAATAAGTGGCCCAGCATGTGTTTGTATGCGACCCGTTCTTAGGGCGGTGATTAGTTCTTGATACAAAGAGACTTCATTGCTTTTCTGATGTGCTCTGCCAGGTGGGATGCTTGAAGATCTTAATCAGTGTTTCCAATAGTGGAATCACGCCACTATGCTCCCCATTAACCTTTTCCGCACCTGGCTTCTGTTTTTGTAAACTTTCCACGGTGCCTATCCTGCAATGTGATGTTTACATATCCCATATGAAGCAGGTGGGTGGTGATCTGAATGGCTGCGATGTATCATATAGTCAAGCTAGTTACAGATAGTATGGAATAGCCTGAAGGCTGCAACTTGCACAATGTATCAGTACTCCATTTTAGCCAGACACTGCGGCTGTGGTGCAGTGAGGCCTAGACCTTGGGGCTGAAGTCCTGAGCCCCACAGTTGAAGGCCCCCCAAATGACTACCCAGAGAGTGGCGGGTGATGAGGACAATGACGAATAGGCTTGGCGTCAGCACCTGGGACGACATGGGCATGCCAGAGCCAACAAGTTGATGTCGGTTTTGCCACAGCATCCTTTATTTTTAAAAACATGTTGTAGTCAGGGGGCAGCTGGCCAGGCATGTACATGGCTACAGAGGCTCAATTTATTATTTTTACTTTTAAAATATATTCTCCTTTTCTACAACAAAGTAATGCTTTGCTGCTCAAAGCAAATGTATGTAAGCATCAGGGTGGCAGGAGAAAACTCCGTTTTATTCCTGTAGTCATGGTGGTCCTGTGATTTCAGTGAGTTGAAAATGTGAAACTGCATATGCTCAGAGTATTTCTTTTTTTTAAAGTCAGGTTTCATAAACCGTTGTGATTTGCTTTAACATACGAGGAATATAGAAGCAGTTGTAAACCATGGGATGGCAGGGTGGGCGGAAGAAGAGAAATGTTAGTTGTGTGCTGCCCCCCTCGAAGACCATTAAGTCTAGGGTATAAAATTACCTAGTGGCAGCCTTGTACTGGGGAGAACATACAGAATGTTTTCATGTAGTGTAGTGTAGTGTAGTGTAGTGTAGTGGTGTAGTGTAGTGGTGAGAGTGACGGACTGGGAGCCAGGAGATCCGGGTTCTAGTCCCCACTTGGCCATGGAAGCTCACTGGGTGACTTTGGGCCAGTCACAGACTCTCAGCCCAACCTACCTCACAGGGTTGTTGTTGTGAGGATACAACGGTGAGGAGGAGGATAATGTAAGCCGCCTTGAGTTCCTTGCGAGAGGGAGAAAGGCGGGGTATAAATGCAATAAATAAATAAATAAATAAATAAATAAATAAATAAATGTGTGAGATATAATGGGTTTTTAGACCACCTTGCACTATATGTGGCCTTTTACTTGAGTTACAAATGCAGCATGGGAACTGCTGCAGCATGGATTCTTCTTGTACTGCTTGGGTCATGTGAGAAACCTCGCCACGGTTACCCCCGTGTCTGAGAGAGGTAATCCTGACTTAGGGAGGAGCCACATTTTAAATTTCTCCCATGCGACCTGGGGAAGTCTCACATTACCCAAGTAGCCTGGGAAGAAGTTGTGCTAAGGCAGCTTCCACACCACAAACATAACATAAAAACAGGCTTCTGTGTGCACATTTGTCCATTGCTAGTGTAGCAAGGGAAGTACAAGCTGGGTTTCAAGGAGGCAGAGGAACTAGAGATCAAATCGCCAACATTCACTGAATCATGGAGAAAGCAAGAGAATTCCAGAAGAATGTCTATTTCTGCTTCATTGACTACGCTAAAGCCTTTGATTGTGTGGATCACAACAAACTGTGGCAAATTCTGAAAGAGATGGGGGTACCAGACCACCTTACCTGTTTCCTGAGAAACCTGTATGAGGGTCAAGAAGCAACAGTAAGAACCAGACATGGAACAACCGATTGGTTCAAAATTGGGAAAGGAGTACGACAAGGCTGTATATTGTCGCCCTGCTTATTTAATTTATATGCAGAGTACATCATGAGAAACGCCGGGTTGGATGAATCAGAGGTCGGAATTAAGATTCCTGGGAGAATTATCAACAACGTCAGATACGCAGACGATACCACCCTAATGGCAGAAAGCGAAGAGGATCTCAAGAGCTTCTTGTTGAGGGTGAAAGTGGAGAGTGCAAAAGCTAGTTTGAAACTCAACATTAAAAAAACGAAGATCATGGCATCTAGCCCCATCACTTCCTGGCATATAGAAGGGGAAGAAATGGAAGCAGTGACAGATTTTACTTTCTTGGGCTCCAAGATCACCGCAGATGGTGACTGTAGCCATGAAATTAAAAGACACTTGCTCCTTGGGAAGAAAGCTATGGCAAACCTAGACAGCATAGTAAGAAGCAGAGACATCACCTTGCCGACAAAGGTCCGTCTAAAGCTATGGTTTTCCCAGTAGTAACATATGGCTGTGAGAGCTGGACTATAAGGAAGGCTGAGCGCCGAAGAATTGATGCTTTCGAACTGTGGTGCTGGAGAAGACTCTTACGAGTCCCCTGGACTGCAAGGAGGTCAAATCAGTCCATCCTAAAGGAAATCAACCCTGACTGCTCATTGGAAGGACAGATACTGAAGCTGAAGCTCAAATATTTTGGCCACCTAATGTGAAGAGAAAACTCCCTTGAAAAGACCCTGATGCTGGGAAAGATTGAAGGCAAAAGGAGAAGGGGACGGCAGAGGATGAGATGGCTAGATAGCATCATTGATGCAATGAATATGAACTTGAGCACACTCCGGGAGAGAGTGGAGGACAGGAAGGCCTGGCGTGCTATGGTCCATGGGGTCACGAAGAGTCGGACACGACTTAACGACTGAACAACAACAAGTGTAGCAAGAGAGGTACTTGGCTACAATGTGAATAACCATTCAGGTATTGCAAGCCAATTGAAGCAAGAACTGCTTTAAGGCTGTAAATGCAGTGACCCAGGAGTAAGCTGCACTGAAGAATGTGGGATTTGCTTCCACGTCAGCAAGCATAGGATCTGACCAAAAGCCTCACATGTGAAAACAGAGAAAGAGTTTGCAACATCCCACGCAATACATATCCACTGTTGGGCATAACTGGGACTTTTACCATTCCTAGTCAGCAATTCTGTGAGCCAAAGGAGAGCATCTCTTGGGAAACTAGTGTGAATGAATCACACACCGTTTGCCTCAGATGAAACAAGGAAGATGGTTTGCTTGGAAGACCACAGGAATGTGCATTCCTAAGTAGCAAAGAGATCTCCCTGGAGCTGCAGGGGAATGAGTGACACCCTTGCCTTCTACATGGGGCCCCAATATAGAACTAAAGACAGCCATTATATCAATTTATTTTTTTCATTTACAATTATATTTAGGCCGCCTTTAAGGGTGGAACCTTCCAGGGTTCCATATAAACCATGGACTCCCCCACCTGAATAACTCTGATCATTTATTCAGATTGACCCCAAATTTTGGACACACATCAGGGGGCGGGGGGGTTGGGCTCAAGTCATGTAATACAGCTCCTCTTTTAGGAAGCCAGAAATTGGGCCTCTAGAACCACCTAGTGGTTAAAGATCTGTCACTGCAATTACTGGTTTACATCCGAAGGAAAGGAATTGGGTGTGGCACAAAAGGCCCTTTCTGCATAAGAAGACGCATTATTTACATGCATTTCATATCAAGGCCCCATTCCACATTTTCTTCCTTACACATAAGATCCCATCGTTTTTAAGGTTTTCTCTGTTTAACCTGATGGAACAAAACTAAAGAAACTGTCATAAATGGTTTTTGGAGTATTTGACTACCCTGAGCCACATTCAAATGTACCTTGGATGGTGAAATGTTCCCAGAGCAAAGCCATAGTTGCAAAAGTGGACTTAATTCTGCTTAATTGTATTTTGGGATATTTTTATCCCAATACGTTAACATTGGTTGAGACAAAAAAAAGTGCACCCCAATGGCAAAAATTAATAAAAGACAATTACTTGCGGGTTAGGGTCCCAGGCTGTGTTTCCATGACAACGGAAGGGTGAAGCAAATGAAGGAATACCGGATTTTTCATGGAATCGGCATGGTTCCGCCCAGGGCTCCATGAAGGATTGCATCGCACCATTGTAAATCGCTGACAGAAACATACTTCTGGGTGGGGTGGGGGGATTGGAAGTGAACGTCATCAGACTGGCATGGGCTGCTCAACCAATAAGAGAGGCTCCCCCCTCCAGGCTCTACTCCCCTTTCTCCTGCCACCCTGGTTAGGCAATGCAAAGGATTGTAGCTGGCATTAATTACTCTCAAAAAAACCTTGAACCAAATAGCTTTGGAAACAGCTTTGGAAACAGAGCTTCACAGCCATTAAGGGAGTTACTGTGCCTTTGACCAGATGAATACATGATGTACTCTGGGTGTACTTAGTGTTTTTGGCTTAATGGCAATCTTGGGAACAAGCCTCATTGACCATAGCAGGAATTACTTCTGAGTAGACTTCTCAGACCTATGCCTGATTCTGCCCATTTTTTCCCCCTTTCCCTCTAAATACCAGGCTTCCACATTAGCAGACACCCCTGAATAAATGCGCTATCGCGCGATAGCACAAACACATGATAGTGCACTTTCAGGAACAAGCCTAATTGACTACAACAGGAGTAAGCAGGAAACTCCTGAACTAATGCGCTACCATGTGATAGTGCTATCACAGGAAAGTGCAAATGCATGTTAGTGCTATTGTACGATAGAGTGATACTGACATAGAGGGTATGCGTACTGATGCAAGAACTGCGTAATAATGTTATAATGAGATAGCGCCTTAGCGTGTAATACAAAAACTGGACTATGATGCTTGTGGCATCATTTCCTGGGTTGAAAAGACACAAAGGAATATTAGCTGTGGATCCGCCCCACCTGTAGGTCTGGGGAAGCCTCCTGAGATAAACCGGATTTTCAGGCTGTAGTGTGAGTGCTTGTACAAACTAGTGACCTAGAGCTTATTTTCAGTTTTTTTAAAAAGTCGGTCCCTCAGCATCCTGGTCCAAAATGGCAATGAAACTTCCAGAAAATAGGGAGTGAAAGTCTTGGGTCAGTGAGGTCACAGGCAGGTGAGCAACACTACCCCATGGGCAGGGCTACATGCCACCATGGGCAGGACTATGATACCGACACAAGTGCGGGTGATGGAACATACCCCAACAGGACTGTAACCAAGATGAAGTAAAGAGGAAAACTCGGTCTATCACCAGTGTCAGAAGAACCAGTTTTTCCATGATTAACTCCGGGGCGGCTGCTGGATGGCCACAACGTCATGTATCCCTTAAAGACCTCGATATGCAGCCAGTTCAGAGTAAATCGTTCGTGGAAACACTCCCCCAGTTCTTTCTGGGTTTTGAAAGAAAATTCTGTATGGGTACTTAAATCTACTTCCCTGATGCCTCCTCCTCGCCCCCCACCCCACCCCCACCCTGGATGGCTGGGTCTGTGAGCCAGTTACCACAATGTCAAAGAGCAGCCCTACGTCAGAGCACTGTGGGTAACTACAATGACGGACAGTTCGTAGTCCCCTGCCACAGCTTGCAACACTGCTGCTGCCCCCTCAAACTGGCCAGCAGGTAAGCATGCGTCAACTCTGTCCTCCATGCATACACTGTTCCAAAAGTATATCTGCACATGCCATATGCTGGGTTAATTTACTCTGTAGTAGCCTGTCTTCCGCTGACTAAAAACCAAAGAGGGCAGGAGGGGTTGCGTAAAGAATTTTTTTTGGGGGGGGAGTATTATAGAACAATTACGCCTTCAAAAAAAACGGCAATGTTTGCCTCCCAAGGCAAAGATAGCAACCCGTGAGAAGGGAGGGCGGAGCAGGGGCCTTGGTGCTGCCAGTTAAGAGTGATCACCTGAGCAGCAGACTGGGCGGGCACAAAGGTCCCCTGGTCACAGTCTTCCCTGCCATGGTGAAATGTATTTCTGTTTCAACCACAGTAATGATTTCTAAATGTGCATCTGTACATCTAAATTAGTACATGCAGATTTTATGCACAGGTGTGTCCTCTTTTGGGGGGGGGATGCATTTCCTCTTTTATGGCAATATGTAAATGGCCGCCCTAAGAGAGATACCGAGGCTTCGGTGTTGGCGATCCCTATTAGCCTCCTTCCAACAGAAGTACAATTTCCAGGATTCCTTGGGAAAAGGGAATTACTGCTAAATCAGTTTAAGTCTCTATAGTGTCCTGTGATAACCACCAGCCCAAACAACACAGGGCCAGTCTAGATGTGATGCTTATTTATTCATTTACAGTATTTTTGCCCTGCTTTTCCACCAAAAAAAGCTCTCTGGAACAGCTTAAAAAGATTAATAATGAGACTGCCTTCAGGCTTACCATCCAAAAGACACACACAAAAGGAAAAGGGATTGGGAGGAAGGAAGGAAAAAAGTAAAACTCCCAGTTCTTCGTTTCAAAGTTAAATGCATTATTATAAAAGGCACAAGTAAATAGCCATGGTGGAGGGGGGTGGGAAAGTTTAACCCTTTCTCCCCTGCTGTGGTCCTGATCTAAATTTCCCCCTAACATGTTATTTGCATTGGAAGGAATTTGCCATCAATGGGAGCCTTCTTCCCAAGGCAAATAGCTGCAAGGGAGGGGGATTGGGGGAGGGATTGCAGCGGGGTGGGGGGAGGGTTAAACTTTCCATCCCAGTCTGCTGCTGTCCCAATGCCGCTCTGCTCTTCCACCCCATGGTGCCTATACTATTATTCATCTATGAACAATACTGCTGATTTCATACAAAAGAAACGTATTTGTAGTTCGTAAACATTTTGTGTGTGTGCATGTGGGTGTCTTTTCCTGGCCACTCAAAACTTGAATCAGTTCCTGCTCTTGATGCGATGCTCTGACCGTAATGAACAGGACCTTGCCCAATATCCCCACAGTTTACAAACGTGACTCATCCTTATCAAAATAAATAGGTTTGGGACTAATAAGGGAACAGAAACAGATATGATGTGACACATCCCATATGTGAAGCAAATTCTCTAGTGCTGTTGGTCATTGAAAAAGTAAGCCTATTGCATCTGTTGTGGTAAAAGAACGACTTTCTGGTATGAAGGGGCACGACATTGGTTGACTGGATTCTACTCTGAAATGTGCAAGGACTTGAAACAGTGAGGACTAGGGGCTATGTGGATGCAAAAGGGGCTGTTTGTAGCATACTCTGCCCCTCTGCACAGGCCCCTTTGTATCTAATTTCCCACTGGCTACCAATAACTACTCAGGAAACTCCAAACCAAGGTCTGGAGTAGGTATGGGGAATGTGTGGCCCTCCAAATGTTGTTGGACTACAACTTCCATCATTCCTCACCATTGGTTATGCTGGCTAGGGCTGATGGGAGTTGCAGCCCAACAAAACCTGGAGAACCACACATTCCCCATCACTGGTTTGGGGGGAATGAGTTCTGTGTTAACAGTGAGCCCTTCAAACCAGAGGCCCGTCTACATGGGAGGTTTTCTCTGATGCTGCTGTGGTTTAAAGTTGTTAGGGACACATGACATTGTGGCCATGCTGCAGCCACCCCAGTCTACCTGTAGGGAAGTCGCATTTTTGCAGAGTACTTTTAGTCCATTGTTTTTCTTTAATTTGGCTCCCCTGTGGTTCAGCTGCTGTATGCCCATCCCTCTGCTTTAAATTCGGTATGATGGGGGCATTCCTAGGGGTATGGCCATGTCCTCAGTAACCTAGGTAACTACAGAAACTTGCCTGCCTTTGCCACACATCAAAGCCCCTAGAGTGCTCTTTTGTGCTTTCAGAATCGCCCTGCACTTCCTTTTCACCAGTGGGAGCAATTAGTCTCAGTTTGCATTACTTCACTTCTTCAATGTTATGTTAAATCACTTTTCCAATGCTATGTAAAGTCGCTTCTTTGATGTTATGTAGAGTCACTTCTCTGATGCTGTGTAAGGTCGATTCTCCGCTTTATCACAGTACTGATCTGGTGAGATCTTGGTGGAGACTGCATTTGTGAGCAGGGAGGAAGTGTCCAGAAGAGGGGTGGGTGGGGAGTGGAAGCTAGAACTCTGCAACTGTTTTCTGGAATGGGGCAAAATTGGGGCAAGGGAGCCCTACTTGGAGATGCCAGGGATTGATCTTGGGACCCTCTGCATACAAAGCATGTGCTCTACCACTGAGCCCTGGCCCTTCCCCAAACAACAAAGAACAGCTGTATCACTTTGCATTACCTCACCGATTTTTCAGCAGAGGCATTCTTACAATCAGATGCAAACCATCAAGTGTGAATTGGTCATGTGCATGTGTGAGCCTGCCTGCAGAACAGGAATCTTTCAAACATGGAAGCCATGAAGTTTCAATTAGCTGAATGCCCTGGTCCCAGGAGGAATCTTATTCTTCCTATTTGATGATTAGCAGAGCCATCTTCGTTTCAATTAGACAAAAATAAATACATCCCAACTGCCGTTGCTTACACAGATCAAACTGGCAAGAAGTAGAGTTTTCAAACAGATAAAAGATGTTACAGAACTTTAACATTTAGATAGCTGTTTAGACAGGTTTATGGCTTCAGTTGCCTTTTTATTTTCCCTCCTGGAAAGACTCCTGTACCTTTAACAGCTGCCTGACAGGCAGAAATTTAGCAGATGAAGCTTTTCCTGGCATGACAACACATAAGCTACTAAATTCTGCCTGCTGGGCAGCTCTGAACAGCACAGGATCTTGGATGGTTTTGCCCTCTGCACAGCTGGCCATTAGAAATACCTGCCAGTTGAACTAGAAATAACCAGTACAATGGTAAAACCATGAAATATGGGAATATCCACAAACAGTACCTTAAGTAGGACAGGGAACCAATCCTATGCCATGGGATTTCCCTAATCTGTTAAACCACTGCATTCTGGAAGTGGATTTCAGGTTCTCCTTTACTCTTTGCAGTTATAGACTTCCTCAATAACCTAGATCTCACCACCCATGTGGATAGTGTCATTATATGGTTTAGTCATGAAATGGATCTGAGTAGAATCAGGACTTTCCTGCTTTTGTTCTGTTCTTGTTGGACAGAGATAAGAAACTTCTTGCCTAGGTGTCAGGAATGGATGGTCCATCCCCTTCACAATCAACACCATCAGTCTGTTTCCCGCCTCCCAGCTGAGCACAGCAGAGCAAGCTGCTCCAGCTGGTCCAGGGACTACAGAAGCAAGCAAGCTCCCAGAGAGCGAGCAACCAGAGCGAGCAAACAGGGGGAGCAAACAGGAGTTGGCCAGGGGAGTTGCAGTGGTTGAAGAGACAAAGGAGACAAAGGAGACAGAGGCTAAGAGGTAAGTGGGCTGCAGGAAGCCCAGGGGGCTGCCCTTTATCCTTCTGAGTGGCTGTGAGCTCACCAGGTGCTTCTGAGAGCTCCAACTGAATTGGGTGTGTGTGGCCTGAGTACCCCCAGCAGCTGAGTGGGCGGGAAGATTCAGTCTGTTTCCCGCCTCCCAGCTGAGCAGAGCAGAGCCGAGCAAGCTGCTCCAGTTGGTCCAGGGACTACAGAAGCAAGCAAGCTCCCAGAGAGTGAGCGAACAGGGGGAACAAACAGGAGTTGGCCAGGGGAGTTCAGCAGGGGAGGTCAAGGGGGAGGCCCCTAACATTTTTCTATTTTTTTTATTTTTTTTATTTTTTCTATTTTTTTTTCATTTTTTCATTTTATTTTTTAACTAACTTTTTTTTCATTTATTTGTCTTGTAACACACACTTCCACACCAGTGGGACTCTGCTTTTAACCTCTGTTGAGTAGAGGAGCAGGCACAGGCTAGTCTAGAACAATCACAAAGCTAGACACAAAAAGGGAAAAGAGGCAATGGAAGGACAAGACTCTCCAGTGGTGGTGACCTGCAAGGTGTGTGCAATGTTTGTTTTCTTGCCTGAGAACAACATGGCCTACACCTGCAAGAAGTGCAGGTTGATCACGCTGCTAGAAGAAAAAGTAAGCGGACTGGAGCTTATTCCGGGGAATAAGAGAACACGAAGAGTTGTTGGACAGAATGGGGGAACTACAGCAGCAAAGTGAAGACCAGAAGCTTGAAAAGCAACAGCAAGATGAGGCAGTGGGAAATCCTGAGGTGAGGAAAAATGCAGTAGACGATACTCGTTGGAAAAGGGTGACAGGAAAAGAAGAACTAGACACCACTCCGCACCAGTGGAAGCAGTGGAGCTGTGGAACCGATTCCAGGTACTTGCAGATGAGACTGGAGGACAGCCTGCAGAGGAAGAATCACAGGGGAACCTACATGAGAGTGAGCAAGAGGCTAAAGGTCAGTCAAACAGAGGCGATGAAACCCAGGCCTACAACAAGAAGAGAAGAGTGGTAGTAGTGGGAGACTCCTTGCTGCTTGGGATCAAGACCCAAGTATGTCGTGAAGACCCGTGGACTCGCCAGGTATGTTGTCTCCCGGGAGGACGGATTAGAGACGTGACTGAAAGGTTGCCTGCACTCCTAAAGCCCACTGACAGGTATCCCTTTTTTCTCATCCATGTGGGAACAAATGATACCGCCAAGCGGAGCTACAAAGAGATCACGTCAGACCTTGAAGCTTTGGGAAGGAAGCTCAAGAACTTTGGGGCCCAGATAGTTTTCTCATCCATCCTTCCAGTAGTTAGAAGAGGGATAGAAAGGGAACGAAAAATACTCCGGGTGAATGACTGGCTATGAAGGTGGTGCCAACGAGAGAGATTTGGATTCTGGGACCATGGGCTATACTTCCTGGAAGATGGGCTGTTGGCAAGGGACGGGTTGCACCTCACAAAGGCTGGGAAGAATGTGTTTTGCCACAGGATGAAGAACTTCATCAGGAGGGCTTTAAACTGAATCCTATGGGGAAGTAATGTTGGGGAGATGTAATGTTGGGGGTAACAGTGGACGTAGGTGCATGCACTGCAATGGAGAGAACAGCTCTGATAGGGCCCAATAATATTCTTCAGACACATGTAGGAAGAAAGCCAGACTATGAAGCAGATGGTCTTCGATGTCTATATACTAATGCCCAGAGTATGGGAAAGAAATAGAACAAACTTGAACTTTTAATACAAAAGGGAAATTATGACTTGATAGGTATAACTGAGACTTGGTGGGATGACTCTCATGACTGGAATACAGCAATTGAAGGATATAACTTGTTCAAAAAGAATAGGAGGAATAGAAAGGGAGGTGGGGTTGCACTGTATGTGAAAAATACATATCTCTGCACAGAAATATAGGAGGATGAGCTTGGTAGCCCCGTCGAGAGCATCTGGATCAAAATAAATGGAGCAAAGAATAAAAGGAATCTGGTGGTCGGAGTCTACTACCAGCCACCCAATCAAGGAGAAGACGAGGATTAAACTTTTGAAAAGCAAATAGCCAGTGTTTTAAGGAAGCATGATGTAGTAGTAATGGGGGACTTCCATTTCCCCAGTATTTGTTGGGAGACAACTTCTGCAAAACATGGCCCCTCCAGGAAATTCCTGACTTGTGTGACGGATAACTTCCTCCTACAGAAAGTAGAGGAAGGAACTAGAGGATCACCTATCCTTGACTTGATCCTAACCAACAGAGATGACTTAGTGGATAAAGTAGCAGTTACAGGAACTCTGGGGGAAAGCAACCATGCTGTACTTCAGTTCTTCGTTCTAAGGGAAGCAAAAGCCAAGTGTAGTCAAACACGTACCCTGGATTTTAGGAAAAAGGTGTAAAGGTGTCCCCATCCAGTCGTGTCCGACTCTAGGTTGCGGTGCTCATCCCCATTTCTAAGCTGAAGAGCCAGCGCTGTCCGAAGACGCTTCCGTGGTCATGTGGCCGGTATGACTGAACACTGAGGTGCACGGAACGCTGTTACCTTTCCCGCCGAGGCGGTACCTATTTATCTACTTGCAATTTCTTGCTTTCGAACTGCTAGGTTGGCAGAAGCTGGGACTGAAGACGGGAGCTCACTCCATCACGCAGCACTTGGGTCTCGAACTGCTGTCCTGTCGACCTTCCAGTCTGCAGTTCAGCGTCTTAACCACTAAGCCACCGCGGCCCTATTGGATTTTAGGAAAGCTGATTTTAATAAACTCAGAACAATGATCAGTAAGGTCCCATGGCAAGCGATGCTAATGAGAAAAGGAGTCCAAGATGGGTGGGAGCTTTTAAAAAAGGAAATTCTCAAGGCACAATTACAAACAATTCCAACAAGAAGAAAAGGTGGAAGACAACAGAAGAAGCCAATGTGGCTTCACAAAAAGCTTAGGGATGACCTGAAAACAAGCACTGGTTAGGCCTCATCTGGAGTACTGTGTCCATTTCTGGGCACCGCACTTTAAGAAGGATGCAGACAAACTGGAGAGGATTCAGAGGAGGGCAACAAAGATGATCAGGGGACTGGAAACAAAGCCCTATGAAGATAGGAGTGCACGAAAGCCACTTACCTGGGCTCGCAGCTTGTTCGCGGTGGGGGGGAGGCGCTTCGCTGCTCTCCCCCCAAAGTTCAGGCCGGGGGGGGGGAGGCTTCCCGCCTCGCCCGGCCGAAATTCAGGCCGGGGGGGGAGGCTTCCCGCCTCGCCCGGCCGAAATTCAGGCCGGGGAGGAGGCGCCTTGCCTCGCCTGGCCGCGAAATAAAAAGTTAAAAAAAAAAAAAAAAACGACCCCGTGATAGGCTGGTTATGTGATGATTAACGTAGCCTATCACGGCTAGATCTGCAAATCTAGCCGTGATAGGCTAAGTTAATCGTCACGTAGCCTATCACGGGGGTGTTTTTTTTTTACTTTTATTGGAATGGCGGCGGCGGCAGCCGGTCGAAAGACCGGCTGCCGCCCCCGCCCCTGACGAAGACCTGCCGAACCGCCACCGGGACCCGCCGCCGGGAGGGACATTCGGGAAAGGTAAATCCCGTCCTGGGGGGGGGGCGGGGGGCGGGGGGGCGGAGAATTTCTCCCCAAAACTTCTTCGGGGGGCCGAACACGTTGGTGCTCGGCCCCCCGAAGTTTCGGGGAGAAATTCTCCGCCATCCCTATATGAAGAGAGACTGAAAGAACTGGGCATGTTTAGCTTTGAGAAGAGAAGACTGAGGGGAGATATGATAGCGCTCTTCAAGTACTTGAAAGGTTGTCACAGAGAAGAAGGCCAGGATCTCTTCTCGATCATCCCAGAGTGCAGGACACAGAATAATGGGCTCAAGTTACAGGAAGCCAGATTCCGGCTGAACATCAGGAAAAACTTCCTGACTGTTAGAGCAATACGACAATGGAACCAATTACCTGGGGAGGTGGTGGGCTCTCCCACATCTGAGGCGTTCAAGACGAGGCTGGACAGCCATCTGTCAGGGATGCTCTGACTTGGATTCCTGCATTGAGCAGGTGGTTGGACTAGATGGCCTTGTAGGCCCCTTCCAACCCTACTATTCTATGATTCTATGATAACACCACAAGGAGTCAAAGCTTCAGGCTAATACTACTTTATTTTGCTAGAGACTAGCCTCTTTACAAATGCATATTCCAGGAAGCTCTCAGACTGCCTCAGGCCCCTAAACAATTAATCTGCTATCTCTAATTAGAGGAGATGAACCAGAGGGTAGTGAAGTTGCTGACAGTTTGGGCAACCTCATGGCCAGATTTGCTTCACAGTGATGCCCCTCTCTTATGGTGGGTCCTTCCTACGTTGGCTTCCAAGAGTGGCTAACATGGTGGAGTGTCTGAGCCCTGCCCCTAACTTTTCCTGCTTTGTGACGTACCCTAGCATCTCTCAAGTCACACTGCTGTTCCTCCTCCGCCTCCAAAACTTGAGTACTGATGGTGGAGGGAGGGGGCAGGGACACAGCCTGGGCCATCTGTTTGTCAAGGCCTTTGGAGGAATCTCTCTCAGCATCTTGGCTTACTAGGGAGGATCCCTCCCCTGGGCTCTGAGCTACCTGTTCCAACTCTGATTCAGAATTGGAGCTGTCAGACATCTCAAGGCACTTGGACTCATCCCTGATATCAGGTCTGACCCTTCCATTACTTCAGGAGTGGGGAAATGGTGGCCCATGGGGTCATGCCAACTGGTCCGTGGCCCCTTTCCTCATCTCCCCATAGCAGTTAGGTTTGAAAAAAAAAGTGCCTCCCATTAAAGTCAATGGGAAGATTTTTTTCAAGCCAAATTTCAAAGCAGGGGTGATCAGGGGATGATGGGGGGTTGTAGCTGGCCTTACCCTCTCTGGCTTTCCCCCTGCCCAATACAGCTCTGCAGCCGCTGGCATGTGGTCTTATAGAGTTCATAGAATCATAGGGTTGGAAGGGGCCTACAAGACCATCGAGTCCAACCCGCTGCTCAGTGCAGGAAGCCTGATTCCCAGGTGGTTTCCCATCCAAGTACTAACCAGGGCTGGCCCTGCTTAGCTTCTGAGATCAAATGAGACCAGGCTCATCCAGCCCTTTTGCCTTCAGGATGATTTTTTTTTCTACCCCTGCATTACATAGTGTCAGAAGTTAAGTTTTAAATCCACAGACAGAACAAAGAAAATGGCACAATTCCCTACACCAGAGGCCTTCAGCTTTCATAATCCAGCAACATGGCCTGAATGGAAGGAAAGATTTACATGCTTTCACCTAGCCACAAAGCTTGAGGCAGCAAAAACAGTGCAAGTAAGTTCACTCCTTTATGCTGTGGGGAAAGAAGCCAGCAGTGTTTAGAAATCCTTTACCTTTGCAGAAGAGGGCCAGAAGCACAACTATGAGAGTGTTTTGGCCATGTTTGTTGCCTCTTTCATCACTTAGAGGAATGTTGTTCATGCGAGGGCCTGCTTCTGTTAGAAAGCTCAGAAGCCTGTTGAGTCATTTGTAAGTGCCTTGTATGAGCAGGCAGAACACTGGGCTTTTCTAGTATTCTGCAACGAAACTGGAAGTAGAAACAGCGATGTACAGCCTCGTGTAGAAAAGCTCACTGTGAGAGCCAAACTACACATGATGTTAGTTATGAAGCTCTACCCATGGGTGTAGGGGATTTGGGGGCAAATAGCCAGCACAGGGGGGCCCGTTCTGGATCGAGACCAGAGTGTAGGGGGATTTAATGACCTGGATCACATGATCACAGGGTGGTTAATAAGCCACAGTGGCTTGTTGATCACCCTGTGTGCTGCTTGCATGCTGGCCAGATGTACATAATTACCCTCACCATGTAGCTTCTCATGACATCTGAACCTGGTGAAGGTGGGTGGGTGGGGTGGTTAACCTCCCAGAACCCATAGGGTTCTGCGATTGTGTGAACCATCTCTAACCCTTTGCCTGTCCCCTGCCCTCCCCCACCGCAGACCCAATCTGGATTCCCCCCCCCCGAATTTATATTGCCAAATAAGGTTCCATTCATTTAAATGGTGAATTATCTGATATTTGCAAGACATCTCCACAGAGGCACAACCACTGAACCTATTGAAATCCACCACATCCTGGCTTGGGGAACCTGACTACCTTTACACAGATAAAGCACATGATCCCCAGTGCCCCAATCATACAGTTTTGTGATGCCAATAAGCTCACAATGGTCCTTTAAGCTGTCTAGCTTCCTGGCTGGTATCTCCCCTGAGCCTTCCAATAAACCACCATTAAAATTACCCCAGTATCTTATAGGACTGTATGGCTGTTCTTATGTGCCTGTAATCACAATTAAGATGCTTGCAAACAGAGTGGGGTGGGGGTAGGAACAAGCCACTGTAGAAAATCACAGAAGAAAGATAGTGAAGTCCACACTGCATTAAATCACAGAAAAAAAACAATGGAAGATTCAGGAGACATAAAAAAAAGTACTTCTGTAGTTAAACTATAGAATTTACTATCACAAGATGTAGTGATAGCTGCCAACTTGGATGGGTTTAAAAGGAGATTAGACAAATGCATGGATGATAAGGTGAATAATGGCTACTAGTCATGATGGTGATATGCTACCTCCAGTATTAGAGGCAGTATGCCTATGTACACCAGCTGCTGGGGAACACAAGTGGGAGGATGCTATTGCACTCATGTCCTGTTTGTGGGCTTTCCATGGACATCTGGTTGGCCAGTGTGTGAACAGAATGCTAGACTAAATAGGACTTTGGTCTGATACAGCATGACTCTTATGCTTTTAAATCTCATCCCATGGTCCGTCACTGTCCAGCACTGTACTTCCCATTATTCCTTTTACATCGAAGCCTGCACCACATTAAAGAGGAGCAAACTTTTCTATGACTAGTACAAAATCACACTGCACCTTCCCTGTGATAGTCTCAACCTTCTTCCTTCATTGGTGGAGACTTTTTAAATTATTTTTTTACGTTAATACTGAGCTCGTGTGCTACTGAATATGTGCATCCATTCATCAAAGACACCTTTGCTAATTTCTTTCAGCAGAAAATGAAACGTGGCTATGTCACAATCCTGTCTCAAGGTCCCTTCAGGTTTTTCTGCACTGTGCATGAATTTCATTAGGGGTGTGCATGTATGCCATCGCACAAATTCCTCATGTATTAATGAAAAACACACAAAGAACTACACATGCGTCAGGAAAGACGGGAATATTAGTACTGTGAGAGCAAGGGACAAGAATGAGATGAAACACGTAGGCGCACTCTTTCCTCGATGCATGCTTAGACAGCATCTCTCACTGATCCCTAGATTGCACATTATTCAGACTTGTATTCAACTTGGGAATCCCTCTGTTCCTCAAATCGTATTGCGTCAGTAATATGTGTAATCCTTGTATATATAAACAAACGAAGGGGGGCTTTCCCCCCTGCTTTCCTAGATCTGCATTTTTCTAAAGCAGAATTTCACATTAATTGCTTCCTGCTGTTTGCAGAGGCACTCTGGAGTTCCTTCTGCATTAGCCATTTCCTCCAGAATTTATATCATTGGTCATTCAGTCTCTTGGAGTGATGCTACATTGAGCAAAATTTAAAATGGCAGTCATCTTGCAGTGGCAATGCTGCTGCTTTCTGCCATCCCTGCTGATAGGCCCACTGGGGAGTCCTGATGTCAAGGAGTGGGGGGAGATGATCAGATACCAATTGGGAGGGGGGGTCTGACCTGGAGTTGGCTCTGTTTGGGTATCTCCATTTCAGTGTTAAATCCCAACTAGTTACTACTGAAGACAGAATAACGTCATTGGGAGTGATTGGCGGGTGTGAGAGGGCCTTTTCGGCAGTGCACCCACATTTGTAGAACTCCGTTCCAGTGGAGGGAATGTCAGGCCAGTCAATGCAGGCCTTTGAACAGGCCCTAAAGACCCATTTGTTTATTACTACTTTCTCTGAATAAGGATTTTATGAGACCGTTGGTATATATTATTATTATTTATTTATTACATTTATATCCCGCCTTTTTTCCTCTTTGAGGAACCCAAGGTGGCGCACATAATCCTCCTCCTCTCCATTTTAGCCTCACAACAACAACCCTGTGAGGTAGGTTGGGCTGAGAGTCTGTGACTGGCCCAAAGTCACTCAGTGAGCTTCCATGGCCGAGTGGGGACTAGAACCCAGATCTCCTGGTTCCCAGTCCAACACTCTCGCCACTACACCACACTGGCTCATATATGATGTGGTTTTAGCTGTAATTATTTGTTGATGTTATAGTTTCTACTGGACTAATGTGTTACTTGCTTTATTGTTATCGTTGGGTCTGATGAATTATTAATTTTGGTGTTTTGCGGTTTTAAATTTACCCTGTTTATATATTGTAAATTTATGTTGGAAACCACCTTGAGAGGGCATTACTCTAAAAAGCACCCTGGAAAGATTTTAAAATAATTAATCAATTAACTACAGAAACTGTTTGGCGCATCACCTTGAAATTAGAAGCTATGGCTCTCCAAAATGCACATGTTTTTATTCTTGTTGTTTGCCATATTACAGCCTTCCCCACTCTGGTGCCCTCCAGCTCCCAAAATGTATGCTGGGCACTGTAGTCCAACACATCTGGTGGGCACCAGACTGGGGAAGGCTTCATTCCTTTTCAGTGGAAATTGAACTTTGGGTCTTCCGCATGCAAAGCCACCACGGGCTTCTTCAGCTGAGCTCTGGCCCCTTTTTAGGTGGCCTTCGTTTCTCTTGACATCCAGCCCCTGCAGGCTCCAGCTCAGAAGAAAAATTCCCAAATTGCTCTACTGAAACGCGCCAGCTGCCAGCGCATAGATTCCTGTTTCAGTCTCAGGGATTTCTGGAATAACATGTGTTGTTAAGAATCAGTGACCCTCTCATTCACTTAGCTTTTGTCTGTGGTAAATTGTTTGTATTCTTGGAAACGCAGCAAACAGCTTTCTGGTAATATTCCTGTTGCTATGATTAGTTCAGAATGAGCTGCTGGCTTGCAGCTCTGCTGGGTCTTCATGGCCTCCAAGATCTTGCACATATAGGGTTGCAAGGTTGCGGCTGGGAGGATTAGTGTTCTGGGCCCTCGTCAGAAGTCTATTGGGGGTGGGGGGCTTCAGGTGGTCCAGAGTTAAGCTGAATTGAGCCTAAAGTGAACAGGAAGCCAATGACGTTGCTTCAAAATGTGATCCAACCTCATGGTTCCTTCGAGTTAAGCCCATTCCATTCAAACGGGATGTGAACTGCATCAAAGTAGACCATTCATGAATATTACAGAATAGTAGGGGGACTAGAAGCCCACTGTTCAGGGCTCAGCCTCTCCACCCACAACCTCAGCTCTCCCTCCCTCCCCCCTTCCCTCCCCAGATTAGCTCTCAGCTCAGCTCTCTCCTCCTCAGCAAAGCTCTGGTCCCAAGACACAGCAAGCAAAATGGTGCTGTTGGTTGCCAGATCCCAGAAAATGGGCCACATCTTTCCATCTTCTTTATCAATTAGCCCAGACTGTTTGATTAATGAGAACAGTTTTTTTGCTGGACCATTCTGTGGTGGGGGGTCAGCCCCCCAGCTACTCAGGGGAGGGGGGTTGTAGCCCCTCTGACCCCTCTCTTCCAAAGTCCCTGTTACTATTTGTTTACTGGTCAAACTGGAAATGAAGTTGTTTCAACTGCTCTGGTCCATTCCTCTTCTGGCCCTTTATTTGCCCATGTCTGCCTGCCACAAGGAAGGCAGGGGGAGGGGGACTAGACCAAGGGGAGGAATGGGCCAGAGTAGCTATAGCCATGCTGTCTCCTGTGTGACCTTCTTTTACAGGTAATGCTTGCTCTTTGGTTTGCAGCCTGGCAACTATATGCATAGACTTCTCCTGCACTTGCTGGTTGGCACCAAAGAGTACAGTGCCCTATCCCCTCCAAAATTTCACATAGAAAAAGGGGGCACTATTGTGTATTTATTGCCGTAGTTATCCATGTTCCAGTAACTTCCAGGTTGGATTACTGCAACATGCTCTGTAGAGGGCTACCTTTGACGACAGTCTGGATGTTCCAGTTAGTCCAGAACATAGCTGCCAGACTGCTAGAAGGAACCATGAGGTTGGATCACATTTTGAATCAACGTCATTGGCTTCCTGTTCACTTTAGGCTCAATTCAGAATCCTGGTGTTTACTGTTAAAACTCTACAAGATTTGGGACCCAGGTATCTGTGGGACAGTATCAATCCATCTGCATGCTGAGATCTGCTTTTGAGCCTCTTCTCTGTGCGCCCCCAACAGTGGAAATAAGGTGGGGTGGCAACCAAGGGGGAGAGCATTTTCAATCCCCTAGGAAGCTTGCCTGGTGTCTAACATAAGAAGAGTCATGATGGATCAGACCAAGGGTCCATCTAGTCCAGCATTCTGTGCACACACTGTTGTGGGAGAACATGAGTGCGATAGAACCTTCCCAGTCATGTATCCTAGAGGGACCTTCCACGAGGAGAGCCTTTCCTCTCACAGAAAGTCCCTTCCTTTCGTCAAAGATGGATCCTGGATCCAACCCCATGTCAGCACTATCAACTCCCAGAGAGGGGAACAACCATATCATATGATCTCCTGTAGGGTCTCTGCCTTGTATTACCAGAGTATCATGGGATGCAAGGCAAAGCTTCCTCTCTTCCTCATAATCTTTGTACAGTTATGAAGGATTGGGGCTTTTGCTAGCATAGCGGGAAGAAGAAGGTTGTTCCTATTGCTCCATATAAATACTTGTCCATACACAGCCCTGGAGACCTTTCTTTTCTTCCCATCATAAAGGTCTTTGCTGCCGCTGCTGCTGGATGCAGATGATGGGAAAGATGAACAATCTGAGCAGGAATGACCTAGAATGCAATAGTGCATGAAAGCCTCAGGCCCTATAAAGTCAGGCCAACAGTTATCCTAGCAACAGCATTAGGGAAATGACAGGACCTTTTGGCACAAATTCCTGAGAATCCTGGCTGAAACAATGAAGGGAGAACATAGCCAAATCTGAAAACCAACATTTGGATTTATATGGGAAGAAAAGATGCAGCAAGGAGCCTAGCTGCTACTGCACATTGGCTTCATTACTCTGGAATAGTATGCATACATAGATAGTTCTGATTGATTTATTTTATTTGTTCCCCACCTTTCTACCAAGAAAATGACACTCGAGGCAGCTTGCAGTCATAGATAAATAGAAATCTGATTAAAACAATAATAAAAACTTGATTCAAAAGTAATAAAACAATACATTAAAAGCACAATTAAAAACAACAATAAAACAGCACCCGACCCAACAGACCACCTTACATACCAAACACCTGCTTGAATAAAATGGACAGCAGAGAGGGAGCCAACTTAGCCTCCCTCCGCAGGGAGTTCCACAGCCTGGGGGCAGCCACTGAGAAGGCCCTCTCTCATGTCACTACCAAACGTGCCTCCAAAGGCAATGGCACTGAAGAAGAGCCTCTCCTGTAGACCTTAAAACCCTAGCAGGCTCATATGGGAGAAAGTGGTCTTTCAGGTAACCTGATCCCAAGCCATATAGAGTTCTATAGGGCATAAGCAGCACTTTGAATTGTGCCAGCGAAGCTGTTGTAACAAGGGAGTTGCATGCTCCCTGTAATGGGCCCTGGTCAACAGTCTGGCCCCAGCATTCTGGATTAGCTGAAGTTTCCAAACAGTTTTCAAAGGCAGCCTCAAGTAGAGCGCATTACAGTAGTCTAAATGGGATGTAACTAAGGCATGTGTGACCGTGGCCAGATCAGACATCTCCAGGAACAGGTGCAGTTGGTGCACTAGTCTCAGCTGCAAAAATGTGCTCCTGGCTACTGCTGAAACCTGGACTTTGGGTGTCACTGGTGGCACTGAACCACAAAACTCCAGACAATCTCTCCCACTGCTTTTATGTATGTATTAAATAGGATGCAGGATAGGATGAAATGATGAGAGCCATGGTGTTGAACAGGAATTGCCCAGCACCACCTTCTGAAATTGCTCCTCCAAGGATGGGAGCCACTGTATAACAGTGCCTCCCAGTTCCATCTCAGACAGATGCTTCAGAAGGATACCATGGTTGATGGCATCAAAAGCCCGCAAGAGGTCCAGCAGAATCAACAGGAAGATATTCCCCTTGTCCCATTCCTGGTGTAGATCATCCACCAAGGCGACCAACCAAAGCAATCTCCGTCCCATAACTAGGTCTAAACCAGATTGAAATGGCGCTGGAGCTCTGAATTCTTTAAGTTAAGTTATGTCTTTTGCACCACTAAGCAAAAGTCAGCAGATCTTTGGGTTCTGGTGAAAAACTAAGTAGATCCTGAAAGCCACAAGTCTGCCGACCCCAGTTTTAGAATACAAGAATGAAAGGAAGGTGGCTGTGTTTATCCTGTTTGATTTTGGTACATTTTGAGCACCTGCCAACTGTGAAGAAGGTAGGAGAAAGGCAGGATTATGCTCCGATTCATATTCTTACTACAATTCAGTCTGCCTTCCTGCAAACATGATGGGTTTCGCAATCCAGTAGACTGGTCACAATTCAACACATGAGTTCAGCTTCTGTCTTTTATTACACTATGGTCTTCTGCTTCCCTAGAAACATCCAAATGGGAAACATAGTCTTTGTGGCAAGTTTTAAACTTTGTGCAGTAATTAGGCCATTTCCATCAGCTCCGCAAGAGAAATGTGTGAGCTGGGGCTTGGCAGGATGAGTGAAGTCTGTATCAGATGGGGAAGGAGCAGGTGGCCCATGCCCTGGAGCTCTATCGTTTTCTCATTCTGGCCCTTGGAAAGGGAGCAGAACTACAGAAAGTCTTGATGCTGGCTCCGGTCGTTCATTTGTCAGCAAATTGAAATAAACTCCAAATCATTTCCATTTCCCACTCTGTGACAAATAATAGACTATTTAATATTGCATGACTTTGTGACTTGCCAATATTGTTCAGCTAGTTACTCTGCTTTCTTTTAGACAGATTCTTGTGGAGGCATTTTAGTGCCATGATATTGATGCTTAACATTTGTAGAGTGCATTCAAGCTTACAAAGTGCTTCATATGCATTATCTAGCAGTAATCCTTACAACAACCCTGCAAGTTAAGCCACTATTATTATCCCCTATATTGCAAATGGAGATACTGAGGCTGCGAGAGAGTGATTTGTAGCTCAGGCTCTTAGTCACAACACTACACCAGCTCTTAGCCATGGTTGTTTCATATCCTGTGGAAGACTCATGAAGTTTACATCTGCCTCTTTCCTGTCCTGTATTATGGGAAAGAAGAAATGGGAGAGGGAAGTTTTTTGGCTCCCACTATATCGATTAATCAGATAATGTAGACTGTTGCTTTGGTCAGCCAAGACTACATCATATATTATATTGAAATAGATATCTTGTGTCCAGAAAAGCATCTTTCGCAACGTTTGAATGGTGCTATCTCTGCAATGTTGACCATGAATGCATGGATTAGAAAGAAGGTCCACCCGGTAGCTTCCCAGTGTGTGTATTTCAGATCTGTTTGTTTGTTTTAATCTGTTTCCATTCAAACCAGTGGCTCTGTACAGATGAGTATTGTGCTGGTTCCATGCCTATGTGCCCTGCACATAGACACTTTTTAGACAGTTTAACTCAAGCCTCTCTTTAAATCCAACAAACAATTCTTTATTGAACAGTCTTTCAATGGAACAACAAAGCACTAATTACTCACAGTCCACAGGAATTGAGGAGGTTGTCACAAAGGAGGGTTATGTCCAGTGGGTAATTATTGGTGGATGCTGGTTAAAAAGGGGTGAGGCCTGGTAAAAACAGAGTCTTCTCTCCCAGGTCTTCTGAGCCTTGTGCTTCCATGCTGGCCTGGCGGAAAGTAAAGAAAGACTCCCGCCCAAATGAACATCTCTACTAGTTCATCTCAGACTGCTAGGATCCAGCTACAGCAGGCCTGGTTAGCAGATCCTTGATCTCTCCACCCACAGTATAAACATATACATTTATTATACTTCAATATGATGCAGAGCTGGGGCAGCACACGTATATCTGTACTAAAGAGTGTGAACGAGTTGGGACTTAATCCAAACAAGACGGAAGTGTTATGGGTCCATCCAACTGTCGACTTGGATGATGGTGTACAATTGGTCTTGGATGGGGTAGAGCTCCCCTTTAAGGGCCAAGTGTGCAGCTTGGAAGCAATCCTGGATCACTATGCTCTCTATGGAGGCTCAGGTGCCATCAGTGGCCAGGAGTGCTTTTGATACGTTTCAGCTGGTTCACCAAGTGCAGCTTTATCTAGAGAAGACAGGTTTTGCCGATTGTGACACTTGCATGCATTGGTTACATACAGGCTGGGTTACTGTAATGTACTTTACGTGGAGCTGCCTTAAGTGGAGAAGCTACAACTGGTGCAGAATGCAGCAGCCAGAAGCCTTGTAGGGGCCAGGTGTTTTGAACATGTTTCACCCATTCTGCACCAGTTACACTGGCTGCCTACTCATCGTCGTCATCAATTTTCATTTGTATGCCACTTTCTCACACAATGTGCCCAAAGAGTCTCACAACACAAGAACAGCAATACAAAAAGAAGGCAGATCAATGCATCAATTGCAAGAATACATCATTACAATAACAATCCAAACAGTTCATTTCACTAATACGAACATAGAGTCATAGAATAGTAGGGTTGGAAGGGGCCTACAAGGCCATCGAGTCCAACCCCCTGCTCAATGCAGGAATCCAAGTCAGAGCATCCCTGACAGATGGCTGTCCAGACTCGTCTTGAAGGCCTTTATTGTGGGATAGCCCACCACCTTCCCAGGTAATTGGTTCCATTGTCGTATTGCTCTTACAGTCAGGAAGTTTTTCCTGATGTTCAGCTGGAATCTGGCTTCCTGTCACTTGAGCCCATTATTCCATGTCCTGCCTGCACTCTGGGATGATGGAGAAGAGGTCCTGGCCTTCCTCTCTGTGACAACCTTTCAAGGACTTGAAGAGTGCTATCATGTCTCCCCTCAGTCTTCTCTTCTCAAGGCTAAACATGCCCAGTTCTTTCAGTCTCTCTTCATAGGGCTTTGTTTCCAGTCCCCTGATCATCTTTGTTGCCCTCCTCTGAACCCTCTCCAGTTTGTCTGCATCCTTCTTAAAGTGTGGTGCCCAGAACTGGACACAGTACTCCAGATGAGGCCTTACCAGTGCTGAGTAGAGGGGAACTAGTACTTCCCGGGATTTGGAAGCTATGCTAACATAACACTTAAAATCAATGACAAAATAGGCAATATTAGCCTACTCGTTTCCAGGCCCAATTTAAGGTGATGGTTTTAGCCTTTAAAACACTTTAATGTCTGCAACCAGCCAAAGTCCACCTACATGTCAGGCATGTTCCTACATGAGCCATAAGATCAGCATCAGAGGCCCTGCTCTCTGATCCACCAGTGAGAGCTGTTAGGTTGGCAAAAAGCAGGGGCAGGGCCTTCTCAGTGGTGCCACCACCAATCTGTGGAATACTCTTCCCAGGGAGATACACATGGCCCACTCTTTCTTGGCCTTTAGAAGAGACCTGGAAACATGTCGTCGTTGTTTTTTAAAATGCTAACCTGCTTATGGGTGATTTTACAGCACTGTTTTAATATTGTTTTTATCTGCTGCTGCTTCAAGTTATTTCATGTTATTGTTTTGCTTTTATTGTTCATTGCCTTGTCATTATGTTCTAATGTTTTACCGCTTGGTTTGTAAGCCACTTTGAGAGGATGAATATCCTAAGAAGTGGGATTGAAAAAACTATTAAATAAGGCTGGTGGCTGCATTATCAGTGGGGCTGTGGATCCGCTCTGGGTTTCAGTCAGAACAGGTCATAACTCTAAAGGAGCGATCCAAGGTGCTGAACCCAATCCCCCAAATAGGTGCAGCACCTTGGATAGCCACCAGCTTCCACTAAGATGAATATAAAATCTGTGAAGCCATGGGAGCCATTTCTCCCTTACTGCTGCTACAGCACTAGCCCCGATCCAGGATCTGTAACTTAATAACTGAACATATATGGAGTGGAGGAAGTTTCATTGAGCGGGAAGCCAGGAGGCTGTTTGCTGGCTAACCGCAGGAGGCAGCTTCCTTGAGCCCTTTACAAATCAGTTGATTGGTAATGCTGACTACCTCAGATCAGAATCAGCAATTGGTCTAGTGCTGGGGTCTCCACTGCAGTGCCCATCACCTCTCTTGGTACCCACCAAGCTCCTGCCTCTCTTGATTTTTTTTTTCCTTTTTAAATGATTTTTTAATTATTATTTTTAACTGAGAGGCTGGCATGCTGCAAAATGGAGGGCTGCCCTCCAGCACCATCTTCCTTTGAGTTCAAAAGAGTGGTTTTGTGTTTTGGAGCTCAGACCCCCGCCTCTGCCTTGTATTTAGGTTCTTGAGCAAGTTAGTTTTCTTATCGCCTCACCAGTTTCCCTTCTGGGAAATGAGTGTTTTGTGGCTGGTCATGCCTATCATGGCAGCCATTTCATGAATGGGCAAGCCCTCCCATGGCAGCCATTTTGTGAGAGCATCCACAACACACTCTCAAAATTTCAAATATGCCTGCTGAGCCAGAAAGGTTGGGGACTCTCTAGTCTAGTGAATTGCACTTCTAAAAAGATGGTGTATTTTGTTTCTGATTAAGGGCCATTTGAAAGCATATAGAGCTATGGATCTAGACCAGGGAGGCTCCCACAGCCACTTTTTGAAGAAAATTGCTTTGGGAGAGCCAATAATGTAATGTCTAGTTAAGCCCTCTGGTCTGGAGGCAGCGATTGAGTGGATGAGTTTAAATAGGCTGGAGCAGAGTCCAGAGAAAATAGAGGTGAAGCTGGTGGGAAATCCCAGAGTTTTAAAGGGGCTTTGATGCCTCTGATAGGTGGGGCAACAATGTCCACATCTCAACAAGTCCAAATCCTGGGGGTACTCTATTTGGGATCACTTTTTGCAATGTAAATTGCAGGTGTGTGTATGTGTGTGTGGGGGGGCTTTGATCCAGATTGGGACCTCAGTGGGGGGTGGAGGCAAAGGGTTAGAGCCCACAGCTTAGGGTTCCAATCCAGATCGGGAAACCTGCACTTATTTTAGAACTTTTCAAAAAAGACATAGCTGCTACCTCCTTCTTTAAAATAATGCAGGGATGGGCAACTTGTGGCCCTCCAGATGTTGTTGGACTGCAACTCCCAGTGTGGCCAATGATGAGGGATGATGGGAATTGCAGTCCAACAACATCTGGAGGGCTACATGTTGCAGACCGCTGAAGTAACATGTAGCTTGACCCTTAGGAAGCAAGCTTGAACTGAAATGGCTCCAAGGCTATAGAATGTTTTCTCCAAAAAGCATTTCCACACTGTCTTCTGAAAGGGGTGCAAAGCCCATTTATTCCATAAGTAAGTTGGTGGAAGAAGCTCCTGCTCCTGCTTAACTTCCTTGTTTGTTTGTATTTGACTTTCCTATTTTATGTTGTCTTGATTTACTTCTGTGTGAGCTGCTTGAGCTATACAATGGCAGCATACAAATGCTCGAAGTCAAACAGAAGAGATAATTTCCTGACCAATTGAAACCAAGGAGAAATAAGAAATTGGAGGGGTGCTGCTGCAAACTTTACACAGGAAATCAGTACCATACCATTAAAATAATTTATAAAACATAGCTAAGAATCCACAAAATTACAAACATAGTTAGATTGGTAAACAAAAAATGAATGAACTTCAAAATTCACAATACTGTGCAGAAAGTGTTGAAGGACAGATTAAACATACCCTAGCTCTGTTACAAATTTCCAGTCTCAAGTTACAAGGGCAATTTATTAATGTTAATATTGTTGTTTGCCAAACACCTTTCAGCTGGATAGTCTTCAGTGGTAGACTGACTAAGCATCAAATGACTGCTTCAGCATGGATCCAGAGGGCCCAATATCCAAACTAGTACCACTCAAGACATATGCTTTTGGGGAATAAAGAAAAAATAATAACATTGATTTTTACATCTTACTAGTTTTATTTTCATTATTTTCAGAGATCCCATCAACTTTACTTAAAGAAACGCTCAGCATATAGTTAGAGCGGGTGTTGTGAAATACTCTTGAATTTTTTTTTACATTTAAATGTTGAAGCAGCAATCATCTATAAAAAATAAATTAAACTAGATTAATGTTTGAGCTTTCCCCATATATTCAGAATCTTAAAGTAACCCAGTTGGTGAACTCACCACTTTGATTCCCATCCACCTTCAGGGAAATTATCCCCACTATCAATCCTCCTGCCCTTCTGGATCCATACTTGGAAGACTTACACACACTTACATGGGGGAATTCACCTGAAATATATTCACAATTAGGCTAACTCCATAAGGAGGTAGGCCAACTAAATTAAAAAGCCAATGGGGCTGTTTACACAACACACAACCATGCAGTGTGGTTTTGTTTTCTTGAACAAGCCAACTTGAGGACCCATGGTTTGTTGTTGGGTTGTTCAGGGTGGTTAACAAGCCACACTGCATGGTTAACACTGCATGGTTAACCCTGCTGAAAATGTCCTGGGTTCAGACAACACACTAACCCACAGTTCAAAAACAGTCCACACTCAGCCACTGAGTGCGGTGTACTGTATTGAATAAACAGCCGTTCTGTCTCTTAAAGAAAGAAACACACTGCTTAGCCATCATCTGAGCTAAATCAGCCTCTGAAGAAGACTATCCAGTTGCGTTTGGCAAGCAAGTACTAACAATTGTAGATACATACAATCTACAATATGTCTACAGGTATGTTTTCCTTCTGAAGACAAAAGGAGGAAAAAGGAAAGAAATCCAAAGCAGTATTCATCATTTAATGCACAATACAGTAATCAGGTCAAAAGATATTGAGGGCAGAACTAGTTGTTACGGGAGGCTTTAAGTTGCCACCGTTCCATATATCTTTCTCCCCTGGTAATACCTAGTATAACATTAATGATGTGATGACCTCATGCTGTGTGTTTCCTTCCCCCACCGCCACAACACCCATTGGCTGTCAGCAGCAGAGGTGGGGAAATCTACAGCACAATCATTACATAATGCATTATGTTATACTAGATGTTACTTGGAAGAAGAGAGAAAGAGATATGGAATGGCAACAACTCTGTGTCCTGGTTTGCATGTCACAGTGGCAATTCCTGGGTTGTTTAACCCAAGAATTGTGGAGGTGAGCAGAGTGTGTGAGCTATTTCCACTTTTAATGTTGTTTTGTGATGTGTTAAACAACCCAGAGTTAATCCAACAATTGTCCATGGTTTGTTGTTGGGTCAACTCTGGGTTGTTTAACCCACAAACAACCCAAGAATGAGGTGTTCCTGGGTTCATTAAAAGTGGGAACAATGAGCTCGTCCCTGAAATTCATGGGTTAAACAACCCAGGAATTGAGGCCGTGATGTGCAAACTGAGTCATTGCCTCTTGTAATGTCAGGTTATGCTCTATCTGTTTCCTGAGGGCAGGTAAACTTAACCAAAACCAACACAAATCAGACCCAACACAAATCAGTTCTCA
This sequence comes from Heloderma suspectum, assembly GCF_057233095.1. Lineage (NCBI taxonomy): Eukaryota > Metazoa > Chordata > Lepidosauria > Squamata > Helodermatidae > Heloderma > Heloderma suspectum. The sequence goes on along the minus strand of NC_139458.1, from coordinate 69,705,095 downwards.
TTGACTGGCAAAACCACATAAGGAAATCATTAACCATTCTGGTAATACCTGTAGGGTTCTTCCTACTTCTCTACTGATTGAAGTGCATAAATGCCATGTGGGGTGTTTATTTTTATTTATTTTTAAACTTTTAAAAAGCTGAACTGTTCTGCCCTCTGTTTGTTTCTAACGTGTTTGTGGGGGTGGAAACCTGACTGGATGTGGTCATCAGTCCTCCAAAGACAATTTCTCAGACTCTTAACCAGGCTGTCAACTTCACCCTGGCCTCTAATTGGGCTACTCATACCGCCGCGTTAAATTGAAACAAAGGAGGGACACAAGGAAAGCACTGCTTTGAAAGAAACAAGAGCTGTGTTCTTGGAGCCTCAAAAAAGTTTGCCCGCTCGAGGTGCCAAACAAATGCCAGCCATGATCGTTTACTGCCATGAATATTCAAGCCCAGCTGCCAGCGAGAGGGAGCAGCTGTGCTGGCAAAACCTGGCACATCCCCTTCAGGGTGCCCTTGTACACTGACCCTAGCATCTGGGTCAGCTTAAGAAGAAAAGCCCTCTGCATCCCAGTCTTTCTGAGCTGATAAAATGGATGCCTCAAGCCAAGGTTACTTTGTAAGCAAAAGGTGTTTTTTAAAAAAACAAACACCCCTCTCCCTCCTGCAAACAAATCCATGAACATATAGTTGTGCCCATCCACTGCTAAATGATGCTTATCTGAAACTCAGGTGTATGATGTCCCTGTCAGATTGGACCATCATGGCTGGAAGGGGCAGCCTAAAATAATAATAGAAATCTACAGCTAGAATTGAAATCGTACTGATTAGAGGACAGAGTTTTGGTTTTGGCAAAGACTATTCAAGGCCTTGGAACAAACATACTTGTAGATCTCAAAGTGAGGTGATGTCTTGGTAGCTGAACAGCTTGGGATGCTAGTAATGGTCATTGGAAGGGCAGGGTTTTAGCTTCTGGAATGGTGTCATTGGGGGTGGCTAAGTGGCTGAACTCCTAAGAAAAGGAGCAGATGTCTGTGGCTTTGTCCTTTGCACTACCAAAAAGCATCTGGGTGAACAGCACCACTAACTGCTCCAGATGGCTAAGGGGCCTACAGAAAGCAACTGGCAAAGATTGGTGAGTGTGGCAGCAGCAGACAGATACCACAGAAGGACCACATTTGACTCAAGTTCAGCACTTAAACTTAGGACTAGTTCATGCTTTCAGGCATCAGTTCAATAGCTGACTTTTCAGTGTGAATGAACTATCATAGACCATCATCCCCCAAACAGGACTTTCATATAACATCAGATGCCGTGCTTTTCAATGCAGTCAGTCTGTTCATTCCATTGCAAGTTGTCAAGTGCTGAACTGACCCAAAGGGTAGTGGTATATGATGTGACTTCATGGAAAATGTGGACTTCATTTTCAGGGCTGTTGGCAATGAATCTTCACAACTGAGGACATTGTGTCTTCTTGGTTAGCCAGAGGTTTGAGCTCGGATGTTCCGCTGGATATGCATTATTGGGTCAAAGGATTGAACAGGACTCCAGCAGGTCCCCAGAATGACTTTTTATCTCTACATGTCAGATTTTGTCCTAAGAGACCTGGGTTCAACGTTATCCGCAACTCAGTGGGCCAGTTTGCATAATCACTGCAGCCCACAGTGACTTATTTAAGCCACAATGGGTTGTGGTGTTTACCGGTGGCCATTTTGAATATTCAACCCCCAGTGAGGGGTTGCCATAGTTTGTCGTGTCATCTGAACCCAGGTGGCAGGGGTTGTTTGAGGTTAAACAATTCTGAAATAACTCTACAACAGACCATGAGATCAGTAACAAGAGATATCAGCTACAATCCTAGAAATATTTACTATAGAGTCCTATCCTATTAAACACAGCAGGACCTATTTCCGAGTAAACAGACATAGTATTGCACTGACAGAGCTGGAAATCTTATAAGAAAGGGGAACTAAAATCACTAAGGGATCAGATCACCTTTGCTCTGAGGAAAAGTGCTTGGAATTGTTCAGTTCAGGGAGGGAAAGATGATGAGTGTGTGGGCTGGGGGGACATAATAGAGGTTTACAAAATTATGAACAGCATGGAGAGAATGGACAGAGAGGAATCATTTCCCTCTCTCAAAATACAAAGACGGGCATGATAAAGGACAAAGAAGGCAGGGACCTAACAGAAGCAGATGAGATTAAGAAGAGGTGGCAAGAATACACAGAAGAACTATACAGGAAAGATTTGAATGTCCCTGATAGCCATGATAGTGTGGTCACTGAACTTGAGCCGGACATCCTAGAGAGTGAAGTCAAGTGGGCCTTAGGAAGCATTAGTAACAACAAAGCTAGCGGAGATGACAGTATTCCAGCTGAGCTATTTAAAATCCTAAAAGACGATGCTGTTAAAGTGCTGCATTCAATATGCCAACAAATCTGGAACACTCAACAGTGGCCACAAGACTGGAAAAGGTCAGTTTACATTCCAATTCCAAAGAAGGGCAACGCCAAAGAGTGTTCAAACTACCGCACCATTGCGCTCATTTCACATGCCAGCAAGGTGATGCTCAAACTCCTACAAGCTAGGCTTCAGCAGTATGCGAACCGAGAACTACCGGAAGTACAAGCTGGGTTTCGAAGAGGCAGAGGAACTAGAGATCAAATCGCCAACATTCGCTGCATCATGGAGAAAGCAAGAGAATGCCAGAAAAACGTCTATTTCTGCTTCATTGACTACGCTAAAGCCTTTGATTGTGTGGATCACAACAAACTGTGGCAAATTCTTAAAGTGATGGGAGTACCAGACCACCTTACCTGTCTCCTGAGAAACCTGTACGAGGGTCAAGAAGCAACAGTAAGAACCAGACATGGAACAACCGATTGGTTCAAAATTGGGAAAGGAGTACGACAAGGCTGCATATTGTCACCCTGCTTATTTAACTTATATGCAGAGTACATCATGAGAAATGCCAGGTTGGATGAATCAGAGGTCGGAATTAAGATTGCTGGGAGAATTATCAACAACCTCCGATATGCAGACGATACCACCCTAATGGCAGAAAGCGAAGAGGATCTCAAGAGCCTCTTGTTGAGGGTGAAAGAGGAGAGTGCAAAAGCTGGTTTGAAACTCAACATTAAAAAAACTAAGATCATGGCATCTGGCCCCATCACTTCCTGGCATATAGAAGGGGAAGAAATGGAAGCAGTGACAGATTTTACTTTCTTGGGCTCCAAGATCACCGCAGATGATGACTGTAGCCATGAAATTAAAAGACGCTTGCTCCTTGGAGGAAAGCTATGGCCAACCTAGACAGCATAGTAAGAAGCAGAGACATCACCTTGCCGACAAAGGTCCGTCTAATCAAAGCTATGGTTTTCCCAGTAGTAATGTATGGCTGTGAGAGCTGGACTATAAGGAAGGCTGAGCGCCGAAGAATTGATGCTTTCGAACTGTGGTGCTGGAGAAGACTCTTACGAGTGCCCTGGACTGCAAGGAGGTCAAATCAGTCCATCCTAAAGGAAATCAACCCTGAGTGCTCATTGGAAGGACAGATAATGAAGCTGAAGCTCAAATATTTTGGCCACCTAATGTGAAGAGAAAACTCCCTGGAAAAGACCCTGATGCTGGGAAAGACTGAAGGCAAAAGGAGAAGGGGACGGCAGAGGATGAGATGGCTAGATAGCATCACGGATGCAATGAATATGAACTTGAGCACGCTCCGGGAGAGAGTGCAGGACAGGAAGGCCTGTCGTGCTATGGTCCATGGGGTCACGAAGAGTCAGACACGACTGAACGACTGAACAACAACAACAAATGCCTACATATGTCTACTCAAAAGTAAGTGCCATTGAGTTCAATGGGACTTACTCCAAAGTAAGTGGGTACAGGATTGCAGCCTAGGTGTGTGTCCCTGTGAAATTGATTGGCAGTCTATTCAGAACTGTCAAAAGGAAGGTCTTCCTTATACAATCTATACTGAAATGCACTAAAGGACTTCACTGGAATTCACTGTCAAAATTGAAGGTGGTCACCAGCTTAGATGGTGCATCTAGATATGATTAAACAAATTCATGGAGAGAGATCTGTCCATGATTATAGCTAAACTGAATCTCCATATACAGCTAGGGTAGCCAGGTGTCGTCTATTTTGGAGAGCTGGCAGAGGATGGTCCTCTTTTTTATGGTGTCCTCTATTTGATGGGCTGTCCAGTCCAAGTCTGGTTTTCATTCAAAGAACCACGAGGAGAAAGAGCTTCGGGGGCCTTGAAGTTGCCCATCCACAGCTGGCACCTGGGCAGTAGACTGAGCAGGCACCCAGACAGGGCACCTGGTCAGTATTCTCCACCATGGTGATATTCTCTGTTTAAATTATAATTATTTTTAAATTTCCATCTGTCTATCTATCCATATACAAATTGGGTATCCTCTTTTTTGGTGATGCAATTCCTCTTTTTTGCAATACATAGTAAATACAGGGCAGTATACTTCTAAACACCAGCTACTGGGGACAAGCAAGAGAGAATCTTCATGCTCTTCTTGTGAGGACCTAAAGAAAGAGACCTGCTGGCCTTTGCTGGAAACATAATGCTGGATCAAGACTGTAATCCTAATCACATTTATTAGGGAATAAGTTCCATTGAGCTCAGTAGGACTTACTTTGGAGTAAACGTACTTAGGTTTGCACTGCAAGTGGGCCATGGTCTACCCAACAAGGCAATTCTTATACCTCTCTCCATAACTTGGACTGTATGGGGCAATCATGCATAGAGGTGTCTGCGGTGCCTAACAGCCATAAATGTTACCTTTTCTCCCTGCTATAGAATGGGTTTTTCTACATGACACTGCTAATCCGCATCTATGTTTGGTTTTGTCGCAGAATTGAGATCTGAGCACTAGACAAGCATTTCCTTTCCTGTTTTTCTACTATATAACCTCTAGGCGGTGGTGTGGTTTTATCACAATTGCACAAGTGGAACAGTGTTCTTTTGCCATCAAAAATAATACCGCATTTCCCCTGCTCTAAAAAAACCTCTCAGAAAGTACTGTTTACAAACAGAAGTGAAACTGGAGGGTCATGATGTCATCTGAAGAACCTGTAAACAACTGTGAGTAGGGAATGACAAGCACACAATAAACGTTTTGCGTAGAACAACTCAGTGTGTGTGATATCTCTTGAACTTCCACATGAGTGTTTTTCCACCATAACAACAGGGGCTGAAAATCTGATGCTCTGTTTATGACAGCCTTCCCCAATCTGTGGCCCTCCAGATATTGTGAACTACAAATTCCAGCATTCCTGACCATTGGTCATACTGGATGGGGCTGATGGGAGTTAGTCCAAAACAGCTGGAGGACATTGGGCTGGGGAGGGTAGATATAGGAAAGTTGATATTTGAAGTGACCTTAAGTGACCTAAAAAAATATTATCTTTGTTTGGGATACCTTTCTCTTGAATAAAAGAGCAGCCGCCTTTATTGAAATGCTGTCATCAACATCAGATTACTTGGATTACATGTTTAGATACAAGCAAGCACTTTTAATATAAGTAACACCAAACATGGAAGCATTTACTGACATGAATCTAGTTCACCATTGATTGCAGGTTGTTGAGGCTGGCATAAGAGGGGTTGATGCTGACTGGGAATATTTGTAGGATGGAAACAGCCTTGCCTGTTTGTTTGTTATATTTTTTTGATCTGGTGCTGCAACAGCCCTTCCTTCTTCTGGCTCCACTATTGGATATTCTTCCCCTTTGTTCATTTCCACATAAGGGCAGTAGCGCTCCCGGGAGACCCAGCTACAACAATTAAGGCAACTTCATTACAGTCAGCTTGATTCCTCCAGCTGGATCTGGACTTGATTAGTTCTTTTCAGGAGGGTGAAAGTACAGAACAATACTGATGGGTTTGCCAAAAGCCCATTGGGCCTTTAACGTACTTGTTTGGTGACTCCCAAGTGCTGTGAAAGAACGGGACAAGCCTGTAGCAATGGCAGAGGTCACTCTTTGAGCCCTGGATTCGTATTATATGTGAACTTACAACAAGCTCCTTTCCCAAGTTGTTTGGAGGTGGTGACAGCTTTTGCTAGCAAAACTGCCTGAGCCTTAAGACACACACAGACTGCAAATGTCTCTCAGCCATCACTTCTTACAGTGCAATCCTTTGTATGTCTGCTCAGAACGAAGGCCCACTGAATTAAATGAGACTTACTCCTAGGTAAGCATATATAGGATTGTGGCCTTAATTTTCTCTCCCCCTCTCCAAGACCAAACAGTACTTGTCTTTAGTTCTTGTAGGACAAGCTTGTAAATACTCGCTTGTCTGATCAGCTGTGCGGGGTAAGGATTTCCTTCAGATGACTAGGTAGGGAAGCTTTATGAAAGATAATTCTTTCTTTTTCTCACCACCCACCTACCACTTTAGGGCAACAAATGTGTGGGCAGGTGGACCAGGAACATTTGTGTACCAAACTGCAAGGCTGCAGTATGCAGTTTGACCCTTTAGATGCAAGCCGATAACAAGCTAGTTCAGGGTGAGACAGAGTGTTTCACTTTGATGTGTAGGGCAGCCAACTTCTTTCCCTGAAGTCTTGAGACCTTCCCCATCATGAATAACTGGTCTTTCACAGCGGGTTCCCCATCAATAGCCCCATGAACAGTCTTCTGTTACCATAGCACCAGACAGGCCGCTTAACAAGATCAGCCTCGGATGGCCTTCTCTCTGTCCCATCAGCCAGGACAGTAGACTGGTGGGGACGAGGGAGAGGGCCTTTTCTGTGGTGGCCCCCACTCTGTGGAACTCCCCCCCTAGGGAACTCCGCCATGCCCCCTCTTTAATGAGCTTCCATCGTGTATTAAAAACGTGGTTGTTCAGGCAGGCATTTGGGGTGGGTTAGGGTATTTTAGAAAATGTTTTTATTGTAGAATGTATTGTTTTAAACTGTTTTATTGTATGCTGTACATTGCTCAGAGTGGCTGGGTGACCAGCCAGATGGGCGATTAATAAATTTAATAATAATAATAATAATTCTCATTGGGCAATGTATACACAATATTGCATATTTTTTTCCCTCCTGCAGAGCTTATAACACATTGGGAGAGTTATTAGGTTGTAATCCCTATACTTACTTACCTGGGACTAAGCCCCACTGAAGTTAGTGGGGTTTTCATCTGAGCAGACATGTGTAGGATTGCACTCTTAAGATGTGGAATACCAAACAGGGGGTACATTAGAATCTAAGAAGAGCCATGCTGGATCAGACCAAGGGTGCATCTAGTCCAGCATTCTCCTCAAACAATGGCCAACCAGTTGCCTGTGGAAACCCACAAGTAGGACGTGAGTGCAACAGCACCGTCCTACTCATGCTGAAGGGTTAAAACACACCAGTGTTCCATCTCTGATTAAAACTGGAGCCCATAGTAGCCACCTTAGCATTAAAAAATGTGGGAGATCCAGTCATGGATATCCATGTCACACGTGGCTTGGCCTGTGTCAGAGGGACTGTGGGAGCCTAACTAGCTCTAGATCCATCCCTAGGTAATGAATATGTACTATTTACTTCCCAGTTAATCAAAACAACATTTTTTCTTAAGTTCTGGACAGCCTACTACTATGATCATACTGTTTCCAGAAGACCTAACTATGCTATGTAGCTTGTATGTATTTCAGCACCTCCTTCATCAACTCTTCACAACCAGGCTGTTAAAAGACAGAAAAACTTACAATATATTCCTACAGGCTAAATGCATAAACCATCCATACATGTAAACGCTCTGTTTTTCTTCCCCTGTTGTGCATTTTTCATTCTGTTAATCACGTGGTTTGGATCAGCTTCAGCTTTCCTTACTCCAGAGGCAGGGAATATTAATGCTCCCATCTGCAGACTCCTAAGCAATTCTCCTGCCGCTGCCTTTCAGCAGACAGACATCTCTCCTTTACCAGAAATTAATCAGAAGCCTTCCTCCAGATCTGAATCTGGTGCTTTTTAATCAAACAAATTTGCCAGTAAAAATGTGGCCAGCTGGAAGAGGGCTGGTAATTTACCAAATGCCACAGCAAGTGAATAAGCCAACCTTCTCCAGATGTGTTGTACTACAACTCCTAGAATCCCCCAGTCAACAAATCTGGAAGCCAAGGACAGCTGTTTACACTGTCTGGAAGTGTCACTGAGAAATGTTTGTGAAGTGCTTCAGACACTGTAAAGCACCATATAAATGCTATATTTGAACAGAGAGATAGAACGCTCGCTTCACTAAATTTCTTCCTGGCTGGTGGTTCTCAGGCAGAAAAAGGGGGCGGTGTAGGTGATATATCTTTAAGATGCATCTACTTCCTGTCTCACCTGAGTCACTCTAGCTATAGGTCACTCTCACTTTCAGTCATTCAGCCATGTTAGTGAGCAGAAGATAGATCTCTAGATGTATGGGCCTTCAGCTCTCAGAAGCCTATCCCAATGGTCAGGAATGGTGGCAGTTGAAGTCCAAAACATCTGGAGATCTACTTTCTGCCCACCTCTGATCTAGACTGTGTTGTAACTGGAATAAAAATTGCTGTTCTATTAAGACTTTGGTATCTGCCCGATTCCTGGAAGCTGAACTACATAAGTATGTGTGCCTCCAAGCCCAGATACAAACAAAAAGATTAGAGGGAGAGGGTTCATAGAATCATAGAATAGTAGGGTTGGAAGGGGCCTACAAGGCCATGGAGTCCAACCCCCTTCTCAGTGCAGGAATCCAAGTCAGAGCATCCCTGACAGATGGCTGTCCAGCCTCATCTTGAATGCCAACAGTGCAGGAGAGCCCACTACCTCCCTAGGTAATTGGTTCCATGGTCATATTGCTCTAACAGTCAGGAAGTTTTTCCTGATATTCAGCCAGAATCTGGCTTCCTGTAACTTGAGCCCATTATTCCATGTCCTGCCCTCTGGGATAATCGAGAAGAGATGCTGGCCTTCCTCTCTGTGACAACTTTTCAAGTACTTGAAGAGCACTGTCATATCTCCCCTCAGTCTTCTCTTCTCAAGGCTAAGCATGCCCAGTTCTTTCAGTCTCTCTTCATAGGGCTTTGTTTCCAGTCCCATGATCATCTTTGTTGCCCTCCTCTGAACCCTCTCCAGCTTGTCTGCATCCTTCTTAAAGTGTGGTGCCCAGAACTGGACACAGTACTCCAGATGAGGCCTAACCAGTGCTGAGTAGAAGGGAACTAGTACTCCCTGGGATTTGGAAGCTATGCTTCTATTAATGCAGCCCAAAAGAGCATTGGCCTTTTTTGCAGCCACATCACATTGTTGGCTCATATTCCGCTTGTGATTGACAACAATTCCAAGATCCTTCTCACTTGTAATGTGGTTAAGCCACATATCCCCCATCTTGTAAGTGTACATTTGGTTTCTTTTTCCTAGGTGCAGAACTTGGCATTTATCCCTATTAAATGTCATTCTGTTGTTTTCTGCCCAGCGCTCCAGTCTATCAAGATCACTTTGAATTTTGTTTCTGTCTTCCAAAGTATTCGCTATCCTGGCCAATTTTGTGTCAACTGCAAATTGGATCAGCATTCCCTGCACCTCCTCCTCCAAGTCATTAATACAAATGTTGAAGAGCACTAGGCCCAGGACTGAGCCCTGCGGTCTCCCACTCCTTACCTCTCCCCAGTTTGAGAAGATCCCATTGGTAAGCACTCTTTGAGTCCGATTCTGTAGCCAACTGTGGATCTACCTGATAGTTGTTTCATCTAGCCCATTTTGAGCTAGTTTGCTCATCAGGATATCATGGGGCACTTTGTCGAAAGCTTTGATGAAGCTGAGGTATATTATGTCCACAGCATTCCCACAGTCCGCAAGGGAGGTTACCATCAGATTCGTCTGGCAGGATTTGTTCTTGACAAATCCATGTTGGCTTCGAGTAATCACTGTGTTGTTTTCAAGGTGCTTACAGATGGATTGCTTTATCATCTGCTCCAGAATTTTCCCAGGGATTGATGTCAGACTGACTGGTCTGTAGTTCCCAGCTTCCTCCTTTTTGAAGATAGGGACAACATTAGCCCTCCTCCAGTCATCTGGCACTTCACCCATCCTCCATGATTGCTCAAAGAGAATAGACAGTGGTTCTGAGAGTTCTTCTGCCAGTTCCTTTATTGCCCTAGGGTGCAGTTCATCTGGCCCTGGAGATCTGAATTCGTTCAAAGTAATTAGGTGTTCCTTGACCATATGCCTATAGATCTCAAGCTGCAATCCTGCCCCTTCAGCCTGTACTTCGCCTTTGCCAGGGGGGTCATAGACCCTCTTTCGGGAGAAGACTGAGCCAAAGTAGGAATTGAGCGCTTCTGTCATCTGTTATCATTTTGCCATCCTTATTTAATAGCTGAACCACCATTTCTTTCCTCTGTCTTTTACTATGCAAGAAGCTGAAGAAACACCTTCGTGGATCACTGCCTTGTTGTGGCAAAGGGGCTTGCGTAACTCAGTGAAGCCATAAGCTATGCCGTGCAGGGCCACCCAAGATGGACAGGTCGTGGTGGAGAGTTCTGACAAAATGTGGTCCACTGGAGAAGGAAATGGCAACCCACTCCAGTATTCTTGCCAAGAAAACCCCATGGAATGTATCACAAGGCTAAAAGATGGACGACGAGCCCCTCAGGTTGGAAGGTGTCCAATATACTACTGGGGAAGAGCAGAGGGAATTTCCAAGTAGCGCCAGAAAGAGTGAAGCGGCTGGGCCAAAGTCGAAAGGACACTCAGCTGTGGATGTGTCTGGTGGTAAAGAACAATATTGTTTAGGAACCTGGAATGTAAGATCAATGAATCAAGGTAAGCTGGAGGTGGTCAAACATGAGATGGCAAGATTGAACATCGACATCTTGGGAATCAACGAACTAAAATGGACAAGCATAGGCGAATTTAATGCAGGTGACCATCATATCTACTACTATGGACAAGAATCCCTTAGAAGAAATGGAGTAGCACTCATAGTCAACAAAAGGGTGGGAAAAGCAGTACTGGGGTACCATCTCAAAAATGACAGAATGATCTCAGTACGAATCCAAGGCAAACCATTCAACATCACAGTAATTGAAGTCTATGCCCCAACCACTGAGGCCGAAGAAGCTGAGGTTGATGGGTTCTATGAAGACCTATAACACCTTCTAGAACTAACACCAAAAAAAGATGTCCTCTTCATCATAGGGGATTGGAATGCTAAAGTAGGAAGTCAAGAAATCACTAGGATGACAGGCAAGCCTGGTCTTGGTGTACAAAATGAAGCAGGACAAAGGCTAATAGAGTTTTGCCAAGAGAACGCGCTGATCATAGCAAACACTCTTTTCCAACAGCACAAGAGACGACTCTACACATGGACATCACCAGATGGTCAATATCGAAATCAGATTGATTATGTTCTTTGCAGCCAAAGATGGAGAAGCTCTATACAGTCAGTCAAAACAAGACCTGGAGCTGACTGTGGCTCAGATCATGAGCTTCTTGTTGCGAAATTTCAGCTTAAATTGAAGAACGTAGGGAAAACCACTAAACCATTCAGGTATGACCTCAATCATATCCCTTATGAATATACAGTGGAGGTGAGGAATAGATTTCAGGGATTAGACCTGATAGACAGAGTGCCTGAGGAACTATGGACGGAAGTCCGTAACATTGTTCAGGAGGCAGCAACTCAATCCATCCCAAAGAAAAAGAAATGCAAGAGAGCAAAGTGGCTGCCTGATGAGGATTTACAAGTAGCTGTGGAAAGAAGGAATGAGAAAAGCAAGGGAGAAAGGAGAAGATATATCCAACTGAATGCAGATTTCCAGAGAATAGCAAGGAGAGACAAGAAGGCCTTCTTAAATGAACAATGCAAAGAAATTGAGGAAAACAATAGAATGGGAAAGACTAGAGATTTTTTCAAGAAAATCAGAGATCTCAAGGAAACGTTTTGTGCAAAGACAGGCATGATAAAGGACAAAGAAGGCAGGGAACTAACAGAAGCAGATGAGATTAAGAAGAGGTGGAAAGAATACACAGAAGAACTATACAGGAAAGATCTGAATGTCCCTGATAACCATGATAGTGCGGTCACTGAACTTGAGCCGGACATCCTCGAGAGTGAAGTCAAGTGGGCCTTAGGAAGCATTACTAACCACAAAGCTAGCGGAGATGACAGTCTTCCAGCTGAGCTATTTAAAATCCTAAAAGATGATGCTGTTATAGTGCTGCACTCAACATGTCAACAAATTTGGAACACTCACCAGTGGCCACAAGACTGGAAAAGGTCAGTTTACATTCCAATTCCAAAGAAGGGCAATGCCAAAGAGTGTTCAAACTACCGTACAATTGCGCTCATTTCACATGCCAGCAAGGTTATGCTCAAAATCCTACAAGCTAGGCTTCAGCAGCATGTGAACCGAGAACCAGGAAGGAGCCTGGGGGAAGGAGGACCAGCCAGCAGCTGCACCAGGTGGATCCTGAGCCTGCTTCTGCCCCCGCCAACAGGTACTTAAGGCGGGGCTGCCAGAGGCAGCGCCTCGGCATGTGCCTCAGCGTGCGCCTTGGCGTCGCGCCATGTGCGACGCTAAGTGCGCACTTAGCGTCGCACTTGGAGTCGTGTAGAACAGGACTTGAAGACCTACCCACATGCCTCTCCAGAGACACCAGTAGCCACAGATACCAGCAGCAAATAGCAGCAGCAGAGGGCAGCAGCTTTAAAGACGAGGGAGAAAGGGGCAAAATGTGGACTTTATCTGCTCCTTCTTAGCTGCTGTTCTCTTTTATCTCTTTTATCTTTTATATTCTTTTATACTGTTGAACATTTTATACTCTAACATTTTAATATGTGCCTGGGAGGACTATTGGGCAACTCAGGGGGTCGGGGAGGTGCCACTATAACTGTGGTCACGGGCAGGGGGAGGTATGGCGTTGGGGGATTAACAGGCCAGCTGAGGAGAAGAGGGGCTAGACACCTTACAGCTGTCCCCTCTTCTGGTTCTTCCCCCAACCTGATGGTTCCTGGCAGCCTTACCAGTCTGCCCTCAGATCTGGTGGTGCTGCTGCTGAATGCCAGGTCGGCCCAAAATAAAATCTCCCTCATCCATGATTTGATTGTGGATGAGGGGGCTGACCTGGTATGTATTACTGAGACCTGGGTGAGGGAACTGGGAGGGGTCACTCTCTCCCAGCTGTGCCCTCCTGGGTACTCGGTGCAGCACCAACACCAACTTGAGGGTCGGGGAGGCGGGGTTGCCGTGGTCTATAGGAATTCAATCTCCCTCTCTAGGCTTCCTGCTCATCCGAGTGCAGATCTTGAGTGTTTGTACCTTGTGTTGGGTACCCGGGACAGATTAGGGATTCTGTTGGTGTACCGCCCACCCCGCTGCCCATCAGACTCCCTGCCTGAGCTGACGGAGGTGGTCTTGGACTTGGTGTTGAGGACCCCTAGGATGATGGTCCTGGGGGATCTCAACTTCCATGCCGAGGCCGCTGTATCCAGGGCGGCTCAGGACTTCATGGCCGTCATGACAACCATGGGGCTGTCCCAACATGTTATCGGCCCAACGCATATAAAAGGACACACGCTTGATCTGGTTTTCTCGACTGGGCAGGAGGATGGTTATCCGAAAGTGGAGGAATTAACATCTGTCCCTTTGTCATGGACAGATCACTTCCTGCTGAGATTTAGACTCATGGCAGCCTTCCCCCTCTGCAAGGGTGGGGGACCTATTAAAATGGTCCGCCCCTGGAGATTAATGATTCTGATGGATTCCAGAGGGCTCTGGGGGATTTTCCTGCTGGTATGGCTGGTGCTCCTGTCGAAGCCCAGGTCACTCTGTGGAATGCAGAGATGACTCGGGCGGTTGACACGATCGCACCCAAGCGCCCTCTCCCTTTGAGCAGAGCCCGGCCAACTGAGCTGAGGGCAATGAAGCAAGAGGGGAGACAGCTAGAACGCAGGTGGAGAAAAACTTGTGCTGAGTCTGACCGAACACAAGTAAGAGCCCACTATCAAGCCTACTCTGTGGCGGTGAGGGTGGAAAAGAGACAGTTCTTTTCCACCAGCATTGCATCTTCTCAGTGTCGTCCAGTGGAGATTTTCCGAGTGGTTTGCGACCTGTTACATTCTGGGCCAGGGAGAGAGATGGTGGAACCCTCGGTAGCACGCTGTGACGAGTTTGCATGGCACTTTGAAGATAAAGTCGCTCAGATTCGTCATGAACTGGGCACCACCATTAATGCAGTTCCATTGGGAGAGGTGTTCAGAGCACCGTCTGGTCCAGTTTTATTGGATGAGTTTCAGTTACTGAGGCCTGAGGATGCGGACAAGGTGCTTGGCCAAGTCCGATCAACCACTTGTGTGCTTGACCCTTGCCCTTCATGGCTTATTAAATCAAACAAGGAGGGGATGTCTGGCTGGGTCCAGGAGGTTGTAAATTCCTCCTTGAGAGAGAGAGTGGTGCCTGCCGCTTTAAAAGAGGCGGTAATTAGACCACTCCTGAAAAAGCCTAACCTGGACCCAGAGGATGTTAACAATTATAGGCCAGTGGCCAACGTCCCCTTTCTGGGCAAGGTGCTTGAGCGGGTGGTTGTAGGACAGCTCCAGGCACTGTTGAATGAAACAAATTATCTAGATCCATTTCAATCGGGCTTCAGGCCTGGTTTTGGAACAGAAACTGCCTTGGTCACCCTGTGGGATGACCTTTGCCGGGAGAGAGACAGGGGGAGTGCGACCCTGTTGATTCTCCTGGACCTCTCAGCGGCTTTCGATACCATCGACTATGGTATCCTTCTGGATAGGTTGTCTGAGTTGGGACTTGGAGGCACTGCACTACAGTGGTTCCGCTCCTACTTGGATGGCCGATTCCAGAAGGTGGTGCTGGGGGATTATTGCTCTGTGCCATGGCAATTGTGCCATGGGGTTCCACAGGGCTCTATTTTATCCCCCATGCTGTTTAACATCTACATGAAACCGCTGGGGGAGGTTATCCGGAGGTGTGGGCTGAGGTGCTATCAATATGCGGATGACACCCAGCTCTACCTCTCTTTCTCATCAAAACCAGGTGAGGCAGTGGCTGTTCTGAATCAGTGCCTGGGCACAGTAATGGACTGGATGAGGGCCAATAAACTGAAACTCAATCCAGACAAGACGGAGGTACTGTTAGTGGGTGGTTCGTCTGCCCGGCTAGGTGATATTCAACCTGTTCTGGAGGGGGTTGCACTCCCCCTAAAGGATCAGGTTCATAGTTTGGGGGTGCTCTTGGATCTAGAACTGTCACTTGAGGCACAGGTGAACTCAGTGGCATGGAGCACTTTATCAGCTTAGGCTGGTATACCAAGTACGCCCTTATCTGGACAGAGATAGCCTAGCTACAGTTATCCATGCTCTGATAACTTCTCATCTGGATTACTGCAATGCGTTATACGTGGGGCTGCCTTTGAAAATGGTCCAGAAACTTCAGCTGGTCCAAAATAGG
Organism: Heloderma suspectum; assembly: GCF_057233095.1. Classification (NCBI taxonomy): domain Eukaryota; kingdom Metazoa; phylum Chordata; class Lepidosauria; order Squamata; family Helodermatidae; genus Heloderma; species Heloderma suspectum. The sequence goes on along the minus strand of NC_139458.1, from coordinate 69,689,652 downwards.
GCAGCAAAATTGTTAACAGGGACTGGCCTGCGAGCTCATATTACGCCAGTACTTTTCCAGCTGCACTGGCTGCCAGTCCATTTCCGGGCCCGATTCAAAGTGCTGGTGTTAACATTCAAAGCCCTTAATGGCTTGGGGCCAGGTTACCTGAAGGATCGCCTCCTCCCATATGTGCCTGGCCGGACCTTAAGATCATCGTCAGCGGCCCTTCTCCGTGAGCCCCTGCCAAAGGAAGTGAGGCGGGTGGCTACTAGGAGGAGGGCTTTTTCTGCTGTGGCACCCCGGCTCTGGAATGAGCTCCCTAGTGAGGTTCGCCTGGCACCTACATTGTATTCCTTTCAGCGCCAGGTGAAGACCTTTTTATTTTCCCAGGCATTTTAGCATTTTAGCTTTCTAAATTTTTAGCTTTGCTGTTTTAAATCTGTATTTTAAACTCCTCCACTGCTGCTAGGTTTTATTGTGGTTGTATTGTTATATTGTGGTTTTAATGTTCTATATATTTTAAATTGTTTTATTGTGTGTTGTTTGTTCTTAATTTTTGTGAACCGCCCAGAGAGCTTCGGCTATTGGGCGGTATAGAAATGAAATAAATAAACTAACTAACTAACTAACTAACTACCTACTGGAAGTACAAGCTGGGTTTCGAAGAGGCAGAGGAACTAGAGATCAAATCGCCAACATTCACTGGATCATGGAGAAAGCAAGAGAATTCCAGAAAAATGTCTATTTCTGCTTCATTGGCTACGCTAAAGCCTTTGACTGTGTGGATCACAACAAACTGTGGCAAATTCTGAAAGAGATGGGAGTACCAGACCACCTTACCTGTCTCCTGAGAAACCTGTACGAGGGTCAAGAAGCAACAGTAAGAACCAGACATGGAACAACCAACTAGTTCAAAATTGGGAAAGGAGTACGACAAGGCTGTATATTGTCGCCCTGCTTATTTAACTTATATGCAGAGTACATCACGAGAAACGCCAGGTTGGATGAATCACAGGTCGGAATTAAGATTGCCGGGAGAATTATCAACCTCAGATACGCAGACGATACCGCCCTAATGGCAGAAAGCGAAGAGGATCTAAAAAGCCTCTTGTTGAGGGTGAAAGAGGAGAGTGCAAAAGCTGGTTTGAAACTCAACATTAACAAAACGATGATCATGGCATCTGGCCCCATCACTTCCTGGCATATAGAAGGGGAAGAAAAGGAAGCAGTGACAGATTTTATTTTCTTGGGCTCCAAGATCACCGCAGACGGTGACTGTAGCCATGAAATTAAAAGACGCTTGCTCCATGGGAGGAAAGCTATGGTAAACCTAGACAGCATAGTAAGAAGCAGAGACATCACCTTGCCGACAAAGGTCCGTATAATCAAAGCTATGGTTTTCCCCGTAGCAACGTATGGCTGTGAGAGCTGGACTATAAGGAAGGCTGAGCGCCGAAGAATTGATGCCTTCGAACTGTGGTGCTGGAGAAGACTGTTATGAGTCCCCTGGACTGCAAGGAGGTCAAATCAGTCAATCCTAAAGGAAATCAACCCTGACTGCTCATTGGAAGGACAGATACTGAAGCTGAAGCTCAAATATTTTGGGAACCTAATGCAAAGAGAAAAGTCACTGGAAAAGACCCTGATGCTGGGAAAGACTGAAGGCAAAAGGAGAAGGGGACGGCAGAGGATGAGATGGCTAGATAGCATCACTGATGCAATGAAGATGAACTTGAGCACACTCGGGGAGAGAGCGGAGGACAGGAAGACCTGGCGTGCTATGGTCCATGGGGTCACGAAGAGTCGGACACGACTTAATGACTGAACAACAACAACAAGCTGAAGAAAGCTTTTTTGTTGCTTTTAGCATCCCTCACTAACCTCAGCTCGTTCTGAGCTTTAGCCTTCCTGATGCCATCCCTGCAATTCTGTGCTACCTGCCTGTACTCTTCCTTTGTTGCTTGGCCTTCTTTCCACTTCCTATATGTGTCCTTTTTTGTTTTCAGTCATCTCCTAGCTTTTTGTGAAGCCACACTGGCTTCTTCTGTTGTCTTCCTCCTTTTTTTCTTGTTGGAATTGTTTGTAATTGTGCCTTGAGAATTTCCTTTTTTAAAAATTCCCACCCATCCTGGACTCCTTTTCTCATTAGAGTCGCTTGCCATGGGACCTT